>NC_139008.1:62184910-63569659 GCF_964374135.1 Grampus griseus
ACCCCATGAAGTAAGTGCTATCATTACTTTCCAAGTTACAGATGAGGAAACAGGCACGGAGAGGTCAAGTGACCTCCCAAGGCCATACAGTTATAAATTGCAGAGTAGGGATTTGAATTCAGGCAGTCTGGCTCCAGAGCCCAAATGTTTAATGGCTCCTGGGCAGCTGCTACCTGCTCATAAGCATTCATTCCCTGGCAGTCTGGGCACTCCCCTCATCTCAATCCTCTCTCATCTCTTCCTTGGTAACTAACTCCCTATTCTTTCATGAGTAGATGGCCACAGCCTTTCATTCCTCTCCCAGTGTCCAGGGTGAGAAGGACCAAGGCTCACCCTTGAAAGAGAGTCAGAGACTCAAAAGTGACCTTACAAGATACCCATCCAACCTTCCATGTGATGCTCAAGCTCACCCCTAACTCATCCCCACTTCCCAGATGAGGTTCAGAAAGGTGGAGTGCAAATCTACAGATTCAGTGCAATCTCTATCAAAATACTAATGGCATTTTTTTCACTTGGTTATTTCAGGAAAGAGGTAGGTGGAGAAGAGAACAAATAATTATAAAATTTGTATGGAAACACAAAAGACCCCCAATAGCCAAAACAATCTTGAGAAAGAAGAACAAAGCTGGAGGTATAATGCTCCCTGATTTCAAACTATACTACAAAGCTACAGTAATCAAAACAGTATGGTACCAACACAGAAACAGACACGTAGACCAATGGAACAGAACAGAGAGACCAGAAATGAACCCACACTTATATGGGCAATTAATCTACAACAAAGGAGGCGAGAAGATACAACAGGGAAAGGCAGCCTCTGCAACAAATGCCGCTGGGAAAACTGGACAACTACATACAAAAGAATCAAACTGGATGATTTTCTCACACCATGCACAAAAATAAATTCAAAATGGATTAAAGACTTAAATGTAAGACCTGAAAACATAAAACTCCTAGAAGAAAACATAGGTGGTATGTTCTTTGATTTGTAATGTTTTTTTGATATGTCCCCTGAGGCAAGGGAAACAAAAGCAGAAATAAACAAATGGGAGTACATTAAACGAAAAAGCTTTCTCATGGTGAAGGAAACTATCAACAAAACTAAAAGGCCACCTATTGAATGGGAGATGATATCTGCAAATGATATAGCCGATAATCAGTTAATATCCAAAATATACAAAGAATTCATCCAACTCAAAAAAACATATAACCAGATTACAAAATGGGCAGAGGATCTGAACAGACATTTTTCCAAGGAAGACATACAGATGGCCAACAGGCACATGAAGAGATGCTCAACATCACAAAACACTGGGAAATGCAAACCAAAACCACAATGAGATATCACTTCACACCTGTCAGAATGGCTATTATTGAAAAGGCAACAAATAACAAGTGTTGGTGGAGACGTGGAGAAAAGGGAACCCTCACGCACTGCTGGTGGGAATGTAAACTGGTGCAGCCACTATGGAAAACAGTATGGAGATTCCTTAGAAAATTAAAACTAGAACTACCATATGATCCAGCAATACCACTCCCTGCATATTTATCTGAAGAAAACAAAAACACTAATTAGAAAAGATATATGCACCCCTATGTTCACTGAAGCATTATTTGCAATAGCCAAGATATGGAAGCAACCGAAGTGCCCATCAACAGATGAATGGATAAAGAAGATGATACACACACACACACACACACACACACACACACACACACACACGCAACGGAATATCAGCCATAAAAATGAATGAAATCTTGCCATTTGTGACAACATGGAGGGACCTAGAGGGCATTATGCTTAGTGAAATAAGTCACACAGAAAGGCAAATTCTATATGATTTCACTTATATGTGGAATCTCAATCAAAACAAAACAAATGAACAAACATAACAAAACATAAATAGAGTTACAGATACACAGAACAAACAGGTGTCTGACAGAGGGGAGGGGGCTGGGGGAGGAAAGAAATAGGTGAGGGAGATTAAGAGATATAAATTTCCAGTTGCAAAATAAATGAGTCTCGGGTATGAAATGTACAGCATGGGGAATATAGTCAATAACTATGTAGTATCTTTGTATGGTGACTTATCTTAACTAGACTTACTGTGGTGATCAGCTTGAATTGTATAGAAACACCGAATCACTTCGTTGTATAGCAGGAACTAATATAGTGTTGTAGGTCAATTGTACTTAAAAAATAAACAAACTCATAGAAAAAGAGATCAGATTTGTGGTTACCAGAGGCAGGGGCCAGGGGAAGGTGAGGGGAGGGGAAAGGAAGAAGGTGGTCAAAAGGTACAAACTTCCAATTATAAGATAAATTAGTACTAGGGATGTAATGTACAACATGATAAATGTAATTAATACTGCTGTATGTTATATATTAAAGTTTTTAAGAGAATAAATCCTGAGTACTCATCATAAGAAAAAAAATTTTTTTTCTATTTGATTTTGTACCTATACAAGATGACATGTTCACTAAACTTACTGTGGTAATCACTTTATGATGTATGTAAATCAAATCTTTATGCTATAAACCTTTTAAACTTATACAGTACTGTATGCCAAATATATTTCAATAAAACTGAAAGGAAATAAACAAAAAGAAAGGTGGAACATCCAGATCACATAGTAGGTCTGTTTCATTCCAGATGGTCCATACTCATGGAGTATCTCCAGGGCATTCTCTGCTTACACACTGTGAGCAGGGGTTCCCTCCCTCCTATGTGGAGCATTTCATCTTTGGACAGCTCTTTTGGAAAACTTTTCCCATTGATCAGCTCTCCTGGAAAACTTTTGCCTCTTTCCCTCTACCTCCCGCCATTGCTGGGCCTTAGTTCTGGTTCTCTCTCCTCTGCTGCTCTCCTCCAACTCTGTCCCAAGGGCTACCCAAGAAGGCAACATGAGCTGGCAGAGGAAGCTATGCCAGCCTTGCCGAAGGCCCTGGACCAGGTCCTGCTGCTCTCTGAGTATCAGCTTCCTCATTTGTAAAATGGCAGTGCTATCCAGATGAGGCCAAGGCTGGTGACAAATTAACTTCTTTTTCTCCACCAAACTGGGCTGCCAGAGCAACGAATAGGCAGGTACCCAAAAAGTCTTGCAATTAGACTAAGATGTTTAGCTTTGGACCTCATCTATAACATGGGAATTAAAAATGTACTTATTTCACAAGAACATTGTGAAACTTCAATAGTAATACATATAAAGGGCTTAGAACTATATGTGACACATAGTAGACTTTAAGTAAATGCCAGCTATTATACTGCTCTTATTATTAGACCAAGGCTCAGCCCGAGTCTTAGACCTTTCTCCATGGTCTGCAGGGTTTCCTTAGCTTTGTCGAGGGCTAAGCTGCTTATTCCTCACATGCCATGTTCTGTTCGGCCTCAGGACCTTTGCTCATGTTGGTCCCTATGCTGAACTCTCTCCTGCTTATCTCTTAGGTCTTAACCTACAGGCCACTTCCTCAAGGAGGCCTCCTGCTCTCCCCTTCCAAGTCTCCTTCGGCTCTCTCACCAGTTTGCTGAGCTGCTCATTTCTGACCATGAGCTCTGTCCCCCAGGCCTAGCCCAGTGCTGGGCCCAGAGAAGGTCCTGATGAGTACGGCTGACTGGTGGGAAGGGAAGAAGGCCAGTTCCCTCTCTCTTCATCCCCACCCTCATTGCCTGGCAAAACTAGGAGGAGGCCCCAAGACACCAGGTGATTGGGCAGGGTACCTGGGGCTCCCCAGACACCAAGTTCTCCCAGGCTCATGAGAAAGTTCTGGAAAAGGCATCTTCTGCATTGTGTTGAGGCAACAGGCAGGAGGGACTAGGGTAGCAATCTACAAAAGGAACAGGGGCTTGGTCTCTGGGGTCAACCCCCTCCCTAAAATTCTGCTTCTTTCTGGGGTCTATGCCTCTAAATACTCCATGGTCCAAAGCAGCCACTCCCTCCTCCTTTCTGCCCAGAGCTGCCCCCATTCCCTCATCTGGTGCTGATCAATGCTGCATGCTGTGGGGAAAAGAGCAATGGGCTGAGCATCAGCAGGTGTGGGTTTTGTGTCCCAGCTCTGTCACTGGCTTGCTTGGGGTGAGTCCATTCCTCTGTCTGGGATGCTGGGAAAGCCTGGGACTTTCCTCATCTGCAAAATGAAGGGGATCATCTCAAATCACTCTTACCAGTGCTGCAGCATGAGGAGGATGAAAATAATTCACACATGGGCAAATAAGTGACTACCTGTGTTCTCTCTCAGGGGTATCCAAAAGATCCAGTAACTTAGTGCGGAAGGTGGGAGGCAACATTCTGGAGTAGAAGAACTTGTTGCCTCCACTTTAAAGCCTGCTGAGCCTTGCCCTCAAACCTGCAGATTCCTGGGGAAAAGGGCAATGGGCATGTCTGTGACCAAGGCCAGCTCCTCAGAGGGCCAGACCTCGCCGGGCTGTACCCCAGTGGCTTCAACCTCCTCACCCCAGCACCGCCTCCAACTAGTCCAGACAAGTCCCGGGTATTTTCAGCCACCTTTATCTGATGGGAAATGTTTGGAATTCCACAGCAGAAGGCAACGGCTCTGGAGGATTTGGCAACAGGAGTAAATCCCTACAGCCCCCACCACATACAAATGGTCACACACACACCCCTGTAACCAAAACCTCAGAGCTGAAGGCGCCCTCAGGGTGCATTTCCTTCATTCTGGTTCCTTCTAGTCTCCCCGTTTCATCTTCAGCCCGGTCCACCAGCCCCCACAAGGTAGAGAACAGCAAGATGCCTGAGATGGTGCCAGGAGAGCTGAAGTACTCTTGTAGCCATGACGCTGAGGAGGGGGCCACCTGGAGGTTTGCTGTTCACGGTCAGTGCCCACAGCACCAACAAACTGCAGAAGGTCACCACCACCATCACCAGGCAAGCCCAGAAGCAACTCACTGTCCCACCTGATGTGGCATGACCTGTGGTTCACAGAGATGTCTAGTTCAACCCCTACCCTAAACAGATGGAAAACTGAGACCTGACGAGGTGAAGGGACTCCCCCGCAAGGCTTCTTGAGCCCTGGAGCACAAAAGTACAGGTTCCAACCCTAGCTCTGTGACTGCCTACTTGTGGGACCTGGGGCAAGACTTTACCTTTCCAAGCCCAGGGGCCTGTCTACAAAGTGAGAACACTGTCCTTACATCACAGGCTTAGCAGCAAGAATTAAATGGTCCATGGAAGGTGCTCAATAAATGTTAGCGTTATTTTTTTATAGCTAAAAATGAATGGCCCCATTTGTGCTTCTCATGTGGTATTCTCATTATTTATAGCTACAAACAAACAAACCCCCCCAAAACCCCCAAAACAGCTCATACTGACTCAGCCTCTGCTTGAATTCTCAAAATCTTCCAAGTAGGTCTTGTCCCCATTTTACCAACGAGGAAACTAAGGCTCAGAGAGGTGAGGAGACTTTGCCTGAGATCTCTGGTTACCAAGTGAGGGTGTCTGACTCCACAGCTCGTTAAATCTGCCAGCGCAATAGGACAGATGCAGAAGGATGTGACTAAGCTCTTCCTTCCTTCCCCTTTCACCCACCCACTGCCCACTACTTACTGAGAATCTTGGGCCTTGCATCAGAGATGACCCTGAGGTCAGGGCAGAGGCATATCTCTTGGTTCCCCCCAGGTGCCTTGAGGGTGGGAAGGACAGAGGTATGCGGATGGCTGCTCTGTGCTTCCCCACTGCCCCCCAACTCAGCCCCTGCAAGGCCAGTCCTTGCAGAGTCCCTCCCTCCACCTAGTCATTATCTTGGAAACAAAAGCCATGCCAAAAAGCTTTGGCGAAGTTGTTAGCTGCGTTTTTAAAGACAGACCATGACTCCTTTCTGGGCTGACCTGTGGGTTGTAGGAGGATTCCCTGCTTAGCTCTGGACACTCATTCATTCCATAAATCTTTATTAAGAGCCCACTAAATGCCAGGCACCACGTTAAGTGCTGGGGATAAAGCAGTGACTAAATTAGAAGAAAATTCCTACCTGCATAAGTTTATCATTTAATGGGAAGAGACAGGCAACAAACAAATGTCAGATGGTGATAAGTGCTAGAGAAAACTAAATGAGAGAAAGGGGTTAGCGAGAAACACGGAAGATGGCAGAATTAAAACCCTGGTCAGGGGCTTCCCTGGTGGCGCAGTGGTTGGGAGTCCGCCTGCCGATGCAGGGGACGCGGGTTCGTGCCCCGGTCCGGGAAGATCCCACATGCCGCGGAGCGGCTGGGCCCGTGAGCCATGGCTGCTGAGCCTGCGCGTCTGGAGCCTGTGCTCCGCAACAGGAGAGGCCACAACAGTGAGAGGCCCGCGTACCGCAAAAAAAAAAAAAAAAAAAACCCTGGGCAAGGAAAGCTTCTTTTAAGAGGTGACATTTGATCAGAGCCCTGAATGAAGTGAGGAACCGCACTGCAAGGATCTGAGGAAAGGCAGAGGGAAGAGCAAGTGCCAGGCCCTGAGGCAGGAACACACCTGGGGTGCTCCAGGAACAGGAAAGAGGTCAGTGTGGCTGAAGCTGAGTAGTGAATGAGGGGAGAATGATAGCGTAGGGTCTGGCAGTAGCCAAGGGCCAGATTGTGCAGGGCCTGTAAGGCCATTTAAAAACTTGAGCCTGTCCTTCGAGTGACATGGGAACACTGCAGGGTTCTGAGCAGGGGAGGGACATGATCTGACTTTGATTTTAACAGAATCCCTCTGGTTGCTGGGTGGAGATCTCCATGATTTTAACAGACTCCCTCTGGTTGCTGGGTGGAGATCTCCAGGGGTAAGGGTGGAAGCAAGAGGTCTGGTGAGGAGCTGATGCAGTCATCTGGGAAAAATATGAGGGTGGCCTAACCAGGATGGTGCCAGGGAAGCTGGAGAGAAGCAGTCAGATTCAGAATTTATTTTTAAAAGTAGAGCTGAGGACTTCCCTGGTGGCACAGTGGTTAAGAATCCACCTGCCAACGCAGGGGACACAGGTTGGAGCCCTGGTCCGGCAAGATCCCACATGCTGCGGAGCAACTAAGTCCGTGCGCCACAACTATTGAGCCTGTGCTCTAGAGCCCGTGAGCCACAACTACTGAAGCCCACACGCCTAGAGCCCATGCTCCGCAACAAGAGAAGCCACCTCAATGAGAAGCCTGCGCAACACAACGAAGAGTAGCCCCCGCTCACCACAACTAGAGAAAGCCTGCGTGCAGCAACAAAGACCCAACACAGCCAAAATTAAATAAATAAATAAAATTTTTTAAAAAGTAGAGCTGAAAGGATTTGCTAATGGAATGGATGTGGACTATGGGAGTTGCTTTCTTCTCTGGCCTTGTTTCTCATCTACAAAAGGCAGGGGATTTTTTTCCAGCTTGATAACTATGGGAACCCTGTGACATGAAGAAAGAGACAAAACCATTTCTGCTATCAAAGCCATTTGCTCACCTGACCTCCAGCCATGTGCAGGATCATGGAGTAGCCAGGCCCAGGGTAGGGGTGGGGATAGCTTGATTTCTATGGGGAGGGAAGGGGCATTAGAGCTGTCCTATGTGTGTCCAGGGCCTGCTAGGCAGAAAGTGCTCAGTGAGTGAGTGAATGAGGCAATGCTAGGAGGCCAGGATGTGTGCAAGAACTTTCCAAGTCCTTCCAAATTAACAACAGGTAAGCCTAGCCTAAGGGATTCCTCTCCTGGCATTCCTTCTGCATCCATTACATTCTAGGCTGAGTGTCAAGTTCCCATTCTTCATGAATGGGAGACTTAGAGGTCTGAAATCACCAAAGCAGAATTTTAGAACTGGAAGGAAGCACAGACACATCTGGCCCACTCTATCCACAATTTTAGCGGTCACTGTTTTGGCCTTATCCATGTGTCATGATTATTATTAACATTTTTCTATCAACTGACTCACTTTTTAAACACTTAAATGTATTGAAAATTTTTAACCCATCCCCCAACTTGTTCTTTCTGCATCTTTCCCCCTTTTACTGAATGGTAGCAGCTTCATCCGTCCAGGTACTGAAGCCTGGAACACCTTAGAGTCAAGATCCTTAAGTCCTCTCTAGCTCTGATCTGTCAGCAAATTCCGCTGGATACATACTCAGAATTTATCCAAAATCCCACCACTTCTCACCACCTCCACTGTCCAAGCCAACATTATCTTCTGCCTGTATTGTTATAACAACCTCCTTACTGATCTCCCAGCTTCTTACTTCCCTCTCTGGTCCCTCACACAGCAGCCAGAAGGGTCCTTCTAAAAGCAGTCGGGGGACTTCCCCCGGTGGTCCGGTGGTTAAGATTCCATGCTCCCAGTGGAGGGGGCACAGGTTCAATCCCTGGTTGGGGAACTAGGATCCCGCGTGCCACACAGCGTGGCCAAAAAATAAAAATTAAAAAAAAATTAGGGCTTCCCTGGTGGCACAGTGGTTAAGAATACATAAGCCAATGCAGGGGACACAGGTTCGAGCCCTGGTCCGGGAAGATCCCACAGGCCGCAGAGCAACTAAGCCCGTGCACCACAACTACTGAGCCTGTGCTCTAGAGCCTGCAAGCCACAACTACTGAGCCCACGTACCACAACTACTGAAGCCCACGTGCCTAGAGCCTGAGCTCCACAACAAGAGAAGCCACCACAATGAGAAGCCTATGCACCGCAAGGAAGAGTAGCCCCTGCTCACTGCAACTAGAGAAAATCCGCGCGCAGCAACAAAGACCCAACGCAGCCAAAAATAAATAAATAATTTAAAAATAAATAAATAAATAAATAAAAATAAATAAAAGCAGTTGGACCCGAGCCTGTCTGGTCAAACCACTCCCCCCGCCTTCCCATCTCACCCAGAGGAAGAGCCACAGTGTCTCACCACGGCTCACACAAACCTCTGTCTTCTACCACTCTCTCCTCTGCCACTCTGTTCTAGCCACCCTGGTCTCCTGTCCTCTTCCTCAAACATGCCAACAACACCCTTCTCACCTTGGGGTCTCTGTACCTGTACCCTCTGTCTACAATGTCCTTACCACAGACTGTTACATGGTTTACTCCTTCAGGTCATACAGATCTCTCATCCCATGGCTCCTCCTCAGAGAAGCCTTTCCCAATCACTCTTTATTAAAACAAACAAATACCAACAGATACCTAGCCACCCTCCACCCCCACCATCATTCCCAGTCTTTTTTTTGTGTGTGGTACGCGGGCCTCTCACTGTCGTGGCCCCTCCCATTGTGGAGCACAGGCTCCGGACGCGCAGAACCAGCGGCCACGGCCCACGGGCCCAGCCGCTCCGCGGCATGTGGGATCCCCCCCGACTGGGGCACGAACCCACGTCCCCTGCATCGGCAGGGGGACTCCCAACCACTGTGCCACCAGGGAAGCCCTCCCTGTCTTTTTAGAATGTAAACTCCATGAAGGCAGATATCCCCAGTAGCTAGAACGGTGATTGGCACAGAGCAGACACTCAGTAAGTATGTGCTAAATGAATAAATGAAATGAAAAGGCAACTTATATTATTATGAATACTAGTATAAACAGAAAACCAGTATCATTTGCCACAGACGGAAATCAACATAAAATAAAAACACTACTAAAAATCTTAAATGTTTATCTGCATATCAACTATAAGTTACCTTAAAGATCAATGCTACAGGTACTGATCTTGGTCCCACATCTTTACAAAGGAGATACATGAAGTCTAGGGCAGGAGAAAGCTCAGGACAAAATAAGCCAGCCCATTAGAGGCCAGTCCAGAGCAGCCACACAGGTGCCCCTTCCCTGCCTTGGAACCACAGCCCCGCCCCCCAGAGTGCAGGCAGAGAGATTGAATCTTGGGACGGGTACAGTTAGGATGGACCAACAGAGCCTATCTGAGGGGACAAGAAAGCTCTCCCCTTGGCCAGGCACAGAACTGGCAGCTCTGCTGAAGAGAACAAAGGCCAAAGTGGAGTATGCCAGGCAGAAGGACCCTTGTGGGGCTGCATCGTGGGGGACGGGCATGCATAAACCTGTAGGTGAGGTCTGCGGACACCAGACAGCTGAGAGCAGAAATGAAAACAGGCTAGGTCCCAAAGGGTGGCAGCTTCAATCCCGTAAACACCAGACAGGCATGGGGGTTCAGGTGCAGGCCTAGGGGCCCAGCTGAGCCCAGCGTGAAGCTGAGACCTTCCCAGTCTCCTCCATCAGTGATGATGATGCTAAGTTGTGCTGAGCAGAGGACCACCAACCCTGCTACTACTAACCACAGCAGGCATTAGACATTAAGGGGGAAAGAGACAGAGACACCCTCCTAGTCCCCACATTCCAGATGGTCTCTTCCAGCACCCTCCTAATTCCAGTCAGCTCTGCCTACATAGGCCCTTGAGGATTTGATCCCTGTTTGGAGGGGAACATTCTTTTCCCATCCCCACAGGGCTTAGCAAACATGGCTGCAGGTGCAGGGGTAGAGATAGAGCTGTTGTAACTGCCAGGCCAGCAACGCCTGACCTACATCTCCACGGTTGGTCGCATGCAAAGAAAAATACCAGGGATTTCCGTTGGTGTTCACCAGATGCAGCTGCCAAGGGAAGGCTGGGTCTTCTGAAGACCTATTGTGAGTTGGGCGGGACCAGCGGTGAGCTGGCTGGGATAGTCTGGGGGCTGGCCTCTAAATTATTTCCTGGCTTTGAGGACCTCCCTAGACTTCAGAGAATCTATCAAATTTTTACCTTTTTTCTATCAAGGTCTTCCACTGAACTTCCCCCTGATCCCCCTTCTAGTATATCATCCTTAATAAGAATTGAGAGAGAGAGAGAAAATGAGAATGAGATTCTATTTGGGAAAAAACTCCCCAAACTAAACAGCTGTTCTAATTGTAAACTGCTGGCATTTGGAGTGAGGTTTAGATTTGCATAGAAAAAAAGCAATTTGGAATCCAGTTTTGCAAGATAGTATGAAAAGGACCTGGGACCTTAGTCACCACCGCTCTGTGGTGACAGAGACATGTCTGGCTCTGGACATGTCAGTTAATCACCCTGGCCTCACTCTTCTCATCTGTCAAGTGTGGAGGATGGACCAGAGGATCTCTAAGGCTCTCTCTCCAGCTCCAGAGTGCTATGATCCCAACCCTAGGCCTTCCTCCAGCACCCCCGTACCCCTGCGGGGGAGCAGTATTGTATAGGGAAGAAGTAAACTCTCTTAGGTGACAAGAGACCCGAGTTCTAATCCCAGTGTTGCTGTTTATTAACTCACTGTGTGGTCTTGGGTAAGTCACTTTACCTCTGGGGGCACATCACTTTCTGCATATGTAAACCAAAGACTTGAAAGTTCATTGAAAAAAGCACTATAGGAACTTTGGCATTATTATGCCTCCCTTATGTCATTCACCCCTTAGAGTATGCCTGCCTCCCAAAGGGCATGTTCTTCACCTGCAATTGCCTCAAACTGCAAATCTTAAGATCCTAGAGACACAAAATGGAGGAAGGGGGTTAGAACCCCCTTCTAACCCCCTTCTGTCTGATCGCAGAGCCTGTGTTCTCCCACTACAGAAATGTGGAGGTGGCACGGATGGTGGACAGGACTTGGGATTTGGAGTCAGAAGACCTCAGTAGCTTCCATGGTAAGAGGAAGACCTCCTCTACACCTCCTGGCATAAACAGAGGCTCAATGAGATAATATATGAACACAAAGCAGCACTGGACAAACCTTAGTCAATGTCTCCAGGCCACCCAGCATAGAGCCCACAGTGCTCTCCCTGAGAGGCCATGGAGGGACTCAGAGTCCTAAATCTGACACTTATTTGCGGTGCACTCTGGGCTGATCACTTAAACTCTGAGTCTCAGGGTCCTTGTTTATAAAATGGGCATAAGACCTACCCCATCGGGCTCAATAAATGTTTGCTATGATTCTAATTATGTTACGCTTCCTCCCTCTTCTGAACTCTTCTAATCCTGTAGTCGTTTCCATTGACTTTGGTACTTGCAGTCTCATGACCTAAGTTGTTGAGAGCTAGGCCCGTACTTTATACATCTCTTCTCTCCCATGGGGGCAGTGAGCACATGACAGGTGTGCAAAGAGCACCTGTTATACCATTGGGAGATGGGTTCTTTCTGAAGTAATATCAGTGGGGGCCATCGCCAATGATCACCAACCAATCCTCGGGCATCACACTGCAGCACACTCTTTGCTACCCTGTGCTGAATAGTGGGCACAGGGGTGGGGAGTATGAGGTAAATGGAAGCTGTAGGCCCTCTCCTCTAAAGCAGTCAGTGTGAGGTGGAGAAGCCAGATTCACCATCTGGAGAGGGCACCAAGCAATACAGAAAAACGGAAGAGGCAGAGAGAGCCAAGGGAAATCAATGGACACCAGAGGGAGCGAGTGAGTGTGTCTGAGTCTAACAGATTGTATTTGGATTCTGTCCTTATTAGCATCTGACCTGTCTTACTCTCAGTTCACTAATCTGGACAACGGGGACAATAATATGTTTCCCAAGCAGGATTATTGTGAGGGTTAAAAATACGACATTAGTGCACCTTATAGCACCTTGCACATAACAGGTACTCAATAAATGGGGTTATGTCTATGGGCCCCTCTGACGGCCAATAGATTGCACACCAAGAACCAGTACGACTTATGGCTCTCTATAGCAACTGGAGCTCTGGATGGAGAAAGTCCTCTTGACAGAATCCTGATTAGATTTGGAAACTCTTTCTATAGAAGGAAGGGAGGCAGCTCAGTACAGACCAGAGGCCTCAGATCAGACATATGTGGTTCCCCCCTGGGGACTCCATAGCTTCCTGGCTATGTGTTCTTTTGGCCAGTTACTGTGAGTCTGATTCCTCATCTGTGTTAGACTCTAAGACCATGTGTTACTCCTTCCAAGAGGCAGCCAGGGTGTTCTTTAAAAGCACAGAGCACAGGGGTTAGAGGATTCAAACCTGGGTTTAAATCCCAGCTCCGCAACTTACTAGCTTGGGTGAGTGACCACAGCACACTATTTAAACTTCCTGAGCTTCAATTTTCTCATCTAAAAACCTTCCTCCTTCGGTGGCTTTATTACCAGATAACATGCTTGTGTCTGGCACACAGTAACAACTTCACTTGATACATGAAAGTGTTATCTTTGTATCCAGAGCCTGGCACTGGAAAGCACTCAATAAATGTGCTGAATCAAACCCTGCCCAGTGGAAGGGGTGAGGGGAGGAAAGATGCTCCTGTAAACTGGCACTTGCTGCTACCAGCCCAGGTTGGTGACATCTATCAAAATCACAAGTGCACATGCCCTTTGACCCTGCAATTCCACATCTAGGGATTTATCCTCCACAGATACCCTGTAGTCACACATGGGCCAAATGACAAATATATCGGGCTCTTCACTGAGTATCCTAATGGCAAAAGACTGCAAAAAAGTGTTTACCACTGGAAACTGGTTAAATAGAGGACGGTACCATGTATGGAATACTCCGTAGCTATTAAGAATGAGAAAGCTCTTGATGGACTGATACAGAGTGATCTCTAAGAGACACTGTTAAGTGAGAAAATCAAGGTACCAAATAGTATTTATAGCACACAACCATCTGTATAAAAACCAGGGGAAACATATGTGTTTGCTTATGTCTACAGAGTCCATTCTCCCAGGAAGGGAACTGGGTGGCTAGGAGAAAAAAGTGGGAGGGAGACATTTATTCCTTTCAAAATTTGAACCCCATGAATATACTATCTATTCCAAGAAAACTAATAAAAAGTTAAAGGGGGAGTGGTTTGAGAGAGGAGAGAAGAGAGAGAGAGAATAATTCTCCCACGAGAAGCAGCTGGGACTCCCCAAAGACAGACCCTTTGGCCAGTCATCATACTATCAGAAAAAAAAAAGACGACTCTGGTATTTGCATCCTGTGACAGCAAAATAACATCACTGCTGTGTGACCAACTGCACTAGGGTTGCCAACATCTCTGATCCTTTGGCCCTAGGAGAGGACCAGGATCCATGATGAGGTCCCTCTATCCTCTGGGTTAAGTCTGTCCAGGTAGAGTAACAGGGAAAGAAGGTTCAGGTTAAAGTAAAAATTATCCCTGATAGTCTCAGAAGAAAAAAGGGAAAGGAGGGAACCTAGTCCTGGAGGGAGCCCTCTTCCCACCTTTCTTTCTTTCTTTTTTTTTTTTTTTAAAGAAGGCATTGGATCTTTTTTTTTTAAATTTTATTTATTTATTTTTGGCTGCGTTGGGTCTTAGTTGCTGCGCTCGGGCTTTCTCTAATTGCAGTGAGTGAGCAGGGGCTACTATTCGTTGCAGCGCACGGGCTTCTCATTGTGGTGGCTCCTCTTGTTGCGGAGCACGGGCTCTAGGCGCACGGGCTTCAGTAGTTGTGGCAATGCGGGCTCAGTAGTTGTGGCACATGGGCTCAGTAGTTGTGGCACGCGGGTGGCTTAGTTGCCCCGCGGCATGTGGGATCTTCCCGGACCAGGGCTTGAACCCGTGTTCCCTGCATTGGCAGGCGGATTCTAAACCACCGTGCCACCAGGGAAGCCCCACCTTTCTTCCCTTAAGGCCCCTACTACTCCTTCTCCTCCGTTTTCCTTAACAATCTGCCTGCATGCTAAAAACACTCTATCAGGGACTCCTGGAAGTAAATGGAGACCCAGCTGGCTCTGTAAGATATATACCTGGCTAATAAAATATAATAAAAGATGCTTTACCTCATAAGTAACCCTGGAAATAGTCCTTGGATATTTTTAACTTTTTATTATGAGAATATTTCAACATGTACAAAGGTAGACAGAATGATAAAATGAACCACCGTCACTCAGCTTCAACAATTATCAACTCAGTATCAATCTGATTTCATGTGTTTCAACTCTCCCTCACCTCTCTGTATTATTCTGAAGCAAATTCTAGACATAGTTTAGCATGTATTTCTAAAAGAGAAAAAAAAATCCATAATCACAATACCATTATCATATCTAAATTTGAAAAATCCAGCAAAAGTCTTGGAAGGGGTTTAAATGTGATCAAAACTCTTTCCCAAAGAGGGCACCTTTGTTCAATATGAAATATTAATGCAGTGTATATAATAAGCTCCAGGTACAACTCAAGTTATAAATAATTCAGATCTGTAGATGTTTAAAACCTATCGAAATAAGGGTATTCCACCAACAAAAATACTAAGACACGAGAGTCAATTCCAGATCTATTAAGAACTTAAACGTGAGAGGTAAAACTTTAAAACCTTTAGAAGAAAATATAGACAAATGTCTTTAGGACTACAGATTAAGGAAGTATTTCTTCAACATAACATAAAGGGTGTAAATCATGGAAGAAAAGATTCAACTACATTAAAATTAAGAAATTCTAGTTATCAGAAGACATCATATATAAAGTGAAAAGGCAAACTGCGAGCCTATATTCATAACACGTGCAGACAAAAGATTAGTATTCAGAATACGGACTTCCCTGGTGGCGCAGTGGTTAAGAATCCGCCTGCCAATGCAGGGGATACGGGTTCGATCCCTGGTCCGGGAAGATCCCACATGCCGCTGAACAACTAAGCCCGTGTGCCACAACCACTGAGCCTGCACTCTAGAGCCCATGAGCCACAACTACTGAGCCCATGCACCACAACTACTGAAGCCTGTGCGCCTAGAGCCCGTGCTCCGAAACGAGAAGCCACCACAACGAGATGCCCACAAACCGCAACAAAGTGTAGCCCCTGTTCGCCGCAACTAGAGAAAGCCCACGTGCAGCAACGAAGACCCAACACAGCCCAAAATAAATAAATTTATATATAAAAAAGATTAGTATTCAGAATACATAAAGAATTTCTAAAAATCCATAAGAAAAAGGCATATGAAAAGAAAACAGAGCAAAGACTTTTACAGGTATTTTACAAAAGAAGAAACACGGTCAACAGATGTAAGGAAAGATTCTCAACTCCACTGAGAAATGCAAATTAAAACCCCAAGATACCATCTCACACCCACCAGCTATATAAAAATTTTAAAGTCTGACCATATCAAGTATTAAGATGTAAAGCAATGGAAATTCAAATGCTGCTGTTTCCAGCATAAATTCTTACAAACACATAGGGAAACATTTGGGCATTACCTTCCATCAAGCAATTCCACTCCTGAGTATATACCCTACAGCAATGTTTCCCACAGTGTGGTTCCTGGACCCGCAGTAGCGGTATCACCTGGGAAGTTGTTAGAAATGCAAATTCTCAGGGCCCCAACCCCAGACATACAGAATCAAGCACTGTGGTGGTGGAGCCCAGCAATCTGTGGTTTAACAAGCCCTCCAGGTGATTCTGATAAGCAGCTGAAGTCTCGGAACCACTGCCCAGGAGAGACTCTTGAACGTGTGCATGCGAGGGAGACACACACAGAATGTTCAAAACCACATTGTTTGAAATAGCAAAAACAAGGGAACAACCCAAATAATCACTGACAGTAGAATGGATGCATAATCTGAGACATAATCATACAAAGGGATATGAAAATGAATGAACTACAACTATACACATAACATCGAGGGATCTCACAATGTTCAATGAAAAAAGAAAACTGCAGATGAATACACACAGTATGATATTTAAATGAAATTTAAAAGCATGCAGAAGCATACACACACACACACTAAAACATTTTTTTAAAGGCAAGGGAACGACAGACACAAATCTCAGGAGAATGGGTAGGGTGTGGCTGTAATTGGAGAGGACACACAGGGGGCTCTAAGGTATTCATAAACTGAGTTATGAGTTTACAGGTGATTATTTTCCTAGTCTTGAAACTTCACATACACATAAGATATTCTCTGTTGTATTTATGATAAATTTCTTAAAAAAAAAAAAAAAGTTATACTGGAACAGTGCATACTGGGAGCCAGAACTGCAACCACTAACTCTGGCTACATGTGTGGTGTCCAAAGAGTTAAGCCTGTTTCTCAGCCTGTGGGTGGGAGGGCAGGCAGCAGCTGGGGCACAGTGGGAGTCTCTGGCTCCAGCTGGCTCCAGCCTAGATCTGCCTGGATCAAGCACCACGCCCAGGAACTGGCACCTGTGGGGGCAGGGCCCTCTGGACAGGTGGCACCTGAAGCCCCTGATGACCTGCACATGTAAGGGACTGGGCCCAGTCAGATGGATGGCAGTCTCCTCCTTTAGGAGCCCCTCCATCTGGTAAGAAAGTGTGCTGGTGGCAGCTTAGAGATGGTGAGAAGTGGGAAGAGGGTCTGGGACTCAGCGTGGAGGCGGGGAAGGAACTGGGTGGGCTGGGCTCAGATACCAAGGGAGGCTGCTGGGATTAGCACCTGCTGAGAATGAGATTAGGTTTCTTGGGAAGGGCTCATCTATCTAATGCCCCCCAAAAGCTGTCTCCCTACAGCTTTTCTCTGCTGGACAGATGGTGTCTGAGCTGCTTCCTTGAGAGGGTGGTGGAGGTGGGGTGGGAGCTGATGCCTGCTTGGTCTTGGGCTTCCCTGTCTTCCACAATAGTAATGATCAGAGACCCACTACATGCCAGGCACTGTCCTAAAAGCCCTTCACACAAATTACCTCCATTTAATTTTCACAGCACCAGACTGCCTATGGCCTAGAGAGCAGGTTTACATTCAAGGAGACCTTGGCTTGGTATACTTAAACACTTGCCCAAAAAAAAAGTCAAAGAGTGAACAAACTAGGACTTGCATGCAGGAGCCCTCGCAGGAAACTACTGGCCGTGACGTCTTCCCCTTCTCATTAAACGGCAGCAAGTTCCTTCCTGTTGCGCAGGCCAAAAACCTGGACTCCTTTTTCTCTCACATACCCCTTATCCAATCATTAGCA
This sequence comes from Grampus griseus, assembly GCF_964374135.1. Taxonomy (NCBI): domain Eukaryota; kingdom Metazoa; phylum Chordata; class Mammalia; order Artiodactyla; family Delphinidae; genus Grampus; species Grampus griseus. Next base: position 62,202,648 of record NC_139008.1, read on the forward strand.
GATCCAGTGGCCCTGACCTTCAAATTGTATCTATGCTCTGACCACTGCTCACCACTTTGGCCACATCTCTACCCTCATACAAACCACCATCATCACCTGCCCAGCTTCTTACTGGTCTCTTGCTCCCACCTTTGCTCATATAGTGAATACAGGGACTCTGGTTAGTTTACACTGTATACCCAACCTATAGCTCAGTGTCTAACACATGGCAGGTACTCAATAACTATTTGTTAATGAACAAATAAATGAATGACCAACATCTCTCAGGAAATGACTCAGATTCAGAAGGGAGGAAGACCTGCCTGAGTGCCCTTAGCTTTCTCAGCCCAGATGACCTTTGGTACCCCAAAGCAGTGGTCAACATCCTTCCCTATTATGAAATGTCCTGGATGTATAGCATTACCACTGTGTCATCCACTTGTGCCTGTACACATGCACACACACACAGGGACAAAGGTACTGGAACAGGGCTGCTTCTGATTAGGAATGAGCCTAGGACACTTATTTCTAGGGGACCGTCCCTGCACTGTATACACGTTGGTTTTTATTCTCATGAATGAAGAGTCACTGGAGGGTTCTGAACTGAAGAATGACAGGATCTGACCTCTACTTTAGAAGAATCACTGGTTGCTATATGGCTAACAGATTGGGAGGGGGGGGCGGTGTGCAAGGGAAGAAGCATGGAGGTGGCTGTAGAGTTGTCCAGGTGAGAGAGGGAATGAGCAATAGTTCTGCCCTCAGCCAAAGCAATCTTGAGAAAGAAAAACAGAGCTGGAGGAATCAGGCACCCTGACTTCAGACTATACTACAAAGCTACAGTAATCAAGACAGGATGGTACTGGCACAAAACCAGAAATATAGATCAATGGAACCGGATTGAAAGCCCAGAGATAAACCCACGCACATATGGTCACCATACCTTTGATAAAGGAGGTAAGAATATACAGTGGAAAAAAGGCAGCCTCTTCAATAAGTGGTGCTGGGAAAACTGGACAGCTACATGTAAAAGAATGAAATTAGAACACTCCCTAACACCGTACACAAAAATAAACTCAAAATGGATTAAAGACCTAAATGTAAGGCCAGACACTATCAAACTCTTAGAGGAAAACATAGGCAGAACACTCTATGACATAAATCACAGCAAGATCCTTTTGACCCGCCTCCTAGAGAAATGGAAATAAAAACAAAAATAAACAAATGGGACTTAGTGAAACTTAAAAGCTTTTGCACAGCAAAGGAAACCATACACAAGACTAAAAGACAACCCTTGGAATGGGAGAAAATATTTGCTAACGAAGTAACTGACAAAGGATTAATCTCCAATATTTACAAGCAGCTCATGCAGCTCAATATCAAAAAAAACAAACAACCTAATCCAAAATTGGGCAGAAGACCTAAATAGACATTTCTCCAAAGAAGATATACAGATTGCCAACAAACACATGAAAGGATGCTCAACATCACTAATCATCAGAGAAATGCAAATCAAAACTACAATGAGGTATCTATCACCTCACACTGGTCAGAATGGCCATCATCAAAAAATCTACAAACAATAAATGCTGGAGAGGGTGTGGAGACAAAGGAAACCCTCTTGCACTGTTGGTGGGAATGTAAATTGATACAGCCACTATGGATAACAGTATGGAGGTTCCTTAAAAAACTAAAAATAGAACTACCATACGACCCAGCAATCCCACTACTGGGCATATACCCTGAGAAAACCATAATTCAAAAAGAGTCATGTACCACAATGTTCACTGCAGCAGTATTTACAACAGCCAGGACATGGAAGCAACCTAAGTGTCCATCGACAGATGAATGGATAAAGAAGATGTGGCACATATATACGATGGAATATTACTCAGACATAAAAAGAAACGAAATTGAGTTATTTGTAGTGAGGTGGATGGACCTAGAGTCTGTCATACAGAGTGAAGTAAGTCAGAAAGAGAAGAACAAATACCATATGCTAATACATATATATGGAATCTAAAAAAGAAAAATGGTTCTGAAGAACCTAGGGGCAGGACAGGAATAAGAACGCAGATGCAGAGAATGCACTTGAGGACATAGGGAGGGGAAAGGGTAAGCTGGGACGAAGTGAGAGAGTGGCAATGACATATATACACCACCAAAGATAAAACAGATAGCTAGTGGGAAACAGCCGCATAGCACGGGGGCGATCAGCTCGGTGCTTTGGGTGCTAGGTGCTCTAGGACGACCTAGAGGGGTGGGATAGGGAGGGTGGGAGGGAGATGCAAGAGGGAGGGGATATGTGGATATATGCATACGTATAGCTGATTTACTTTGTTATACAGCAGAAACTAACACAACATTGTAAAGCAATTACACTCCAATAAAGATGTTTAAAAAAAAAAATAGCTCTGCCCTCTCACATCCCACTTCTAGCTTTTTTTTTTTTTTTAAACTTTTGAAATTTTGGCTGCGCTGGGTCTTAGTTGTGGCATGGCATGCGGGATCTTTCGTTGTGGTGTGCGGGCTCAGTAGTTGTGGTGCGCAGGCTTAGCTGTCCTGCAGCATGTGGGATCTTAGTTCCCCGACCAGGGATCAAACCCGCGTGCCCTTCATTGGAAGGCAGATTCTTAACCACTGGACCACCAGAGAAGTCCCCCCACTTCTAGCCGTTAACCAGGCTAGTTCTCCTGCCAAATGAGAAACAACAACAGCACATGCTGGGGACTCCCTCAGCAGCTTCCATTATCAAGATAGCACCTCACTAACCCCCTCAACAGTCCTGTGAAGCAGGTTCTAGCAGTACCCAAGTTTTACAGAGAAGAAAACAGAGGCTCTAAGAGGTAAAGTCACCTGTCAAGACTCCACAGCAGACTGTCAGCATCCAAAGTCTGTCCTCTTCTCATCTGAATAGTCTGCTTCCAGCCAGCATCCATCCACAGCCTATCCAGACTCCAAAGCTCAGTTCCCCTTACTCAATGGCCTTCTTTTGAGAACCTATCTACAGGGCTACCATTCACTGAGTACTCCCTGGGTGCTGCATGCACTGCTGAATGCTGTACATGTGCTGTGTAATATTCCAATGATCAAAGGAGCCACATACCTTGGTGACTTCCATTTTACACATGAAAACAGTGAAGCTGAGAGAGGCAAAGTCACAGAGCAAGTAAGCTGTCTATTGTCCTAGTCACCTGGCCCTGAGCCATCTTATTACTTTTCTTTTTCTTTATTTTTTTCCTTTTCAGTCATTGGGTCAAGGGAGGATATCCAATAGATCATAGTGTGGTGGATGCTCTGCTCTAAAATATAAGCTGTCTTTTTGTCCCCTTGACCCGACTCTACATGCCTTAAGGTCAAAGTCCACAAATAACATTTGTTTGCCCATCCTACAGTGCTGGAGCTGAGCCTTGGACTTGGGCAAAGGAGATCAGAAGGGTCAGGAATTCTCGTCAAAGTCACAGGGATAAATGAAGGTGGAGGAGAGGGATGGAGGCCCTCCTGTGAATCCTACCCCTCAAGGGTACTGTTCCTTTTAGCTTGAGAAGCCTTGAGGACACCTTTGTCCAGGAGAATGCACCTTCTAGTTCCTTAAAAGTGGGGAGCACTGTTCCAGCTAAGACCCTGCAGACAGGTGGAATGTCTGTACCCCAGCCTCGTTCTGAAGAGACTTGCAGAGCAGGAAGGAAGGGGCAATGACTTTCAGTTCCCGTTAATGTGTCTAGAAGCAGCAGCTGATTCAGCTAGATGATGTCACCTTCCTAAACCTCCTGACCAGCAGCTGAGATGGTAAAAGCAGGAAACTGGGGGATACTCAGCTGGCTAAGCCCGAACATGCCTCTGGAAAAGGCCAATAGTAACCTCGGGCTCTGGGAGCATCCTCCTGAAGTTTAGCAAAAAGAGTCCTATCAGATGAGAGGACAGTAGGTGTCCTTCAAGACCCTCATTCCAAGATGCTGCCCTAACTCTCCTTTTGCTCAGCAGCTTTCTGCACATCCTGAACTAACAATGCTTCGCTTATTTGAGGGTGGAGCACTGGAAAAAAGCCTGGCTTTTGGAGCCAGACCAATGTGGGTCTGAATTCAGGATCCAGTGTGTCCAAGCTGCAGGACCCTAGGCATGGAACTTCATTTCTCTCAATCTCAATTTCCTCATGGAAAAGAAACTGGAGCCGACAGCCTACTCATCACACAGGCTGGGTGGGAGAATAAACGAGAAAATGGATGTAGAGTGCCTGATTTGGGAAAGGTGCTCAGTAAGTGGTAGTCGCCGTAACTCCCTTTGGATCCCTGGGAGGGAGGAGTGAAAGACCCATAACACAAAGGGGAAGCAAGGCCCACAGTGGGCCCACCAGTGTCAGAGCCGAGTATCTGCGTGGGCCCAAAGTCTGGACGAGCCAAGTTCAATCTGCCTTGCTTTTCTGTTTGCAAAATCTTTGCTTCAAATCTTCCCAGGCCGACTTGCTCCTTAATCTACTCTCAGGTCAAAAGTCACTTCCTCAGAGAGGCCTTCTTGATCTCCTCGTATAAAGTTGGTTCCCTAGATACTGCATTACTCAGTTTCATTTTCTTTAAATTATTTAACCCTCTATCTGAAATCATCTTGTTTCTCAGGCTAGCTGCCTCCCCAGCTCACATATGTGAAAGCAGTGTCCTTGACTGTCTAGTTCATCACAGCACCCCCAGCACTCAGCACCACCTGGCATGTGGTGGTGCTCAATAAACATCTGCTGAATCAACAAATGAATGAATGCACCTGGGACAGCCACCGGCGAAACTGACAAGGACCCCACACTTACTCCTCTGCTCACTGTCAGTTCTAGGTCCTGGCTCTCATGCCAGGTGCTGGCATTGCTACCTGGGAATCAGTGGACCAGAAGGTGGCCAGGATGGGCATCTGTACCTGGCAATGGGATATATATATTGGGATACCAGGACTGCCGAAGAGGGCCTCGGACTCTCTCCCTGGCACTTGAGGCTCCCGCAAATCTGGCTCCAGCTGACCTTTCTGGCTTTATCACCTAATAAGTGACCCTTTCACACACACTCCAAAATGGACTACCACTCCTATCTGTCTCTTCTTGAGAGTCCATGCCAGCCTGCACAACTTAGCTCACATGGAGCACCAGCTGCTCTTTTCCCTCACTCTGCGGTAAGTCCCAGCACAAAAGTCACCTCTCCTGTGAAGTGCTGCTCTTATTTGGCATTTAGCATTTATTGTTGGCTTTCACAAGATCTCTTTTCATGTGCATTACGTCTTTTCTAATTCAACTGGAAGTATTTCAAGGATAGAACTGGGTCTTCAAATGGAGATATCTCAATTAATAAATCTGGAAAAAAGGCTCTCTTTTTTATTTAAATTAGTTTATTTATTTATTTATTTTTGGCTGCATTGGGTCTTTGTTGGTGCACGTGGGCTTTCTCTAGTAGCAGCGAGCGTGGGCTACTCTTCGTTGCGGTGCGCAGGCTTCTCATTGCGGTGGCTTCTCTTGTTGTGGGACACAGGCTCTAGGCGTGCGGGCTCAGTAGCTGTGGTGCACCAGCTTAGTTGCTCTGCAGCATGTGGGATCTTCCTGGACCAGGGTTCGAACCTGTGTCCCCTGCATTGGCAGGTGGATTCTTAACCACTGTGCCACCAGGGAAGCTCCCAAAAGGCTCTCTTTGAAACAAAGTTGGCTGGGTCCCGAAAGGGTTGGGGGGACTCCTCCCTGCTGCACTGGCCCCTCTGGTGAAGGAGGAGAAAGATCATCATGCTGTCTCAGCCCAGGAGCCCAGGTATGAGGCAGTGACGGAGCCAACAAATCCTGGACTATCACATGCAGTCTGGGACAATCCCAAGGTCATGTGTGTGACTGGCTTTTTAAAACTCCATCATTTTCACGAATCTGGGCATAATTTACTTATCAATCATAAAGAATGATAGAAAAACTCTGCTCAGTTCAACGGGACTTCCATGCTATCTGCTTCTGTGAATTAAGCTTATCCATCTTATCATCTTCTTTTTTTTTTTTGTGGTACGCGGGCCTCTCACTGCTGTGGCCTCTCCCATTGCAGAGCACAGGCTCTGGACGCACAGGCTCAGCGGCCATGGCTCACGGGCCCAGTCGCTCCGCGGCATGTGGGATCTTCCCGGACCTGGGCACAAACCCATGTCCCCTAGCATCGGCAGGTGGACTCTCAACCACTGCGCCACCAGGGAAGCCCCATCTTATCATCTTCTTATCCATACTTTCCTTTCCCTTGATTTCCCCTGCTATTTTATCCTTTTGATCATATGAATTTTCCTAAGTTGCCTCCAACTCTTTGTAAAACAAAGTGAGGCTCCAATAAAATGAGTTGGTCCAGTTCTCTTTTAAATGCTACAATGGTGTACAAAAATGATGTCCGAAACAATTCATTATAGCAAAGATAAGTGACAAAAATAATGCATGTGAATCACTAAGTATAGTACATGGCACTTAGCATTCAAAAGGTAAGTTGAAAGAACACTCACAATTCTTACTAGCTTCTCTGGGCTGACTCAGTTTTCTCATGTGTAAAATAAAAACAACGTCTTAGGTTTATTCATTTGTTCAATCATTCATTCCAAAATCATTCACTGAATGTTTACTACCTATAAGGAACAGTTTTAGGTATTAGAGATAAAATGATGAGCCACCTAAAGTCCTTATAATCATGGGGCTTACATTCTGGTAGAAGAGTGACAAAAACCAAATAAACAAACAAAAAGAAAATTTCAGATAGAGGTTGGTGCTGTGACAAAAATACAAGAAAGTAAACGACTAGAGAGTGATTTAGAAGTACCTTGGCTACTTTAGACCAAAGGTCAAAGAGAACCTCTCAGAGGAGGTGACCTGTGAGCTGAGTCAACTGAAAGAACCAGCAAGGCAAACACCAGGGGCAGAGCACTCCAGGCAGAGGGAACAGCAACTACACAGACCCTCAGGCAGGGGCAAGTGAGCCAGGAATCAGGAACAGCAGGAGCCCCTGAGCCATGAGTGCAGAGAGGGAAGGGGGAGTGCTGAAGGATGGAGAGGCAGCCAGTACCAGATCATGCAGGCCATAGAGGCCTAGGTAAGGACTGGGTTTTATTCCAATTGGGTGGAGGGTTGTAAGCAAGAATGTGCCAAGATCTGAACTGGTTTTCAAAAGACCACTCTGTCTGCAATGTTGGGGCAGAAGTGATTTTTTAAGGTCCCTTCTTAGCTCCAAATAGCTGACTTTTCCTCCTGTCATTATTCTAGGCTCCCACAAACTGGCTGCCAGAACAAGAAAGATGCATCCTCCTCAATAAAGAGAGAGCAAAGAGAAGGAGCAGTTTCTACCCCAGGCAGAAGCAAGGAATCTGTGTCACCTTGTTCTGCAGGAGATGGAGGGAGTGGCCCCATCAGGGAGGGGTGGGAATCCCAGCTTGGAAAACATCCCCAAGCCACCTGTATTGTTTCTGCCTCCTGTGTGGAAGTTTCTGCCATGACACAGTGCTCCGGAATGCTCTCCCCACCCACCCCCCCACACCCAATCTTCCGTTTACAGAGGCAGAGTTGTACTTTGCATTCCTCCCAGGATTTAGCTCAAATCTAGCCTACAGGAAATGGTCGATAAAGAGCTACTGACTGATTAATGAAGAGAGGGAATATTCTCAGCCATTAGGCAAATATTAATGAGTACTATGAGTACTATGTTGGTCTCTGGGGATACAAGGTGATTAAGATGGGTTTCTTGCCTTCACTGAGCTCAGAAGTCAGCAGATAGACCAAAAACCACAGACAGCTACAATGCTGGGTATAAGAGTAACAGCAGCAACATTTACTAGGCCCTCTTTATTCACAAGTAGAGCACTGTGGGCTTTAGAGCCAGACTAAGGTTCAAATCACGACTTTACACCACTTACCAACCTAGCATCTTTGTACAAATTCCTTAACTTCCCTATGCTTCACTTTTCTCCTCTGTAAAATGAGAATTATAGTAAGAATGCCTACCTCAATGGTACTGTTTTGAGAATTCAATGAATTAACACATATAAAATACTTAAGGGTAAGTGCTCTATAAATGTTAGCTATTATTAAAATTACTATAACATCTGTGCCAAGCTCGACATGTATGATCTCATTTCATCCTTACAAAAACCCTACCAGGCAGGTATTACCATCTCCATTTTTGAGATAGGGGAACTGAGGCTCAGAAAGGGGGAGGAATGAGCCCAAGATCAAACGGCTGGTATGTGATGGAGCCAGATTCAAACTCAGCTCTGTCCCACTCCAGAGGCCATACTTCCAATAATGAAATGATCCCATTCTCTTCAGAAGCTCACAGCACAGTGCCCCAAACACAGCAGAGGCCCCGTAAAGGGAGCTATGGTTGTTATTCCATTGTTCCTGGAGATCTTCCAGTAGTAGGTGCTGTGGAGCCTAGAGGAAGCACCTCTTTTACCCTGAAGGGGTCTGAGAAGGGCTCAAAGGAAACTGACCTGGGTGCCAACTGCAGGCTTTGCTCTGGAGTCCTATGGGTTCCCCTCACTGAATCGTGGTCTGCTAATTTGGAACCCTACCTTCCACCACTAAATCAGACCCAGAAACTGCTCCCAGGTGCCTGGACACCTGCATGGACAGGCAGGCAGTTTCCTCTGGGCTGACTTCTTGTCTGGCTCTACACACCTCTCAGTTTCATCACTTAGCCACCAGCCTGGGGCCTCTTGCCTGCACCTGCTGCTGGACCCAGTCCCAGGGGACCCTGCCCAAAGGGCCATTTCTGAGTGACTCCCTGGAGACTTCCTTGATATGGTAACCCCTAGGGTTCCATATGAATGTGGGTGCTGTGAGCAAAGGGAAATTTTTCTTACTGAGTAGCAGACGGAGAGTGGGTAGAACAAGGGGTGGTTGTTCTTGTTTTGAATCAGAGGTGAGTGTGGGGTGAGGCCCACTGTGCCTCCCAGTTTTTATATTTAAGCAGCACTGATTCTGGCCAGTCAGAGCTCCCACTCAGCAGTCTGTGGAGCCTAGAGGTGGGTGAGGACATCCGGGGGTGAGGAGTTAATAGTCATCTCTACTTCCCATTTGACCCTTACTCATAGATCTGGCCTTGCCAAGTAATTAGACTGCAGAGGGCAACCAATGGATGAATTAAGGAATGACCAAACCTCACAGTGAGAGGAAAAGGAAAGATCCAGCATTTGGTAAAGGAACCAGCTTTTACTCCATACCAGGCTCTGTGCTGGGGCACTTTACATACACCGCTCATCATTATGAATGTTCACTAACTTGGACACTACACACTCAGCCACCAAGTGCCAGGCACAAGAGTAGCTGATGGCAGTGAATGAGATTCAGTTTCTACCTTCAGAAAGCTCAGAGCACCTTGCTTAATTAGTCTTTCTCCCAACAATCCTATGAAATGATTATTTCCATTTTATAGATGTTCAGGCTTAAAGAAGTAAAGTAACCTGTCCAAATTCATGAAGCTAGGTAAGTGAGAGAGCTACGATATTGCTTCCACTCAAAAAGTGCTTGTTGGTTGAAAGAATTAATGAGTGAAAGAATGAATGAAAGAATGAGAGACACAGGGTTTTGACCTCAGTCAAGGAGCAGCAACAAGACGAAACATTTATAGTTCTCAAAGTGCTTTTTCATCTATCATCTCCTTGGGCCTCTCAAGATAGCCCATGAGGGAGGCAAGGCGGGTGTTATCTTTCTTCAGCAGATGAGGCAACAGACTTACAGCCACACAGCAAACAAGGAGTGGGGCCATCCTGGAAAACTCCAGAGTCCCCACAGCACCTTGTTTAATCATTCAGATGCATGTCAAGCACCTACTATATGCTAGGCATGCTCCTATGCTCTTTAAATATTCAACTCATTAAGTCTTCCACTCAGTCAACAAATAATGATTGAATGTCTTCTGTGTTCCAGGTTCTATGGCAGGATCTAGGGATACAGCAGTGAATAAAGCAGGGGAGATCCCTGCCTTCCTGGAGGCACTTGGCAAAGTGCCAAAGAAAATATGCCCCATCACCAAATGCCCAGCCAGCAACAATGGCCAAACCCCCACTGTGTACAGCATGATTTGGGGCCCTTGTGGAGGAGGTGGGGGACAAGGTTATGAGCTACAACCCCCAGCTTTAGGAGTCTTAAAATCTCCAAGTTCTTGGTTCGAAGGATATACATATACTCTGTCAGCCTAAAAGTCTGCTCTTGGAGTGTAGCTCCGATAGTGATCACAGCTTCTTGATCACCTGTGAAGGCAATCTGCTAATAACAGCTGTAATAGTAGCTGTCATACTGAGTAATTACATATGCCAGACTCCATGATAAATGTTCCATGTATCTGACCACTTATTTTTATGATCAAGAGTCTTTCAAGAAAAGTACGGCATTATTTTCATCTTTTAACAGATGAGGAAACTAAGGCTGCGACAGATTAAGCAATTTGTCCAAGGATAACTATAGAGCAAGTAGGATTCAGCACTGGTTTGTCAAATTTTGTATCTGGCTCTGAACAGTGATGGAATTTCTCCCAGGGAGGCACTGGAGATGGAAACATCAAGAATACCAAGAGCAGCTGCTTCCTGGGAGGGCTAGGACCTCCAGAGCCCCCAACAGATTTTTCCTCCCCCACTTTTATCAGGTCTGAACATCAGACAGAGAGGGAAAGGTTAAGTAAGCTCAAGCTACCCCTAGGGCAACAGGAGTCTCTCCCTCTCTGCTGAACCTCCAGGGGAGGAGTCTGTGACCTTCATTTGCCACCACCAACCCCCCACAAGAGAGACAGAAGGAGGGGATGGGGGCAGGGGAGTCTTTTCCCTGGGTTGGGGAGGGGTGGGGCACACCAGGGAAGAAGGGAAAAAGCATGACTGCTTCTTTCCTCTCTTGGACAAGAAGCCCATACATGTGATGTGGTGTGTGTCCTGCACATGGAAGCCCCACAGGGGAATGCCAGGGTACCTTTTGGACCCAAGAAGACTCAGAGAGGAGAGACTGGCACAGTCCTGAACTGCAAGCTAAGCTAACAATTTCTAAGCATTGTAACTAGGTCATCAGGTTCCTGGAGAAGCCAGCTGTGTCTGGGGATGGGGGATGGGGAGGGAAATTTTGCAGTTTACCAAGATCCCTACTTCCCTTCAGGCCCCGCCCTCCCTGAAATCTGCACCTGCTCCCAAACTGACCCCTCCCCCTAGCTGGGCCCAGCTGTCAACGGCTCCCAATGCCCCACCCCTGCCTTCCATGGGCCGGAACTATGGGGGCCTCTTGGACAGGAGGTACCTTATTGCCACCTTAGCCCTTCGGAAAGGGAGCTGTGGGGCAGGGAAGGAGTGGCCTCGCCTGGGGGGTATTTCTTACTCCATGAGGGCAGCAAGAAAGCTGGGTCCCTTTGGGCCTGCCCAGGGTACCTTCCTGGCATTGATGCCACAGGTGGCAGGAGACAGATGATGTTTCCCCTGCTGAGACCAGAGTTGCCAAAAGGCTTCAATCAAGCCTTTGAATCTGCACCTGGCCTGGAGCCCCAAAATAACAACCATGGCAGCCTACCTGATCCACAGGTCGCAGGTGCATCTGGCTTTTTTCTCCCTGCTGAGCCCTGGCTGGCAAGGGATTCTCTCTGCCAGCGATAACTAGAGACCTGGCTGCATGGCTCTGGTGTTGGGCCTCTCCCCATTGGGCCCACCTCTACCAGCAACTATCTCCATCCCTCTGCCCAGGGGCCTCCACCATCAGTCACCATTCCCTTCTCCCTGACCAGCTTTACTGACAGCCCAGACCCTCTTCCGCCAGACTGCCTCTTCACTGTCTCCCAAATGCTTCATCATACACATTCCACCCTCCAGCTCTGTGTGGATCTTTCATACCTATCAAGGCTGCCCTTGCCACATTCGTTTCACCTACTGAAAGCCTTCACGGTCCAAATTTTCCTAGTAGGTAGTAATGATGCCTGACACCGACTGAGCATACTGTATTCAGGCACTGTGCTAGGTAGGCTACAGAATCACTCACTCATTCAGCAAGTATTCACTGAGTGGATCCCATGTGCCAAGCACTCTGCTAGATGCTGGGGATGAAGGAAACTTGAAACAAACCCCCTACACTCCGGGAGCTTAGCTTTTACAAGAGGAGTCAGGCAGTAAAGAGGTAAACAAAGGTGGCCTCTTTACTCTTTAGGAGAGGTGATATTTGAGTTGAGACCTAAATGCTAAGACAGCCCTGATCAGATCTAGGGGAAGAGTGACCCTGGCAAGCCTATGACAAAGAGATTACTACCACTATCTTCATTAAGGGATGATTACTACCTTCATTTTACAGATGAGAAAACTGAGGACTCAGTGTGAACTGCACAAAGGCACACTGCTGAGAAAGCTATTATTCAAGCCTCTAGTGGTGACCTTTCTCCTTCCTGACACTAGGGTTTGGGCTGGTAATGCAGTTGGTGAGGGAGAAGGTGCATGGGGTGATGCAGGCTGAGGGTGGAGGTCCCTGGACCAAGCCACCAATTGAGTAGCTAGCTAATTGTGGAAGTGGGCTGGTTTGGCAGGGGTCCAGGGCACCTGTGGGATGCAGCCAGGGGGTCTGTCCTCTTCCATTTCTGGAGTCTACAATACAGATTTGGCACAGTTTGCCTGCAGCCATTCACCAAGGGTTGCGAGTCTATTCCTACTGCTTTAAATGAGTTTGCTTCCTTAAGGACAGAGACATTTTTGTAGCCTAACCTGCATCTAATAATAACAACCCTTCATGTTCATTGAGCAGATCCTGGCTGAGCCCTTGCCCAACCCCAGGTCCTGTGCCAGGTACTCAGGATAAAGTAAGCCAGTCCAGGCCTGCAAAGAAGCAATGATGCCGTGACTTGAGGGTAGGCTTTGGCATGAGATACAGCTGGGTGCAAGACCCAGCTCTGCCTCTTACAAGGTGTGGTACTGTGGACATGTTATAAAGCCTCTTGAAGCTCTGGATTCTCCATCTCCACACCAAAGCAGTTGTGAGGACCAAACACGATGATTATGTCAGGGGCATAAACATAGCACCTGGCACAGAGCAAGCACTCAACACATAGCACCTGTCATTATTACTAAAAAAACACTTTTGCATTTCACTTTCTCATTTGAGCCTCACTTACTCTGGTAGGCTGGTACTATTCTCTCAGATTTATGGATGAGAATTTAAAGCTGATTTGTCTAGTGCTACGCCACCAGCAAGAAATTAAGCTAAGTTTCACAGTGAGAGGCCTGCGTACCGCAAAAAAAAAAAAAAAAAAAAAAGAAATTAAGCTAAGTTTCAAATCTGAGTGCAGAGTTTTATCTATGGGTATGTAGAAAGTGATCAATACATACTACCATGACCCTTGCCTGGAGTGTCTGGGAGCTGAGGGGACGGATGGGTGATGCACACAGCCTGACTCAGATGGCAGAAAGACACCAGCAAGGCCCAAGGTGTAGGGCATGGAAACAGACCACTGAGGGATGGGACCCGGTTCCCCTCATTGCAGTACCCACAGTATCCCCAGCCCTTAGCTCAAATAAAGTATTCACCAGTATTTGCTGATTTAACAAATGAAACAAAACTCTGAAGACAGCTCCAAGCAATGAATCCCGCTTTAGGGAAGGCAGGCAACATTGATAACACTGAGTTAAAAGCTAGAATTCTAAGCCATTTACTGTGGGACTAAGGCCCCTTGCCTTAGTTTCCTCCCTGAAATGGGACTGAACATACCCACCTCACTGTGAAATCATGTATACAAAGAAGTCTGGTGAGTTATAAAGTGTTATCATGCATATAAAAGCAATTATCATCAGGCTACAGACCACTAAGGCAATGAAGTGTTGTGACGACAAGCACCTCAGGTTTGAAGCCCAGGTCGTCCTGGCACTAGCCTGTGTGGCCCTGAGCATGTCACTTTTCTCTGAGTCTCAGTCTTCTCAACTATAAAATGAAGATGACACCACCTACCTTGTAGGGTTTTTTAAGATGGCTTAGAGATAAAGAACACAGGCTTGGACTAAGACAGACTTGGTTTCAAATCCTGACTCTGCTTCCCACTAACTGGGTCCCCCCAAATCTCATTGTCCTATAATGCTGAGATTGTTGGACAGTAACACAGATGAAATTGGTGAAAGCCCTGTCACATAGTGAGCACTGAATAAATGCCAACAATCATTTAGACACTGGTACAGTCAGGGGAGGGGGCAAGGTGTAGTGTTTAAAAGTGGGCGCTTGGAAGCCACCCTCACAGGCTTTGCCACTTACTAAGCATGCTACCCTTCACAAGGTGCTTAACATCTCTGTACCTCAGTTTCCTCATTTGTAAAATAGGGATAATAATGGTAGCAACTTCAGAGTGTTGCTCTGCGAATGGAATAAATTAATACATATAAAGCATTTTGAACAACGCCTGGCATAGAATAAGCACTTGATAAATGTTAGGTGCTATTAATAGTAACGTTAACAATAATATTAATCACCAAGTGGAATAAGAGGGAGGGACTGTGTAATCCTGGGACACGGGTATCCCATGGAAGAATTCTAGGGAAATCCCTGGGCAGCTGTTTGTAGGCAAGTTCTCAGCCTCTGGGAGAAAGACTCTTCTATGGAAAGGACATGAGGCTGGGGGCTCCTGAGCAAAAATCTCAGTCCCGATGACCAGGAGGCCAGTCTCTGGGGAGGCAAGTCAGGCTGCTTGGAAGGACACAGTGTTCCTGGCCCCGCCTGACTCAGGGGAACAAAGGCACGTGTGTGGCCAGGGAGGAGGGAGGGGAATGTTTCCCTTTCAAGAGCGGAACAAAGGATCTGAGGCATAGTTGAGTGCGTTCCAATCCCCTCCCAGGCTAGCTCCCATTCCTCAGATGATTGTCCAACAAGGTTTTCAACCTTCTAGCTTCCTCCTGAAAGGTGACCTCGGGGAGGGAGTGGCAGGCTCCACTTCACTCTTCCCTCTGTCATCGGTCTCCAAGAGGCAGGATTTCTACGTGCCAACCTCTAAGACCTCTCTTAGGAGTCCCAGGCCTGTGCGGGGTGTGGGGTGGGGACCCAGGGGGAACCCAGGGTTAATGGATGACACAAGGCACTGCAAGTGACAGGTTTAATGTCCCTCTAGGGGGAGTCCAAGACTAAAACTGCTACTTAGTGTGGAGCCAGGAGAGAACCCAGGAGTTCTGACCAACCCCCAGTGTGGGGTGGGTGTAAAACTCTGACAGAACTCAGTGGAAATGCATTTTCTAAACCTTAAAGGGATGATCACAGGCTGGAGAGAGAAGCTAGGTGAAGGGTGAAGGGGGAGGAAGCGAAGAAAGTAACTGACAAGAGGAAAGGGAGAGACATGGCCAAAAAAAGGAGTTTGTGTGAGGGGGGAGCCTTTAGGGATATTACTTTCCAATTTCCACACTCTAGCCAGCAAGAATCCGACTGCTGGGGTGGGACAGGAAGCAGTCCATGGAAGTCATTGCAATGGCATTTCCTGAAGAGTGAGAGAAAAACCTCTAGTTCCGAGGGGAGCTCTGGAGTCTGCCCAAAAAGCCCTGTAGCTTGGAGCTAGCCTTAAGGCTCCGGCTTGGCCTGAGAGTCTCATCAGGGATGAAACCAAGTAGCAGAAGGTCCCAAAGGCAGTTTCTTTCTGCAAAAACACTATTTACAAAAATCAATATGTAATAAACGGGAAGCCAGATGATGTGACTGAAGGAGCCCTTGGTTGCGGCTGCTGGTTGCTGCTGATACTGACAGTCACTATTCTGAGAGCCTTTTGACATGAATTAACTCACTGAATCTTCAGTGCAAAGCGCTATTATTATAGCCATTTACAAGTTAAAAGACTTGCCCAAGGTCACAAATGACATAAGTGGTCTAGTCCAGATGTGAAAGCCCAAACCCTGCATCTTCCTCCTGATGTAACCTTGGGCAAGTCACTTCATCTTTCTCAGCCTGATTTCTCTCTGCTCACCTCCCTGGGTGGTTGGTTTATAAGCATCAGAAAGGCAAGGTGGGGGGAATTCCCTGGCAGTCGGTGGTTAGGACTCCCACTTGCAGGGGCACAGGTTCGATCCCTCATCAGGGAACTAAGATCCTGCATGCTGCAGGGTCAAAAAAATACAAAGTATCTGGGAACACTGGAACCACAGTCCCTCAGGGAAATAATGAGCAGAACTCACTCCATTAAAAATAATAATAATAAAAAAATTTAAAAAATTTTTAAAGGCAAGGTGGATATGAAAGTGCTTTCTAAGCTGTAAAGTGCTACATCAATGTGGAGTGGAAATATTGTGGGGTCAGTGATAAACTACCCTACATTAACACTGGGATTAGTTAATTTTTAGCAATTAAAGTGCCGCAGCTGTTGATAGGAAAGAGCCACCCTAAAGCATAACTATCGTGAAATATGCCATAATGATGGAATCCACAAGGCCTAGGGCCAGTGAGAAGCAGGATTCCTATACTCAGCTTCAACCCTCCATCTTACAGATGGGGAAACTGGGGCCTAGGGGTAAAATGACTTGGCCAAAGTGAGACAGTGAGTCAAGGCAGATTTGAGACTAGAACTGGGATCCTGACTAAGACCAGTGCTTGACCAACATGCAAAGGAACACTACGGAGCTCCTGGCAGGACAGGAACACTGCTACGGCCTGCCTGCCCTAAGGATATGCCCAAAGGTCACTACGGAGTCCAAACAAGGGAGAATAGACGCTGTAGATTCTGTGAATGGGTCTCCAACACGAGTTCTGTGGCAAAGATGATCAGAATTATGATACCAACCTGTGCCAGGCTCTATGCATCTCAGGCAGATCTCGTTAGGTCTTCGCCATGGCCTTGTGAGGCAGGTAATATTTGCCCCAAGGTTCAGAGAGTTCAAGGAGCTTGCCCAAAGTCACAGAGCTAGACATGGGTGATGTGGGACCTCAACCCAGACATGGTGCAGTTATCCACACAGAATTAGTGCTAGAGTGGAGGAGGACCATTCAGCACACCACATTTGAAGAGACTATCCCAGAACATCTAGCTTATTTAGCCCTGATTCTATGATCTCCAAGTGGTTAAAAAATGTGCCTTTCAAGGTGGCCAGACCCATCAATATGCCATGTGCAAGCCTGGTCTTGGTCCCTTTTCACCATTTCCACCTCTACCTCCTGATCCAAGCCACTCTTCTTTCTCACTTGACAGCTTTCACCAGCCTCTTCACTGGGCTCCTGGCTGCCACCCTTGCAGAATTCAGGTCATTTCACCCCTGCTCCTAATCTTCTCCTGGCCTCTCTCATTCTACCAAAGCCAAGTCCTCACCATCACCTGTAAAGGGCCATGTGATTGGGCCCCTGGCTACCTCTCCCCCCTCAATCCCAACCACTCTCCCCTCTCACCTCCTACCACTCTCTTACTGTTTCTTCTCCAGCTACACTGGCCTTCTTGCTCATCCTTGAGCATGCCAAGCACACTCCCTCCTGAGTCCATCCCTCTGCTTATAACACTCTTTCTACAGGTACCCACATCGACCATCACCTTACCTTCTTCAGGCCTTGGCTCATATATTACCTTTTGGTGATGCGTTCTCTATGCACTCTTTTAAAATTGCAGCCTTACCTCCTTTTGCTAGGCATGCCTTATGCCTCAATGTGCTTTATTTTCTTCATAGCACTTAGTATCACCTGATATATGTTATGTATGTATGTAATTACACGTTGTCTGTTTCTCCCCACTAGAATGTAAGCTCCACAATGCAAACTTAATTTTATTTAATGCTGTACTGCTAGTGCCTAGGACAGCCTGACACACAGCAGGAGCTCAATTAATATTATCTGAATCAATGAATGAATGTTTAGGGACTTCCCTGGTGGCGGAGTGGTTGAGAATCCGCCTGCCAATACAGGGGACACGGGTTCAAGCCCTGGTCCAGGAAGATCGCACGTGCCACAGAGCAAGTAAGCCCGTGTGCCACAACTATTGAGCCTGTGCTCTAGAGCCCGCGAGCCACAACTACTGAAGCCCGCACACCTAAAGCCTGTGCCCCGCAACAAGAGGAGCCACCACAATGAGAAGCCCGCACACCCAATGAAGAGTAGCCCCTGCTCTCCACAGCTAGAGAAAGCCCACGCGCAGCAATGAAGATCCAATGCAGCCAAAAAAAAGAATGAATGATTAGATAAAGGGCAATTCCTATTACTATTATTCTGGTTTGATAAGTGTCTGTTTCTTCAGAAATTTAGGCGGCTTCTCTTCTCTTTCATTAGGTACCTGCTACGCCTAAGACCTCTGCTCAGTACTGATTAAACAAGTATGGACAAGATGTGGACTCCACCCTCAGGAAGTTCCTAAACCTGGTAGAGGTATGGTAGTGTTAGATGTCTTCTTTATACTAATTTAAACTCTACCACTGTGATTTACCTATCCAAGTTCTGCTGGGTACTATACCAATAAAAAAGTCTTAGCCCCTCTTCCTGCAGATATTTGAAACCAGTGACCGTGGTCTCCTGGGTCTTCTCTTCCCCATGCTAAACAAAAAGACCCAGTGGGATTGTCTGACTTAGATCTGCCAACTGGGAACGGGGAAGACAGACTGTCGGCTGGAAAGACAGAAGAGAAGCGGATCCAGGAGCAGAGTGGCTCCTTCAAAGAAAAGAGAGGGAGTCCTTGGGGAGGAACTCCATGGAATTAGGTTGAAGGTTGGGGGTGGGGACAGAGCCCTGCTCATTAGGTAGTAGGAGATTATGTTTCTGTAGAAGAGCAGCTCACTGGGAATTACCCCTAAACCTATCCATGCTAAACCCAGACAAAACCATCGCTGCTAAAATAAAGCCCTGTAATGGAAGGCTGAGGGCACTGGAAAAACCAGGGAGGACGCCCAAGCCACTGGCCTCAGGACAGATACCTGCTGGGGAAGGGAGAAGTAACAACTGCTGCTTCCTGTAGCCCAAACAAATCTGGTGACTACCCACACAAAAGCCAAGAAAACCCTCTAGGTTCTGTTGGGGACCCCTGAAAAAATACTTGGGTATTTTCTACCAGAAGCTTAAGGGCTCTGTGGGGCTACTGGGGAAATCAGTCTCAGGAAGCCTGGAAAACCCTGTGATGGTGATGGCGTTTTAAGGGCAACTTCAAATGTACATCCAGAAGAACCGGGTGTTTTGAGGGGGAGCCCCTGAGACACTGCTACCTCACTTTGGGACCTGAATGAGAGATTACTAAAAATTTCCACGTTTGGGGTTTCTAATGGGGTTTCCCCAAGAAAACCACAGAACTGCGAACAGCTGCTGAGATCTGCAAAAGTCGCTGAGGTGCTTCAGCGAAGCATACATTAGTGCCAAAGAAGACAGAACAGGCAAGAAGAAACCTACAGAAACTAGAAGCCCACAGAGCTATGCAGCCTGGGAAAGGCCAAATTATGGTTTCTCCGCCACCCCCGCCCCAACAACTGTTCATTGCTTTCAACAATGGTGTTTCCATCAAGCTAAGGGGTTTCCCAGGGACAGTGATAACAAAATGGCCTGGCCCACTTGGGTCCCCACCACATAGCTGTCCACATTCCCATTGGAAAGCCCCAGAAACACTCTGTCCCTATCATTCTAGTGAACATCTCAGCAGCTGGCTTTGTTTCTCAAGAAACTCTGGGGGCAAAGTTCAGTTTTCGTAGGCAGGTAGCCCATTCCTTAAAAGAGGCACCTCCATCCTGCAGTTAAGGCCAAGGAGAGCCTTTGTTCTAGATCCTTTACTAGAGTCAAGCTATGGCAGCTGTCTATCTTTATTTCATTTTACAGGTGGGAGAGATGGATGGACAAGAGAGATAAACAGGTTCAGCATCTTGGCAGGTGACTCCAGGTAGGCGGTGGTGTGGTTATATGTGTGGAATTCCAGTCCTTGGAGCATCACCCACAATTAAGTAGACATACCTGGAGCAAGCCATATTCTCCCTTTATGCACACAATTCTTACCTACTGGTAGGGCTTGAGAAAGTTTTAACAATGAAAAATTAACAAGAAGCCCACTCTCAGGACTTCCCTGGTGGCGCCGTGGTTGAAGGTCCGCCTGCCGATGCAGGGGACACGGGTTCGTGCCCCGGTCTGGGAGGATCCTGCATGTCGCGGAGCGGCTGGGCCCGTGAGCCATGGCCGCTGGGCCTGCGCATCCGCAGCCTGTGCTCCGCAATGGGAGAGGCCACAACAGTGAGAGGCCCGCGTACCGCAAAAAAAAAAAAAAGAAGCCCACTCTCACCGGGCAAAACCCTGATACCCACTTGAGTTTTACCAGTGCCAGAATGTGCGGAGGCTACACACATGCCTTTGGCAGCCCGCTACTGCCAACAAAGGTGCTGTTCTTCCTGCAACTCCTGAACAAGGCCAGCATCAGACTCGAGTGAGCACCTCCACAGGCATGTTTTGCTTGGCCCAACAGCACCTTTGGCTCACATTATTACTCCTAGGACAATCTGAAATGCAGGCAAAGAGTTTAGGCTTTGGAGTCAGGCCCACCTAGGTGTAAATTCTCACTCAGTCACTTAACTGGCTGAGGAATACCTGGGGCCAGTCACTTAGCTACCAGCAGCTTCATATGTAAACTGGGAATAAACCCACCTACCTTAGAAGGTTACTGTGTGGAGTATATGAAATAGCATGTCATTTCCATGAAAGAAAGTACCATGTTTTGCTTATGGCCAGCACCTAGCACATGCCTTCCTCATAGTAGATGCTCAGTGAATTTTGGTGGCATAAGTAAAATACCTAACATAATGCCTCATGCATAAAATGTACTCTCTAAAGGCTCATTTCCTTTTCCTTTCCTGTAGGGATGCTAAATTTAGAGCATATCCCAGGGTGGAATGGCCCGTAACTCTTACACTCATGGATCCCCCAGCCACAGCCTCCAGGAAGGTTATGAGATGCCATTGCAGTAGCCAGTCCGTAAGTCAAACAGGATGGTCCCTGAGAGGGAAGTGGGCGGGTACCCTCTACCCAAAGGATCCCATGTCACATGTTCTTTACCTCCTGGCCTCAGGGAGAATGCGTGCCCAGAAATGGTTCTGACATAACTGGCTCTTCTGCACACATCCCCTCTGTTCACCAAGAGGAAGTAACATACGGTATGCTGTCCAACGGGCTCTGATAATTCTTGAGCAAAGAGACAGAAGATGGAATTTCAATCCAGTGGTGATCTAACGAACTTGCCCAGTGCTATTGTGTCTAAAACCTCTTTCTTGAGCAAAGAGACAGAAGATGGAATTTCAATCCAGTGGTGATCTAACAAACTTGCCCAGTGCTGCTGTGTCTAAAACCTCTTTCTACGTGCAATACCAGGTGACTAGCAATTCTCTGGTCCAGGCAGCCCTCTCAGAGGCTGTCTGGCAGGCCAGGAACCTTTCCCATATTGCCTTTTGTTAATAGCTGGCAACAACCCACCTGTATTAGGACCACCGGCCAAAGACAACGGTCAGGCAAAGTGGGCAAATGGCCCAAGTCTCTACTTGGAGATGCCTCAGAAGGTGTGTCAGAAATGCTGGAATCCTGTCCCTCCTGTAATAAGTTAAACAAATATTTGCCCCCAAAGAGAATCAAAGCAGGGGGGAATAAGAGAGGTCATCCCACAAACCAATAGGAACTATTTAATCATTTATCTCTCCAGGGAGTTCATTTACAGAAAAGCTTTCAAGTCTGCCAGCCTTAGCTAAAGAAAGCCCTCCACCTTTACCTTCCGCAACCCCACCCCAGTCTTCTGACCTCTACTGACTTGACCCCTTTGCCTTTTACAAGAACTGGCAGTGGGAAGAGCTGATGAAGTTGCAAAGAAATGGGAAATAAGACAGGGGGTGGGGTTCCAGGAGGTCCCTTGCTCTGTGGTAAACTGAAGTGCCTACCACACCCTAGGCCCAGCCTCTGGATAATTGCATTCTTAACATTCCTGAGTCCACGATGCATGGCCCTTTCCACCTCAGCTCCTTCAATCAATGACTTATTTTCCACAGGCTGCTTGATTTTCTGGGTTTTCTGAGGGGACAAAATACCTCTCATAAGCCCTGCCCCTCCCCGAGGCAGGGAGATAAGCAAGGAGATAGAACTGAGTTCACTGCAGAAAAGCAAAAACTGCCTACAATGACCGCCAGTAAAGAATCTCTCACCACTAGCTCACCCTGACTTGGTGATGGGCAAGGGAATTCCCCTCCCTGGCAAAGGAACGAGGCACAACTGCTGGGCCCAGAAAGTACACCTGGGACCGACGACGACTACTACAGTAAACTTGCTGGTGTCCATCACTGTGCTCACATTAGCTCCAAGGACTGCAAGGCAAGGAGGGCTTGCCACATTTTTTTAGTGGAAGAAGCTGAGGCTCAAGGTAAACTGTCCTGTCCAAGGTCACACGGCTAGTTATGTGACAGGGCTGGAACTCACACCTGTGTCAGTTTGTTTCTGAAGTCTGTCACTGAATCTCAATGTTCCAAGGAGCCCCACAGACCAGGTTCTTGCTTTGCCAGCAAACAGTGCTCAGTGAAGAGGCCCCAGGGCCCCGGCCGGAAAGCAACAGGCGTAACAGCTGGAGCTCCCCAAACGACCCCAGGCAGTGAGGTGCAAAGTCCCTGGGCTTAATGAGTGACACAGCAAGAGCTCCGCAAACTGGCCAACCACACAGAAAGTTGCACACTTTAGAGCCAATGAACATAGGGGCGCAGCACAAACACAACTGGCCCACTGGCACAGCTAACACCCTAAAATCAGACAATCCTCAGCCATCCAAGCCAGGGGGATGCAAAGTCTGGTCATGCAAACTCTGAAATAAAGGGAACTTGATTTGGGGGAGGGAAGCCCGGGCCAGGATTGACATCCCAGGGGAGTAAGATTGAAGGGGCTTGTGGGTCACTGATACTCACTATCTTCTGCAGGCATTACACTCATCACCCCTTAGCACGGTGAGCCATTATGTCAGGGTGAGGGGAACACTGGACTAACTTCCCACTCTCAAAGGTTTGGGGCCAAATGAACACACAGGCTATGTTTTCCTCTGCAGAGAAACTAGAACACAAGTATGAAAGAGTAGGGTCATGAGGATGACCAGAATGAAGATGTCTGGTCCTTGCAGAACTAGGTCACCTGTATTTCAGAACAGTTAACCTCTTGTGGTGCAATGAGGCCAGTCAGGTCTCCTTAACAAACAACGTCTCCAATAATCACCCAGAATAAGAGAAAGACACATAGGGGAAAGGCTGTTGGGAATCTGACCAGAGGCCAAGGAAAAGGGACACACAAGGGGCGTGGTCCTTACCCAGCCGCCGTTCTCCTGGATCCAAGGCTCTAGGTGGTCATTCAGGTAAGTGGCCATCCAAGCTGCAATCCGACTCACCAATACCTGCATCTCCTTGTCTACGCTTTCCACGCACAGTGCCCCACCGAAGGAGAAAAAGGCCACAATGCGACCCCAGTTCACCCCATCCCGGAAGAGTTCGTTCACTACCTGCTCAAAGCTCTGATATGCCGTCCCTGGGGTGATGTGGAGCTGGGATGTCAGGTCGCTGAATGCCCGCCGGTACCTCAGTTCAAACTCATCGCCTGCCTCCCTCAGCGCTTGCTTCACCGCTGCCATGGGGATCACCTCCCGGGCATCCAAGCTGCTGCTGTGGCCAGTGGCTACATTCACCGCAGGGCTGTCTGCCAGGTGCCAGGATGGGTTGCCATTGATGGCACTGGGGGTTTCCATGTCTGATTCAGTCCCTTCTGGGGCCTCAGTTCTGTTCTCGTCCACATCGCTAAACTGACTCCAGCTGTATCCTTTCTGGGAAAGCTTGTAGGAGAGAAAGTCAACCACCAGCTCCCGATTGCTCTGAGACATTTTTATAATAGGGATGGGCTCCACCAGTCCATTGTCCAAAACACCTGCTCACTCACTGAGTCTGGTCTCTGCTTAGTGGTTCTCTTCTGAGATCCAAAGCCAAGATAAGGTTCTGAAGGGAGAGAAAGAGCTTCAGGAAAAAAAAATTAATATGCATGCCATTTACCCTACAACATCCCATTCCCTCTCCAGGTACCAGCCCTGGGTTCTTTGCGGCTCTTATGAAGGTCTGGGTCTAGCTTCCAAGGGACTTGAATGAAGTCAAATTGAAAGCACCAGTGGGCTCTGAATCATCACACCGGCTTTTTTTTTTTTTTTTTTTTACCTCAACCATCCCATTTTCCCCAAAATGTCTTCCTCAGAAAGTCACCCCAATGGGCAGTCTGCCCCCCAACCCCACCCCCGCACCACCTACATTCAAATGTCTCGGGCAACGGCAGGCAGGTGCAGCCCCCGGAAAATCTTTTGTATCATAGGTCGGGCTAGGAGGTGGCAGCCGGGATGCCGGTAACTCAACTGGCCTCGCGGCGGCTGGCAAAAAAAGCAGCTCCGGCTGGAGGGATCATGCGACCCGGCGGACTGAGAGCTCAGAAGGCGACACAGGAATTACGAAGCTCAAGAACCGGCCCCCTCGCTTGCTTCCTCCTCCATCGCCCAGATCGAGGGCGGCCGCTCAGCAGCCGCGGCCTCCTGCCACCCGGGAGCCCAGCCCCCTCGCTCTTGCACGCCCCTTGGCTCTCCGCCTCCTACTGGGAGCCAGGAGAACTCTCTCGGAGATGGCTGGTGTGAGGTTTAGTTTTTGTTTTTTTCTATTTAAGTACCAGCCCAAGGTGAGGTTTCCGAAGAAACCCTGAAGGGACTTCTCAATGGGCCTCAAGGTTTCGATGAGGGGCGGAGAGAGGGAAAAACTGCCTCGGATCTGCGCTCTGACTTTGGAAAGGCCATCCCCGGGCCTTTCTGGGAGGCTGAAAGCCGGGGACCCCCCAGAAACGCCGCTGGTTTTCTCTGAATTCCCCAAAGGCCCTGGACTTCGCGGTGGCGGTGCGGGATTGCCGGGTCCTCCATTCCCCGCACGGACACAATGGCCGCCGGCGCCCTACACAAAGACCGGGCGAGGGTGAGGCGCCGGGCCTCTTCTCGTGTCAGAGAGAGGGGTCGAGGCCAGCTCGAGACCCCCCACAGCTGAGACCACGTTTTCCTGGGGACAGGCGGCTTCCTGGCGCCCCCGGGAGGGCTTGGGGGCCGGGAGCTGCACCTCTCCGGAGCCCGGGGTCGGTGGGCTGCGGCCTCGCAGCTTCCTCCGCGCTTTAGGCCGGGTACCCGCCCGGCCACCGCCCCGTTGCTAGGCAACTACTCTCCCTCAGGGGCGCCCCCTAGACCTTTCTGGGAGGAGGGGTCTCGCCCCCGGCGGCCCGCCCCGGCGTAGCCAATCAGCGAGCCCAGGTAGCACGCAAGCAGGACGGCGAGGGCTCCCATTGGGCGCAGCGCCTGCCACGCACAGGGGAGGCGGCGCTCTCACCTGCGAGCCCCGCGAACCGTGGGGGGCCACATACCCCCTTCATGGGCCAGGTCGTTTTCGGACGCGAGCGCTCTTCGCGGCCAAGTTCCGCGCCGTGGACCTGGGCCGGCCTACCTGGCTGAAGGCTCGCGCTGTCTCTTCCGAACGAGTCGGCCTCAGTTTCCCCTGAAGAGACCGGGAGAACTTGCAAGCTCAGTCACTTCCGGTGCCGCGGCAGCGCGCGCGAGCCCGAGACGCAAGGGGAGTGCGCGCCTTGAGGACTGGCGTCAAGAACTGGGCGGGAGCGCCCCCTTGCGGTGGAGCTGGGGAACCCGGAGACGCAAGAAAAAAAAAATCAACGTTTACGTTCACATTTCCATTCATTCATTCATTTAGCCAGTTTCATCCACCCGTCAGTTTATATATCGAAAAAGCATCGCGTTGTGTCTAAGAACCTTGTGTCTGGGATTCCAGCTTTGCTGGTTGGGCAAGTTACTCAACTGCTGGGTGCCTCAATTATCCTTAACTGTAAAATGAGTAAAAACCAACCTCCCTCATTGAGTTATTGTGATGATTAAAAAAGTTGTTATTTGTGAAGTCCCTAGTATATGCTGCATAATTTCTCTCAGCAAATGTTTATTGTTTGGATTGCTGAAGTTAGAGTTAGGAACAAGACAAGACATGGCCCGTGCTTTCATAGAGACTTAAACCCTTGAGATGGAGAGAGACAGTAAACAACTAAGAAAACGAACACGGTAATTTCAAATAGTGACTAGTGCTCTTAAGAAAGCAAATCAGGGTATTGTCATAAAGAGGGTGAAGGAAGAGGTGCTCCTTTAGAGTGGGTGGTGAGAGACGCAAGCCTTGTCCTCCCTGCCCAGTGAGGAAGAGAGGCATTTTTTCAACTGTTTCAATTGTTTGTGTAGGGTGCCAGAGACGGCCTCTTTGAAGAGACGACACAGGACCCAAGACCTGAAGTGTAGGAAGATGCCAACTCATCGGAAGAGTTTAGAGAACATCAACCTTGGCAGAGGGACTGGCTTGTGCAAAGTGTCCCTAGGCAGTAAGATCTTGGCATTTCCCAGAAACTGAAGGAGAAGCAGTGTGACTGAGGGAGGGCAAATGTGGGTTGAGAGGAGGTTGAAAAGTTGACCATGGAAGTGAGTTAGACTTGATTCTAAACATTCAAAGGTGTTTTATTTTATGGTAATTTAATTGATTAAAAATAGGATATTAAAAATACACCAAAGAGCATAGAATTAAGTCCTCTTCCCACACCTGCTTTCCAATCCCTAGTTCCCCTCACAGAGGTCATCACTCTTAAGCCCTTTCCTCTGTAGTCTTTCAGAGACGGTCACTGTATTCACAAGCAAATTTATATGTATAAATGTTTTTACACAACCAGTCGCTTGCTATAGACACTTCTACATCTTGCTTTTTTTTTGCTGAGCTCTATGTTTATAGTCGGCCTTCATTTTTTAAATTAACACACAACTTTATAAAGATATGCCATAATTTACTTGCCCAATCCCCTATTTGGGAACACTTAGGTAGTTTCCAGTCCTATCTTATTATAAATAAAGCTATAACTTATCCATTTGTTATTTTGCATATGTGGGAGTTTATCTGTTAAGTAAATTCCTGAAAGTGGAATTACCAGTAACTGAGTGTATGAATTTGTTTTTTGTTTCGTTTTAATGCATATTGGCAATGTGCTCTACATAGCAGCTGTACCAGTTTGTCCTCCCATCAGTAAAGTATGAGACTGCCTATTTCCTCACATCCTGAGCTACACAGTGTGTTATCAAAGCTTTTTATCCTCACCAATCAGATAAAAACTGAGAGACACTCTTATTTTGATTTCTTTTTATTAAGAGTGAAGTTGAGCAATTTTTCATATTTATGAGTCTTTTTGGGGGAGAATGTCTTGTTCTGATGAATTCTCTATGCATTTCATTTGCCCTTTTTTCAGTTGGTCTTTCTGTTGAACTTTTTTCTCATTGATTTGTAGAATGTTTATCTTTTTTTTTCCTACATATAAGTCATAAATAGTTTTCCAGCTTATTATTTATTATTATGGAAAAACTTTTATTTTCTATTTTTTTTTTTTTTTTTTTTTTTTTTTGCGGTACGTGGGCTTCTCACTGCCGTGGCCTCTCCCGTTGCGGAGCACAGGCTCCGGACATGCAGGCTCAGCGGCCATGGCTCACGGGCCCAGCCGCTCTGCGGCATGTGGGATCTTCCCGGACCGGGGCACGAACCCGTGTCTCCTGCATCGGCAGGCAGACTCCCAACCACTGCGCCACCAGGGAAGCCCTTCTATGTATTTTAATGTATGTCTTTTTCCTTTGTGGTTTCCAGGTTCTATGTCATTCTTATGAAGACCTCTGTTTGATATCATAAAAATAATTCTGTTTTCTTCTACTTGGTTTCATATTTTACATTTCAATCTATGTTCCATCATAAATTCCCTTCAGTGTAAGATGTGAGGCAGGAATCCATAAATTTTTTCTAAATAACTACCCAATTATCCCAATATCATCATCTTTTCCAGCTCACTTGAAATGTCTCCATTACCATAATCTATATTCCCAAGTGTATTTGTGTCAATTTCTGAATTTTTTATGTTCCATGGAAAGGTGTTTTTTTTTTATTTATTCTATTTAATTATTTTTATTTTTGGCTGCGTTGGGTCTTCATTGCTGCAGGCAGGCTTTCTCTAGTTGCGGCGAGCAGGAGCTATACTCTTCATTGCCGTGCGCGGGCTTCTCATTGCGGTGGCTTCTCTTGTTGCAGAGCACGGGCTCCAGGTGTGTGGGCTTCAGTAGTTGTGGCGCGCGGGCTCAGTTGTTGTGGCTCGCGGGCTCTAGAGTGCAGGCTCAGTAGTTGTGGCTCATGGGCTTAGTTGCTTCGTGGCATGTGGGATCCTCCCAGGCCAGGGCTCGAACCCGTGTCCCCTGTACTGGCAGGCGGATTCCTAACCACTGTGCCACGAGGGAAGTCCCCATGGGAAGGTTTTAAACTGGTACAGGACATGATCTGATTTCCATTTTTAAAACCTGTGGTGTCACAATCACTTCAATGTGGAAATTTTTAAAAAAAATAAATTTATTTATTTATGGCTGTGTTGGGTCTTCGCTGCTGTGCATGGGCTTTCTCTAGTTGCGGTGAGCCAGGGCTACTCTTCGTTGCGGTGCACGGGCTTCTCATTGTCGTGGCTTCTCTTGTTGCGGAGCACGGGCTCTAGGCGTGCAGCCTTCAGTTGTTGTGGCACGTGGCCTCAATAGTTGTGGCTCGCGGCCTCTAGAGCTCAGTCTCAGTAGTTGTGGCACACGGGCTTAGTTGCTCCGCAGCATGTGGGATCTTCCCGGGCCAGGGTTCGAACCTGTGTCCCTTGCATTGGCAGGCAGATTCTTAACCACTGCGCCACCAGGGAAGCCCTGGAAATTTTTATTATGGAAGTCTCTGATGTGCTTTGGGAGGCCAGGAGAGAGCAGAGGTGTGAGGGGTATTTAAGGTGGAAGGTGCTGCCTCAGCAAAGGCATGGAGAGTTAACAGGAGAGTCCAGATGGGATGGCTAAGAGGGAATGGTAGCAAAGGAGACTGAATGTAAACATGTATCTGCATGTGCAGGACACTAAATAGGCACTGGAGGAGCCAACCAGGCTTTTTGAACAGAAAGGACATGAAGAGATTTATATTGGGGGAAGATAGAGCCTTTGGGGAAGGGAACTTTGCAATATTTATCAAGAGCCTTAAAAATGGCTCTGGAAAGATCATTGAAAAATAATCTTTGATTGGAATTGAATTTAAGAAAAGAAGTGAAATGCAACCAAATTTTATCCACAGAGATGTTTATACTAGGTTATTTATAACACAGGAAAGAAAAATTAAAACTGAGAATTCAGTAAATAGGGTGATACTTTAAATGGGTTAAATTCACACATATTTAATGATGGGGAAAAATCCTCAAAACATAACACTTTGTAAAAAAAAAAAGGGTTACAAAGCTATACTGAGAATTATTCTAATTTACTAAAAAATGTACATTACATGCAACATATAGTAGAAAGAATTATGCCAGGATGCAAAAAGGTGGTTATTGCTACATAATCAAATTATGGATGATTTTATTTTCCTTTTTATAATTTCTATATTATCTAAACATGACTATTTTTTTTAATTGGAAAGCATTGTTTAAAAACACATTTGCTGAGATTTAGATGACGAGGAGATGCTTATGGTGTAATATGAAGTGAAAATAAAAGTATACAAAATTAGATGTGTGACATGATCTCAACTCTAAATACCATGTATAGGAAAAAAGGCTGGGAAATCAATATGATAAAGACAAAAGAAAAATGGAGAAAGCCCTTGTGCAGATGCTAAAGAGGAATGGAAATAGAGTGGTCAATAAACCAGAGATTGAGGTAGATGCTCAACCTCACCAGTTATCAGGAAAAATGCAGATTAAAACCTCAGTGAGATATCATTTCACACCCACAAGACTGGCAAAAATGAGAAAATCTGCCTTTTTTTGGTAGATGGTTATTCAGCAGTCAGTTGTGATTTTGGTGTTTTCATGAGAGGAGGTGAGCTCAAGTCCTTCTACTCTGCTGACGGCACTACTGCCTCGCCAGCAACTCCCTCACCTCGGCCAAGAAAATCTGATAAAATCAAGTGTGATTCAAGAATATGGAATAACTTTGGAAAAAATTGTATTGTTACCAAGTAGAATTGAAGATGCCTACAACCTATGACCCAGCAATTCTATTTTTTGATATATGCTCTAAAATAACTCTTAACACGTGTGAGATGCAGGTATAAGGATGTTTATAGCAATACTACTTCTTTTAGCAAAAATATGGAAACTACCCAACTGTTAATTATAGCAAATGATTAACCAAATAGTAGTATGTTTTTACATAGTAATATGACACAGTGAAAAAATAAGCAGATTTAGCTATACACAGCTTGAAAGAATCTTAGAAACACATTGCATGAAAAACATTGCAAAAGAATAATGCAGTATGATTCCATTTATATATAGTTTGAAAAAAGGCAAAATTAATTGACACACTGTGTAGGGTTTGTGGTAGCCAGCCACCTCCAAGAAGGCCCCCAAAGATCCCTGCCTCCTGGCATTCACACTTTTGTGTAGTCCCCTCTCACAATGTTCTGTGTGATTGATAACAAATGGCAGAGATGATGGCATGCCTCTCTTTCTCTCTCTCTCTTCTATCTCTCTGTCTCATCACTCACTCTGGAAGTAGCCAGCTGCCATGTTGTGAACAGCCATGGAGAGTAACAGTATGGAGAGGCCCATGTGTAATGAGAAACTAGATCCTCCCGCCCCACCGAGCCTTCAGATGACTCAGCCAACGGTTGACTACAAACCTTATTTGAGACCCTGAGCCAGAACCACTCTCTTAAACTGAATTCCTGACCCTCAGAAACTGTATGAGATAATAACGCTTGTCATGGTAAGCTGCTAAGTTTGGAGGTAATCTGTTCTGCAGCAATAAGTAGATAATTCATACAGGGAAATATACCTATGTGGTAAAATTATAAAGAAGTATAAGGGAATAATCAACACAACATTCAAGACAGCCATTGCACCTTCACAGGGGAGGGTACAGGATGAACCAGGGAACAGGATAAAGTTGGGAGCTTGAAAGAGAATAGAAATGTTCTTCTTGTTAAATTAAATCGTACGTATGTGTACAGAATGTGTTGCCTTACTATTCTTTATGCCTTTCATTCATTTTACATATACATACATTTATATTTGTATCTACTCAATATCTAATAAAATCAGTTTATGAGATTTAAAAAACTAGAAGGAAATACACTTAAATGCGAAGAGTGGAGAGGTTGCTTCTAAAGGCTAGGTTATAGTTATTTTTTTGGTTCTTTATTATTTTCTATATTTGCCAAATATTACAAACAAGTAGGCAATACTTTTGAAATGAAAAATTTTTAAATATATAAACACACACATATGTAAAATACAAAAATGCATGCGTTTATAGATATAGATATATGAGGGTTTGTATTTGCATTAAAAGCCTTTGAAAGATTCACACTCATCTTTTAACACTAATTTTTAAACTGAGGAGTGGGATTGACAATGGGGTAGGGGGGGAGGCTTAGGGCATTTTCACTTTTTACTTCATAAATATTTATAAACTCGTATGGATCTGACTGCAAATCTTAACTCTGCTGTGTGACCTTGAGTAAGTTATGTCACCTCTTTTTTTTTTTTCTTGCAGTACGCGGGCCTCTCACTGTTGTGGCCTCTCCCGTTGTGGAGCACAGGCTGCGGACGCGCAGGCTCAGCGGCCATGGCTCACGGGCCCAGCCGCTCCGCGGCATGTGGGATCCTCCCTGACCAGGGCACAAACCCATGTGCCCTGCATCGGCAGGCGGACTCTCAACCACTGCGCCACCAGGGAAGCCCTATGTCACCTCTTTTGAGCCTCGGCTTTTTTCATCTGGAAATTGAAAATAATAGCACCTACCTGGTAAGGGTGTTGCAATGATTAAATAAAGTAATAAATATACAGCACCTAACATATATTCTCACTCTGTCATAATCGTGTATAATATTTGTAATTTAAAAAATTTTTAACATAGAAAAGTCTCCCATATTAAATCCCACATTAAAGTAGTTTGACCTAGGCCAGGGCCCACTGCAAATGGAGAGGATGGAATTTCAAGTGATTCCCCTCTTCCAACTCCCAGAAGAAGACAAAGGCACCTCTTGAGTCTGGCTACCACTTACCTTACGTGAGCTTATTGAAAAAAACCCCTGCATCAGTAGTTCCTCTCTATCCCCCCAGCCCCCAGCCCCTGGCAACCACTAATCTAATTTCTGTCTCTATGGATTTGCCTATTCTGGAAATTTCATATGAATGGAATCATACAATATTTGTCCTTTTGAGTCTGGCTTCTTTCACTTAGTATAATGTTTCAGGTTCACCTACGTTGTATGTATCGGTATTTTATTCCTTTTATTAAAGAATACTATTCCATTGTATGGATTTACCACATTTTATCTACTCATCAGTTGGTGGATACTTGGGTTGTTTTCTATAATTCATCGCTTTTAATCACTGTGTGCTAAGGTGTCTGTAATCCTTCCTCCAAAATGGATTACACATCAGCTAGGAAGGAAGAGACCAGGACACCCACAGAGATCCCTGTGTTTGGTTGGAGGGGAACTGCAGAAGACAGATCTTTTTGATGACTGTCACCAATGGCTCACACTTGCAACCTTCTCCAGGGGGTGTCCTTAGGTGATCACAGCCACCTTGCCTGGAGGTGTCTGAGGGTTAGGTCGCTAACCAGAGCCAGTGACCAGCTGTTGTCTGTTCTCCATGAAGCAGGAGGTCTCCAGTGAGCTGGAAGGCAGGTCCAGATTTCTGGCCTGGTGACCACAGGTTGGATGGTGGAGGGAGTGACAGACACGGAGTGAAGAAGATTTGGAAAGGGCAGGAGTAGATGTTGGGTCTTTCCCTCTCACTTTTTAAATATAGAGCTTGTCTCCCCCACCTCTCTCCTTTGCAGACTCCTCTCCCCTTCTATAATAAGAAATAATAAATTCAAAGCACACAAGTAACACGTGGATATATTCTTTTAAAAAAATTAAAAATAAAGATCCAATTATCTATCCTTTCTGTCCACGAGTCCTGTTTAGCTCCTTCCCTCTGAAATTCCCACTCTTGTCAGGTTGTTGTGAATTCTTCCATACCTTTCTCTCTATATACACATCCATGTTTAGGAGAGGTAATATAGGGCAGTGGTTAAGGGTTTGGCCTCTAGAGCTGGCCTATTTGGGTTCAAATCTTGGCTCTGTTGCATACAAACTATGTGACCTTGGAGAAGTTTTCTAACCACTCTGAGTCTCAACTTCCTCAATCTATAAAATGGATATATAACATTACCTACCTCACAGGGTTATTGTCAGGATGAAATGAGTTAACTATGTGCACAGTACTCCAAACAGAGCCTGGCCTATGGTAAGTGCCCGGTAAGTGCTAGCTGTTAATACTTAATCACACCCATGGGAAACGTGGTACACTGTTTTGCATATTTTTAGAAAACATTATGATCAACTATACTTCAGTAAGAAAATATAGTTCTTAAAGTTCAGAAAAAAAACCCCATAATGGTTTCATAATGAAAAAAAAACACCCCTAATCAATCAGCACTTTGTGTTTTAACTCCAGAATGTGTCTCAAAGATTATCTCCATATCGGTCCAGATCTATCAAACTCGTTTTTTAAAAAAAATTTATTTATTTATCTTTGGCTGCATTGGGTCTTCGTTGCTGCGTGCAGGCTTTTCTCTAGTTGCGGTGAATGGGGGCTACTCTTCGTTGCGGTGTGCGGGCTTCTCATTGTGGTGGCTTCTCTTGTTGTGGATCATGGGCTCTAGGCGTGCAGGCTTTGGTAGTTGTGGTGCACAGGCTTAGTTGCTCATGGCATGTGGGATCTTCCCGGACCAGGGCTCGAACACGTGTCCCCTGTATTGGCAGGCGGATTCTTAACCACCGCGCCACCAGGGAAGCCCCCAAACTCTTTTTGAACTGATGCTTAGTATTCCATCCTATAGACAGTTTATTGAACAACCCCCCTCTACTAATGGACCATTAGGTGGTTTCCAATTTTTCACAACTACAATGCAGCAGCCTACTAATTGATTTCCCTATTTCCACTCTTGTTCCCCTTCCCTCTGTTTTCAGCACAGCAGCCAGAGTTATCCCATTATAAGTAGAGAGTAAATCAATGCTCAAAACCCTCCCAGGACTCCCACCTTATTCAGAGTAAAAATCAGCTTCCTTACTAAGGCCCAGTTGGTCTGCATCCTGCCCCAGAATATCTCTGGCCTCATCTTCTGATACTCTCCTCCTTGTCCATTTGATCCAGTCACCCTGACTTCCTAGCTATTTCTAAAACATGCCTCTCTGCTCCTGCCTTTGCACTTGCTGTTCCCTCTGCCTGGAACATTCTTCCTTCAGATATCTGCATGGCTTACTCCTTCACCTCCTTCAGGTCTTTGTTCAAACGTCCCTGAGCTACCCTATTTATAATTGCAAACCCCTTTCACATGGATAAGGCCAAAAGAGTAATGACTGAGGGACTTCCTTCGTGGTCCAGTGGTAAAGAATTCACCTTCCAATGCAGGGGACGTGGGTTCGATCCCTGATCCGGAAACTAGGATCCCACATGCCACGGGGCAACTAAGCCCATCCGCCACAAGTACCGAGCTCGCGCTCCTCAACGAGAGGGCCTGCATGCTACAAACTACAGAGCCCACGCGCTCTGGAGCTGGCTCGCCACAACTAAAGAGAGAAAGGCCCGCACGCCACAACTAGAGAGAAGTCCGCATGCAGCAACGAAAGATCCTGCATGCTGCAATTGAGACCCGACACAGCCAAAAAAACAATAAAGAAAATAAATAAATAAATATATAAAATAAATCAACAAAAGAGTAATGACTGAAATTGTGGATAGGGTCTACCAGATATGTCTGCGCTTCCTTCAGGTCTAAAATTCTGCTTTGGTGATTTCAGACCTTGAAGTCTCCCATTTGTAAATAATGGGAACTTGAGACCCAGCCTACACTACAATGGATGCAGAAGGAATGACAAGAGAGGAATCTTTTGGGCCAGGCTTATTACCTCTTGTTAATCTGGAAGGACTTGGGAAGTTCTTGCACACATCCTGGCCTCCTGGCATTGCCTCATACACTCATTCACTCACTGAGCACTTTCTGCCTAGCAGGCCCTGGACACAGCACAGCTTTGATACCCCTTCCCTCCTAATATAAAGCAAGTACCTTTACCTCCACCCCTACCAGTGGCCCTGCACATACCTTGAGGTCGGTGGGCAGCCACAGCCTAGGCAGACCCTGCCCTCCCTTTGTCCCTGTCCAGCCCTCCCTTCCTCCGCTTCTTGTCATGGCTTTGCATTTATCATCTCTTATTATGAGATATTATTTACTTATTTATTTATTCACCTTGTTTAGTGTCTGTCTTCTCCACTAGAATGTCAGCTCCCTGAAGACAGAGATTTTGTCTGTCTTTTCACTGCTATATCCCCACATTTAGCACAGCCACTGGCACATTGTAGGTGCTCAGTAAATGCTGCAGTGACTGTGCCTCTGTTTCTCTGTGTGAAAGTTGATGTGTGTCTCTTGGAACTAAACCTAGAAATAGAAGTGCTAGGTTACAGGGCACACATGTTTGACATTTTAAATACGTGTTGCCAAGTTGCCCTTTAAAGCAGCTGAACCCATCCTTTTCCCCAACCTTCTGAGTTACCTTGTAAATCTTTGATACCATCAAACTTTTAATTTTGGTCAGTTTGATAGGTGAAAAATGGTACTTCTTTGTTTAAATTAAGTTTAAAATTTAATTTCAGTATTACTACTGAGGCCAAGCACCTTTTCATGTCTTTAATGGCCAGTTTTGTTTCTTCTTCTAAGAATTGCCTATTTTCCCCATTTTTTCCCCCTATTGAGCTTTTGTCCTTTTCTCACTGATTCTTAGGAGTTTTTGTTTTTGTTGTTGTTGTTTACATTTTAGGTTCTAATACTTTGTTACATGTGTTGGAAATATTTTATCCTTCAGTTTTGTTTGTTTTTCTTTTGTCAAACAGAATTTTAAAATTTTGGTTTGGTCAGTCTTTTTCTTTATGTCTTAGTTTTCCCCTTATGTCTTACTTAAAAATTTCCTACACGATGTCATAAACATATATTTTAACTTAAAATTTTTAATTTAAAAAAGTCTATTTACTTTGGCTGCACCGGGTCTTAGTTGCGGCACGCGGGAACTTCATTGTGGCATGCAGAATCCTCAATTGTGGCATGTGGGATCTCCCGGTTGCGGCATGTGGGCTCATAGTTGTGGCATGCAGGTTCCTTAGTCGCAGCATGCATTTGGGATCTAGTTCCCTGACCAGGGATGAAACCCTGGCCCCCTGCATTGGGAGCGTGGAGTCCTACCCACTGGACCACCAGGGAAGTCCCTAAAATTTTTAATTTTTAAATATCTTTAGGGTTTTAATTCATCTGAAATTTGTTTTTGTAAACAGTGTTGGATAAAAATCTAACATAATATTTTCCCCAAATGAAAAGCAAATGTCCTAACTCCATTATTTGTTGCCATCTGATTTGAAATTCTACTCAGCATTTACTAAATTCTGATATACATGCGCCTGTGTCTGAACCCTTAAATTCTTCTACTGATCTTTTGTTGTTAAAAAAATTTTCTATGCCAATACCCTGCTTAAAAAAATTGTGGAAAATTTCAAATGCATATATGTATGTGTATGTATATATGTATATTGAACCTGTCACTCAGTTTTAGCAATTATCAATTTGTGGTGAATCTTGTTTCATCTATACTCCCATCTCCTTCCCTTCCTGGCATATTCCAGATTATTTTGAAGCAAATTCTAGAGTCATTTCATCCTCATCATTTCCATGTGTATCTCTAAAAATAAGGAATATTGAAAAACAAAGACAAACAAAAAGACCCAACTCTTGTTGTTTTTTTTTGTTTGTTTGTTTTTGTTTTTTCTATTTATTTTTTGAAGATACTAGATCTTTTGTCCTGTAGAGTTTTCTCGTCTGGATTTTGCTGATTGTATCCCCATAGACTCAACTGACGATACTTTTTAAATTACTATAATTTCGTAGTATGTTAATATTTGTGAGATCTGTTATGGCGATTGCCCCCTATTATTTTTCAAAATTCAGATGCCACTTCTTGTGCTTTTTTCCTTCCATGTGAATTTTAAAATCAACTTGGCAAATTCCATGACAAAACCTATTGCGATTTTCATCGGAATTGCCTTGAACTTTTAATATGGAGAATTTACAATATTAGATCTCCCCATCCATTAATAAGGTCTATAGCTTATTTAATTATTTTTATAGTTATTCAACGAAGTTTTAAAATTTCCCGTAAAGGTCTTAGGCTTATTTTTAAAACTTTGTTGCCTTTTTCGTTATTATGAACGTTGATCTTTTTGTTCTTGTTGTTGCTATTATCTTCTAATTGACTATTGATGATATATAGGATCAGACGTTCTTAACTCAAATCCCATCTCCTCTACTTAAAAAATGTGATCTTAGATAAGTTTACTCAACTTCTGTGAGCATTTGTTTTCTCTTCTACAATACGAGGGTAATAGAGCCAAGGATGCAGACGGCATTAAAAGTGAAAGACCAAACCTCCAAAAAGCCGCCGGCTTTAGCCAGTAATATTGGGGCGTGGACTGGATAAAGAGTTTGAGAGACTCCTTCACGATTGGCAGAGAATCTGGGGGCGAGACTATGTTGCTTGCAGGGGACTCGATGTTAAAACGAAGTGAATTCCTAAGAAAAATCAAAGGCACGATGCACAACTACAGGGAGAATTATAAACTAATGAAGAATTTCCTTCCGTGAAAGTTTTGGGGAAGTTCAGGACGCGCGCCTGTTACCTAAATAGACTCCCTCTCTCTCCGGTGGGTAGTACCACCTTTCCCAAACAGTGTGTAGCCGACCGTTCTGGGCCTTGTGGTAATTTCCTCTTTCGAGTTGTTGCAGCCGGCTCACGCAGTCGCACTACATTTCCCAGGAGTCTCCGGGGCCGGTTGTTTTCTTGTCCCTCATCCTGACTTCCGGCCTCCCTACGATCTCTAGGGCCAATCGGAAGGCTGGGATAGCTGGTTCCCGGCACTCTGATTGGTGCGTTTGACTGGAGAATCTGGGTTCAAATTTTCAACGGTACTGAATGAGTCCCGCGGCGGGTCTTCCTGGCGGTCGGTTGTCAGCGCTGAGGCGAGGTGAGCCGAGGGGAGAAAAGGGGAGCAGCTAGGGCGCCGGGCAGCCTGCTCCCTGATTTCCAAGTGGCTGGAGGTCTCCTCCTCCTCGAGGGCTCAGTTTCTGGGACGGTGTGCTGCTGGGGCGCCGACCTGACCCGCAGAGCAGGAGCCGGGCTTCCGGCCACCCTTCCCTTCATGACAGGATTTCCCCGGCCGGACCGGGACTAGCGGGCTGTGTCTACAGGTAGAGGCGGAGGCCGGCGTGGGAAATAGGTGGAAGGAGGAGTTGGGGGAGGCTGTGGGCTAAGGATAACGGTAACGACAATTATATTATTACCCAGCACACATGAAATAAGCGTTTACCGGACCAAGCACTCTGCATTTTCTCATTTAATTTTCGCCCCAATCCAGTGAAGTCGGTGCTAGTCTTAGCCCTCCTTTATAGGAGGGAAACCGAAGCCCGTAATCTAGATACATTTCTCGAAATGGGTGATACAGTAGCCCCACCCGCCCTCAAGACGTGTGACATTTGGTGGAGGAAAAAGATGTGGCCACAAACAACTACATTTCAAAACTGTTGTGCAAGATAGAAAGGTAAATGAGGTGAGAACATAATTGAGGACAAGTTTAATTCCACTTGGAGTTGTCTTTCTATTTGGGGATTTAAAATTCATTCTGTTTTATCCCTATCTGCCCAGCCCTCTCCCTTTGTGTGTTATCAGTAGGTATTACTGCTTTTCTAATTTCCTGTCCTAAAACACTTATAGATCGGAGAGGGAAGGAAAAGTGAACCAGGCTGTAAAATTGTAGGATTGTTTTTCTGGTTTCTTGATACATGGTTTCTTTTTCTCACCTACAGTTTCCTAGTACTTAGGTACCAAGGACTTCCTCCCTATCAGTCCTGCTTAGGACAAGACAGCATCTGAGTGCTCTGCTGATTTTGCTTTAAGACCATCACTTGGCGTTCTCCCTGGTTCAGCCTTACCTTGTTGACATTCTATGGCCTTTCAATTTGTCTCACTCATCAGATGTCAAAATTCAAACTGTTTGCTGCAATACTAAGGATATTTTTGTGTTGTGGCCTCGGTGTATCACCCCCTGTCAAGCCACCTCTAAATCAAACTTACATTGTTTTGGAGTTGTACTGTGGGTGTGTCAATTCAGTATTAAGTTGGCACTCTTGGGATCAAAATTATTGTGGCTCCCAGCTTACTTAGCTAATTAATTGACCTTTGAGGTTGTACTGTGTGCTCACTATTAGATACTGTGTGTATACAGATGAATGGTTTCTGGTATGCTTGAGGCCAAAAGTCTGATTCAAATTGACAAGTGACAATTAGAACAAGACAAGAAAGCATCTGAGTGCTCTATTGTTTTGTATTGTAAGCACCCTGGCAGTTTAGAGGTGAGGGAGATCAGTGAGGCTTAAAACAGGCAAGGGTGGCTTTGTGAAGCAGGTGGGACAGAAACCGTTCTTGATAAGGAGAGTTTAGTTAGACAGGAACCCGAACAGTCTTGGTGCCTGTTAATCACCCATTCAATATCTGTTGAATTGGAAAGACAAGAAGGCATTATCTAAATTGACTACAAAATTTCAGGTATGAAAAACTGGATATATTGAATTAGATTGGTAAATTTGTTTAAACTTTCAAATCATTTAAAGAAAATAGTTATTTTGGCCCACCTTATGCTTAAGTCTGTGTATTCCAACCTTAATAAAGTTAGTTTATCCCGCAGCTGCAATTAAGCTTCAACAGGAGACAGGATTATGTGGGAAGATCCTTCATTTCTTGTTCAGGTATCAGGAGAGGTTCAGAATCCACCTATATTTCCTATATGTATTTTTTCCTCAACCTTTCCTGGGTCTCTTCCCTAATTCTTTTTTTTTTTTTTTTTTAATATTTGGTTGGGTTTATTTTTGGGTGTGTTGGGTCTTCGTTTCTGTGCGAGGGCTTCCTCTACTTGCGGCGAGCGGGGGCCACTCTTCATCGCGGTGCGCGAGCCTCTCACTGTCACGGCATCTCTTGTTGTGGAGCACAGGCTCCAGACGCACAGGCTCAGTAGTTGTGGCTCACGGGCCTAGTTGCTCCGTGGCATGTGGGATCTTCCCAGACCAGGGCTCGAACCCGTGTCTCCTGCATTAGCAGGCAGATTCTCAACCACTGCACCACCAAGGAAGCCCCCTAATTCTTTTTGAATTGCTTGGGAAGAAAGGAGGAGGAGAGATTTAA
The DNA here is from genome assembly GCF_964374135.1 of Grampus griseus. Taxonomy (NCBI): domain Eukaryota; kingdom Metazoa; phylum Chordata; class Mammalia; order Artiodactyla; family Delphinidae; genus Grampus; species Grampus griseus. The sequence goes on from NC_139008.1 coordinate 62,242,939, forward strand.
ATGTCCTTTGGCAAACTGAATTTTCTTTGCCATATGGGTAAAGGTAGGAAGCAGAATTTACTACAGGGAGATTGAACAGGCCAATCAATTCTTTTTTTTATAAATTTATTTGTTTATTTTTGTCTGCGTTGGGTCTTTGTTGCTGCGCACAGGCTTTTCTCTAGTTGCGGAAAGCGGGGGATGACTCTTCGTTGCGGTGCGCTGGCTTCTCATTGCGGTGGCTTCTCTTGTTGCAGAGCACGGGCTCTAGGCGCACGGGCTTCCATAGTTGTGGCTTCTGGGCTCTAGAGTGCAGGCTCAGTAGTTGTGGCGCTCGGGCTTAGTTGCTCCACGGCATGTGGGATCTTCCTGGAACAGGGCTCGAACCCGTGTCCCCTGCATTGGCAGGCAGATCCTTAACGACCGCGCCACCAGGGAACAGGCCAATCAATTCTGTGAATAGATCTGTGTCTGAGACAGATCAGCAGCTAGGGTACTTTGTGAAAAAAGTACAGATAACTGGGAGGGGTTCTGTTTTTGTTTGTTTGCATAGAGAAACTTGATTATAGGGGGAAATTAAAGATTAGTGAGAAAGGTATAAAATTGTATTATCATTATTGTATTATAAATTGTATTATACATTATTATCATTGTATTAGTGAGAAAGGTATAAAATTGTATGTAGGAGCATAATTTAGAAAATTTATAAAATGCTATTTCTACTTTTTAATTAATTTTTTTTAAAGCTAAGTTATTTTTTTTAATATTTATTATTTATTTATTTTGGCTGTGCTGGGTCTTAGTTGTGGCATGTGGACTTCTTAGGTGTGGCACACACGCGGGATTTAGTTCCAAACCCCAGCCCCCTGCATTGGGAGCATGGAGTCTTACACACTGGACCACCAGGGAAGTCCCTATTTCTACTTTATTAAATTTAAAAAGGTAGTAGAAGTTTTTTCATATTTTGAGTGTGCCTACTCTTTGTCCTGATGTTTGAATAGGATAGAAGTGTGCACTGCAACCCCTTGATGTCAGTGTTCCTAAGTTGCAGGTTTCAGAAAGGTTGCTTTAAAGTGGGAGTATGTAACCACAAAGATACTGGGAAACAGCACATGTACACTAAAAAACTTGAAGAACATTTTTACACTAATGAAACAACAATCTTTTAAGAAGTCTGGCATTTGGGGGGATCCATGCTCTTTAGACCTTAGCTCTCAGAGCACTCTTTGGTTTTAAGAGTGGGTATCCTTGGTATTTTATAGCAGCGGTCCCCAACCTTTTTGGCACCAGGGCCTGGTTTTGTGGAAGACAGTTTTTCCACGGATGGGTTTGGACGGGGGTGGGGGGTGGGGGGCATGGTTCAGTTGGTAATGCAAGTGACAGGGAGCGGCAAATGAAGTTTCAATTGCTCGCCTGCCGCTCACCTCCTGCTGTGCGGACTGGTACTGGTACGTGGCCCGGGGGTTGGGGACCCCGGGTTGGGGGGTTGGGGTTTTATAGCTCCTTCTGTTCTCTGTTAACCTTTTTTACTATAAAGAACTTGAACCTGTTTCATCACCTTTCTGCTTCTTCCAGGTTCTTGATAAGAAGTACTTTCTAGACTTCAAGATTTCAGGAGAGAGGTGAAAGAGTATATTGCAACTTTGAGTCAAGCCTGTAGACAGGTGGACCGACAGACGGATTAAACCACAGGTAAAGCTGTATCCACAGTATTATATTAAAAAGGAATAAGGGGGACATTAATATATTAGCTTCAAAATTCTTTAAATAACTAGCTTATCTTTAGAAAGTAACACTTATTTTGGAAGAAAATTTATTTAATATGTAAAAGCAAAAGAAAATAATGTCACCCAATGTCCTACCTCTCAGATAAACTATGGCTAGCATTTTGATAGATTTCTTTCCAAATTTTGGAGGGTATCTGTATTTGGTTTTAAGAAACCATACTCTAATAACCTTCATTTTTTTTCATTTAATGATTAGGTTATGAAAATTTTTTCATTTCATTAAAATTTTGTGTAACATAATTTTAATGGCTATATATTATTCCATTATATCGTTCTACCATAGTATTTTACCCAGTGGAACCATTGGTCAAAAAGAATGCATATATATATATATATGTTTTTTAGAATGCATATTTTTATTTTCTTAATTTTTAAAATTTATTTATTTATGGCCGTGTGACATGTGGATCTTAGTTCCCCAACCAGGGATTGAACCCGTGCCCCCTGCATTGGAAGCGCGGAGTCTTAACCGCTGGACTGCCAGGGAAGTCCCAAAGAATGTGTATTTTTAAGACTTCGGTACGTAGCACCAAATTGCTTTATAGGAAAATTGTGCTGATTTACACATCCACCAGCAGTGTATGTTCACACAGGCACAATTTTTTATTTTAAAATATAGATTCAAATGGTGCAAAAATCAAAATAATATAAAAAGGTTTATAGTTAAAAACCTTCCAACCCTCTCATTGTCTACCTCACTCCCTGCCACCTCATTGATTATCACTTTTTTAGGGTGTGTGTGTATGTGGGTGTGTCTCTGTCTGTCTGCTTTCCAAATCAGATACCTTTTGAGGGATATAAATCTCTACAAGACTGAATGATTGAGATTTGACTAGGATTGTAACCTCCTGTAGCCCCACTGTCAACCCTTACAAACTCTTTCAGCTTCTTACTTTTGGAACATCAGCAAACTTTGGTATTAAAAAGATCTGTGTTGTTATTTGGCCTAGAGGTAAATGGCATCTTTGATTTCTATCCAGGTCCTGTTAGTCATGTAAGAGTGGATTATGGTTTATAGAGTTCTGTGGTTGAATAAAAAAAGCGGAACTGAATTTGTAATCCTTCAAAAACAGTGATAAGAAACTCACAAGTTTGGGAGGAAAATGGTAGAAAAATGTATTTGCTTGAGATTTCTGGACAGTGATGAATTAGAACAAGTGTCCATGTGTCCTGTGCTGACTTCTAAGTGCTTGGACAGTGAGAGATTGTCACTGGATTTTAAAATGACCCAATTTTGGAAGCTTCATAGATCTGTTTCTGTAAATAGATCCGATTTCATCATAGAAGTTAGCAAACAAATGTGGAAACACAAAGTCCATTAACTTCCTTCAGACTTAGTTTGTGACTTTGATGAACATTTAAAATTGCTGTCTGTATTATGTTGCCATTTACTGTCTCCTGCTAATCCTTATGTACAAGAAAAAGAAATGTAGGTGTTTTCTCCCTGGTTAAGATGACAATAACTCAACTCTAACTTGTGGTAGTGTAACAGGATCTCTTATCCCTTGTGAAAATAGGAGAGGGTGTCCCTGGGGAAATGGCACTGCCTGGGATGGGACCATTTTAACTAACTACACTTCTAATGAGATCTTGCCTTACTCTGTTTATTCTATTACATTACCATTTATTTAACTCATGATTTTTCCTCCAATAGAATTAGGCAATACACAGTTCACAAACTTGTATAGTGAGGTACTTGGGATCATTTGTCACACCAAAGTCTTCGTTTTGCTCAGGAGCTGCTAGTCTCTTTCAACCTTACTTAGACTGCAGCCTTTTACAGCTTTCCTCCACCCGCTCTGAACCTGCACCTTTTGATTTACAGAGCTTGTCATGGCTGGTTATTTTTGGTTTGATAGTGAAGAGAGACAGGGACCCTTGGAGGTTAATTTCAGATGAATGTGGAAATAGGTTACTTTGCTTCTTTTGCAATCTTCCTCAATTGTGTACTTCCCCCTATTTGTTTTCCCTTTCCATTTATTTCTTCCCCTAGAAAAAGTCAATATTCATCTTTAGCCTGTAGAACTCTGCAGGTCTATCTGTATCTTTTATGTATCACTTCCACCAGGAAGCCTTCTCTGACCCTCCTTCATCTATTCCCCTTCTCTGCACTTCCACAGCAAAGATCACCCTGTGTCAAAATTACTGTGAGTTCCTTAAGGGAAAGGATTATATATATCTTTTCAATCTTTGTTTTTTGGAAACAAAAATTAGCCATGTGATGTGATGGATGGCACTTGATAAGCAGTTTTAAAAGGAACCTAACTAGTTCATAACATATGGGAGAAACCTTTACCTGTCTATCATAGGATTATTGGTCAGGAAGAGCTATTTCTTCACTCAGAATGGTTCTAGTTTTGCAAGAGTCTGAAGTTGTGGTGGATTCAGATAATTTTGAAATGTGAAGCCGATTCTCTTGCTTGGCAGCTTGATTTGTGTGGGGGAATGTGGTTGACGCATGTGCCTTTTTTTTTTTTTTTTTTCAGTGAAACCTGTTGACAGAAATTCAGTCTTGATTAAGCGGTGCAGGAAGGCATCCAGTTCCACCTTGCTTGGGGCTCTCATTTAAACAGTTAGCTTTGGCCTTGGCCTGTTCCATTTCCCACTAGTCCTTTAATTTTTTTTTTTTTTTTTTTTTTTTGGCGGTATGCGGGCCTCTCACTGTTGTGGCCTCTCCCGTTGCGGAGCACAGGCTGTGGACACGCAGGCTCAGCGGCCATGGCTCACGGGCCCAGCCACTCCGCGGCATGTGGGATCTTCCCGGACCGGGGCACAAACCCATGTGCCCTGCATCGGCAGGCGGACTCAACCACTGCGCCACCAGGGAAGCCCAGTCCTTTAATATTTGAAGGTTTCACATCCTAATATTTATTATTTGTGGGAGAGGCAGCGTAGTGACGCTAGCATAACCCAGTAGTTACTTTTGGTTTTGTTCATGTACTTGTGCCATCACTCTTTATTGAGGAGAATCAGACTTCTCAATGGATATATATTTATCTGTTTGTTCCCCTCTTTTGGTTGGGGGGTGGGGGCAAGGGGCTGTATTAGACCAAAAGATAGCTCAAAAGAAGCTTTTTGAAAAAGAGGTCGTTTATTTTTTAATATCTTTATTGGAGTATAATTGCTTTACAATATTATGTTAGTTTCTTGTACAACAAAGTGAATCAGCTCTAAGTATACATATATCCCCTTATCCCCTCCCTCTTGAGCCTCCCTCCCACCCTCCCTATCCCACCCCTCTAGGTCGTCACAAAGCACCGAGCTGATCTCCCTGTGCTATGGAGCAGCTTCCCACTAGCCACCCATTTTACATTTTGGTAGTGTGTATATGTCAGTGCTGCTCTCTCACTTCGTCCCAGCTTCCCCTTCCCAGCCTGTGTCCTCAAGTCCGTTCTCTACGTCTGCATCTTTATTCCTGCCCTGCCACTAGGTTCATCCATAGTGTTTTTTTTAGATTCCATATAAGGGCGCTAGCGTACGGTATTTGTTTTTCTCTTTCTGACTTACTTCACTCTGTATGATAGACTCTAGGTACATCCACCTCACTACAAATAACTCAATTTCATTTCTTTTTATGGCTGAGTAATATTCCATTGTATATATGTGCCCCATCTTTTTTATCCATTCATCTGTTGATGGACACTTTCATGTCCTGGCTATTGTAAATAGTGCTGCAATGAACATTGTGGTACATGACTCTTTTTTTTGTTGTTGTTTGTTTTTTTGCAGTACATGGGCCTCTCACTGTTGTGGCCTCTCCCGTTGCGGAGCACAGGCTCCGGACGCGCAGGCTCAGCGGCCATGGCTTACAGGCCCAGCCGCTCCGCGGCATGTGGGATCTTCCCAGACCGGGGCACGAACCCGTGTCCCCTGCATCGGCAGGCGGACTCTCAAACACTGCGCCACCAGGGAAGCCCCATGACTCTTTTTGAATTATGGTTTTCTCAGGGTATATGCCCAGCAATGGGATTGCTGGGTCATATGGTAGTTCTATTTTTCGTTTTTTAAGGAACCTCCATACTGTTCTCCATAGTGGCTGTATCAATTTACATTCCCACCAACAGTGCAGGAGGGTTCCCTTTCCTCACACCCTCTCCAGCAAGAGGTTGTTTTAAAAAATAGTATTTTGGTTTTAAAATTTCATCTAAATAAAGATAAGGTATATTTAGGTTTCAGCCCCCTTCGCCTTTTAACCCCCACCGATCAAATGCAGTCCTAGACCTCAGAGGACGTCCCTCCTTCAGATGCGTGAATAGTCTACTCTGGAATATCCACTGAGAGGTTCAAACTAACCTCCATCTTGTTTACAGCAAAAATTTATATGCAAGAGTACAAACTTAGAAAAAGAGAAATTAAGGGGTGATATTTTAGTTTATGAGAGGATTCAGCTCAGAGTTTTCCTGGTATACTTAGAATAGGGTTTTTAATTTACCAAAGTGTTCTTTTTGCACAACTTGTCAGGAATACTTAATTTTTCTATAGAGCAGAGTTTATTTCTGTATTTGTCTAACAGGTTAGTAAGATTTGGTTACGTACCTCATTTTTTTTTTTTGGCTGCACTGTGCAGCATATGGGATCTTAGTTCCCCGACTAGGGATTGAACCCGTGCCACCTGCAGTGGAAGCACAGAGTCTTAACCACTGGACTGCCAGGGAAGTCCCTACTTGCCTCATTTTTGAAGGAATATTTATAGGAAAACCCTGTATATTATAGTGACCCCAGATTTTGGAATCCTATTAACCTGGTCTTAAAACTCAATATTGCTACATACTAGTTGGTGATCCTGGATCACCAGGATCCTGGAGTAGTTGAGCCAGTTCCTTATTTGTAAGATGGTGATGACTATATCTACCTTATACATTGTTAATGCAGTTTAAATGAGATGATTTATGTGAAGTGCCTCGTAAAGTGCTTGGCCTGAGGTAGACAATCAGTATTTGGAAGTTATTGTTATCTGTAAATGGTTTTGTCTCTCGCTCCTTGACATTTGATATTGATCTACATAAATATCTGTTTTTAAATAAATATGAGAGGCAGTGGATAAGGACACTCCCTTTAGGGCCTGTCTGGGTTTGAATCCTGGCTCTGCTACTTCTTAGCTTCATGACCATGAACAAATAGTAAATCTTTCTGTGCCTCATTTTCCTCATCTGTAAAATTAAGATAATAACAGTACCTACTTTACAGGATTATTGCGAGGATTTAGTGAGTTAATATATGAAAACACTGTTTGGCTTGTCATAAGGACTCAGTAATTAATAGCTATTATTTTTTTAGGTCAATACACAGGAACATTTTATTTTATTTTTATTTATTTATTTATTTATATTTATTTATTTATGGCTGTGTTGGGTCTTTGTTTCTGTGCGAGGGCTTTCTCCAGTTGTGGCAAGCGGGGGCCACTCTTCATCGCGGTGCGTGGGCCTCTCACTATTGCGGCCTCTCTTGTTGCGGAGCACAGGCTCCAGACGCGCAGGCTCAGTAGTTGTGGCACATGGCCTTAGTTGCTCCGCGGCATGTGGGATCTTCTCGGACCAGGGATTGAACCCCTGTCCCCTGCATTGGCAGGTGGATTCTTAACCACTGTGCCACCAGGGAAACCCTGCCCCTTTCCCTCTTTTATAACCTGAATGGGAGCACACACTTGTGCATTTTGCTTTTCTCACTTAGTAGCTCTTGGAGCTCATTTTGTACAAATCACATCTGTAAAGTTATCTAATATTAAAGTTACTTAATATTTCAATATATGGTTGTGCCATAATTTATTCAACTAATCTATTGGTGGAATTGGGGTTTTCAGTTTTTTGGCTTTTATGAACACTGCTATGTGAATTTTCTTATATTTACATATGTATAAATACATATCTGTAAGATAAATTTCTACATTTGGCAAGATGTATCAGAAAGAAAAATGTAAATTGCCCTCCACAGGGGCTAGCAGTGTAGCTCCGTAATTAAAAAAAGGAAAAAAGGATGTGAGGGTTTAAATTTGAATACTTTCCAGGTGGTTTTCAGCAGCATGCTTTGGTGGAATCATAGTTTTTAGGAGGCTAAGTGGGGTTGCTGCATATTACATTCCTGCCTCTTCCCTCCCCCAGCTTTGGTTGTCTTCATTACATTCCTGCCTGGGAAGTCTTCCCAGTGACCTGGGTTAGGCATTAAGATCATGGGAATCCAAGATTTTCCCATGTCTTCCAGCATGTTTGTTCACAAGAACTGGAAAACTTCCTCCTTGCAGCAGGGGAATTTTAACCACTGTCAATTGCTGGAGAATCTTTCAACAATGTCCTTTGAATAGATGTGGTCAAGGAGAGGAAAGGTATCAGTAGGTGAAAAGGCAGTGATAATATCATACGGTAGTGTATTTCATAGCACTCAAAATACCTTCTCACTTGTTTACGGGAAGTAGGTAGGCAGAAAGGTGCAGTGACTTGCCCATTATCATATACATCAAGTAATGCCAGGGAGAGGGCTAGAATTCTGGATTTCTATGTTGGGATTGTTTTTGGCTTTAAGTGAAAGAAAATGTGACTTTAACAGCCTATATGAAAAGAGTTTTATTGTCTAGAGGTAGGTGGTTGCTGATATTTGATCATCAGTGATCAATAGCTCAGTGATATCAGGGCCATTGTATGTTATTCTCTTGATCATTTACTCCTGTGTATATGATGGCTGCTATAGCTCTAGCCATTACATCTGCCTTCAAGGCAAGAAGAAAGCTGAAGGAAGATGGCAGGAGCAAGGGCTGTAGCTGTATCAGGTAAGTACGAGTTTTCCTATGAATCCCTCAGCAGATTCTCATCATTCTCATTGGCCAGAACTGTCCCATGGCTACTCCAAGCTTGGAAGCTTGGCAATCAAGGAGGTGACTTCTGTTACAGTGCACTTCTTACTGTTTTGATGCTGTTCAATGAAAAGTATTTAATCATAACTTGACTTAAGCCACGTCATCTCTAATTTTCATCCTTTTTTCTTTTTAACTAATTTATTTATTTTTGGCTGCGTTGGGTCTTCATTGCTGCACATGGGTTTTCTCTAGTTGCAGTGAGAGGGGGCTACTCTTCGTTGCGGTGCACAGGCTTCTCATTGCTGTAGCTTCTCTTGTTGTGGAGCACAGGCTCTAGGCGCGTAGGCTTCAGTAGTTGCGGCACCCAGGCTCAGTAGTTGTGGCGCGTGGGCTTAGTTGCTCCACGGCAGTGGGATCTTCCCGGACCAGGGCTAGAACCCGTGTCCCCTGCATTGGCAGGCAGATTCTTAACCACGGCACCATCAGAGAAGTCCCTCTAATTTTCTTTATACTTATGGTTTATACTGTATAATTTAAATATTTATACTGTCTTATTTATTGAGTCTAATAGGACTCCTGTCTAGGTTTTAATTCCTTTGTGTCTGAGACTAGATCTACCTTTTGTATGAGACATATTGTCTCATCCTTGAATATTAGTGAGAAAGGAGCTCCGATATTATCAAGCCCACATTTATGACCTCTAGCAAGTGTGTAATATGAGTGGACTGCTAATAAATAGCTTATTGAGTTAAACTGAATAATGAAAGTAGAAATAGGGGAGAATGAAAACTTAGAAGGAGGATAATAAAGAATCCTCTATTCAGGGCAAAAGACTATGAAGAATGGATCTACTTGGAAAGAAATACCGTACTATTTTCTATGCAAACAGAGACTATAACTACATTAACATGCTTCTCTAATTCATAGGGTGAGAGGGCAGAACGATATAGGAAAAACACTGTGCTGAAGTCAGGGGCCTCAGTTCTAGATCTAATTCTGCTTTTATATAACTGTATGATATTGGGAAGTCTTCTCCCTTACCTTCAGCTTCCTCTTCTAGGATGGAAATAATAATTGATGCTTTAGAGGATTGTTGAGGGTTATTAAAATAGTACAATTTAGTACCTCATGGTGTCTGGCATGTATAATCACCTTTGGGAACTGTTTTTACCATAATCATTAGTAGTGTTGTGTGATCTTGGAGGACCCCGTTTCGCTTTAATTAATCTTTATCTATAAACTTAAAAAGTTAGGTGTTATTTAAAATTCCTCCCAATTCCAAAATGTCATATTTCTACATTAAGTTCCTCAGTCGGCACATTGTTATAAAGGTATCTGTGGAGTTGTGGCTTCAGTGAGTTCATAAGAGAGACCATGGGAGAATGAGGTTCTCTGGTGTATAGGTTGATGTCACTATATAAACTAAATATCTGTCAGAAAAAATTCCTTCTGAATTACCCAAGTCCACTGAGAGAAGCTAATGAAATGATGGCTAAACCACTGAGCAGCAACGAGGTTGGGTGGAATTAATCTCATGATTTATCTCACAGCCTAGGTATAGTGGTATAAAATAGAGAAAATGAGCACTGAGGGCTGTTAGTGCCCAGAAGAGAACGGGCACACCTCTCTGGTAATGCTAGTGGGTATTACTCTTCTGAGGAATGTTTTCACAGTATGTGTCAAGAGCCAGCAATTCCATCTTTAAGAATTTGTCTTGGGACTTCCCTTGGTGGTGCAGTGGTTAAGAACCCACCTACCAATGCAAGGGGACATGGGTTTGATCCCTGGTCTGGGAAGATCCCACATGCCAAGGAGCAACTAAGCCCGTGCACCACAACTACTGAGCCTGCGTGCCACAACTACTGAAGCCCGTGTGCCCTAGAGCCTGTGTGCCACAGCTACTGAGCCCATGCGCCGCAACCACTGAAGCCCACGCGCTCTGGGGCCTGCGTGCTGCAACTACTGAAGCCCGTGCACCTAGAGCCCGTGCTCTGCAACTAGAGAAGCCACCGCAAGGAGAAGCCCGCGCACCGCAATGAAGAGTAGCCCCCACTCGCCGCAACTAGAGAAAACCCACCCACAGCAACAAAGACCAAATGCAGCCAAAAACCCCCACATGGGCTTCCCTGGTGGCGCAGTGGTTGAGAGTCCGCCTGCCAATGCAGGGGACATGGGTTCATGCTCTGGTCCAGGAGGATCCCACATGCCACGGAGTGGCTGGGCCCGTGGGCCGTGGCCGCTGGGCCTGTGCGTCCGGAACCTGTGCTCCGCAGCGGGAGAGGCCACAACGGTGAGAGGCCCGCGTACCGCAAAAACAAAACAAAACAAAACAAAAAAACCCACAAAAACACAAAACATAAATAAATAATAAAAAAAAGAATTTGTCTTAAGGGAAGAATTAAGAATATGTACAGAAATTTAGCTACATGGTTATTCTTCTAGTAGTATCTTTAAAGTGAAAATATTGGGAAAATCCTAAAATAAGGGATAAGTAAATTGTGGTTGCTGATATATCTATATTTATTGACAAGGAATATGCTCACGATATGTGAAGCAAATTCAAAATGTCAGTGATCCCATTTGAAAAAACAAAATGTGTGCGTGTGTGTGTGTGGAGAGGGAGAGAGAGAGATTGAGAGAGGTATCGTGTGTGTGTCTGGAGCAGTGTGGCACTGTAGATTTTTATGAAACCTATTTTTGTGATCTAATTTTTTAAAATGGTCCATCCTATTTCTAAAATAAGGGCTTACAGAAAGGTACTTAGTTTAATAAATGTGTATGCAAGTTGTTACTGATATCTACTTCTCTTCCAAGATACAGAATACTTTGAAGTACATGTCATTTCATGGATGAAGACAAATGGCTCATTGGGTTTCATAGGGAAATTATTTACCAGTGAGTGTGGCCTTTCGGCTCTTTTCCAGATTACTTCCAGCTACTTTCTTAACCATACAAGGCTGGAGTGGGGGCTGACTTTAAACCTACACAGGTTTCCACAGACAGAGGACACAGTACAGTACTTCTGTACAAAGTATGCTGAAGTAAGGATGGACCCATATCTTTGACATGTTTCTTTTACCTAATCTGCATGTTGTGCCGTTTATATACTTTTTTTTTCTTTTATGTGTTTTTTGAAGTCTTTCTCTTCATGCCCAGGAATAGTATTTTTATGAAAGTATTTCTAAAGAAAAAACCTGTACTTGGCAAAACTATATTGAGCTTTTACTATGTATGAGATACTGTTCTAAGCTCCTTGATGGATGAGGTATACACAAGTGAGTAAAATTCATCCTTATCTACAGGAACTTAGCGTCTACTAGGAGAGACATTTGCATAGTTAACTAATATAAAATTAGATGGTATAAAAGCACTATGGCTTTGGAGAGGCAACAATTAGGTATGATAGGTGGAAACTGGGAAAGATTTTACAGAGAATTGGACTGGATTTGAATGATGAGTAAGATTTTGGTCGGTAGGTATAAAATTTAATGGTGTGTTTCAGAAATTGGGTTATTCAGGGCAGAGAGAAAGCACACTGGATGTGGAGGAGACTGGAAATGAGAAAACGGTAGATTGAGGAAAATAAGATAATGAATGTAAAACACCTAGCACAGTACATGGCATGTTGTAGGTATTCATCAAATTTGACCTCTTTCTAATTCCAATATATTTACCTCAAGGAGTGTCTTCAAGTTACTGAAAAAGCGAAGTTAACTATTAGTGTGATTTGAAAAGTAAGGCATACTGCCCAGGTGATTTTCAGAATTGCAAAATGTGATCATAAAAGCAAAGTAATTGTTAGGCAATCAGTACCTTAGATAAATGTGCCACCAAGTTTCTGAACTATTTCTTTCCTTAGGAGGTGACCTATTGAGAAACAAACACTGGGCAAACCTGCTGTTCTACACCAAGGGTGGGAAAAATGTCACAAGTTACAACCTCCTATTCCTATGATGCTCCAACAGACTTCATCAATTTTACATCTTTGAATGATGAGGAAGATACCCAAAACATAGATTCCTGGTTTGGTAAGTATCTGCTTTCTCTTGCTGTTTTAAGGGTTAGTGACTTGCTTTGTGCTGGAGACCTTTCAAAAATAGAAGGGATTGTAGATAACCAAAATATAAATTCCTGCGCTTCCCTGGTGGTGCAGTGGTTAAGAATCCGCCTGCCAATGCAGGGGACATGGGTTTTAGCCCTGGTCCGGGAAGATCCCACATGCTGTGGAGCAACTAAGCCTGTGCGCCACAACTACTGAGCCTGCGTGCCACAGTTACTGAAGCCTGTGTGCCTAGAGCCCATGCTCCGCAACAAGAGAAGCCACTGCATTGAGAAGCCTGCACACTGCAACGAAGAGTAGCCCCTGGTCGCCGCAACTAGAGAAAGCCTGCGCAGAACAACGAAGAACCAATGCAGCCAAAAATAAATAAATTTATAAAAATAAATAAATTAAAAAAATATAAATTCTTTTCTGCACCAAGATACTTTGTCATCCACCATATGATAGAAATAATCGAGACGCCCAGTATTTTGGGAATAGACTCTCAGTAGAAATCAGTGTTTTCCAGTTAAGAATGACAAATATTTAAGCTTTAGGGACATATGGTAAAATCTAGATGAAACAAAGTTGAGTGAAGTTCTAGGACATGTCTGTAGTGATGGCAGTCACATAAAAACTTGCTCTCCTGTCACTGGGCATAGAGTATAATATTACAACTGAAATGGGATGTTGACAGTCTTACTCAGATTTCCTCAGTTTGATTTGTATTTATTTTTATTTATGTGTATTAAATTCTGTGCAATTTTATCACCTGTTTAGGTTTGTTGATCTGCCACAGTCAAGATATCAAACAGTTCTAACATCACAAGGATCCTGTGTTGCCCTTTTATAACTATACTCATCTCCCTCTTGCTGCTTCTCCCCAGTTCTTTTTTTTTTAGTTTTTGGCCCCACCACACAACTTGAGGGATCTTAGTTCCCTGACCAGGGATCGAACCTGTGCCCCCTGCAGTGGAAGCAGGGAGTCCTAACCACGGGACCTCTAGGAAATTCCCCCCAGTTCATTTTTAAATGGAGGGATTATGCTACTCAGAACCCAATCTCCAAATAGAGATAGGATTGCCTGATGTTGGGGCAGGTGATATGACACAAACTTTGATACCAGGTCAACAAATAAGGATGTGGTTTTGTTTTTATATTACATTGGAGTAATATCTGAGCCCAGTGATATGTGAGGCTAGTATTTGCTGGGGCTCCTTCATTTTCTTCTATCTCATGTCCTTATCCTCCTCATTAAGAGAAATCAGTATGTGATGGGGGATAGAAATTAGTCCATTGCAGCTGTACTTAACACTTATAATGCAGTGTCCAAATGTGATGGCATATGCCATTCTCTTGGAAAAGGATTCTAATAAAATCCAGTGGGTATCCTGAGAGGAGGGGTCTTTTGGGCGTGGTGTAGGAGGAAGGGTGGATAAGACGGCCAGCTGCCATACAGAAGTCTTCCCCATGCCCTTGGCCCACAGAAACCCTGAGGAAATAGCTGGGCTGTCTATCTCTTTCTCCAAGTTTTTCTTGAAAACAAGAAAGGAAATATTAATATAACAATACTATTAGATACAGTTTAGAAGAAAAAATGAATCCCACTATTTTTTTCAAAATCACCTTAGTTCTAATATATTACTTTCTAATTTTCTTCCAAATAATCAAATCTTTTTACACAGTTTTGCAATCAGAGTGTACATTCACAGAGTTATTGCTGAGGCTCGCTACATTCCTAAAATTTCTATCAGTAGGCTGTTGGTAGAACACACTTTTCACTGTTTTGCACTGGCTTTTGGGCACAGCAGAACCTAAGATAAAATTCCTTAAGAGAGCCTAACTCTGTTCCATACTCATACACCCCACACTCTCATAGTTGAGGAAGAACCTCAACACAATTAGACTATCAGATGTCCCTTGTAAGCCTTGCAGGTCTTGCTGGATACAGTTTTCTTTAAGAGGAACATGCTGTATTTAGGTGGTAGATAAGACCAGTTTATGCTTGTGTGGTCCTGAATGTGTATCAAGCAAAGATAAGGAGCTATTCACAATACAGAGTCTGCACTTCTTTTCTATAATACATTGTTCAGTGTTGCCAGTGTTTTAGTGATAGTTTTTGCAGTCGCTATCTCTGACATATAATATGTACTTATTCCTTTTTGATCACTAGGACTTTGCTGGTACTTGCAAATGAGTTAGAAGTATACTGGTAGGAGGCTTTATTTAGGCCCCATATTAGGTGTATGGCACTAATTTATTTTGCATTCTTTGCTGATTGTTTACACGATGGTGATTTTACCTTTTCACAGAAGAGAAGGCCAATTTGGAGAATAAGTTTCCTGGGAAGAATGGTACAGGAGGGCTTTTTCAGAGCAAAACTCCTCTGAGAACAGCTAATCTTCAGCAAGATGTCACACCTTTGAGACCAGGTAAGAAAGAACATCTTAGAAAAAAGCTGCTTGGCAGAATGGTCGAACAGTATACTAGGAACCTGAGGGATCTGGGGAAATTACCTAAATGATGTATCCCTTGGATTTTAATTGGTGAAATGTGTTAATTCATTTATTCATTTCATGGTGAACGTGAAACTAATGATGTGCTGCATTCTTCTTTTTTTTTTTCCAGTCTTTTGGAAATTAAGCTAACATAGAATTTTATTGCCAGATATAAAACTATTTTGTTTTTATGACTAGATTTAATGTAACCTAACCTCGGTCTGGCTGGGAAACAAAACAGCAGGAGGGAAGAATGTACTGCTTGCTAACTGTACAAGAATTCTTTGAGTCATGTATCTGATTTTAAAAGATGATTGACACTTAAACTAATAGTTACTAAATCTGCAAGATACTGTCTATTTGATTAAAACAAAAAAGTATTCTTTAAATCCTCAAAAATGATTCTTATTTTGAAATAGTAGCTATATTTAGATATAATTCACATATCATACAATTCACCTGCTTAAAATGTACATTTCAATGTTTTTTCATATATTCACAGCATAGTTGTGCAGTCATCACCACAATCAATTTAGAACATTTGAAAATTAATCTTATGGGTAAATCTGAAACTAGCCTCAGTCATACCAATAACTAGAGGGCCATATCAGGAAATAGCTGTTTTCAGTGAACTTGTGTAGTTTGCAGAGTCTGAGTTGCTAGGCTGACTTTTTTATTTTTAATAGAACCTCCTCATAAGTAAACTCTGGAATTCACATGTACTCTTTTTGTTGTTGTTGTTGTTGGGGGTAGGAGTTTATTAATTAATTAATTTATTTTTGCTATGTTGGGTCTTCGTTTCTGTGTGAGGGCTTTCTCTAGTTGTGGCAAGCGGGGACCACTCTTCATTGCAGGTGCGCGGACCTCTCACCGTTGCGGCCTCTCTTGTTGCGGAGCACAGGCTCCAGACGCGCAGGCTCAGTAGTTGTGGCTCACGGGCCTAGTTGCTCCATGGCATGTGGGATCCTCCCAGACCAGGGCTCGAACCCGTGTCCCCTGCATTAGCAGGCAGATTCTCAACCACTGCGCCACCAGGGAAGCCCCCAGGCCGACTTTTAAATAGTTCATTCATGAGTACAAGTGATATCTATTGAATTTGGGATCTGGACAAGGATCCTGAACTTTTACATCCATCTTTCTTGCATAAGAGGTTAGAACTATGTGCACGTTTCACTTGAGGTGCTTAGAAGTGTGGCAGATTTTCTGTTGCTTTGATGGTCTTTGTGCTCTTCTTGAATTGAAAGAGGATGTGATGTACCTAGTTTGTCTGGACCACTTTCAGTTTAAGACTGTTATATCAGCAGTAAGCCCCAGAGCAAGAGACCTCTGCATGACCCATCATGTGGCAAAGACCATGTACACTGCTTCCATGCATGTATACCCCTTGGGCCCCACAGTCTTTTTGTTCTTTGTTAGCACACATTCTTACCTGTCTCCGTGCTATTCCCTCTGCCTTGAATACCTTTAATCTAACTGAGAAGTCCTTACTTATCATTCAAGTTCCAGCTCAAATATCTTTTTTTCTCTAATTTGATTCCCCTTATCTGTGTTCTCAAAGCACTTTTCAGACCTCTGTTTTGATTTCAGCTTTCTATTGTGTTGCTAGTACAAACAAATACAATTAATTTTTCTATGTCGATATTATATCCTACAATCTTCTAAACTCAGTAGTGTTTGTATCTTTTTTGTAGATTCCATCAGATTTCTACAAAGGTGATTATGTTATCTGCCTTTTGTTTTTTTCTTTCTTGCATACTGCACCTTTAGTAGGATGCTGAATAGGAGTAGAGAAGTAGACATGCTTGTTTTATTCCTGATCTTACGGCAAAAACATTCAGGCTTTCACCATTAAGTATGATGTTAACTGTAGTTTTTTCATAGATGCCCTTTATCAGGTTGAGGAATTTCCCTTCTATTCCTATTTTGCTGATAATTTTTATAGTAATGGAAGCTAGATTTTCTCATATGCTTTTTCTGCATTTATTAAGAAGTTTACATGAATTTTTTTCTTTTTTCTTTTATTCTTTAACTATGCTCAGTTATGCTGTTTTTCCAATTTTAAGCCAACCTTTCATTTCTGGGATGAACCCCCAGTTGGTCAGGATGGTATTTTTCTTTTTATATATATTTTAGGTTCAGTTTGCTACATTTTTTTGTTGAAAATTTTTCATCTATGTTCATGAGGAATAATGATCTGTAGTTTTCCTTATGATGCCTTTGTTTGATTTGATAGAGTAATGTTGGCCTTACTCTATAAATATTCCCTTCTCTTCATTTCTCTGGAAGAATTTGTGTAAAATAGATATTACATCTTTCTTAAATGTTTGGTAGAATTCATCAGTGAAGCCATCTGGGTCTGGAGTTTTCTTTGCAGGAAGGTTTTTAACTAAAAATTCAATTTCTTTAACAGATATCGATTATCTGTTTCTTCTTGAATAAGCTTTGGTAGTTTGTTTTTCAAGTAATTTGTCTGTGTCATCCAAGTTGTTGAATTTATAGGCAAAAAGTTGTTCATAATGTTTCCTTATTATCCTTTTGATACTTATAAATTCTGTAGTGATATCACCTCTTTCATTTCTGATATTGGTAATTTGTGTCATCTCTCTCTATTTTCCTAATCAGTCTGGCTAAAGATTTATCAGTGTTAATAATCTTCTCAAAGAACCAACTTTTGGCTTCATTGGTTTTGTTTTTGTTTATTCCTATTGTTTTTCTGGTTTTTATTTCATTGATTTCCATTCTGTTCTTTATTATTTCCCTTCTATTTACTTTGGGGTTCAATATATATATAAAGTTTCTTAAGGTGGCAGCTGAAGCCATTGATTTGAAATCTTTCTTCTTTGTTAATGTGTTTACTGCTGTAAATATCCCCTAAGTACCTCTTTAGCCACATCCCATAAATTTGAAATGCTATGTTTTTATTTTCATTCCATTCAAAATACTTTTAATTTCCCTTTTGAGATCTTTGACCTGTGTGGTTTTTTTGTTTGTTTTTTTATTTTGGCTGCACGGGCTTCTCTAGTTGTGGTGCACAGACTCTCTAGTTGTGCTGCATGGGCACCAGAGCACGTGGGCTCAGTAGTTGCGGCGTGTGGGCTTAGTTGCCCAGCGGCACGTGGGATCTTAGTTCCCAGACCAGGGATCAAACCCACGTCCACTGCATTGGAAGGCGGATTCTTAACCACTGGACCACCAGGGAAGTCCCGACCTATGTGTTTTTTTTAATTGCAATATAATTGACTTATAACATCGTGTAAGTTTAAGATGTACAGAGTGTTGATTTGATGCATTTATATAGTGCAATGTAATTAATACCTCTATCATATCACATAATTATCATTTCTTTTGTGATGAGAACAATTAAGATCTAGTCTCATCAACTTTGAAGTTCATAATACAGTATTGTTGATTATAACATTTATGCTATGCATTTAGATCTCCAGGACTTAATTTATCTACTAGTTGCTAGTTACCTGTGTGTTATTTAATTTCCAAATATTTGGGGTGGGGGTGGTCCAAAAATCTTATCTGTTATTGATTTCTTGGGGGATTTCTACTGTGGTGAAAGGACATACTTGTATGACTTGAACTCTTTTAAATGTATTGAGACTTGTTTCATGGCCCAGAATATGGTCTGTCTTGGTAAATGTACTTGGGTGTACTTAAAAAAAAAATGTGTATTCTGCCGTCATTGGGTGGAGAGTTACATAAATGTCAGTTGGGTCAAGTTGGTTGATAGTGTTGCTCAAGTCTTCTGTTTCCTTATTGATCATCTATCTGATGGCTCTGTCCATTATTGAAAGTAGGGATATTGAAGTCTTCAACTATTATTGCCGAATTGGCTATTTCTCCCTTGAGTTTCGTCAGTTTTTGCTTCGGGTATCTGGGTCTCTGTTGTTAGGTATGTATATGTTTGTAATTGTTACATCTTCATGATAATTTGACCACAACGTATTTTTGTAAATGAAGTCTTATTGGAATACAGCCATGCTCATTTGCTTATATATTATTTGTGGCTGTTATAATCTTACTGATTTTTCTGTCAACTTGTTCTATCAATTAGAGAGAGAGGTATTGAAATTTTAGACTATAATTGTGGATTTGTTTATTTCTCCTTATAGTGGTATGTGGTATGGATAAAGAAGATATGGTATCCCACTTGATCATGGTGTATGATCCTTTTAATATATTGTTAGATTTGGTTTGCTAACATTTTGTTGAGGATTTTTGCATCTATGTTCATCAGTGATATTGGCCTTTTTTATGATACCTTTGTCTGGTTTTGGTACCAGGGTGATGCTGGCCTCATAGAATGAGTTTGGAAGCATTCCTTCCTCTGCAGTTTTTTGGACTAGCTTGAGAAGGATAGGTGTTACCTCTTCTAAATGTTTGGCAGAATTCACCTGTGAAGCCATCTGGTTCTGGACTTTTGTTTGTTGGAAGTTTTTTTAAAATTATGGATTCAATTTCATTGCTAGTAATTGGTTTCTTCGTATTTTCTATTTCTTCCTTGTTCAGTCTTAGGAGATTTTACATTTCTAGGAATTTGTCCATTTCTTCTAGGTTGTCCATTTTATTGGCATATAGATGGTTGTAGTAATCTCCTATGATCCTTTGTATTTCTGTGGTGTGAGTTGTAACTTCTCCTTTTTCATTTCTGATTTTATTGATTTTGGCCCTCTCTCTTTTTTCTTGAAGAGTCTGGCTAAAGGTTTATCACTTTTATTTATCTTCTCAAAGAACCAACGCTTAGTTTCATTGATCTTTTCTATTTTTTTAGTCTCTATTTCACTTATTTCCGCTTATTCATTTCTTTCTGCTCTGATCTTTATGATTTCTTTCCTTCTACTAACTTTGTGTTTTGTTTGTTCTTCTTTTTCTAGTTTCTTTAGGTGTAAGCTTAGGTTGTTTGAGATTTTTCTTGTTTCCTGAGGTAAGCTTCTATTGCAATAAACTTCCCTCTTAGAACGCTTTTCCTGCATCCCATAGATTTTTGGATTATTGTGTTTTTGTTTTCATTTGTTTCCAGGTATATTTTGATTTCTTCTTTGATTTCCTCAGTGATCCATTGGTTGTTTAGTAGCATATTGTTTAGACTCCATGTGTTTTTGTTTCTTGCAGTTTTTTTCTTATAGTTGACTTCTAGTCTCATAGTGTTATGGTCAGAAAAGATGCTTAATATGATTTCAGTTTTCTTAAAGGTACCGAGGCTTGTTTTGTGGCCTAGCATGTAATCTATCCTGGAGAATGTTCCATGTGCACTTGGAAAGAATATGTATTTTGCTGCTTTTGGATAGAATGTTTTCTCTCTATATATATGGTCTAATATGTCATTTAAGGCCAGTGTTTCCTTACTGATTTTCTGTCTGGATGATCTGTTCATTGATATAAGTGGGGTGTTAAAAGTCCCCTACTGTTATTGTGTTACTGTCAATTTCTCCCTTTCTGTCTGTAAATATTTGCTTTCTGTATCTAGGTGGTTCTCTGTTGGGTGCATATATATTTATAATTGCTGTATCTTCTTCTTGGATTGATTCCTTGATCATTATGTAGTGTACTTCTTTGTCTCTTGTAACATTCTTTGTTTTAAAGTCTATTTTGTCTGATATCATTATTGACACCCCGTTTTCTTTTGATTTCTATTTGCATGGAATACTCTTTTCCATCCCCTCACCTTCAGTCTGAGTGTGTCTTTAGATCTGAAGTGAGTCTCTTGTAGGCAGCATATATATGGGTCTTGTTTTTGTATCCATTCAGCCACTTTGTGTCTTTTGATTGGAACATTTAGTCCATCTGCATGTAAAGTAATTATTGATATGTATCTACTTATCGCCATTTTGTTAATTGTTTTGGGGTTGTTTTTGTATGTCAGGTTTTGTTCCTTTGTTCTTTTTTTGTTCTCTTCCCTTGTGGTTTGATGACTGTCTTTAGTGTTATATTTGGATTCCTTCTCTTTTTGTGTGTGTGTGTATCTATTATAGATTTTTGGTTTGTGATTACTGTGAGGTTTATAGTTATCAATCTGTATGTCTCTATTTTAAGTTGCTGATCTCATAATTTCAAATGCATTTTAACAACCCTGCATTTGTACTCTCCTCCCTGTATGATTACTGTTTTGACATCATATTTTACATCTAATTGTTTTGTGTATCCCTTAACTGCTTATTGTAGATACAGATGATTTTACTACTTTTGTCTTTTAACCTTCCTATTAGCTTTGTATGTGGTTGATTTACTACTTTTACTGTATATTTGCCTTTACCAATGAGATATTTCCTTTTGTAATGTTCATGTTTCTAGTTGTGGTCTTTTCTTTTTCACTTAGTGAAGTCCCTTTAACATTTCTTATAAAGCTGCTTTTGGCAGTGCTGAATTCTTTTAGCTTTTGCTTGTCTGTAAAACTTTTGATGTGTCCATCAAATCTGAATGAGAGCCTTGCTGGGTAAAGTATTCTTGGTTGTAGGTTTTTCCCTTTCATCACTTTAAATATATCGTGCCACTTCCTTCTGGCCTGCAGTTTCTGCTGAAAAGTCAGCTGATAGCCTTATGGGAATTTCCTTGTATGTAACTTGTTGCTTTTTCCTTGCTACTTTTAATATAGAATTGCAGATTAAAAGATTTTTTCTTGACTTTTCTGAAGGCATTATTCTGTTATCTTTTATCGTCCTGTGTTACTGATGAGGAATTCAGCTTATCCTATTTTCCTTCCTTACGTGATTTCTTTTTCTCTGTGGAAGCTTTCAGAATTTTATCTTTTTAAAATGTCATGAGAAGATGTTAAAAAAAAATGTCATAAGAATGTGTTTGGGATACTTTTTTCTGAGGTGATGCCTTAGGCTGGCAAATAGGCAGGGCCCTGGATACTTCATTTCTGCTTCAACCAAAGTAGCTTTTATAAATTGCTCTTCTGCATAAGATTTCACTGCTTAGGAGGGATACACACACACATACACACACAATTTGCAATCTAGAATTCTGTATTAAGTCATATATATACACATGTATCTCTCATCTCCAACTCATTTCCTTGGGATTTGAGTACTGACTAGTTTTTGCTCTCTTGCAGTTGACAACACTTATAACAAAGAGGCAGAAAAAGAAAACCTGGTGGAAGAGTCCATTCCAACAAATGCTTGTTCTTCTCTGAAAGTCAAAGGAACCACATCAAGAAATATTCTAGCTCAGCCTCAGAGGTAAGACTGTTTTGGTGTTCGAAGTGGTGGTTATATTAATAACGTTCAACGAAGAGTTACTGGAGCACCTACTATGTGTTCCATACTACATTAGACTCTTCATGTTACCTTATTTAATCTTCATAACATTTATGAGTTGTAGGTAACATGCTTAATTTATAGATAAGGGCTCAGATGTACTAAGTTGCTTGCCCAAGGCAGATTTATTTCAGAGACAGGATTCCGACTGATCACTTTGGTTCCAAAGTCCTTGCTATTTGTGCTGTCAACATGGGTTGCCATTTACATTTATTTGTATGGATATGTGGCAGGTTTTTTTTTTTTTTCCTGTGTATAGGTTGTAAATAAACTTCATAAGGGCAAGTGTCATGTATCCCTAGTACCTAACAGTGTCTTGCAGGAGCAAAGCTGAATAAAGTCTTGAGTGAAGGGGTGGATGGATGGGTGGGGTAAGCTGTACTCTTGGCACTAGGAACCTCTGAAAATCCAATGTCTTTGAATGTTGTATCAGTATCCTCTTTTTAACCAAAACAAAGCTGTTAGTCTTAATATTAGTTGCCTTCAGATGGCACTAATCAAAAGATTATTTGAATTAGATTTTTAAAAACTTTCACTTGGGAGTTCCTGGTGGTCCAGTGGTTAGGACTCAGCACTTTCACTGCTATGGCCTGGGTTCAATCCCTGGTCGGGGAACTTAGATTCCACAAGCCGCACAACATGGCCAAAAAAACTTTCACCATCTAATAATTACCACTCACCCACAGAGTTTAAATTCGAGGACTGGGGACTTCCTTGGTGGTCCAGTGGCTAAGATTCCACGCTCTCTATGCAGGGGTCCTGGGTTGGTTTCCTGGCCAGGGCACTAGATCCCACATGCTGCAACTAAGAGTTCGTATGCTACAACTAAAGATTCCATATACCACAACTAAAAGAACCGTATGCTGCAATGAAGATCCCAAGTGCCGCAACCAAGAGCCGGTGCAGCCAAATAAACAAATAAATATTTAAAAATAAATAAATAAATTCCAGAACTATTTAATGCTTTATACTTTGATGTCAACAATATTGAGGAATGGCAGAGTATTTATAATACAATTGCTCAGAAGTAATGAAATTACCCTTTACAAACCCTCATGCTGGTGTAAGGGGATCACCTTTTGAAGATGGTATCATACATGCTTATTTTAATCTTTTCTGGTGAAGAAGCCCCTTTTAATTGAAAAATTCTGTGAGATTCAACCAGCTATCACAGGAAATTTAAGAGATTGCTACAGGTTGATTCTGTGGTTTCTGTTCCATGTTTAGATTGTTAAGTCCCTATGGAAAAGGGACCCAGTATCCTATAGATTCCTTCAGAGTCCAAGATAGTGCTAGTGTCTTGGCTTCTGCATTTTGAATATGTATATTACTAAAATTGCCCCACATTCTGAATGAATTTTTGAATGCTTTTGGGAAATGATGGTATGACAGAAAGCCAGCTGTTCACAGAATCAGAAGATCTGAATTGTTTTTGTTTCATTTGTTTTAAAGGCAGGTATCTCTACTACTCAAAACCTTAGTTTACTGAGAATAACCGTCTCTCTCAGGCTTATTGCAAGAAATGGCCAAATAGGATAACATGTGGTAGTAGTTTGTAAATGAGACTGCATTATGAAAATGCATAAAGAGGTAAAACATTAGTGCCATTTATCTTAGATCTCAGATTTATCTTAGTCTAGGGATGCCTAATCTAGAAAAGAAGAGCAGATGGAATAGGAAGGTATAGATAATCATACAAATTTCCTACTATTTTCTTCTCACATGATTTTGATGGATAAGCTAAAAGATGGCTAAAACTCCTTTGACTCAGAATAGTTAAAAGTCAATAAGGCCTTAGTCTATAATAATAATTTTTCCATGCAGGTGTTGCTTTACCACATATATTTTTAAAATAAATTTATTTATTTATTTATTTTTGGCTGTGTTGGGTCTTTGTTGCTGTGCATGGGCTTTCTCTAGTTGTGGCGAGCGGGGCTACTCTTTTTTGCAGTGCATGGGCTTCTCATTGCGGTGGCTTCTCTTGTTGCGGAGCACGGGCTCTAGGCATGTGGGCTTCAGTAGCTGTGGCTCGAAGGCTCTAGAGTGCAGGCTTAGTAGTTGTGGTGCACGGGCTTAGTTGCTCCGCAGCATGTGGGATCTTCCCGGACCAGGGCTTGAACCCGTGTCTCCTGCATTGGCAGGCAGATTCTTAACCACTGCGCCACCAGGGAAGCCCCACATATATGTTTTAATTTTTATAGTCTCATCCCTTAGCAACTTCTCCCTAAAGACATTCAGCAGTTCTTCTCTTGACTTTATAATATCATTGTATATTGAATTTAAGTAGTGGTCCAAAATGGCCATGTCTTCATGTACGTTGCCTTCTTTCCTTCTAATTTTTAATGAAACTCTGTCCATTTTAAAAAAATTAACTAATTTTATTGGGGTATAATTTACATATAGTAAAATGTACAGCTCTTGAGGGCACAGTCTGATTAGTTTTGACAAGTCTATAATGCAACCACGATACCAACATAGAACAAATTCCATCACCTCAGAACATTCCCTTATTCCTCTCCCTTTAAATTCAACTTTTACTGTTCTTTCTGCCTTCTCACTTTCCCACCTCCCACCCAGAGGCAGCCACTGTTCTGATTTCTGTCACCATAGATTAACTTTGCCTGTTCTAGATATTTTTATAAATGGAATTGTATAGTATGTACTCTTTTATATCTGAGTTCTTTCACTTAGCATGTGCTTTTGAGATTCATTCATGTCATTGCATATATTAATATTTTGTTCCTTTTTATTGCTGATAATAAATTCTGTTGGATGGATATACCACAGTTTATCCATTAACCAGTTGAGGACATATGAATTGTTTCCAGTTTGGGGTTATTATAAATAAAGGTGCTATGAGTAGTTTGCCTATAGATTTTTGTGAGGACGTGTTTCTCTTGGGTGAATACCTAGGAGTGAAATTGCTGGACCGTACTGCTAAGTGTATGTTTATAAGAAACAGAATTTTTCCAAAGTGACTGTACCATTTTACATTCCCATTAGC
The DNA here is from genome assembly GCF_964374135.1 of Grampus griseus. NCBI lineage: Eukaryota > Metazoa > Chordata > Mammalia > Artiodactyla > Delphinidae > Grampus > Grampus griseus. Next base: position 62,268,304 of record NC_139008.1, read on the forward strand.
AGTATATGAGAGTATCAGTTGCTCCATATCCTGGCCAACACTTGGTATTGTCAGTCTCTTTAATGATATTTCATTGTATTTTTTTTAAAATAAATTTATTTATTTTTTGGGTCTTTGTTGCTGTGCTCAGGCTTTCTGTAGTTGCAGTGAGCAGGGGCTACTCTCCGTTGTGGTGTGCGGGCTTCTCATTGCGGTGGCTTCTCTTGTTGTGGAGCATGGGCTCTAGGCGCGTGGGCTCAGTAGTTGTGGAATGCAGGCTCAGTAGTTGTGGCTCGTAGGCTCTAGAGCACAGGCTCAGTAGTTGTGGCACATGGGCTTAGTTGCTCCGCGGCATGTGGGATCTTCCTGGACCAAGGCTGGAACCCGTGTCCCCTGCATTGGCAGGCAGATTCTTAACCACTGAACCACCAGGGAAGTCCCTCATTGTGTTTTTAATTTGTATTTTTCTGATGACTGATGATGTTGATCACATTTTCATTTGATTACTGGCCATTCATATATCTGCATATACAGTTGTTTTTTTAGTCTGGCTCCCTGGAGTCTCCCCTGTGCCTGAAAATGTTAGTGGTCAGCCAAGACCGAGTAGAGTTTATACTGAGGCTTAAGTGTTCATCCTCTCTGGTTCTCTTGCTTCTCATTTTGCCTCTAAATTTCCAGTTGTTTTGCCAGCCCTAATGTTTGTCTTCTGATACCTAAAGCTAGTAAGACTTTAGCTGTGTGCCATTCTACTATATACACATTGGGGAATGCACTGAATCAAATAAAAACCAGTGAACTCACCAGTGTCTTACCTAGTGCATTTATGTCTTTTAAGGATGGACACCTCACCAGTTTCTGCTTTTTCACTGGGCCCCCCAGTCTCCTCTAAACATGCATAGTTAGCATATATAGTAATACATAGGAATTTGTGCAGAGTTTTGGCTCAGACTTTGGGTGATACCTTTTCTGTAGCTCTTTCACTACCGGGACTTTCCTCCTATTTCCAGCTGCTGTACTGGCCTGAATTCTATCTTCCGTTATCTACGGCCAATGAGATTAGAGTTTTCCGCTGCTGGAGCTGCCGCATTTGGGGTGTGCCCTCAGGCAAAAAAGCTACTAACTCATAACTCTTAACCTTTGTAGTTGCTTTTCATGGATAAATGTTTCTCTTTTTTCTGCCTGCTTTTGGTCACTTTTCAGTGCCTTCAAGTAGTCATATTTTTATATATTGTGTACATTTCGTAATAATATGCAAGAAGATTTGCATGATAAATGCACTCTGTATTACTCCATGTAATTGTTTTTATGAGTACTTTTAGAGATTGATATGAAAATATTTGCAGGTGAAAGATCTGAAATTTGGGATTTGCTTCAAAAGCTAGGCAGGCGTGGATGGAGGGAAAATTGACAGTGTGATTGGCTATAAGTTGAAATTTTTGAAGCTGAATGATGAGTAGTACCTGGTGGTTCATTATATTATTCTCTTCACTTTTTACTAAGTTTTAAATTCTTTATGATAAAGATTTAAAAATTAGTTACTCTACGCAATCTAATAACAATTTGAATATATACTAATACATCTTAAGACTTGAGAGAAATTAAACAAGATCTAAATAAATGGCAGGACATAACCATGTTCATGGTTTGAGAGACTCAGTAATGTAAATATGTCAAATCTCCTTATCTGATGTATAGATTCAACGCAATCTCTACAAAAATCCCAAAGGTTTTCAGTTTGGACATTGATAAATTGGTGCTAAAATTTATACAGAAATGCAAAGGTCCAAGAATAGTCAAAATACTTTTGAAGTGTCTAGTAGATAGCAATATTATAAAGACTTTGTGGTATTACCCAAGGATAAATGAGACCAATGGAATCAAATAAAAGCTTACTCTCTCATATATGGACACAATATATGACAAATGTGGTACTGCAGACCTTTGGGGAGAGGGTGTTTTTATTTTTCCCCCTTCAATAAACAATGATTGGACAATGGATAGCCACATAAAACAAAATGGGAATTAGCCCCTACCTCACTCCATAGAAAAGAGAAAGTACAAGGTGGCTTGTAGATCTAAATGTGAAAGCTGAAGCTCATGTAAGGAAATATAGGAGAATATCTTCATGACCTTGGAATAGGGAAAGATTTCTTAAATAGAATCCACACAGAAAAACACTGACATGCTTTCAGGGAAGGAGGTTGTTGTATTTGAGCATATTTGTCTAATCAGATGATACCATAAGGAGAGTGAAAAGCCAAGCCTCAGATTGGGAGGAGATATTTGTAACACTAAAAACCTACAAAGGACCTCATATTCACAGAATATAAAGAATTCCTACTAATCAATTAGAAAAGGATTGACAATGCAGTAGAAAACAACCAGGAGGCTTAACTAGCACTTTATGAAAGAGGATGGCCAAATGGCCAGTTAACATGTGAAAAGGTGCTCAGTCTCACTGGGAAAAGCAAATTAAAACCACAATGAGTTTCTACTCTATACCAATTTATATGATTAAAATTAAGTCATCCGACAATACTAACTGTTTTGGAGAATGTAGAGCAGTGTAGACTTTGTAAATTAGTCAGTGTAAGCATAAATTGGTACAAGCACCTTGGAAAATAACTTTAGTTGATAAACCAATGTCTATCGGTGACCTAGCAATCTTACAACTTAACATACCCAACAACAATGTGTACATCAAGAGACATTATGTGAGAATCAACAGTAAGCTGGGTAAATAATGGTATGTTCCTACAATGAATGTTACACAGCACTGAAAGTCAGTGAATTCGAACTACGTGAGTCAGTGTGGTTGAACCTCACAAACATATTGTTGAGTAAAATAAACCAAGACAGAAAAAATGCTTGCAGTAGTCTGATTATTACATAACGTTTTTTGCTTCCTTTCCAAACTAACAGCCCATGTTTATGGAATGCATGTTTGTATGGTAAAATGATAAAGAAAAAGTAATCATTACTGTAAAAGTCAAGATAGCATCTGCTGCCAGTGTTTTGTTTCTTAGTCTATGTGGTGATTTCATGAGTCTTCACTTTGTAATCACTTAACTTAATTTTTGTTTTGTGTACTTTTTGTTATGTGTTATATATTTTAACAAAAATAGGAGGCCATGGCTAAAAGAAAGTGGAGAAAATAAACACTTGGTAGTAAATTTCCAGGAGATCTGATTTCTAATTTTAAGTCTGACAGCAATTAGCTGTGTAACAGGGTCAAGTCACCTCATCTTCTTTTACTTTTACTCATACTTCCAAAAGGAGGGAGTTGTACTAGGTGATTGCCAGTGCTCTTTTACAAAATTAAATCAGCTCTATTGAGGTCTAATTTACAAACACCAATGCACTTAAGTACCAACATTTTATGGTGAATTTTCAAAAACGATTAGTAAGACGAGAAGGTATTAGATTTTTAGAGCAGAAATAATGCCACTTTTTTTTTTAGAGCAGAAATAATACCACTTTTTATAGCCCTTTGTAGTTTGACATATTTTCACATTTCTGAGGAGTATTTGCACATATAGTAGATGTATTCATTACAAATAAGTTTTGTCAATTCTTCTACCATAGAAGATCTCTTAGACTCTCTGCTCAGAAGAATTTGGAACAGAAAGAAAAACACCATGTACAAATGAAAGCCAAGAGATGTGCTACTCCTGTAATCGTCAATGAAATTCCACCCTCCAAAAAAATGAGAGTGTAAGTAGCCACAGCTTCTGTCTGCTGACATAGATTTTTACTCCGTTTGCTCCTATGGTAATGGCAAGCAGAATACGTGGTGCTTGTTCTTATTTTTATCAGTTAGGAATGTATTTTGCTGAAGGTAATAAGACGTCTCTATTTAACTAGAGAGGTTTAAGGAATAGTGATTTATTTGCTTCACAGAAGTCTGAAAGTAGTTTGCTTTGGTTCAATGACATCTCTTTGAGTCTTAGGGGTTTTTTTCATACTTGTTGCTCAAGATGGCTGCTCTGTGTTTCTTAGCTTCTTCTCAGTGCTTGTTGCCTCATTATCTGAAGATAGCTACTATATCTCTAGGTATCATATCCATGTTTGAGAGAAGAAGAAGGGTCTGGCAAAGAAAGAGGGGCAGCACCCATATCAGGAAAGTGAAGTATTTTCCAGAAACGCTTATGTTATGCCTCAGTTGACTGAACTGTAAATTAGATCCCCTCTAGCTGCAGTAGAGACTGTTGAAGCAAGTACAATACTTTTGCCTTCATACATTGCTGCCCCAAGCAAAATTGGGGTTCTGTTAATAAGAAAGAAAGTAGAATAAATATTGAGGAGACAACTAGCTGTCTGGCATTTGTTCATTTGATGATGAGCAGTTGGAATCTCTTCCTACCCTCCTGAACCATCACCAGACAGCTCTTACCCTGACTTCTATTGGCATTCTCAAAGTTTACCCATTGTAGCCATTGGAATATATGATCTGATGATACTATTGGAAGAGTCTTGCTGTTGAAACATGGTTTTTGTCCTAAAGAATGAGAAAATTTAAGTCATGTGTGGTAGATCTGTGGAGGAGGGTAGAGCAGGATATGCTGTAGGGAATTGAGAGGATATTTTTTGTTCTTTTCAACTCAAGTTCTCACAATAAAAAGAAGCCAGAGGAAGAGGAAGAAGGCAGTGCTCATCAAGATACTTCTGAAAAGAATGAGTCTTCCCCGGAGAAAGCCAAGGGCAGACATACTGTGCCTTGTATCCCACCTGTAAGGTATGATTCTATCCTGAATTTCAGCTTTAGAGTCAGTAGAGTAAAATTACAAATGGGGGGGCTTCCCTGGTGGCGCAGTGGTTGAGAGTCTGCCTGCCAATGCAGGGGACACGGGTTCGTGCCCCGGTCCGGGAAGATCCCACATACCGCGGAGCGGCTGGGCCCATGAGCCGTGGCTGCTGAGCCTGCGCGTCCAGAGCCTGTGCTCTGCAACGGGAGAGGCCACAACAGTGAGAGGCCTGCGTACCACAAAAAAAAAAAAAAATTACAAATGGGTACATCTACAGTCTGTTTGATGCACATGGAGCTTGGGAAACTCTGAAAGCCGTAACCATGGTAAGGTAAATTGTTTTATGTCCTTGTGGGTGCTTGAGTGTAACAGATTGAAAAAAATTAACTATTAAAACAAACGTAAAAGAAATATAGAAGGAAAAAGTTAGTGAAGGTTCTTACTACCTAAATTGAACAGTTTTTATTTTGCCAAGCTCCCTTCTGGACTTTACTCAAGTAAAATACATATTTTTACAATCAGTGTATAAGCAATCTTTGGGCTCTGCTTTATTCACTTGCTATGAGACTATTTTATTTTCTGTACTGCTACAAAATCTTCACATTTACCCTTTTTAGCATTCTATCAGATTATATTTAACTATTTCCTGTTGAAAATGCTGTTTCCGATTTTTCACTATTATAAGGAATCAATGAACATCTTTACAGGCAGATCCTTTTCTTTGACTAGTCTCCTCAGGATAAGGAAAGAGAAATTCCTTGATCTAAGATTATGGTCAGTTTTCTGGCTATTGATATTTATTGCTAATTTTATTTCCAAAATGAATGTGTGAATTTACAGTGCCATCAACTTTGAATGAATATTTTTATTTCCTTGTAGTCTCATCTGCATTGAATTTTTTTTACTTTAAAAATTGTTTCAAATTTAACTGATATGTTGATGGCATCAGATTATTTTAATTTTTATGTGTTTGCTGACAAGATTGTATAACTATTATTGTAAGCATCTTTTCCAAAGTTCCTCTTGGGTGAATCATCTGTTTTCCTTTTCTGTTTATCTATAAGTGGTCTTAGTGATGTTCTCATTACTAAGAATGGCTACTTTATTTTATTGTTATTGTTTTTTTAAGAATGGCTACTTTAAATTGAACTTTTGCTATGTGTCCAGTATTTCAGAAACATTATCTGATTTAATAGTCACAAGTATCCTGTGAGAACAAGTATTCATATTACCCATTTTACATTGGAGAAAACTGAGGCTCACAGAGGTTAAATAGTTTTCTCAAGATCACATAGGCAGAAAATGAAACAACAGGGTTGGGATTTGCATTCTGGATGGCTTTACTCCTAAGTCTGTTCTCTCTATCACAGTATATATTTTATGTATATTAACCTCTTGCCATGTTTGTTGAAAATATTACTACTGGTATTTTAGTTTTTCTTGTGGCATAAAAGTTAATCATTATATAGTCAAATTTGTGGATATTTTATAATATCTTCTATAGTCTATTTTAGCTGTTTTTTCAGAAACTTTTTCAATATTTTGGAATAAATTTTGTATCTTTTTTTCATAGTGTTATCTAAGTTAATATCAATTTATTAGGTAATACTTTTTGGTTTTGATGGTTATTTTATCACAGGTTAAAAATCTAATCTATATAATGCCTTTAGATTTTTTTAACCACTGAGTCACTTTCTCCTCTCCTCTCTTCTCTCATCTCCTTTACTGATTTGCCTTTTAGGCAGAAGATTCTAAAAAGTACTGAGGAGCAAGAGTTGGAGAAGAGAATGAAAATGCAGCAAGAGGTGGTAGAGATGCGGAAAAAGAATGAAGAATTCAAAAAATTTGCTCTTGCAGGAGCAGGTCAGCTTGGTTCTGATTGAGTCTGATGTATGAGGGGGTGCTTCTCATAATCTTGGTAGGGTTTTTGAAGTCTCTAAAGCACAAAAGTCTTTCTTGGTCAGTAGTCAGCATTAAAAGATGTGTTTATTTAGAAACCTGGACATGGGCACCATTCATATCCCAGTGATCATTCCCTAGAACATTTTACATATGTTGGTCCTTTCTTAGAGCATGCTGTTCCTCTCCATCTCTAACTGAAGAAGTCACACCCATTTTTTGAGGCCTTTTTCCATGAGTCCTTACCTCATTTCTCTAAGTGGAGTTAATTCCTCCCTCCTTTTTTCTCCTAATTCTTTTTCTTTGTATTAGAATAAGAAGGAACTAGGATTGAGACAGAAGATAGAGCAATTGGGCAGACCAGCTTTTTGTTGTCTTCCCATTTTATCCTAGTCAGAGGAAAAGACAGCTGAGTGAATCCAGTTGTAGTTATGGAGGAAAGTATACCTGAGAGAGCTGAAGGGATCAGAGTTCTGCTTTGCTTTAGCATAATTATCATTGGTGGAGTCAAAGCTGTGAAGCTCTGCTTACTGGGTTGAAAAGCATCTCTGGAGTTTATAGGGTATCCCTCTTAGAGATGCTTAGTTAAGTGCTTTTAAAGTCAATTCATAGCTTTTCCTATCAAAAGTATTCCGGTTTCTCTGTCTCCAGAGCTATGACCATAACTGGGAGGTGGGATTCTTCTCCCCTGTGCTACCTTATAACAGTTTGCCTCTGACTGAAAGGCCTCAAACCCAATAGTACTAAATGAATAAGGCACATATATTGGTGTCCCTGAGGACTGTTTCAAGTGTTGGCTTATATGTAGAGAGTGAACAAAGTTAGATCCATGGTAATAGAAATACCAAAAGGACTGGATAAAAGGGGACTTACTTTATGTTCTCTATTCTTAGTGTTATCTGTGTGTTTTACTCTGCTCCTCACTCAGGGCTCCCTGTGAAGAAATCAGTGAGCCAGGTAACCAAATCAGTTGACTTCCACTTCCTCACAGATGAGCGAATCAAACAACATCCTAAGAACCAGGAGGAGTATAAGGAAGTGAACTTTACATCTGAACTGCGAAAGCATCCTCCGTCTCCTGTAAGTTGATAGACTAAATTAATATTCTTGTTAATAATTCAGTGAGGATTCTGGTGTAATATTTGTGGTCACTTAGTTACAATAATATAATTGAGAGGAGCATATGTTTTTGAGTTAAGATAGGTCTGAATCCTCACTTTGCCCCTGTTAGCTGTGTAATCTTGGACAAATCACTCTATGTCTCTGGGAAGCATCTTATCAAGTTGCTGTGAAAACTGAATTGAGAATGTACACAAAACACATAGAATTATGTGTGGCAAATTGTAGGTACAGGCTTGTTACAGCTTGTGCTATAACAAAATTTTTGAAAAAATCTTGTGTCTGCAAAATTGTGTGCAAAATATAACAGGGTTTATGGGGAAAATGGGATTGGGGCAGACCACTCAAATCCAGTTTTGTTACCAGAGCGCTAACAAAAACAGTAACAATCCTAAATAAAAATCCTAGCACTAAGAATTTCTCCTTGCATTTGCAGTCACCATCATGACTTGCTGAAGTCAGTCCTTTGCAATCTTAAATCCTGGGGTTGTGCTTCTTCCTTTGGGACGTAAGTCCTTGAAGTGTTTTGTTTCCAATCAGAGACCAATTTTATCAAAATTAATGACCCAAAGAGTAGGCTTCTTCATCAGTCAGTTTTTGGTAGGATGTGTGGAGAGAATTTGATTCAGGCAGCTGCCTGACCTGATTCAGGTCCAGAAGCCCAATTAAAAATTTTTAAATGGGACTGGGGATGGGATACCTTTGCAGCTTTTTTCACTTCTAAGAAAACTTGCTCTTGATTGCTTCAAAACATTAACATGCTTGGGAAAAATCACCTTATGTACTCTTACAGAACAGATAATTTGTTAAGTTCTAGATGCTTTCTCCCCCTTTTCATTTTATTGTTATTTTTTAATTTTTTTGGCCACGCTGTGTGGCTTGTGGGATCTTAGTTCCCCAACCAGGTATTGAACCTGCGCCTCCTGCAGTGGAAGCACAGAGTCCTAACCACTGGGCCGTCAGGGAATTCCCCTCTTCCCCTTTTTAAAAGATGGGAATAGACTGTTTATAACCCTTGCTCAAGGACTGACAACTTAAGAAGAATAATAATCTTGGCTTTACACAGGCCCTTTTTCTTTCTTTCTTTTTTTGTTTTTTTTGCGGTACACGGGCCTCTCACTGTTGTGGCCTCTGCCGTTGTGGAGCACAGGCTCTGGACGTGCAGGCTCAGCGGCCATGGCTCACGGACCTAGCCGCTCCGCGGCATGTGGGATCTTCCCAGACCGGGGCATGAACCCGTGTCCCCTGCATCGGCAGATGGACTCTCAACGACTGCGCCACCAGGGGAAGCCCTGACCCTTTTTCTTTTGATCCTCTGTACTGAGTCTGTGGCTTGTGGTAGATCTGAGCTCTTCCATAACACTTCATTTGGGGAACAACTTCTTTCTTTTCAGGCCCGAGTGACTAAGGGATGCACCATTGTTATGCCTTTCAACCTGTCCCAGGGAAAGAAAAGAACATTTGGTGAGACGGCTTCTACGTATGTGCCCCTTGCACAGCAGGTCGAAGCCTTCCATAAACGAACCCCTAACAGATATCACTTGAGGAGCAAGAAGGATGATATTAGTAAGTTTCTTTCCAATATCATACCTAGCTGGAGCCTCCCCTAGAATTCCCTTTCCTTACATCTTAGATGCAAATTTGCCTTTAGTTGAAATCCTCACTTTTGAACTAAAGCATGGCATGTGCCTGTATGCAGACAACAAATGTATACATAGTTGAGCATTTCTCAAACCACCCAGCTATCTGTCCACTTATACCCATCAACCACCTCGATCCTCCTGATCAATAATTGGCCAAGGGGAATTAAGTTAACCTGAGATGTCATTACACATCAAGGCTATCTTTACCATGTGTCAGTGTGCATTTACTCACCTACAGAAAATGAAAGCATTCCATTCACTTAAGGTTGTGTGCTTTTTGTTCAGCAATTCAATAAATGTTTTACCACTACAAAGCAGACACTCTGTGTGGTGTAGGGAGTATAGAAGTGAGCAAAACGGACTTGGTGCTACTCAATATCAAGTTTCTAATTCAGTGAGACAGATAAACAAATAGGTCATTACAAATTATGGTAAATGCTGTGCATGTGGAGGGAGATGTAAGAATCAAGGGAGGTGCGAGATAGGGAGAGCAGGTCTGTATGCTGAGAAGTCCTTAGCAGGGAAAGAAGATGAAGATAGAGGAGAGAAAAGAGATAACCGATGATTAAGTCCCTGTGCAGGCAGGTAGGAGAGGGATACTTAACACAAGTGGAGTGATTGTTCTTTGAAAGGAGGGTGGAAGAGAGCAGTGGGTGCAGGTGCTGCTGAGTTTGATCTATATTTCTGTTTTTGTGCCAGTACCATGAAGAGGCTGTCTTTTCTCCATTGTATATTTTTGTGCTGTTGAGTTTGTAGATTTGGTGGTGAACAGATAAGAGTAATCTAATCTAATAGCATCTATCTTTATGAAAATAATTCCTACGAAAAGAAGCTAAAGAAGTTTCAGGAGTGGAGGTGTGGTATACAATAGTTGTCAAGAGTGTAGGGTAGTATTCTGGATAAAGCAGAATCCGTTTGTTTTGACTTTGAAGGTTTCTAAATTTTTTCTGCCTTTGCATAGGCACTGTTTAGTGCTATGTTAGGTAGCCAGATGAATTCCTTTAAGGACAGCATTTCCTAATATTGTTATTATGTTCTAGTAACCATTTTTCAGATTTTATATTATGAAAATAATGAAATGTCTTTCTTTATTCTAATGGAAATGTAAATATTAACCATGACTTTCCAAATAATACATGACTGTTAGAGTCTTATATACATTGCTCTTAGAATCTTGGTCCTGGCAAATAGAAAAATTATTTTCTGCAATTTTTATTTAAAACTTTGTACCGTTATAGCTCAAAAATAGTTATATGTATACTTGAAGGCTGGCTTATTTCTAAAATAAGTAGATTTGGTTTCCATCTCCCACTGTTAGGTAATAAGGTCTAAATTAGAGGATTCATTCTGTGTAATTATGAAAATTGACAAGGTTGCTCCTGGCCAGATAAATCATTATTTTCTATGAGTGGTGATGATGATCTTAATATTGATGCTTTGACATAGTTTTTTCTTACTTTTTCCATTTGACTTTCTGTGAGAGGTGGTCTTGATGTTTTGATGTAGACACTTTTAGGGAATACATAATATTGGGAGTTATTACTTGGTCTTTAGAAAGGCCTTATTTTAAAGCTGGAATAAGTGAAAATCTTATTTGTCAATAACAAGCAAAATAGTTAGCACTGTCAATAGAAAGTCAGTACAGGCCTGTGCAGTGAAAAGGAATCCATCAGACATAAATGGATTTCAGATTCAGAAGACGATAGCAGAGTTTACCCAAGGGCTGCCTTCATCATACCCTTCAGTAAAGAGTGACAGGGGAGAAAGGACTGAATGTTTATCAGATTGACTGACATGAGCTGAGCTGAGTGTAGAGGGCCAGCCACTCTGGTTTGGCATCTCTGGGCTGCCTAGCTGAGTCAGCACCTACAGGTATACGGGGTCTTGGAGAGCTAAGTGAATGTCTGTGATCTTGGTTTACAGCTCTGTTACCCTCCAAATCTGTGGCCAAGATATGCAGAGACCCACAGACTCCTGTGCTGCAAACCAAACAGCGTGCAAGACCTGTGACCTACAAAAGTGCAGCAGAACAGGAGGCTGAGGAGCTCGAGAAACTGCAGCAGTAAGTTTCACTCAGTGTTTGAGGAGGAGTTCCAAGAACGTGCCTACTTTCTTTTCAGTTCTGTAAGGGGGACAGTTAACTATTTTTCTTGCCTTGGGAATTATGGCATTTGAGCTACAGGCTCTGCCTTGCCACTGTGATGAAAGGATTGAAAGTGGGAATATGGAGCTGTCCTGAAGTGTAAACTGGTAAAACACTATTGTGGAGGTTGCAGTGGGAGAACTCACTTGTGATTCCAATAAGGAGTGTCCTCTGAGGTTAATTTAGGTAGATCTCACCTTTTTATGGCTACCCAAGGGAACTGGAACTTAATGTGATTAGTGCTAGAGTTTGTCTCCTGTATTCTTCTTTCTTCCTTCTTGTACTTTCTTTTCCTAAAAAAATTATTTATTTATTTATTTGGCTGCGCCACGTCTTAGTTGCAGCATGAGGGCTCTTTTAGTTGTGGCATGCGGGATCTAGTTCCCTGATCAGGGATTGAACCTGGACCCCCTGCATTGGGACCCCCTGCATTAACCACTGGACCACCAGGGAAGTCCCCTTCTTTTACTTCTTTTTAGAAGGGGGAGTTTCCTCTTGCAGAGAAACCGCAATCTTTAAAGTGGTGGGAATATTAGACTGTCTCATTTATTCTTTGCTCTAGAGGTAGAGACAGTGGCTATGAAGAGAGTTGAAATTTTGTTGTGCATGATGGGTAATCTTAATGAGTATTATTTTTCTGGTTTTGGCTTAGTTTGTTGTTTATGTAGTTTTCATTTTATTAAAATATTTTTTGTGGTTGTCACTTAAACTCTCACCTTACAGATACAAATTCAAAGCACAGGAACTTGATCACAGAATTCTTGAAGGTGGACCCATCTTGCCTAAGAAACCGCCTGTGAAGCCATCCACTCAGCCTATTGGCTTTGATTTGGAAACTGAGAAGAGGATCCAGGAGCGAGAGTCAAAGAAGAAATTGGAGGATGAACACTTTGAATTTCATTCTAGGCCCTGCCCTACTAAGATCTTGGAAGATGTTGTGGTAAGAGTGGGGAGGCTCGGCGAGCTGGCAGAAGTGCCCTGCTCATGACCACAGATCCACCCATTCACAAATGTTTGAGTAGATACATGATCAGGGCATCATAATAGGAGCTGTGGGTGATAAAGAGACATGTCAGAGGTGGATTTTGCTCTCAGGAAACTTAAAGTCCAGTAAGGGATACAGTATAGGTATAAATAATATAAAGAGTGACAGAAGTGCTCTAAGAGAGGTGACAGTTAAAAGTGCTATAAGTATTCAAAGGAGTTAATGATTTCTTCCAGATAGAAGGTTCAGGGAATGCTTTGTGGAGGAGGAAGCATTTGATCTGAGCCTTGGCAATGTATAGTAGTCGTCCTCATCATCGTCATCTTCCTGTCGTTACTGTCATAATAGCTGACACTTTCACTATGTGCCAGGCACTATGTGCTCCAAGCCCTTTTTGTATATTAACCCATTCATTTTGATCAGAACCCCTTCAGGTTGTGTACTCTAATTCTCACCAGTTTCAGATGAGGCACTTGAGTGACAGAGAGTTTAAGTAGCATTCCTAGGGTACTCAGCTGGTAAGTAGTGGAACAAGTATAAGAATTCAGGCACTCTGGGTCCAGAGTTTGTGACCTTACACTTCATTATATTGCCTCTCCACTCTGTGGTGGAATTTGGACTTGTAGAAATGCAAATGAAATGGACTGGCCAAGCATTCCAGGCAGTGGGAGTAACATAAAAAAAGTCCAAAGGTGGAAAGCATGGGGTGGCTACTGGGAACTGTAAATGGGTCATTTAAGCTGGAGAAAAGAAGTATATCCAGAGGAGCACCTGGAACCTAGATTAGAGAAGTGGGTTGTAGTTTGATGATGGGCTCACAGTCATGATTTGAGAGAAAATATACAATCAAGAAGAGATGCCACAGTCAGAGAAGAAGTAATGGAGTTCAGCACCTGCATAAGTGCAAAGATGGTTTTCAGGTATATTTCCAGGCAGATGGGGAATCATCCTCCTTCCAGTTTGAATCACCTTATGTCCAGGTACTAAGAACTGTTTTCCCGTCCTCTTTCTTTTTGCTTATCCTTTAGGGTCCCCACAGTTTTAAGTGAAAGTGTGCACCAATATACAGTTGGCCCTCCTTATCCATAGGTTATGTATCTGCAGATTTAACTAACCATGGATTGAAAATATTCAGGAAAAAAACTAGAAAGTTCCAAAAAGCAAAACTTGAATTTGCTGCACTCAGGCAGCTATTTACATAACATTTACATTGTATTAGGTGTTATAAGTAATCTAGAGATGACTTAACGTATACAGGAGGATGTGCATAGGTTATATGTAAATACTACACCAATGTAAAGGACTTGAGCATCTTCGAATTTTGGTATCTTTGGGGGTCCTGGAACCAATTCCCTCAGGATACTGAGGGACAACTGTATTACCTTTGACTGGCTATTTAGTTTTGTTTATTTTCTTAGCACTAAGTCAGAAGCAATCCGAAGTTATATTTTCCAGGCTTTAAAAAAAGCATGGTGATGCTTACAAATGATTCTTCCTCTCTTCCCTCGCCAATATCTTCTTTCAGTTTGAGAGCTTTCTGCAGATGAGACCTCTTTTCTATTCACAACGCTTTTCTTTTTCTCTTTTTCTTTCTTTTTTCTTTTTTTCTGTGATGCATACGTATGATAGGCCAGACTCTGTTACAGAAACTTTTTTTTTTTTTTTTTTTTTTTTGGCGGTACACGGGCGTCTCACTGCTGTGGCCTCTCCCGCTGCGGAGCACAGGCTCTGGACGCACAGGCTCAGAGGCCATGGCTCATGGGCCCAGCCACTCCGCAACATGTGGGATCCTCCCAGACCGAGGCACGAACCTGCATCCCCTGCATCAGCAGGCGGACCCCCAACCACTGCGCCACCAGGGAAGCCCTGTTACGCAAACTTTTAAGAAACCTCTGCCCACTCAAGTGATTAGTCTCCAAGAGTTGTGCCTTCTTTGTCATTACCTGGTGAGGAAATTGTTCTGAATACAACAAGGGAACTGTAGTTTGTATGCAGACCTCAGAATCCTAGACCCAGAAGGGCTCAGAGTTTTCACTTTACACATCAGAAACCCAAGGCCCAGAAAAGAGAAATGACCTCCATGAGGCTTCTGTAACATGCATTTGGCACCTTACTTTTAATAACATCTTTTTCTCCAAGCTCCTGGCTTTTCCCCCTGCTACAAGTTTTTTTTGTTTTTTATTTAATTTACCTATCACCCTCTCGATTTTTACTGTATTCTTTTTATCTCCTATACCAATATTGACTTTAATTGACTTTATATATTCTTAAAATCATCAGCTCATTTTAAAAGTAATTTTAAGGGGAACATATAAATCATTATGTAAATGGAAAATCAGTACTTTTGGCCATGAATAACAACAATAATAGCTAATACTTCTATAAAGCTTATGTGCCAAGTTTTATTCTAAGCTCTTTATATGATAACTTACTTAATTCTCATAACAACCCTATGAAGTAAACACTGTAGATACTATTATCAGTCTGTTTTGTAGAGGTCAGATAACTTGCCCAAGATCACAAACTAGCCAGTGGCAGAGCTGGTGTCTGAATATGGTTCCAGGGTCCATGCTCTTGTGTTAAAATAGAAGGTACCTTTTAAACGAAAAGGTTCTTAGGAAAATATGTGATTATTTTTTAAAAAAACATGGTCTACATCCTTTTCCATACCACCAGTATTACCTGAACTCCATTTTTAGAAACACTGATTTAGGAAATTGGTTTGGCAGTTTGTTGTACTTTGGAAATGTTGGGGTGAAGTGGTAAGTGGGGAAGGGTGACTAGAGTTCATTAGGAGTTAAGTGAGATCTTAGAGTAGCATTGTACCAGGTAAGGCCTTGTTGAGAATTCTGGATAAACAGATGAGCAAAACACTAGGTAAGTATGTTAGATGCAACTGAATGGTAGGGAAGTGATTGCCAAATCCAACTGGTTCTCAGAATCCTCTGGGATTTTATTATATAAACAGATTCCTGGGCTCCACCCCTGGAGTTTTGCTTTGTTACGTGCAGCATAGATTAGAGAGAGCCCTGATGAAGACCTTAGTGTCTGACACACAGTAAGCAGTCATGTTGTTAATAGTAATAACTATTGCATGCTTATGTTGTACTGAGTGTTTTGTGCAGATTATCTTATTTATTTCTCATAACAACTCTTAAGAGATAATGTTCTTTTTTTTAACATCTTTATTGGAGTATAATTGCTTTACAATGTTGTGTTAGTTTCTGCTTTATAACAAAGTGAATCAGTTATACAATGTTCTATTTTTAACCCTACTTTTCAGATGAGGAAAGAGATGCTGAGAGGTGTCTAGTATGCAGAACCAGGATTTGAACCTGTCATCTCCTTAAACACTTATTCTACCCCACAATGCTGTTATCATTGTTTATTTTGGCAAATGGCAGTATCTGAGTTTGATGCTGGCTCTTTGCAGCTCTCTCCCTACTGAAATTTCCAGTGACATCACTTCAACTTTTGGATTCTAGAGAAGCAAACCAGAAAAGGAGGCAAAGATGTATTTATTCCCTTCCACTCTTCTTCATTTTTTAGAAAGGGAGGCTTTGAAAGAAGAATGTGGCTTGCCCATAGAAACGTTTTTAAAAGTTGGTGGCAGAACTGAGGTTAGGTGTCTTAACTTCTAGTGTTGGACCCTCAGGCAGCAGAAGAGCCTGCCTCCCAGAGTCAGAATGCAGCTATCTGTCTGACACTGTTGTCCCCATCCGTGTCCCCTGGTGCTGAAGCTCTCTTTCCATGCGTCCTTGTGGTGTTTCTTGTGCTCTCCAGTGAGTAATTTTAGCAGCAACATTTTAGGGACTTGGGGAGACCAGCAGGCTTTAAAAAAATTTTTTTTTTCATACTCCTTGAGATATAACATTGCTTCATGGTAATCTCCTAATTGCTCTGGGACAGGCCTGAGAACTTGTCCCAGGGCACTTGGGGGCATATCCTGCCTTAGGGAGAAGTGCTCACCCCTAACATCCCATCCCCCATCCTGGGCTGCGTTTCCAAAATGTGTCATCTGTCCACCCACAATGCCCACTTCTAACCATGTATCACCTCTTTAGAGATACTTTCCCTCAGCTTCCTTTCAGAGTTTCCCCCATTATCCTTCAGCTCCACATTCTGTTGGGTTTCTTCAGAGCACTTGTGAAAATCAGGAAATACTTGATTTGTTACTTTTTCATTGTCTCTTTCCTCCACTAGAATGTGAACTCACTGATAGCAGGGACCATGTATATCTGTACTGTTCACTCCTGTTTCCCCAGCACCTAAGCATCACAGCATGGGCATTGCTATATTGGATAACTGCATGAGCAGCAGTACAAGCTGAAGTGCACCAGCCTGTGTTAGACACTGGGAAATCGAATGGAATTAGGCACAGCCTCTGTCCTCAAAGCTTTCACAGTCTGGGAGAACAGATTGACATGTAAACAAATAAGGACAGTAATGCTAATCAACATATGTTCATTGAACAATTACTACTTCTTGTAGGTGCTGTGGAGAATGCAAAGGAATGCAATTGGCAATGTCGCTGCCCTCAAGGAGCTTATAACTAAAAAACCTTAAAATAATAAAACAAGAAGCCTTCTCTGCCTCTAGAAACCCAATGTCTTTTTCTTTATTTCCGATTGAGCCCCCTATTGGCTTTGATTGCAGTGGAGATGGGGTGTGGATAAATAGTTGCTGCAAGGTTGATTTTCATAAATCACCTTTCCTTCTCCCCCAAGTAATTATGAGGATTGATCCTACTCGTAAATATCTCTTTCATGGCTTACTTATTAGAGATTTCTTTTAAAATGCACATCTCTCTGTTGGGAGGATGCAGAGAGAGGGGAAAAATAGGAAAAGTGGCATTATTTTAAAACTGAGTCCTCAGATATTTATTTCAATTACTATATTTTATGAAAGGAAAAAAACCAAGGACTAAAAGGCTATCTCATGTTATACAGGTTGTACAGACTGGAATCAGAGCCGGGCTAAAACAGACCTCTTGACTCCTTGCTCAGTGTACTTCCTATTACCGCGTATCCTTGACTGTGTTCGAGCTACAGGCTGGTGTCCACAGGTGTCCAGGATGTTGTAGAACAACAGATTTTTGTTGTCGTTTTCTGGCAAGCATTATTTGGAAACCCATTTCATAGACTTTTGTCATTCTGATTACAAGTTCTGCTGTATTAAATTTTACTATACTAGTGATTCTGGTTTTCTTTAGAAAATGTGTGAGAACTTTCACAGCAGAATGAGCATTCCCTTTACAGTGGTCACCTTGAGAGTTTATTAATTCTTTCCAAAGATTGATATTATAGAAAGCATTTTGGAAAAGCCACTGGTCTTGGATCCTGTGGCACAGTGTTTTGGATCTCTTCAACGATGGCAAGTCTTCATATTTTAAAGATTAATTTGCTCTTAGGGGCTGGTCTAAAGTCATTGGGAACTAAAACTTCTGAGTAGTCTAAAATAATAGAGCTGGAAACAGTTTTGCTTAATTAAAAGTAAAGATTGAGCAATTGCCTTGCATGGCCCTAAAACTGGCTTTGAAGGCCACTCCAAGAAAGATACTCCAAACATGTTTGGAGCAGTTGCAGCATTGTTGGGATTAAGAAGTCTCCCAGGGTATAAATTAGAGTCCAAGAGTCTTCAAGTCCAAGGTATAAATTCTGTTATTCATGCTTACTGTATTCATTCAACAAACATTTCCTGAATGCCTTATGCTTGCCAAGGTCTGTGTTAGGTATTAGGGGTTGATGGAATAACAGTCCCCACTCTCAAAGCACTCATAGGTTAGCAGGAGGAGATGAATACCTAAATAAACAAGTGCAATGAAGTTTCATATGTACCATGATAGACTATATACAGGGGAGAGTGGGGTCAGTAGGTCTGGAGGAGTGGAGTGATCTATTGAAGGGTTTTATCAGAGAGGCGATGCTTTAGTGGAGGCTTGAGAAGAAGGGTTAGATGCTTCCAAGCAGCCAGAGCATTTCTGAGAGAGCATAAGCAAAGGTATTGCATTGTGATGAGAACTTGTGTTAAATTTTGGTAGCTGTTAGTAGTTCATTGTGGATGGAGGGTGATGCCTAAAGAGGGGCAAGAGATATGCCTGGAAAGTCAGGCAGGGTTCCAAATTATGAAACACCTTGTACTTCATGCCAAGGAATATGTTATACTTTTGTAGGTAGGCAGTAGGAGCCATTAAAGAATTTTAAGTTAGGAAGTAACATCAAATCTTCTGACTGTATAAGAAGATGGACTGGTGGAATGAGAGAAGCTGAAGGACTGTTAGAAGGCTAGTGGAATGGTACAGGCAATAGATGATGTGGCCTGTGTCATGACAGTGAAGAGTTAGAGAGGAAGCAGAATAGAGAGCTGATGGGGCCAGCATATGGATGTGGGTATAAGAAATAAGGAGTTACTGAGGATGTCTCAAGGTTGTTTTGATTTTTTTTTTTTTGCGGTACGCGGGCCTCTCACTGTTGTGGCCTCTCCCTGTGTGGAGCACAGGCTCCAGACACGCAGACTCAGCAGCCATGGCTCACGGGCCCAGCCGCTCCGCAGCATGTGGGATCCTCCCGGACCGGGGCACGAACCCACGTACCCCGCATCGGCAGGCGGACCCCCAACTACTGCGTCACCAGGGAAGCCCGATTTTTTAAAACTGATCTGGTCATACACTTCATGCAGGACGGTAGCCCTAGAGATACCATTTTGCAGTTAGGGTTAATTGCCAGATTCATGATAGTGTAAACTCTATGAGAGTTAGAATTATGTTAGTTTTGAATGATGTGCATAGTATGGTATACATAATTCAGTCTGAAAAGATTTGAGATGTTGGCAGTGTTTTGGAATCACAAAGGGGGAAAAAAATCTTTGGAGAAGTTGAATGTATTAGAATTAAGGAATATAGAAATTAAATCCCTCTTTTAATCTACCCTCAAAGATATGTGAGAGTTAACAGCTTGGTGTTCTTTCCATATTTTATTTTCTATGCTTAGATTAATTATATGTACATTTTATTTTATTTTTTTAGTATATGCGCAAGTATCTTTTAAAAATTTAATTCAATTCAGTTAATTTATTTAAATAAATTTTTTTGGAGTATAGTTGATTTACAGTGTTGTGTTAGTTTCAGGTGTACAGCAAAGTGATTCTGTTATACATATACATAGATTCATTCTTTTTCAGATTCTTTTCCTATATAGGTTATTAACAGAATATTTAGAGTTCTCTGTGCTATACAGTAGGTCCTTGTTGATTATTGATGTTATATATAGTAGTGTGTGTGTGTTAATCCCCAGCTCCTAATTTATCCCTGTCCCCACCACCCTTTGATAATCATAAGTTTGTTTTCAAGATCTGTGAGTCTGTTTTGTAAATAAGTTCGTTTATATCATTTAAAAAAAATTAGATCCCACATATAAGTGATATCATATATTTGTTTTTCTTAAAAGACATCTTAAAAACACACAGAAATAATATTTAATAATAGTATTTTTTGTTTCAGCAACTTGTCCCTCCCCCCTCAACATTATGAATACTGTTCTGTCAGTAATAAAGATTTATTTTCTTCTTTTTGATGACTATAGTATTCTATTGTGTGGATGTACCACAATTTTTTAAAATTATTTTTTATTGGAGTATAGTTGATTTACAGCGTTGTGTTAGTTTCTGCTATACAGCAAAGAGAATCAGTTATACATATAGCCACTCTTTTTTTAGATTCTTTTCCCATATAGGTCATTACAGAGTATTGAGTAGCGTTCCCTGTGCTATACAGTAGATTCTTATTAGTCATGTACCACAATTAGTTATGTACCACAATTTAAGAAAGGATTTAGCCAGTTCTTTTTTGATAGGTAATAGGGTTATTTGCAATTTTTTTATTCATTTAAATTTAAAAATGCTGTATTGAAATATACCTAAAAACTAAACTAGAGATCAAATACTAGAGATGTAATATTGGGTGAAAGAGTATGACCATTTAAAGATTTAGTAGCTAATTCCTAAAGTTTGTACCAATTTGTGCTCTGTACCTTACCCAACTGTATAGGAGTGCCCATTTCTCTTCACCTGTCAACACTGGTATTAACCAGTCTTTTAATTATTACTCAGTCTTGTAGGTGAAAAATACTTTATTTTACTTTATATTTTTAAAAATTATTGAGATTGAGCCTCTTGTATATCTTTGTAAACTGCTTGTTCTTTGTCCAGTTATTTGGCAAAAGGAAATTAAGCTAACCCTTGCCCCGTACTTTTTTCCATTTGCCTTTTGAGGTTAATATTTTAAAATATAAGTTCTTATTTTAGAGATGTATGTGGAATAGGTTTAAGAGAATGGACAGTATCTATTCTTTTCCTAGATAACATTTGGAAGTCCTTTTTGATTTTGTTTTTAAGGGATTGGGGTATAAAATGGGAGAGAAACAATAAAATATTGACAGTTTATTTTGTAGTGTTTTTCATAAATACCAAAAAAGATTTTGATGAATCCTATTTTTGTTGAATATGCAACTCAAACTATGTTTTTGTTATTTGCTGTTCTTCTGTCATGTTAATCCACCTTTGGAGCATTAATACATACCAGTCTTAGTTGGATAAGTTAACAACATACTGAAATAACTAGCTTTTTTTGATTCCTGATATGTGAACTTCTAAGAAAGGGATTGATCTCATCACACAGCCTAGTAGAGATTGTTCTAGGATATCTAATTGAGTTGCTTACTCCTTCCAGGGTGTTCCTGAAAAGAAAGTACTTCCAATCACTGTCCCCAAGTCACCGGCCTTTGCTCTGAAGAACAGAATCAGAATGCCCACCAGAGAAGATGAGGTGATTCCCTGGGATGGGGGTTTCTACTCCTTCTACATAATCAATCTAAGCATTATTCTTTCTTAAACTTAGTGGAATACAAAGGCCATCACTCTTGTCTGGAGTTGTCTTAACAATGGGTATGAATGATTGATCATCTGTTTTTGCTCTTCCAAGAACAAAGTAGTTAGTAAGGGTATGAATCTTTTGGCTTTCAGTGGTAACTGGTTGTAACTTATTGGAGCTATGTTTGTTTCTGTTGCATTGGAAATCACCCTGTTGTAATGTGGATCAAAATTTCCCAAGACCTATACTCTATTTTGCCCCAGCTATTGTCACCATTCAGTGAGGGACTTTTAAAATTCATACTAAGCAGTTACATCCACCCTGTCCTTAACTATCTCCATTAATCCAAGGGTTGCAAAGGTGACTGTGTGGTGATGGTTCATGAAGTTGGAATATATAAACTGTCATTGATCAGGCTAGTTTCTTGTTACATCCCCCATTTTATCTATAAATATCCAGAGTTAGGATAATTTTACAGCAGATCTCAGGCATAAGCCTTTTTATAGGTTCATTTGAAACTAAAATACACAGTAATCTTATGTTACCAGCTTGAATCCAATCAACTTACTTGGTCCTATTCTGGGTTTGGCAACTGGGAATACTCCCAGTCACATGTTTTAGTGGAGTCTGAAGTCTGGGTCAAAGAAGAGGCCAAGGTATATGCTTGGTTAGTACTTTTCTTCTGTTCTTCATTTTATTCAAACTGTTTGATCTCATTTAGTTTTTACAACCTTCCTGTGAAAAATTTTAGATCCTTTAAGAGTAATTATATTAGTTTATCAAATGCTTTCACACTGGTTTCACCCCTGAGAGTTGGTAGATACTCCTCTTTGATAGAAAAGGAAGCTAAGACACCTGAGAGGTTGAGTGACTTGCCTTAATTAATGACTTCTCTCATATAATGTCTTCTGACTCCACATTCAGAGGAGGTGAGAGAGAGCGAGGAATCTTGTTTCTAAACTGCATTTTTTTTCTTTAGGAAGAGGAGGAGCCAGTAGTGATAAGAGCTCAACCTGTGCCATATTTTGGAATGCCTTTTAAGCCCCAAATCCCAGTGGGGAGAACTGTGGAAATATGCCCTTTCTCTTTTGATTCTCGAGACAAAGAACGTCAGTTACAGAAGGAGAAGAAAATAAAAGAACTGCAGAAAGGGGAGGTAGGTGTTTCCATTTCTCCAAGTAGCATAGTACTATTCTTTGATCCCTCAAAGGTAATCTTTTATGTTGCACTTTTAACTATAAATCACTGACTTCCTTTGATCCCTCTAAGAGCCTTATGAAGTATAAATAGGGCAAGTAATTTAAAGTGCCATTAAATTACTTGCCCTATTTATACTTCATAAGGCTATTTAAGTGCCATTCTGGCACAGGGAGCTTAAGTGACTTGCCCATGATCATGCTGCTGGTCATTGGCAATATTGGGAGGAAAACCTTGATTTCCTTTTGAACCCAATGCTCTTTCTGCTACACCAAGCTGCTTTGAAAACTGGCCTTTCCTATTTTTTAGATTCATCCAAATATTCTGGAGTAGTTGTTGCTTTCTGGCTAGAAAGACCTTATTTTAAATCTTACATTTTCTTTTCTATTAGGTGCCCAAATTCAAGGCGCTTCCTTTGCCTCATTTTGACACCATTAACCTGCCGGAGAAGAAGGTGAAGAATACAACCCAGGTTGAACCTTTCTGCTTTGAGACTGACAGAAGAGGTGCTCTGAAGGCACAGACTTGGAAGCACCAGGTGGGGCTGGGGAGAGCAGCTAAAATGTGAATTGTTTGATTGTTGATTTGTTACAATAGGTAGACCCACTACACTGAACTTCTGGGAGCTAACATACTGGATTATTTTAGGGGCTGTCACTGTAATCAGGGGTCAGCAAACTTTTTCTATAAAAAAGTTTGCTATGTGTTATTTTAGGCTGTGCAGGTGGTCTCTGTCACATGTTCTCTGTGTATGTGTGTTTCAACCCTTTAAAAATATAAAAACCATTTTTAGCTCAAGGGCTATACAAAACGAGGTTGCAAACTGGATTTGGCTTGCGGCGTAAGTTTGCTGATCTCTGCTGTAAGTGATCACCTGGGGAATGTGAGAACTGTTAGGCTTTTTTTGTGTCAGGAGATTCTTAAAGATCTCATCTATTCCATTTATTAGACTTGTTCATTAAATGTTCACTCCTTTCTGCTGGTGCTTTGATAAGAAACTGAGAGGTGAGAATAGATTCTTAATATGGTATGTTGTTTTTGCAACATAGTGAGCTATTTGCTCTTTATAGATGACAGGTGATTTAAAACAGTCAATTGGTTGTTGGCTGGTTTAATTGGATCTAATTCTGCCCTGTCTGGAAAATAATCTCCTGAATCCCTAAATTTGTCAGTATTGATATTGTCTCTTATTCTGGACTCTGTCCAAAAGGGGCTCTGGCCTAATCTTTGTTTGTAGAAAGTCATCCCTCTTGAAGCCCAAGAGATATGATTGCTTAAGTAACTAAATGTAGGCTCCCTGTTGGTACTGTTCTCTAGGAGAACTTAGGACAGTTGCTTTGGAAGCAGTAGTGAATCTCTCGTTCAAGGACCATGACATAGAATGTCTGTATATTTTCCATCACAAAAAGATTTTTTAAAGTTTTTCAGTCATACATAAAAGTAGAATAGTATAATGAACTTCCATGAACTGTCACCTGGTTTTCTAGGGATCAAAACATGGAAAATCTTATTTCATCTCACTTCTACCTACTCATGTCTATACTGGATACTTCTGCCTATACAAGATTACTTTGAAGCAAATCCTAGGTGTCATCTCATTTCATCCAAAACTACTTCAGTGTGTAACTTTAAAATATAAGGATTAAAAGAATTTCATAACCACAATACTATTATCACACTTAAAAAGATTAACAGTAATTCCTTAATAGTGACAAATAGTCAGCATTCATATATCCCCTAATCTCTCATTTTTTAAACAGTTAAATTGTTCAAATCAGGATCCAGAAAAGGTCCACATTTTATATTTGTTTGATAAATCTCTAAATCCCTTTTAATCTAAAGGCTGCTCTACTTGCATTTTATATGTTGAATAAACTGGTTTGATTTTCCTATAGGTTTTTTTATATGAATAATATGACCATTTATTTTAAAAGTATATGTGTTTACATGTATATGATATGAAAGGGGTTATACACTAAAATGTTAATAATAGTTATTTATGGTGGGGTTATAGGTGACCTTATAGAATTTCATTTTTAATTTTCATCCATTTTTTTTTGAATTTTATTTTTTTATACAGCAGGTGCTTATTAGTTATACATTTTGTACATATTAGTGTATACATGTCAGTCTCAATCTCCCAGTGCATCACACCACCACCACCACCACCCTCCGCCACCACTTTCCCCCCTTGGTGTCCATACGTTTGTTTTCTATATCTGTGTCTCTCTTTCTGCCCTGCAAACCGGTTCATCTGTACCATTTTTCTAGGTTGCACATATATGTGTTAATATACGATATTTGTTTTTCTCTTTCTGACTTAGTTCACTCTGTATGGCAGTCTCTAGATCCATCCATGTCTCTACAAATGACCCAGTTTTGTTCCTTTTTATGGCTGAGTAATATTCCATCGTAAACATGTACCACATCTTCTTTATCCATTCGTCTGTTGATGGGCATTTAGGTTGCTTCCTTGACCTGGCTATTGTAAACAGGGCTGCAATGAACATTGGGGTGCATGTGTCTTTTTGAATTGTGGTTTTCTCTGGGTATATGCCCAGGAGTGGGATTGCTGGGTCATATGGTAATTCTATTTTTAGTTTTTTAAGGAACCTCCATACTGTTCTCCATAGTGGCTGTATCAATTTACATCCCCACCAGCAATGCAAGAGGGTTCCCGCTTCAAAAAAAAAAAGAGGGTTCCCTTTTCTCCACACCCTCTCCAGCATTTGTTGTTTGTAGATTTTCTTTTGATGTCCATTCTAACTGGTGTGAGGTGATACCTCATTGTAGTTTTGATTTGCATTTCTCTAATAATTAGTAATGTTGGGCAGCTTTTCATGTGCTTCTTGGCCACCTGTATGTCTTCTTTGGAGAAATGTCTATTTAGGTCTTCTGGCCATTTTTGGATTGGGTTGTTTGTTTTTTAATATTGAGCTGCATGAGCTGTTTATATATTTTGGAGATTAATCCTTTCTCCATTTGCAAATATTTTCTCCCATTCTGAGGGTTGTCTTTTCGTCTTGTTTGTAGTTTCCTTTGCTTTGCAAAAGCTTTTAAGTTTCATCAGATCCCATTTGTTTATTTTTGTTTTTATTTCCATTATTCTAGGAGGTGGATCAAAAAAGATCTTGCTGTGATTTATGTCAAAGAGTGTTCTTCCTATGTTTTCCTCTAAGAGTTTTATAGTGTCCGGTCTTACAGTTAGGTCCCTAATCCATTATGAGTTTATTTTTGTGTATGGTATTAGGGAGTGTTCTAATTCCATTCTTTTACATGTAGCTGTCCAGTTTTCCTAGCACCACTTATTGAAGAGACTGTCTTTTCTCCATTGTATATCCTTGCCTCCTTTGTCATAGATTAGTTGACCATAGGTGCGTGGGTTTATCTCTGGGCTTTCTATCCTGTTCCATTGATCTATATTTCTGTTTTGGTGCCAGTACCATATTGTCTTTTTTTTTTTTTTTTTGCGGTACGCGGGCCTCTCACTGTTTTGGCCTCTCCCATTGCGGAGCACAGGCTCCGGACACACAGGCTCAGTGGCCATGGCTCATGGGCCCATTCGCTCTGCGGCATGTGGGATCTTCCCGGACCAGGGCACGAACCTGCATCCCCTGCATCGGCAGGCGGACTCTCAACCACTGCGCTACCAGGGAAGCCCCACATTGTCTTGATTACTGTAGCTTTGTAGTATAGTGTGAAGTCAGGGAGTCTGATTCCTCCAGCTCTGTTTTTTTTTTTTTTTTTTTTTTTGTGCAGTACACAAGCCTCTCACTGTTGTGGAGCACAGGCTCCGGACATGCAGGCTCAGCGGCCATGGCTCATGGGCCCAGCCGCTCCGTGGCATGTGGGATCTTCCCAGACCGGGGCATGAACCCATGTCCCCTGCATTGGCAGGCGGACTCTCAACCACTGCGCCACCAGGGAAGCCCTCCAGCTCTGTTTTTTTCCCTCAAGAATGCTTTGGCTGTTCGGTGTCTTTTGTGTCTCCATACAAATTTTAAGATTTTTTGTTCTAGTTCTGTACAAAATGCCATTGGTAATTTGATAGAGATTGCATTGAATCTGTAGATTGCTTTGGGTAGTAGAGTCATTTTCACAATGTTGATTCTTCCAATCCAAGAACATGGTGTATCTCTCCATCTGTTTGTATCATCTTTACATCAGTGTCTTATAGTTTCTGCATACAGGTCTTTTGTCTCCCTAGGTAGATTTATTCGTAGGTATTTTATTCTTTTTGTTGCAGTGGTAAATGGGAGTGTTTCCTTAATTTCTCTTTCAGATTTTTCATCATTAGTGTATAGGAATGCAAGAGATTTCTGTGCATCAATTTTGTATCCTGCAACTTTACCAAATTTATTGATTAGCTCTAGTAGTTTTCTGGTGGCATCTTTAGGATTCTCTATGTATAGTATCATGTTACCTGCAAACAGTGACAGTTTTACTTCTTCTTTTCCAGTCTGTATTCCTTTTATTATTTTTTTCTTCTCTGATTGCCTTGGCTAGGACTTCCAAAACTATGTTGAGTAATAGTGGCGAGAGTTTTCCTATAGGTATTACAATCTGGGTTTTGCTCATTGTATTCCCAACGTGTTGATTAATATGTTCCTCTATCTCCTGTATTTCCTATAAATGAATAGTCAGATCCAGAGGCTTGACTAAATTCTGGTTAGATTCTTTTGGGGGTTGGGAGGGAGAATACTTTACAGGTGATCACATCCAGGGGTATATTAATGTCTACTTGTTTACTTTTTGTGATGTTAAGTAGGCCTTAAAAGTATCTTCAAGGTATTTTCTAGTTCTCAGTGGGTTCAGATGTTGTTAGTCTGATCTACTTAATGTAAAAGGGATTTTAATTGAGTTTAGATTAAATCACCTGCTGTCTTTGTAGATGAAACTGTTCAGAAACATTCGAACTTGAGTCATTGAGATGGTAGTTATGGAAAGTAGTGTGGCTGCTTATCTGACAGATTTTCTTTCTCATAGCTGGAGGAAGAACTAAAACAGCAGAAAGAAGCAGCTTGCTTCAAGGCTCGTCCAAACACCGTCATCTCCCAGGAGCCCTTTGTTCCTAAGAGAGAGAAAAAATCCCTTACTGGTAGTATTTTATGTATTCTTGGGGGATTGGGGCAGAATGGTTAGACTTTCTGGGACTCAGTTGTGTCAGTACAATGCTGTGTCAACCAGAAGCATCTGCCTGTAGGCGATCTAATTTTTTCTCCCCTAGCTCTTCATTGAATCCAGCAGCTATGTTGATTTGTAGAGTGTGTTGGGGTCAGATTCATAGAACAAGCACCTGGCATTTCAACAACAATTTTACTTTCCCCACCCAGAGAGTAGCAAGTAAGTGAGGGAGAGCCAGGACTTCTTTCTGGAGTTCACCCTAAAGCAAGCCTTGGATAGAAAACATTTGATTCCTTAAGCACTGGGCAGTGTTTCAGAAAAGTGGGATTCTTTTCCTAAATCTGTCTCACAATCACTATGTAGTTTTGAGCAAGCTACTTCACCTGTGTAGGTCATGCTTTTCTCCTAATTAGATGATTTATAGGGGCCCTTCCAATGATTTATAGGGGTCCTTAAAATTTTAGGACTTTTTGTATGTGGTTTACTCCACCTTTCTCCCAACTAGGCTTCCTTAGAGGTCCACCTTTCTGTTGCCATGCATATCTATCACTTGCTGGATCTGTGGGGCTAGGTTTATGCAAGTCTTGCTTGTGCACCAATATTCTCTCTGTTTCTGTACTCAGAGGGCCTTTCTGGTTCTCTAGTTCAAGAAACTTTTCAGCTGGCCACTGAGAAGAGAGCCAAGGAGCGGCAGGAGCTGGAGAAGAGAATGGCTGAGGTGGAAGCCCAGAAAGCCCAGCAGTTGGAGGAGGCCAGGCAACAGGAGGAAGAGCAACAGAAGGAGGAGCTGGCCAGACTACGGAAAGAACTGGTAACTGGGCAGCATGAGCACTGACTAACCCATGGTTGCGTCTGTTTTGTTTTATCTGTACCTTGCCTTGTTCCAGAAAGGATCTAAGGTGGCCTCCAAGGATACATCAAAGTTGAGTGAAAATGAGAAGTCAGACAAACCAGGGGTGGTGACAAAGTTGAGGAGTGAACGAGGCTAAGGATGTATACATTGTGATCCATGGATCTGCTAAGTGATATAAACAAGCTAGTTATTTAACAAATACATTTATCTTTGATCCTGAATTCAGTCAGAATTTCTTCCAGGGGTCTAAATAAGGAGGACATCAGGTGCTATACCAGTGCACAGTGATATATTTGTAGGACTCTTTATTTAACTTTTTATTATTGCCTTAAGGCTTAAGGAAACCAATGTGTTTTACAATTAGAATACATAGGTAGGGAAGGACGTGGGAATTGTGTGACAACTATATTTTCATTTTCCTCTTAATACTTGACTCAAATTCCTTGGAGTTATAGTGCATATCAGTCCAGGTGACCTTCCATGTTAACACTAGATAATGATTTAAATATTAGTTATCCAAAAAGAAAACTTAATTCACGTTAAGGACCCTTTCACTAGGAGGGCAGCAAGCCACATTAACTGCATTAATAAGGAAGAACACAGTTTTAGATAGAATTTCATATGCTTAGTAAAAGGATGAATATAGCAATATGTAAGTTGTTGAGGTTTTGTCTAAAAGTGCTAAGCCAGCAGCTGATACAGCTGTTGGTAGAGATGACTGGCCACAGGAGGGCTCTAGGGACAAACTATTAAAGGGACTAGTTTCCTGACAAAATCCAAGCTACCGTATGCTGATTGGATGTACTCACAAAACCAGCCTCAAGTGTTTTGACTTTTCTTCAGCACTTGAATCCTGCCTCTTGTGATTGTCTGTATCATAGAACTCTCTACTAATCTGGCTTGATTCAGGGTTGATTTTAGACTGTAAGAAGGATGGATGGGACCATGCCTTCTCCTGGCAACCTTTCTTGGTTATTTTATTTTATTTATTTATTTTTGTCCATGCTTTTGGTGAATATTAAGACTCAATAATCTTAAGATTGTACTCTGGCAAATTCTTAACATGTATCTTCTTTCTGCTGCAATTGAGTACAGCCCCGTCATACCCTAGTACTGAACAGTCAAACTGGAGATAGGTGCAAGCTGAGGGATCCAGCAAGACCTGAATAGAAACCTACTTGAGCTCCAGAGCTCTTGTGCTTTGCTGCTAGACTGTGTTGCCTCCCACCAACCCCCAAATTAGTGACTGGGATTTGCAAAACTATACAAAAATGTTCTCAAGAAGAGGAGCAAAAACACCCATAAGTGTAGTTCTCTAACATCCTTATCAATGGTAACTTTATTTTTCTCACTCTGCAGGTACACAAGGCAAATCCAGTACGCAGGTACCAGGGTGTGGAAGTCAAGTCAAGTGACCAGCCCTTGACCGTGCCTGTATCGCCTAAGTTCTCCACTCGATTCCACTGCTAAACTCGGCTTTGAGCTGTGGACACCGTCTGGGAACTGGAGCTACTCTTCCCATTAAACCAGGAGCCTTCTTTGTCACAGGGGCATGGAGAGAACTCATTTCTCCAGGCTTTTTCCTACCCATGCCTGACAAGTGTGGACTCCAATTTCATTGAGAGCTGTTTTCCTACATTATTGTGGCTAATAATGAGACTCAACTCATGTATGTCTCAACCAGACTCCATGTAGTTATTTCCTTGGAACCATCAGTTGACCTTTAATATGGGTCTTAACTCTGACTAGAATTTAAAGTCTCTGTATCAGTACAGTGTAATTTCTGTTGCCCTTACCCCCCACCCCCCTTTTTTTCCTATTTTAATCAGAAAATAAAGATAGTTAAATACTGAGATAGGATTTAAGTCATGAATTAAATGAGGAACCATCAGTAGTATGTCAGATTCTTTCCTCTTCTCTGTGCAAAATGAATTTAGAGTTAAGGAGCCCTTCGCTACGAGGGGGGAAGCCTCATTAACTGCATGACGAGGAAGAGACTTGACTGACGGGAACCTCACAGCAGTCATCGGCTGGCCTCGGGTAGAGCTTGCTGTTCAGGCACGTTCTTCCCTTGTTGGTGCAGATGATAATAGGGGGCGCTGAGTAGTACACGTTTTAAGTCCTCCAGTGACCTAGACTGGAATAAATATGTTTGTCTTCCCTCCCTGATTTTGTTATTTGATGTTTTTAAATCTTTCCCCCTTTGGAGGTCACATCTTATTGGGGAAGTGGGTACTTTGAGAGGAGGGTCTAGGAACTTTTAAAAGCATAGGCTCTGTCCTTAAAGGAAAGAGCTTTGTGACTTTTCTGTCTTATGACAGAATATCCTTCCATATTTTGTTAACTCCCTCCTAGGAACCACTCTGGAAGCCTGTTATGCCTTCAAAACAGACTGTGCCTTCTTCTCTAAATGTGTTTTTTCTCATCTGGTAAACTCTTCTTTATAAGACTCAGCTCTAGTAAAATCTTTTTCATAAATCTTTCCTTGACCATTTGACCTCCTCAGGTAAGGTAAGATTTCCTTCTTTGTGCCTCCCAAATGTTTCTTATGTATATCTCTAGTAGAACAGTTATACCACTGAGTTACTTGTACTTGTTTACAAGCTAGTAGAGATGAAGATAACTAAAATTATGTTAGTCCTTGAAGATAAAAATTATGTTAATCATATCTGTATTTCTCATAGTTGGCACAGAATTTGCTAGGTCCATGTTACCAATAGTGTATTTTCTTTTAGACTTGATATTGTTTATGAACTCTACTCTGTACCAGTCATCTATTCCTGTACCACGAGATATAAAAGCATCCATCTTTTGCCCAGGCTAGGCCTAGGCACTATATATGATATTAGACCTATGTTATATTCCTTTTGTTTATTCATTCAGTGACCATTATGTACAAGCCATTGTAGATTTAGTGACAGGCAACAAAGCAAGATGTGATTTGCAGATCCCTGGGCCTCCTGAAGGCCCACAGAGTGATACAAAGTGCAGTTCCTTTATTCATTTCCTAGAGATATGTGGTGTACAGTTCCATAACAACTTGTGTAGTTCATTTAACAAATATTGATTCAGTACTAACTATATATACGTTGGCACTATTCTAGTCTCTGGGCATATAGCAATGAACAGAAATAGAAGACCTTGACTTCATGGAGGTTACCTTTTAGAAGGGGAGACAGACAATAAACAAGTAACTGTCCTCTTCTGTCAGGTGATAAATGTTTCTCTGACTGTGTGGAAAATAGAGTAGGATGGGGACTTGGGGGCATGTAAGATTGGAAACAGGAAGGTGAGGAGGTTCTTGATGTTGTCCAGGTAAGAGCTGATAGTGGCCTGGGCTAGGGTGGTAGAGTGGAGGTGATGAGAAATGGTTGGATTCTGAATGGATTTTGAAGCTGTAACTGACAAGACTTGCTAACAGATTGGACGTGGGGAGAGAGAGGGGGGAGGGGTAGATGAGGATGGTATTTAGATATCAGCCTCAAACAGAAATAGAGTTCTCCATCCCTTGTGCTGTGAAAAATCCAGTTCTACCCCAGTCCTCATATCTCTTGTGGATTCTCTGGATGGGGGTGGGACAACTTCCTTTTCTGAACACCTTTTGCTTTGGTTTTTCTCTGTTCATCTCTTAATCCCCTCTCTGTGTCTTTCCTCTGTAGCTTTTCTCTCTCCCATGTATCAGCAGTTCTCTAATAGTTCACTGTCATTCATATATTGCCATCTAGTATCATTTTTTCATACATTTTGTTCATTTTTTGTTTTGTTTGTTTCAGGTGGAAGAATAAATCTGGCCCTCAAGTTGAGGGTTTTAGAAAGAGTGTTACGTATTGAGAATTATGGACCTGTGGGATCCTTCCACCCCATTTGCTCCATTCTGGATTGCCCCCTCTGGGCACACCCACATCAGGGTGATATTGTTTGGCAGTCTGTTACGGCAACAGAGAGGGATTATATTATTTCAGAGCAAATAGCTTTTAAAATTAAGATGCCCTTGCTTCCCAGAATTTCCCAGTTTCCTGGTGGTCTCCTCCTCAGCACAACCTGTCTAGTATTGAGCCCTTTCTTTCTGGACCACCTCACATGACCTTCATTTTTCTAGGACAGCCTCCCGTTTCCCCTGAAACTCAAACTCTGCTTTTATTTTACAGAGAAATTCAGGTTCTTTATCCCTCAGGCCTTGTCCAAGAGAGAGCTTCTCTTTCAACACTCAGAGGTCACCCTGGAATTTTCCTAAACAAAGAACATGTCCTCTAATAGGATTTACTGAATTCTACTGAGAAATCTGGCTGCCACAATCTGCTTGGCAGTTTTGCAAAACTCCTAGCACATGTGCACATTCAGATTGTTAGAATTCCCACACTTGCTGGGAAGGACTGTTTTCGGTGTTTTGACTTGGTCATGATTCCCCATTGCTAACAGTTTGTGCTAATTAATACAAGATTACCTTTCACTCTTAATTTGGTTGATCATTTTGTTCTTGTGTAATTGCTTTGTTCCCGTTTTGACTGCTGTTTTATGCTTTAACAGTTCTTTTCCACAGAATTTTGTCCTTGGAAAGTGGAGCTTGAGTGGTGGACACACTGCAGTGGCAGTTGCTCCAGCATTTAATAGATAAGTCTTATACACAAACAATTGTAACACAGGATAAGATGTGACTGAGTAGCATGAGACAGACAGAAAAAATGCTGCAGGAGGAGTTTAGAGGTTCTTGTTGGAGGTGAGATTGCAGTTCTTAAAGGTGTTTCTTTTTTTATGTAAAAATTATGAAAGTAGTATAGTCATCCCTCAGTATCCACAGGGGATTGGTTCCAGGACCCCCTGTGGGTACCAAACTCCACAGATGCTCAAGTCACATTTAAAATGGTGTATTTGCATATAACCTATGCACATCCTCCCATATACCTTAAATCATCTCTAGATTACTTATAATACCTAATACAATGTAAATCGTTGTAAAGACAATGTAAATTATACATAAATAGTTGCACATGTACAGCAAATTCAAGTTTTGTTTTTTGGAACTTTCTGGACTTTTTTTTTTCCCAAATATTTTTGATCCATGGTTGGTTGAATCTATAGATATGGAACCTGTAGATACAGAGGGCTGTACTGCCTTTTGGAAACAAAACAATACAGACTGTATAAAACAAAACACGAAAGTCTCTTACTTCCCCTACTCCCATTCCCCAGGAGTAACCCAGTATTACCAGTTGTGTATTCTTCCAGAATGTTTTTTATGTACACACACAGATTTATAGAGCATTTTTTATAACAATAAGATTATAGCATTACGCATTTGCCTTTAATTTTAATTTGTTCTTTGAAGGTTATATATCATGGCTTTCAAAATTCGAAAGCTACAAAGGGGTTTAGAGATAGTTGGTGCTGCCAGGTGTGTTCCCTTGCAGAGATGGCGTCAGCCTATATGTATTCATACCTGCTCCCTCTTATTTTTCAACAAATAGTGTCATAATTTACATTCTGTAGCTTGCTCTTTTCATATGTGTTCTCCATTGAATAATGTGGTTCAGGCACTACCTTAGGCATGTACTAGCTTTCTCCCTGGCTGAAGTATGAAGCCTCTTATGAGAATCTAGTGACATGGAGGCAGACCTGGTGTGGGGTCTAGATGTCCTGGCCTAGTGACCTCAGGTCCCAAAGGCTCGAGGTCAGGTCAGCAAAGCCTGCTCTTTTAATTCCTCCTGGCTTAGCTGAGCCTTGGGGGTTCATTGGCTTGAGTATCTGGTTAAACCTGTGTATCCCCTTAGGTCACTCTTGATATGCTTCCTTTTCAATTCCCTTCTGAATCTTGTCTGCTGGGGAAGTTCCTTATTGCTGAGAGTAGCAGTTAAAAAAGCTGTCAGCCACGAGGCTGAGCTCCTATTTCTGCACAGGCAGGCTGAGTACAGCTTGGTGGTGTGGATCCAGGTAGGAATTGGTCAACATTCTGAATCCTGAGCTGCCATCTGCCTTGCAGCCTGCTGGGGTGCTCAGTTTAGACAACATATAAAGTTTCCTGGATACGGAACAAACCCAGGCCTATGGAAAGAGCAGGAGGGTTAAAGTGTGTGGTACTTTGAGCAGTGACGAAGGCATAACCAGGGAGCTGACATGTTTGCTCCAATGCCAAGAATTCGAGGACAATTTGTTATCTAGCTTAAGCCATTGTAGTTGCTACAGAAAAGCCTGGGGACAAAAACATGCTTTTTCCTTGTTTTTGTCTTCCTGCATACCCACTCTATTTTCTAGTGCTGTAGTGAAGGTTCCTGACCTCAAAAACAGAAATGTCTGATGGTGTTTGCTCTTCTCCTCCTTACAAGAGAATATGAGGCTGGGCTGCGGTCAAAGCATGGCTCTTATGTGCTGAAGGTATCAGCTTCCTGAAAGGGCTTCACAAATGCTAACATTGTACTTGGAGAAACCATAGTTGGAGGGGCTTAGGGAAATACTAGGTTTTATCAGGTATTATTTCACCAGACTAAGCCTAACCTGAAGGCATCAACTGCCTTCTCTCTTTTTCTTAAAATTTTATTAAACAGAAGGGAAGTAAAAACCTGGCCTGCGTGATCTGCCAAAACCCATGGGACTGGTATCCCAGAACCTCACAGGCAGGTGTGTGAACGGGTTAAGAATTGTTGCCTAGCTTATTTCGGCACTGATGGTATTCTCAGGGCTTCTTTCAGGAGCATGGGTGGGAGAGGTATTTTTCAGTGGGTCAAATACTAAATAGTCAGTGGTTGTAAATTGTAATTTGAAAAGCAGTTTAGGGCAGCATTGTCAAGCTTGTGGTAAGGAACGATGAAAAATCTCTGGCCTGGCACTGACATCCTCTACTCACGGCGTACAGGCACACTCTCTTACACAGACTAAGGGACTAGAAAGTGACTTTGAATTTGCTCTATACAAAAATCTCAACAGGGTTTTGCAGTGTTTTTGTTTATAAAATTGGGATTTATTGTTAATCATATATAATTCAGAAAATACCTGGTAATAGGAGGAAGGAGAAAAAAATCTGTGGTCCCCTCACCCACCTTGAACACTGGTGTTTCTCTGTATAATATTTTCTTATATAGAACTTTAGTCTGTTTTTCTACATTGTAGGGGTTTTCTGTTTATGTATATATATTTTTTGTATTCTGCTTTTTTTTTTAACTTAGCAGAGTAGTAGCTCAAATATTTTTCCTATATTGCTGCATACTCTAAATACCAATTTTAATAGCAGCATACTGTTCCATCGTCCAGAGTTTGTTTCTCCCCATTGAAAATATTTGTTTTGCAAAGGATTTTCCTAGGCTATTTATAAGACAGATTTCTTTGTCCCCCTAATGTATTATGTCTGTCTCTAAACTTTAAATGGTTGTTTCAAACCACTTAGTCAATATTTGTAATTAAAGTATTAAAAGAAAATATAATTCCCTCCCAAAAGCGTAGTTAATGACATCATCCTGGCATACGCATTTGCAAATTGGAAACCTCCTTTTGGCTGACATAATGTCAATGTTACTAGGATTGGTGCCCAGCGAAAAGTTTATTGGCATTTAGCAAAGCCTTTCTGGAGAGAATTCTAGTTATGTTAAAGTCTTGGAATTCTACATCTTAAGACAGGCTTACACAGTAGATTGATGTCTCAAAGCCTTCAGACCACATTTGAAAGGGAATGCCCTTTGTCTTTCTTAACTGTAGCTGAGCTGTGATGTGTCTTTTGGGCAGAGTAGAGGCAGGAAATATAATCTCCTTCCTGGCACTGGCACACGGGGTGACCTTTAGCAAGGCACTCCCCTTTTCTGGACCTCAGTTTCCACATCGTCAAAGAGGAGATTGAATTAGAAAGATAAATAAGGCTCTTTCCAGCTTGAATATTTTCAGATTCTTTTTCTAGGCAATTTGTTCTAACCACATTAGCCCTACTTTAAACAGTTATATTTTTCTATAGTCAGCTGCTCAGTCATTGCAAGAGGGTACCTCTAGTAAGCTCCCTGCTCCTAGATTTCTATTTGAACGTCAGTGAAGTATGTTGGAGACCAGTGTGCTAGCTCGTTGAGGAGGACTTTCCAAGGGTTGTTCTGGAAGCGGAAATCTAGCCCAGATCACTCCAGGGGACTAATCTCTGAATAATGTCCTCTGACACACGCACATATATTCTGATGTTTCTCTTGACCTTGGAACTGGTTAAAAGCAGCACAGAATGCTCAATGAATTCTAACAGACTACAGCAAGGAAGTCTCTCCCATCCTTGGCTTTTCCAAGATGCAAGGTTGCTAGTATCCGTTCTTTAATTGTTGGCATTTTAAGGATGCCACCTTACCTTGCAGCTCTTCTGTTTCTCTCTGCTGCAGTTCAGTTTTTATAATGTTTGTGGTCAAAAGGACTTGGGTTGATTTGAGATAATTGTCACAGGGTTCTGAGGGGCACAAAATTATTTAGTGGAATGAACCCTAGATTGGGGATTGGGAGAGTAGCTTGAGCATGTCATTTGCATTTTGTGAGTCTCAATTTCTTTATCTTAGAAGTTTAAAATGATGTTTCTAGAAAGGATCTTTCCTCTGGCTCCATGGATGAGAATTTGCTCCTAGCTTTAAAATGACCCAAAAGCAAGTCTTGGCAGCCATGGTGACTGTCACATTGGGCAGTTATTCATCCTTGTTGGCCAGCGTGACTCAGTGTGATCCTGCTTGAGTCGTATATTCACTATATTAATTGTCAGTGGGTATGTGTCATCAGGGGTTGCCAGAAGCCCCTGCTGTTTATCCAAAGCTAACAAACTGACAAGACAGGGCCAGCAGCTGCTAGTCAGCCATCAGCGAGAGGAGCAGGGACGCTCCTCAGGAAGGAGGCTCGTGGGAGTTGGTGCAAGCAAGAGGCGAGGGATTTGAGTTGAGCTTTTAGAAATCTCATTCTTACTGAGCTGGAGGTTGATGTCTACACTGTAGCCTCCCTGATTCTTATTTGCCCATTAGCCGTTTTCTCTCTCTTGTGGTAATTTGTTACCACTTCGCATAAGAGAAAACTAATATGCGAAGCAACACGGCAGACAGGTAGGAGTTGGGAGGGGCTGTCACTATCTGCCCACCTTCACTAAACAACTTTTTGAGCCTCTCCCTCTCCTTGAAACATTAGCTGTACTGACCACTGCTGGGTCTGAGTGTTTGTGTTTTCCTCACATACATACCAAAACACTCCTCCTACCCAGAGGACCCAGGAAAATGGGTAGGAATTGGCAGGCTAGGAAGCTCAGCAACTTGGGCTGGGGGACTTTTCTCTAGGGCGGTGGTCCTCAGAGTGTCCTGCAGACCAGAAGATCAGCATCACTGGGACTAGAATGCAAATTCTCCAGACCTCTTGAATCAGACACCATGGACCTGGGGCCCAGCAATGTGTTTTAACAAGCCCTGCAGGGGTCTGTGATGCACCCCCAAGTGTGAGGACCACTGTGTCAGGAGATGTCCTGGTGGAGAACAGGTCTCTCAACTCAAAGGTCCCTATCTATGGACCAGGGAGCCTGCAGCTGTTCTCTCCTGTGAGCCTCAGCACGCAGGCCAAACTAGAGCCCTGTGGAGGGCAAGAGCATGCCTCTCCTCTGAGCTCCCTGGGGAGTCACATTTATGCAGCCTGTTCGTGTTACCCAGGAGAGCTGCTGAATTTGTTGAGTAAGTGTTTATCTCCTCAGCCAAGACTCTATTACCAAAATAAAGATGGAAGGAAGAATGCTTTTCCATATGTCCTTCCAACAAGTCATATGACAGATGAGGAAACTGAGGCTCAGAGTTTAAGTTACTTTCCCAAAGTCACACTGCTGGTAAGTGGCAGAGTCAGAATTTGGACCCAAGTCTGTGCCCTCAAGTGCCCTTTCCACCACGCCAGTTGCATCCCTTGAGGGGATGGATGGACATTCTTAGGAGCTCCTGGAGGATAGGGCCTAGCTCTTTTGGGAATTGAGTGACACTTGATCAAAGAGCCCCATGGGTGAAGAAGAGATTGTTTCCGTCACCCACCAGGGCCAGCAACTCAGGACTTTGGAGCAAGTTTGGGCTGTAGCCCTCATTGAACTCTTGACGTTTCTGTGGGAACCTCCAGCTACGCTTCCCAGAGGCTGGGAGCAGGTTCTCTCTCCTCAGTTTCACCCAGCAGCCGTCTGGGTCCTTGCCGGATGCTTGCGTTCCTCTCAGGGATGTGGCAGCTGTCAGTCAATTATTAAGTCACAAGCCTCGGCAGGCCTGAATGATGGCCGAGGTGGTCACAGTGCCAAGTGACTGCAGCCAGAAGTGCTTTGCCCTGGCCCATTCCTCATCCTTTGTTTGGACCCCCCTCACCATCCCAGACAGGGCCCTCTTCTCCCAGCAGCCTCTCAGAGCTTGCCATACACCCCCTGGCTTATATGGTAACCCAGTTCTGCAGACGAGCCTGAAGTGTTATAAATAGCACAGTGGAGGCCAGGAAGCCTACCAGGATAGAACATGCTTTCCCCCCTTTTTGAGCCATTTCCTAGGATCGTGTGCTGGGAGTGACTTCTAGTGCAGATAAACTCCAGTTACTCTGCTCTCCAGGGTCTGCACTCTGCACTTGGGTTTTGCTTCTTTCTGCGTTTGCGTTTGTCCCCCGCCCCCACGGGCCCTGCCTTCATGAGGTGGTGCTTCCAAGTCTGCTCCTGGGACGTTTCCTGTTCTTGGAACAGCTGCACCATCCTGGGGTACCCTCCTGCTACTTGATCCTATAGGGAGGTGTCCAGTGTCCATGGGCAATTTTCAGATGACCTTGTTCCTCTGACGTCATTAGATGGCTATTTTTGGCTTCGCTGTTTATGCTGCAGAGAAGTTGGGCTGCGATGGGGGAGAGGGAGAAAGAGTGAAGGAGGGGCCGGTCTTGGTTTCTCATTGTCCCAGGACCCTACCAAAGTAGGAACGTTTATTCAACGTTTACAGAGCACCTACTGAATGTCAGGCCCTGGGGCTACCAAGTTGTGACATAATCTAAGTATTCTTCACTCACCCATGAATTCATTTTTCAGCAGGCATTTACTTTGTGGTATGGAATAGTAATCAAGAGTGAGAGCTCTGAGCTTGGTGGGTTGGGTGTACATTCTGGTCCCACTGGAATCCTACCTTTGAAACCTTGGGCAAGTTACTCCTCTGTGCCTCACTTTCCTTTTGGAAATGGGACTGATAATAGTGCCTACCTCATAATGTTGCTATAAAGATTAAAGGAGTTAATATCTCTGCCTGGCACATGGTAAATGCACAATAAATATTAGCAGCTGTTATTATTAACATCAGAAGCACCACTTTTTGTACGAGGTCCTTGGGATATGAGGTCTACTGACTTGGTCCCTGTCTGTTCTGAGCCGGCACCTGATCCCCAGGGCCCCAGGTACTGGGACAATACACACAGTCAGTACAAGTCAGAAGGGAACACCTGCCATGTGTACCGCTTTACCTTAACTTGCAGGTGCATTCCAGGGAAACAGGTGAAGCTCCTGCCCTGGGAGAACCTCAGAGCAGTGGCTCTCAACGCTGACTGCACATCAGAGTCTTCTGGGCAGGTTTGAAAAATAACTTTCTGGACCCCACTCCAAATGCGCTGACTTCAGGAGCGGCTCAGACTTCAGAAGTTGTGAAAACTCTCTAGACATTTCCCACGTGCATCAGGGTTGAGAACACAGCCCAGGCTAGAAGGATATGTGTCCTGGAAGTACCCTGCCAGCTGCCTCAGGACTGCCTCAAAGCTGGCCCTCTGACTCGTAGGTTCTCAGATTTGGGGTGTGCATGAAAACCACCTGAAATGCTGGTTATAAGG
Organism: Grampus griseus; assembly: GCF_964374135.1. Classification (NCBI taxonomy): domain Eukaryota; kingdom Metazoa; phylum Chordata; class Mammalia; order Artiodactyla; family Delphinidae; genus Grampus; species Grampus griseus. Next base: position 62,308,647 of record NC_139008.1, read on the forward strand.
ACAGATTCCTGGGGCCCTACTTGCAGGAGGCTTCATTTTAAACTCGGGGGCCTAGGCACTGAGAAAGCCTGCTGCAGCCATGCCTTCAGCTGAGAAGTCAGCCCTGATCATCGGTCCCAAAAACTCTGCCTGTGAGACCCTGCAGTGTTTCATATCTCATGTGTAGCTCTTATTTTCTGTCTTGAATTGTAGAAAGCTGTATCCATATTATTATGTTTTGAATTAATATTTATCTCCTAACAGTTGCAAATAGTCATTTCAAAAAAATTTGCAAAATCCAGACAAAGCATAAAAATCATCTCTACTCCCACACCTGTATGTGTGTGTGTGTGTATACATATATATGCCTCCAGATATTTTCTCTACAAATATTTTTAGCAACAAAAAAGGACCCATTGCATGAATGATCTTACAGTCTTTTTTCACCTAAAATGCACTGCATGGTGATTCTATAGCTTTTCCCCAGTTTCATCTCTGTGTCCCCAAAGTGACCAGTTTATTCCTTGCCACAGAGTAGAGCACTGAGTAATAATCTTAGCGATAAAACTCTACAAATTCTGGGCTGGAACAGTGTCATTCGAACTTCCAGAGAAATCTACATCCAATTGGCCACACAGAATGTCCATACATCTGTGCTTACCAGCCTTGGAGGGAAGGACAGGGTATGCAGTAAGGACAGCAGCCTTACCAGGGCTTCCCCGGGGGCTGGTACTGCCAAAGCCCAAGGCTCAGGGGCCCAAGGTAGGAGAGAGCAGGAGAAAGCAGCCCCGAGTGGCTCCCATATCAGGACTGGGGGGAAAGTCGTGAGGGGAGTTGGCTGCTTTCTTTGGAGTCAGAAAGGTCATTGCTCAACTCCTTGGATTTTCCATCACAGCCGAGCAGGGAGAGGGTCAGGCCAGGAAATGTCTCCTCTGAGCCGGTCCTTTTAAAGCCTCTTGGCTGGGTCTGTTTCCTCCAGGAGCCAGGGAAGCAGTGCCCGAGTGGAGTTAACCCCTCCACGCCCCAGGAATTCTCCCAGGGATGGGTGAGCCTGGGAGCCCAGGCTTCTGGAATGCAGAGCCTTCCAGGGCAAGAGGCCTAAGGAGCCGTGAACCCTGGCTGGAGAAACCTTCCCTCTTGCCTTGTTAAATCCAACAGGCATAATTGCATCCTGCTGACCTTAATTCCCCTGGCGGGTTTAATTGGTCCTGGCACTGTCCCACTTCCTGCCCTGCCCCTGTAGAGGCAAGGAGGGTGGCTGCACAGCTGGTGCAGGGCGGGAAAGCCCCTTCTTAAGGGTGGGCAGGGGCTCTGGCAGCCCCCAGCTGGGTGGGGGAGGTTTCCCTGTGCCACCCTCCCCCCACCCCGCGCCTCCAAGGGAGCTCTGAGAAGAAGCTTGGGGACTCCCAGGGAGCAGCTGGCTGAGCTGAGCTCAGCCCCAGCGGGCGGGCGAGTAAGCTGCAGGTAATCCTGTGGATCCGGAACCAGGCCAGGCTCTCATCTCAGCGTGAGGGACTGTGGAGTAGCCTGCAGGGACAGCTGAGCCCTCTGGGTGTCCACATTATGGAGACCTCACACACAGTGCTGCAGGTACCATGCCAAGCACTCTACATACATGTTCTCACTAAATGCTCCCAGCCATTCCGGGAGAGAGCAGTGGGGCAGAGTAGTTATGAGCTGAGCATTGTGTCAGATGGTTCAAACCCAACTCTGTGACTTTGCCCTGTGACTCAGTTTTCCTTTCATATCTGTGAAATGGGGATGATGTAGCTGACATTTATACAGCACTCACTGAGTACCCATGCACTGTTCTAAATGCTTTACATATCTCTCCCTGTGAAGGAGGTGCTCGTCCTACAGATGAGGAGACTAGAGAAAGCATTTGCCCAAGCCTCACGGTCATTAGTCTGAGAGCTTCACTGTCAGAGTTCCTCAACCACTGCTCAGCAGGACTGTGGTAAGCATGGAGTGTGAGGACGGGGCCTGGTCCATTTAATGAGAGTTCAAGAAATGCTAGTTATTATTTGGGAATCATAACAGTAACAAGTGCAGCAATTAAAACCCCTTATATTGTCCCAGCCTGGATTTTGGTCTCATTGGGAGGTGGCTCTGGATATGAATCTGGGTAGTTTGAAGTTATTCAATAGCTGTGTGACTCTAGGGACAAGCCTCTTACCCTCTCTCAGCATCGAGCTTTTCCGAATCTTTAACATGGTCTAGAACTTGGCCCCTAGAGTCCTTTGTGAAGATCCAATGAGCTGGGCAAAACCCTTGGCAGAGCCCTTAGTGGCCCTTCATGGGCACTCACTCAATAAGTGATCAGTACTGATAGCCACAGTCATAGCGAGAGGACATCAGCAAGGGCCATCACGGTAGAACCCGGTCCAGAGCCTTGCTAGTCAGCTGGATACTCATCGGACACTGATTGGCAACGACACTTTGTGCTGGGGACACGTGAGCATCATAACAGCCCCTGCCCTCGAAGGGCTCCCGGACAGTGGCAACGGTGAGATCAGCCTGGAGCTGAAGGAGCTCAGAAGAGGGGGTCCGACATTTCAAGCTAAACCAGAATGTCCTGTGGGGACAACCAAATAGAAGACTGGGGTTCCAGATCATAGGCACAGGCAGGAAGCATTTCAACCTTCAGAATGCTATGAGACCCATAAAGCCAGTACCCAGCAGGGAGATGGGGTGAGACACAGGCTGGGAAATTTTAGGCAAGAAAGACGACTTTGGGGCTGTAAAGAAGCACATTTCTGGCCCAACTCTCCTCCTTGTGGAGTGACTTTTGGCAAGTTACTCTTGATCCTCCCGTCTTCATCTAGAAAATGGGATGAAATCTCCTCACAGAGTTATTATCAAGATGATGTTTTAAGACAATATGGATAAAGCTAATAATAGGAGGCACTCAAAAAATGGGAGCTCCCCTCCTTTCAGAGAGCCTGGGTTCAGATCCCCGCTCAGTCCCTTACAAGCCCGATGGCCCTGGGTCAGTTACTTAACCTCTCTGAGCTTCAGTTTCCCCATCTGTAATCGCATCTACCTCATCTGGTTGTTCTGAAGATCACGTGAGTGAACCTACACAGGAGCACTTAGAGGCCCTGCACGTGTGATGAGTACTGTATAGGCATTAGTATTTTTGCTTCCTATAAGAGGCAGGCTGTCAACTAGATGCTGAAGGAGAGAAATGGAAGAGAGGAGGGCCAGGTCAGAAGAGGAGGACAGGCAGACACAAGGCAGCAAGACTGCGGAAGGGGCTCCCACTCTGGTTTTTGCTAGCCTTGGACAGACAATCCCAGCATTTGCTCACTTAAGAAAACATCACTCATTTTGAACAGTAATCTGTTCACATAGTTTTGGGTTCAAATAAAAAAGTAAAAAGGTATGCAGCGATATCTTTCTCCCATCTCTGGTCCCCAGTTTCTTATTCTGCCAAAGAAATCCTTATGTGTGTAAAGGGAAATTTTATATATTAGATATATTATGTTCTCTATTATAAATCTTAACCCCTTTGGCACAAATGGTAGCATCATCTACATGCTATTCTGCACCTTGCTTTTTCTCCTCCCACTTTGTAGGTTGCTTCATGTCAGTTCATTCACGGCTTCCTCCATATTTTTTACAGTTACACAATTTCACACTGTTCAGACGTGCTGCATTCTCAAGCCATTTCCCCACTCCTCTCAACAGGGGGCAGGAGTTGATTTCTCCATTTGATAATTAGAGGAGCTGGACCGTGGAGTGGGGTTGGAGTGACTGGACGGGTCACCACAGTCAGGACCTGAACCCAGACATCCACGCCAGATCTATTTCCAATGCACTCAGCTTGGGGCTAGTTCTCAAGCACCCCACGGAGAAAGGCTCTGGGCAGATAGCCCCCGGGTAATGGAAGGCCCCTTGGATCATACCTCTCTGCATCCTATCTCCACTTGAACACCTCGGGCTGGAGTGGCCCCTGGGTCACCATTGTGGTGGAGGATCCTAGGATCCTTCCAGGCGGGCCATTGAAAAGACCTGGATCAGCTCAGGGGAGGGGCGTGAGAGCACTGACCATCTCTCACAGCCGCTTGGGGCAGCCTCCGTCTCCCCAGGGGCCCAGGAAGAAGACATTTTCAAAAGAAAACACTTTCAGGCCCATGGGTGTGTTGAGCAAGTGCCCCTGAGACCATTTTTTACCCAAAGATGCTCCAAGCAGATCCAGAGGCAGGGGCAGGGCTTGTGGACACCACGCTGGGCGCTGGGGTCAGGGTGATTACCTGTGGGCCTGTGTGGTTCTAACCAGGCTCCGGGGAACCCCAGGAGATGCAGGCAGAGCCAGAGCCTGGCCTGGGCGTAGTCTTGCCCTTCAGTCCTGCCTGAGAGCCCCTCTTCTTCAAGCCCCCCCACATCTTATCTAAGCCAGAGATACCAGGCAAAGCCTGGGAGAAGGCTGCTCCCCCAGGGCCCCAGGTGCCCCCTCCCTCTTTCTCTTCCTGCTTGTTCCAACACCACTCTCCCCCCAGTCAGTTCATGGGAAGAATGCCGTGTCCTCTGAATGGGGGCCAAGAGTGACAGGTGGTGGCAGTCTGAGCTGCATGGCCCCTGGTGTAAGAGATCCTCTCCTCCGCCCCCGCCTCCCTGCCTGTGCCCCTGCCTCCGCCTCTGCCCACCCGGCCCAATCCCTTACAACTGCCCCAGGACTGCTCCTGGGCAGCCGCTGCGAGACAGACAGACACCAGATTGCCTCTCTCTGCTCCAGGTGCCTCTCTCCCTTCAGTCAGCTGGCCCTGGCCTCCTTTCAGCCAGACAGGAGGAGGAATCCTGCAGTCCGACACACCTTTCTCTTCTTTCTGCAGCTAGAAAGACTTGAGTTAGACAAGCAGAAGCACACGCCTCCCTGCCTCATGGCGACAGAAAACGGAGCAGTGGAACTGGGAATCCAGAGCCCATCAACAGGTGCCAAGCTGGGGCAGGAGATGGAGGGAGGAGCTTGGGAAGGGGTGTTTGTTTGAATCCAGAGTTGGGCCTGTTCCTCAGGGGGAATTCTGTGCCTGAGGCCTCCTTTATGGTGCATGGAGGACCAAGAAATCAGGGTTATCTCTGGTACAGTGGGGCTGGATCAAGGGCCAACATGAAGCCTTCCCCAGAGAGACTGGGAAAACATGAAGTCCCCATTGTTGGCGCCTGAACACTCAGGGCGAGGGATGGCAGGGGCATCAAGGCCCACCAGGAGACCAGAGGCTCCTACACAGGGCCGCCGAGGTCTTGGCAGCCCACCTCTAGAGCCCATGGAGTGGCCCCAGAGCCTCAGCGGGACAAGCTCTTGCCAATTGCGGCCTGGGTGGGGACCTGGGCCTGGAGCTGGTCTCCGGCCAGCCTAGCTGGGGAAGGAGGTGTAGGAGGGTGGATCCTGACTGGTGTTTCACCTCCTTTGCAGACAAGGCACCTAAAGGTGCAGCAGGTGAAGGACCCCCAGCTGCAGAGAAAGACCCTGATCCCCCAAACCCAGAGAAAGAACTTGGTCCCCCAGACCCAGAGAAAGAAATTGGTCCCCCAGACCCAAAGGAAGAACCTCATCCACCCACCATGAAGAAAGATGCTGAAGCCCCAGCCCCAGAGAAAGGGGCTAGTGCATTGGCCCAACCCTCAACCAGCAGCCAGGACCCCCAGGGAGAAGGGCGCCGGGGTGGGGGGCCTGCGGAGGGCAGTGCTGGGCAGCCGGCCGCCCTGCCCCAGGAGACCGCGACAGCCGAGGTCAGTGTCAAGAAGCCCGAGACCAAGCAGGGGACCCCAGGCAGCCAGGACCTCGGAGAACCCAAGCTGCACAAGAAGGCAGCAGAGGGCCGAGCAGCAGCCAGGAGGGGCTCACCCGCCTTTCTGCACAGCCCCAGCTGCCCTGCCGCCATCTCGAGGTGAATGGCCCCTGGCCGGGAGCGGGGAGGGGCCCTGCAGTTCCTCTGTCTTGGGCACCGTCATCACACTCAGTGCTAGACGGGGTAGTTCTGATGTTCACCTCCCTCTGTCCTGGGCATCGGCCTGACCACTTTGTCTCCCTGCAGAAACCAGGATTTTGTGATAGTTCACAGAAGCCTGGAATGTCAGGCAGGAGAGGTCCTCAAAGACCTCTTCGCCAGGCATCTGGAGTCCAGAGTTCCCCTTACCCCATGAACTTGGGTCTCACCAAGGGCAGGACTGAGATGTCAGGAGGAAAAGATAACCTGTCTGCTTAATAGAATTATTGGTATAATATGGAAAAATGACTAATAACCAGACTGATAGATCATTACCAATACTCTTAGAACCATAATATAGCACCAGTCTCATGGTGCAATCCGTTATCCTTACCTGAATGCCAGTCATATTAATGAGGTTATTAATGATGTATTTATCGTAAGCCACAATAATAACACTTACCATATCAGTTTGAATTATGTGGTAATATAAATTAATATCATTGATACATTATCAATTGCATCACCACAGTTTTATGAATCAAGAGCTACATAACCTTCCTCATTGTTGCCACATAATGATTAACCAAATCAACAATCCTGTTAACAGTTATTAATGATCTATTAGTGCATTGATACTCAAGATAGCAACCACAGACATGGGAATTCCCTGTTGGTCCAGTGGTTAGGGCTCCGCGCGTCCACTGCAGGGGGCACAGATTAATCCCTGGTCGGGGAACTAAGATCTCGCATGCCATGTGGCGTGGCCAGGAAAAAAAAAACCATAGACGTTTATGGTATTATTAACATCCCTTGATTTTGTATGAAGTGAATTCAGATGCATCACCCCACGCGTGTGGGGTGGGGGCGGGGTCTTATTACCTCCAGATTGCAGATGGGGCTCTGGGAGACCTGCCTGCTGGCGGGGCTGTGGCTGCTGAGGGCGTCACCTCTGTGTTCTCACTTCTAGCCCTGAGAAGCCGCTGGCTGAGAAGCCCCCAGATGAGGCATCAGAACTCATCTTTGAAGGGGTGCCCGTGACCCCAGGCCCCACGGATCCTGAGCCAGCCAAGGTAGCAGAAGGAGAGAAGAACCTCCCGGAAGGCAGCCAGAAGGAAACAGAAGAGAAGGTTCCAGGCCAGGCTGGCCAGGCTGAGGTGCAAGGGGACACCTCGAGGGGGATCGAGTTCCAGGCTGTTCCCTCGGAGAGATCGGAGGTGGGACAGGCCCTCAGTCCCACAGCCAGGGAGGAGGACTGCTTCCAGATTTTGGGTAGGCCGGGGCTGCCCTGGGGCTAGGTAAGAGGGAGCGGGCTCCCCATGTCTCCCCACTTAGAGGACTCAACCCTTCTGAGCTGCCTCATCCAGCCTGATCCATCTGTCACCCAACCCCAGGAAGTACGAGTTCCTGGTCCCCTTTGAGAGATGGGGAAACGAGGGTTAAAAAAAGGGAAGTGGGGCACCCCAAACCCATAGCTAGAACAGGATATGAACCTGTCAGGACAGCCTGACTCCAGAGCTCACTTTTTACTTTCTTCTACTTTGACTAAAATGGGACTTTAAAAAAAAAATCAGGCACGTTATTGGACAAACACCAATTCTCTGGACAGTGGGATTTGAAGTCAATCTGTAGAAAGGCTCAAGTGCTAGGCTTTGGTAGTTACACTGCATCCTGGGCGGGTGAGGAGGCTCCTGGGAGCCATAGAGGGTTCTTGAGCTGAAGAGCACAGGTGTGTGTGTGGTGGGGGGAGGGTGACCAAGGTAGCTGGGCACGTGAGATGGGGCAGGACTGTGGAATGGCCTTAAGTGACGACGGTTTATTCAGCGGGCAGCAGGGAGCCACTGAGCATGAGTGAGCTTGGCGAGCAGGTGAATAGGAAAAGGGCCTGGGCAGGAGTGTGGCAGGGCTGGGGGTGGGTTGAGATGGGGTCAGGAGAGCCCAGAGTGTCCTGAAAACCCCCCTTCTCCAGGCTGAGGTGCCCTGGGAGACCCGCCAACCTGCCTGGTGAGCGGCACAGTGCCACCCAGACAGGGTGGGAGGGCCTAGGCGGCTGGGCGGCAGCCAGGAGCCCTGCCTCCTCCCCTGAGCAGTGGCCCAGACCTCCGGGCCCACCCCACCCTGCGATCACATCCTCGAGTGACGAACCTGAACAACCTCCAAGGGCCGCCTGATTTATCACCGGCTTCCCTGCGGCCTCTTGCTATTTATAAAGAGGTTTCCACTCCCCATGACTCAGCCTGTCTGTCCCCATGCTGTTCCCCATGCTGTCACTAGGTGGCAGCCTCTCCCTACCAACATCTCCATCCCTGGCCCACCCCCACCCCACCCCACCCCCAACTCTGCCTCTGGGCCAGGTCCAGGTAGGACACCCGTTCCACAACTGGTGAGAGCTTGCAGTGTTATTAGAGGGGATGGTAGGCAGGTCCCATCTCCCACCGCAACAGACACAGTAACCCCTATCGGGCACTCCACCATTATAGATGCCTTTTTTTTTTTTTTCTTTAATGGAAATGCAGATAGCTTGGGATGGAGTCTTCATACCTTATAATGTGGGAGTGTCCGAGAAGTCCAATCAGCCGTCCCCACTGTTGTGCCGGGAGAAGCTGAGCCCCACTCTGACAGAGGCAGAGGCCTCCCAAGGAGGGTGTGTGTTGGTAGCAGAGCTGAAATTGGAAACTAGGCCCCTAGCCCCTATCCTGGAGCCAGCTGTCCCCCAGGTATCACTTGCTGAACTTCCCTGGATGGGGCTCAGGCCAGGCAGGAGGGTGTGGTGGCAGGGTGGGTCCTCAGCAGCCGCGGCACTGACTGTGATGGCTTTGCTCTGCTCTACAGATGACTGCCCACCACCCCCGGCCCCGTTCCCCCACCGCATCGTGGAGCTGAGGACTGGGAACATCAACAGTCAGTTCAGCCTGAACTCCAAGGAGGCACTGGGCGGGTGAGAGCCGCGGCCTCAAGCCCCTGGCCCACCAGCAGGAAAGCATCGAGCCCCAGGCCTTACATCTTCCCCATGAGAGGCCCAGACACTCCGACTGGACATGAGCCAAGTGGACAAAATTGATTCCACATGGTCACACTTGTGTGCAGCCTGTCACATGGCTGGTGTGTCACTGTCACTCACACAAACACACCACTGGTCATTCAGTGTCTCCCATAGGAAGCATATAGTATTTTCCTGTCTGTCTCAGTTGCAGGCACCACTGACTGCTCAAGGCGACTCCTGCTTTGTCAAAAGTCCTGAAGGTGCCCTCCCCCAGGGCCCAGGGCCCAGGGCCCCTCCCTGCCACAGTCTACGAGCTGCACATCAGCGGCCATCCTTTGATGAGCCTACCCTTCCTGGGCCTGAGGTCTATGTGGTTCAGCCATTGTCCCTGCAGTAGAGCTCACAGTTTCTGGAGGGAATCGGAGCTGGCTGGGATGTGCGCCCCCATCTCACAGGGAACAGAGCACAGCCCCTCACCCCATGGCCCTTAGAACTCCCTCATTCCCAGCCTCTTCTCTCTCCAGTGGCAAGTTTGGAGCAGTCTGTACCTGCACAGAGAAAGCCACAGGCCTCAAGTTAGCAGCCAAGGTCATCAAGAAACAGACACCCAAAGACAAGGTAGTGGGGGTCTGGCTGTGTGGGAGGGGGAGGGGATCCTTGGAGTGGGTGCCTCTCACCTCCCTCCACCCACCCATCTGCACCAGGGGCCTGGTGTACGAAGCTTAATGCACTGAAGATATCACACAGATAGACAGACAGACAGACAGGTAGCCCTGCCACAGGGGCCTGATGCCCCTGGCCATAAACTTGACCCCGCGGTTAGTGAATTTATCCTGGGGACTTACCCCCTTCACGCCCTCTGTTCGGTTCAAGTCAAGAAGTGCCGATAAGCGCAGGCTCTGGGCCAGGCCCTGTGCTGGTGCTGGAAGTCTCAGAGGGAAGTCAGTTGGTCCCTGCCCTCAGAGAGCACCAGGGTAAACAGGCCTCGAGGACTCTGCCTCTAACACCCAGCCCAGGCCCGCTTCAGAGCAGTGTTTGTTCAAGGAGTGAATGAATGGCTGAATGAATGAGGCAGAGGCTCATGTGGAGTGAGGGAGTCGGGTGTGTGAGGAGGTGATGGTGACCTAGCAGGCTGGCATGGTGGGAGCTGTAACTCAGGAAAGCTAGGGTGGGGGGTCACAAAGGAGGCTCCTGACTCACGGGGGAGAGAGTTTCAAACAGAGACTACTGTGGAAAGAAAGGCCTGAGGGCCAGAAACGGCAGGTACCTGCTGGGAACGCTTGAGTCAAGGTCAAGGCCAGGGGAGCAGAGACAGCAGAAGCCTGGAGAAGCAGGAGAAGCAGGTCCGGAGGAAGTGCTGCAGCCCTGAATTCCTCACCGTGGCTCTGAGCTCATATGAACAGCATGGATTTTCTATGTGACTCTGTCTTTCTCTGTCACTTCCACTTGACGGGGCCTGGATCCATGTTATTGACTGCTGGGTCCAAGGCCTCTATCATGGACTTGGCTCAGCATAGATGCTCAAGACACATGTACTGTGTAAATTAATTGGAGTCAGCTGTTGATTAATTAATTATTGGGCACTTTTTCTGTGCTGTTCAATTTGCCAGGTGCTAGGAAAATGGTAGTAAACAAGTCCTGACGTGCTAGAGAGCAGGGACAGAGGCTAAAACCAAACTAAAACAAAAAGCATGGTGTCAGGACCTGAGAAGTGTTAGGAAGAAAAGTAAAGCCAAGTAGGAACAGGGTCGATGGGGGCCGTTCAGATGGATCAAGTGAGGTTAGGCCTCTCTGAGGAAGTGGCCTGGAAGGTGAGATATCAACCAAGGAATGGAATAACGGGAAAAACGGAGCAGTCCAGGTAGTGATCCAATGCTCTGGGGGCATAGTTCCGGGGAGAGACCTGATCTGTAGCATTTGCCAATTTCCCTGGTGTAAATATTCCTACCATTGTTGATTTCACAGATGTGACCACTGGTTTGCAAACTTTCTGAAAGTGACAAATAATGGCAGCTGAGACTAGGAAGGCAGTGATGGGGGAGGTGAGAAATTATTGGATTTGTAATCTAGCTTAAGGGTAGAGTCAAAGGATTTACTGATGGGTTGGATGAAGGGTGTGAGGAAGTGAGAATAAGACAGGAATCTAGGAAAGCTCCTAACTTTTTGTCCTGCACACCCAGGTGAAGAGTGATGGTCTTTTGCTGATGGGCAAGCTGGGGGCAACTCAATTGTGGGGAAGGGGTGGTATCAAGAGTTTAATTTTGGACATGAGAGATTTGAGATGCCTGTTAGTCAGACATTCAAGGGGAGGGAAGGTAGGCAGTTGGAGAGATTGGTGTCTGGAGTTTAAAGGAGCACTCAGGGGTGGAGATATGGATTTGGAAATCAATCACATTTGGATGGAATTTCAAGTCCTGGTACTTGAGGAGAACGCCCGGGGGTAGAGTATAGAGCGGGTAGTGCTGAGCAGGGAGGATGGAGCCCACTGTTCAGCCAGGGGGAAGAGAAGAACCAGCAAAGGAAAGGTGTCCCAGCAGGAGTGACTGTGTGGTGAGGACACAGGCTTGAGGGTGGGGAGAGGTGGGAGGTGAGGAGACCAGCGAGGAGGAGGTGGGCAGTGGTCCAGGCAAGGCCCAACAGGTCTGGTCAAGGGCGAAGGTGTGGAGGGTGGAAGGCAGGGAGTAATGATGCTCGGATGGTACCCCTGACTTCCCTGGTCCCCAGGAAATGGTGATGCTTGAGATCGAGGTTATGAACCAGCTGAACCACCGCAACCTGATCCAGCTCTATGCAGCTATTGAGACCTCGCACGAGATCGTCCTCTTCATGGAGTAGTGAGTGCCATCAGTGGGGTGGGGCCTGGGGAGGGGGCAGCGGGCCCTGAAGCAAGCCTGCAGAGGGGTCTGTGCACACAGCATCGAGGGCGGCGAGCTCTTCGAGAGGATTGTGGACGAGGACTACCATCTGACTGAGGTGGACACCATGGTGTTTGTCCGGCAGATCTGCGACGGGATCCTCTTTATGCACAAGATGAGGGTTCTGCACCTGGACCTCAAGGTACTGGGGTGGGGGCTCCCGGGAAGGGTCGGGAGCGGCCTCCAACCACCTGAGACCAGCGTCGCAGCCAGCCATCCCTCCATCCCCCAACCCCTCCTCCTCCTCCATCCAGCCTTCCATCTGTAGATTCAAAAAGGGTGTATTGAGGGCTTCCCTGGTGGCGCAGTGGTTAAGAGTCCACCTGCCGATGCAGGGGACGCGGGTTCGTGCCCCGGTCCGGGAAGATCCCACATGCCGCGGAGCAGCTGGGCCCGTGAGCCATGGCCGCTGAGCCTGCGCGTCCGGAGCCTGTGCTCCGCAACGGGAGAGGCCACAACAGTGAGAGGCCCGCGTACCGCAAAAAAAAAAAAAAAAAAAGGGTTTATCGAGCATTTAGTAAGTACCAGGAGTCAGGGGACATATCAGAGAGCAAAAAAGACTTGGTCCCAGCTCTCAGGAGCTCCTAGTCTGGTACTAAGTACTTGCTGAAAGGGTCTCTTGCCCCACACTCAGTGTCTCACACGTGAAACTTGCTGATAAGCGTTGCAAAAGCGCCTGCCTCAGTGCAGGCCTCTGACAGGCACTGCGAATGTTTGTTCATTTATTCCACAAATATCTGTTGAGGGCCTACTAGATGCCAGGCAGTGTTCTAGGTGGTGGAGATCCAGTGGTGAACAAAATAGATAAAAACGCCTGCCCTCATGGAGCTTACATTCTAGAAGGGGAGTCAGAAAAACACATCAGCAAGTATAGTGTCGGTGCAGCAATACACACGTGGCAGGTGCTAACGAAATGTATAGTGAAAGATGATGTCTCTCTTCTGACCTTGCTCATCAGTACCCTGCATGTAGCAGTTCAGGGAGAGCAAACAGATTTCACGCATCCCACCAACTCTGATCAGCTGGCAGTGGCTGTCTGGAGCTGAGACATGGCCGTGGCGTGGAGTGGGCAGGAGCCCCATGAGTAGCGGGTAGCTCCATCCTTATGGCAGGTGTTAATGTTTGTGGGATCAGTGGCAAGGCTAGTGGAGAAGATGAATTCTGAACACGGATGTGGGTTAGCAAAGTGGATGGTCCTTTCATTCATTCACTTGGTAGATACGTACCAAGTACCTGCTCCTGCGCTACTGTGCACAGTGCTGGGCATGGGCATTACCATCAAGATCATGAGGACACGCCCCTGTCCCACGGAGCCTACAGGTCATAGGGGAAACAGACATTCATACAGTAATAACCCAATGAATAGATCATTTTAAACCATTAAAAGTGTTACGAAAAAGTACGTGAGAGTAATGGGGAAACATACAAGGTGTAACTGGAGAAGCAGGCAAGGGCTGGAGCATTCGAGGTCCAAAGCAGGAGATGCTCCCGCTGCTGTGGGCTAACACCTCCACCGTGCTTACTAGGGGTCAGAGCTGCTCAGGGTGTGTTCAGAGTGTGTGACAGCCCATTGGGTCAGGTGTGCTGTTATCATCCCCACTGACAAGCGAGGAAGCGAGGACGGTAAAGAGATGAGTTTCAGTGGGGCCACCGTGGCAGCAGGGCATTTAGGAGGCGGTCATAATAAGCCAGGAGAGAGATGATGGGTCTGGAACCAGTGGCAGTGGGGGAGGGATGGGAAGTGGTCAGATGATGGATGCATTCTGAAAATAGAGCCAGCTGGGTTTCTGATGGTTTGGATGGGGGAGGGCGGAGGGAAAGGAAGGAGTGTGGGTGACTCCTGAGTTTCTGGACAGAGTGGGTGCCTGCGTGGTGGCATCGGAGCCTGCCCTTCTCCCACGAAAGCCATTTTCTTTGGGGTAGGGCAGGGTCTCCAATTAAAATGCAGTGTCCTGGGAAGAAGGTCAACCTTAAGTCTCTGTATCCTAAAGTGTGTTTTTTTTCAGGAAAGCAGTAAGTTTTTCATCAATAAAGGGTTTCACGTCAAGTCACTTGGGTGAACCATAGCCTGAAGGCACTTCCCAGGGCTCTGGCTGCAGGGCTTTTCAGGAAGTCCCCTGTCCTCCAAAAGGAGGTCTGAATCTGTCTCATTTCCCCTACCAATTGTGTCCTGGGGCCTTTCTCTCCTTTCCCTGTTTCGGGGAGCACTGGGTTGGGCTGCTGAAGTCACTAGCATCCTGCTCTGAATGAATGCAGCAGTGTGAAAGGACCTTCAGAAAACCTATCAGTTGGGGCCTCAGATCAGATGCACACAAAGCCCAGACGAAGAACAGAACCCCATTAAACGAGGCGGAGGCCCCGGGGAAGTGGAGGACTTCTGCCCATCACAGGGGTCAGGGGCAACTCCCTCCCAGCCGTGTGTGGCCATGTGGCTGGGGCTTCCAGTGTTTCAGGAGGTGCTGAAAATCAGGGTTTTTGTGCAAAATCTGCCTTTTAACCATTGTTAACTACTTACGATGTTTCTGCCCTGCAACCTCAGATTAGTCCTCTGTCCTTGTGTTACATGAGGAGGAAATGGAGGCCCAGAGTGGGAGGGACTAGCCTTGCATGTGACTCACATATTCACCTGTGCTTGGGGCACAGGATTTCTGGGAGCCTTGGTTGAGTGTCTGCTGGGCGCTTTGTTAGACGCTGAGGGTGGGGAGCAAGGAGGCCTGGAGGAGGTGGTTCCTGCCCTGGAAGAGCTCCTCTCGGGCGTCAGGATCCTCCTCTTTGCCTGGAGCAGGCAGGTCTGAGGGTCTCTGATGGGCTGTCCACTCTGGCAGCCTGGGCCTCTAGTCCCGGGAGCCTGGGACTTGGATGGACCTGGGCGGGGAGGGAGGGTGAGCCAGGTCAGAGGTCAATCCAGGCCACCCCCTTCTCCTCAGCCAGAGAACATCCTGTGTGTCAACACCACGGGCCATTTGGTGAAGATCATTGACTTCGGCCTGGCACGGAGGTACCACCTGGGTGGGTGGCATGGCAGGGCCAGCCTCCAGGTGGGCAGGGCTGGGGGAAGGTTGGAGGGTGTCTGGGAATGGCCTGGGAGTTGTGCTCTGAGCTCTTGGCCTCACCTCCAGGTATAACCCCAACGAGAAGCTGAAAGTGAATTTTGGGACCCCAGAATTCCTGTCACCTGAAGTGGTGAATTATGACCAAATCTCTGATAAGACAGACATGTGGAGCCTGGGGGTCATCACCTACATGCTGTGAGTCCTGAGGGTGCCTGTTGTTTATGCGGTTGGGGCACATGGGTGGGCAGCTGAGGCCTAGATTGCTTCCACCTCCCCACTCCCTCAGTCAGGGGTTTGTGGGGCGTGGGGCATGCTAGGGCGAACCAGGAAAGGGAACTCTGTACCCATTTTATAGATGGAGAAACCAAGGCCCCCAAAGGCATAGTGTCCCAGCCCAGGGCTCTGGGCAGCAGAGCTTTGATGACCCAGTGCACTCATCATTCCTCTTCTTCACTCTAACCCTGGGAAGCTGGGATGATTATGCATGATGATTTACAGATGAGAAGAGTGAGGGTCAGAGAGGGGAAGTGACTTGCCCAAGGTCACCCAGCCAGATTCAAACCCAGGTCTGTCCCATATGAGAGGCTGGGGGTCTTTTCAGTGCATGGTGCTGCTTCCTAGGCTCTGTCCCCATCCCTGACCCAATCTCACCTCCCTGCTCCCTGCCAACCCCTCCCTCTAGGCTGAGTGGCCTCTCCCCCTTCCTGGGAGACGATGACACCGAGACCCTGAACAACGTTCTATCGGGCAACTGGTACTTTGATGAGGAGACCTTTGAGGCCGTGTCAGACGAGGCCAAAGACTTTGTCTCCAACCTCATCGTCAAGAACCAGAGGTGAGGCTCACCCCAGGACACGAACCCCGTGTGTGCAAGCCCAGTGTGTGTGTGTGTGTGTGTGTGTGTGTGTGTGTGTGTGTGCCCGCTGGGCGGGAACTGGGCCAGGAGGCCAGTGGGGTGGTGCTTCCCT
This sequence comes from Grampus griseus, assembly GCF_964374135.1. Lineage (NCBI taxonomy): Eukaryota > Metazoa > Chordata > Mammalia > Artiodactyla > Delphinidae > Grampus > Grampus griseus. The sequence goes on from NC_139008.1 coordinate 62,324,475, forward strand.
GGCCTGCCACCTACCCTCACCGCACTGCCCCCTCCCCACAGAGCCCGGATGAACGCTGCCCAGTGCCTCGCCCACCCCTGGCTCAACAATCTGGCAGAGAAAGCCAAGCGCTGTAACCGACGCCTCAAGTCCCAGATCTTGCTTAAGAAATACCTCATGAAGAGGCGCTGGAAGGTACCACAGAACTGAGGGTGGGGCGGAGCGGGGGATACAGGGCAGGAAGAGTCCTGGCCCCACTAGCCCTGTGTCAGCCGGTTCGGTCTGGAAAACAGAATTGGTTTTTCTCTTCTTGTCCTGGGCTGGCTACTGCCCTGGGTAGTGGCCCTCCACCCACCCATCTCCACCGTAGGGAGGGGTGTCCATTTGTGGCTCGGGCTCAGGAAAAGTTCTCTGACCCCATCACAGGCTTCCTCCCCTCATTTCACAAATATTTCTTGAGCATACACTACCTCTAGGCACTGGGGATACAGCAGTGGACAAAGAGACAAAGATTTCAGGCTTTGTGGACTTGCTTTTGGTAGAGGATGGAGAGTTGCTAAAAGGAGTTAAGGAAGGGCTCTAGGAAAAAATAAGGATGGTCGGGAGTTCTGGGGAGAGGCTGCACTTCTTAGTAGGGTGGCCAGGGAGGGCACACTGAGAAGGAACATGTGAACAAAAACCTGAAGGAGGTGAGGGCTGAGCCAGGCTGGTATGGGGGGAGGAGTGTGCCAGGCAGAGGGAACAGCTGGTGCAAAGGCCCTGAGGCAGAAGCATGGTGGTCAAGTGTGAGGAACAGGTAGGAAGCCAGCACGGCTGGAGTGGAAGAAGCAAGGGGTAAGGGAGATGTCCAAGAGGATTGGGAGGCAGGGCGTGGAGGGACTCGGCCATGATGAGGGGTTTTTACTTGGAGTGAAATAGGAACCACTGTACTGCCTTGAGCAGAGGGGTACTCAGGTTGAATGAGGGAGGGAGCCCTGGAGGCTGCAGTGTCATGGCGCCCCCTGCGGCCATTTTGGGCACTGCGCCCTCCCTGGCATGGAGCCCTCCTGGAATGAAGGTGACCTTGGGAGACACTCAGCTGTCCTACAGCTTTCCCCCTGCCCTGCTGCTGACTGGGACCCCTCTCCCTCATCTCTCAGAAAAACTTCATTGCTGTCAGTGCTGCCAACCGCTTCAAGAAGATCAGCAGCTCAGGGTCACTGATGGCTCTGGGGGTCTGAGCCCCAGGAGCAGCTGAGGCCTGGACGCAGCCGCACAGTGGCCGGGGCTGAGGCCACACAGCCCAGAAGGCTGGAGCAGACGGGCCAGATTGCCGGGGCTGACTGGCCAGGACAAGGCTGCACCAGGCTGGGAGGCTCGGGGCTCCCGTGCCCCCGCGCAGTGACTGCTTCCCCGACGTGCGCTGCCTCGGATATGGCCTGACTCCATCCTGCTACTGCCTCCCCAGACAGGGCTCCGGCCCGTCAGCCACAGCCCAGATGCCACGGGCCCTGCCGAGACGCCGCCCGGCTCACCTTCTCGGAACTGCTGCTCTGGTGACCCCTGCTTGGCCTCACCTGGGGCATCCCTGGCCTGGGCTTGCTCCTAGCTAGAGCAGGAGGGCTGGGGCTCCTGGCATATGGGGTTTCTGCAGTTGGGGGTGGGAGGTCCTTGGTGGGGCAGGAAGGCAGACGGCGATTCCTAAGGCGCAGCTGCCAGGGGAGACAGAGCAGGCTTTGTGAAGGAGGACCTCCATGCCCCCACCCGCCTCCCCACTCCCAGCAGATAAGGCCTGACACACCATCTGGTCTGGCCCGGCCCCCGCCCACCTTCCTTGCGACCACCAACACACAGGAACTCTGTGTGAGAGAGGACACCCAGCCCGGGCCTGGTGGAGGGGGAGGGGAGAGGCCTGGAGGACAGGGGAGACCACCCCCGAGCTTTCCTGAAGGCCAAGCCGGCCCAACCCAGCCACTCTGGCCCCCATTCCAAGGGTCACCCACGGCCTCGGATGATGGCGTCAGCAGGCCCAGGAGGCGTGGGAAGGCCGTCGGCAGCCCCCAACCCGCTCTCAGCTTGTGCCTTGTAAATAAATGTACAGGTTGGAAGTGGCCTCCTTTCACGGTGTGCGCGCCCGGGCGAGGCCTCAGCGGGCCACCGTTCACGGATCACTGCTGCGGGCCAGGCGCCTTAGCAGCCTCAGGAGCCAGGCTACCCAGTGTGTGATCTAGGCAAGTGGCAGCCCGCTTTGTGCCTCGGTTTCTCATCTGTGAGAGGGAGGGCACAGCACCAGCCAACATTTAGGGGTGACATTACTGTGTGTCAGGCTCTATTTAAGTGCTTGTATGTCTATTAACTCATTTATGAGGTCATGAGGTAGATATTATTATTATTCCTCTTTTTCAGAGGATGGAAACTGAGGCTTAGAGAGGGGAAGGAACTTGAAGGCCTTTCAACAAGTCAGAAGCCGGGCCTTGAACTGGACTCTTCTACCTCCCATAGCAAGGCTCTGCCCGCAAGCCCACTCCGCTTCTCACCGAACAAGGTGTAAGCAGAAAGCAGAGTCTCCAGGTGGAGCCAGAGGTTTGGGCCTGCAGTGGTGGGTGTCCTCCAGGAGGCCTGGGGGAGACAGCTGTTCTCCGGTCCCTCCTATGGGCCCCAGCCCGCCTCACCCCAGGCCTGCAAGGCAGGGGAGTGGCTCCATCTGCTGGAGGGGGCAGCCCAGAGGGCAAGAGAGCTTAACCCCAATAGGGTGCAGCCTTTCTGGCTGTGAGGACAGCTGACTCAGAAGTGGGACTGGCTTAAGTGGGGCAGCTGGTCTGCCTGCTGGGGGCTTATTGGTTCCAGCAGGAATGGCAGTAACAACAGCTCACGTGCACTGAGTGCTTGCAGGGTGCAGCCCTGGCCCAGCTCTGCGTGTTCACGTGACTCTGCTTCCAGTGATCCTGCACGGTGGGCAGTGTTATGTCCATTTCTCCGATGGGGCAGCCAAGCCTCAGGAAAGCTAAGCCATTTGCTCAGGGTCACACAGCTAGTCAATGGCAGAGCCAGGATTTGTACCCAGACAGTCTGGGCCCAGAGCCCCTGCTCTTCACCACCACATTATCTGCCTCTGAGAAATCTTGGACGGAGACCTTGACCATTCATCCTTCCACCCCCTGCTTCTATGAATATTGGCCTGGAGGGCAAGGCCAGGTCGTCACCCCTACCCCTGCCCTGTTCCAGCAGATGGCTGCGGAGTCCCCCTGCAGCAGGTGCCACATGAGGCAGGGTATGGGGGACTTTGGAATCTGAGCCTGCTGGGGCTTGCACTTGGGGCTTGGGGGGCCTGGGGAGCCTGGCTTAGGCTCTTGGTGGGAGATGTGCTTATGGGCAAGGCCTCTAGGGCTGTTGATCCCTGCCTGCCTGTCCGCCCGCCACCTGCTAGCTGGGCCAGGCCTGTGGTTTCCTCTGAGTTCTCTCAGCCTTGCTGGCCCCCGCCCAGGCTGAGCCTCGGCCACACAGCGTGATGATGAGGGATGAGTCACCGCCATAGTGGAGGGGTAAGGAAATGAGGTCCAGCCAGCACAGAGATCCAGGGCCTGGATCCAGCTAGGGAAACCGAGGCCAAAATGAGAAGGCTCCTCAGCAGAGACAGCAACAGCTGGGACTAGAACCCAGGACTCGTGACTCCCAGCGCAGGCCTCAATTTCCTCCTCTACAAAATGCAAATGACAACCTCAGCTCCACTGTCCTCTATAAAATGCAAATGACAGCCTCAGCTCCACTGTCCTCTGCCACTCTGAGGGCCATTGTAACAATCCAGAGATGGGATAGGGTGCTCATTCACCCTATTTCACAGGTGAGGAAACAGGTTCAGAGAGGGAAAGTGAGCTGCCCAAGGCCACACAGCAAATTAACATGTCCTGGGAAGGAAGCCCACCCAGAACCATGGAACAGGGCTGACCACTGCCTCTATCCCTATCTGGTCCTGGGAGCACATCTTAGAAAGCTCTTTTTGATTCATCAGGTGCCTCCTTTGGGCCTCCCCTAGTCCCTGGAAGTAAAGGATATGAACTCAACAATATGGATGGGAAATGATGGGAATTCAGAGAAAATTTGCTCCCCCAGGGCCACAGAGCACACCCAGGAGAAAGCTGGTGTGGCAGCCCCTGGGGTGGGACTGAGTCTCAGTCTTTCTGTAGGCTGGGGCCCAGCCCCATGACCTGCACTAGCACTTCCATTCCCAGCAGCCTCTGAGCCACCCAAGAGAGGGAGTGGATCCATGCTCGTTTGGGCCTGCCAGCTGGAGCCAGAGCCAGGACCAAAGCTCCAGGTCTGGGTCTGGGGTTCTGCCAGTCCCGGGCAGCCGGCGGCAAGAATCCCCTGCCCCTTCCTTGGTGTGCCCTGCCCACCCCATGCCTGTGTTGTGGGCTCCCCCTGACCGGCGCCCATCACAATGCCGATGCTGTAACCTTCCCTGCAAGGGGCTCTGTGCCTCACGGGGCCAGAACCACGAGCTGCTCCTGCACACTGTCCTGGGCCCCCCTTGTGGGCTCAGAAGGGTTAACACCCTCAACAGGACAGCTCCTCCCGACGGGTCCCAGCCCAGAGAGCGTTCCTCCAAGACTATTTCCTGCCTCTGGGCCTTGGCCAGGCCCACAGTGACCACCCCCATGGGTCTGAGGCCGCATCTGGTTTGGATTACACGAGGGCTGGTGACGTTGCCTTTTCCTGTCGGCGTCCAGTGGCCTCGAATTCCACTGGCCACCTTGGACCCAGCAGGGCAGCTGTGGGAAAAGATTCAGCCAGTGACAGGGCTGCCCCGAGGGTGTGAAGCAGCCAGGGCTGTCCTGAAGGATGTGCCCACCTGGACCAAGCGCCCGCTCGTGCAGCTGCCCACACACCTGTTCCTTCCTTCACTCTAATGGGTGTTATTTACCGAGCACCAGGCACAGTGCCAAGTGATTCCCATGTACGCAGTCATTTCATTTCCCCCCATGAGTGGGTATTTCCTTATCAGCCGTTCACAGATGAGGAAACTGAGGCACAGGGAGGTGATGGACAAGTCCATGGGGTCCCAGCTAGTAAATAGTGGGGTCAGGATGCAAAGCAGGTGGCCTGACTTCAGACTCATCCAATTACTTCACAGCTATTTCTTGAGGCCCTTTTCTGGGCCTGGCCCTAACCCAGAGCCTGGAGATGAATTAGTCATGGTCTCGGTCTTCAGGGAGTTCACAGCATCTGGAACCCCAGGGTTGGGAGTTGGGGATCATGGTGAAGCTGGAAGGGTGTGGAAGAAGACACTAGCTTCTATTCTCTCCTCTCCAGTGGGAGTGACAGTCAAGCTGAGAGCAAAGAAGGAGCAGGCCTCTTCCAAATAGAGCGTGTGCTGCGGGGAGGGGGTGTTCCAGGCAGCTCCAAAGACTTGGAGCTGAGAACAACCTTGTCCTGGAGCATCCCAGGGGGCTTCTGCACATGAGGAAGCAAGAAGTAATCTGGAGAATTTGGTGGGAGTCTCAAATGCCAGGCTGAATTGGGGCCATAGGGGGCCATGGAAGGGTTCTGAACGAAGGAGGGACATGATCAGCTCTGTGGTTTAGAAGGATCCCTGCAGCCAGGGATGTCAGTGAGGGAGAGACTGGAGGCAGGGAGGCCAGAGGGAGGTTGGGCCGTGTCTGCTTGAGGGGCTGTGAGGATTGTGGGGACAGGAGGTGGGAGCTGCAGACCTCATACACCGCCAGGGAGACAGGCTGATAACAGAGAGACTGGGTGCAGGTCAGGCAGAATGGGGTTCACATCTACTTATTTGCCCTCTCTGAGCCTCAGTTTCCTGTCTGTAAAATGGGATAATAGTACTTGCCTCCCAGGGTCAATGCAAAAGCGACATGAGCTGTGCAGATCTAGCACCTGGCCAGGCTGCTCAGCTTATGCTTGTTCCACAACTATTTCTCCAGCCCCTACTTTGTTCCAGACACTGTTCTAAGTGCTGGGGACAAGCAACCAATAGACAAAAACCCCTGGCCCGGCGGAGCCTCCTTCTGTTGGGAGACAGACCCTGGACAGCAATAATGAACTTAGAGCGCGTTGGTGGGGTGGATGGGGGATGCGGTGGTCAGCGAGTCTCAGAACAGAGACTGAAAGGCTTGAGGGAGTGAAGATCAGTCCAGGCAGAAGGACTAGCAAATGCAAAGGCTGCTTGGAGTGGGGGCGGAGAGGGCAAGAGCAGCTGAAACCAGATCACACAGGCCTGTAAGGACTTGGCCTTTGGCTCTGAGTGAGCCAGGAAGCCCCTGGGCGGGTTCTCTGAGATTTAATCCATGGCAAATGGATTTATCCATTTATCCACTCAGCAAATCTTTATTGAGGGCCTGCTATATGCCAGCCAGTGGGTTAGGGAAGTGGATAAAGTGAGTAAGGCAGACCCAGCCCCTGCCCCCAGAGGCTTATGACACAAAGGCAGAGACAAGCAGAAGGGAATGCACACAGAGATGCAGAATTCCACATTGCAACAGGTGCCAAGTGGAGGAAACAAATAGGATGCAGAGGTGGAGAAAAATCTAGAGGCATCCAATCAGATAAGGAGGTGAGGGTTGTCTTCTCGGAGGAGGTGATGTTTAACTTGGGCTCTGGAGGCTGAGAAGTCAGCTAGTGGGGGTGAGCATTCCAGGCCGAGGGAACAGCCAGTGCAAAGGCCTAGAGGTGGAAACACTCACAGAGGAGTCAGCTGCCTTAACTCAGCTCGCGAGGGTGAGCCTCCTGTCTGTCTCCCGGAGAGATCAGGGCACCAGAGGACTGTGGTCTGGCGGAGGCAGCCCTGGCCTTTCCAGGGGCCACAGGCAGGGTTCTGGCGGACTGTGGGACTAAATGGGACTCTGGTCTGTTTTTAGCCTGGAACCACTTCCTTCAGGCCCACCAGCTGCCTCCCTGAGTCACCACCCAATTACCAGCAGGGCAGGAACAGGGGATTAGACACCTGGGGGTCTGGACCTGTGGGGAAGGAGGTTTTGCTGTGTGCAACAAATGGGCAGAGAGGACTGGGCTGAGGGTACAAGGCCCTCCAGTGGGGCTGTTTCACGTTCCAGTAGTTGATGTACACTATTATATTAATTTCAGATGTCCCATTGCATTCGTGTTGACTGAATTGTACACATATCGTGCAAGGTGAGGTTTCCCGCATGCCAGTCCTGGGGGCTGAAATCATTGCCCCATTTTACAGATGAAGAAACTAGTACTCAGAGAAGTGAATCTACTTGCTCGAGGTCACACAGCAAGGAAGTAAAGATGCCAGGAATTGAATCCAAAGCTTTGTGTATATAACAACCTTCCCTCCCCCTGCATCTTCCCACCTCTACAGCAGCTAGACCTTCCTGGTGGGTAAATCAGGTTAAGAAGACAAGCCCCCAGGGCCGAAATATTTATTTTACTTAAACACTTAAATTGCTGTTTCCATGTGTCAGACCCTGTTCGAAGCACTTTGCAAGTATTAATTCATATAATCCTGACAACAATCCCATGGATATAGTACTGTTAGTGTCCACATGTTTTAGATGAGGGAAACCCAGAGAGGGGAAGCAACTTGCTCAAGGTCACACAGCTAGGAAGTGACAGCTGGGATCTGAAGCCAGCCAGTTGGAGTCCAGAGCCCCTGCTCTTAGCTGCTGTACCTACTGCCTCTGGGAGCCTGGCCTTTCAGGGGTGACGGGAGGCGACATTCTGGCTGAGGCCTGGATTCCTGGGTTTGTACACTCCCAGTAGGCAGACATGCCAGGCCGGCCGACACAACCTCCCCCCACCGTCTTCCTCATTTCTGTGGTGGCCTCAGAGTGCCCGCCCCGCCAAGGGAGAGCGTCTCCCCACCCTGGCCCAGGCGCTGTCTGGGGTGTGGGAAGGAGCTTGGAACTCAGGGCAGTGGAATGCCATAAACCAGGGAAGGAAGCTGGTGGGCGGAGAGGCGCAGGGAGATAAGATGTGGAGGGTGGAGGAGAGGCTGAGGAAGGCCCAGCCCTGTGGGTGGGGGTAGCCTCCCTGGAGGCAGAGAGAGCAGAGACCAAAGGACCAGCAGGTGAAGAACTTCCTGACTGCCCTTCAGAGCTGCCAAACTTGGTCGGGAAGGGGCGGGCTCTGAAAGCAGCAGGCTCCCCTTTCCTGGAACCCGCCCCCCCCCACCTGATATGAACTGCTTGGTGTAGAGGGGATTCAGAAATCAGGCAGGAGACGCCCTTTTAATTCTGATATTCCAAGAATCTGAGCTGCTGTGATTAAAAACTCTGGAATATTCTGAAACACCACTGATCCTGCAATTTTAGATTTCGATTTAGTCTAACTCTACAAGGCCCCTCGGCACCCTCTTTTGCTCCGACCTGCTGAGGAGGAGTGGGGGCTGGGATCGCCTCCTGGAGACAGACCAGCCTCCAGGGAGGAGAGTCAGATGGGGTGGCCCCTGTCCCCTAGAGCTCTACAGTTAAGGCAGCAGAGGGGTACTCCTGCCCTGCTGTGTGACCTTGGGCATGTCACTTACCTTCTCTGGCCTTGGTCTCTCCATCTGTGCCAAGGAGCTTTCTCTGGGTCGGCCCAGCTTAGGCATTCGGAATCTCTGCTAAGCACTGTCCACCCCTGGGTGGCCAGGCCAGAGGCAGGGGGTGTCTGTTGGTCATGGAAAGAATGTGAGGGCAGGAGGCCCAGTGGGTGGGGTCCCCAGGCTGGGCAGCAAGCAGAGGGCAACATGAGATCATGGTGTCTGGGCCTCCTGGTCCAGTATTTCTGGGGATGGGATCCCTTCCAGGCTGTCCCCCAGGTTAGACCCTCCCTGGGATCCGGATTCAAAGAGTCAGGCTGCCCTTTTCCCTCACCCTGCAACCTCCTCACTGGACAAAGGGAGTGAAATCAGGGCCCAGAGAGATGGGCACTGGTCCAGGCTCACACAGCAAGTCCAAGGCAGGCTCTGAGCCCAGGGCCCTGCTTAGGGGCTGAGAGGACTGTCTTCACTTCTTGACTCTCTGGAGGGACCAGAGAGGGACATGGAGGGGGTTCATGCCCAGAGCTAAGTCTGTGCCTCTGTGTGCACTTGATCCCTCTGCATGTTCCCCTACCTCAGAGCATCGGCAGTTTTCTTCCCCCCAGGCTCCCACCCCAGTTAGATGCTCAACCTCATCGGGGGGGGGGGGGGCGGGGCAGGATGCAGAAGCCTGGGATCCCCGAGTCGGGCCAGCCTCCCCATCCTCCTACAAGCTCAGGACACAGGCTGGGAAGGGACTGGGGTCACCAGGTCTCCACAGGAATGCACCACAGGGAACAGTGCCCGGCAGAGGCCTCTTTCCCTGACCCAGCTGAGAAAGAACCCCCGCCCCCCCCGAATCTGTCCTTGTCTCCGTAACTGTCTCTGCGCATCACACACACACACACTCATGTACACACGGAGACGTACTGACCCACTCAGGCACACACGGTGGTGCGAACCTCTCCTCACCCGTGCCCTGCTCTCGCAGGCCTCTGTCCCCTCCCCTTTCAGCCACGAGGCCGCCTGAATGCGACAGGACAGACCCTCTTTCCCTCCCCCCATTGCTCCATGGGTTCCAGGCTGGGGTCCGGCACACACGCTAGGGAGGGTCCGCACAGCTGGCCGGGCATTCTTCCACCCCCTTCTGGCCGCACTGAGCCCGCACCCTGCAGGTGCCCCCTCCACCCCGGCTCTGGAGTCTGTGGGAACCAGACAGTTGGGGCTGTCCAGCCGGGCTCACTTCCTCCCAGGCCCCAGGGGACCTGCGGAGGGAGGAGGGAGCCACAGAGACTGAAGCCAGCGTGGCCGCCTGCCCGAGGGGGATGTTTTGGAGGGGACAGGGCTGCCTGCCCAGCAAAGGGGTCTCCAGCCACCTGAGCATCACCTCATGGGACATAAGACCCTCCAGCAAAGACCAGAAAGTATCCTTGGCCCCTCTTCTCTCCCTATACCCATGATCCAGGTGGGGGGACTGAAGTTCCGGAAGAAAGCCATCTGCCTCAGCAAGTCTGGTGTTGGAGGGTATGGGGACAGTGAGGTTTCAGGTCCCTAAGTTGTTCCTCTGATGGGGACCACGACTATACCCACTTCTCCTGCTTCTACCCAAGGGGGTAGCTACAGAAGGCCAAAGGTCAAGGCTCAGTCTCTTCTAATCTGTACCCAGGGTAGCCACCGCCTCCCCCCATGAGGGAAATTCTTTCTCAGCGTCACCAGGAGACCTCAGAGAGCTGGGGGCTCGGGGAGTTCTCCCAGTCACGCCGGAAATCCAGACAAGGGAAGTGTGCCTGCCTTTTGAACCTTGGGTTCCCTGTCTGTGCAAGGGGTGAGGGGTGGCTTTTGAACCCTGGCATGCCAGGATTCAAAAAAAGCCCGCCTCCCTCTGGCGGGAGTCACCCTGTGGGCCACGCTGCATCCTCACGCAAACTGCAGGTAGGGGCAGGGGGGCAGAGCCACACAGACCTGGTTTTGATTTCCTCTCTGCCACTCATTGGTCATTTGGAGCCGGAGCTAGTGAGCCCCAACTTCTTTGAGTCTCAGTTTCCACCACTGTTAAATGGAGGTAACATTCCGTACCACCCAGGATTCGTTGAAAGGATATACACGAGCCCAGGACAGGATAACTGCCACAGATGGTCACAGGTATTGTGGCTGCTCGCAATGTGAGGTGCTGTCACAGAGTTTGGGGCTGGAGAATCAGCCCCTTGGTCCAGCCCAGCCTCACTCCTGCCTGGTGTCTCTCCTGGTTGCATCCCTCCTCTCTCTCTCCCACTCCCTGCTCCCACTTCCTCGGCCTTCCTGGGAAACTCCCTGAGAAGGTCCCCAGCAGGAGAAAGCCTCATGTGGGACATTCCTATCTGGGGTCCCCCGTCCCTGCCATACCACCCCACAACCATACGCCCCCCACGGAGCCAGGTGTCCTGGCCCTCAGTCCCCAACCATCCAGCAAACTGACCCTCATCATCACACTGGCTTTATTGGCCCTGAGAGCCATAGAGTAAATCCCAAGGGAGCCCTGCTTCCCCTCACCCCCAAGTCTGTCCAGAGACCCTGGGCGCTGGCTGAGTGTTCACCACGCCAGTCTTGGCTTCCTGTCCCGGCTGTTGTGGGCTTGCCAGGCCCGCGTCCTTTGAGAGCTCCCCAGATCCTAGAGGCAGGCTCAACCTGGAGGGCGTAGCTGGCAGAGTCTCTGCAGGGACTGCCTGAGGCCGGCTGGCTTCACTCAAAGAAGAACATTCCTGGCGTCCGGTATAGGCAGGAGGTCAGCCCCAGTGGGTAGCCGGAGCTTCCCTGGACAGGGAAGCTGCCTGCAACCCAGGGTTCCTTGGGGTCTGCTGGCAGGGGCAGCGGGGCCCGGAGAGAGGCTGGAGGGGTGGGTGGTGCAGGGGAGGGGGCTGCTGAGGCCAAGAGGTGCTCAAGGCCAGGATCAGTCCCCATGCAGAAATTCAGCGCCTGCAGCCGGCACTGGTAGCTGCCCCCGATGGTGGCCTCGGAGGTCAAGATGGGGGCAGGGGCCTTGCTAAACCCCTCAGCCTCAGAGAAGCTGGCAGGAAAGCCAAACGCGGGGCTCGGGGAAGATGAGGTGGCCACGGGGAGCTCCCCTGGACCTGCAGGCTTGGGCGTGGGCATCTCCTTGGGCTCCGAGGGTGGCCGAGGCCTGGCATTGGTGGTGGCCGGGCACACACTGGCTGGCAAGGCCCCCACCAGACCCCCAAAGCTTAGGCCCTTGGGCTCTGGCGGCTCCAGTGGGAACGGGCATTGCATGCCAGTCGCAGCGTCGGGGGCTCCTAGGTCCTGGCTGGTGGCTCGGAGGGGTCTGCGGCGCACCTTGGCGGGGCCCTTGGCTCCCTCGGCGCCTGCCCGTCGGGTGAAGCGCCGGCGTCGGCGCAGGAAGCTGCCGTGCTCGAACATGTCATGGCAGTCGGGGTCCAGCGTCCAGTAGCTGCCCTTGCCCGGTTTGCGATCATCACGGGGCACCTTGACAAAGCACTCGTTGAGGGACAGGTTGTGGCGGATGCTGTTCTGCCAGCCGGGCCGGTTGTGGCGGTAGAAGGCGAAGCGGCCCATGATGTAGCGGTAGATGCCACTGAGCGTGGCCCGCTGCCCCGGTGAGCTCTGGATGGCCATGGCAATCAGGGCGATGTAGCTGTAGGGGGGCTTGGTCGGCTCGGCCGCAGGGGCCAGGGGCCCGGGTGGGGGCTGCTGCTGCATGCTGACCGGGCTGGCCAGGCTGGCGGCTGCCGGAACCACGGGGGCCAGGCACGGTGTCCAGGGCTGGTGTCCGGCACAGCCTGCCCAGGCTGGTTAAAAGGCCCACTGGCCCAGCCTCCCAGCCTGGAAAGGCAAAAAGGGGTGGGCCCGCCAGGCTGCCCTCCCTTCTTCCCTCGCCCCCCTCCCACAAGGCCCAAGAGGGGCGGGCAGGAGAGGCCAGGATTGGGAAGCCGTGAGCAGCTGCCAGGGGTGAGGAGACAGGAGGGAAGGGACTGAGACCCTTAGCCCACATGTGCTGGCTGGTGGTGGCTGAGGAGGGACAGGATGTGAAACTGAGCGAGACAGAGACGAAACAAAGAGAGATAGAGGCCGAGATGGAAAGAGAGAGTGAAAAGAGACAGAGAGACAGAGACAAAGAGAGGTAAGGGCATAATAAGAGGAAGACAGGAACATACAGAGAAGATAGAGGCAGAGACTTAAAGAGAGACAAAGAGCAGAAAGAGACAGAAAACAGGGAGACACACAGAGAGCCAGCCCCACGCACATGCACACGTGCACACAGAGTACAGAAAAAGAATCACTGAATGAGAGAAAGAAAGGAAACCACAGAGAGGAAGAGGAATACACACACACACACACACACACACACACACACACACACACACACACACACACACATTAATGAGAGAGGAGAGAGGTAGCATCTGTGTTTGAACTGGAGAACAGGGAGTTCCTGTGAGAAAAGCCTCAGGGGCCTCTCGAGTCCCCACCTCTGGTTCCCCCTTTCTTTTCTCTTCCTCCTCCCAGGCCTGGGGTCTACTTTCTTCTCCCCACAGTGCAGAGCGCTCGAGGTCACACTATTCCCTGCCCTCCTAGCTCTGGGGTCCACGAGGGGTGGGGCACCTAGGGTGGGGACGAGGGCCGGCCCAACCCCGTTTGCTGAGCCCTGGCGCCCTCTAGTGACTAGTGTGGGGAGGACAGACATCTGGACAGAGCCATCCACCCTCCCAAGAAGCTCTCAACCAAGACCCTGGCTGAGCCTTCATTTCCCATCTCTAAAATGGAGCTGAAGACTCTGCAGCTGTCCGGGCTGTGGTGGAGAGGCAACGGGCTCCCTTACACTGAATCCAGTGCCCTTTGAGAGCCTGGTACAGAGTAGGGGCTTGGGCATGACGAGGACTGTCACCCTGAGCTGAGGCTCCCCGATAGCTGCAGCCTTGGGCCGAGGGTACAGCGAAACCCAGAACAGTCAAGCCTTCTGAAGGATGGGGCAACCTCCTCCACACTCTCCCACCCACAAGTAACCAAGTCATCGGTACCCAACTGTGTGCCACTCTCCATGCCAGGCCAGCTCCCCTCCCCTCTCGACATTTACTTCTCAGACCAACTCTGCTCCAGAGGCCTTAATAGCTTCTCTTGAGTAGATGAGGAATGTGAGGTTCAGAGAAGTTAAGTGACTTGCCTGAGGTGGCACAGCTAGTCAGTGACAAAGCTGTGATTTCAACCCAGAATTCCGTAACTCCTTAACACTACTCCTTCCGTGAGGGGCAGGGGTAGAGGACTGTCACTGGGCCCCCACTGGAAAACTGGCTGTGACCCCCAAGGGAATAGGGAACCATGCTTTGTTCTATCCCAAGTGTCCAGTATCTGCCTGGAACAGAGTAGGTGCTCAATAAACATTCGTTGAATGAATTTTAAGACTGATTCTGCCCTTTATTGAATCATACAGGTTTCCCCCATAAAAGTGGCTTATTAATGTATCACTAAAAGATTTATTATGTTGCCATCTGTAAGAGAATTCCTATAAATAAAGTCAGAAATCAGAAAAGGTAAAAGGTCTGATATCTGGGGTAGAAAACAGTGACTTTACTGACAAGGCAGTATGCTTTCATGGTGGAGAGGGCTCCACTCCAATTCTCAAGGACTCCCTACAACTTACAGTTTGCAAAGATTGGGGGGGCTTGGGCAGGGGCTGGACTCCTGGCTCCCACTTTGGCTTCTGTCCTAGGCCTGCCTCAGTTTCTCCAAAGACAGTATCTACTGGCGGTGGTTCAGTGGTTAGCATTTAAAGCCCCAGGTTCAGGCTAAGTTCTCTGTTTTGGGACCCCCTCCCCTCACAATCCCCACCCACCCCAAAAGAAGAGAGACTTGTGGCAGGTGAAAGGAGGGTCTGGAAACTCACAGCCCCTCAGAGGTGGGGCAATTCTGTTACTGGTTGGGCTTCAGTCTAATCTATGCGGAGGATCTTATTGGTAAACTCAGCCCCTTTTCTTTTTGGCTGCACCTGGTGGCTTGTGGGATCTTAGTTCCCCCACGAGGGATCCCTCGAACCTGGGCCCCCAGCAGTGGAAGCACAGAGTCCTAACCACCAGGGAACTCCCGGTAAACTCAGCTTTAAGCAAACCTTATAATGGATCAATTGCAGGTAAGGTCTGCTTTAGGTAAACCGCTATGGGCATGTCCGGCTCTTCACAAAAAGATGAAGTCTTGTTTCTGACCTAATTGCTATTTCTGGACCCTCAAGGTCGAGTTTAGTTCCCAAGCCTGATGCCCCAGGCCCAGCTGCCCGGCTGTCCGCTTACACGCCTCCTTCCTGGGTTCCGGGGGCTCCATCTCATTGGCTGAGAGGTTGAAGGCCGTGACTGGCTTCCGCTGTCTCAACCTACCTGGGCGATAAGTGAGGCGAGACCTAAAGTCCCCTGGCTCAGCTAGGGCAGGGCTGAGGTGGGACCTGCACCCTGTGGGGACTGCTGTAGAGGGTACGGGAGGGGGAAACAACCGCTCAGGGCTGACTCAGCTGTGTCAGCAGGTGAGTGACGCTGTCGGGGATGCGGGGCTGGGAACGCGCCACCGAGGCACCTGGCCGTGGAGCTTCGAGTGTAGGAGGAGCTCCCGCGCGAAGACTGGCTCCACCTGCGGGGTGGGGGTGGGGGTGGGGCAATGAGCCAACCTTCCCCTTTACCCACACCCTTTGTTGGGGTCGGGGGGACAGAAGTGACAGCTCCTCTCCACATGCATTTTACACGCAAGGTGTTCTAGATCAGATAAGGCAGGTCCGGAGCGGAGCTGGGACTGGAGGGAGCAGTGAGAGGCCGTTCGGGGAGGCTGGAGGGTGTGGTTCTCCGCTGGAGTGGGAGGTGACTCACATGGGCCATAATGAGACGCTCCTCAGGCTGGTCTGGGGGCCCCGGGTACTCCTCGCCAAAGCACAGCCGGATCTGGTACTCGGGCTCCTGGCGACCATGATGCAGGTGGGCTCTCAGTTCTACGGGCACCGAGACTGTGGGGTCTGGGCCAAGATGGGGCGTCCCACCTGGTGCCCACCTTGTGCTCACATCCTATGCACACGTCCCGTAAGCCCACATCCCCATTGTGTGCCCATGCCCTATGCCCACTTCCACGTCCCCACACCTGCCTCAAGTCCCACATCTGCTCCCACTTCTAGGTTTCATGCCCCGTGCCTCGTGCCCTATGCTCACTATCATGCCTTTATGCCCACCCCATGCCCACTGCCACTCACCTATGTCTATCTTGTGTTCAGTGCCCCCGATGCCCACCCTATGCATAACGCCCTATGACAACACGTGCCCAAGTCCTATGCTTATGTCCCACACCCAGTGCCCCAGCCTGCCTCGTGCCTACACCTCCCATACGCCTATGTCTAATCTGTGCCCAGCCCTCTCGATGCCCATATTCGTTCTCACCCCCGGTGCTTCTGCGTCATGTCCTTTGTTTCCATTCCTACTCCAGCCCAGCATCGTCAAGTCCATCGCCCCGCGCGCACATCTCGTGTGCCCACTCTCCTCTGTCCGAGTTCCTTTGCCGACCCCAGTGCCCGGCCACTCCGCCCCGCGCCGCCAGCGGCCCCGCTGTCGCGCTCTTACCCGCGAGGAAGCTGCGCGTGTCGAGGAGCTGGCAGGTGCGCTCTCGCTCCAGTTTGTTGGGCCGCGCGCGGTGCGGGGCGAGCGGGCCGCGCCAGTACACACGGCCCTGGCACAGGCGCTTGGCGAAGACGCCCTCGGGAGCCACCCAGAGCAGCACTCCGCGCTCCAGGTGGGGCAGCAGGCGCCGCAGGACGCGGGCGCCGGGCGGCGGCTCCGGGAAACGAACCTGCGCGACGCGCGGCGGCGACCCCAGCAGGAGCTCGGCGGCAGCGGCGGCTGCGCGCGGACTCAGGCTGCAGCCCTCGGCCGCGCGCGCTGTGGCTTCGCGCACCAGCTCCGCGCCATAGAAGAGTCGCACGTGCAGCCAAAAATCTGCGGGAGAGGGAGGGGACGCGCGCCCGGCGTTGGCGGCGCCGGCTCCCCCTCCCCTCACAACAGGGCAGGGAACCCAGAGGTCACCCGGCCGCCACCTCGGGAATTTTTGACACTCCCTCCCGATAAGTAATAATAGTAATTCTAGTAGTAGTGGTGGTAGTAAATAATAGCAGCTTCCAGTATAAACAAACTGGTAGTTGAGCTTCAAAAGCATAGGGTCTGGGGCCATCAGTACAATGGGGGCATGACACCGACGCCCTCCCAGCCCAAATTTCTGAGATTCTAGGAGTTTCTTCCCGGTAAATATTTTTAATGCCGGTAGAAATAATAATCATCATAATAATAGCAACAACAACAACAAAACAGCAGCCTCCCATATGAAGAGCTAGCAGTATGCTCAGTGGTTAGGGCTGTGGGCTCTACAGCCAGGCCCTTGGGTTCTAATCTCTCACTGCCCCTTAGGAGCTGTGATCTGATAGTAACTTTCCCAGGGTTACTAACTGTGTGACCTTGGGCAGGGTTCTTAACCTCTGTGTCTGGTTTCTGCATCTGTAAAATGGGGAGAATGGCAGTATCTATCTCACAGGGCTGTGGGGAGACTTAGAAGGATGCCTGGTATAAGCTAAGCCCTCAACAAATGTTAGCTGTTGTTATCTGGAGTCTGGGCTGGGTGCTTTGGGTGGGAGACAGAGGCTATTCGGCACCAACCCTAGGTCCTCCCCAGTTCTGCACAGCGGTCAGGGGAGAGGGCCTTTGGATTCCTTACCGGGGTTGCTGAAGTCCTCAGAAGGCAAGGCGCCCCAGGGGTGAGCAGGATTCTGAGCCTGGTACCCTGGAGAAGGAGGGGAAGCAGTAAGGCATCGCCTCACCCTGGGTCCCTCGACCCCTAGATCAAGGTCCTGGAAGAGGCCGGGGAGGAGGCAGGGGTGGGTGAGGAGACCCAGTCCTTACTGTGGCCAGCCAAAGGGCCTGAGGGCAGGGAGGCCAGCCTGGGGGGCTGCTTCTTGTCTTTATCCTCTGTGACTAATCTGGAGCCAACCTGAGCATCGGGAGAAAGGGTCGTGAGGGTGGAAGAGGAGACCTGTGGGCCACAGGAGCTCCCAGACAGTCTAAACTGGGGCAGGGGGAGGTCTGGACAGACTGAAAGCCAGCCGGGCTTGATAGGGACTTTGAAGTTTACCCCGTAGAGTTAAAGAGAGAGAGTTGATGGGGTTTTTGGAGGTGAAGCTCATTGTGATAGGGAGAGAAAAGTGCTAGCAGTGAATGAGGAGATGGGGTGATAGAAATGGGGTGATAGAGCAATGGAATGGGGACACTTGGGACAGTGGAATGAACCAGGCTAATGGGGAGATGATGGGAACAGAGGAATGAACCGCAGATGACGGGGGAGAGGTGATGAGGTGGAGTAAGAGTGATACAGACAGTGATGGAGATAGAGATGATAGGGGTGATGGCAACAATGAGAGCTAGAAGTGATGCAGGTGAAGGGAATACAGTGATGGAACTGGATCTGATGGGATGAGTGGGGACAGAGTGATTGATCCCATGATGACAGGGAAGAGGGGCTGAAATGGGAGAAAATAGGGCTGGCGCAGACAGAGAGATGGAGGTGAAGATGGTGGAGACGATGGGACAAATGATGGAGTCAAGGAGAATAGAATGAAGGAGATGAAAATGATGGCAGAGATAGAGTAGAGGCAGGAAGTAGAGCTGATGGATGGGAACAGAGATGGGCAGGAGCTGATGGAGAGGATGAGATGAATGCGCTGGAGATTATACAGGGGGTGGTATGGGTGCGAGGTGCCTGGGCTAGCAAGGCTGTAGGGGCTGGAAGGACTCACTGACCTGCTCTTCTGTCTTGCAGGCCGGCTCTGTCACTTCTCCAGGGGGCACCTGCTGGCTATGAAGAATGCCCTCCTCTTTACAGGGGGCACAAGCCCTGGTAACTGGATGAAGGAAGAAATAGTCTGTGGTTTCCTGGGCCCCAAGGGGAACCCCCCAACCTTGTCTGAGGTGAGCCCAGACCAGAGTAACCCAGCTCACTGCATGATCTCAGGCAAGGCCCACCTCTCTCTGGGCTCAGTTTCCTCCTTTTCGAATGGGGAGATAAACTGTAAGGTCCTTCTAGGTTTACCAGCCCATGAGCTTATTTAAGCTCAATAAGCCCACCATTTCCCATTTTACAGATGGGCAATGTGAGGTCCTTATTGCCCAGAGAGCCATCCTCAGCTGCTACCTCCAGGGACAGGATGGTACCTGGGTTGTGGGCACCGGCAGACAGGAGCCGATAGACCTTGTAGGGGTTGGAGATGTCCAGCTGGTTGAGCGAGCGCACCTCACAGAAGTCAGCGCTGTTGTTGAGGGCACAGCGGAGCCGCGTCTTCCAGGTGGAGGGGTCCTCCTTGTCAACGCCCTCTAGGTGCTTGCCCTTGTATATGGCCCAGGCCTGGGGGTGAGCAGGGGCATTGGGGGAGGAATAGCGTGGGAGATGGGGATGGTGCCGTGGAAAGGGATGAGGGCTGCCTTGCCTCCCACCCTTCTCTCTCTCTCCCTCTGTCCCTCGGCCCCTCCCTCCTTCCTTCTCTTCCTCCCTCCCTCCATCCAACACATATTCCTTGAGCTCCTGCTGTGTGCCAGGCCCAAGTTAAGGACTAAATGGGGAACAACAAGACATACATGGTCCCTGTTCTCAAGGAACTCAAGTCTCATGGGAGAAGGCAGCCGCAAACAGCTGAAAGGAAATAACTATATTCCAAATTATGGATTGTGATAAATAAAAAAAATAATACGATGGGATATAAAATGCTGGCAGTGACTTGCTATCTGGAGAGCCATAAAACTGAATCCTTACCTATTGCCACAAACAAAGTGGTCTCCAGATGATTAAAAAACCAAAAGTAAGAGGTAAGACTATAAACTTAATAGGAAAGAATGTAGAAGAAAATCTTCTGGGGCAGAGAATCCTTCTTAACCAAAATTTTAAAGGCATGAACCATAAGGCAAAAACATTGCAATGTCTGAAATCAGCAAGGGGCTAAGATCTAGAACATACAGGAACTTCTGCAAATCAGTAAGAAACAGAAAGCATCCCCTAAAGAAATATTCTTATCAAAGGACAAGGATGGGTGGTTTACAGAAGAGGAAACCAGAATCCCATGAGCATAGGAGAAGGTACTGAAACTCATTAGTGCCAGAGAAATGCAAATAAAAGTATGAGATATCACCTGTAAGCTTACAAAATTTAGCCAGTTGGATAAGCCAGTAGTTGGTTGGGATGTGGACACAGTTGGTGGGCATGGAATGGGAGCAGAGTCTCTGGAGGGCAATCAGGCATGCCTAGTCCAATTAAGTATAAGCATACCCTGTGAGCAGAAATGCCAATTCCAAAGGAATTCTCACAGAGGCTCACGAGGGGACCAGGGCAAGGATCCACTGCAGCGTTATTTGTGGTCTGGAAAGCAAACTTGTGTCCATCCCTGGGAAAGTAGGTGGGGGAGTGCGTGTAATAGATGCCCACTGGAGAGTTCTAGGCAGCATCTAGAAACAAATTAGATGGACAGAGAACAAGAATAGATCTTCAGAGCATGACCTTGAGTGAAATAAAAGTAAGACACAGAATGAGATCTATGACACAATTATGATGTATATAAGGTAAGAATACACACGAAACAGCAATGCCCACTTTGCAAGAAAACATACAAACCAAAGATACTCATTAAACACATTAGAATGACTGTTGTGGTAGAGGGACTAAATAAATAAATAAATATGAGGGGCCGCTTTAGAGAGGGTGATCAGAAAAGGCCTCGCGGAGGAAGTGGCCTTTGGGCTGAAGCCTGATTGAAAAGAAGGATGGAGTCGGACAAAGATCTGGGGGAAGGCCGTACTAGGTAGAAGGAACAGCAAGTGCAGAGGTCCTGGGGAGAGATTCAAGGAAGGCCAGTGAGGCTGGAGCACAGTAGTCAAAGGGGAGGACAGTAGGAGATGTCTTGTTCGCATTGCTCACTTTCAGGGATGGGGGGCGGGGGATTTAATGGATAAATCACACTCAGTCATTGCTCTCGGAGATCCCAGGCTTAGTGGGACACCAGACTGAAAAGCCACAGTTCCTTTGTTGGTGTCTCTTGCCAGTGGTGAGACCTTTAAGGCTTGATTTTGCTGTCTGTAAACTGTGCCAATAATACCTGACCTCACCTGGTTGTGGCACGTGTAAGATGAGCGGTCTATGTAATGTGCTTAGCACAGCACCTGGCACACGCTGCTTATTTATTGCAGTACTTATTCATTACGTTAAGGATGCTCTAACTCAAAGGTAACCTAGGCTCAAGGCACAGGGTGTTGTCACCATGATGAGAGAGGGATCTTTGGGGACACTGCTGTGCCCCTAAGCATTTAAAGTGGTGCCTGGCACACAGGAGATGCTCAATAAGTATTTGTTGAATGAATCAAATTGGGCCTCGAAGGATAAATAGGACGTTGCCAGGTGGAGTGACGTTCCTGGCAGGGGGAACAGCTCGAGCAAAGGCACGGAAGCGCGTGACGCGCAGGGGACAGTGGGCAGCCTGGTGTGACTGGAGCTGGTGTGCGTGTCTGAGGGTATGTGTACTGTTGATTCTTGTTATTCCTGGTAGTTGTGTTCTATAAAATTTACACAACCACTGAGTTAGCAAACACTGAACCATCACTCCTAAGGGAAATACAAGGCTAGGTTCCTGCGCGCCTCTGGTCACCCCATTTTCATCAGCGGGTCAATACATAACCTTGTTCTATGAGCGTTTCTGTTGAAGGACACCTTATTTAATATAAACTGTTCATTCATTAACAGTGAACTCATGGCCAGCAACCCTGTAACTCACGTCTGAAAAGAAACTTACAGACGTCACAGCCTTCCTGTGCTCAGGAATACTGACAGCGCTGCAACACTGTGTAAGCTGGGGGGTCATTTTAAACAGTGAAATCACCAACAAAAAGCACAAAAATATTAAAAACGTGGACTAAATATTGTCTGCGAAAGGACACCTGTTTACAGTAGAAGAGCTGAAACTAGAGTTGTCACCTTGCTCAACCTCAGCTGGGAACATGCATGTTGGTGACAATTTTTTTTTTTTGCCATCCTGTGCATGTCTGTGAATGGCTGCAAAAGTGCCTTGAATATCAATTTTGAGATTACATATAATTTTAGTGAGTAAGAGAATTTGTAAATATGGAATCTGTGAATAATGAGGATCAACTGTATGTGGTGGGGGGGAAGGAGAAGAGGAATTAAAGGAAGAAGACAGGTTGAAGCTGGATCATGAATGTCCTCGAAAGCCAAGCTTTATCCCGTGGACTTTGAGGCACCAGGAGGGCCTGCAGCCAGGGAGTCACATGTGTGTGTCAGGGGTGTGTTGAGGGATGGGTTAAAGCAGTGCCAAAGAGGGACAGGGAGGGCCCGTCCCCAGAATCTCCCGCTTCTGAACGGCACATAGCCTTAAGGGGCAGGCCAGGTAACCACCTGTTCACTTCCTGAACCAGTCCTCTGTGGGCCAGGCACTGCACTCAAGGTCACCACCTACGGGCAGCTGGAGGAGGCAGACTCATACAAGGCACTTATAATTCATAGGGAAAGCGGTTCCATGGAGGAAGCAGAAGGAATCAGGGACGACTTGGGAGAAGCACTGAGAGCTTCATAAATGCATTAAGCAAATGAACGCATCAGGGAAGGCTTGTCTTTAGTAAGAGATGTTTAAGCTGAGCATGATGGGAGTTGGCTAGTGAAAGTGAAGAAGAAAGGGTGTTCCAGGCAGGGGGAACAGAATGTACAAAGTTCTCACGGTGAGAGAGACAGGAAGCATTTGGAGACTGAAGGGAACTGTCTGGCTGGGTCTAAGGTTGGGGAAGGAGTGGAGAGAGACGGACAGAGGCCAGGGAGGAGCAGTTCATGCAGGGCTTTGAGGTCTTGGTAAGGAGTTGGGACTTTATCACAAGAGCAATGGGGAGCCACGGAAGGACTCTGAGTAGGAGAGTGCCAAGGCAAGATTTACATTTAGAAATATACCTCTGGAGGACTGAGGGGAGAGCTGAGGGATGGGAAAGCAGGGCATTCAGTTATCCTGGTGAGAGATGGTGGGAACGGGTCCACGTAGACGGATGAAAGAGCAGTTCTGCAGTAAGAGCCGAAGGCCTTGGAAATGGATTAGAATGAGATTGCAGGAGAGGGGAGCGGCCAGGGTTCAGGTGCCCAGCTCTGGGGTCTAGGTGGCGATCCGTGCCATCTTCCATTTTGGGAAATACAGACGTTTGTAGGAGGGAGCTGACGAGTGTGCTATTAAGGAGGTGCTGAGTCTGAGAGGTCTGGGCTGTCAGACCAGCAGGCTTGGGGCTTGGCTGGGAGGCTGGGAAACGCTGGGCTCCACACTGAGGCTGTGGAAGGGGAGAGTGGGACGTGAGGAGGGAGGTCCAAGAGAGAGTGCTGAGAGCCCCAAAAGAGGAGAAGAAGGGATGGAGGCTGAGAAGCGGGGTCCAGGAAGGTAGGAGGAAAACAGGTCAGGGTTGGAGTGGGGAGGGGACACAGATCCTGGAAACCAAGTGAGACTGTTTCAAGAAGGGAGGGTCCACTAGACACAAACCCACCCAGGGGTCCAAGAAGATGATAGTAATGGCATCCTTGGATTTGGCAAAATTAGAGACGTTAGCAGGAGGGAGAGGAACCACACTGTGGGTGGGGGAGGAGCGGGGGGGCGGGTATGAGTGAGGGCGTTGATGTCCAGAAGACCCTTTCTAGGTGCTTCACCCTGTGAAAGGAGAGGGGAGGCCAGAGAAGCAGGAGCTGGAGACGTGGTGTTTGGGATGGTGGCGGTGGCCTGGGATGCGGTTGGTTGCTTTTTGCTCACAGGAGAGATTCCAGTTTCAATCTTGGTGGGAAAGAGCCAGTTTGGAGGAAGTTAATGGTGTCTAAGGAAAGGGAGGGCATCCCTGGAGGAGGTCCCTGAGAAGGGCTGGTGTTGGAAAGCACAGAAAATGTCCCCGAAGCTGCTGGGGTTAACAGTTTACGTGTGGGAAGTGGAGGGAATTTCCATGGTGGCGGTGGCATCTAATTTCCTCAAGGAGAGGGAGGAGAGGTCCCCTGAGGCGTGGGGATGGTGCAGCTTATGCAGCCCTTGTCTGATTCTCTTTTAAGAGGGTGTGGGAGGGTCTCCCATGTATACAGAACACTACCCTCAACCTAGAGACAACTGAGGTTAAGGGGTGAACCTGTGGCCCGAGGTGACAGCGTGTCGGGTCGGTTCCGGACTCTGCGACAGTGTGAGCGCAGAGCCCTCCCGGGCTGGGCTGGCGACCCCCGGCCCGCGCATCCTTACCCTGAAGAGCGCCGCGTCCTGCTGCGCCTGGTAGCCCTGCTTGGCTGCGTGCTTCCAGGGGATGCGGAAGAGGGTCTTGCCCGCGTCCTCCCAGCGCAGCCCAGCGTAGCGCCCGCTCTCGATCTGCGCCACCAGCCAGTCCCGGAGACGCAGGGGACCCCCGGCCCCCGCCATGAGTCGCCTGCTGTCGGGGACCCTCCCTTCGTCCCTCCGCCATTGGTCGCCGGCCATCGGGGACACAGTGCTCCGGGGACCAGGTCTGGGGAGCGCGGCGGCCAGACCCAGCGCGACAGGGGATCGCGGGGGCCACCTGGACGGCGAGTGGAGGCGGCGAAAGCGAAAGGCTGGGCGGGAGGTTTCACTTTCCTTTCTGCTCCCCAGAGGCCCTGTCGCCCCTCCCCGTGTCGCCTGGCCCGGAGGGCGTCGGTCCTCACGTCGGGGGCAGCTAGAGGCACCACCAAGACCCACTGAAGGGTACGGGGTGGGGTAGCCCGGGTTCTGCTCATCCCTGGAGGGGGGCCCCCGAAGGGCGCTCAGAGGCATCCCTTGCACCATCCCTGCACCTGTTTTCTGCTCTTCCCAGCCTACCGGAAACTTAGTCTCTTTCCAGGACCTGGACTGTAGAGGTGGGAAAAGCATAGTGCTTCTCAGACTAACTCCCAGTAGAATTGGGATGCAGAGACTGGTTTAAAATGCATACTCCTAGCCGCCATCCCAGACCTGAAGAATCAGATTTTCTGGGCAAGAAGTCCAGGAACGTGCATTTTAAACAAGTCCCGCCATGGGATTCTGATCCAGGTGGTCCATGGGTCACCCTTGGAGAAATATTTCCTTAAATATTGGGAGTCCCTTTCTGATTGCTCACCATGGTGCTGGGCCTGGCTGAAGCCTTTTCTGCAGTGTCTCAGTGGGTTCTCACAACAGCACGTGAGATGAGTGTAATTACCTACTTTGTTAAGAGGACTGAGGTCACAGAGCTAGTGCCTGGGGGAGTCAGAATCTGAACCCAGGACCCTCTGCCCCCAGAGCCCAGGGGCCTGAACAGTGCCCCACACTGCCTCCCAACAGCTGCACCTGGAGTTTATGGGTTCTGGGTGGGGTCCGTGACCCGTCCAAAGTGTATGCAATTTTTTCATCTCTACGCATTTTTCTAGGGTTTGTATCTTTCATTAAATTGTCGAAGGGGGGTTGTGATATGAAAGAGGTCAAGTAGCTCAGACTGCTCCACCCTGGCTGTGTACCTGGGAAAACTGAGGCTCTGAGAGGGAGAAACCACCCCTCACTGCAGGGATCACCGAGCTGGATGGCCAGCCAGTGTTGACCAGAGGCTGGGAGCCCTGTCCCTCATGTGTACCTGTCAGGGGCCTTGCTTCCTGATCCCCACCTTCTGTCCTCATATGGCAGCAGCCACCCAGTTCTGACATTTCTACAGTCACAGCCAGGATTCAAAATCAGAGCTGTGGGACTCTGATGGAGCACAAAAAATTTCTTATGATTAAATACAAGAGTATGGGACTTCCCTGGTGGTGCAATGGTTAAGGATCCACCTGCCAATGCAGGGGACACGGGTTCGATCCCTGGTCCAGGAAGATCCCACATGTCACGGAGCAACTACGCCCATGTGCCACAACTACTGAGCCTGTGCTCTAGAGCCCGCAAGCCACAACTACTGAGCCCACATGCCACAACTACTGAAGCCCGTGCGCTTAGAGCCTGTGCTCTGCAACAAGAGAAGCCACTGCAATGAGAAACCCGCGCACCACAACGAAGAGTAGCCTCCGCTCGCCACAACTAGAGAAACCCTGAGTGCAGCAGCGAAGATCGAACGCAACCAAAAATAAAATAAAAAATTAAAAACTAAAATAAAATAATAAATACAAGAGTAATAATTACATCTAAGCAGGAGTATTGATTGTGTCAGGCAATCTCTTCATTTTTTTCTGGGGGCGGTGGGCAGAGTCATAGTAATGACAAGGATGGGGTCCACAGCCAGACTGCCTGGATTCAAATCCCAGCCCCACCGCTTGCTAGCTGACCAGCCACTTCACAGGGCTGCTTGAGATGCAGGTAAAGTGTTTGGCACATTGCCTGGCCCACAGTAAGTGCTCAATAAATGAGTGGTATTATTGCTCTTATTGAGCCACAGTGTGGTAAAAGCAGCAATGGAAGGGGGCGGGGAGCATCATGAAGGACCTGGAACATCAGATCAAGGGGTTTTGTTTGTCCTAGAGATGATAGGAATGGAGTTTTTTTTTTTTTTTTTGGCTGAGTTGGGTCTTCGTTGCTGCACATGGGCTTTCTCTACTTGCTGCGAGCGGGGGCTACTCTTCGTTACAGTGTGCGGGCTTCTCACTGAGGTGGATTCTCTTGTTGCAGAGCATGGGCTCTACACGCGGGGGCTTCAGTAGTTTTGGCGTGCGGCTTAGCTGCTCCGCGGCATGTGGGATCTTCCCAGACCAGGGATCAAACCTGTGTCCACTGGCAGGTGGATTCTTAACCACTGTGCCACCAGGGAAGCCCCCCATTTTTTAAAAAAATATTTATTTATTTGGTTTCACTGGGTCTTAGTTGCGGCGGGCTGGCTCCTTAGTTGAGGCATTAGAACTCTTAGTTGCAGCATGCATGTGGGATCTAGTTCTCTGACCAGGGATGGAACCCGGGCCCCTTGCATTGGGAGCGCAGAGTCTTAACTACTGCGCCACCAGGGAAGTCCCCCGGACATATTTTTTCTTTTGTTTATCTGTTTATCTAGTGTCTCTCCCACCAGAATGTCAGCAACACCAGGGCACAGGTTTGCCCATTGCTGTGTCTTCAGTGCCCAGTACAATGCCTGGCATACAGTAGGTACTCAATGAACTCATGTTGCATGAATGCAGAGGAGGAGGTTGGGTAGCAGGTGAAGGTTATTTCATCCATCCTCCCACCCCGAATACTGGAATCTGGGCCTCCCCCACAGCCCTGGACACACTGCTTGGTGCATAATAAGAACCCCCATACAGGTGTTTATTAGATTATAGAGATTTCAGATCTCTCTTAATTCTAAGTTAATTTTAGTTTAGGAAAAATCAGCTCGGGTGACCCCTGTTCATCCTCAGAGTCAGTTTGCTGCTTTATGGGCTGCCCTGAGACCCTCCCTCCACGGTGGCTCCCCTGGCCTTTAAACTCTAGGTGGGGAGGGCCATTCCCACTAGCTGGGGGTGGATCCTCCTTGCCAATAACCTTCAAGACCAGAAGGAGCTGCTTCTTAACAACCATCATGGGACACAGAGTGTCTAGCTTCAAACCCAGCCTCCCCTACTCTAGCTGTGTGTCCTTGGGCAAGCTGCCTGACCACTCTGAGCCTCAGTTTCCTCCCCGAGGAGTAAGTGAACTCATTCAAGTAAAAAGTCAGGCATGAGGCAGGTACTACTACTATACCTTTACTAGCTAAGATTTGTGGATAGGGAAAGGAAAGGAGCTGGGGAGGAGGCGGGGGCGGGGCGCAGTGCTCAGGGAGGACAGGAGCTCAGCCAGGGGGAAAGGGGTTCAGAGAGGAGGAGCTGGCGGCCTTTTCAGGAGACCAGGGCTCCAGGGAGAGATGGGGTGAGGGTCAGGGAAGTGGAACTCAGCCCTGCAGACTGCAGTTCACGGAGGGTGGCAGGCTCCTCAGGCCCTAGGGGATGCAAACCCCCTCCCATTCTTTTTTCCGGCAGGCTCCAGCCCCTGGCAGAGTCCTGCAGCCCTGCCTTTGCTCAATGAAGGAACGACTGGGAGGCGATCAGACAGGCAGCTTCTGTGTCTCTTTAATATCCTCCAGGCCCATCCAACTACCCCACCCACCCACTCCCACTCCCACCGCCTTTAATGGGAGGGGGGGCCGGGGGCACCCTCCCCCAGCCCAAGAACTAAGGCACCAGGTAGCTGCAGCAGGCCGGCCCAGACACAGAGCCACACACACAGATGGAGGACACACTGACCGCGGACGCAGACAAGCAAGGCGCGAAGGGGGCAGGGGCGGGGATCAGGCCGCCGCGGGGCTCCCACAGGCTCTGGGCCCGTCCTGAAGGCCGTGGGAGGCGCAGACAATCCCCGAAGGGGACCGGTCGAGAGGCCGAGGGGCGCCACGGCGGGGCAGGATCCTCACTTGCTGCCTTTGCGGGACAGACACCGCGGGAGGCAAGAGAAAGTCTGCTTGACGCGCGCCAGCAGCGGCAGCGGCCGGTGGGCTTCCCGGGGCGACCGCGGCACCAGGCGCTGCAAGGTCCCCTCCGAGGCCGAGGAGCTGGGCGCGGGGGAAGAGGCCGCGCTCGCAGAGCCCTGCCGGCAGCGCGCGCACCTCGGCAGCAGCGCGCGCACCTCCTCCTCGTCGCGGAAAGGGCTCTCCCCGAAGCGCTCCTCCAGCTGCCGGCGAAGCTGGGGTGGGGTGGAGTCGGGGTCGATGCCGGGCCGCCGGCTCGGTCCCCTCCCCAATCCTCAGAGCTTCCGCTCTTCTTCGAGCTTCCCACACCTCGCTAAGCCCCTCCCGTCCTGACCATCCTCTTAGCTTCCCTTCTGCGTCCCCATCCCCCTAACTGAGCCCCTCTCCCTCCGAATCCCTCCCCTCTCCCTGAATCCCCTTCCCCTTTGACACTCCATCTTCCAGACCTACTAAAGTGAGCCCCCCACCTGCACAGTGGGGACCACATTAACCCCTCCCCACACTGCCCAACAACCCTACTCAAGCAGGCCCTCTTCCCTGCCTGCCTCTTTCCTAATGCAGCCTTGCAGACAAGTCTCTGGGCAGCAGCCTGCCTTCCTGCACTGACTGCTTCTCTCTCTCATCTCTCGTTTGCGGGTGGGGGAGGGCGCGGCTCAGTCCCCGACATCTCCATGTGCCATCTGCCCAGTGGGCATAAGAGAAGGAACTGCTTTGGCCTCATCAAGGACCCAGGGGTGGAATAAGGACTGGACATGTCTCCCCAGAGGAGCCAAATGTTCAAATGCCTTCAGGCTCCAGGTAGGCAGAGCAGGCAATGCTGGAACCTAGCCAGATTGAAGGGTCCATAATCAGGCCCACGGGTGTTCAAATCCTAAGTTAAAAAGGAAAAGAAAACACCTGGCCGTCCAACCTAGGGGCTAGGTTAGCTCAAGAGCCATGAGTTCAAGACCCCAGAAAAATCTTCTGCCAGGTCTGAAGCACAGGCTAAATTCCTTCCAATCAGTGCTCAGCTCAAGTAAGAAGAGTTTCCCACCCCTGCCCCTGCCCCTACCTTCCGGGAACTGCCCCAGCCAAACTCTTCAAGCTGCTGCCTAAAGCCTGGGTTGGGGTTGGCGATGGGCCGCGTGGCCTTGATGGCTTCAAGCACGTCCCGCCAGCTCAGTCCTGTCACAGTCATCACATATGCCGTCACGATGGTGGTGCTTCGGGAGATGCCTGCAAAGCTGGGACATCCCACCCCAAGGCTTCAGGTAAGGCCCAATCTCCTCCGTGTCCTCCAGGCACCCCATCCCCACTTCAGCTCTCCCACCCTTGCCTCCTGAGCTCCAACCACAAGGAACCTGCCAGGACCCGTCTTCCCACATCAGGCCTTTGTCTATGCTGTTCCCTCTGCCTGGCATTCACCCACATCAAAGGCCTGAGTGAAACATCACTTCACTCAATCATTCAGTACACGTTTCCTGATCATCTGTGATTTTTCAGGTACTGGGGATATAGTGGCGAATAAAACAGACATGGTCTCTGCTATCCTGGGGCTTACAATATGGTTGGGAGAGACAGACACTAACAAGGGAAGCAATTTCAGGTGGTGATAACTGCTTCGAAGATGAGTCCAGAGGCTAGGAGATTGTATAAGAAGAGGTATTAATCTAGTGGAAGGGATGCGGAGGATTAGGGAAGGGGTTCGCAAGGAAGTGACATCAAGCTGAATCCTGAAAGATGGGTAAGGATTGTCAAGAATGTTCTGGGCAGTGTACAAAGACCATGTGGGTGGGATCCTGGTGGACTTGAAGAATGGGGAGATGGCCAGCACAGCTGGAGCAAGGAAAGGAGGAAGAGAGGGGGAGAGGCAGGCTGGAGGAGCCGTCCCTATGGCTGGGGCTCAGGCAGAGCTACCCTGAGCCAGGCGTAGTGAGAAGTTATGGAATGAATGAAATCAACAGGGCCAGGGGCCCCTGGGAAAACTCAGGGGTCCCATCTCCCAGCCTGGGGCTCCTCACTGCCCTGTACTACTGCCTCAAAGGCTAGAGGGGAGGAGAAGGAGCTGGAACTACTGAAGGATGCTGGGCTACCTGCCTGACCTCACCTATTCCTCCCAATAGCTTGCCAGGTCAACATCCTTTTTTCCCATTCTACAGATGAGAAAATTGAGTCTCAGGGAGAAATAGCTATCTGGCCATGGCCATACAGCTGGTAAGAGACAGAGCCTTGATCTGAGTCCTCCATCAGCCTGTCAGACGAAGGGTGGACTGTCAGGCATCGTGACAGGTTGGAGAAGATCCATCGCAGGCTCTGCATTCCCCACAGGATGAGGGCACGTTCAGGATGGAGGAAGGCCACTCACTTCCCCTCCCCCCACTCCCCTCTTAACTCACCAGTGCACAAGGCAGTTTCCCCCATTGAGGCGGCAACAGTGGATGAAGTTGATACATTCTTTGAAGTGCTTTTTGCTAGAGAAGAAAGCAATAAGGTACAGAGCACTGGGGGGGGACAGGTCTCCTAGGAGTTGTCCCCCTCCCCATTTCTGGGATGGCAAGAGACAGAGCCCTGGATCCTCAGGTCAGCCAGCACGTGCAGTGACTAGGGGCTGATACTGTAGTACTGGTGGAGGTGTGTGTGAAGCAATAATGGTGGCGTTTCAGGAGGTGAGAGGCCAATGATGGCAAATCCCACCGCAGAGGCAGGAGCACCTCTTCAACGGGTCCTGTGGATCCTATTTTCATGGAGGGTTTATCTTGACCTTTCAAGGAAATGGGTGCGAGGAGTCCCACCCCTCTGGGGTCTGCAAACAGAGCGCCTGGGGACAATAATGGTCAACAACAGTGTTGGGAGCAAGAGTCCCAAGGGGCAGGAGTGTCTGTCTGGGTCCCTCCCAGGCTGGGGTGTACTACTGCTAATAACATAAACCAAAATCCTGCTTTCTGAGCCCTCATTACACGCCAGGCCCTGTCCTAGATCCTCAACCTGTGCTATCTGATCTATGACAGCCTCCTTGGTGCTGATGGCCCCAACCCCTCACATACCCATTTTCTCTCTCAGAGAGGGGAAGTGATTTGTCCAAGGTCAAACAGCAAGTAAATGGCAGAGCCTGGCCTGAACCCAGATGCCTTAACTCCAAGGCCAGGAACAGGCTGAGCCTGACCCTTTCAAATCCACTGGGGCGTCTGAGCCTGAGGGACAGGGTGTTTTCTCCATTTCATAGCCAAAGAGACTGAGCTGTGGGAGGTTAAGACTTGGCCAGCGGCATAGGCAAGGGTGTGGCTGAGACAGAGTCCAGGTGGTCTGGGAGAACACCTGTGCTGGGGTCTCCAGGACAGCTTTGTGGCCTGAGTCCTCTCTGTCCTCCCTCAGACCACCTCCCACCCTCCCTCTTCCCCCCACATGAAGCAGCTGTCTGTCCATCTGTCAGCCCGTCCAGAGGAACTTACATGGGTACCTCAGGGGCGTCGGCCACTGAGATGCGAAGGTAGGTTATGTCCTGCAAGTACAAAACACACATGGGCAGCCTGCACCCCAACCCCAGCCTGGGCCTCCCAAGCACCTCGCAACCTTAGGCCAGTTCCTGCCCCTCTCTGGGCCACTGTTATCGTCTCTGTCCAAAGAGGGTAGACACCTCCTCTGAGGGCCTCCCAGGTCTGACCATCTGTGGTTCCAGAACCTTCTGAGAAGATGGTATCCTAACCCCATAGCTGACTCGGGCACAAAGACTTGCCAAAAAGGATTCAGGGACCTTTTATTTAATAGCTGGGAAAGGGCCACTTAACTTGACTCCCCTCCATAAAAGGATTACAAAATTACACAGTAAGAAGGGCAAAGCAGATTTTATTCTCTTGAAAAGAAACAAGAAATACGAAGATTAGTTTTAGTTCATGAATTGTGGTTATAAAACTCTGTGCTAATTATTAAAATAATCAAGGAATGAATTGTCAGGAATTTCTCCAACAAACTTGCTACCACATCTTTCACTCCACGCCTAACCTTCCCACAAGATCTTAAAGATGAGCCCTGCCCACATTCCAAGAATCACTTTTCTCAGGGACCTCTCTTAGTCCTTTGATATTCAAATGGCTCTTTTCAAGGGACTGGCGCACCTCCAGCCAGTGACTAAGTGACCGCCTGGCTAGGTCCTCATCTGTTAGTGGCTTTGTGTGAGATTCCAGCCCTTCTCTGTAACTCACTCTCCCCAAGGTCACACGAGCCTGCATCTTTTGCAAGGTTCGCAAATTCGCTTTGCAACAAATTTGGCCTTGGATTTGCAGGGCATTATCAAACCCTGACTGGTAAATTCACTGATGGATGGGGAGGGAGAAGAGGGCAGGGCTGCCGGAGCAGGGACTCATTTTGCCAGTAGTCATTTCATTAGTAAATATAGTCATGCCTAGACAACCTTCCTCAGGCACTCTAGTGACTTGTGTACTCCAAATACTCCAAAACAAGCCTGCTCTATAAAGCAAAATCAGACTCCATTGACCTGGAAATTTCTTCTAGTGTCTCCGTGACACTGAGAACCACAGATTATTGGAGGTAGCTCTTAGAGACCATCAAATCTGACACAAGGGGAAACTAAGGCCCAGAGAGGGCGAGGACCCTGCCCAAGGGCACACAGCAAAGCTGTGACAGAACCCGGTCTGGATCTCAGATCTCCAGAGTCCCTTCCCACCCACAGTTCTCTCCCGTCGATGGGTGAGACAGACTCTAACAGATAAAGAGGAAGGGGCTCTGTTTATCGATTGAGAATATGATTAACTTTGTTATTATGTCAGCTATAATTTGCTGAGCGCCTATTTTGTGGCTCTCAACAACCCAGTGAGGTAGGTACTGTTATAAAATTCCCCTTTTACGGATCAGGCAACTGAGGTCTAGAGAAGTGAAGTACCTGTGCCCAAGGTTACAGTCAGAATGTGGTGAAGATGTGAACTCAGAGCTCCTGACTCCAGCACATGTGGCCTGGATTTCCTACTTCCCTACTCTAGGTCATAACACCCTCACCCCGTCTTTTCCAGGATTCGATAATACCAGCTCCAACCCTCCCAGTGGGGGCCGTGCTGTACAGTGTGCAAAGCATCTTTACCATGTCACAGTCCCCTGGGGGCAGATAGGGCTGAGGGATCAGAGGCCCAGACAGGTGAAATCATAGCCCCAGGTCACAAGCGAGACACAGAGCCCAGAAACATCTACGTGGAGTCATCTATTCAGTTGGACAACGGGAAGCCCCTGTGGGAGACTTTTTAAGGTTTAGTGTGAGGCCTCTGGAGCCAGATGGCCTGTGTTCAAATTCCAGCTCCTTAGTTTCCTGGATGTGTGACCTCAGACCAGTTACTTTACCTCTCTGGTCCTCAGTTGCCAGAGAGGGAGCAAATAGGGATGCTAATGTAAAACAGGCCAGTTTTTAAGCAAATGAGTTAGCATATGGGTCAGGAAGGCCTGGTGCCAGTCGAGGATCTGGCACGTCGTAGGTACTTGATAAATGGGTGCTGTGGGGGTCTGAAACCCCCCTTCCCACCCATGTGCAGCTCTGGGATGGGGGTAAGGCTTACCTGCAGCAGAGGCTGGGGTGACTCGTGGATGGAGATGATGTGTGTGATCTTATTCCGGCCTAGCTGATCTGTGTCTTTGGCGTCTGAAAGAAACAAGGATGCTTGAGCCAATCTGGCAGGTGTGACCTATATACTCCGATGGCCAAGTGAGGCGGGAGCTCACTGCCCCACTCTCCTACTCAGCCCGCCCTCTCCACCTTGGCCCACCCTCTGCCGGCTCCCTGCTCCTTCACCACCTCTTGCTCCCAGCATGACAGGTCCTGTCACACCCCTAAGCTTCAGTCTCTCCACTGCGGCACCCACAGGTAACAGCCCAGCACCTCCCCAGCCTTGCCCCTGCTGTTCTTTCCATTGCAAACACCCTTCTGTGGCATATCCTTCACCAGGCAATTCTTCTAGGAATCTTGACTACAGAAGGGTTAACTCACACAGAAAGCTGTGTGTAGAAGATGGTTCTCTGCACTGCTGCTTATGACTGTCAACACATCAGAAACAGTTAAAAATGGGAACTGGGCTTCCCTGGTGGTGCAGTGGTTAAGGATCCGCCTGCCAATGCAGGGGACACGGGTTCGGGCCCTAGTCCGGGAAGATTCCGCATGCCATGGAGCAACTAAGCCCGTGTGCCACAACTACTGAGGCTGCGCTCTAGAGCCTGCGAGCCACAACTACTGAGCTCGCATGCTACAACTACTGAAGCCCGTGCGCCTAGAGCCCGTGCTCCACAACAAGAGAAGCCACGGCCATGAGAAGCCTGCGCACCACAATGAAGAGTGGCTCCCGCTCGCCGCAACTAGAGAAAAGCCTGCGTGTAGCAACGAAGACCCAATGCAGCCAAAAAAAAAAAAAAAAAAAAAAGGGAACAAACCACAAGGGGACTGGATAAATAATGGTATATTCATACTTGAATACTGTGCAGCCACTAACAAGATCTCTGTGTGCTGATGTGCAAGGAAGCCCACAATGTATTATTAAATGGGAAACACAGGTTACAGAACAGCATGCAGAATAGGCCTCCATTTTTGTTTTAAATATTATATCTATATGTACAAAGATACATGAAAACAACCCAGGGATATACCTCCCACAGCTATCAGTAGCCAGCTCTAGGGGCTGGATTTCCAGTGCATGCAGACCTTTTATAATCGAAGAAATAACACTTGATCTCCACATGCCCACTTCCTCATTCACCACATTTACTGAGTGTTTACCATGTGCAGCCTTGGCTGGGCATGGCATTGTGGGGTCAAGTTCATGGCTCCTGCCCTCATGGGCCTGCACACTTAAAGGGGATTCAGACCTTACTTACCAAATATTCAGAAGTCGGTGTGGTGTGAGCTGCTGAGGGAGCTCCCGTGGGGGAAGGGATCAGGGTTTAGGAAAGTGGGGCCCCTAAGCCCAGAGTGGAACAGGAGTGGATGGGGAAAGCTCTGCCCCAGTGCAGATGCCCCTCCCTCCCTAAAGCTTTCTCTGACTCCACAGATGGAAGTGACTTTTCCTGCCTTGGGTCTCCCAAGCTCCGGACCAGCCTGTCTCTTAGCCCAGGCCTGGGACAGGCGGAGTGCTGTGGCCTTGGGACAGAGCGGGCAGTGCTCCCCGGTGAAGTTTCTGACGTAGAGTCCAGTCTCTAGAGACCTCTCCTCTGAGGAGGAGGTTGTGCCAGGAAGCCTTCCCAGCTTCCCAGCTAGAAGCAACACCTCCAAACAGACCTCAACCCAGAACCTCAGGGCTGGCAAAATCCTTAGAAGCGGGGGTGGGCCTTGTGCTGTGGGAGAGGCTGAGGCTCAGAGCAGGTGCAGCCTTGCCCAGTGTCCAGTGTTCGGAGCCCTCTGTACTGGGGACACTCCTCCACCCACGTCCCCCTTAGTCTTCATGAGTTCTTTCCCCCTCCCAGCCTGGCATCGCTTCCCTGCCCCCGGCCCCATTCCTGAGCGTGTCCAGGGTGCGTGGGCCGGAGCATGAATGGTGGACACAGGCCTGGGACAGGGAGTATGCCATGGCCTTGGGACAGAATGGGCGGTGCTCACCGATGAAGTTTCCGAGGTAGAGTCCAGGAAGTACCTACAGGAGAGACAGGCCGGGGTCAGCCGGGTAGGGGTGCATGCAGCCCTGCTCAGTCCCATGAAGGGCGTCTGGCCCTCAGGACTCAGGGAGCGATCACCCCCGTCTTGTGGGCCTGGATGCTCTATGAGTGATGTCTGGGGAGGGCAGCAGGGGGGCATCAAGGGAGGCCAGCCTGGGTAGGGGGAGAGGAAAGAGGAAGGAGGGGCACAAAGACCTAGGGAAAGAGGGGGGGAGGAGCACAGGGGAGGGGGCAAAGGGAGAGGTGGACTTTCTAAGGTGGGTGATGGGGAATTCTGAGAAGGAGGTGGGAAGGCAGGGACAGATGGGGGTCGTGCCTTGGGGTGGGGGATGGGGAAGGATAGAGAAACAGCGTTAGAGAGAGTCCAGGGAGACAGAGACACATGGAGACAGAGAAAGGGACTCAGGGAGAGATAGTCTGGGGGTGACAAGAGTGCCACAGAAAGACACAGCAAGAAATACAGAGTCACAGAAACTGTCAGAGACAGAGACACAGAGAGGCAGAGTCAGAGAGAGATACCGCCCCAGAGAGACAGACAGAGACGTACGATCTGAGGGTCCCAGGGAGACAGAGAAATAGACACACAGACCGCCAGAGCCAGAAGGTCAGAGGCGGGCGCCCGGCCGGCGCTGGGGCCGGCCAGGTGCGGGTTGCGCCATCCCGGCCCCCTACCTTGGTCATGCCATTCCCCATGATCCCGGGGGCGGGGATCCGGGCGCACCCCCAGCTCGCCACCCGCTGAGCGCAAGGGTCACAGCTGCCCTGACGGCCCGGGCCCGGCGCCTGCAGCCTGGCGGGGATCGGGGGGCCTGGTGTCCGCAGCCTGGCGGGGATCGGGGGGCCTGGCGTCCGCAGCTCGGCCCAGCCCTGCCCAGCTGCCGCCGCCGCCGCTGCCGCCGCCACCGCCCGCCGACCCCCGGCCAGGGAGGGAAATGCTGGAGTCGCCGCTGCCGCCGCCGCCGCCACCGCCGCTGCAGGCTCCTCCTACCCCCTTGGTCATGTGGGCCGCCCCCCCCACCCGTGGGTCGCGGCGGGGGGCTGGACAAAGCCCCAGTGTGCCGGGCCCGGGGCCCGCGGGACAACGGCAGCTTGTTGGGGCCGCGAGGGGCCTCCACCTCCGGAGGTGGGGGCGGGGCGCTCCCCCCACCCTGGCACCGTCAGGCGCGGGCGGGGCGGGGGCGGAGAGAGCCCCCAGCCGCGGGCTCAGAGACTCGGATCCCAGCTCCAGCTCTGCCCGGCCCTCCCTGCGGGCCCTGGGGCGAAACGCCTAGCTCCTTCGGCCTCGGTTTTCTAGCAGAAACGTGATGGGGGCTGGACTTTGATCTTCAGATTCTGTTTGAGACGAGAAAAGTGGGTAATTCCTTCCCTTTGTACATCTCCCTGCTCCGTCCCCCATGCAGGCATCTTACCAGCCAACCATCCTCCTCCCCAACTCTTGCAGCCAGTCTGTCCTCCCATCCTCCACTCCATCCATTCACTGTTCCGTCTGTCTGTTCATTCATCCAGCCGTCCTCCCATCTCTTCCTCCCATATACTTTGGCCTCTGAGGATAGTGCCATCTGGGTCAGCTCTGCTGGGACCAGGCATAACTCTGCTTAGGGGCCCCAGTAAATCAGAGGTGCATGTGAGGAGAGGGAGATGAGTGAGTGTTACAGTCACCTGGGTTCCTTGGAGTAAAGGAGACTACGACAGGATGTAGTTAGAGGCAAGAGTCTCAGAAGGTGAGTCTGGAGACCAGGGTTCCAGGCCCTATTCATTCACCTCTGACCTGCTCAGTGACCTTGGGCAAATCCATTTGGGCTCCCAGCTACCCAAACGGTATGTCTCAGTGTGCTGCTACTAGGACCAAAGATGGAGAATGTGAAATAACTGAGAGCACACACCTCCTGTGGAACTGAAATAGAAGCAGCTGAACCAGCTTTACTCCTCTAGCCGTCACCTGCCCCCCTCCATCTGTAGTGGTAAGTGACTGTGGGAGGAATGTGGGTACAGAGAAGGACAGGGTCAGAGGAACCTGTTTGAAATGCAGTGACTGCAGGAAAATAAAACTGTTTCTTTGGTATTTCTTTCTTCCTCAAATTCACAGTGTACATGGGGCTGCCTGTCTCAGCTCTGTGTCCAAGGTTCTCATATAAACCAAATTATTCAACAAATACTTACTGAGTACCCACTATATGGTAGGCATTAGGGATGTCCCTAACAGATAAGGTGGCAGTGGTTCCTACCTTTGTTGGCTAACGGTCTAGACCAGCGTTGCCCAGTAGGAATACAATGTGAGCCACATGGGTAATCACAAATTCTCTAGTAGCGACATTAAAAAAGTAGAAAGAAGCAGGTTGTTACTCATGGTTTTATTTGACCCAGTATAGCCAAAATATTATCATTTCAATGTGTAGTCAATATTTAAACATTATTAATGACATATTTTACATTCTTTTAATTGTATTAAGTCTTTAAAATCCAGTGTGTATTTTATACTTAGAGCACATCTCAATTCAGTTTAGCCACATGTCAAATGCTTAATCGCCATATGTGGCTGGTAGCTCCATACTGGACATCAGGGCTAGGAGGGAAGGCAAACAAAATAGACAAATAGACAAAGCATTTACAAACGGTCACAATTTTCTATGGAGGAAGCAAACTGGAGGACAGGAAGAACTTCTGTAAATAGGAGACATTTGGATAAGACCTGACATGTAAGACGGACACAGCTGTTTAAAGAGTGGAGAGATTTCCAGCAGAAGGAACAGCACAAGTAAAGGCCCTGCGGTGGGAAAGCTTGGTCTTTGGGAAGAGCCAGTAGGACTGGAGGGGAGGAGGCCAAGGGAAGGTGGTAAGATTGAGGCTAAAGAGGAGAAGAGGCCAAGCATGAAGGACCACGTATGGCCATGATTGGGTGTTTAGAGTTTCCTTCTCAGTATGATGGAAAGCCAGTAGGAAAATTTAAACAGAGTGGCCATGTCATCTGATTTACATGGATCACATTGGCCCCTAACTGGAGTATAGATTAGAGAAGCAAAGAAGGGAGGCTTTGAGGAGAGATGGTGAGAGATGGCAAGAGATGAGGTGCCCTGGGACAAAGAGGGAGTGGAGAGGCTGCAAAGAAGGGGAGAGATGCAGCATATATTAGTATTTTGGCAGCATAACCGACATGTAGATAGATTATATGTGGGGAAAAGGAAGGAATTCTAGGATGACTCCCAGTTTTCCTGCCTTGAAAATCGCTATCTGTGCCTCAGAAGTAAAATCAGGGTTATTAATCCATTCAACAAATAATTATTGGACCCCAGGTTATACAGGAAATATTGCAAAAGATGTACTGTCTGACCTGAGTTTTCCAGAAGTCCCCACCCTATGGATGGCATAAAGAAATGCCGAGAAGGCGGCCTGAAGACCAGTTCCTCATCATGACCCTGGCCTTAGCAGCTCCGTGAACCTGGGCAGGTGACCGAATGCCCCGGGTCTGTTTCCTCATCCATCTGGGGGCAATTAACACATAACCCTTTGTACCTCTACTTGATTGTTGGGGAAATAATCAAAGCACAGGTAGGAAAGAACTCTATGAGGTTAAAAACCCTGGAAAAAAATGTAGTTATTAGATTTAACACATTTAATATCTATATACTGTTCAGGCTTTGAAAGTGTTAGTTGTTACAAAGCCCAATTTGCCTTAAATGAGTCACGGGAAGTGACAGTTTTTTAAAACCAGTAATATGAAGATGCTAAAATGCAGTTCTCACCTTGTGTTTCCTTGCTTAAAACCATTCAGTGGTTCACCATGGTAGGCAAGTTAATGGTCTCCCCGAAGATGTCCATTCTCTAATCCTTGGAAATTGGGATCGTGTTATGTTACATGGCAAGAGGAAATTAAGGCCGCAGATGGAATTGAAGTTGCTGATCAGCTGACCGTGAGTTGGGGAGATTATCCTGGATTGTTTGGGAAGGTCCAGTGTAATCACAAGAATCCTTATAAGTGAAAGAGGAAGGCAGGAGTATAAGAGTCAGAGGGGATGTGATGACAGCAGCAGAGGTCACAGTGCTATGATTTCTGGCTTCGAGGATGGAAAGAGGCCATGAGGAAGGCAAAACAAAGAAACAGACTCTCTCATAGAGCTTCCAGAAGGAACTCAGCCCTGCCAACACTTTCATTTTAGCTTAGTGAGACCCGATTCAGACTCCTGACATCAGGAACTATATGCTAATACATTTGTACTGTTTTAAGTCATTCAGTTTACGGTAATTACAGCAGCAATAGGAACCTAATACACTCACCAGTGCCCTTGGGGAAAAGTCCAACCTGCTAAGTACGGCACACAAAGCCTTGTGGGATTGGGCTTCTGCCACTGTGACTCTGAGCAAATTTCTTAACTTCTATGGGCCTCAGTTTTACCATCTGTAAAATGGGGAGGAAAAAACCCTCTAGGTCTGTAGTGAGATTAAATGCAAGGACATATTTAAAGTACCTACTAGAGAGACTGCACACAGCACATCATCATTATCATCATTATTGTTGTTGTCATTATTATTATCACGGAGCAATTGACAGGCAGTTAGGAGGCCTGGGTTCTACTCCCCTCACTAGGACTCTGTTTCTGCATCTGTAAAAAAGGAAACAAACAAAAACATATAGGTTTGGCCGTCTCATCTTTCCTCTCTTCACTCTTTCCTGGTCACTGATCTTCATTCACTTCCTCAAACATTCTTCACTCTGTCTTCCAATTTTGTACATGCTGTTCCCTCTGCCTGGAATGCCCTTCCCATCCCCTTTACCAGATGAACTCCCATTTCCTCCTGGAAGTCTCTGCTGACCCCAATTAGATTGGTTAGACCTCACTGTTATGCATTCCCAAAACATCCTAAACTTCCTCTATCATAGTACTGATTTTCTTTTATTACTATGGCTTGTTTTTCATTTAGAAAAAAAAGAAAAACAAATCCAGATAAGAATATTTTGACCTATTTGCTTCAACTGGGTTCTTTAAAAAAAACCATTTCAAATAAACTTGACATAGTTGAAGTTCCCTCTCCTCTCTCCTCCTCCTTAATTCTCTCCCCACAGGCAACGCTATCATGAATTGGGTGTGCATCTTTCCAGTCTGTGTTTTTACACTTGTAATACCTATATGCCCATAAATATATAGAATGTGCTTTTGTATGTGTGTTTATAATTAACACAAAGGTAACCTTTAAAAATATTTATCATTCTACAACTTTCTTTTATTGATCCAACAATAGGTTTGGGGGATATCTCCATGTTGATATAGAGCTGGATCATTCATTCTAATCACTGTATAGTATTTTTTTATTAGGGTATATCCCCTTTTATTCATCCATCACCCTACCAATGGACATTTAAATCATTTCTAATATTTTCCACTAATATAAAGAATGCTTTATATTATATGCAAAGAACATCCTTATACATACAACCTATGCACAAGTGTTCGAATTTCTTTAGGGAAGGTTGTCATCTTGCACATTAGCTGTAAAACAAAAGGTAGTCCATGGGTGGTGCAGCTGTATTCAGAGAGCCTATGGGCTGTATATCCAGCAGTTGAATCGACGAGTTGTAAGGTGTGTGCCTTTTCAACTTTATGAGATATTGCCAAATTGCTTTCCAAAGTGTGAATGTAATCATATAAAGATTCCTGTTCC
Organism: Grampus griseus; assembly: GCF_964374135.1. Classification (NCBI taxonomy): domain Eukaryota; kingdom Metazoa; phylum Chordata; class Mammalia; order Artiodactyla; family Delphinidae; genus Grampus; species Grampus griseus. The sequence goes on from NC_139008.1 coordinate 62,365,668, forward strand.
CCAACATGCTCACAGACACTTGGCATGCATATGTGTTTTAATTTTGTCTAGTTGATGTATTTAAAATCATCTCTTATAATTATTTTGATTTATGTATCTCAGTTGCCTATTGGCAATTCAAGTTTTTTTCCGCTGAAAGTTCCCTATTTATATATTTTGTTCACTTTTCCTTTGCAGATTGTGGGGGAGAGTCTTTCTTAATGGTTTTCAGGAGTTCTTTGAATGCTTGCCCTTTGTTATATAGGTTGCAGATTTTTACTCCTAGTCTATTGCTTGTCTTTTAATCCAATTTGCAATGTCTTCCGTTACATGGCAGTTTAAATTTTGAGAGAGTCACAGATCAACTTTTCCCTTATGAGTTATGCTTTATTAAGAAATCCTTCTTCACCATGAAGTCATAAAATTATATATATATGTATGTACGTATATACAGTTGACCCTTGAACAACATGATTTTGAACTAAGCAGGTCCACGTACATGCAGATTTTTTTCAATAAATATGTACTACAGTACTATACAATCGGAGGTTGGTTGAATCCAAGGATGCGGAACCGTCTATAGGGAAGGCCAGCTGTAAAGCTATAGATGGTTTTTCAACTTCTTGGGGTTGAAACCCCTAACGTCCGCATTGTTCAAGGGTCAGCTGTAGTCCGAAATATTTGTTTGCCATATTTATTCTTTAATCCATTTGAATTAGGTATCTTATTTTTTATTCCTATGGAATGCCAGTTTCTCAGTGCCATTTACTGAGTTCTCCATCCTTTCCCTTCTGATTTATGATGCCACCTCTATGTATGGTACATCAAGTTCACACACACACACACCTGTGTCTGTTTCCAGGATCTCCATTGTATTCCATTAATATTTGCCTCTCCCTGCACCATAATGTGACTTAATAGGCAGAGAAATATCTCCTTTCCCCAACAAATACACTTTGTTTTTTTGGTTTGATAAGGGCTCTCAAAAATCCTGATTGGATTTGGGAAAATACATGTCTTTATGATACTGAGTCTTCCCATCCACGTACATGGTATATCCCTCCACTTATTCAGGCCTTCTTTAATGTCCTTCAATAATGTTTTGTAATTTTCTCTATGAGAATATTAACTCCACAATCCTTATTAGTTTTGTTCACTGCTGTATCCTCAGAGTCAAGAATGGGGCAAGACATAGAGTAGATGCTTAATAATAATTTGTTGTTTAATGAATGCCTTGCATATATTTTGTTAGATACATTCCTACATAACTTACGTTTTGTTGGTATAAAACAACAACAACAAAATTTTTTGAATAGTTTCTAGTCAGCTATACAGATATAGGTATAGAGATTCCAGGGCAGTGGAAGGACAGGGAGCCAATACAGGGTGCAATGACGAATAAATTGCCACTTCAGGTTATACGCAGGGGAGAGACAAGATCAGATTTGTGTTTTAAAGGGCTCTTTGCCTGCAGTGCAGAGAATGAATTGGAATGGATAGGGCAAAGTGGGCACAACTAGACAGGAGGCTACTGCAGGCATTGAGGCGAGTCCTAGCATAGTTGGTGCCTAAGAATTAGAGTGACTGGGAGAGATCAGAAGTGACCGATTGGCCAGGTGACCAACTGACCAGGTAACTCAGTGAGGGACCGAGTAAGGAAACTTAGAATCATCGCATTGACCAAAAACTGACAACTTTTCAGACGCAGCGCTATTTAGTTCAACCAAAGTGCAGCCGGAGGAGACGCTAGGCAGTGAGTGCCCGCGGCTGGCAGCCGGTCTCTGGCCCGGTGTGCCCCAGGGTCGCGGAGGCGTGGGGCTGGGAGAGAAAGTAGAGGGGAGCAGAGGGGTCCGGGCCGCAATGACACGCAAGGGCTTCAATCAGCTCGAGACTGCGAGCTGCGCCAAACGGCGTGTCTTTGCCTCATCCAATCAGAGCGGCAGAGCCTTCCCTCCGTCGCCTTGGCAACGGGACGCAAACGCTCGAGCGGGACGCAGTGACGGTTTGGGTCGGGCCCTGGGGAATTGTATCATGTCGCGACAGAAGGTAGGGGTGCCCCTCGATCCAAATGTTCCATCGTCCCAGAGAGGGAGGGAAATCGCGGAGGGATTCAGAAGTTGTGGGGTCCTCGTGGAGAGATTCCGGTTAGAATGGGAAGAAAATGATGAGTTCAGAGAAAAAACTACAAGTCCCGGCATGCCGCGCAACGCCGGAGTTCCTGCGAGAGTCCAAGAAACCCAGTTTGCTGGCGGGAAATTTATGAAACTCTAGGATTCTAAACTGTACTCAGCGATTTCTGTGACCCCCGGGGAAGCTCAGAATTTCGTATTTCCTGACCTGGAAAAGCTCTTAGAGATCTTTTCACCCCGTGCCGTCTTACGACTCGCTCATCCATCTATAATCCATCCATCCCTCCATCCATCCACCCCCAAAACGCTAATGTGTTTTTTTCCCAGGCGACCCCAGTGCTGGCCAATGGGGGCACAGAGGTGAATCTGACAAGCCCCTGCCCTCTAGGAGTGCACAGGCCAACTCCCCCATTTCAGAAGTGGGAAAGATTAGACCCAGAGAGAGGAATGAATTACTCTAGAATCCAGCTCTCCCACCCCAACCTGCTTCTTATCCCGTGTGGCACCTCTGATGAATGGTACCTAAAGAAATAAATTTCTTTATTTCCCTCCCAGAGCATTAAAATGAGTGATTACATTGGGCCCACCTGTGTACTTCAGGATAATCTCTTTGTTTTAACGTCAGTTGATTCCAAACCTTAATTCCATCTACAACCTTAATTTCCCTTTGCCATGTAATGTAACACATTCACAGGTTCTAGGGATTAGAACATGGACACATTTTTTAATTGTTTTTTTAATTAAATTAATTAATTTCTTTATTCTTGGCTGCGCTGGATCTTCGTTGCTGTGCGCGAGCTTTTGCAAGCGGGGTCTACTCTTCGTTGCGGTGCGCGGGTTTCTCATTGCCGTGGCTTTTCTTGTTGCAGAGCATGGGCTCTAGGCGTGTCGGCTGCAGTAGTGCACATGGGCTTAGTTGCTCTGCTCTGCGGCACGTGGGATCTTCCCGGACCAGGGCTTGAACCTGTGTCCCCTGCATTGGCAGGCGAATTCTTAACCACTGCGCCACCAGGGAAGCCTGAGGACATGGTCACATTTTGAGGGAGCATTATTTTGTTTACCACAATATACTATTATCAAATAATTGGAAAATTAAAAATTTACAATAGCATCACAAAATCAAATACCTATGAATAAATCTAATTAAAAACGTTCAAGACTTCTATACTGAAATCTAGAAGACATTGTGGAAAGAAATTGAAGACTTAAATTAATAGAGATAGACCATATTCATGGAATGATGAACTCAATAGTTTATGGTGTCACTTCTTCCCAAAATGATCTGTACATTCACTACAATCCCAATAAAAAACCCAACATACTTTTTTTTGATAGAATAGCAAACTGATCCTAACATTTTTTAAAAAATTAATTAATTAATTTTGGGCTGTGTTGGGTCTTCATTGCTGCACGGGGGCTTTCTCTAGTTTGTAGCGAGCGGGGGCTACTCTTCATTTTGGTGCGAGGGCTTCTCATTGCGGTGGCTTCTCTTGTTGCAGAGCATGGGCTCTAGGCGCACGGGCTTCAGTAGTTGTGGCACTTGGGCCCAGCCGCTCCACGGCATGTGGGATCATCCCGGACCAGGGCTTGAACCCATGTCCCCTGCATTGGCAGGCAGATTCTTAACCACTGCACCACCAGGGAAGTCTGATCCTAACATTTATACTGAAGTCCAAAGGACCTCAAATTGCGAAGACAATCTTGAAAAAAAATAAGTTTGACTTATGCTCCCTGATTTCAAAGATTTACTACGAAGCTATGGTAATTAAGACACGGTGGTAGTGACGTAAGGGTAGACAAATAAGTCAACAGAACAAAATAAAGTCTAGAGATAGACCTACATATACATAGTCAATTGAATTTTGACAGAAGAGGCAAGGCAATTCAGTGAGGAAAGGGAAGGTTTTTCAAGCAAAGACTCTGGAGCAACTGAATAAACAAACATACATAAACATATGAGAATAGAAAAGATATTATGAAAAAAGATTAGGACACTTGACTAGTTCTGGAGGAATTAGAGGGGCTCTATCCCCTTCCACTGGCTTTTTGAGGGGTAGGATTGTGTGGTAGGCAGAATTCTAAGGTGGCCCCCAAGATTCCCATCCTCAGTGTACACACCTTGTATAATGCCCTCCCTTGAGTGTCAATGGAGCCTCTGAATTTGATGGGATAGTTATTACCATGATTACAATATATTATATAAGACTCTGCCATAGCTGACTTGGAGTGGGGGGAGGGTTGGAAATCAGAAGGGCATGCTCCTGTTGGCCTGGAAGAAAAGCAACATCTATGTTGTGAACTGCCTATGGGGGCCACTTCAAAAGGAACTGCAAGTGGCCTCTAGGAGCTGAGAGCAGTCCCAGCCAATGACTAGCAAGTAAACAGGGACCTCAGTCCTACAACCCCAAGTAACAATTCTGCCAACAATCTGGATGATCTTGGAAGAGAACCCCAAGCCCCAGAGGAGAAACACAACTCCAGCCATCACCTTGATTGTAGCCTTGCAAGACCTGAGCAGAGGATCCAGCTAAGATGTGCCCAGATTCCTGGTCCAAGGAAACTGTGAGATATAGATTTGCACTGTTTTAAGCCACTAAGTTTGTGGTAATTTGTTATGCAGTGCAGCAGTAGAAAACTAATACAGATGGCACGTCTGTCCAAGGTGCAAAGGTCATCCTGCATCGGACCAATTTCTAGTTCTTTTTTCATATCTGCCTTAGGGATTAGTCTTATCAGGACTGAGGGCGAAACTGTTTTGGACAGTTTGGACAGAATAATACCTACCACTCTTTGAGGATTTGGAAGGTCCATTTTGGGTAGAAGGAATTAACATTGCTCTGAGTCTTTGACCCAGCTCCTCCTGGATCATGGGTCTAATCAAACATTCAAGGTTAGAGTAGGTCCACATCCTTCTCACAGAGCCTGCTGAGTTCAGCCCTCAAACTGGGGTTAATGGTTGGACTTTTAGAGCATTGAAAACGGATGTTCACTATACTGGTCATGCCTGTGGAGTAAGCCTACAGTGAGGTGGACCCTTGGATTCTTGGAGGTTCATTTCAAGGACCAAGTTACTAGGCACATGTTGACTAATAAGAAATTGGCCAGGCTGAACCTTCATGTCATAGCATCTGGGCAGTGTTGAGTCTGATACTTTGAGCATTTTAATATCTACAGTAAGTTGATTTGGGAAGCAGGTAGATATGCATAAAATTACATCACTTTCCTTTTCTCATTGCAGAATCAAAATTACAAGGGGCATGGACTGCCAAAGGGAAGAGAGCGGTGAGTGGTCCCACCCAATCCAATAAACCCAGAACTAACTTCCTGCTTGCTTGCTGCCTTCCTTCCTTCCCTTTGTCCATCCCTCCCTCCCCACTTCTTTACTTAAATAATGATAATGATAATAAACAATCAGTGAGCACTTACCATGTGCCAGGCCCTGGGCTTGTTACTTTACTTGTATATCTCATCGAATCCTTACCACAATTCTTTGAAATAGATACTACTCTTATGTCCACTTTACCGATGGGGAAACTGAAGCTCAGGGAGGCTAAGTTACTTGCTCAAGACCATAGCAACTGTTAGTGGCAGAGCTTGTTGGACTCCATGGCCCATGTTGTGTCTAACTGTGTTTCCTTGCCTCCTTCAACAACCACGTGAAGTTGACTTGATAATGCAAATGTCAACTGCACTCTGAACTTCTGCATCGCTCTGCACCAATAACCTGGTTATAGAACTCAGCACCTCTTCGGATTTCTTAAAAATAATCCACTTGCACAAGCAGGAGTGAGCAATGCAGACTTAACTGAAGATTTTTGTGGGAATTAGGGGAGGTAGTTTACATTGCACACACCATGGCAAATATTTTAGAATTTTCTATTCCCTATTTCATTATATATTTCTGTTCTTTCTAATGCCCTTCCTGGCTACACCACCTCTGGGGCAGGCATGCATGGCCTCTGACCTTTCTCTCATGCAGCACCCATCTTCTTTGCCTTCTTTGTCTCTGTACTGACTCCTTTCCACCAATTTCAAACCTTTCACTCTTGCATGCACAGTGTTCCACTGTGTTCCAGCTCCTGGCCCTAAACTTACACACCCACTCCCACCTCAACAAAACAAAGAGCACTTCAGTTAACAGGACCCATCCATCTGTTTTATCAAGGCAGATATTGATTAGAAATGCATTTAGCTACAAGTAACAGGAAACCCAACTAATAGTACCTTTAAAAAATTGTATTTCTTTTCCTCATGTAACAAAGCTTCTGTGGGGCTGGTGCAGTGGTTCAACAACGTCAGAGCTAGTGTCTCTGTGATTGCCTTCACATTTTCCTGATGGACACCAAGTGGCTGCTACATCTTCAGCCTTCATGTCATGATCAAGATGGGAAGCAGGGGGGAGGGCAGACTCAAGCCATCTCTCTCTCAAATCAAAAGAATAAACACTACCCAGGAACCTACCCTCCTTAGCGGTTTTATGCTTTTATCTTATTGACCCAAATTGTGTCACATGGACACCCCTAGCTGCCCGAGTGGCTAGGAATAAAAGTTACATAAGTGGCATTATACTGTTATATTTGCACCCTGCTTTTGTCTCACAAAATTATACTTTCAGTATTTATCCATGTTGGTGCATGTAGCTCTGGATACATTTTAACTACTGTATGAGTTCCATTATATACCACAAGTTATTTATCTATCTGCCTTCTGAAAGGCACTTAGATTGTGTCTTATATTGGTTTCCTCCAGAAGCAGACCCTGAGATAAGGATGTGAGAGCAGATCGTTTATCTGGAAGGTGATTCCAGTAAGCATCGGCAGGGAAGTGGGGAAGTGAGACAGCTAAGGGAAAGAAACCAATAAAAAGTGCATTATTGACAGGTTATTGCTGTGGGCAAGTGGGGCTCCATCCCACCGGGGATTCCTATGAGATAGTGTAGAACACACCGTAGGCTTACCCCAACTGAGTGATGAAAGAGCTGGAGGATTTATCCATAAACTTCAGTCATCATTGGTTTTATGCTGTTGGGGGGAGGGCAGTTAACTCCCTGGTACTTCAGATCTACTCCAAGCACTGGCTGAGCACACCAAGGGCTAGAAGAAGACTTCAGGTAAAGAACTGCAGGTGCTGGCAGAGGAAAGCCCTGTGATTTGCATGCACAGGAATGGCAAATGCCCAAGGGATAAGGATGGACCACCAACAGTGTGTGCTGCAGATTACTTCCATAAAAATATTAACAGTTACAGATGAACATCCTTGCATGTATATTGCCGAGTACGTATGTAGGGTATCTACCTAGGGTGTAGATCTAGGATAGAATTGCTGGGTGTAGAGTATATGCACATTCAACTTACTAAATACTGCCATGTGGTTCTTCAAAGCGCCTTCTACTGGCGGAGGAGGAGTTTCCATTTTAGCACATTGTTGCTAAAACTTGGACTTTTAGATTTTTGCCAGTCTAATGTGTATGAAATAGTAATCGATGGTTTTAATATGCCAACTTTCTCTCCAAAAGTTTATCCAATTTACACTCCCATCAGCATCACTATCATTTCTCCACATTCTCGCAGACACTTGGTATTTGCCTGATTTTTAATATTTTCTCCAATCTGATGGATTTGAACTTGCATTTCTTTATTGTTTTGGATTAGCTTTAAATATTTCACTACTTTAGAACGGTAGTTTTCAAAATTTGACCTCAGGATCCCTTTACAACGTAAAAATCATTGTGGACTGTAATAACTTTTGTTTATGCAGCTTATACTTATTAATATTTACCACATTAGAAATTTTAAAAGATAAATTTAAAAAATACTTATTTATTAATTCATTTAAAAAGCAATCACAGGGCTTCCCTGGTGGCGCAGTGGTTGGGAGTCTGCCTGTTAATGCGGGGGACACGGGTTCGAGCCCCGGTCTGGGAGGATCCCACATGCCGCGGAGCGGCTGGGCCCGTGAGCCACGACTACTGAGCCTGCGCGTCTGGAGCCTGCGCGTCTGGAGCCTGTGCTCCGCAGCGGGAGAGGCCGCGATAGTGAGAGGCCCGTGCACCGCAATGAAGGGTGGCCCCCGCTTACCACAACTAGAGAGGGCCCTCGCACGGAAGCGAAGACCCAACACAGCAAAAATAAATAAATTAATTAATAAACTCCTACCCCCAACATCTTCTTAAAAAAAAAAAAAAAAAAAAGCAATCACATACTCATTACATGGAAGCATAAATAACATATTTTTATGAACTATAACTATTTTCTCCCTCCCCCAAATTTACTGAGATGAGTGGTGGTTGTGAGGCTGGTTTTTTGTGAGGCTCTTCAATGTCTGGCTTAATAGAAAACATTCAGCTTCTCAAATTTTCTGTATTCAATCTGTTGTGATACGTTGTTTTGCCTGAAGAGTAGGAAGAAAATCTAGCCTCACAAAGATATGCTGTTGAAAGGGGAGGACTTTGTGTACCCCTGAGAGTTGGGGACCTTGAGGAGTACTTGGACCACACATCAAGAACCACTGCTTTGGGACTTCCCTGGTGGTGCAGTGGTTAAAAATCTGCCTGCCAATGCAGGGGACACGGTTTCCATCTCTGGTACAGGAAGATCCCACATGCTTCGGAGCAACTAAGCCCGAGTGCCACAACTACTGAGCCTGCGCTCTAGACCCCGTGAGCCACAACTACTGAGCCCACGTGCCACAACTACTGAAGCCCATGCCTAGAGCAGGTGCTCCACAACAAGAGAAGCCCGCGCATGCCATCGAAGAGTAGCCCCGGCTCGCCACAACTAGAGAAAGCGACGAAGACGCAACGCAGCCAAAAAATAAATAAATAAATTAAAAAAAAAAAAAAAAAAGAACCACTGCTCTAGGGAATTACAATATGCATCCTTAACTTATCACTATCTACCTTGACTCAATATTATACCACTTCGTGTACAACATAAGAGCCCTAGAACAGCATGCTCTGTTTACTCCCCTCCCATCTTTCGTGCTGCTATTTTTGTCGTATATTTTACTTGTAAATATATTATAAACCCTACAATGCATTCTTTTTTTTTTTACAATGTAGTTTTTTTTTTGTTGTTGTTTTTGTTTTTTTTACTTTTTGGCCACACCACCTGGCACATGGGATCTTAACTCCCTGACCAGTGATCGAACCCTCACCCCCTGCAGTGGAAGCATGGAGTCTTAACCACTGGACCGCCAGGGAAGTCCCAGCCCTACAATACATTCTCATTATATTCACTTTACATAGTTAACTGTTTGTTTTTTTTAATTAAGATATGGAAGAAAGTATTTCAAATTTACTCCACTCTTTATCCCTTCTTATAGGTCTGAATCTCCATCTGGTATAAGTTTCCTTCTACTTGAAGAACTTTCCTTTAAAATTCTTAAACGATGATGTCCCTTTGTCTTTAGGCTTGCATTGTCTCTGATGAGAAGTCAGCTGTCCTTTACACTGTCTCCCCACCACCGCCCCGGCAGTTACACATACACATACACACACACACCTGTATGTGTCTTTTTCCCTTGTCTGTTTTTAAGACTCCTCTGGTTTTCAGAAATTTGACTATAGTTTGTTCGCCTTTGTGTGTGTGTGTGTGTGTGTGTGTGTGTTTTGTATTTATTCTGCTTGGAGTTAATTGAGCTTCTTGGATCTGTGACTTGATAATTTAGTCAAATTTGGAAATTTTTCAGCCATCATTTTTTCGAAAAATATTTTCCGTCCTATTTGCTCCCATCTCCTTCTGGGATTCCAGCTACATGTATGTTAGGTTGCTTGATATTATCCCATAAGGCACTGAGATTCTGTTCTTCTAAATTTTTTCTTTCTCTAATTCAGATTGAATAATTTCTATTGACCTGTCTTCAAATTTATTATCTTAAATTTTTTTCCAGCTTTATTGAGATATAATTGGCATAAAACATTGTATGATTTAAGGTGGACAATGTGATGATATGATACACATATATATATTGTAAAATGTTTACCACAATAAGGTTAGTTAACACATCCTTCACCTCACATAACTACCATTTTGTTGTTGTGGTGGTGAGAACACTTAAGATCTACTCTGAGCAACTTTCAAGTCTATCATACGGTATAGTCACCCTGCTGTACATTAGATCCTCAAAACTCATTCCTCTTATAACTGGAAATTTGTACCCTTTGACTAACGTTACTGTCCTTATTTCTACAATGTCCAATCCCCTGTTGAGCTCATCCTATGAATTTTTAATTTCAGATACTATAATTTTCAGTTCTATATTTTTCCATTTCGGTTCTTTTTTAGACTTTCAGTGTCTTTTCTGCAATAACTCATTATACTGATTAAATGTCATTAAATATATTTAAATAATTAAATATATTTACTCATATCCACCTTTTCATGTAAATTTTTTTTTTCATCTTTATTGGAGTATAATTGCTTTACAATGGTGTGTTAGTTTCTGCTTGATAACAAAGTGAATCAGTTATACATATACATATATCCCCATATCCCCTCCCTCTTGCGTCTGCCTCCCACCCTCCCTATCGCACCCCTCCAGGCGGCCACAAAGCACGGAGCTGCTCTCCCTGTGCTATGCGGCTGCTTCCCACTAGCTAGCTATTTTGCGTTTGGTAGTGGACATATGTCCACGCCTCTCTCTCACTTTGCATGTAAATTCTTTAACACATTTATAATATCTGTTTAAAGTCTTTAATAATTCCAATAACTGGGTCATTTATGAGTTATGTATATATAACAGAACTCTATAACAAAATATAGAGTTTTTCCTCTTGATCATGCATTAAAATTTTTCTGCTTTATTATTGCGTGTCTTCTATTTTTTATATTCCATTCTGGTCATTGTGTACAAAAAGCAGTGAAGACCAAAAAATTACACACACCCACACCCACACCCACATATGTGTGTGTGTGTGTGTACAGGCATACATCATTTTATTGTGTTTTGCTTTACTGCAGTTTACAGATATTATGTTTTTCACAAATTGAAGGTTTGTGGCAACCCTGCATCAACAAAGTCTATTGGTGCCATTTTTGCAACAGAATTTGCTCCCTTCGTGTCTGTGTCACGCTTTGGTAATTCTCACAATATTTCAAACTGTTTCATGATTATTATATTTGTTATGATGATCTGTGATCAGCGATCTTTGATGTTACTACTACAACTCACTGAAGGCTCAGATGATGGTTAACTTTTTTTAGCAATGAAGTATTTTTAATTAAGATATGTACATTTTTAAAAAGACACAATGCTATTGCACACTTAATAGACTACATATAGTGTAAACATAAATTTTATATGCACTGGGAACATGGGTTGGACCAAAGCTTTAATTACACTGAGTTCATCCCAAGCCCAGCCTCCTGTACTAACATTTTGAGCTTGTTAGTATTTGACCTGGGAGGGCATTGGACTGCAGTTCAGTTTTTTTGTTTGTTTGTTTGATTTTTGTTGTTGTTGTTGTTCTTTTTTTTTTTTTTTTTTTTTTCTGGTACGCGGGCCTCTCACTGCTGTGGCCTCTCCCGCTGCGGAGCACAGGCTCCGGACGCGCAGGCTCGGCGGCCATGGCCCATGGGCCCAGCCGCTCCGCGGCATGCGGGATCCTCCTGGACCGGGGCACGAACCCGTGTCCCCTGCATCGGCAGGCGGACTCTCAACCACTGCGCCACCAGGGAAGCCCCTGTTGTTCATTTTTGAATTCAACTCCGGCAGGGCTGCAGGAATGCAAACACCATGTAAACATGCAGGAGTCTGGGTTTTCTCTCAGCTGTACTGTTTTCTCTACTGTTCCTTTCTTAAGCAAATTTGCCAGAATCCGGTTTTGTTTGGTTTGGTTTTGGAATGGGCCCTTCCAGATTTTGATGTGTTTTGCCATCCTACATATCGTATAAGCTCAGCTGATTTCTCCTGGTGCCACAGACTCTCTCTTCCACGGCTGACTTGTTCTTCCACTTGCCCACCCCAGGCCAGGCAGCCAGCCCAGATCTGGAAACGGCTGCATCTCTCTGCTCCCCCCCATGAAGGCCTTGTTTCTCTCTGGAATCGGTTCATCAAGTTTTCTTTTGTCTGTTGCTCTCCACTAGCCCCATGGACAAGTATATTTATTTTGTACATTTTTTTCTCATTGTTACTATAGGATTGAAAGTCTTTTACATTCTTTTACATCATAACCCAAAGCGGAAGTCCTCTCCTTGGTATTTTAATTTGCATTTCTTAATTATTGGTAAGGTTGAGCATCTTTTAACATGCTTGTTGGTCATTTAAATTTCCTATGCTATTAATTGCCTGTTTATAGCTTCTAGACATTTTTCTATTGAGTTTGTCTCTTTCTTTATGTACTTGGTCCAAATCTCTTATGGATTATAAGCACCACAAATATTTTTTCTTAATCTACAAGTAGTCCTTTAACTTTATTTGTGGTATGTTTTGTTATAGAGTTCTGTTATATATACAGAAAGTTGAGTATATCATAATTTTACAGCTCAGTGAATTTTCATAAACTTAATATACCCACATCAGGAAACAGAACATCACCAGCGTGCCCTCTTCTAATCATTGCTCGATAAAGGTAGCCATTATCCAGACATCTAAAGTTGTGTTGGGAATTTCCTGGCAGTTCAGTTAGGACTCTGCACTTTCACTGCCAAGGGCCTGGTTCAATCCCTGATCAGGGAAATAAGATCCTGCAAGTTGTGCAGCCAAAAATAAAAAAACTATTAATTTTTAAAATTGAACATTTTAATTGTGGATTCATATGCAGTTGTAAGAAATAATACAGAGAGATCTTATGTGCCCTTTACCCAGTTCCCCCCAGTGGTAACAGAGTAAAACTATAGCACAGCATCCAACTAGGATATTAACATTGATACAGTCAAGATATGGAATATTTCCACCACCACAAGGATCCCTCATAGTGCCTTTTATAACCACACCCACTTCCCCTCCCTCCCTCTCTTCCTCCCCATCCCAACGTACCCTATCTTTAACCCCCAGCAACTGTTGTTTTGTTCTCTTTTCAATAATTTTGTCCTTTCAAAGAGTTTTTTTTGTTTGTTTTCTTTGGTTTTTTTGTTTTTTGCGGTACGTGGGCCTCTCACTGTTGTGGCCTCTCCTGTTGCGGAGCACAGGCTATGGACGCGCAGGCTCAGCTGCCATGGCTCACGGGCCCAGCCGCCCTGCGGCATGTGGGATCTTCCCGGACCGGGGCACGAACCCGTGTCCCCTGCATCGGCAGGCGGACTCTCAACCACTGCGCCATCAGGGAAGCCCCAAAGAGTTTTTATAATGGAATCACACATTATATACTAACCTTTTGGGACTGGCCTTTTTCACTCAGCAACTTCGCTAGAGATATTCAGGTTGTTGAGTGCATAAACAGTTCATTCCTTTTTATTGCTGACTAGTATTCCAGGGAACGGATATACCACCATGCGTTTAACCACTTACCTATTGAAAGACATCTGGGTTTTCTTCCAGTCTGGGGCTATTATGAATAAAGCTGTTATGTACATTCAAGTACAGGTCTGTGTGTTAGTTTTCATTTCACTGGGGTAAACGCCCAGGAGTACAATTGCTGGATTATACGGTAGTTGCATGCTTAGTTTTTTAAGAAACTGTCAAATTATTTTCCAAGGTGGCTGCACCATTTTATATTCCATCAGCAATGTATGAGTGATTCGGTTTCTCTGTGTCCTTTCCAGCAGCTGATGTTGTCAGAGTTTTTTATTTTAGCCATTCTGATACTTGTGTATTGCTATATCATTGTGTTTTTAATTTGTACTTCCCTAATGGTAAACGATGTTGAACATCTTTCCATGTGCTCATTTGTCATCTGTATATCCTCTTTGGTGAAATATCTGTTCATGTCTTTTGCCCATTTTCTAATTGCATTTTCTTTTTAATGTTGAGTTTTGAGAATTCTTTATGTATTCTAGATAGTAGTCCTTCGTCAATATGTGGTTGCAAATATTTTCTCCTAGGCTGTACCTTGCCTTTTCATTGACTTAACAGAGTCCTTTAAAGAGCAGAAATCGTTAATTTGGAAGGTTTATCAGTTTATCCGATTTATCAGTTTTCCCTTTTATGGACCATGCTCGTAGTGTCAAATCTAAAAATTCTTTGCCTAGCTCTTCGATCCCAAAGATTTTCCTCTATGTTTTATAATTTTACATTTTACACTTAAGTTTGTGATCCATTTTGAGTTAAAGTATAAAGTACTTTATACTTTATATAAAGTATGAAGTTTAAGCCTAGGTTCATTTTTTGCATGTGCATATCCAATTCTCCAGCACCATTTATTGAAAAGGCTATTCTTCCTCCATTGAACTGCTTTTGTTCATTTGTCAAAATTCAGTTGGGCAGGGACTTCTCTGGTGGTCCAGCAGTTAAGACTCCACGCTCCCAGTGCAGGGGGCCCAGGTTTGATCCCTGGTCAGGGAACTAGATCCCGCATGCTGCAACCAAGGGCCCGCACGCAGCCCAATAAATAATTTTTTTTTTTTTTTTTGCGGTACGCAGGCCTCTCACTGTTGTGGCCTCTCCTGTTGCGGAGCACAGGCTCCGAACGCGCAGGCTCAGCGGCCATGGCTCACGGGCCCAGCCGCTCCGCGGCATGTGGGATCCTCCCAGACCGGGGCATGAACCCGTGTCCCCTGCATCGGCAGGCGGACTCTCAACCACTGCACCACCAGGGAAGCCCCCAAATAAATAATTTTTTAAAATTCAGTTGGGCATATTTGTGCAGGTCCATCTCTTGTTTGTTTGTTTGTTGTTGGTTTGTTGGTTGTTCTCTTGGTCTTTGTATCTCTTTCTCTGTGAATACCACACAGTCTTGATTATTGTAGCTACATAATGTTTTGAAATTGGTTAGACTGATTTACCCCACTTTATTCTTCTTTTCAAAATTGTTTTAGATATTCTAGTTCTAATATCTTTGCCTTTCCACATACATTTTAGAATTATCTATATCTACAAAAAAATCTTACTGGGATTTTGATCCCAGGAATCGCATTAAGTCTGCACACCAGTTTGGGAAGAATTGACATCTGTACTCTGCTGAGTCTTCCAATCCATGAACATGGTAGGGTTCTCAATTTATCTAGACCTTCTCTGAATTTTTGCATCAGCATTTTGTAGTTTTTAGTACCTAAGTCCTGCACATGTTTTGTTAGATTTGCACCTAAATATTCCTTTTTTTAAAAGTAATAGTTGTAAATTGTATTTTTAATATCAGAGTTCATGTGTTCATTGATAGTATATAGAAATATAACTGATTTGTATGTTCATCTTATATCCTGTGATCTCACTGTACTTACCTATTAGTTCATGAATTGTTTTTTAGATTCCGTGGGAATTTTTACACAGTCATCTGCAAAAAGGGAGTTTTCTTTCTTCCTTTCTGATCTATGTCCCTTTTATTGACTTATTGCACTGGTTAGAACTTCTAGTGCTATGTTGAAAAAGAGTTGTAAGAGCGGACACCCTTGCTTTCTTCCAGTGTTCTTCACATATTCTTCAAATGTGTTCTTAATTACTCATTGAAACATTTTTATGATGGCTGCTTTAAGATATTTGTCAGATCATTCTAACACATCTGCCATTTTGGCATTGGTATCTATTGATTTTTTTTAACATTTTTATTGGAGTATAATTGCTTTACAATGGTGTGTTAGTTTCTGCTTTATAACAAAGTGAATCAGTTATACATATACATATGTTCCCATATCTCTTCCCTCTTGGGTATCTATTGATTTTTCTTAGTCACATTGAGATTTTCCTGATTCTTGGTATGACAAGTGATTTTCAGTTGAAACCTGAACATTTGGGATATTATGCCATAGAACTCTGGATCTTGTTTAAGCCTCTTTTAGGTGACATTTTCTGACATCACTCCGGCCAGGGAAGGGGGCATGGTACCACCTCATTACTACCATAGAGTGTAGAAGTCCAGGTTCCCCACTTGACCTCCATTGACACTTGAGGGTAAAGGAGGTTCCTTCTTACTGCTGGGTGGAATGGGAGTTCTGGTTCCACTAGGCCTCTGCTGATACCACCCTGGCCAGGAGGGGTAGGAGTTCCTTGCTACTGCTCCCTACCTGACTCACATGAACACCACAGGAAGTGCTGCCTCATTACCACTGGGTGGTATTGAAAGTCCTGACTCTCCACTAGGCCTCCGTTGACATCAGCCCAAGGGAGAGGGGTGCCTCCTTACTTCCAGGTGGGGGTGGAAGCCCAGGCACATGGTCTCCACTGACACAGCAGGGGTGGGCACCTCACTACCACCTGCTAGGGATGAAAGTCCCGGCTACGTCTTTGACCTTCTCTGACACCAGCCTAGCCAGGGGTCTTGGGGGGGTATTGGGTACCTTGTTACAGCCTGGTGGGAAGTCTAGATTCCCCACTCAGCCTTTGCTAGCATAAGTGAGCGTAGGTCACAGATTTGTTTCTGCTGGGGTTGGCCAGAGTAGAGAAGTTATTGTCTTAAGTGTTCCTTTCCTGATTTTGTCAGCTGGAGAGAGCAGGCTTTTGCTGGAGGGTTTTTTTTGTCTGTGCCCATTGGTGTTTCAGACTTGCTAGCTTCTTCATCTCCACACCTGGGATCTATGAGGCAAAGAGAGAACCCAGGGAATTCACCACATGCTGTTCCATGGGTCCTGAGGTCCTTAGCCGATCTGCCTTCTTCTGTCCACCTTTCAGGGTCTTCTTATACTTGTTTTATATCTAATGTCCTGGGGTTTTAGTTGTCCTGGCAGGAGGAAGAGGGAAAAGTATATCCATTCCATCTTCTCAGGTGAGTGACAGAAAGGGGGATTTGCAAAAACGTATCATTTAGTATAAGGATTAGCCATGGCATATGTAAAGCAACCAGACCATGAAAGGCACTGAAGACAATGATTGCTATTATTTTTCAATGATTCAAAGATTCTATCATTCTCAATTTGATTATTTTGTTTCACGCTATGATGTTAAATTCTAAAATTCAGTAATTCTCTGTTTTGGCATTTCCATGTACGGAACTTGGCCTTTCTTCCTTTCCCTTTTTTCCTATCCCTGGACTGTCCTAGGGAATTGTTGATTCTGAGCAAGTGTTCCATTGCCATGTCTTGCAGAGAGCAGAGAGCATCAATCCGGTTCAAGACCACTCCTGTGAATACCCTCATGGATGTCCTTCACCACAGGCCAGGATGGGTGGAAGTAAAGGAGTAAGAAGCCCTCACCCCCAGCCTTGTTTCTCCTTCCCTTTGTCTCACAGGTCCTTGTCTCCCTTCGTTTTTGTCCCAGCTCCCTTGGGTGGCCACTGGGACTTGTCCCAATTTGGCTGTGACAGGGGCCGACATTTATTTAGCATTCACAATGTGTTAGGTGCATTACTGATGTCATCTCTGTCTTATTGAAGCCTTATAACCATCCAGAAAGATGTGAATATGTTCAGAAATATTAAGTCAATTGTTTAAGGTCGCACAGCACCTAAGTGTCAGAGTGGGATTCAAACCCAGTTCAGTTTGACTATTCCACAGCCAGTGTCCTATAGCTCTCTATGCAACCATCACAGACCTGTGGGGTGAATCCTCCGGTGATGGCAGGTCCTGGCCACTTACTAGTTCTGTGACCTTGGACAAGTTTTTTGACCCCTAAGCCTACATTTCTTCTTCTATGCTGGGCCCTGGGGATACTGAGATGAAAAAGCAAACAATCCCTGGCACGTAGTAGGTGTTAATATTAGTGAAGGTTAAGGTTTGGATGCATGTAACAGAGACACAAGATAAAAGAGGCTTTGACAGACTAGAAGTTTATTTACCCCTCCCACTGAAGTCCAGATATAGGAGGTTCAAAGATGGTATGGAAATGTGGGACCCATCTGCTTCCGTCTTTCCACTCTGCTATCCTTTGAGTGAGACCCTCATTCTCATGGTCTGAGGTGGAGTTCCTGTACATTCCAAGCAGCAGGATGTAGGAAGGAGACAAGAAAAGGCATGTCCTACCCTTGAAGGACACAACCCAGAAGTCCCTCACATTTCACTGGCCAGAACTTAGCCATGTGGACACACCTAGCTGCAAGGGAATCTGAAAAATGTAGACTACATTTTCCAGGTAAATGTTGGAAATTCTATGACTGTAGAAAAAGGAGAGAATAGATATGAGGGGTGAGGGCAACCAGCTACCCTGCCAGGGTCCTCAATAAATATTTGTTGCATAACAACAACTAAGCCTCCTAGACACTCTTCCACACTTTACACGCATGACCTCTTTGAATCATCCCAGTAAACCTTCCAGTAGGTGCTATCATCATCTCCATTTTCCTGATGAAAAAACTGGACAAAAAGAGGAAAAATATACCATGTTGGAAAGTGGAAAAATATACCGTGTTGGAAAGTGTTGGAATATACCATCTTGTCAGGGCTTGAGCTAGGGTTTTCACCTAGCCTGGCTGTCTGCAGAGTCCCAGGTTCAGCCTCCCTGTTCTAGCAGCCTCTCAGTAATTGAAGGAACAAATGAGTGAATAGGTGAATGCATGCTTCCTGCTGCCTGGTGCTGGAGTCTAGCAGAGGAGACAGACCCTTACTAGATCATCCCACAAAAAAATTAGGAATTGGCTGACGGTGGCAAGCGTGGTATGGGGAATCCAAGATGGCAGAGTCCTCTCTCTGGCACTTTGGGGAGTATTACAGTGTTGGTGATGATGGTGATGGTGGTGATGATAGCAGCTACTGTGGATTTTCCTTCTTGGTTCTCTCATGTATAACGCTAATATCAGAATGAGTTTTCCTTCCCTGGATCCAGAAGAACTGGATGTAGTGGAGGATGAGGCGGGGGAGGTGATCGGCAGGTATATGGGAAAAGGTACTGTCCTGACCTGCCACGTGATCTGAGGCTGCCCCCTGTTTCTCCTCAGCCTTGCTCCATGGTCAAGTGGAAGAAGGTCTGAGGGTTCGTCTGGTGCTGATAGTGTGGGAGTCCATGAAGCAGGTTGTTTCCTGGCTGATCCCAAATTGCCTCAAGAGTCCTCAAGTCAGGAAAGGCTAGAGGCCAGGGCCTTTACACCAGACATGGCTCGGTGAATGTGAGACCTTTTCCTTAGGACCTAAGCTGGGGTCTGGTATTTCCAGATAGAACGAGGTCCCAATTCAGACCATCAGCCTGTTAGGTCAGAGTTTAGAACAGATGTGGCCAGAGCTGTCCCCTCCCTTGCTTCCCACAAAGAAAGCTGTCCTTGATGCCTGGAACTGCAGCAACCATCTTGTGACCTTGAGATGATGAGCATGAAGACAACATGTTAAGGATGGCAGAATGAGAAGTTAGAAAGAACCTGGATTTCCTGTTGGCCTTGTTGAGCAGTTTAATGTTTTCCTGGGTGATTTAAGAGCAACTTGACTGTGATAATCATGAAGATGGTGTACAAAATGAACAAACTTGTGGAATTAGAAAAGAATCCAAAATCCACATCATGGTCTACAAGGCCCTGTTTGTTGGGCCCTACTCCAGTTTCAGTGTCATCCCTTACGTTTCTCCCTCCACTCTGGCTTTTTTTTCATATCCTTGAATGAGCCCTTTCCAACCTCAGGGCCTCAGTTCCTATCCTTCCCACTCCTGGAACCCTCTCCCCACTGCCCTTGATCTGGCTGTCCCTCCTTACCATTCAGATCTAAGCTGAAAGGTCAGCTCCACAGGGTAGCCTCCACCTAAATAGGTTCCTCAGCTGCCCTGCCTCATGGCCTCCAACTGGGTTATTCCAACTGGGTTATAACATTTCACAATTCCTCATTAGAGAGTTGTGTATTTGTTTCCTTGTTTATTTTTTATCTTCCCCACAGGACTGTATGTACCACCTAGCCAGGTGTTTTTGTTCCCCCTATATCCTTGCATCCAACATTGTCTCTGACACCAAGACAGCCTCAACACCTATGTGTTGTATGAATGAATGAATACTTCATTATTCATTCATTCATCCATTATTCATTCAACTAAAACAAAAGGTGGGTTAAAAAAAAAAAAGCAAATTGTGAAAGGAAATAGACAAGAGTAGCTCTAACCACAGAGCTCGGAATCTGGAACCCGATGGCCTGAGTTCCAGTCCTGCTCTGCCACTTACTAGCTTATGAACTTAGGTGAGTTCCTTAACCTCTCTGTGCCTCACTTCACTCATCTTTAAAATGGGCATAATAAAAGAACCTAACACTTAACAGTTACTATGAGGATTAATGAGTTAATATTTGTAAAGTACTTAGAACAGTGTCTGGCACATGGGAAGTGGAAGTAAGTATTAGCCATTAGAAAGTTTTAAGAACATGCCAAACGATGCCATGTGCCACATATGGATACGCACATATATACACAGTAAAACTATAAAGACACTCATAGAAATGATTCCAAATTCAGTCTAATGGCTTCCTTTTGGACAGGAGAGTAGGAGATAGAATCAGTCAGGAATATACGTGGAGCTTCAGTTATAGCTGTAATTTTTTACTCAAAAATTTGGAAGTAATCATGGTTGTGCATTTCATTTCCTGTCAAGTCTTTTTGAAGCACCTCCTCTGTGTACTCCAGCTCTGGTATCTGGATTTGGTAGATCAGTCTGGTTTCCTGTCCCCCTCTCTGGCAAGGTGGTGAAGAACAGGGTCAGAATTTGGAGTCGGGGAGGCTTGGGAGTGAATCCCGAGGCTGCCATGTCCTCACTGAGCAAGGCTGTCCCCGTCTTAGGGATCCAGGCACGATCGTAGTCACTTCTGGGGCTGCTCTGAGGATTCAGTGAGAGGAGGGCTTTCTGAACTGGGAAGAGCTTATAAATGTTGCCTGTTTCCACTGCTTGGTCGTGTGGGCTCAGGGGTGGCTACTTGGATGCTTCCAGAGCCCAGGCAGGTAACATGACCACGTAAGGTTGGCCCATTGTCATGGGCCATAGGGCATGGTGGGGACTGTGATCTGGAGAGGGTGTGCCCTGTCTAAGGCGGTGGGTGCCAGGGGGCATCTGGGCTCAACGTGGCCAGATCTGCTGATTGTTCGAAGGAAACCAGTAACCTGGATTTTTGCAGGGACATTTCTGTAGTTTTCACTCTGGCCTCACAAAGTACATGGTGGGCAGCGACAGCCCGAGGCCACCTCCTTGAGACTTACCTGATGGACACACCGCCGCTTACCCTTCAGCTGCACCTCCCTGGGCCCCAGATCTCCAGCAGTGCTGAGGTCCTCAGGTCCTGACTTTTGTCCCACCCCCACCCCCAGTGAAGGGGAGTGGGATTTCTACTGGTGCGATGTTAGCTGGCTCCGGGAGAATTTCGACCACACCTACATGGATGAGCACGTGCGGATCAGTCACTTCCGAAACCACTACGAGGTGAGCTGGGTGGGCCCAGGGGACTGGGTGTGGCAATGAGCAGGGGCTGGCTTGGGGGTACAAGGACCAGAATGGAAAAGTACAAGGGAATTTGGGGTACATGCCAGGTGAGAGATATGTGCCCTAGATTCACGATGAGCTAAATAGTGTGAGGGAATAGGGATCTCAGACCTGAGGAACAGCCCACCTTGGGGAGGGGACTGAGGTCATGGGCCGTCTGACTTCAGGTGCGAAGGCTAAAGAAGCAGGATGCTTGAGGGATTATGTGATTTCAGGGTGAGGCAAGTTGAGCTGTTTGGAGTCTGGAGATGGGAGAGAGCTCTGGGAGGAACCATACCACAAAGATGGGACTCGAGAGGCCAGTGGTGGGAGATTTAAAAAGTTTAGTGCAGCTTAGCAGTTAGAAAAAGAATTTTGGCATCAGACAGGCCGGGTCAAACCCTGGCTGTGCTGCCTGTTAGCTGGATAGCTCTGGGCAACTGACAACCTTCTGAGCCTCAGTTTCCTCACCTGTAAAGTGGGGATAATTATAGAATAGCAGGCTCTCAGTCAAAGTTACTCTCATTGTTACTCTTTTTTTAACCCTTTTTTTTTTAAGATTTATTTTTATTTATTTATTTTGGCTGGGCCGGGTCTTAGTTGAGGCATGTGGGATCTTCGTTGTGGCGTGTGGAATCTTTTAGTTGCAGCATGCAGGCTTCTTAGTTGCGGCATGCAGCATCTAGTTCCCTGACCAGGGACTGAACCCAGGCACCCTGCATTGGGAGCACAGAGTCCTTCCCACTGGACCACCAGGGGAGTCCCTCTTATTGTTACTCTTACCGTACAGAGAATGGGGGCTGTGGGGGGCAGTTGGTGGGGTGGTTGGAGAGGGGCAGTTGGTGGGACGGGTGGTGCAGGGCAGTGGGCATGAGCGCCAATGGCCTGCCTATCCATCATGCTGCTCAGCTGACCCGCAAGAACTACATGGTGAAGAACCTGAAGCGCTTCCGGAAACAGCTGGAGCGCGAGGCGGGAAAGCTGGAGGCAGCCAAGTGCGACTTCTTCCCCAAAACCTTTGAGATGCCCTGCGAGTACCATCTGTTTGTGGAGGAGTTTCGCAAAAACCCAGGAATCACCTGGATCATGAAGCCTGTGAGTGCCCAGTGCTGGGGACTGGGGAGAGGGGGTGTCCCAGGGACCAGAGCAGGGATCCTCCATTGACACAGGAGTCTGCCAATGGAGAAGGACAGGACTCTGCCTGGGAATTCAGCCTTAGATGCACCATCTGCCTTTCCCTAAAGCAGGGGTCCCCAACTCCCGGTCCGGAACCTGTTAGGAAGCAGATGCACAGCAGGAGATGAGCGGCGGGCGAGGGAGCAAAGCTTCATCTGCTGCTCCCCATCACTCCCCATTGCTCCCCATCACTCCCCATCACTCCCCATCTCTCCCCATTGCTCCATCTGCCGCTCCCCATCGCTCCCCATCGCTCCCCACCTCTCCCCATCTCTCCCCATCTCTCCCCATCGCTCCCCATCACTCCCCATCGCTCCCCATCTCTCCCCATCGCTCCCCATTGCTCCCCATCTCTCCCCATCTCTCCCCATCACTCCCCATCACTCCCCATCGCTCTATCTACTGCTCCTCATCTCTCCCCATCGCTGCCCATTGCTCCCCATCTCTCCCCATCTCTCCCCATCACTCCCCATCACTCCCCATCGCTCTATCTACTGCTCCTCATCTCTCCCCATCGCTCCCCATTGCTCCCCATCTCTCCCCATCTCTCCCCATCACTCCCCATCACTCCCCATCGCTCTATCTACTGCTCCTCATCTCTCCCCATCGCTGCCCATTGCTCCATCTCCCACTCCCCATCTCTCTCCATCTCTCCACATTGCTCCCCATCTCTCCCCATCGCTCCTCATCTCTCCCCATCTCTCCCCATTTCTTCCCATCTCTCCCCATCACTCCCCATCGCTCTATCTGCTGCTACTCATTGCTCCCCATCGCTCGCATTACTGCCTGAACCACCCCCACCCTCACCCCTGTCCGTGGGAA
The DNA here is from genome assembly GCF_964374135.1 of Grampus griseus. Classification (NCBI taxonomy): domain Eukaryota; kingdom Metazoa; phylum Chordata; class Mammalia; order Artiodactyla; family Delphinidae; genus Grampus; species Grampus griseus. Next base: position 62,389,149 of record NC_139008.1, read on the forward strand.
AAATTGTCTTCCACAAAACTGGTCCCTGGTGCCAAAAAGTTTGGGGACCACTGCCCTAAAGGACTGACTACATCTCCTCCTCTCTGCAGTGTGTGGACCCAGCACCTATGACTGCTGGTATACAGTAGATGCTCAATAAATGTTCACTAGATAAACAAGTGATCCTCAGGACACCAAGGCAGGGAATCCAGAGTCTCTCTTCCTGAAATGAATGAAAACAATGGCCAGGCTGTGAGAAGTGCTTTACTTGCATTGCCCCACTTCTTGTAATGGTCCTTGGGAGGAGGTATTACCAGCCCCATTTTAAAGATGAGGAGCCTGAGACCTATTCATTCAAGCATCCCACAAATGCTTATTGAGCACTTGCCATGTGCCAGGCACAGAACTAGATGGTGGGGATACAGCTCTCAGCAAGTCAGACGTGGGTCTCTGCCCTCCTTGAGGGCAGACAATATGCAGAGGATACACGTGTGATTATAGTTGTGCTAAGTGTCAATAAGGAGAATGGTGCCAGCAGAGGAAACAGCAGGAGGATTTCCCCCAGCCCTTCAGCAGGCTTCTCAGAAGAAGTGAGAGATTGGGCTCTGAGACCAAACCCCTTGGTTCAAATATTAGCTGTACCACCTACTGTGTGACTTCAGGCAGATTACTTAACTTCTCTGTGTCCCGGTTTCCCCATCTGCAAAGTGAGAATAACTATAGCACCTATCACATAATGTTGTGTGACTAAATGAGTTAACACAGGTACAGCACATATTAGGTCCTCAATGAATGATAGTTGTTGTTGTTATAAGAATTAGTATTGAAAAACAAACAAACAAAAGAAAACAAATAAATTTTTTAAAAAGAATTAGTATTGAGCTTCAACCTGAAGGATGCAGAGGAGTCAGCCTGGAGAAGGGCAGAGGTAGGGAAGAGCATTCCAGGAAGAGGGAACTGCATGACCAAAGGCCTTGCATCTGGAGGAAGCCCTAGATCAAGAAACTGAGTGGCGGGCAAGGGTACCAGAGCACCTGCCGGCCCCTCAGCCCTTCCTCGTGCCAGGACTGGCTCTCACCACAATGCCACCATGGCCTTGAATGGCATCATCAAAGCCCCCCTAGTATTTTCTGGGATTGGAAATGTGCTTGGCCCCAGGAAGGGAGTTGGGGGGTAAGGTAGGAGGGGGCAGCCCCCCTTGTGGAGCTGGAGATGGGCTAGTGTTGGCTCATGCAGATTTAGCCAATAGCACAGGTGAGTGGAGGGGGAAACTGGCAAAAAACACCAAGTGCTCCCAAAGAGACCAGAGCCAGGATTTACCCAGGCCTCCTGAAGTCTCACTGGAAGGCTCGGCCCCCTTCCCAGGAAGGCGGGAAGGCCAGCGAGGAGGGCTCAGAAGGGTGTTAGGCAGATGAACACTGCAACCCACCGGGCGGATCCCAATTCCCACCATTATCTCCTCAGACAAATGGTAATTTGTGCAAATTGGGAACAAGCAATTGCATATTAAGTTGATTCCTTTCCCAGCCCCCGCCTTTGTTAGCAGCAGAGACAGCTGTAATTAAGAGGAGGAATCTTGGCTCCATGTGTGTGTGTGTGTGTGTGTGTGTGTGTGTGTGTGTGTGTGTGTGTGTGTGTCCTCTCTCCTGAATCGCTGAGGCGCCCTGTCTGGCGTGGAGAGTGGGTGCTTCTAGTTAGAAGCCTGGTTCTGATTCTGATCCACCACTTATGAGCTGTGTGATCCTGAGCAGGTTACTAAACCCCTCTCAGTCCATTTCCTCATCTGTAAAACGGCCTTAATGGGTATACCTGCCTTACAGCGTTGTGAGAGGGTTCAGTGAAGTTACACATGAATTATACAAGCTGTATAAAGGGCTTGGCTCTTAGGTGCCCAATAATTAACCGCTTTTATTGTTATCACTGAGAGTCCAGACAACACTGCCTCTTCCCGCTGCCCCTGGGGAGCACTGGGTCAGTGCTTCCCAAATTTTAACGTGCTCACAAATCATCAGGGATCTGGCTAAAATGCAGAGCCCCTTTCAGCAGGTCTGGGTGGGCCCTGAGAGTCTGCCTTGCTAACCACCTCCCAGTGATGCCACTGGGGCTGGTCCACAGACAACACTTTGAGTAGTGAGAATATAGAAGGGCAGTTCTCAAACTTGAGAATTTTCTGGAAAGCTTATTAAAGCACACCCCCCCCAGAGTGTTGGCTTCAGTAGGCCTGGTGTGGGGCCTGAGAATATGCATTTCTAACAAATTCCCAGCTGCAGCAGTCAGGGATCTCCATGGAAATGGAACCGTTAGTGTGTGTATAAGGAAGTGGCTGTGTGATATTGCGGGAGCTGGTGAGTCTGAAATCTGTGAGGGCAGAAAACTCAGGCAGGATTTCTCTGTTACAGTCTTGAGGCAGAATTGCTTTCTTTTTCCAGAAGCCTCAAGCTGTGTTTGTCTGGTTCCTCTGAGAAACAGATTTAACAGGCCAGAGTTTGGCCTGTGAGACGAGGCGGAGGGAGCCTGGGGAGGCTGAGGGAGCTGTCACCCCACCAAGGCCAACCCCAGTGAGGGAGAGAGGGAAGGAAGGGTGGGCGAAGTCTCCTAATGCCCCGTGGCCTGACGGAAGTTCAACGAGGCCTGCGGAGGCCTCAAGCCCAAGTCGCTGTCAGGAGTCCCCTGTCTCCCAGGAGTGGGCCAGCCTTCAGATCCTTGCATCGAGAAGATGCAAGAAATGTTTAACAAAGATCTAGAAGAATTAAAGAACAAACAAACAGAGATGAAAAATTCAATAACTGAAATGAAAAATACACTAGAAGGAATCAATAGCAGAATAACTGAGGCAGAAGAACAGATAAGTGACCCAGAAGACAGAATGGTGGAATTCACTGCTGCAGAACAGAATAAAGAAAAAAGAATGAAAAGAAATGAAGACAGCCTAAGAGACCTCTGGGACAACATTAAACGCAACAACTTTCACATTATAGGGGTCCCAGAAGGAGAAGAGAGAGAGAAAGGACTCGAGAAAATATTTGAAGAGATTATAGTCGACAACTTCCCTAACATGGGAAAGGAAATAGCCACCCAAGTCCAGGAAGCGCAGCGAGTCCCATACAGGATAAACCCAAGGAGAAACACACTGAGACACATAGTAATCAAACTAGCAAAATTGAAGACAAAGAAAAATTATTGAAAGCAACAAGGGAAAAACGACAAATAACATACAAGGGAACACTCATAAGGTTAACAGCTGATTTCTCAGCAGAAACTCTATAAGCCAGAAGGGAGTGGCATGATATACTTAAGGTAATGAAAGGGAAGAACCTACAACCAAAATTACTCTACCTGGCAAGGGTCTCATCCAGATTTGATGGAGAAATCAAAAGCTTTAAGACAAGCAAAAGCTAAGAGAATTCAGCACCACCAAACCAGCTCTACAACAAATGCTAAAGGAACTTCTCTAAGTGGGAAACACAAGAGAAGGAAAGGACCTACAAAAACAAACCCAAAACAATTAAGAAAATGGTAATAGGAACATACATATTGATAATTACCTTAAAGGTGAATGGATTAAATGCCCCAACCAAAAGACACAGGCTTGCTGAATGGATACAAAAACAACACTCATATATATGCTGTCTACAAGAGACCCACTTCAGACCTAGGGGCACGTACAGACTGAAAGTGAGGGGATGGAAAAAGATATTCCATGCAAATGGAAATCAAAAGAAAACTGGAGTAGCAATACTCGTATCAGATAAAATAGACTTTAAAATAAAGAATGTTACAAGAGACAAGGAAGGACACTACATAACGATCAAGGGATCAATCCAAGAAGAAGATATAACAATTATAAATATATATGCACCCACATAGGAGCACCTCAATATATAAGGCAACTGCTAACAGCTGTAAAAGAGGAAATCGACAGTAATACAATAATAGTGGGGGATTTTAACACCTCACTTACACCAATGGACAGATCATCCAAACAGAAAATTAATAAGGAAACACAAGCTTTAAATGACACAATAGACCAGATAGATTTAATTGATATTTATAGGACATTCCATCCAAAAACAGCAGATTACACTTTCTTCTCAAGTGCGCACAGAACATTCTCCAGGATACATCACATCTTGGGTCACAAATCAAGCCTCAGTAAATATAAGAAAATTGAAATCATATCCAGCATCTTTTCTGACCACAACGCTATGAGATTAGAAATCAATTACAGGGAAAAAGACATAAAAAACACAAACACACATGGAAGCTAAACAATACGTTACTAAATAACCAAGAGATCACTGAAGACATCAAAGAGGAAATCAAAAAGTACCTAGAGACAAATGCCAACGAAAACATGGTGATACATACCTATGGGATGCAGCAAAAGGAGTTCTAAGAGGGAAGTTTATAGCAATACAAGCCTACCTCAAGAAACAAGAAACATGTCAAATCAACAATCTAACCTTACACCTAAGGGAACTAGAGAAAGAAGAACAAACAAAACCCAAAGTTAGCAGAATGAAAGAAATCGTAAAGATCAGAGCAGAAATAAATGAAATAGAAACAAAGAAAACAATAGCAACGATCAGTAAAACTAAAAGCTGGTTCTTTGAGAAGATAAACAAAATTGATAAACCATTAGCCAGACTCATCAAGAAAAAGAGGGAGAGGAGTCATATCAATAAAATTAGAAATGAAAAAGGGGAAATTACAACAGACACCGCAGAAATACAAAGCATCCTAAGAGACTACTACAAGCAACTCTATGCCAATAAAATGGACAACCTGGAAGAAATGGACAAATTCTTAGAGAGATATAACCTTCCAAGACTGAACCAGGAAGAAACAGAAACTATGAACAGACCAGTCACAAGTAATGAAATTGAAACTGTGATTAAAAATCTTCCAACTAACAAAAGTCTAGGACCAGATGGCTTCACAGGTGAATTCTATCAAACATTTAGAGAAGAGCTAACACCCATCCTTCTGAAACTCTTCCAAAAAACTGTGGAGGAAGGAACACTCCCAAACTCATTCTATGAGGCCACAATCACCCTGATACCAAACCAGACAAAGATACTACAAAAAAAGAAAATTACAGACCAATATCACTGAAGAATATAGATGCAAAAATCCTCAACAAAATACTAGCAAACAGAATCCAGCAACACATTAAAAGGATCATACACCATGATCAAGTGGGATTTATCCCAGGGATGCAAGGATTCTTCAATATATGCAAATCAATCAATGTGATACACCATATTAACAAATTGAAGAATAAAAACCATATGATCATCCCAATAGATGCAGAAAAAACTTTTGACAAAATTCAACACCCATTTATGATAAAAACTCTCCAGAAAGTGGAGCATAGAGGGAACCTACCTCAACATAACAAAGACCATATATGACAAACCCACAGCAAACATCATTCTCAATGGTGAAAAACTGAAAGCATTTCCTCTAAGATCAGGAACGAGACAAGGACGTCCACTCTCACTACTATTATTCCACATAGTTTTGGAAGTCCTAACCATGGCAATCAGAGAAGAAAAAGAAATAAAAGGAATACAAATTGGAAAAGAAGAAGTAAAACTGTCACTGTTTGCAGATGACATGATACTATACATGGAGAATCCTAAAGATGCCACCAGAAAACTACTAGAGCTAATCAATGAATTTGGTAAAGTTGCAGGATACAAAATTAATGCACAGAAATCTCTTGCATTCCTATACACTAATGATGAAAAATCTGAAAGAGAAATTAAGGAAATACTCCCATTTACCATTGCAACAAAAAGAATAAAATACCTAGGAATAAACCTACCTAGGGAGACAAAAAACCTGTATGCAGAAAACTAGAAGACACTGATGAAATAAATTAAAGATGATACAAACAGAGAGATATACCATGTTCTTGGATTGGAAGGATGAATATTGTGAAAATGACTATACTACCCAAAGCAATCTACAGATTCAATGCAATCCCTATCAAATTACCAATGGCATTTTTTACAGAACTAGAACAAAAAGTCTTAAAATTTGTATGGAGACAAAAAAGACTCCCAGTAGCCAAAGCAGTCTTGAGGGAAAAAAACGGAGCTGGATGAATCAGACTCCCTGACTTCAGACTATACTACAAAGCTACAGTAATCAAGACAATATGCTACTGGCACAAAAACAGAAATATAGATCAATGGAAGAGGATAGAAAGCCCAGAGATAAACCCATGCACCTATGGTCAACTATGACAAAGAAGGCAAGGATATACAATGGAGAAAAGACAGTCTCTTCAATAAGTGGTGCCAGGAAAACTGGACAGCTACATGTAAACGAATGGAATTAGAACACTCCCTACCACCATACACAAAAATAAACTCAAAATGGATTCAAGACCTAAATGTAAGACTGAACACTATAAAACTCTTAGAAGAAAACATAGGAAGAACACTCTTTGACATAAACGACAGCAAGATCTTTTTTGATCCACCTCCTAGAGTAATGGAAATAAAAACAAAAATAAACAAATGGGACCTAATGAAACCTAAAAGCTTTTGCAAAGCAAAGGAAGCTACAAACAAGACGAAAAGACAACCCTCAGAATGGGAGAAAATATTTGCAAACGAATCAATGGACAAAGGATTAATCTCCAAAATATATAAACACCTCATGCAGCTCAATATTAAAAAGACAAACAGCCCAATCCAAAAATGGCCAGAAAACCTAAATAGACATTTCTCCAAAGAAGACATACAGATGGCCAAGAAGCACATGAAAAGCTGCCCAACATCACTAGTTATTAGGGAAATGCAAATCAAAACTACAATGAGGTATCACCTCACACCAGTTAGAATGGGCATCATCAGAACATCTACAAAGAACAAATGCTGGAGAAGGTGTGGAGAAAAGGGAACCCTCTTGCACTGCTGGTGGGAATGTAAATTGATACAGCCACTATGGAGAACAGTATGGAGGTTCCTTAAAAAACTAAAAATAGAATTACCATATGATCCAGCAATCCCGCTCCTGGGCATATTCCCTGAGAAAACCATAATTCAAAAAGTCACAGGCACCCCAATGTTCATTGCAGCACTATTTACAATAGCCAGGTCATGGAAGCAACGTAAATACCCATTGACAGACAAATGGATAAAGAAGATGTGGTACATATATACAATGGAATATTGTTCAGCCATAAGAAGGAATGAAATTGGGTCATTTGTAGAGACGTGGATGAATCTAGAGACTGTCATACAGAGTGAAGTAAGTCAGAAAGAGAAAAACAAATATCGTATATTAACGCATATATGTGGAACCTTGAAAAATAGTACAGATGAACTGGTTTCCAGGGCAGAAATTGAGACACAGATGTAGAGAACAAACATATGGACACCAAGGGGGGAAAGCGGTGTGGGACAGGGGTGGTGGTGTGAAGAATTGGGAGATTGGGAGTGACATGTATACACTAATATGTATAAAATGGATGACTAATAAGAACCTGCTGTATAAAAAAATAAATAAAATTAAATTAAAAAAAAACCAAATTTGCGTAGCTTGTTATAATTTATATCCAACCTCAGTGTCTACCTTTGCAAAACTTTGGGACTAATGGTACATGGAACCTAACTGAGATGCTGTGATTTAAATAAGAGAGGATTTTTTATTCAAATTAAGTACATATAGGATTCCAGCTTTAGTGGGCGTTACCGTCTCCCCAGTATCCATTCCACTGCGGCTCCCCCATTCTATAGTGTAGATTCTATTTGGACTGAGTTTTTCCAGGTGATCCCATCTGTATCGCCCGTGTTTTCCTGTCTCCTCAGTAAAATTCTCTCACTTCCATTTTATGAATTTTGTCAAGTGGCCCCTTAGTTATCTATAAATGCGTAATTCTAATTACACATAATTCCAGTGTTTCCCTTTGGTGTTTGGAGGCTATCTTTAAGGAGTCTGAGATTTTCTGTCCCTTTTCCTGTTGACGAAGGGAGAAAAGCAAAACCATTTCTATAGTAGTATCATATGCAATAGTTTTCTTGTAGTTATCCCTCCACATAATTATAGCCAACACTCAACTGTCCTTTAAGAAAATTCATGATATGACTTTCTAGACAGAATTTAGAAACTAATTAATTACAGTACAACAGACTTCTTTAGCAAAAATACATTCAAGGGCTCCTTTTAAAAAGCAAACTTCTGTTGCACATAATTAAAGAATCATAGACCTTGACGGGTCTTTTATGATCATCTTTACAAATAAATTGAGATGAAGTATTCTTTTCAAGGGAATGATCACTTTGTTATTTTCACCCAGTGTTTTCACCCAACGGGATCTATGTAGCCATAATAAGGAACCAGGACATTCTATACGAGCTGAAATGGAGAGATGCTCAGGATAGAACGTGAAGTTGAAAAAGGTGCAAGCTGGTCAATCTTAGCATCTCTAGATGTGGAGCAAACAGACAACTGGGACGGAATAGCACCAGCTGTGTATTCTTGCCAAAAAGGGGAACCTGAATGTAACCAAACCTCTAGAGCTAAGTTTCATTTATAGGAAATACAAAGAAAAGAGGAATACTTTAAATGGTGCTACAAGGAAACAGACCAACCCAGAATATGGAACAGTGCACAGGACAATTGGTTTGTACACCTAGTCAATGGCAGGGGGAAAGGAGGGAGGACTGTCCTCAATTAAAAGAGACTTAGGTGTCATAACAACCAAATGCAATGTAGGGAGCTGTTTAGGTCTGGACTTAAACCTATTATAAAAGGACATTTTTGAGATAATCAGGGGAATTTGATTATGGACTGAAGAATCAGATGCTAAGACATCATTATTAATTATGTCTTATATGATAATGGTATTATGGTTATATAGCAGAGTGTCAATTTTTTGAAAACAAGATGCACACAAGTCTGTAAGGGTGAAATAACATGACATCTGGGATTTGTTTTAAAATGAAAGTTCGATAATTTTGAATTTGTGTATTGGGAGTATGTACTATTCTCTGCTTTTGATATGTCAGAAAATTTTAATGTAAAATAGTAAATAGAGGGCTTCCCTGGTGGCGCAGTGGTTGAGAGTCTGCCTGCCGATGCAGGGGACGCGGGTTCGCGCCCCGGTCCGGGAGGATCCCACATGCCGCGGAGCGGCTAGGCCTGTGAGCCATGGCCACTGAGCCTGCGTGTCCGGAGCCTGTGCTCCGCAACGGGAGAGGCCACAGCAGTGAGAGACCCGCGTACCGCAAAAAAAAAAAAAAAAAAGAAAAAAGAAAATGCAAGGTGAAAAAAATAAAGGTTTAATGAGGAAATGTGTGTAAAATCCTTGTGCCTGGTTCATTGTCGAGAAGTATTAGCTTCTAATATTACCACTGTTTAGGAACTATTCCCCTAAAGTTCTGTTTCTGTTGCTGCGTTCCCAAACTCCGTGGCTTGAAACAACAATCATCTCTTATTTAGCTCATGAGCCTCCGGCTTGGGCAGCACTTGACAGGGAAGGCTCATGGCTGCTCCAGCATCTACCTGGGCGGATTTACTGAGGGCTGGAGGACTCACTGCCAAGCTGACCCACTCGCTCCGCTAGCAAGTTGGTGCTGGCTGCTGGCTGGGAGTTCAGCCAGGGTTGGGGGCTGGAAGACTCAGTTGCCCCCAGTGTGGGCTTCTCCACATGACCCGAGCTTCCTCACAGCATGGTGGCTGGGTTCCAAGGGTGACCATCTCCAAAGAGAAAGCTGTGTGGAAGATGTGTTGCCTTTTATGACCCAGCACTGGAATTCCCACAGCATCACTTCTGCTGTACACAATTAGTTGAGACAGTCCTGAAGGCTCATGCAGATTCAAGGGGAACGGACATTGACTTTCCTCTTGTTGGAAGGTGGTGGGTAGCAAGGTTGGGGAAGACATGTGGGACTGGGAATATCGTTGTGATTGCTTTTGGAAACGACAGTCTGGTGGGGCTAGATGTTAGGTGATTTCCAGTCTCAACAACTCTGATATATCACCACGCAGGAAGTTTATTTTCCACTCTTTAGGATTATTCCAGGACATCTCCTGGAATAGGCATGTCAGTGACTAACAAGGCTTTAAACAATAAAGGCTTTTCATTATCTTATATAACAAGAAAGCTGGAGGTAGGCAGTTCCAGGTTTAGGGATGTGCTCAAAGGTGCCATTAAAAGCCCGGGCTTCTTCTCTTAGTCCACTCTGCCTCCTCAGTGTGTTGGGTTTCTGTCATCAAACTTGTCACCTTATGGATGTGAGATGGCTGTTGTAGCTGCAGGTATCACCTCCTCAGATGCAGCATTTGAACAAGGGGCAGACACTTTCTCTCTCTCTCTCTCTCTCTCTCTCTCTCTCTCCCCCCCCACCCCCAATCTCTCCCCCCCACCCCCAATCTCTCCCCATCCCTAATATTTTTAACAAGGATGAAATTCTTTCCTCAAAGCCCCAAGCAGATAACTCCTTAGGTCTCTTTGGCCAAAATGGGTCACATTTCCATTAGCTGCAAGGGAGGCTGGGAAAACAAGTATCTGGTCTTTCTGGCCTCCACCCTGAGAGGTGGGCTTTGTCAGCCAGGAACAAGAGGAAGTGGAATGGCTTTAGGGAAGTCAATCAACAGGGGTGGGGGTGGCGGTTCCTAGATCAAAAGGTATGAACTGTTAAAAAAAAGTGTTTTAATTGAAGTTTAATAAAACAGAAAGTTCCCAAATTATTAAGGATATAGCTTGATGAATTTTCACAAGGTGAACACTAGTACCCAGATTATACACAGAGCATTGCCAGCCCCTCAGCAGATCCCCCAGACCCCCTTTCCACCCACCACCCCCAGTCACTGACAGCATAGGTTCTTTTTGTCTGTTTTGGGACTTTATATAATTGGAATCATGCAGTACAGCTACATTGTGTCTGGTTTCTCTCCTTCAACATTATGTCCGTGCGATTCATCCATACTGATGTGGGTAGCTGTAAATTGTTAAGCATTGTTGTACACTATTCCATTGAGAGAATATTTATTCATTTGAGAGTTTCAAGGTTGGAGTTATTATGAATTGTGCTGCTTGGACATTGCCGTGCATGTCCATGGATGCCCACGTGCACACGTTTCTGTCACGGAGTTACCTAGGAGAGGAATCGCTGGGTCACAGGGGTGCCTGCCTTCAGTTTTAGTGGATGCTGCCCAACAGTTTCCCAACAATGCAGTGTGTGAGCGTTCCAGTTTCTCCACATCCTCACCAACACTTGGTAGTGTCTGCCTTTACTTTTAGCCATTCCTGGGGAGTGTGTAGTGCTATCATATTGGGGTTTTCATTTGCGTTTCCCTGAAGACTATGGGTCAGTGCCTTTTCATTGCTTACTCTGGGTCATCTCTCGCGAAGTGCCCGGTCAAGTCTTTGCACAGCTATGAACCGTTGGAAGCCCTGGATGCACACTGAGTAATTGTTTTCCAAAAGAGCTGTGCACGTGTGGCTGCCCCTGCACCACTGCCAGTGCTCCAGTATTTTGGGCACCCCATCTTCTGGGCACACACACCCTGAACCAGGGTGCACAGCATGGCAGGCAGAGCAGGGCTAGGTTTTTAGCTCCCACTGCCCCCACCGCTGGAAGCCCTTCTTGCAACAACCCGCGGCCATGCCTGATGGCCCTGCCCGCCTCACATCGTACCAAGAGCCTCGCTTTGACCAGCTGGGCCATGCTCAGAGGAGATGAGAACGAAATGAGAGTTTGCTCAGGCTGGGTGCATTTATGCTGGAGAAAAAATGGCTCCGGGGCACTTGCTCGGGGGCTGCAAATAACCAAAGGGCTGTTCTGGGGCCCAGGAACCAGATTTGTTGTAGGAGGCCTAGAGGCCAGAACCAGGCAGGCGAATTTTAACTCAACACAGGTTAAGCTGTGAAAGTTCCATGAGGTCTGGGTTACTGCTGTAGCATAAAGCCAAGCACAGAGTAGGCATCTAATATGTACCTTCTGGATGAAATGACTGCTTAATAGAGCTATCCTGCCGTGGAATGGGCTGTCAAGGGGTGGGGGCAGGTAGTGAGCTCCCCGGCACTGTGAATGTGCAAGGTCAGGCAGGTGACCACTGTGGAGGGATGTCACAGAGGGAGCAATGCCTTTGGTGCCTGCTGCCCTGCATGGTATGAAAGATTCTCCCAACCCCTAGACTCTGTGAAGCTTTGAATTATCCATGCTGGGATTCAATAAAGGCAGGCTGATTGCAGTATTAGCTGAAGCAAAATCTAATTAGGAAGGCAAATTGATTTCCAAAAAAAGAAGTGGATGATGTGTTCCCAGGACTGTTAGAAATGGCTTTTTAATTGTCTGCTCCTTTGTATTATTCATGCAATTGTGTGCCTTTGTGAGCTCAGTCGGTCTCTCACTTTCCTTCCCACTTCCCTCTCTCCCTCCCACCATGCTTAGCACCTTCTCTGTCCCAACCCCTTCAAGGCTGGGCTGGGCCATTCCTCAGGGACAGCTGGGGGGCCCTCGGGGACGGAAACAGAAAAATGCTGGGGAGGGGCCCCTGGGGAGGGGCCCCAGGCCCCCAAGCCCAGGGGCCAACAGGGAACCACACAGAGCTGAGAGCCAACCTTTCTGCCCTCACCCCCACCCCAGGTAGCCCGGTCTCAGGGGAAGGGCATCTTCCTCTTCCGGAGGTTGAAGGACATCATGGACTGGAAGAAGGTGAGCTTGCCCCTCCCCCTTCCTCCCCAAACCCTCCTTTGCCCTTGCATGGATGAGGGGCCCCTCCTCCTTGCCCTCAAAGCTTGGAGGGCTGGCCAAGAAGCCCTGCCTGCAGGCCTGCCTATGGGTGCAGGGTCTCTGGAGCCAAATTGCCTGGGTTCAAATCCTGACCTTGCCACTTAATAGCTGTGTGACCTTGGGCAAGTCATTTCACCTCTCTGTGGCCCTGTGAATCACTGAGTTAATATGTCTAAGAGAACGGTGCATTCTTTTCCTGGGCTTCCTGCTCACCTGGCTGCAGAGAGTTTGGCTAACTCTTCCTCCAGGTCCTGGACTGAGCCTGAGGCAGGTCCCTCCCTCCCCCAACCCCGTCTTTGTCACAGCAGAAATCCTGGTCCCAATCCTGCCTCAGCAGCTGTGTGGTCCTGGGGAAACTGCTGAGCCCCTTAGGGATGATAATGTGCAGGGTGGGTGTGAGGGGCAGGATGACAGAACTCCACAACGGGCACCTACCGTGTCAGCAGCTCACAGCAGGTGCTCAATAAATGAATTTTTCCTCCCCACCGTGTGTCCTGATTCCTCCCATGGAACTGTCGGGGCACCGCCGCGAAGAAGCTCACCAGCTTGGGGGCTTAGCCGGCTCCGAGCGCTGTCAACCCCTCTGGCAGCCACATGAGTATAGGTGGGGGTAGCCCTGGGTCCCAGAAAGAGAAGACCTGGTTGCCTCGATATTGAAGCAGCTTGGGGGTGGGGATGGTGGTAGGTGTAGAAAATTCTGGCCCTTGGGCCCAGAAGCCCTGAGTTCCAGCGCTCACTGCCACTGGCTGTTGTGTGACCTTACCAGGTGTGTGACATTTGCCTTTGGGCCTCGGTTTTCTCACAAGGTTACTGTGAAGGGGACAGTGGGTGGGAAAGGGCTTTGCAGATGGTGAGGTGAAAAGGAGCGTGCTATCCTCCTGAGCTGGGCTGGCCTGCAAAGAATTAGCAAGTAGAGAAGGGAGAGGAATGTCCTTGGAGGCCTGGGTGGTACTCCAGGCAGCACTGACCAACGGAACTTTCTACAGTGGCGGGGATGGTGCACACCTGTGCTCTCCAATGCCCTGACCACTAGCGACATGTTGATATACTGAACACTGGAAATGAGGCTAGTGCGACTGAAGGACTGGATTTTTAATTTATTTCCTCTTTTATTGCGGTAAAATATACGTAAAACTTACCAGTTTAACTCTATTTGTGTACAATTCAATGGCATTAAGTACATTCATAGTTTTGTGCAAGTCACCACCATCCATTTCTAGAACATTTTCATCTTCTCCAGCTGAAACTTGTAGCCATTAAACACTAATCCCTTCCTGCCCCCCTGCCCCCAGCCCCTGGCAGCCACCCTTCTACTTTCTGTCTCTATGAATTCCACTACTCTAGGTACCTCGTATAAGTGGAATCATACAATATTTGTCCTTTTATGTCTGGCTTGTTTCACTTAGCATGAAGCCTTTAAGTTTCCTCCATATTGTAGCATGTAACATCATTTCCTTTTAATCAATTTAAATATAAATGTACATAGCCACATGTGGCCAGTAGCTGCCCTACTGGGAAGCACAGATCTAGAGGCTAAATACCCAGGCTCTGGGCCCAGCCTGTGTGGGTCCACTTCCCAGCTGTACCACCAGTTGGCTGTGTTACCATGGGCAAGTCACTCCCCTTCTCTGTGCTTCAGTTTCTCATCTGTAAAACGGGAATAACATTAGTACTTTCCCGACAGGGTTGATTTAAGGATCAGATCATATACCCCCAAGTAGAGTGCCTATCACAATGCCTCATATACAGGAAATGCGAAAAAAATGTTAATAACAATTATTATTACAACTAGGCCACAAGAAGTTCTGATGACCAGAAAGATGATATTCCCGTGGAGAACTATGTAGCTCAGCATTACATCGAAAATCCCTACCTGATAGGAGGTAAGATGGCTGTCTCTGCTCCTGCCCTTCCATGGAATGGTCGATCAGTCAGTCAACAAGCCTTGATTAGCAGCCCAACGTGGGCTCAGCCTGACACCAGGCATGATGGGATGCAAAGACAGAATCCCACCCTGCATGCTCCCACCTCCCAGCCGTTGCCCCTAAGGTTCCCCCTGCCTGGCATGCCCTTCCCTCTCCCTTCCTGGTTCGCTAAAATCCTCTTCATTCTTCAAGAACCAGCTCCTTCATGCGTTTATCCAACAAATATTTACAAAGTGCCTAGTCAGTGCCAACCATCGTCCAGGGTGCTGGCTGCCCACCCTGTTCTCTTGGAGCTTACACTCCAATGAGCAGACAGCAATAAACCAGAAACAAAGAAGTAAGATAGTTCCACACAGCGGTGAGTGTTAGGAAGTAAATCAAGTGCAGGGTGAGGGAGGGCCTCTCTGCAGAGGTGACGGGAGCTGAACCCTGAATGACAGCTAGGAGTCACCCGTGGGTAGATTTGGAGGCCCGGGGAGATGTAAGGGCCAAGGGCCTGAGGCGGAACCAGGCTATGGCGCATGAAACCTTCTCGGATTTCCCCAGGCCGTCTCCACCTCTGCTTTTCCCACACAGGGGCCGTGAAGTACAGACACGTCAGGCAGTATGTGAGGAGGGGCGTCTTGGGAGGGTCTGGTCTGAGAGGAGCCAGTGCTCCGAAGGGGACAACATCACTTACCTCCTCTCACTTCCTCAGGAAATGTCCTTCCGCCGGGGCAGTCCGTGGTGTCTTCTCCACCCCTCCCTTTCCCAGTGACCCCATCCTCTCTCGTGGTTTTAACCACCACCCAGATCCAGTAACTCCCAGCTTTCTGTCTGCAGCCGAGACCTTGCCCTGCACCCCAGACCCTGATGTCCTGCAGCCTGTATCATCCCCTCGCAGGCATCTCTCAGCAACTCGAATCCAACAGGACTAAAATCTACCCCTTGTCCTCCCCCCACTATCTGGCTCACCCACCAGCCTCCCCCTGGGGACGCAGCCCTCGCACCCCCAAGCCAGAAGGTGGAGACCGTTCTGGGAGGGTCCCTCTCTTCCCTCCCACATCTGGTTCTCCATCAAGTTCCCATGCAGCTTTTGAACCTGCTGGCCACCTCCATCCCAGTTCTGGACACGGTCCTCTCCCTCCAGGGCAACACGCCAGCCTCCGCATTGATGCCCACTGCTCTGGCCCCCTTCACTCTACTCCAAACACAGTTGCCAGAGGGATCGGACACCCTTCAGTAGCTTCCCATGGTTGGTGGAACAAAATCCAAAAACTGCACATGACCTGGTCTCTGCTGACCTCACTCACATCTCCTTCCACTCTGCCCTTGGACCAAGCTCTTTGTCGCCTCTGGGCCTCTACTCAGGCAGCTCCTCCTGTGCGAAGGCCCCGCCCCCTCTGGGCTAGGCCGGCACCCGGTACCTCCTGTGGCACACTGGGATTCACATCTGCCTGTCAACTGTTGTATCCCCCAAACCTAGCATGGTACACGTTCAATATTCATTACACTGATTAATTCTTCCCTTGCCTGACAGGCCGCAAGTTTGACCTGCGTGTCTACGTGCTGGTGATGTCGGTGAGTGACCAGTACAGGTGCCTTCCTCCAGTGGCGGGGAAGGGACAGTTGGACTGGGGGACAGGGGCAGAAGCCATTCTGGGGGCACCCGTGTGAGCTGTCTGGTTTAACCTGCCTGGGAGAGCCCAGGGGGTGGGTAAACAGATCCAAGCTTTGCCGTCTCAGAGACCCCAGCAACTGGGTTGTCACTCTGCCTTCCTTCTTTATTCATTCAGTCATCCATGGTAACCACAGCTAGCATGTATTGAAAACCAGGCCCAGTATTTAGCAGGTTTTATCTCATTCAGTCCTCCTAATAACCAGGGAGGTAGGATCTTTTATTGGCCTCATTTTACAGATAAGGAAACAGATCAAAGGGACTGAGTGACTGGCTTGAGGTCACACAGGTGGTGAGTGGCAGGGCTGGGACTTGGATCCAGGCATCCTACTCTCTTAACAAAGGAGGTGCTATACTCCCTCCACCCATGCATTCGACGAACACTTAAACCTTCCTGGTGCAATATTCTCTGCTGGGAACAGGATATAAGGGTGTCCAAGACAGGCTCGGCCCCTGTCCTCCTGGAGCTTACAGTCTGGTGGGGAATAGGGACACACCGTGAGCTGGTGGGTGTCACATGTGGTGGTGGAGCAGAGAAGACACCCATTAACTTTGTTCCCTTCTGCATCTCCCTACCCTTACTTCTACCTCCAGGGAAGGAGGGGGATCGAATCAAAGGAGGGTGATGTTTGAGCAGATTCATGAAGGATGATGTGGGAGAGAAGGCAGGGCATGCCAGGCGGAGGAAACAGCAGGTGCAAAAGCTAGGAGTTGTGAAAGTGCTGGTATTGATTCCCCTTCCCTTTTCTCTCTCTCCATTTCCACCTCCCCCACAGTACATGCCGCTGCGAGCCTGGCTGTACCGGGACGGCTTCGCCCGGTTCTCCAACACCCGCTTCACACTGAACAGCATTGATGACCAGTGTATCCTGGCATCCCACCCCCCACCCCTAAGTGTTCTCCACATACCCTGCTCTGCCTGTCCCCTGGCTGGTCCTGAGATAACTCATTCACTCCACAGATGTTGGCTGAGTGCCAGGCTCTGGTCTGGGCACAGGAGATGCAGCAGTGAACAAGATAGCCCTGGTCACTTCCCTTCCGGAGCTTACAATCTTGTGGAGATGGGGGATCCTCCAGTGATCTGAGGAGAGCAGCCTTGCTCTGCTCAGAGCAACTCACCCCAGGCTTCTCTGCTTGGTGATCATTTCACATTGATTCATGTTCATAGGATAGGAGTGTTTGAGTCCCTTTGGAGAATGTTTGCATCCTTTTACATGCCTAGTCATCAGCTCACTCATTCACTTGAATACAATGTCCTTTTCACCCATCAAATTGACAGATATGAAAATTTTGATAACACGCTATATTGGCAAGGCTAGGGGAATACATACATTGCTGGTGGAATGTGAACTGGTACAACCGCTTAGGAGGCAATCTGGCAAATTATCAAAAGACAAATGCACAGACCCTCTGACCGAGCAATTCCCTTCTGGAGTTTATCCTGCAGGTACACTAACAATATAGTAAAAGAGGGGGTTAAATGTTATTCACTGCACAGCCTTGTTGTGAGATTTTTTAAAAAAGAAAATACCTAAATGAATTACTCATTTATACAGTGGAGTACTATACAGCTGTTAAAAAGGAATGGGGGGGCTTCCCTGGTGGTGCAGTGGTTGGGAGTCCGCCTGCCGATGCAGGGGACGCGGGTTCGTGCCCCGGTCCGGGAGGATCCCACATGCCGCGGAGCGGCTGGGCCTGTGAGCCATGGCCGCTGAGCCTGCACGTCCGGAGCCTGTGCTCCGCAACGGGAGAGGCCACAACAGTGAGAGGCCCACGTACCACACACACACACACAAAAGTGTATCTCTGTATATGTTTTTATCTGTGCCTAGATATCTCTGGAAGGATGTAGAAGAAACAGGAAGCAGAATTTGCCTTTGGGAGGAGAAATGGGCAGGTGGAGACTGGGGTGGGAAGGAGATACTCCTTATATACATTTTTATACCTTTTGACTTTTGAACTATGTGAATGTATTATCTGGTTCAAATATAAACATCAAAGATTGTTTTTAAGATTTTCAGACATGAGCATCAGAGGAAAAGGGGTATGATCAGAAATATTTAGGAGATAAATCAGCACGACTAGATCACCTGCATATGGGAGAGGTGGAAATGACAAGTGATGTTGCCAAGCTTCTGGCTTGGGCAATCCAACTGATGCTTTTAGTCAATTCACATCACTGTGCCTTAATTTCATTATTCAATTAAGTGTCTGTCCAAGATAATACATTCCCTACATGATAGAAGGGCTTAGGCCTTCCTGAGAATTTTCTACAATTTGTTTCTTTCTATTTAACCAACTTCAGCCTTTCCAGTATGTTTGTTTTATTTTGTGATTCTAACAAGCCTTTACCATATGCAACTCATCAAATTTATTTTACTTTCATTTTTTGCCACCTCATTTCTTATTAAAGTTAAATGATACGTGTAAAGCACTTAAACAATGCCTAACCCAGAATGACTACTCAGTACACGTTAGTGGTCTCCCGACCCCCATTTAAAAGTGTTTGCTTATCTGCAGGCATCATGGGGCCTTATTAAACTGAGGCCTCTCCCAGGGCTAGTTTCTGTTTAATGAGCCTTTGCTGTGTTCACAGTGAGTGAATACACGTAATTTTCCATCCCTTCTTTTAATTGTTCTTAATTTTTAAATACTGAAATATTTAAATTCTATGAAAACTGCCGGAAAGGCTGTAACAGAAATCTATGCATCTACCATCCAGATTTAGCAGATATTAATATTTTGCCATATTTGCTTTAGAAACACAGCAACTTTTAAAATAATAAAGCAACTTGGGATCACAAAATAATAATATATAATATTATTAACCTGACTTTAAATAAATATATATAACATATATAGTTTACACACAATTATTCAAATACATATATGCATATACACACACCCAAAATATAAAAATATTCACCTCAACACTGTAGTAGTAAACAAGAAGAAACAGCTTAACCCACCCTAGGGGGACGGTGAAATGAATGATAAAGCATTTCCAGGATCCTGTGTAGCTGTTGGATACAATGCGGTGATTGAAATGTCATGGAAAAGTACCTACAGGAATTCCCTAGCGGTCCAGTGGTTAGGATTCTGCGCTTTCACTGCTGAGGGCCCGGGTTCCATCCCTGTTTGGGAACACTAAGATCCCACAAGCTGCAAAGCTTTGCCAAGAAAAACAAACAAACAGAAACCCAACGTATCTCACAGACCATGAGGTGGAAACATGTGCGGTGTAGAACTGGGGTGCGTTTACAATCCCATTTTTGCTTTTAGGGAAGTACGTTTCTGTTTAGAAGAAAGTATGAAAGGATACTCATGAATCTATTAACTTTGAAAAATTCAGAGGATTAGAATCAGGTCAGGAAACGTTTACTGTCAACTTTACACATTTCTCTATATTATGAACTGTTCTTTATAACTGCTATGAATTACTTTAATAGTAAAGAGAATAAAACATTTAAAGGATATAGCCTTCATAATAAAAGTATAGCTCTTTAAAGACAAATCAGAAAATACAGAAATGTACAAAAAGGGGGGAGGGAGGAAAAGAAAAGAAACCTTTTCTAGTCACACTTTCTAGAAATAACTACTTACCTTTTTGATGTCTTTCCTCCCAGGTTTTTTGTTGTTGTTTGGCCTTTTATATATGAGTGATCACACTGTATAAGTATAACCTTTTTTTCACTGAACATTATTTAAGTATTTTCCTTATAGACATTTTTTATTAGTTACAAAGTATTCCATTGAATAGATTTACTGGTTTACTAATCCTACTTGCTGCAGGCATTTGGGAAGTAGTCAATTTCTTCCTGTTATGACAAACAATGCTGCAAAGAAACATATTTTTTTCATAAATCTTTTACTATATTAAAATTTATTCCTTTGTATGTTGCCACAGGGGTATAAATACTGGGTCAAGGGCATCGGCCAGATTGTTTTTCAGAAGATTTCCTCATATTTTTACCCTCCCACTGACATTTCATCCCAGCTCCCCAGCACTGGGGACGATCAATTAAAAAACACATTTCCAGGGCTTCCCTGGGGCGCAGTGGTTAAGAATCTGCCTGCCAGTGCAGGTGACACGGGTTCAAGCCCTGGTCCTGAAAGATCCCACATGCTGCAGAGCAACTAAGCCCGTGCACTGCAACTACTTAAGCCCGCGTGCCTAGAGCCTGTGCTCCACAACAAGAGAAGCCACCACAATAAGCCCGCGCACTGCAATGAAGAGTAGCCCCCATTCGCCACAACTAGAGAAAGCCCGTGCGCAGCAACGAAGACGTCACACAGCCAAAAATAAATAAATTTATTAAAAAAAAAACACATTTCCAAAACAATTGGCATATATAGGTGAAGCATATATGGGAATTCATTGTACTATTCTTGCAAGTATTCTGTGGGTTTTAAATTTTTTCCCAATAAAAAGGTTTAAAAAAATGTAACTGACTTGATGGGGAAGCAGATTTTTTGCCTTAGAATTTGCATCTCTTCCAATTTGCATTTTTCCCCCATTTACATCCCTTTAAAATTGTGTATCTTTTATTACTAGAAACTTTGGGCACTTTCCCAGATGGTCTTTTACCAGTTATATTTTTTCTTTTATGTTTTCATATCCTTTATCTATTTCTCTATTAGGGTCATACAATTTTACTGTTAACAATTTATGCGTGATTTTCACGTGACAAAACATTAGCCTGTCATATTTGTTACAAATCTTTTCTCTAGTCATGTTTGCCTTTCATTTTTGCCTTGACATCTGATTAATTTCCTTTTCACATAGTTGACTATATCCACTGATTTCCTCTGTGATTTCTATTGTCATTTCTAAGATAAGAAAATCCTTTTCCCCCTGAAGATCTCACAGCTAATCAGTTCCACTTCTCTATGAATTGGACCGTTTGTTTGCTTACTTTTTGCCACTTAGCTTGTTGGTCCATTGGAACCTGGTTTCAGGTCCATCTGTGGAGAGGGGAGGCTCTGAGGTCAGCTGACCAGTCACCCACTCTCCTCCTTTAGCCTCTGCTTCTCCCTGGAAACTAGGGAAGTCCCTGACTTCTCCTCCCCGCAGGCAGGAGCAGTGTGCGGAGAAATGTGAGTGTTTCCTCCATCACAAGGGAGCAATTTCCCCTCTTAAAGCCAGTAACTCACTTTGCCTGAACATCCTCTTTTTCCATTTTTTTAAATAACAATTGTATTGTGATATATTCACATACTAAACAGTTCACTCAGTTAAATCATACAACTCAATGGTTCTTTTTTGAAAAAAATTAATTAATTTATTTATTTATTTATGGTTGTGTCGGATCTTCGTTGCTGCACACGGGCTTTCTCTAGTTGTGGCGAGTGGGGTCGTTGCGGTGTGCAGACTTCTCATTTTGGTGGCTTCTCTTGTTTCAGAGCATGGGCTCTAGGTGCGTGGGCTTCAGTAGTTGTGGCACATGGGCTCAGTGGTGTGATTTCTGGGCTCTAGAGCATACGCTTAGTAGTTGTGACACATGGGCTTGCCCTGCGGAATGTGGGATCCTCTGGACCAGGGCTCAAACCCGTGTCCCCTGCATTGGCAGGCGGATTCTTAACCACTGCGCCACCAGTAAAGTCCCAACTCATTGGGTTCTTATCATCTTCACACAACCATCACCACATTCAGTTTTAGAACATTTTCACGATCCCCCAAAAGAAACTCCATATTCATCAGCTGTCGTTTCCCATTTCCTTCCGACCCCACTTCCCAGCCCTATGCAACCACTTTTTACTCTATATGTTGCTTATTCTGGACATTTCATATAAATGGATTCATATAATATGTGGTCTTTTGTATCTTCTTTTATTAAGCATAATGTTTTCAAAGTTCACCCATGTCATAACCTGTAGCAGTACTTCATTCCTTTTTTATTGCTAAGCAATGTTCCATTGTATAGATATAGCACATTTTATTTACCCATTCATTAGTTGATGGACATTTGGGTTGTTTCTACTTTTGAGCTATTATTAATAATGCTGCTATGGACATTTGTGTACAAGTTTTTGTGTGGACATATGTTTTTATTTCTCTTGGGTATATACTAGGAGTGGTGTTGCTGGTCACATGGTAATTTTATGTTTAACCTTTTGAAGAACCAGTAAACTATTTTCCAAAGCACTGCACCATTTTACATTCCCACCAGCATGGTAGGAGAGTTCCAGTTGCTCCACATCCTTGCCAACATTTGTTATTATCTGTCCTTTTTTATTATAGCCACACTAGTGGATGTGAAGTGGTTTTGATTTGCATTTCCTTGATGACTAATGATGTTAAGCATCTTTTTGTGTGCTTCCTGGCCATTTGTAAATCTTTGGAGAAATTTCTACTCAAAGCCTTTGCCCATTTTCTCATTAGGTTGTCTTTTTTATTGTTGAGCTGTAAGTTTCTAAATGTATTTTTAATACTGCTCCCTTATCAGATACACGATTTACAAATATTTTCTTCCATTCTGTGGGTTGTCCTTTATATTTTTTAATATATATTGTTCCATTGTTTGTTTTCTCTTTTTTAAATGTTTATTTATTTATTTATTTTTGGGTCGGGTCTTGGTTGCAGGCACACAGAATCTTTTTGTTGCAGTGCGGGCTCTTTGTTGCAGTGCGCAGGCTTCTCTCTAGTTGTGGCGTGCAGGCTTAGTTGCCCAACCAGGAATCGAACCTGTATCACCTGCATTGGAAGGCAGATTCTTAACCACTGGACTGCCAGGGAAGTCCCTGGTTGTCCTTTTTTTTAAGGACTATTTTTTAGAGCAGTTTTAGGTTCATAGCAAAATTGAGAGGAGGGTACAGAGATTTCCCATATACCCCCTTCCCCCATGTGTGCATAGCCTCCCCCACTATCAACACCACTCACCAGAGTGGTACATTTGCTACAATTGATGAACCTATGTTGACACATCATAATCACCCAAAGTCCATAGTTTACATTAAGGTTGTACATTCTATGGGTTTGGACAAACATATAATGATATGTATCCATCATATTGTATCATACAGAGTGATTTCACTGCCCTAAAAATCCTCTGCGCACTGCCTTTTCATTTTCTTCATAAAGTCCTTTGAAACACAAAAGTTTCTAATTTTGATGAAGTCCAATTTATCTACTTTTTTATTGCCACCTGTGCTTTTTTTTTAATCTCAATATAATTTTTTTTACATCTTTATTGGAGTATAATTGCTTTACAATGCTGTGTTAGTTTCTGCTGTACAACAAAGTGAATCAGCTATATGTATACTTATATCCCTATATCCCCTCCCTCTTGAGCCTCCCTCCCACTCTCCCTACCCCACCCCTCTAGGTTGTCACAAAGCACCGAGCTGATCTCCCTGTGCTATGCAGCAGCTTCCCACTAGCCATCCATTTTGCATTTAGTAGTGTATATTTGTCAATGTTACTGGCTCACTTCATCCCAGCTTCCCCTTCTCCCCCCGTGTCCTCAAGTCCATTCTCTACATCTGCATCTTTATTCCTGCACTGCCACTAGGTTCATCAGTACTGTATTTTTTAGATTCCATATATGTGCATTAGCATACGGTATTCGTTTTTCTCTTTCTGACTTACTTCACTCTATGACAGACTCTAGGTACATCCACCTCACTACAAATAACTCAATTTCGTTCCTTTTTATGGCTGAGTAATATTCCCTTGTATATATGTGCCACATCTTCTTTAACCATTCATCTGTCGATGGACACTTAGGTTGCTTCCATGTCCCAGCTATTGTATAAATAGTGCTGCAATGAATATTGTGGTACATGTATCTTTTTGACTTATGGTTTTCTCAGGGTATATGCCCAGTAGTAGGATTGCTGGGTCATATGGTAGTTCTGTTTCTAGTTTTTTAAGGAACCTCCATACTGTTCTTCATAGTGGCTGTATCAGTTTACATTCCTATGAACAGTGCAGGAGGGTTCCCTACACCCTCTCCAGCATTTATTGTTTGTAGATTTTTTGATGATGGCCATTCTGACGGGTGTGAGGTGATACCTCATCGTGGTTTTGATTTGCATTTCTCTAATGATAAGTGATGTTGAGGATCTTTTCATGTGTTTGTTGGCCATCTGTATGTCTTCTTTGGCGAAATGTCTATTTAGGTCTTCTGCCTATTTTTGGATTGGGTTGTTTGTTTTTTTGATATTGAGCTGCATGAGCTGCTTGTATATTTTGGAGATTAATCCTTTGTCAGTTGCTTCGGTTGCAAATATTTTCTCCCATTCTGAGGGTTGTCTTTCTGTCTTGTTTATGGTTTCCTTTGCTGTGCAAAAGCTTTTAAGTGTCATTAGGTCCCATTTGTTTATTTTTGTTTTTGTTTTGTTTTTGAGGTACACGGGCCTCTCACTGTTGTGGCCTCTCCCTTTGCGGAGCACAGGCTCCAGACGTGCAGGCTCAGCAGCCATGGCTCACGGGCCTAGCCGCTCCGCGGCATGTGGGATCTTCCCGGACCAGGGCACGAACCCTTGTCCCCTGCATCGGCAGGCGGACTCTCAACCACTGCGCCACCAGGGAAGCCCTATTTTTGTTTTTATTTCCATTACTCTAGGAGGTGGGTCAAAAAGGATCTTGCTGTGATTTATGTCATAGAGTGTTCTGCCTATGTTTTCCTCTAAGAGTTTTGTAGTGTCTGGCCTTACATTTAGGTAAGTTTAATCCATTTTCAATTTATTTTTTTGTATGATGTTAGGAAGTGTTCTAATTTCATTCTTTTACATGTAACTGTCCAGTTTTCCCAGCACCACTTACTGAAGAGGCTGTCTTTTCTCCATTGTATATTCTTGCCTCCTTGTCAAAGATAAGGTGACCATAGGTGCAAGGGTTTATCTCTGGGCTTTCTATCCTGTTCCATTGATCTATATTTCTGTTTTTGTGCCAGTACCATATTGTCTTGATTACTGTAGCTTTGTAGTATAGTCTGAAGTCAGGGAGCCTGATTCCTCCAGCTCCGTTTTTTGTTCTCAAGATTGTTTTGGCTATTCATGGTCTTTTGTGTTTCCATACAAATTGTAAAATTTCTTGTTCTAGTTCCGTGAAAAATGCCATTGGTAATTTGATAGGGATTGCTTTGGGTAGTATAGTCATTTTCACAATGTTGATTCTTCCAATCCAAGAACATGGTATATCTCTCTATCTGTTTGTATCATCTTTCATTCCTTTCATCAGTATCTTATAGTTTTCTGCATTCAGGTCTTTTGCCTCCTTAGGTAGGTTTATTCTTAGGTATTTTATTCTTTTTGTTGCAATGGTAAATGGGAGTATTTCCTTAATTTCTCTTTCTGATTTTTCATCCTTAGTGTATAGGAATGCAAGAGATTTCTATGCATTAATTTTGTATCCTGCTACTTTACTAAATTCATTGATTAGCTCTAGTAGTTTTCTGGTGGCATCTTTAAGATTCTCTATGTATAGTATCATGTCATCTGCAAACAGTGACAGTTTTACTTCTTCTTTTCCAATTTGGATTCCTTTTATTTCTTTTTCTTCTCTGATTGCTGTGGCTAAAACTTCTAAAATGATGTTGAATAATAGTGGTGAGAGTCTTGTTCCTGATCTTAGAGGAAATGCTTTCAGTTTTTCACCATTGAGAATGATGTTTGCTGTGGGTTTGTCATATATGGCTTTTATTATGTTGAAGTAGGTTCCCTCTATGCTCACTTTCTGGAGAATTTTTTAATCATAAATCAATGTTGAATTTTGTCAAAAGTTTTTTCTGTGTGTATTTCACCTGTATTTTTGTTGTCACAGCTAAGGAGCTCTGCCTAACCCAAGGTTGCAATGACTTATTCCTAAATGTTATTCTAAGAGCTTTATAGTTTTTGCTCTTATATTTAGGTCTGTGGTCCATTTGGAGTTAATTTTTGTCTATGGTATGAGAAAGGGGTCTAACTTTATTCTTTCACACATGGATATTCAGGCATCCCCACCCCATTTGTTGGAAATACTTTGCTTCCCACCACTTAGTTGTCTTGGCACCCTTTTTGAAAATCAATTGACCAAAAATGTAAGGGCTCTCTTCCTTTTAGTGGTTTGTTATGTGCTTATTCTTTTGAAATTAAGGCAGAAAATCTCTCAGACAAATGTGAAAAAAAAAAAAAGGTCTTTGAAAAGCCCTAAAGAAGACATTCTAGGAAAATGGTGCTACAGAGAATACCCACCTTCTCTGGAGAGGCTGAAGCCCTGTCCAATATGCCACAAATATGGAGAAACATACATGTTAGGGGAATTAGACTTGGGTCAGTGACCTAGAGCCTCTACCTCTGCATGTGTGAAATGTCCCAATGTTACCAACCAGGGTTCTTGGCCTCCTCAATCAATAGAAATTGATCAGAGGCCAGAGAAGAAATTCAGCCAAGGCTTTATTGGGGCCCCTGCTGCAGCAGTGGGGGGCAAGAACAAGTAACAAGTTCCCTTACTCACCAAGGTGGGGGGAGCTGGTTCCTTATATGGGATGAAGGTAAGGGTGTGTCCAGGGGTCGGGCCAGAAGGGTGGCTTAGGTGGTTTGCCCAACGCTTTGGTGGTGGTGGTGTGTAGGGGGCATGTGCAATACCCTGCTTTTGCTCCCGACCCTCTGCTTTTGCTCCTGGCTCTTCAGAAGTGGCAGTTGGGCTTTTTGGTCTCTTTGTATCTTGTTGTCCATAACTTGCCCCAACTGCGCATGCATGCAGTTATTTTTGGTCCCTTACAGTTTCTGTGTATCCAGGTGCAAGCACTGCAGCAAAAGGTCTCAGCCTGTCTCACCAACAAGTCCAAGTGAAAGTTATGTCTTGTCACTACACAAGGTTTTGGGGATCCATCTTACTTAGTTATGTGGAGGAGGATGTTGAGAAGGGGTATTCTGAGTGGCTGTCATCCTCTCTGAGCCTCGAAGCTCTCTTCTGTGAGATGGGAATGATTTGGGGAATACATGAGCTGAAGTGTGTGAACATGCTCTGTAAGCTTCAAAGTGTTGCCGATGTTACTGGTGGTGACGATGGTAATGATACCGAAAGGCAAACTCTCAGGGCTGGGACTTCAAAGGCGGCCAACTTGACCCCATCCCAATGCTGGGTCACTTCTCTGGTATTCCTGCAGTGGCCACCCAGGCTGAGCCCCTCTAGTGACAGAGAGCTCAGAATGTCCTGAGATGGCTGTTCTGTGCTTGGTCTTTCTACATGTTAGAAAGTGTTCTCTCCTCTTGAGTGGAACAATCCTAATCTAATATCAGCCACGCCAGGCACTGTAAGAGGTGCTTCTACACAGCGTCTTATCTGATTTTTCAGATAACCCTGTGAGGTCAGTATACTACTACACGCCCCCATTTAATAGGTGGGGAAACAGGCTCAGAGAGGTTAAGTGACTTGCTCAGGGGTGCGAGCCCATCTGACTCCGAAGCCCCCGCACGTGACCTCTGGGCTGTTTGGTGGCCTTCCCCCATCACTTCCCGAGCAAGGGTCTCAGTTCGGTCCCTGGGGGCTACATGGCACAGGGCTCAGCGCCTTCTTGTCCGCACTGGCCCTTGACCACTAATCTCTGCCAGACGTCCACCTCACCAATGTCGCCGTGCAAAAGACGTCTCCTGACTACCACCCAAAGAAGGTGAGGAACCTGGGCTTCTGCCCTCCAGGTATGGCCTCTGGGACTGGGCTGGGGGGAGGAGGAGGGATACCAAGGAGCCGAAGAGAGTTCAGATCACCCTTCCCGTTTGCAGGGCCCAGGGCAAGAGTACAAATGGAGGCCCACACGTCATGTGTCTAAATATTTAAAAGTTACAAATCAAACGAACACACTGTTTAAAAAAATGTGTTGTATCCTCCTACCTTGACAGATATACTCCTATCATCTATCTATCTATCTATCTCTCATCTGTCATCTGTCATCTGTCTACCTAATAACCTGCAAGGCCAGGTTCATATTTAGAACACTCAGACTTTTCAGAGTTAAAAGCCAGAACAGAAGAGCCCAGGAAGAGATGGTCCCCAGCTCCCCATCACCCCGAGGGGGCTTCCTTCAAACACACACACACACACACACACACACACACACAAACAGCAAGCTGTTGGTGACTCCCTGGGCCTTGGGCTGCACAATGGTCAGGGCAGTCTGTCTGCGTAAGGGCAGGCCCAGGGAGGAAACTGGTGCAGGGCATTTGGTCAGGGACTTCTGGGGTGGTGGATAGCAGGCTGTGCTCTAGAAAGAGAGGCACAGGCTCTTGGGCATGTAGAATCTTCGCCCCTCAAGGAGGGACACACTTGGGGCTCTCCTAATCACAGGACTCAGGGCTGGGCCCCTCTCATCCAAGCCTAGGGGCTGTGCTGATGGTAAATGATGGTCTGGATGGGCCAGGTCCGGGTTGACCGAGGCTCCCTCTCCCAACCCGGCGGCGGGGTCCCAGGGCTGCAAGTGGATGCTGCAGCGCTTCCGGCAGTATCTGGCATCCAAGCATGGGCCCACGGCAGTGGAGACGCTCTTCAGTGACATGGACAACATCTTCATCAGAAGCCTGCAAAGCGTGCAGAAGGTGATCATCAGCGACAAGCACTGCTTCGAGCTGTATGGCTATGACATCCTTATAGACCAGGACCTCAAGCCGTAAGTGGATGGGCTCGCGGCCCGGAGGGCCTGGAGGGGTGTTTTACACACTCTGCACCCGGACTGCCCGGGTTTGAGCTCAGCTCTGCCACTTCCCAGTGGGGCACACTTTCTTTTTCTGTGCCTCAGCTTGCCTGTCTATAAAATGGTCACTGTGGGACTTCCCTGGCGGTCCAGCGGTTAAGACTCTGCACTTCCACTGCAGGGGGCACGGGTTCGATCTCTGGTCGGGGAGCTAAGATCCTGCATGCCGCGCGGTGCGGCCAAAAAATATTAAAAAATAAAATAAAACGGTCACTCTGTCTGTAAGATCGTTATGAGGAAGAAGTGAGGTACTGAGCCCCATGCCTGGCACTGAGGCCTTTGCTGAGCATCTGCTGAGTCAGCGATCCTCCCCTCCTATCAGGCAAGAAGCTTCCCCTCTGTTAGCCCTGGTGCTTTGAGGATGCAAAGTGCCATGTAAGGAAGTACTGTTACCATGTCGATCCCTGCCAAGAATTTTGTGCCCTCCCAGTGCCCACGAGGAGGTTGAGCTGATGAGTAGAACAAACCTGAACTATCAGGGAACACAGTGATGGCCCTTACGTGATACAACAGGGCACAGAAGCCCAGTGGGGTTGTTGAGGCAGCTTGAGGTCATGCAGTAAGTCAAGGGCTGAGCCAGGCCCAGGGTCCATGTTCCTGGGCTGAGCTGCTCCCACAGCACTGAGGTTCCTGGACCCAACCCCCTCCCCAGGGTCACTGTATAGCTGTTGAGGGGCTTTCTGAGCTAGGAGTAGGAGCCCTAGAGCAAGACCTAAGTCGGGCCCAAGTTCAAGAGAAACAGGGGCCGGGCACCAGTGGGTCTCTCTCCCTTGCCCCCGGGGATGCAAGATGTGCTATGGGCATTAAAGTGGACACTGAAAGGGGAAACAAGCTTGGCAGGAGGCAGAAAATAGTGGAAAGGGGGCCCTAGTCTCCCACTGACCTGCTGGGTGAGCCCTGCCCTCTCTGTGCCCCAGATTCCTGTCTGTAAAATGACAGGGTTGCACAAAACAAGCGGTTGCAGGCTGGCGGCCCTTGAGCTGCTTCTGGCCTGCAGACACTTTGAGTTTGGCCTTCCCGATGTTTTTGCATTTGGTTGATTTTCATTGACAGTCTCCAATAACTGGAAGATGTTTACACAAAAACCTGGATTTTTTGGCTTTTCTGGGAAAGTCAGAGGATCTTGCAATTCTGGGTTCACATTCTCACAGGGCAACGCTCTCCTAGAGCCTCCATAGCCACCCCTTTAGACATGGAATGCTCTTTCCGGCTCACCACAGTCCCTACCCCTCCCTGCTACTCCCCACCCCCTGACGTGTCAGGCCATTTATGGGCAAAGTTTCACTAGGAAAGGAGTTTTTCTTGTACTCACAGCTCTTTTGAAAGAAGGAAAAGCGATAACAAGCATGAGGGAAGCAAAATCATTCTTACCCCCACCAACTTGCTTCCTATAAGTCACCACCTGGACCCTGTGGGAACTGCCCAAGTTTGTGACAGTTGTTTTCAAAAGTTTTGTGCGTCCCTGGTGGTGCACTGGTTAAGAATCCGCCTGCCAATGCAGGGGACACGGGTTTGAGCCCTGGTACGGGAAGATCCCACATGCCGCGGAGCAGCTAAGCCTGTGCGCCACAACTACTGGGCCTGCGCTCTAGAGCCCGCGAGCCACAACTACTGAGCCCGCGTGCCACAACTACTGAAACCCACGCGCCTAGAGCCCGTGCTCCGCAACAAGAGAGGCCACCGCAATGAGAAGCCTGCGCACCACAATGAAGAGTAGCTCCCGCTCGCTGCAACTAGAGAAAGCTTGCGCGCAGCAACGAAGACCCAATGCAGCCAAAATTAAAAATAAATTTAATTAAAAGAAGAAAGTTTTAGCCCCTGAACCCTTTCTTCAAATGGAAATGTGGAGAGAGCAGCCCTGGTTGAATTGAGGGTGAGACCCAGGCACCCTATCTAGCCTCTCAGTGAAATTCCAGGGGCCTCAGGGACCAGGTACACTTAAGATTCTCTACTCCCTTCCCTCCGCAGGTGGCTCCTGGAGGTCAATGCATCCCCATCACTGACAGCCAGCAGCCAGGAGGACTATGAGCTCAAGACCTGCCTCCTGGAAGACACCCTGCACATCGTGGACATGGAGGCCAGGTGAGGGAGAGCAACCTTGCTCATGCATCCCTGTACCTGACCATCGGGGTTCCCACCGAGGATAGAGAACTCAGAACCTTGGGACTTGAGAGGCCCTCAGAGATGGCTCTGTCCACCCCGCCCCAGCATTCTACAGATGGAGAAACTGCAATGTCCACACAGGGTCAGATCCTGGCCCAGGGACTCAGCCCTGTCCCAGCAGAGCAGGCCAACTACAGCTTTCTGAGATTTGGCCCAGCAGGATTTCCTCAATATCTCCTGACTGTGTGACCCTGAACCACTCACTTCACCTCTCTGAGCCTCAGTTTTCTCATCTGTAAAATGGGAGATTTCATATCTATCTACCTCTCAGGTTTGTTAGATTAATTTACCAAGATAATTTATTATAAAGTGTGTAACTCACAGAAAGTGCACAGTAAGAGGCTATTTATTGATATAATGATGTGTATATAATAGAAAGATCCAGGGTTTGACTTCAGGAATGGCTCAGGCAGTGTTGGCTGGTTTGTCTGTTCTCACTTCCCTCTCTCTCATCTCTTTCCTCCGTATTAACTTTTCCCCAATTATTCTGGCAAAAGTTTGAGGGCTGACTCTCATTGCTCATTGGTGGGGATTGAGTCGCATGCCCATACCGGAACCAATCACTGTGACTCTGATTGACCTAGGTATTGTGCCCACCTCCCAGGGGGGTGGGGTTAACCCCACCTGAGCCATGAGAGTGAGAGAGGGAGGCATGGTTTTCCAAAGAAAAACCCAGGTACCCACAGGCTAAAAAATGGTGAAATGTATGCTGAGCAGGCAGAACCTCAGGTGCCCACTATATCCACCATCACTTATTCATTCGACAAACATTTGAGACCCTACTATGTGCTAGGCCTGTGTCACACACTGGGGACACAATAAAGGACATGACAGGCCTAGTCCCTGACTTCATGGAGTCTGTGGTCTGGGAAGAACAGCAGACTTCTTTAAACCAGAAAGCACGAATAGGTGCATGTTACTGGGGGCAAGTGTGGAAGCCTGGGGACAAATGGGGGATGACCCATCTGAGGCCTGTGTGGGCGCCTGGGAAACGACCAGTGAATGGATGGACAAAAGAAGATATACTCTGACAGGGTGGGTACCAGTCGGGTGCAGGGAACAGTCAGGGACCTGGCTTGAGTCTTAGGGCCCTACCAGGTGCACCTTCATTAACCCTTTTTGTCTCCTGCCTGTCCAGACTCACGGGAAGGGAGAAGCGAGTGGGAGGCTTCGACCTCATGTGGAACGATGGCCCTGTCAGCAGAGAAGATGGGGCTCACGACCTGTCGGGGCTGGGGAACTTTGTGACCAACACGCACCTTGGTATGTGGGGCCAGGTGGGGAGTGAGCACCAGGGATGAGTCACGGGAGGTGCCAAGTAGTCTAAGAGGCAGCTTGCCACAGTGGTTAGACTGTTTTAATTTGATCTACAATTTACCAGCTGTGTGACCTTGGGCAAGGGACTTACCTCTCTGTTCCTCATCTGTAAAACAGAGATTAAATAGTTTGTCTTAATATATGCCGTAGTGAGAGATATTATTAATCTGTCACAAGGTGGATTTCAAAAGGCTTAAGTGGCACCCACACAAAAAGCATGATATGTTGTTAAGAGAAATTAAGGACTTCGGGGCTTGACTTTAAATTTGGTTTTTCAAAAGTGAAAAATGTCCCTGACTATAAAAATTATTCATACTCATTGTAGAATATTTGAAAATTAAAGAAGAAAATTAAAGAAAAAACCATCCAGACGTAACCATCTTTAACAATCTGGTGTATTTCCACCCAGTTTTTCAAAAATGCATATATTCATGCTTTTTCTTTTACAAAATTGGCATTGGGCTGGAGCTTTGAGTCTAATTTCCCATGTAGCGTTTTTCATCTCATTCAATAATAAGAGCCTCTCTTTTGGAAACATTGTATGGCCAGGCCCAGACTAACTATTTTACGTACGTTATCTCATTTCATTTTTAGGCAGCTTTTATTCTTTTACAGATGAGGAAATGGCCTCCAGATATTACATCATTTGCTGATGGGCTTGGTTGTAAGTGGTGAGCAGGGACCTGAACCCCAATCTGTCTGTGACTCCAAAACCCGAATGCTTGGCTGCTAGTGCTTGTCCCTTAGCACAATTAAAACCAAAATTACCATATGGCTGTAAAACATCCCCAAATTTATGAAATCAATTTCATATAATCGAGCATTTGGCATGATTCCAGTTTTTCACTTTTATAAATAATCCTGTGAGAACATCCTCTCACATAAAGCTCAGCTGAAACTCTGGCTGTTTCATTAGGACAGATTCCTAGGAATAGAATTACTGGGTCAAAAGGATGGACTTATTACAGTCAAATTGCTTTCTTAGAAATATTACACAAATTTGCCAGTTCTGAATTTAAGACAACAGAAAACCTTTGCCAACTTCATAGGTAAAAAGATTGACTTGTTTTCTGTGCATTCCATTGATTATGGGTGGGGCTTCAGATTTAAAATTTGCATTTCTTCTTTTGTAAGCTGTCCATACTCTATTTTTCAATGGGCTTACATTTTTCTAAATTTGTAAAGGGCTTGGATATTAATATATTGAGGATATCATCCCTCTGTCAAACTTACTGTAAACATTTTCCTGAGTTTGTCATTTTGCTTTTTAAATTTTGTTTGTGGCATTTTTTTTTCTCTTTTTTGATGAAAAGAAGTTTTAAGTATCTTTTAGAGTTTGGTATGATTTAGGATTGGGTTCGGCTGCAAACACTAACAAGCCAACTAACAGTTATACAGATAGGAACTGATTTATCTTAAGCCACAGGAAGTCATGGGGTAGGCCGTACACAACAGCTGCACAAGGACCCAGCTCTTTCCTCTTTCTGCTTTGCCACTCTCAGCATGTTGCCTTGATGCTCATGCTTGTTGCCTCATGGCTACAAAACAGCTGCTCCAACTCCAGACACCGTGTCCTTGTCTCAGGCAGGAAGAGACAGGAAGGCCCAAGGGCCAAAGCCTTTCTTTCAAGCTTTGACTCTTTATTCCAAAAGGGAAGCCCTCCCAGCAACCTCTGCTGACTTCCCACCCACTAGAACTGGGTCACATGGCACCTCAGCCACAAGGAAGCCTGGGAAGTCAAGTAGTTTGCCTTCAGGAAAGCAAGGGAGAGAAGGTTTGTGAATGGTTTTCCCACAGCAGACCCCTAGTACCTGCCCGTGGTGTTGTTGGAGGATGACTATACAATGCTTTCAAGTTGTGCAATCACCTGGGAATCTTGTTAAAAATGCAGTTATGACTCAGTAGGTCTGGAGCAGGGGGCTAAGAGTCTGCATACCTAACAAGCTACTGTTATGTAACAAACCCTCCTAAAACCTCGCAGCTTAAAACAACTATATTTGCTTATGATTCTTCAGGTGTCGCCTGGGGTCTCTCACAGGGCTGCAGGCACCTAGCAGATTTGCTGAGACGTGATGGTCTAGGATAGCCTCATTCACATGTGTGGTGCTCGAGACTGACTGTCAGCAGCCTCTCTTTCCAGGTGGCCACTCATCCTCCAGCAGCCCTGCCCCAGGTTCTTCAGATGGTAGTCTCAGGGCTCCAAGAGGGCGAGAGAAGATGTAGCGAAGCCTTTTGAGGCCTAGGCTCAGAAATCCCACAATGTCATTCCACCACAATCCAGTAGCCAAAGCCAGTCCAGCCCAGATTCAGGGGACAAGGAGATAGACTCCACTTCTTGACGGGAGGCGCGGCACAGAGAGGCACCTTTGCAGAGAGGTGCATATAGGCCTGGGAGGATCATGGCAGCCGCCTGTGTTAACAGTCCACCTCAGATATCAATGCTGCTGGTTCCTGGACTCTGTTTGAGTAGGAAAGATTCAGAACAGTGGTTCTCCACCCTGGCTGAACATCGGAATCATGCAAGAGAATTAAAAACTACTGACGCCTGTTGGAGATAAGTATCTTTGGACGTCAGTATTTTTCAAAGCTCCCAGATAAGTCTGAAGCACAGCTTAGGTTGAGAGCCAGTGCTTCCCAAGACTCCAGCTGAGCGTCTGGGTGGATGGTTTTGAATACAGGAGGAGCTGGCTGGGGGTGGAAGAGTACTGATGAAATGAGTTAGGGATGTGCTGAGAACTGGTGAAAAGATAAACAGATAACTCAGAGATGAGTCTAGAACTCCAAGAAGAGATTTGCACTGGACACAAAGGTTTGAGAATTATGAACGAGCCAATTATAGTTAAAGCTAAGGTTCCACGGAACTCACTTTGGAAAACCCTGGGGATGCATTTAGTGGACTCTCGGCTCAGTGAAGCCTTGATGGCTGGTGAGTGCCTAGGAGGCAGGGATGGGGCTCTGGGGTGCTGAGAAGACGGCAGACACCTCCAGGTCAGTAGTTGTCCCCGTGGGGATTCAGTCAGTCAGCCACCATTCGTGAGTGCCATCAGTGTGCCTGGCCCAAGAGCAAATGACCACGGAGTCGCCTCAAGGATCAGCTCTGAGCGCAAAAGGGAGGGAACACTGTGAACGTGCTCAGAGAGGGGAGGTCATGTCAGGACTGCCTGGGACACATTTTCATGAGAGTAGGGGCCACCTGCAGGGAAGAGCCATCTCTTAGATGAAAGTGCCTGACACATGGGGTTGGATAAGGGAAGAAACTAACATTTAACCAATTAGGTACCAGGCACTGTGATAGCTTTAAGTGCATTTCCAGAGCAAAGCCAGAAGGTAAGGCAACGTGGGGTGGTGGTTAAGAGCTGGGCCTCTGGAGCTTGATAGCCTGGGTTCAGCCCTCAGTCCTGCTACTTATTGTGTGATTTGGAGTAAACTACTTAACCTCTTCAAGCCTCAGTTTTCTCTTGTACACGTTATTCCCGTGAAAGTTCAGCAAGTCAGTCCACATTCTGGACCTGAAGCAGCCCCTGGTTTGAGGTAAGCCCCCAGTGAATATTACCTGCTTTTGATGATCCTTACATTCACCCCATAAAGCAGGTATCCTGGTTTACAGATGAGAAAGCGGATGCTCAAAGAGGTAAATGACCTGCCTAAGGGCCATGACAGGCAGCAGGGGAGCCAGGATGCAAACCATAGGCCATCCGTGGTTGCATGGCTCCTGCTGTCCCCTCTTCCCGCAGGTAGTGGGAGCACAGGCCCCTCCACTCCCCCCAAATCCCCCTCTACTTGGGACAGCCCATCCCAGGCAACACTCCACTTCCCTTCCAGGCTGCGTCAATGATCGGAAAAAACAGCTGAGGCAGCTGTTCCGCTCCCTTCAAGGCCAGAAGAAAACTCCCAACTAATCCCCAGCACAGAGGAGAGCGGCCAGGGGAGGTGCCACACCAGTTCTCTCCCTGCTCCCAGTTTCCAGCACAGCAGCACCTCAGAGAACTCACCTCCCTCCCTCCCCCTCCCTCCGGCCTGGCAGCTGCTTTGCTAGCCTGGCACCCCCACCCTACCCTGGGCATCTCTGCACCAGGAGAGAGCCAATCCCCAGGACTGGAGAGACTTTAACCTTGACGGATCAGCTGGCTTGGCGGTCAGGCCCGAAGAGGACAAATGCGGCAAGTTCTGCTGCCCCAGAGATCACATCTAATAAAGGATCACAGTCTTTATTCGGGCTCCAGGCTTGGCTCAGGGGATGCTGTTGGCTGCAACCAAATCTTCCTGGCTTTGACCCTCTGATGTCTCCCCGGGGGGATCAGTGTTGAAAAGCTCCTCCAGGAGCAAGGGTTCAGGGTTTATGCAACTTAAGCTGTGTTTGCAAAGCAAGCAGTTACTAGATTGTGTGTTTACTGGGGGTCTGGGGAAGGCCTGAGCCTTATATGCATCTTGCCCTCCTTACAATACCCTGACTGCATGGCAGGGAACCCACGGACAAGGTAAGGATCAGGAAGACAGAGCTACTTAGAGACAGTCTCTGCAAAGGTGCACTTATCGAAGTCAGATGGGTGACCTAGGTGCCTCTCTGAACCTTCCTGTTTGAGGTTGGGAGCTGAGCTTTTTAGACCAGAAAGCCTTGGGCTGGCAGGCAGAGATGGCTTGGGGAGTTGGGCACAAGTAAGAATGTCTGCATTTTCCACATTCCTACGCCTCCTCTAGGTTGAAAAGAAGTTGCAGCAAGAGTGGGCTGGTGGCTAATTGCTCCAGGGCAACCTACCAAGGACCCTAGTCAGCTCCCTCTATTACTCTCCCCTCTTTCAGGACAGTTCTTTTGGCTGCAAGAATCTGACTGTGGAAGGAAAGGAAGGGGAGAAGTGGGGAGGGCTTTTGGAAGGAAAATACTGGGAAATCTAAGTGAATCAGCCAGCCTTGGGAAGCCCCTGAAGCCAGGCCATTCCGGGCCTCCTGCCTCCAGAGTGTGGGGACTTCCCTCATCCCTGGGACTGGGGCAAGCCCAGACAACCCCAGGCATGGATTCCACATCTTTCCAGGAGAAAGAATCTGATTGGCTCTTCTTTGGCCTAGCATCCACCCTCAGCTAGACAAGCAGTGGCAATGTTCAGACAGACCAACTGCGAGCCAGGCAGTCATACTAGACAGCATCAACCAAAGTGAACACCACAACTCCCCATTTTCAAATATACAACAGCAACATGTCCTTCCCTTGCACCCTGTGCCCCACCATGCAGTTTCTATTCCAAAGGAACCACATAATTGTTTGCACACAAATTATGAGATTAGACACCTGTCCTTACTTCTCACTTTAATGTATCTTGGAGCTTGTTTCAAATCAGTGCTCAGAGCTTCTTCATTCTTGATTACAGCTGTATAGTATTGCACTATTTGGAGTTATCAATTTCTTTAATCTACTGTGGACAGACATTTAGTTTCCAATTCCACCTCCCTACTTCTTAGGGCCATTATGGGGAAAACCCAGCAAATGCTACTAAGAAAACTCAAGAGGATGCAAAATCATAGGTCTGGGCCAAATTTGACTTAGGTAAAGTGTTTTGTTGGCCAACACCCAAGTTGTAAAAAATTTTCTGAATTAGCAGTATTTAAAAAACAGAGGATTCAACCTAAAAATCTAAATTTCTAGATTATCTTGAAGAAAACACAGGATCTGGCCATGCCAGCTTGATTCCCCATATAACTTGGCTGGAACCAAATGGAGTGCCCTCTCCATCCTGCCACCTTCTGCTGTTACTGCCTATCTAATCCTGACATCAATTCAAGGAGGAACCACTGCCCCTTCATAGATGGTATCCTAAAGGAGTGGCAATTAAGGACTGAATGAGGTGAAGACTAGAAGCTGCTATTCGTTCACGTAGGTAACATTTATTGAGCCCTCGAGGCACACGAAAGACACCCCTCACGGCACATTCCCATCAGGATCGCAGACCCCGAGGGCAGATGGGAACTCCGAGCAGCACTGGCCCGGGCCCTGCTTTCAGAGCCGGTGGAGGCGCACCCTGCACAAGTGCAGCACAGTAAGACGCGGCCCCTCACCCACCTCTGGTGCAGGACTCTGCAAGGCCTCCCTGACTCCAGAGCAGCCGCAGCAGGCTGATGAGCAGCACCTGCTCTGGGCTGTCCTGGGGGCAAGCAGGAAGATGGGCCCAAATGGAGGCAGTGCAGGGGGACTGTGCGTCTGCCTATGGCGGACCATGAAGCACCAAGATTCTGTCCTTGATTCAGGACAGGAGCCTCTGAGCCTCCTGCTTTACTCCAATTCCGTTACACACACTGCTTGAAAATGCCTCTCTCTCTTTCTGAGAGGAATGCTGGAATGAGCTCCCACTCTTCCCCCTGCCCGGGGCCCCTTTCAATAGCAGGCTATTGTTGAGAAGTGCCTGTTGCAGTCATTCTCACACCCCCACAAGCGCTGCCCCCTCCCACCTCCTGGTGGCTGCCAGGGCCTGTCAATGGGCCTTGTGTCCACCCAGCCCCAGTGGTCAGGCCCGGCAGATACTGGCAGGCTGAGGGTTCCCTCCTGCCATCACAAAATAGCCAAGTGCTACAGACAAAGAAGCTTCGTACAAGGGCTATGGCCAGATTCCTCACAACTGTCCCCTTGCAGAGTAGATCCTGTCCTTGCAGGTGTCAAGGCTGGAGAGTTCTAGGTCCTCCATGATCCCAGGGGGGATGCTGGTCTTAGGTCCCCCACTTTGGTTCTTAAATTTCATCCTTTCAAGATGACCTTGAGAGCTTTAAGCTCATCCTCGTTGAGGGGGTTCAGGTTAAAACCCTTCAGCTCCGGTTTGCCTAGGAAGAGAAGACAATTCATCAGCGAGTCGGGGCTCCTGCTGTCCAACCTGCTGGCCCTGGAGTCAGGCCTGGGAAAGGGGCTTACACTGCATTCATGCTGCCAAACACTTGGCCTTGAGGTCTGACAGGAATGGACCTCAAATTCTGCAATGCACTGAACAATGTGCATCGACACCTGCTCCTGAGTCACCAAGAACCTGCAGAGTCATGACTGCTGTCTAGAAACCTCCAGATCTGCACCAGACTGTGACCAACCTGGAGTGGTTTGGTTTACCTAGAAATTCAGCTCTAACCTGGACCACCTGACTGAGGCCTTCTGACCCTTAGTCAGAGCTATCCCAGTCCCGACACCATGCCCTGGCATAAATGTGAGATATCCCAGGCCATTCCTGGCGCCTGAAAACAACTTGTGACAGGAATAAGATCCCACAGACTTCCCGTCCATTCCATCTCTGGGCGGCTCGAGACAACCCTGCCCACTGCCCACAGCTCCAGTGCCACTCACCAGCTGCCCGGGTCACTGCCCACCCAGAGGGGCTTCCCACCCCTGCCTTCAAAGTCCGTGTTGATGGTTGTCTCCCCTCCTGGTTTCCAGCCCCACCCCCAGCCCCCAGGCCAATACCTTGGGCCTCAAACAGGCGATTGACCTTCACTTTCAGTTGTTTCCGGAGCCTCTCTATTTCTTTATCCAGATGTTCCTGATCTGAAAAATGAGATGCAAACAAGATGAGGTTATACTATAGACAGATCTGAGGATGCCAGCCTCTCCCCAGCCCCCTTGAGAGCAAGGGGTCTCAGCATGTGGGAAAGAAAAGAAGACTTCGGAGACCAGCTGAGGAAAAAACTAAAGGCTAGAGAAGGGACATGACCTGCCCCGACCCCTGAGTGAGCCCAAAACAGGGCTGAGCACACCAGTCCCCTGACTCACAGTTCACCGAACTGTTTTCATTATGCAAAGTACCCTGGCCAGTGGATGGGGAAGGCAACGCCAGGATTTTAGGTCACCCTCCCACAGTGAAATTGTGGAAAATTCAAATGTAAGGACAAAAAGAACCTAGACCCAGCCTACCCTAAGAGGGATGGAAAAATAGGTGGCTGAGGAATTTCACAACCCCACATTCATCAAGGTCAGGGGTTTTCACAAAGGCAGGATTGTGGTAACTGATACGTGAACAGTCAACATGCAGCCTAGCGCTCACGCTTGACATAATTCACGGCTGTGAAGAGAAGGCTGTCTTACAGGACGGTGTCTTACAGGACGGGCTGCACCCAAAGGCAGGTGTGCCGTGAGTAGTGCAACTGACTGGTGCCACCCAACCAACTCCCCCAGCTCTGTTTTCATCCACTCGTGAGTGACATTCCTGTCTTCTTCACAGACTTCCATTCTTTCTGATGGGTGAACGCCCTAACGAGCCGAGCCTCTGGCCCGGGCAGTGGTTCTGGTTCTCACTGTAAATGAGGAACCACAGTCTCACACAAGCTTGTTTAGCCTGGGTCCATCCCTGAGAACCAGAGGTGATGATGTCACAGAACTTCTCTATGTCGGTGACAAGACCACACTTGTGGGCTAAGAGAGCTGAGGATCCTGAACCCAGGCAGGCGATGCCCTGCGGAAGCTTAGTCTGAGTGGCCTCCAGCCTCCACCCAAGTGCAATGACAATTCTTAATTTTATAACCAGGATATTAGTGTACGGTTTTCAACAAGACAGCCGGAAGCTTCTCCTCCAAGCGGACCTAGTTTCCTTTGCTAGAATTTCGGTTTCAATAGGGATAGAGATACCCTGTTTTCAGAGACAGAGGCAACCTTGTTGGTCCTCCTGGCCCACATGTTTTCAGGGGTACAGAAAACATGCATAATTTGACCTTTTCCCAGCCAAGAACCCATTTGTAGCCTGACCTTTTGCCTTTATGACGCTCCTCCAAAGAGCCTCCAGGAACGTAGTTGCGAGATTTGAGTAACATATGTTGTGTATCCAGGCTGTGGCAGACCCTAGAGGTTCACTCTTCCCAAACGTCCATTTCAACCCACTTGCTACTGCAGGGGATGTGAACAATAAGAGCTCCTCTGCCAGGCTCCCCGGCAGCTACGTGTGGGCATGTGCCTTAGATCTGGCAAATGAGGGATCAGCAGAAGTCCCTGAGGCGGACCGTCTTATTTTCAAAATAGAAGGCAAGGCCATATATGGAGAAAACCCTCTGCCTTTTCTCCAGCCTGGCACTCAAACATGAGACCTTCGATGATGACATAATAACCCTGAGAACATGTTAAGGTGACACTGCTGAACAGCTGTGCCAGTCCTGTACTGCCCATCTCTGGACAACTTCTTACATAAGAAGAACAGAACTCTATTTCCTTAACCCTCAATTTGTTGGATTCCTGTTATTTGCAGTCTAACTCATTCCTCACTGATAAACAAGCACTGCGCTAGGCACGCGTCCTGTTTTATCTCAACTTCACAACAACTGTGCTACGTAGAAGTGTCCCCCTTTTAGAGATGAGGAAATAACTCAGTGGCAGAGCACGGATCAACATGCACACAGCCGCCTCTCATCAAGCTGCTGCCCAAAGAAAGCCTGACTCTCGGTTCTCGGTTAAGACCAAGGCTGGGGGGTGCGGGGGAACCTGTTCCTGACCCCTGCCCAGGAGGCCTTACCTTTCTCAATCATTTCCTTCGTCTCACGGTGAGGCATCCTGATAAACATGTTCCCAAAGCAAACCATCACGTCTTCTGAAATGGCAAACAGTCATTCCTTCAACAAATATTTTTATGCCAGGCATTGTTTTAGATGCTGAGAACACAGCAGAATAGGACAAAGTTCCTGCCCTCATAGCTTACGTTATAGTGGAGAAGAGGCAATAAACAAAAAAGATAATAAACAAAGATATGATCTGTCAGACCCTGAAGAGTATCGTAGAGAAAACTAAAGCAGGGTAAGAGAGATGGAGAATGCCAAAGTAGGGGAGGAGTTTGTCATTTATACCAGGCAGTCGGCTAAAGCCTCACTGATTATGTGCCATTTGGGCAGAGACCCAAAGAAAGTGAGGGCGTAAGCCCTGCAGACACCTGGGGAAAGAGCAAGGCAGGCAGAGGAACCAGGAACAGCAAAGATGAGTAATGTGCCGGGGCGTTAGGAACAGCAAGGAGACCAGCGAGGGTGGAGCCAATGAGTAAGGAGGAGAGCAGAGGAGATGATGTGGGAGAGTTCAAGGAAGTCTGAATTCCATGGGGTCTTGCAGGACTCCGGATTTTACTCGGGTGAGATGAGAAGAAACTGGAAGGTTTTAGGCTTCCCGGTGCACTTTAAACCCTTGGCCCCCAAGGCCCTTCATTATGGCCTGGCCTCTGCCCACCTCTTCAGCCTCATCACACACCCCTCCCCTGCTCCTTACTCTGTCACAACCACTTGGCCTCATCTAAAGAGCCACTATCCCCTTCTCCAAAACCCACCCCATGTCCAATTCCTCCTTCAGCTTTCTCACAATTTTCACATTGTGAATTTTCAATTCACAATTTTCACGTGCTGGGGGTTTTTATACCCCCCGCATGTTCCCAGTGCCATCACTGATAAGCTGGCCGCTAACGACCTGTTACTGAGGAAGTACCATAGAGAAAACTAAAGCAGAGTAGCTGCTGAAACCCTGAACCACAGTCTATGTCAGACCTGCAATACCGTCTCCCCCATCTCCACGGGCTGTGCTACATGCCTGTGGCCTCCTGCCCAGTCTCTATCAGGGACAAGTCAAAGGCCTTAGAAGGAAAACGGAACAGGCCTCCTGGGCTGCAGCGAGGAGGTCTAGGCTTACCAGAGAGGCTGAGATCCTTCTGCAGGGCCCTTAGGCCCTCCCGGTTCCGATTCCTTTTGGTATCCAGGTCCACAATCTGAAAAGCACAGGGGCAGAAAGGAACTCAGCTACTTCTTACCCCAGCCTGTACTCCTAACAGACCAGGGCTATTAAAACCTAACAGAGACAAGCCATCATTCCTAGGTTAATTCCAATGTCCTGCCTAAAATGGACTGATGTGTGAAGGTATTTCTTCCCCCACTCAGCTTCCAGCTCCTTAAAAACAATGCTTTGTCCAGGTGTCTCCCCCAAGAGGAGGTGCTGGGGAAACGTTTAATGACTAGATAGGTCATTATTTTATTATCCACTGAAGCACTAGCTCTCAAGCTTTAGGGCATTTCAGAATCACTGGGAGAGTGCAAACCACTCCCTGGCAAGCTCCTCCGGTTGATTCTGACCTAGTATCATGAAAAACCCAGCAATATTGCATCAGAACAGCAGAGGTGTTGGCACTGAGATGGTGGTAACAGCCCAACAGCTACAAAGGGAGTGAGCAGGCAGTACAGCATACTGCCTGACAGCACTGGCTCTGAAGCCGAATACCCAGGTGTGAATCCTGCTGTCCACTATGAGCGATGTGATTTCACCTCTCTGAAAAACGTACACAGGAACCGGGCCCACCACACAGGTTACTGTTTTTTTAAACTTTTTGTTATTTATTTATTTGGAGTATAACGCTGTGTTGGTTTCTGCTGTACAATGAAGTGAATCAGCTATTATGTATACACATATCCCCTCCCTCCTGGACCTCCGTCCCCAGTCCCCGATCCCACCCATCTAGGTCATCACAGAGCACCGAGCTGAGCTCCCTGTGCTATACAGCAGGCTCCCACTAGCTATTTATTTTACACGTGATAGTGTATTTATGTCAAACCTAATCTCCCAATTCATCCCACCCTCCCCTTCACCCCCGTGTCCACACGTCCATTCTCTACATCTGTGTCTCTATTCCTGCCCTGCAAATAGGTACATCTGTACCATTCTTCTATATTCCACAAATATGTGTTAATATACGATATTTGTTTTTCTCTTTCTGACTTACTTCACCCAGTACGACAGACTCTAGGTCCATCCACATCTCTACAAATGACCCAATTTCATTCCTTTTTATGGCTGAGTAATATTCCATTATACATGTGGATGTATCTCACATCTTCTTTATCCAGTAGTCTGTCGACAGACACATTTAGGTTGTTTCCATGTCCTGGCTATTGCAAATAGTGCTGCAATGAACACTGGGGTACATGTGACTTTCTGAATTATGGTTTTCTCAGGGTATATGCCCAGTAGTGGGACTGCTGGGTGATATGGTAGTTCTGTTTTTAGTTTTTTTAAGGGACCTCCATACTGTTCTCCATAGTGGCTGTATCAGTTTACATTCCCACCAACAGTGTAAGAGGGTTCCCTTTTCTCCACACCCTCTCCAGCATTTATTTTTTGTGGATTTTTTGATGATGGCCATTCCAACTGGTGTGAGGTGATACCTCATTGTAGTTTTGATTTGCATTTCCCTAATAATTAGTGATGTTGAGCATCTTTTCCCACCACGAACTCCCTTAAAACCCTTGGCATTTCCATTAGAACCAGACCCAAACTCCCTGTGCAGGTCTACATGGCCCTCCATGGCCAGGGCCCCACGCTCCTACCACGTCCCCACTCCGTGCCGTGCCACGCATTTGACCCACGTGATCTCACAACCGCCCAGTCTGTCGTCACAGCCCTTGGCCCACAAGCCTAGGTCA
Source organism: Grampus griseus (assembly GCF_964374135.1). Classification (NCBI taxonomy): domain Eukaryota; kingdom Metazoa; phylum Chordata; class Mammalia; order Artiodactyla; family Delphinidae; genus Grampus; species Grampus griseus. Next base: position 62,434,015 of record NC_139008.1, read on the forward strand.
ACTCACGGCGAGCCCGAGCTGGAGCCAGTTCTGAACCACGCGCGTTTCTCCAGGCGCTCGCCTTCAGGCCAAACCCGGGCCCCAGCCCCGCGGACGGGCCTCCTACCTGCCGTTTGTCCGCCAGCACCTCCTCGGCGAGCTCCTCCACCTCCACGAGGTACCGAAGCACCCGCTCCGCCTCGGGCGACAGCATGGTGTTCACCTGCTCCGACTCGACTCGGCCGCGATCCGTACCCACCTCCGCTCTACCTCCGCTGCGGCTCGGTCCGCGCACTCGCCGATCTGACAGGGCTTCCGGCGCGCATGCGCAATTGAAAAAAGAACGGTGGCGCGCAGGCTCCAATGCACGCGCGGCGGGCGGACGCGAGAGGCGGGGCCTAGCTTTGGGGGCGGGACTGAAGCGCCCCCTGCAGGCACAAACCTTTCAACCTCTCCCTTTCGTACAGTTCTTGAGCCCCTCCTCTGTGCCAGGCAGTTTTTTAAAAAATTTTATTTATTTATTTATTTTTGGCTGTGTTGGGTCTTCGTTTCTGTGCGAGGGCTTTCTCTAGTTGTGGCGAGCGGGGGCCACTCTTCATCGCGGTGCGCAGGCCTTTCGCTGTCGTGGCCTCTCACGTTGCGGAGCACAGGCTCCAGACGCGCAGGCTCAGTAGTTGTGGCGCACGGGCCCAGTTGCTCCGCGGCATGTGGGATCCTCCCAGACCAGGGCTCGAACCCCTGTCCCCTGCATTGGCAGGCAGATACTCAACCACTGTGCCACCAGGGAAGCCCTGTGCCAGGCAGTTTTAGGGGCTGAGGTTGCAGCAGTGAACAAAACAAAGTCCCTGCCCTCGTGCAACTTCATCTAGCGAGAAACATCGACAATTAATGACAAAACAAATAATTATATACTATGGCAGGCAGTGATAGTGCTTTGGAGAAATCAAATCATTCTTCCCCTCCCTGCCTGAGGAACACCAAGGAGGCCCATGTGGCAGTGTGACTTATTTTAACCTTCAGGTTCCAGTTTATAAAATGAGAGTGAATAAAACTCCCCCTCATTGTCTTTCCTCAGGGTTGGAAGGAGGCAGGAATCTTTTAAAATTCAGTTTGACCCCCATGTTCATTGAGCCCCTGTGTTAGGCCCAATGTCCGGAATAGCTGACCTAGACCCAAGGAAGGGGCTGGAAAACCATGGGCAGTGAGTGCCAGCTCAGAAGAAAGTTGTGTAAGTGCTGGAAAGTGAATTGGTGTGGGCTGTAGGATCTGGGAAGACCTCCAAGATGAGGCAGGCAGGTGGAAAGTGGCGGCCCTTCAGAACAAGAGGGTTCCCTAGAGATCTTCAAGCCCAATACCTCATTGTACAGCTGCAAAAACCAAGGTTGAGAGAGTGGTGAGGACTTTAAAAAGTCAAGAGCAGACCCAGTACTAGAGCTCTGACCTCTTGTTTCCCTGAGTCCAGCTTTTTATTTCTCTCCTTTTGGCCACTGTAACCTTTCACACCCCTTGCCTTACTTGAATTTCACAGCAACCTTTGTGGGGATGGGTTATTACACACTTCACAGTTGCAGACTAAGGCAGGGAAAAGGGCAATGCCCTGTCACACAGCAAGCCAGACCGCAGCTGTCTCCGGACCCTGAAAAAAGGCCCTCCCCTAAATCGTGGCCCCAGGAGTCGCAGTAGCACCCCGTCTTTGCATGGCCATTGGCTTCCTTCAACTGCTAGAGGCAGAGCTAGTTTTCCCTGCAGCCACCTGGCATGGGGAAAGAAGGAGATTCATTAAGGATTCCTCATTGAGGGTGAATTTGTCGCCAAACCCAGGATGTTTTGTGTAAACACCTTCTGGTTCAGAAACGCAGACGCAGGCCCTGTGAAGGAAGGGGGAACATTTGCCAAAGGAGAAACAGGCCTCACCAGGCATCTGTGGGGCCTGGACCCCAGGACTGGGTCTCCTCCATCTTGGGGCTCAAAGAGGGCTGGACCAGGCTGACCCCTGACCCCTGGCAGATGGGCCCGGGTGGGGAAGGGTTGAGGAAGTCTCCCAAACTGGCAGCTTCTTGGCTGTGACTGGCCCTCAGAGGGCACCCCTGGCCACTGGCAATGTTGGGGAGGGAGGGCATATCTAAGACTTTGGGACAGTCAGACCTGGAAGGGCTCCTGTTTCAGAATCACAAATATTTATTGACTGCCCTGGCCCTGTTATAGGGATTCCACTGTGAGAAAAACCAGACATGGTCCTTGCCCTCAGAAAGCTTTCAGTCTGGTGGGAGAGACAGGCAATAAACACGTGAACAAGCAACTATATCATGTCAGGTGGTGGGTGATAAGTGCTATGGAGCACACTGCAGGGCAAGGTGGAGAGGGAATGAACCAGGGACGACTTGAGATAAGGTGGTCAGGGAGGGCTTCTCTGAAGAGGTGGCATTTGTGCAGAGATATGGAGGAGGTGAGCGGGTGAGCCACGTGGGCATCTGGGGGATGAGCATTCCAGGCAGGGGGAACAGCAAATACAAAGGCCCTGAGATGAGCCTTCGTTTGGCAAGTTGGAAGGACAGCAAAGCCAGTGTAGGTGGAACAGAATGTGGGGGGAAGGGGGGGGCAGGCAGAGTAGGAAGTAATGTCAGAAAGGGGAAAGAGGCATGGAGCCTGTGGGCCTATAGATGGGCCTATAGGTGCCCCGCCCACATGGCCAGGCCCTCCTTGGGGGTGGCCTGCAAGTACTGCAGCACAGGCCTGTGGCTTCCTGTTTCTCCCTGCTCACAGATGCAGGTTGAGTGGGGAATGCAGGTGAGTTAACATCCACAGGAGTGGCCCTCAACAAAGAAGAGGAAGGAGCTAGTGGCTGCCTACCCCAGCTTCTTTGCCTCTCTGTGGGAGACCCACGAGGGGGCTGTTACAGTCATCCAGGCAGGAGAGGATAGTTGCTGGACAGAGGGTAGCAATGGAGATAGTGAACACTGGTGGGATTCTCCGGGCCTTTGCACACACTCTTCCATCAGCCTGGATTCGTTTTCTCCCAAACTTTGTACCTGTATAACTACTACATGTCCCCCACTTATCAGCTTGGTGTCACCTCCTCCCAAAGGTCAAGAGTCCTCTCGGGGCCCCCACAGCTTCCTGGGCTACCCACACCTCTGCACTTACCACACCATCTTTTTCTCTAATCATCTCCCTCTCCAGTTGAGAGTTCCTCAGGGTAGGGACCTTGTCTGTCATGTTTGCTGCTGTGTCTCCAGGACCTAGGATGGTGCCTGGCATACAGTCGGTGCTCAGCCATGGGCTCAACATGAAGCAGAACTTTCTAAAACCCAAAGTATCCAAAAGTGAACAGATCTAACCCAAGGGTAACTAGCTCCCCATCCCATAAGGTGTATAAGGCTGGACTGCCACGTTATCGGGACGTTGCAGAGCATGGAACCCTCTGCAACTCAGGTGGAGGTGGACCCTCGGTATTTCCTAACCAGGAAATTCTACCTAGTCACACTAGGGTATGCCCCATCTTTAGCCACCCACTGCCCCAGGCCAAAAGGGCTGTAACTACTGGGGCTTTGGTGTTTGGGGACTGGAGGCAATAAGAATGATGCTGCACCCCTTCCCCTTGGACCTCCTTTGACTGTTTCTGTGCGCCCCACCCTTGGGTAAGTGTTCAGTGACCAGCACCCACTTCTCTCCTTCGGGAGGACTGCTCTCAGGCTGCTGGAGCCTTCTGGGGGGACCCACCCTTCCTCCAAGCTGTAGCTCATCATTTCAGGGTTATGAAAGCCCACCTTCTTTGCGTAGGATGCTGGCAGGGGTGTGGGTGGATAACTCTGAGGTGTAACTTATGCTCCAGAGTTCCCCCATGGAGTCAGGCTGAAGCAGCCACCCACACGACATCCGCAAGTGCTACTTGGCTTCCTCTCCTTCCCTGTCCTGCCTCCCCCACTCCCTTATGGTCAGAACCCTCCAACGCTCCCATCTCACTCAGTAAAAGCCAAACTCCTCACCGAGGCCCGCAAGGCCCTACATGACCTGCCCTACCTCTCTGAGCCTCTCCCACCTCTCTCCCCATCACCTTGCTGCTCCTCAAACCAGCCAGGTGCAGTTCCACCTCAGGGCCTTTGCACTGGCTGCTCCCTCTGCCTCTACTTTCCCTTGGTGTCCTCTTGTCTCCCTCCCTTAGCTCCTAAAAGTCTTTGCTTAAATTTCACCTTCTCAGTGAGGCCTACCCTGACCATTCTATTTAAAAATAAACCCCCCACCACCCCAGTACTCCTGATCAACTTCCTCTGCTCTACTTTTTTTTTTTTACAGTTTTTATCACTTTCCAGCATGCTATTTAATCTACTTATATTTATTGTTAATCTCCCTCTGTTAGAAAGGAAGTTCCATGAGGGCAGGAATCTTTGTCTTATTTGCTTCTGATGTATCTTCAATACCTAGAACACTACCTGGCCCACAGTAGGTGCTCAATAAGCATTTTTGAATGAATGAATGAGGAAAAGAGCCAGAATTCTAACCAAGGCAGATCTCTCTGAGGCCAGGCTCTTAACCCCTGTGCTGGAGGTGGAGGTGGGAGCGGCAGGTCATGCCAGGCCTTGTTAAGGTAAGGGGATTGGATTTTGTTCCCAGATCAATACGAAGCTACTGGAGGGCCTTGAGCAAGCATGGGACGTGAGTGGGTTTTACCTTGTGAAACCGCTCTGGCTGTGGGGATAGGATGGGCTAAAAAGGGCAAGTATGGTGCGGTCCTGTGTGTGTGTGTGTGTGTTGGGGGTGGGAGGGTGATGATGGGGGCTTGGAGAGGTGACAGGGCTGTGACTGCACTGGAGTTGGGAGTAGCAGGAAGCTGGCTCAATATCCCAATTTTCCAGGCAGCCTGGGTGGCTGCCCCAGGGGCTCTGGCCTGCGAGTGGTCCAGGCCAGACCTCCCAGCTGCTGACAGCGTGCCCTTGTCCCACAGATGGGCTGTTTGCTCTCCTGGGTGGTCCCCAGCGCCTCCCTCTGCTTCCTTTGTGCCTTGTGGGCTTGGCAGGTGGAGGGGAGGCTTCCACTCCCTCTCCTCCCCTGACCCAGAGAATAATCCCTTATATTCATGTGATTCTCCTCATGCCCTCACTTCATCCTCCCACGTCCCCAGGGAACGAAGAAATCTGATTCCCATTGGGCAGATGAGGACACTGAGGCCCAAAAAGGGCATGGGATCCTCCCGAGGTCATGAAGCCAGATGCGGATGCCAGGGGGGACCTGTGTCCTAACTCCCTGCACCTCAATTTCATCAGGCAACAGATGGTCCCAAGGCTTGACTTGAAAAATCTTAAAAGTGACCTCAAAGATAATACAAGCCCAGAACATTCCCGGCCTCCCTGAGCTGGTCTTTTTTTTTTTTTTTTTTTTTTTGTGGTACGCAGGCCTCTCACTGTTGTGGCCTCTCCCGTTGCGGAGCACAGGCTCTGGACGCACAGGCTCAGCAGCCATGGCTCATGGGCCTAGCTGTTCCGCGGCATGTGGGATCTTCCCGGACCGGGGCACGAACCCGTGTCCCCTGCATCGGCAGGCAGACTCTCAACCACTGCGCCACCAGGGAAGCCCGTGAGCTGGTCTTTACTACTACCTTTAATACTAAATCCATTCATGTAAAATTCCATGAATAGATTCTTCTTATTGAAAATGAAAACATTACAGAGAAGACTAAAGTTCCGTTTTGACACCCCTCCCCCATCTCAGTTCTCTCCACAGTCCCAGTTTGGGTGTGTGATGATGTTCATTTAAAGATGTAGTTAGGAACCCAGAGAACATATGTAAGACTATTATGTGCGTGGCAGGGTAGGGAGGTGGGATGGAAGGCACTGCACACAAATGATCACTCTGCAGCCTGTTTGCTCTTGGACATCTTTGATGTGTATATTTAGATCTCTCTCCTATTCCCTGACTGCTGCAGAGTATTCTATAGTCTATAAGCACCAGAGTTCATTTGTTTACCTAGTTTCCTAAATTAAGTTTTACATTTATTTTTCATGCAGTAAAGTACAGGTGGTTGAATTAATCCCACCTCTCAGCTCTTAGCACGTGATCATGAGTTAGTCTTCAAAGGCCCTCTCTTGTTTATATTATTTTCCCCCCACCCCCACTCAATTCTGAGCTCACCGAAACCCTCTCTACTGTGTTTGATATATGTCCTTAAATATTTGTGATTTCTTGAAAAATGCATAGTAGTTGTGTTATGTGTTTATGTATTTTAAAATTTCTTATTGGGCTTCCCCGGTGGCGCGGTGGTTGAGAGTCCGCCTGCCGATGCAGGGGACACGGGTTTGTGCCCTGGTCCGGAAAGATCCCACATGCCGCGGAGCGGCTGGGCCTGTGAGCCATGACCGCTGAGCCTGCGTGTCCGCAGCCTGTGCTCCGCAACGGGAGAGGCCACAAGAGTGAGAGGCCCGCGTACTGCAAAAAAAAAAAAAAAAAAAAAAAATTCTTATTAAGGTATAACACACACAGGAGTGCACAAGTCTTAAGTATACTATAGTTTATGAACGTTCAAAAACTGAACACACTCAAGTACCCAGCACACAGATCAAGCAGCCCCCTCCCCAGAAGAGCCCTCCAAGCCCTCCCGTCCGCCACCCCAAGGTAACCACCACTCTGACTTCTAACACCATACATCGGTTTTGCTTGTTTTTGAACTTTATACAAATGGAATCACACAGAGTGTGCTCTTTTATGTCTGACTTCTTTCGCTCAACATTTTGTTCATGGATCTGTCTCTATCGCTGGGTGTGGCTGTAGATCACTTACTCTCGATGCTGAAGCGTACTCCATCAGAGGGCTCACAGCAGTTAAGCCATTCTGCTGCTGGTGGAGCTGTGGTGGTTCCCAGCTTGGGGCTGTTACAAAGAGCGCGGATATGAACAGTCGTGTGCATGTCTTTGGGTACACACACATATGTATCCTTTCTGTGGCGTGAATACCGAGGAGTGGGATTGCTGGGTATGATTAGTTTTAGTAGATAGTAGATACGGATAAGCCACATAATATTATTGTGCTGTAAGTTGTGTTAATGTCCCACTTTTTTTTTTTTCTCTCATCTCGATGTTCCTCGGATCTATCCACATCCTCTGTGTACCTCTAGTTCCTTGCTCCTGGAAGCTCCAGAGAACCTGTAACCGCTTCCACCACATTTCATACGTCCTCCTCCTTGGTTGTGGGTGCTTGAGTTCCCTTTTTCTCCGCACTGACACACACAGTGCCACAACGAACACCCTAGTGTGCTGTTGCCTTGATGAAGGGCACGCACACACTTTTTATCCCTGAAAAATGCCACACTGCCCTCCAGAATGGCTGTACTCATTTATGCCCTACCACTGATGCACATCCTCCCAAACATTAGGTATTATCCACCTTTCTGCGGCTTGCCAGTGTGGTGGTTGTGAGTATCATGTTTACTGACCCATTCTTTTGTGGATGGACACTTAAGTTGTTTTCCATCTTTGGGGATTGTAAGAAGTGTTGCAATGATCCTTCAGGGACACATCTCCTGATACCTGTCTGTGAGTTCTTCTCCACCTCATCTTCCTCTACTCTCCTTGAACCCTAGTTCCCAAACACTCCCTGACTTGCCCACCTCTCTGCCTTTGCTTGGGCTGTGCCCTCTGCCTGGAGTACCCTTTGCTTTCCTTCTCCACTTGTTGAGGTTTTTACTCTTCTCTTAAGGCCCCTCCTGCTAGAAGACCCCATCCCATCCCCGACCTGGTCCCCCAGGAGGGTGGCTCTCCCTCAGGTCTTCCAGAAGGACTGTCGTCCTCCTTTTCTTCTGGCATCGATCACTTTCTTGTTTTGGACTAAACGTATTTTTGCCATGGTTTTGGCTTTCTCACTGACATGGGAGCCCACTGAGGCTAGGGGCTCTGTGGGCTTCCCCTCAAGTACCCAGGACCCTCAGATGATGTCCCCGGAGAGGTCTGCTGAATGAATGAGTGAGGCCGTGACATAATCATGCTTGGAGGGAATTAAGAGTCCAATCTCTCTCTCTCTCCTTTTTTTTTTTTTTTTTTTTGCGGTACGCGGGCCTCTCACTGTTGTGGCCTCTCCCTGGAGCACAGGCTCCGGATGCGCAGGCCCAGTGGCCGTGGCTCATGGGCCTAGCCGCTACCGCGGCATGTGGGATCTTCCCGGACCGGGGCACGAACCCGTGTCCTGTTCGTGCCCCTGCATCGGCAGGCAGACTCTTAACCACTGCGCCGCCAGGAAAGCCCCTCTCTCTTCTTCTTTACCAACCAAAACATTACGGAAGTTGCTCTTTCCACTGGAAAGAGAGTGGAACATGGAGTCCAGACTTCCACAGTGTTGGGTGGGGATGCGTGGCTCAATCCCTCTGTAAAATGGGTGTTGGCACTCAGTTATTCACTCAAGGCCATGGTTATTGAGTGCCTACACTGTGCCAGGCTCTGCAGATTCAATGGTAAACAGGACAGGCCTAGTCCTGAGCCTCACGGGCTTTTGGTCACAGGGATATGATTGACATTCATGCAGGCACCATTCCTATTGTGATAAGGCTCAAATGAAAAGCTCAGAGTCCAATGAGATTGTATAGAGGGGTGTCCCAACGTAAATCAGGGAATAGAGGTAGCTTTCTTAAGAAAGTGACATTTGACCTGAGACCTACGGATGAGTAGAAATAAACTAAGCAAATGGAGAGGTTATGGGTGGGTATGGGGTAAAGAAATTGTTTCAGGCAGGGGAAACAGCAAGTGCAAAGGCACTGTGGCAGGAGGGAACCTGGAGGAGGCAGTGTAGCTGGATCCCAAGGAGAAGGGGAGAAAGAGGTAGGGGATGAGCTGAATGGACAGGCAGGAGCTAGGTCATAATGCAGGGCCTAGTGGGCGAAGTGAAGTTGGAAAGTGGGCTCATTCACTTACTAAATAATTATTGGACACCTACCATTAGCCAGGGCTGTGCTATAGCACCGAACAAAACAGACAAGGCCCTTGTTCCCACAGAGCTTGCAGTCTGGGGGCAGATGATAACATCAAGCAGAGGAGGAATGCGAACCTTCATAGAGGCCCTACTATGTGCCAAGAACTAGGCTGAGGACTTCCCATGCACTATCTCATTTGATCCTTACCACCACTCTATGAAGTAGGATACTCATTTTATTGACGAGGAAACAGGCTTAGCAAGGTTGAACAACTTATTCATCTATTATACAAGGAGTCTTGAGGACTTATTGCAGTCCATTTAAAAAGGCTTATTTTGAGAACTTTTACTCAATGCTGATATGTGTGGGATAAATTGGTATAGTCCCTATAGGGGGCATCTATCCAAATTATAAACACACCTACCATTGAATCAGCAAGTCCATTTATTATACAGGTATCCAAAATGGTGTGTCCACAAAGTCATTCACTGAAGTATTGCTACAGGCTGGTGACAACCTAATTGCCCACCACCTAGGGGATTGGTGAAGTAGATTATGGTACATTGATGCAATGGAACACTGGGATGCCACAAAAAAGAACAGGAGTGCTCTCTATGCACTGATATAAAGCAACCTCCAGAAATGCTGTTATGCGAAAAAAAATCAAAACACAGAACTGTGTATAATTAAGCTCTGATTTGTTTCAGAATGGTGAAGGACAGTATAAAGATAAGCAGTGGGGGGCAGGGGAGAAATAAAGAAGGAAGGGAGGAAGGGAGGGAGGGAGGGAGAGGAAACTTGTGTACCTAAGGGAAGGAGAACCTTGGAGAACAAGATAGGAAAGACATATGTGCTGCCTTTGTACCTTTGAATTTTGAATACTGTGAATGTATTAACTATTCAATAAACACAATGACGTTTGTTTAAAGGACTTTCAGATTCCATGGAGGAGAAAGTGACGTTGGAATAGAGAAGACATCCCAGGATTGTTGAATTGAAGGTGTCTCTGTGATTCCCTTGTTTTACAAATGAGGAAACTGAGGCCCAGAGAGGCGACGTGACTTGCTTAAGGTCACCTAAGCAGGTAATGGCAGAATCAGGACTGGCTGTCACCTGAATTGTAGACTGTGCCCTTTCACGTCACAGCTGGTTCAGGATCACTAAGCATCTATGTGCCAAAATCTGCTAAGTGCCGAGGACACAGTGGTGAACAATGTAGGCAAGACTGCTGCCTCCGCAGATCTTGTACTCTAGACGAGAAACAAAAACATACGTATTATAACATCATGTAGTGATAAATGCTGTGGATGAAAAATAAGGCAGGTGAGGCGACAGAGCATAGGGGAGAAATGATGAGGAAAACCCCTCTGAAGAGGCAACATTTAGAGAAGAGAGAGATGGAGCCTTGTGAACACCCGGGGGAGCAGAAGGAACAGAAGCTGGGTGAGAGGGAGAAGGCTGGCATGTTAAAGGAATAGCAAAGAGTGTGGCTGGAACAGAATGTGCGAGGGCAAGACCGAAGGATGAGAGGTTGGAGAGGAGAGCAGGAGAGAGATTGTAGGCAGGGCTGAGGAGTCAGGCTCAAAGTGAGTAGGAAGTAATGAGAAGATTCTGAGCAGAATGGGATCTGCAGATCTCTCTTTTTTTCTTTCTTTTTTTTTTGCGATAGGCGGGCCTTTCACTGTTGTGGCCTCTCCCCTTGTGGAGCACAGGCTCCGGACACGCAGGCTCAGTGGCCATGGCTCACAGGCCAAGCCGCTCCGCAGCATGTGGGATCTTCCCGGACCGGGGCACGAACCCCTGTCCCCTGCATCGGCAGGCAGACTCTCAACCACTGCACCACCAGGGAAGCCCCAGATTTCTCTTTTAAAAAAGCCCCTCTGGCTAGTGGTGGAGACTGAACAATAGGAGGGGAAGAAAGGCTGCAGGGCGCCCAGTGAAGAGGCTGGTGCAGTCCAGTTGTCCAGGAGAGTAGCGACAAAGCTATGGTCTGGGGCGGGGTGCTGGGGAGCAGAGGTCAGTCTTCCCAGCTGCACAACGAGGGGTTTGATGAGATGGTCCCTTAGGGCCTTTCCAGCTCTGGCGTTTTGTAATTTGCTTGAATTACCTCAGCACACACCAGCTAGGTGCAGCCAAGCCCCTGTTTTTCTTTCCTCACAATCTCTTGGAGGCTGAGTCTGGACAGAGCCCAGCGATCTGAAGCTCAGAGTGCAGACTCCTGCCCACCCCCACTTCTGTCCCCACTTCCCAGGGACAGATGGGTGGGCAGCAGGAGACAGCTGTGCCTTGACGCCTGCAGGGCCCTGGGGGAAGGACTTATCTGAGCGTTCATAACCTCTCTCTGCCTTGCAGGTCTTGAGTTAAAAGCCCCAAATACCACAGCCCCAAGGGGCAAGGGTTGGAGGGTGCCAGGAAAGGGGCAAGACAAGACACTTTTCTGTTTCTGTCTCCAGCTGCCCACAGTGGGGCAGAGACCTGGGCTGCTGAGAACTCCAGCCTGGAAGCAGAAGGCCGTTAGAGCCGAGGCTGAAACCTGGTGGCCCTCAGGCCACATCTGACCCACTGACCTATTTATTTGGCCTGAAAAGTATTTGAGAGAAAATGGAGCCAAGGTTTAAAAATCAAGAGATTTTACAGTAAAATCTGGATTTCTGGCTTCTCTTGAGTAATTGGAAAATCTGACCATACTGACTGCCTATTCCCATATGACAACACTCAGCAGTAGCTGAGTAGCAGCTGTCCCCATTATTATTTCAATTTATTAATAGGTAAATACATTCACATGATTCAAAAAATTATAAATAGGCATATTATAAAGTCTCCCTCCCAACCTGTTTCCCTTCTGCCCAGTGCTCCCCAGTAATCTCATTTCCTTATGTAGACTTCCAAAGTTTCTTTATGCATATGCAAACAAATACAAATATAGATTATTAGTCCCACTTTTCACCTGTTCTGTCCCTTGCTTTTCCATACGGCTGCCTCTCTGTATTAGGAGCCAGAGTGCTTCGTCACCTCCTTTACTGCCACATGCCATTCCGTTGTCAGGAAGTCCATGATTTATTTAGCCAGTCCCCTACTGATGGGCATGTGGGTCGTTCCCAATTTTTCTTGTTATAAACAATGCAGTGTCAATTATCTTGTGCACAGTTTGCACAGGACTAAAGGAATTAGTCCTGTGTATTAGAAACTGGTCCAAGCAGAGGGAAACTGGTCCTGTGTATTAGAAACTGGTCCAAGCAGAGGGAAAGTGGTCCTGTGTATTAGAAACTGGTCCAAGCAGAGGGAAAGTGGTCCCGTGTATTAGAAACTGGTCCAAGCAGAAGGTGTGGTAGGCATGGACTAAGCTCTTAGCTACTTGAGGAAATGTGATGAAGGCTGTTTCCAAGAGTGATTCCCAACAAAGCCCAGAGGCCGTGTCCTTGGGCACTAAGGAAAAGCTCCCAGATTTGCCTCTGCCACTTGCTAGATATACTTCTCTCTGGACCTCAGTGTCCCTGTGTGTAAAATGAAAGAAGAGCTCAGGGAACTAGATGAGATCTCAAAGGACCTACCCACTTCTGACCAGCTGTGGTTCACCTTCTGCCTCCACATCAGCCAGACCCAGCCTCATCTTAGCCCTTGAATGAGCCTGGCTCAGTCCCACTGCAGAGCCTTTGCCCAAGATATTCTGCCCCCGGCCCCAGTGGAACACCACCCCTGTACTTCCTCTTTGGTCTTAGTCTGAATCCCTGATCTCTGATCTCAGAACACACTGGTCCAAACTTGCTCAGGGCAGAGTCCCCTCTACAGCACCAGTGACAAGTGGGTCCCTCCCACCTGACCCACTCAGGCACCCCATCAGTTCCTTCCTCAGTGTCACTCCTCCAGTTGCCTGAACTAGAGTTCTCGAATGCCAACTCTGCTACTTCTTAACTAATGGTCTCGGGTAAATGACAGCACCTCCCTGAGTCCCAGTTTCCTCACCCCCCCCCCAAAAAAAAGGCTAGTTTGAGGATAACATGTGGTAATATCAGTAAATTTCTTAGCACAGCTCCTGACACACAGAAGGGCTTCACAGTTACACAAGTCGCTGCCCTTTTCCGAACAAGTTACTTTGTTTATAAAATGAGGAGAATAGCAGAACCTATTTCATAGGGCTGATCACTTGTTCATTCATTCATTCATTCAGTGATTTTTATAGACTATCTATTGAGTGCCAGGCACAGCACTGGGCACTCGGCGATTTGTCAGTGAAGAAAATGGATGAATTGTCCCGACTCTCATGGAGCTCCCAGACAATTCCAAACAGGCAAACATAAAAGATAAATTGCCAGTGTATTGATGTCAAGAAGGAAAAGACTAAAGTGTCATGGAAGCTCATAATAGGGGAGGGTCAGGGAGGTTTCTCTGAGGGATAGGGAGCAGGGCACGGCTGGGTAGGAGATCCAAGAGGGCTTCCTGAGGGAGGCATCACCCCAGCTAATGATTAGCATTAATTTTCACCACAGCCCTAGGAGGAAGGCACTGGTTATCCCCCAAGCCCACCATTTTACTTTCTTTTCTGAAGCTAAGAGAAATTGAGTGACTTGCCTAAGGTCATAGAGCCAGGAAGGAATGAGTAGGTTTTGAACCCAGGTTTCCTGGCTCTAGAGTCTCGTACATAAAAGTGTGACTTCTACTGCCTGTTTGAACAGGCTGATCCTGGGATGTGGAGAGGCATGGGAGGTAGAGGGGCTGCCTCCATTGGGTGGGGCCCGGGAGGTGAGAACCTAACTCTGTCAGGCCCTATCCATACACATGCAGAACTGGCCCAGGGCCATAAGGGGATCTGAGGTCAGATCTTCCCTCTGCTCAGGGCTCCATGCACTACATGAGTCTCCTTGCCTGGAGTTGTAGAGGAGAAAGAAAGGAAGAGACACTTCTCCTGCTTAATCACATTGGGATTCGGACTCCCCTCCTGCCCAACCCACAAAAACTCCCACCAGTCTACACATGCCTGCGGATAAAGACTGTCAGCTTTGTATCCAGCTTGGAAAACTCCCTTAATCCCTAACTCTTCGTCCTCCATTTTCAGCCTTGGACAACAGCTGGCACTCCAACTCCTGAGCATTGCTGGGACCAAAACAGTCCCTGGACATGAAAGGGATGTTGGGCTGAAGGACTGCAAATGGCTGCTCCTTCCTGATCCAGGGCAGCTGTCTCCCTTCATCTTCCCTTCCTTGCCACTCTGAAGCAGGGTGGTCCTCAAACCTCCCTTCCTCCCCTCTTCTCTCCTCCCTTTCTCACCTAATTCCCATCCTCCCTTTGGAAGGTAGAAAAGCTTATTCTGGAACCAGGTGATGGGTTTGAATTTGACTCTAGCACTTACTGTGTGATTCCAAACAAATAAATAAACTTCTCCGAGACTCAGTTTCTTCATCTGTAAAATGGGAGGGAAACATAAACTACCTCACAAATTGTAAGGATAAAGAGTTAGTAAATGTACAATGCTTAGAATGATTCTGAGCAAAGAGAAACTGCTACATGAGTGCTTGTATCATAAATGCCCTGGTACATCCAATCTGAGCAAAGCAGGGTGAAGTGGGTGGTGAACTAGGGATATCCAGGGCATATGAGGGACCCTACCCCTCTCATGGATTACTGTTAGCACTCTCTCTCTCTCTGGTCTCTCCATCTCCACACTGCTTCCCTGTAAGCACTTCTCTCCTCTGGCTGCAGGGTCTTTTTTCCAAATCCTGATTTGATCACATTACTTCCCTGATCAAATTCTGAGTGTTTCCCCATTGCTTCTGGCTCTTTAGGATCGCATCCCTTGGAACTCTCCAGCCCCAACTTTCCTAGCTTTCCACCTCCTTGGATCTGTGATCCAGACTTCCTTGAAAACATGCCCTCTAGTCTCAGGCCTCCAGGCCTTTACACTTGCTCTTTCCTCCACTTGGTGTTTCCTCTCATCCCTTTCCCTCTGATGTTGACCCCTTCCCAGCCTCTGTTCGACTAGGGCTGTGGCCAGATGAAGGCCCCTCCCTGAGGGAGGGGAAGGGGAGAGTGGGAAGAGACAGCAACTCTCAGAGCTGCAGTTTACTCAGCCTAAATGAGAAAAAGACAATAAGAAAAGAGACCTCCCAAGATGAAAGAAAGGGATGGAACAATATGTGAACACTTTGGAAACTAGGAAGTGGGGTGTTAGCATGGAGTGATGGTCTACTGGGGTGCCTGCCTAAGAAGCCCCTTACTTTCAAGTCCCTGGTCCCCTACTCTCCTCAGACCCAGACCACTGAAGGTAAACAGAGGAGATAAATGGAAGAGAGGATGGAGACAGGGATGGTGAAGAAAAGAGGAAAGAAGGAAGTGGAGTGAGGTGGGGGGCTTGGAGGCAGAAAGCATGTGGCTGGAGCCCCACGCCTCTGAGGAAGGAAGAGGAGGGTGACCTGGGATGCTCTCCCCTCCCCTCCCCCTCTCCATTCCCTGGAGGGCTGCCCGCATCCGGTCACAGCCCAGGCGGAGTGGGGGAAGGGCGGGGGCGGGGGCGGCGCCGAGGGGAATGAATAATTGAAGTGTAGGGGAGGAGAAAGAAGAAGAGGAGGAAGAGGAGGAGGCGGGAGCCGCCCGCACAGGGTCCTTCCCACTCCGCACCCCACCCCCCTCCGCCGCCCGGAAGTCGCTCCCCGCCTCCTGCTCCGCCAACATGGCCGCGAAGTCGGATGGAGCGGTGGCCGCGGCCGGCCCGGGGCCGGAGGGGGCGGCCGGAGGAGCTCGGGGCGGTGCGGGTGGGCGCGGGGAGGCGGCGGCGGCAGCCGGGGACCCCGGGGTAACCGGGGCGGGAGGCCCGGGGCCGCGCTACGAGCTGCGGGACTGCTGCTGGGTGCTGTGCGCGCTGCTCGTGTTCTTCTCCGACGGCGCCACGGACCTGTGGCTGGCGGCCTCCTACTACCTGCAGGGTCACCGCACCTACTTCGGCCTCACGTTGCTGTTTGTGATCCTGCCCTCGCTTGTCGTACAACTGCTCAGCTTCCGCTGGTTCGTCTACGACTACACGGAGACCGCTGGGGCCCCGGGACCCGCAATCAGCACCAAGGACAGCGGCACCGGCGGACCGGTCATCAGCACCAAGGACAGCGCCGTCACCTTCCGTACCAAAGAAGGCAGCCCCGATCTGGGCCCCCGACCTGAGCCCTCCTCGGCCAGCGCCTACCGCCGCCGCTGCCGCCGCCTCTGCGTCTGGCTACTGCAGACCCTCGTCCACCTCCTGCAGCTCGGCCAGGTCTGGAGGTAGGAGAAGCTCAGGTGGAGAGAACTGAGTTGGAGGAGTGGGAGGTGGTAAGGGGCTGCCTGCCGCCCCAGCCTTTCTCTGATCCTCCACGCCCGCTCCTGTCCTGACCCCCGCCCCGCCCCACCCTATTGCAGCTCTGATTCCTCCTCTGCCAGCTCCTCCCTGACCTCTGCCCTCTAACTCTGATCAACCTCTGTACCATCCTCTAGGATCTGGCTATTGAGGGAAGAGGGAATGGGGCAAGAAGAAAGAGAAAGAGATCCTCAGGGGTGTGTGAATGAGGAGGGCCCAGGGCCGATGGAGAAGAATGTGAGGGTTGGAACAGGGCCCCAGGGCTCCATCCAGCCCTGTCCCACTCCTCTCTGCCTGAGTGCTGAGCCTGAGCCTGGGCTTAGGAAAGATCTCAGAAGTCCCTCTCTGCTCTCAAAGATTCTCAGCTCGGAATTGCAGTCCATTCCCAACCTCCCAGGAGAAACAGAATTCGAGGCAGCTAAATGAATATCCCGCCAAACTTTTTGGACTTTTAGGAAAGGTTGTGGTGGACCTAGCTGAGAAGGTGTCTAGCTCCTCTGCCTCCTAGGACTTCCCCAGTATCTCTGCAGCGCCCCCCCCCGCCCCCCGAAACAGAGCCATGGGGATATGGGATCTTGAATCTGAGATTAGATAGCCACTATCTGTCCTTTCATCTCAGGACAGTAAGACAAAACTGAAGCTTTGTACAAGCCGCCCAATTCTAGGCTTCTTCCTCTGCCAGGACTGAGGGTGGCTGCTGAGCTGAGTTAACTGGAGACGGGGAATTCTGAACCTAGGGTTCCCCTTGAGTCTGTATTGCTCTAGTAGCTTAGGCTCTACTGTGCACTGACAGAATGAACTTGTCTGCTATTTGATCTTACACAAACCTCTCCTCCCTCCAAGCCTCAGTTTCCTCACCTGTGAAGAGAGGGCGATTCCCTACTCTTCTCATCTCATTGATCTACATTACATTTTCTTACCTCTTGGGATGGTCAGGTGAGAGAGGGTCTTTGTAAAGGCCCTGCAGACTGTAACATATTTTAGGAATACAATAGATTATCATGATTATCACACCTGTGGGGAAACCATGGAAAAAGTCAAAGTCACTGTGGAGTAAAGGGTGATTATTGCTGTTGTTATATTTATTCTGCTACTTGTTAACACATTCTGCTTAACTCAGAAGATGCAGTTCTGAGCTGAGGGTTGGAAAGAGGACTCCCAGGGTTTGTCCCAGCTGCTCATTTGCTGTGTCACCCTTGTTGTGTTGCCAAATCTCTCTCTGACTTGCTTTCCCCATATGTGCCTTGCCTAGATGATGTATATATCCCATTTAGCTTACCCTGGGGGAAAAGGTGGGAGGAGCTCTATCCACACAAGGTGGTGTTATTATTATTAGCTTGACACAAAAAATATTCATGTCTACATCCAGGAACTAATCTGCATTTATCATTCTGTGCCCGAGTGGACAGATGGTGAAAGATATTTTTAGATTCTGAAATGGTAACTTCCTATTCTTGGTAACCAAAACTTCATCCCCCTTTCCCTTCAGCCTAAAATGGGCCAGCTGCCCCTTGACTCACTGGCTACCTCAAAACCCCCTTCTCCCATTTTCAGAATCTACTTACAAGAAATGCATACTTCTTTCTTGAACATAAACTGAATTTCCCTCAAACAGAGCAAAAAATGACCATGGGGTGGAGGTGGGGGTCTCAGGGGAGTGGCTGCAGATGGCTGAGGGTCCATTGAACTCCATGGTTTCTTAGATAAAAGGGCTAGCGATTTCTACTCTACCCTATTCGTAAAATGAGGGGCTTGGGATGAGATGATTTTGCAGGGATGACAAATTAATGGCTCTTAGATCGAACTTGGCCTACAGAAGTGTTTTGTCTGGCTTGCATAGTATTTCAAAAATCCAAAATCCTAGCTCCTCTTGAAAAAAAATGCATCTAGCAATATCAGGCCTGGAACAATTTAGACAGGGTATATGCGCTTCAGTTTGTCCGGTTCCATTCTCTTGGATCACATCTGGACTCTTTCACTTAGGCCTTAGGGGCATGAGAGCCCTAATTTACAGTTCTGTAACAATTGTTTCATTAAGCCTTCACTTTGTGCCAGACTACTGATTGCCTTTTTACCTGCTTCATCTCCTGTATCCCTCCTAATAATCCTGCAATGTGGTTGTATTATCATTCCTGCTTAACAGATGAGGGAATGGAGGCTCAGAAAAGGGACATCCTTGCCCAAGGTCACATGGCTAGGGAGTAAAAGCACTGGGACTCAAGACTTTCTGCCTTCAAAGCCCAAGTTCAATTTATCTCCCCTGCAATTCTGCCACTAAAGTGTCCTCCAAGCTCAAAGAATTATGAGTCTGAGATACCAAGATTCCAGGATGATAGAAAGTCAGGGCTTCTGCTGGACTGAGTTAAGAATGGGAAAGGAGGGGGAGGGAGTTGAACTATGTGGATAAGGATGGGGAGACTGTGTATATTGTCAGGAAAGTGCTGGATTGGGGGTAGGGCGGGATCAGGAGACTTCATCCAGGTTTGTAACTAGCTGGCTAGGTGACTTTGGGCAAGGCTCTTCCCACCTCTGGGCCTCAGTTTCCCTGTATGTAAAATGAGAGTAATAGATTTGATGGCCTTAAGAGCCTTCCCTTTTCTGGAAGTCTGACTCTGGGTCTATATCAGAGCTAAACCTCTGGGCCCCTGTCCCAAAAGCTTTGGATTCAAAAATGGCTGAGAGTCTGGCTAAATGGAGAGAGATCCAGACGAGAAGCCACCAGAGTTGGTATTCCTAGAAACTAAGCAATGTGGTAAGCAAACATGAGGTTCCCACAAAGAACAGGCTCACTGTCCAGCGGGACTTGGTGCAGATGTTCTGAGGGCTGGACCCCAGGGTAATGAGGAAGGAGATGTGTGTGTGAGACCTGCATGATCAAAGCTGAGGGACTGGCCATTCACTCACATGCTGATTCCACGCCCCCAAATCTGAATAAATTAATTTGAATCATAAAGATATCTTTCAACTCCTTATGCTTGCACAATGTTGAATCAAAACCTTGAATACTTTGAGGAGCTAGTAACACAGACTGTGTCAGTACATGGGTGTCAGACAAGGGGACAGTATGGGGCAAGCAGTGTCCTAGAGAAGCTGAAGCTACCGCCCAGCTCCAGCTGATGGTGCCACAAGAAATCATGGACCAGGTGTTGACAAGTCTTGATTTCTCAAGAGAAATGGGAAATTGGGATTTTTTTTTTTTTTTTTTGGTGAATTCTGCCAGTATTCAACTACTAATTAAGGTTTTTAAAAATAGTGTCAACCACAGGAAACATATGGGGGCCCATCCTCTTTGTAACCTCTGGCCAGCTCCTTACAATTGATTCAGGTCCTTTCTTCTTCTGTTCCCAGACAAGCCTGCAAGATGCATGTTATTATTTTAATCACAAAATGGGGCTCTGAGGAGGGAGAGCAAGGGAAGGAATTCACAGACACTATGCACCCTCCATGTCCCAGCAGGCCCCATGTGAGGTGCTCTAGGCATGTGATCTTGTTTTGCCCCAAAACCTTCCCTCTGGTGACAGTTGATATACCCATTTATCAGACAAGAAAGTGAGGCTTGGAAAAGTCAAGTAACTTGCCGAAGGTCACCCACTGAGCAAGTGGGGGAGAGGTGAGGTGTCAACCCACCTTTGCCTAATTCCCAAGCCCAGGCTCTATCCCTGATACCACCACACTGGCTGCATTAGAGGATCCCAGAGCGATGGCCCGGTGCAGAGACAGATTGATCCCTGAGAGAACACACAGATCCTCTGGTCAGACATGACGCTGGCTGGGGGCTGGACACCAACCTGTGTTTTCATGCCTTCTGCCCAGCTCCCACCCCCATCCCTCTGAGCTGTTAAGCCACTCAGCGCTGCTAAGCCAATTAAAGTCCTAACCCTGTCCACTCTGACCCTGTGGGCAGGAGAGCAGTAAGCCATGAATCCTGCTTTCCCTAATCTTAAACTCACTGGGCCCCAGCTTTGCCCAGATAAGCGTGGTTTGTTAAGCCAATTAGTGGAATTAATCTGCCGTGGGATTCCTCCCAGGCTGTCAGGATCCGGGGACCCCAAAATGGGAGGGAGGGGAAGGAAAGAGGCAAACTGGACTTTGAAGGCCCTCCCTCTACCACACTCTCTATGTCTAGGCCCCAGCACTGCTCCCTCTGCCTCCTCACAAGCCCTGCACTCCAGAGACGTTCAGAAATGAATTAGTGACCTACCTGGTATGAAAGTCAGTCTCTGGGGCTCCTCTCTGGGAAGCTCTGTTCTTTGCGTGATGGTTAAGAACATGAACTCTGGATTCAAATGTCCTCAGTTCAAATCCTGACCATACCACTTAATATGTGTGATCCTGACAGGTCACATAATCTCTCTGTGCCTGAGTCTCATCCTTTATAAACTAGAGACCATACGGTATCACCTCTTGGTTTGTTTCAAGGTTTCGAGATAATATACCAAGGTTTTAGCAAAGGGCTGGCCATCATTAAGTACTCAGAACCCCTGGCAATGGTTAGGACCATCAGCCCGGGCTTTGTTCCCTGTAGAAAAAGGTTTGTTCACTGAGCAGGTGGCCTGTGAGTGGGCAGGAGGGCAAGAGGGCCTTGAAGGACCCTGAAGCCATAGGGACACAGCAGCTGTGCATTTAATCTGTAGTCATTCATTCCACAAATATATGGAGCACCTGCTGTGTACCAGGCACTGCGCTAAGTGCTGGAAATACAGTGGTGAACAAGGCAGAGTCCCGGCCCTCTTGGAGCTCAAGAGTCTAGTGGGGGGCTTCCCTGGTGGCGCAGTGGTTGAGAGTCCGCCTGCCGATGCAGGGGACACGGGTTCGTGCCCCGGTCCAGGAAGATCCCACATGCCGCAGAGCGGCTGGGCCCGTGAGCCATGGCCGCTGAGCCTGCGCGTCCGGAGCCTGTGCTCCACCACGGGAGAGGCCACAACAGCGAGAGGCCCGCGTACCGCAAAAACAAACAAAAAAAAGTCTAGTGGGGGAAACCAATAAATACATTGAAATATATATTACCTAATCTAAAATATAAATATAATATAAATATAATACATAACACAAAATATAATGGGTTAGATACTGGTAAGAACTATGGAAAAAGTGAAAAGGAGGAGGGTGTGGCCCTTCAAGATAAGGTGGTAAGGGCAGCCTCTGTGAGGGGTGGGCATGTGGGCAGAGGGCTGAACAGGGTGCGGGCAAGCTGTGTGGATGTCTTGGGAAGGGCGTTCCAGGCACAGGGAAGGAGCAGAGCAGGGAGAAGGCCCTGTGGCAAAGCAGGGAGCTGGGGGGAGATTGTAGGAGACGATGGTGGACAGGGTGGCTGGGGGTGGATGACACAGGGCCCCAAAGGCCGGGGGGGAGGATTGGGGCTTTCACTCTGCATGAAGTGAGGAGCCCAAGAAGATTTGAGCAGAGTAGGAACAGGGTCTAGACTTATGCTTTACAACGCGCACCCTGGCTGCTGGATGAAAAATGGACTGGAGGGAAGCCAGGGTAAGCCTGGAGACCCACGAAGAGATCCACCCTCGATGATGCAGGTGAGAGAAGATGGAGGCTGGACCAGGGCAGTAGCAGAGGGGGCGGGGGTCTGTTTTAGGCATAGCAGGCAGGGTATCTTTCCTTCTTTGGTCAATTTCCCCATTGGGGCCAGACAGTTAATGGTTAAGAACTCGTACTCTGGAATCAGCCTTATCCTGTGTCTGCCACTTTCTGTGATTTGGGGCAAATGGCATAACTTGTCTGTGCCTTAATTTTCTCATCTGCAAATTGGACATTCTTACTGATAGTATGTATCGCATGTGGCTTGGAGGAGTAGTAAATTAAAGAATGTATGTGTAGTGTTTAGCACGGTGCCTGGAACACAGGAAGTGCTCAATTCTCAGTAGCCATTACTAGTTGTACAGTAATAATACAAGTATATAAGTAATACATAAAACAGGTCAGGAGTTGGATTCCATAGTGGTTTTCAAACTGTGTTTCACCTCTTACCATCATTTCAACCTGAGTATCTCAAAGTTTCTCTTTCTTGATATGATGGTCACGTGCCTAAGATTTTGTTTTGACAGTCCTACAGCTGAAACATGTTTACAACCCCCTGAACTCGGTGACTATCCACAAGGTCCCTCCCTGCTCTGACCTTGCAGGCTTGTTCCAGTCTAGCCTCACCACCCACCTCCTGGGAGACCCCTCTCTAGGACGCTCTCCACCGGGCCGCCCTCCTCTCCCTGCCCAGCTGGCAGCAACAGGCCATTAGAGCAGCTCCTAACAGACACAGCAGCGGCAGTTGGGCCCAGCGTCCCCTGTTTGATCTATAAAGACCACACAGGAGAAACCCTGGGGGAGGAGGGAGGGCTGCCAGGAAATGGCTTTGAACCCCTGGCAGCTGGGGCGAAGGTCCCCACGGAGAGGAAGGAGGATGGGTTGGGATCTTCTCTGGCCTCTCCATTCACCACTCTGCCTTTGTTAGGGCCTCGGAATTCCTCCTCTGGGAAATCCTATCAGCCTCCGGTCTCCCCCCAGCCCACTCCTCCCCATATCCTGCCTCCACCTGCGGCCAGAATGGTAGTTCTAAAGCTCAGAGCTGACCCTGCCACTCTGTAGCCAGAGGGCCAGCCCTGGCTCCCCTCTGCCCCTTGAGCGAGTCTTAATGCTATAGCCTGGTGTCAAGCCCCAACCTCCCACCCTTTCACTGCTCTACGCTTCCCCCCAAATAAATCACATGCTCCTTTTCTTCATGCCTCTAAGCAGCTGCCTGCAGTCCTTCCTTCAGCAACACCCCGCCCCATCCTCCTCCCAGTGAAACTCTGTACATCCCTCAAGACCAAGCTCAAATGCCACCCCTTCTGAGACGCTCACCCTGAACAAACTCAACATGTGCCACCCTCTGCCCCTCAGACCCCACCTCCCATTTCCTCAGTCAGGCTAGTTGTTGGCATTTTCATCTAAAATGAAAACTGCTTGGTTGTTTTGTCTGTTTAAAAAGGAGCTGTATGCTCTTGTTGAAACCTCAGGCAGCGCAGGAAAGGTGCAAAGGAGACTCCTCTCCACTTATTATCTCTGGGGGTGCAGAAGTGGGGTTAGGGGAGATTTTCCCTTACTAATTAGATATTTCTTGTATCACTTGATGATTTTACTCTGATTTTTAATTAACCAAAAAATACATTTTACCTGCATACATTTTAAAAGCATGTATACCTGCTTTCAAAGAGTCAGATACTACTAAAAATTATAGTCACCACTTATAGAGACATAGATTAGGTCGTTCCTCTTCAATCCTGTCAGGTAGGGAGTGTAATAATGAATAATAATAAGGACTGTGGAGCCCAAACTCTGACTCTGCCACTTAGGAGCTATGTGACTTTGGGCAAGTCACTTAACCTCTCTGGGCCTCAGTTTCCTCATCTGTGAAATGGGATAACACCCCTATACAAATGGCCATTATGAAGGCTTATTGAATTAATATATGGAACATGCTTTGCACAGTATTCACCACATCATAAGTCCTCAAGTAGTGTTAGCTAGCATTATTGGCCCATGTTTCAGATGTGGAAATTGACACACAAGGAGGTAACAGCCTCCTAATACATAAGTAGCAAAGCCAGTGTTTGAAGCCATGCAGTCAGGCTCCCAAGCCCACATGTGTAACTACCAAGAGATACTACCTTTTGCTAGTTAAGTGTATTCTTACAAAACAAACAATCATGTATTGCTTTGGGAAGAGGGAAAAAGTCAGAAAAGTATTTTTTAAATTTTATTTTAATATAAAGTACCCCCTGTTGACATTCTGGGTTCCTCCTCTCCGACTTTCCCCCCATGCACAATTACTCATTCCTCCTCAGCCCCATAGTCCTGATCAGATTCTGTTGTGATCCTTGCCCACCTGGCTGGTTTTCCTACCAGATTAAAAGCACCTGGGGAGTTGAGGCCTTGTTCGTCCTTCTTTCTGTCCCCCACCATGACTGGCTCCGAGCTGACACTCTGTTGCTATTGGTGGCCTTGTACCCAGCGAGCTTTGGTGAGGTCCATAGTAGGGTCTTAGAACACAAATTCTGTTGAAGCAGGGTTTGCATCTGTGGCTGATGTGGGGGGCGCTAAGGCAGTGTGGGAGCCCCTTGCTGTGTGGACACAGCACTGAGGTCTGCTTAGGCCTTCATCCGCAGCCTTCCAAACTATCAATGAACAAATGCAGGCTAAGGGCAATACATATGTATTTGTACAAGATGTAGTAGAAGCAACCCCGGGGCTGAGTTCCCAGGAGGATGCACGTGTGTCTGACAGGAGATGAAGTTCCTCGTATGCAGTAAGTGCTCAATAAACGTTCATGTGAACTGAATAGAATCTTTAAAATCAGAACCTTTTTTCCTCCACTGTTAGTAACGTAACTTTATTTAAATTTTTTATTTTATATTGGAGTATAGTTGATTAACAATGTTGTATTAGTTTCAGGTGTACAGCAAAGTGATTCAGTTGTACATATACATGTATCTATTCTTTTTCAAATTCTTTTCCCATTTAGGTTATTACAGAATATTGAGCAGAGTTCCTGGTGCTATACAGTAGGTCCTTGTTGGTTATCTATTTTAAATATAGCAGTGTGTACCTGTCAAACCCAAACTCCCAATCTATCCCTGTTCCCACCCTTGCCCCCTGGTAACCATAAGTCTGTTCTCTAAGTCTGTGAGTCTGTTTCTGAAATCAGAATCTTGAGAAAGACATTTCTCTGCCTGGGATTCAGTTATCCCATCTGTAAAGTCCAGGTGGGGGCTTGGGAATCCTGGATGAGTTTTCCCAGGACTTGGACAAGACAGCAGAGTAGCTGAGAGCTTGGGGCACTGGTACAGCCCATGGCGCCATGGCTTCCTCACTGTGTGACCTTGGGCAAGTTGCTCCACCAGCTGGAGCTCTAGTCGCATTGTGAAATGGGGTGATAGTATTCACCCCTTAAGTTTCTTGTAAAGATGTCTTGAGATAATGTAAATGAATAGGGTCTTCACATATTATATGCTCAGAAAATATTTACTACCAATTATTATTGGCCCAAGTAGTAGCCCATCCTACTTGCTTTATAATAAGATAGGGGGTGGGAGAAGGGCATCAAGGGTCCTAACGCTCACTACCCCTCACCCACAGATCCCCCCTTCAAGGAAGGAGACTTATTCTGTGACTCCAGAGACAGTGTGAGGATAGGTGACAACCCAAAGTTAAAGGGAGGCAGAAGCTGTGTGATAAGAAGAAAGATCTCCCTGGGTTGCCCCGAGGGTGTGAACTCCACATCACCAGACATGCATGCAGACAAAAGTGACTGACTTTGGCAGGGAAGCAGTAGCAGAGCCTCCTGCCTTCAGTTTGGAGGATAAACCAGTCATCTCTAAAGCCCCTCACAGTTTTAAGAGTCTGTGGATCTAACTTGGGTGCTTTGTGATGCTTACCTGCTGGACCACAGGTTGCAGATCAGTGGCCCAAGGGCAAATCCAGCCTGAGGATGTGTTCGATTGTCCCATACAGTATTTTTTCCCCTACTATTTAATGAAACTTTTTATTATGGAAAGATTTTAAATATATAAAAGCAGAGGGAACAGGTTAATGATTGCTCTGTGTACCACCATTCTGCTCCAAGAATGATCATCTCCTGGCCAGCCTTGTTTTACTTAGGCCAGCACCATCCGAAAGAACTTTCTGCAGTGATGGAAATATATATGTATATAGGAAATGCACTGTCCTATACAGTAGCTACTAGCCACACATGACTATTGAGCATTGGAAATGTATAATTGAGCAACTGAATTTTAAATTTCATTTAATTTTAACTAATTTAAATTTAAAGAACCATATGTGGCTAGTGTAGGACACGTAGGTGTTGGAGAGTATAGGTCTGGACCCCACCCCATTTCTTGCCCTTCCATGTTATTTTGAAGCAAGTCTCAGATGTCATATCATTGCACCCATAAATATTTCAGTACATCTCTAAAAAGATAGACTTTTTAAAAATGTAACTGAAGTATGTAATACTGTTATCAAACCTAAAAAAGGAATAATAATTTCTTTTAAATTCATATGGTATTTTTAAAATTAGTTGCCAACATTTCCAAATTGAAGTTTTGGGGTTTTATTTTGTTTTTTGCATAAATATCCTAATTTCCAGCTCTTCTTCCTTTTTTTTTTTTTTTTTTTTTTTGCGGTACACGGGCCTCTCACTGTTGTGGCCTCTCCCGCTGTGGAGCACAGGCTCCGGACCCACAGGCTCAGTGGCCACAGCTCACGGGCCCAGCCGTTCCGCAGCACGTGGGATCTTCCCGGACCGGGGCACGAACCGTGTCCCCTGCATCGGCAGGCGGACTCTCAACCACTGCGCCACCAGGGAAGCCCTCCAGCTCTTCTTGAAAAATTGAAATTCCAGCCATACTGGGCTCACATTCTCCCATGGCAGCAATCAGCTGGAGCTGAGGGACAGCTACCTTTCTAGACACCCTTCTTTCATTCCCCAGAGTCCCTCATAATATCAGCTCGGCTCCTCTACCATCTAGGATCTCATAGATCAGAGACAAAGAGAAGTGGTGCTTTCTCCCTGCCTCG
The DNA here is from genome assembly GCF_964374135.1 of Grampus griseus. Lineage (NCBI taxonomy): Eukaryota > Metazoa > Chordata > Mammalia > Artiodactyla > Delphinidae > Grampus > Grampus griseus. Next base: position 62,460,768 of record NC_139008.1, read on the forward strand.
ATCTTCAAGTACCTTCAGATACCACCAGGAGACCAGGATCTAACTCCTTCTCCCTCACAGGCTCATGCCACCCCAATGTCACACAGGGAAATCAGGAAAAGAGGAAAGGGGGGATCAAAGAGGCTTGGGCTAGAGTATGGAGTCCTGGCTTTGAGTCTCTGCTCTGCACCCATTTCACAGATGCGGCAAGTGAAGCCCAGAGAGGGAAGGCGATCTGGCTGCACTCATACAGTGAAGAACATAAGAGTCAGGAACCTGGTCCCAAATGCTTTGCTGGAGAGGAGCTGCCTGCTTCCCTGTTGGGCAAAGAGAGGCACACTGTCTGGGAGCTGACTGCAGTGGGCGGGTTGGGAGAGGGTCTCAGCTTTACAGCCAGAGCCTAAAATTAGTGGCAGGGAGATGTTTGGCCTTAGTCCAGCAAAAAAAAAGTGCTGTGACTCTGGAGGGGGCTGCTGAGGAGGAAGGAGACAGCCCAGCTCCCAGCACCATATGAAATGGGAGCCAAACGTGTAAAATCGCATCCTTTACTGACATTTATGACTCATTAGGCTGCCAATTCCAGGAAGGTCCCATTTTGCATCCTTGCAGGAGTGCTCAGCATTGAGGAGTGGATAGATGGGGAGGGGGCCTCAAGGTTGTTCCCCCCGGGAGCTTCCTTGACCACATTTCAGGTGAGGAATCTGTATAATTGGAGGCCCAATGTTTTGCAGGGAACTCACAGACTGCATCTAGGTCCTCAGCTTGATCCATGCCTGTGGTGAAATGAAGGAGTCCACCATTCCTAAGCTGAGATGCAATTCCAATGCTTCTGGCTACTGATCTTGGGCATGTCACTTCTCCAAATGCCTGCTAAATGTCTCTGGGGTCCATCCCTTCTGTCTGGGCCCTCCTCACCTCTCACCTCTCACCTGGTCTCCCAACCTCCACCCTTGCCTCCGTCCAATCTGTTCCTTACAGCCAGGGTACTCCCTCTAAAATGCAGAAGTGCTATCCAACACAGTCTTCACTCTTCAGATAAAGACCAAATGCTTCACCATGGTCCCCCTCATCCCTTGCTTTCTCACCTCCTTTTCTGGAGCTATAGCCATTCTGACCACTTACTGTTCCCGCCTAACTCAGGACCTGTGCCCATGTTGTTCCTCTACCGGAAACTCCCTTCCCTCCCTTCACCTGGTTAACTCCTGTGCCTGCTTCAGATCATGCCTCAGTAGCCACCTCCTTCAGAAAGCCTTCCCTGACTGCCACGCCCTTCCCAAGCTGGGCGCTTCTCCCATAGAATTGCCTTCCTCAGCACTGGAGCACAGAAGCCTGTTGGAACATGTCTGCAGCCCACAGAATGTCTGTCGTTTCAAGTCTACAGGACGATTTCATTAATGTCCAGGTTCCCCGCTAGACAGTGCCAGATGGACTGGGTCTGTCTTGCTCACCATCGTGTCCACCAGCATTTTAGCACAGCTCCTGGCACACAGTAGGTACTCAAAAATGCTGGGTGGGGCTTCCCTGGTGGCGCAGTGGTTGAGAGTCCGCCTGCCCATGCAGGGGACGCGGGTTCGTGCCCTGGTCCGGGAAGATCCCACATGCCGCGGAGTGGCTGGGCCCGTGAGCCATGGCCGCTGAGCCTGTGCATCCGGAGCCTGTGCTCCACAACGGGAGAGGCCACAACAGTGAGAGGCCCGCGTACCGCAAAAAAAAAAAAAAAAAAAAAACTGCTGGGTGAATAAACGTCAAGTGAACCTCCTCTTTTCTGAGACTCAGTTTCCTCATCTGGAAAGTGGGGGTCATGCCCACGAAACCTCACAGGGCTGCAGTGAGGATTTTGGCAAAGTGCCCACAGAAGGCCTTTGATGAGTGGCAGTTATTTTCTGGAGGAGGGCGAAGACCCCAAATAAGGCCCTGCCCTGTGAACTTGTCCTGGAGGGACTTCTCTGACCCTCTGTCTCCTGAGGATGGATTCAATGAGCACCAGGGAAAGTCAGGCGAGGAGTAGGTCTCAGCCCCGCTAGAAACTAAACTGGAAACTACAAGACCTCCTCTCCCTGCTGGAGCCTCTGAGTCTGTCAGCTTCTTAAAACCTCGTATTGGTTGAATACCCTGCACTGGGCTGGGCATTTTATACAAATCACCACTTTCTGATTTTATAGCTATCCCATAAGGTGGGCATTGAGCTGAAGGGTTCAGAGAGGGAAGCAACTTGCCTAAAACTATACAGACAGTAAATGATGGCGTCAGGATCTGAACCCGGGTCTCCCTGCCTCTCAAGGCTGATTCTTTCCCTCTGTACTTGACAGCCTTCACTTGGGGGCTTATAAAACACATTCACACTCCATTCATTAACTCATTCAAGAAACAAATATATATTGAACATTAACTATGTGCCAGGCACTAGGGGCATAGCAGAGAAGAGGACAAACATGGTCCCCACACTCATGGAGAGACAGACAAGAAATATGTAAGCAAGTAAGTTAGATCATCTCTGGTTGTGATATGTGTTATTCAGAAAATAGAGTAACTTGACAGAAAGTGGCAAGAGGGGTGGGTAGAATTGCTTTGGAAGGCAGGGGGCGGATCTGGGAAGGCCTCTCTGAGGAGGTGACACTGAGCTGAGATGGAAAGAATAAGAATTTGCCACGTGTTGGTAAAGCCCTTTCCAGGGAGAGGCCCTGAGGCTGGAAAGAGCTTGGGGTGTCCAGGAAGAAGCAAGACAGACCAGTGTAGCTGGAGATGTGGGAGAGGGGGACGGCGGAGGGAAATGAAGTCCTAGAGGTAGACAGAGGCTGGATCGCACCGGGCCCCACAGGTCATGGTGAGGATTTTATTCTAAGGACAGTAGAGAGTGACATGACCTGACCTAGGATTTTACAGGACCCCTCAGGCTGCTGTGTGAAGAATACGGTCTATGAGGGCAAGGATGGAGGGAAGGAGATCAAGGTAGATGGAGGCCGCCGCTGCTTCAGGTTGGGTAGCTTGGACCAGAGTGATGACACCGGGGCGGGGAGAAGTACTTGGGTTTAGGAGACAGCTGTCAGGCCTTGATGTTATCAGGATGGGATGTGTGGGGACTTGCGCCTGATGAAAACTCCTTGGGGTAGGCAAGCATCAAGTTCCTTGGACCTATTTTGTAGGAGAACTAAAGCCCACAGAGGAATTGGACTTTCCCAGAAAGTCCAGTGGAGGCCTTGAGCCTGGGTTTCCTGACACTCCAACTACTAGTGTCACCCCTTCCCCAGTTTTCTCTAAACCCACATAATTCCAAGCAAAGCTTTTAGGTCCAGCCCTGTCCGACACGGGTCCTCCCGGGCAGCCCTCTGAATACCTTCCAGGCAACTGAAGCACCTTCTCTGATGCAGGGGCCCATGGAGAGCCAAGTCTGAGTTCTAGGTCTGGCAGTAACTTGCTGTGTGACTTTATACAAGTCCCAGTCCCTTTCTGGGTCTCAGTTTCTTCATCTGTAAAATAAAGATAATAATAGTACCCACCTCAAAGATTTGCTGTGACGAATGCACAGTATGTATACAAAGGCTTAGCACGGCCTATCATACAGTTGGTGCTCAGTAAGCGTGAGCTATTCTCATTATTTTTGCCTGCACGCTATCCCCCTACAGACTTACGGAGCAGTTGTGGGCCCAGTTGGTACAGTGTTCCTGCTGCTTTCCATCAGCCCAGCCTGGTTACCCTCCAGAGCCTGCAAGCCTGGTCCACAATGGAGACAAGAGAGCTGGCCATGGTGCCGTTTCTGGATGGGGTGGGAGCGGGGGAGCCGCTGGAAGCTGCTGTGTTTTTGGCCCAGAGCTGTGAGGGGGAGTGGAGAGGGACGAGAACACACACTCGGAAACGCTGAGATCGACAGATGGAAGAGCCGAGGATGTGAGAGACGCAGACAGACAGAGAGAGCCCCAGAGTCGGGAGACAGGGAGCAGGCAGGGGAGGGCGGCCGGAAAACTGGCAGAGTCACGCGAGCCACGAGCTGAGCAACAGACCAGCAGATGGACCAAGCCGCCAAGGGACTGAAAGACGGACAGACCAACAGGCAGTATTCAGGAGACAGCCAGAAAGACAGACAGAAAAGCAGACCTGGTATCCGAGGGGACAGACAGGCTATCCTGACATCCAAGGGACAGACAGACTGACGTTCCTGGCCTCTAAGAGCAGACAGACAGGCTGACGTGGGACCCCAGGGTCAAGCTGACTAACAGATGGACATAGTATCTGAGAGACGATGTGACCTATAGTCCAAGGACAGACAGGAGGACTGACCCAGGGCCCCAGGGTGACCCTGACTGACAAATAGATTGACTGACTGACAGTAATGGAGGAACAGATAAATAAATAGGCTGACCCTGCATTCAAGGGACAGACACAACAACAAGCTGATCTGAGCCAGAGACAGAGACAGACAATGACCGAGGATCTGAGCACACACAAAAGACGGGTCCAGGATGACCTTCTGCACGGGGACTGAGGCCAAGGCCAGCAGCCCTGACTGGTACCAGAGACTCAGGGCAACCCAGGAACAGAGAACAGGAGAGAGACAGGGTGACCCAGAAACTTTCTGGCTACTTAGGGATGTGGGATCCCCTCATCCTTCTCTCTTCTGCCTGTTAGAAAGGAGCCCTCAATGCTGGGAAGTCCCTGGGCCTGGGGAGAAGGGGATGAGCTCTGTTCATCTTCTGCCCAGCTGCCTGCTCACAGGGCCGGGGGATCCAGAGGAGACAGCCTTTCGGATCCTTGAGTGGAGGGATTTCACACGCTCACTGCTGGCTTCTCTCTTCTCTAGGCTTCGTCATTTTGCTCCCCACCCCATCCTCAACGATACACACTTACCACTTCAATTTCCAATTTCCTCCCAGACAGGCTTCTTCTCCGAGCCAAAGATTGGGAGTCAGCAAGTTAGATCCAAAACAGACTTCTGAGCACCTCTGTTTCCTCACCGGTAGAATGGGGGCGGTAGAGCTGTCTGTTAGGTTCTGGTTCACACTGGCCTCGGGCAGTTTAAGGCTGGGGATGTCAGAGCTGGGGAGGCCCAACCAGGCTGTGGGGCATCAGGGGAGGCTTCCTGGAGGAGGAAGGCCAGATGTTCTGGCTCTATGCAAACTCAGGCAGAGAAGCCCCAGGGCCTCCAAGGTCAGGAGGGAGACACCGGCAAACACTCACGCGCAAATATTCAACAAATATTTATCAAGTGCCTACTACACGTACTGATGCTGGGGACACAGTGGTGACCAAGACAGATGAGGTCCCGACCCTCAGCAAACCACAGTGGTAAAACAGAAAATAGATGTGTAAATTAATAAATAAGATTGTTTCATAGTGTATGTTAAGAACAAAATAAGACAGAGTGATATGAGAGATGAGAGTGATTTAGTGAGAGTGGAGGGGCTGACATAGGATGAGTGGCCTGGGGGGCCTCTCTGAGAAAGTGACGTGGGAGCTGAGGAATCAGCCACAGGAGGATCTGGGGAAGGGGGTGTTTCAGGCAGAGCAAGTAGCAAGTGCAAAGGTCCAGAGTCAGGACCAAGTTGGGCTGGCTTCCAGGAACCTCCAGGGCACAAATGAAGCAGTGGTTTGAGACGAGTTGAAAGAAGCAGAAAGGGCCAGATGGTTTAGGGCCTGCAAGCCAAGGGGGAATGCTTGGATTTTATTCCAAGTGGGATGGGAGGCCCTTGGAGGATTTTGAGACAGGGAATAACGTGATCTGACATGATTAGTTTTTAAAATATCCCACTGGTTGCCATGTGGAGAATGGGCTATGGTGGTGGGGCACAGGAGTGGATGCAGGACTGAGAAAGCAGAAGATGATGATGGCCTGGACCAGGGTGGTGTCAGTGAATGGACAGACTGGGGTTGTGTTTTGGAGGAGAGTAGAGGCACTGCCCCTGAAGTTGGATTCCTTTCCCTGAGATGAGGTGTTCTCTGTAGGTGGCATCGGTCCCATTTGTGGTGAAAATCAACTTCTTCCAACTTCCTTTCAAGTAGAGTGGAATCAGGTGGGCTTCCTGGAGGAGGTTTTAAGGGCACCTGCTAGTACGTCAACTTTCAATTAAAAGAGAGAGGCTGGATGATCAGAAGGAGCCAGAGGCCTCCACCTAGCATATGCTCACCCTCACTATGTGCACACCCTCTACAGTTTATAAATGCCCACAACAAGGGGGAAAATGAGGCTCAGAGAGGCAGAGAGATTACCCAAGGTCACACAGCATCCAGGGCACGGGCAAACCCACAAGCCCAGCATATTGCCGTCTTGTCTCCTGATCCTCGCCCCAGTGGCTGTGATGTAGGCAGGAGGGCAAGTGCTGTGCTCCTTTCTAGAGAACGTAAAACTGAGGCCCAGGGCAATTAGGTTGTATGTCCTGGGCAGAGCTGTTTTAAGACTTTTGTGGGCCCCACATCTATCAAGTATATTAAAATGCAGCCATATCAAACATTGAATGTAAATTATATATACCCAGATACAAGCCAAATTGCAGTCGACTGGCTGATATGCTCTGTTTTGCAGACATTTAATTAAACATTTATTAATTTTGATTCTGCAGTTTTTCCCTGTGTTTTAGAGCCAATTTTTTTTCCAGGCTTCAAACATTTTGCTAGGCCCATGAAAACCTCACAGGCCCTTGGCAACGAGCATGTACCACCGGCTGGAAAGGACAGCCACGATTTTTGGACCTGTTGTCAAAAGGGGCAAGGGGCAAAATGAGGCTGAACCGAGGCCCTTTCACCCTCAGACTGCAGCATGGTCTCTCCACGCTCCCTGCTGACCCCATGTTCTTGGGTCTCAGAAGCCTTCTTTCTTCCCCTCCCCCTTCCTTGCTCTGGCCCAACAGCGCCCTCGGCTGGGTAAGCCCTTTGTCTGCTGTTAGCTGGGGTGTGGGGTGTGGGGTGTTGGGAGCTGGCACAGGAGGGGACAGGAGTGGGTGGGGAGTTGGGCAAGCAGCCTGTCAGGTGGTGATGGATGCTGGCCGGGCTGGGGCCTTTCTCATGCTGACCCAGGCCGGGAAACAGATGGTCTTCAGCCTGAGGGAAACTTCCAGGGTGTTGCCCTCCCCCAGCTCCCCAGGCCCCTTCACACTGGACCAGCTGGTCTCTCCTTCCTGTTCAAAGCCGGAGCCGCAGGACTGGGAAAGGGAACGGGAAGGGGGAGATGGAGGCTGGGACAGGTGGTCTGCGTTTTGGGCCCTGAGAAGCTCTGGGGGCCAGCCTGGTCTCTCCCCGAGTCGCCCCCACTTCTGGCATTCCCAGCTCTGCGCTCGACTCCTCCTCTGTGCCCTGCCTTAACTCAGCCCTGTCATTTCAGGCCTGAACTAAACTGGGGACTCACCTGGCCTTCCTCCAAGGCAGCCAGCAGAGTGAGCTTTCTAAGCTACCGAGCTGATCACATCACCCCCGATTCTGGGATAGAATTCAGATTTAGAATAAAATAGGAACTGTTCAGTCCAAAATTTGATGCCTTTCACAATTCTAGTTTTCTAATGCTCCTCCCCAGGACAACCCTCCCCGCCAGGCCTGGCAAAACCCTGGCCGTTCCCCTGAAAAGCCATGTTCTCTCTCTCACGCCTCTACACCTCTGCCTTAGTTGGGCTTCCACCTAAAATGCCTTTCTGCTTCCCGTGTGCCTTCAAATGCCTACCCATGCTTTAAAACGGAGATCAAGTGTTTCTTCCTCCAGGAAGTCTTCCCCAGCTAAAGTTACTGATCCTTCTCTGGGTTTCACAGCATCTTAGAGCATCTATTTCAGCTCTTAGCTTGTCTGTTCTCCCGTGGGACTGTGAGGTACTTAAGGTCACAGGGCCTGGAACATAGCAAGTGGTCAAGATACGCTTGCTATGTGAATGAATGATTCTAGCTGCAGACATCCTTATTTGGGGGGTAGGCAGGGGCCTAGAGAATAGAAGTCACAGGGAGACAAATTTCTGCTCATCAGGAGAAACACAGTTCGGCCCTGGAGCTGCTCGGAAGCCACAGGCTCTGCCTCAAGAGGTAGCGTCTCCCTGTTCTGAGAAGTGTGTGAGCAGAGGGGTAAATGCACGGGGCTGGGAACTGCTGAAGGGATTCCAGCGCTGGACAGGAGAGTTAGACTGAAGGGCCTCTGCATCTTGAGTCAGCTTCTGAGGGAACAGCCCTCCTCCCCGTCCTGGGGGCCAATCCCGTACTGTTTCACACTGAGGGTGTGTCTACACCACCGATTGGTCCTCAGAAGACCCAGAGATGGGAAGGAGAGGCCTAAATGGTATGTTTCTGGCCATGTTTTGGGGGGAAGTTTGGGTCCCAGAACATTAGCTCTGAAAGGATCTCCAAAGTCTCCAAGCCCATCCCTCTTGTTGGCAGATAGAGAAGCTGAGGCCCAGAGAGGGCCACACCATTGCTAAGACCAGGATACTCATTTGGGAAAACTCTGGGAATTAGCTGAGCACAAATTCCAGGGAGCACTGTGGTTCCTCCCTTGGGCTGGTCACACACAGCTGAATACAGAACATCCTGGAAATGCCGGCACTTCACATCAGGGAATAGACCCCCAGATCCCTGCTTCCCTGATTGTGGATTCAGGCAATAGGGTCATTGAATCTAGTGGGATTTTCTCCCCCAGTTTGGGGGGATATGACTCCTAGAGGAGCCTTCTCTGGTTTCATAAAAAGGGCTTGCCTGTCCTGTGTGTCAGAGAATTTGGGGGTTGGGGCTGTTGTACCTGCAACAGCCAGGAGTGGAGCTGCTGGGCAAGGAACCAGGGCAGAGATCTGTGTGGACAGGTCCTTTGTCACCCTAATGGGCGCTGCACTTTATAGCTGCAAAGGGCCTTATCCATTTAATCCTCACAACCACTTTAGGTGGGATCAGCTAGGGCTCAGAGAGGGTCTTGTTCAAAATCACACAGCAAATTAGAAGCAAAGTCAGGAATTGAACTCAGGACTTCCAGATCCCTTCCATACCTCCTATGGGGCTACCAGAGTTCCATTCAGTTAAACAGACTTGGAATCATGCACTCAGTCATGCAGCCAATAGGATTGGCACCTACCGTGTGCTAAGAACTGAGGGTATAGCAGTCAGTTATGACCTAGTCATACTCATGGAGTTCACAGCCTGGGGGAGATGGATGCATAACCAGACAGTTACAACCCACTGTGACGAGTGCTGGGCTGGAGGGAAGCCGGGGAGAGGCCCCTACCTCAGGTGGAGGGTGACCAGTAGAGGCTACCCTGAAGAAGTCATATCTAAAAGCTGAGCCTTGGATGAAAAGCAAGAGTTATCCAGGTTTGGGGCTGGGGTGGGGTTGGCGGACAGGGCAAGGTGTTCCAGGCAGAGGGAACAGAAAGTGCAAAAGCTTAGCAGTGAGGGCGAGCAAATCTGTGACGTGTACAAAGTGGCTGGAGCTGTGAAGTTTGTTGGGAGAAGTGGCACCAGAGGAAGAGCTAAGTCGCAAATGCCAGGGGATCTCTGAGCAGCTTCCCTAAGGGGAGAACTGGGCACTCAGACGTGGGGTTGGGGAAAAGGCCAGGAAGCTGGCAACAGAACTGGGGGCTGGCACCAGGACTGTCCCTGAAGGAACCTGTGTATGGGCAAGTCTTTATGGCTTACAGTGAGAGGCAGTGTCACCTATTGGTTAGAGTGTGGGTCTGAGACCAGCCCATCTGGGTTTGAATCCTGGTTCCACTGCTTCCTAGCTGTGTGACCTTGGACAAATGACATACCTCTCTGAGCCTCAGTTTTCTCATCTCTAAAATGGGGATAATAATAGGGTTATTGCAAGCTCCAGGTAAGGTGTCCAGAATCCTGCAAAGAAAGCAGGCCCTAACTTGCCATAGCAATAATGATCCTTATAATGCTGTATTCAAGGCTTAATTTGTGCCAGTGCTTTAAGCTAGTGAGCCCAGTGGGAGCAGCCCAACAACAGCCCCGTGAGGCGATCCTTTCAATGAGGCCGTTTCACAGCTGAGGAAACAAGCGCAGTAAGTGACTTGCCCAGGGCAACACCGCGCCCTGGCCCTCTGCACTTGCTGGGTGGCGAGGGTCTGGTTGGGAGGGGGCGAGGGGGATGAGCGCGCGCAACAGCCTGAGCACCACGTCCTCCCGCAGGTACCTGCGCGCCATGTACCTAGGGCTGCAGAGCCGCTGGCGCGGGGAGCGGCTGCGGCGCCACTTCTACTGGAGGATGCTGTTCGAGAGCGCCGACGTGAGCATGCTGCGCCTGCTGGAGACCTTCCTGCGCAGCGCGCCGCAGCTTGTCCTGCAGCTCAGCCTCCTGGTGCACCGCGGCGGCGCGCCCGACCTGCTGCCCGGTGAGCCCCGCCCCTCCGCCTGCCCGCCCCGGGCGCCCCCGCCCCCAGGGCTCACTCGTCTGCAGTATTCTGACGGCCCCACCTGTCCCCCACCCCCACCCCCGCCAGCCCCACGCTTAAGGCCCCCTGGGGAGGCCCTGTCCACTCCCCCCACCTTGGCGCACTCGCTGTCGGGGTTTTGGGGGCCCCGCCCCTTCTACTCTCCAGGCCTCTGGAGACCCCCAGGTCCCCCCCAATGGCCCCCTTACCCTCAGTGTTAGGAGACACCCCACCCCCTTGCTCTTCTCAGGCTCCCTGCGCACTAGCCCCTCCCGCCCTCCTCCCTTCCCCATTGCCAGGGCAGACCAGACCTCACTTCTGCCAAGTCCAAAGAGGCCCTTGACCCCACCACCACTCCTCAGACCCTCAGGGAAGTCCCCTGCCCCTGCTTTCCCCAGACTGTCCCAATCCCAGCCTGCATCTCCTGGGGACCCCTCTGCCTCACAGGCTCTCTGAATCACCACCAGTTTCCAGAGAGCCCTTCCATCCACCCCTCACTGCTCTTCAGCCCCTTGTGGACTCCTCCCAGGCTTCGTCCTGGTCCCCATGAGCTCACCCCGCCCACCCACCTTGCCGCTTCTCGAACCCTAACAGACCAGGCCAACCCCTTCAGTGTCAGAGAAAAGCCACATTCCCAGTCTCCCTGGGGCTCCCGGTGCCCCTCCCGCCCGACACTGCCCGACACACCCTCAGTGTTTCAGAAGACTCTATCACCATCTCTCAGGTTCCCTGGGCATCCCTCGCCCAGGGTCCTGGGCCCCAGTCGAAACTTCCCACCGGGATTTTCCTCCCATGCCCTCAGCTGTGCTCAGCTTGGATATTCCTTTCCATGCCCCAGCCTCATCCTGGTGGCCTGTAGCTTCTAACAGTCCCTTCTGGCTCCTCCATTCCTTAATCATGACCCCCCCTCTTCACCTCCTTTTTCACTCCCAGAGTCCTGGACCCTATTTTCCCAACCTCCCACCAAGACCCCTGAACCCTAACAGCCCCATACTAGAGACCCCAACCTGACCCTTATGGAGACCAAAATCACCCACTTCCCCTCTCCCTTTATGCTCCCACCCCTGTAGAAGTACCCAACCCTGTCCACTCTCACCCCTGCCTCAGTGTTCTTGAAGACCACCCACCCAGTCCCTCTCCACACCCCTCTCGATTTGTAGACCCTTCCCTCACACCTCCTCAGAACCCAGCTCCTGACCCAGACCCCTCCCCCTTTCCTCAGACCCCAGCCCAGACCCATCCCTAACCCAGCCCACCCTGCCCCCACCCTGTCTCCACAGCCCTCTCCACCTCCGCCTCACTCGTGTCCCTGGCCTGGACCCTGGCCTCCTACCAGAAGGTGCTGCGGGACTCACGGGACGACAAGCGGCCGCTGTCCTACAAGGGCGCCGTGGCCCAGGTGCTGTGGCACCTGTTTGCCATCGCGGCCCGCAGCCTGGCCTTCGCGCTCTTCGCCAGCGTTTACAAGCTCTACTTTGGCATTTTCATTGTGGCGCACTGGTGCGTCATGACCTTCTGGGTCATCCAGGGCGAGACGGACTTCTGCATGTCCAAGTGGGAAGAGATCATCTACAACATGGTGGTGGGCATCATCTACATCTTCTGCTGGTTCAACGTCAAGGAGGGCCGCAGCCGCCGCCGCATGACCCTCTACTACTGCATCGTCCTGCTCGAGAACGCCGTGCTCACCGGCTTCTGGTACTCCAGCCGCAACTTCTCCACTGACTTCCACTCACTTATTCTGGTCTGCGTCGTGGCCTCCAGCTTCGCACTGGGCATATTCTTCATGTGTGTCTACTACTGCCTCCTGCACCCTAACGGGCCCCTGCTGGGTCCCCAGATGCCTGGCTGCATCTGCCCTGAGGCCCCAGGGCCCTGTGGCCCACCAGCCGATGCTGTCACAAGTCCCCCGAGGTCCCTGCCCAGGACTACAGGCGCTGAGCGGGATGGGGCCTCCGTGGGAGGCGAGCGTGCGGGGACCCCCACACCACCTGTCTTCCAGGTGCGACCTGGCTTGCCTCCCACGCCTGTGCCCCGCACCTTGCGGACAGAGGGGCCTGTCATTCGGATTGACCTGCCTCGTAAGAAGTACCCTGCCTGGGACGCTCATTTTATCGACCGCCGGCTCCGGAAGACCATTCTGGCGCTGGAGTACTCCTCGCCTACGACACCCCGCTTGCAGTACCGGAGCATCGGGATCCCCCAGGAGCTGCTGGAGTATGAGACCTCAGTGTAGGTCACAGTCTCCCTGCAAAAGGGATGAACTCTGGCTGATCCCACATCGAGCACAGTGTTGAGCCCAAAATTTCAGGGCCACCAGGCTGAGGGGGAGTGGATCTGTTGGTCCAAGGGTAGAGTGGCGCCCACCATGGGGTTATTTCATGGGAGGCGACAGCCTTGTGGAGGCCCCAGGCCTTGGCCCTGTTTTCAGCCCTGCGGCCCGTTTCCTAAACTCCCCTGAACCGGGGCCCAGGGAACCAACTGGTGCTACGCTCCTCGGGAGCGGCCCCACTTTCATGGAGGCCTCCGTATCACAGCTGGTGCTGAGGACCCCACACCCTCTCCCCTGCCTGGAGCTGCCCACCTGTCAACTCTGGTGGGCCCACCAGAGAAGGGGGTCCATGACCTAGGCCCTGTGCTCCTCAGGGGGCGTGGGGGTGGGCTGCCTCTGGCAAGGATGGAGGAGGCCACGGAAGATGTGGGGTGAGGCGGGAGCATCTGGTGAGCGAGGTTGGTACAGCTCCTGTGGGTCGAGGTCTGGAGCCTGGGCAAGAGGGGAGTTAAAGGAGGGAGTTGGGGTGGGGTGGGAAGTTGGGGTGGGGGGCTGACAGTGCTGGAGGTGGACAGGAGGGAGGACCCTGAGACATTGGAGAGGTACAGGCTGGCAGAAGCATGAAGGGGTGGCAGATTTGGGGGAGGGCAACCTCGATCCGGAGCATAGAGAGTGTTCCTCAGGAGACAGCCTTTGTTGTGGGCTCTTTAGTGGATGAGGCTCCAGACACCTCAGGTGAAGTGTTTCACGGAGCCATTCTTTGTTCTAGGTGAGCATCTAGAACATTTCTTCTAGATGAAGGTCTTGACCGCAGTAGATGAACTGCCTAGGAAGATGCTCTGTCTGGGTTTGATTGTGGATAAGGTTCTGGCGCGTTTAGCAGGGAGACTGTTCTAGAGAGACATTCTTTGTTCTGGATTGAGCTCCAGGACACACAGCTGATAAAACATTCTCGGGAGTCACTCTGACCTGGATTCTGTTATAACGAGGTGCAGACGCTGGCACCCTGCTGCTCTGCTGCGGGGAATTCTAGCTCCTGCCGTGGTGGTGGGGAAGAAGGCATCAGAACCCTGTGTGCGTGGAATATTCTAGGAAAGGGTACTCCGCTTCTAGACTTCTAGGGTTTATAAGAGTTCTGTGCCCCTGTCCACTTCAGTCCACAGCCACCTTCCCGAGGAGAAACTGTCCTCAGAACTCCTGAGACATTTCAACTGCCAACTGGTTTCCAGCTGGAGAAAATTAGCTCTGGGGACATGACATGAATCTTGGCTCTTAGCCACCTTGCAGATGCAGCTCCCTGGGGCTGCAGCTGTAAAACTGACTTGTTTTGCCTCAGATCTGACAACCCTCCGGGACCCATGGTTCATTCTCATGGTCCAAACATCCCAGGGCATCCTTGGGGCCACTCACCCAGTGCCCTTTCTCTCCACCTGGGACAACAAGTCCTGGATAGCATGGGGGGTATGGGAGCTGAGAAGTAGGCAGTTCTGTGGGGTGAGGGGACAGAGCGAAGCTTGGAACCCCTCTCCACAAATTCCTCCCTCCCGCATGCCTAGTAAGGTTCGTTCACTGCAAGGGCTCAGCAGGCGATATTAAGGACAGATGCAGACCTGGGCTGGGGTGAAGTGGACATGAGAATTAGAGGGGCAAACTATGCAAATTAGAGGGGCACTTAGCCCTTTCTGGTTCAGCCTCCCTTGGGTTACAGATAGGAACTGAGGCCCAGCGTGGCAGCGAGTCTCACAAGGTCCTAGATTCCTGGCTTTTCCATCAGAATGTGAAAGGTGATAGTGGCTTTGCTAAGGATGCTGGGAGAGGGCCACACTCAGGGTGCAGGGTGGCTCCAAAGGCAGAGAAGGCAGGACTGCACATACACACACACACAAGCACACATCACCCCCGTGACACAAGTCACCTCACCCCCCCAGCACCACAGGTGACTGCACAGACACCCACCCAGGCCGAAATGGTGTGTGCATCCCTCCTGTCAACTCACAGAGAGTGTTTTTCCTTCTTTCTTTCTTCTACTTCTCTGATCCCTAAGATGCCTCAGGAACCAGGCCTCAAGGTGGTGGGGGGCAGGAGCAGCCCAAGGCTGACCCAGATTCCCTCTGGTGCGTTCCCCCATCCTCTTTATCCTCTGTCCTTCTGTTTTCAGAGACCAAATTCCATGGCCCTTTGTGAGATGGGAGCATTGAGGATGTGGACCCAGATCCAACCGATCGTTTCTCCTGGGTTGACTGCCAGCAGTTTTCACTCTGGACTGTTTCACTTAAACTCTCCCCTGCCTACAACAGAGGTGTTATCAATCCGTCTTACAGAGGAGGAAACAGGCTCAGAGAGGGGACATGAGGGTCAGCCTTGGCGAGTTATTTTACTCCCAGTGCCCCAGAATGGCTGCTCCTTTCCCCAGCATCCTTGAAAGAAAAGTTAAAAATCTCCTCCCTGGGAGCTGGGAGTCCTGACGGCTCCAGGAGCTGCCCAGAGAACCAGAGAGTAGGGACGAGCAGGCAGTGCTGAGGCGTGGCTTGAGGCTCATTTTTGGACTTTACTCCACCTCCACCCCACATCTTCTCAATCCCACAAAACCTTCCCTAAAGGCCTCTGCCTGCAAGGACACCTGAACACCAGAAACGGTCATAGTCAAAGGGCCCGAGGAGAGGGCTACAGGCACCTTCTGCGTCTCACCCTCTGGAAAGAGCTCAGCCCCTTAAGGACTGCCCCCTCCCTCCACACCTAGGAGCTCAGGACCCCATCCCTCCCAGGCCTGAGGTCCCTCTCTCTGCTGGCCTGTCCCTTACTTCATCTTGTCCCTGCTGGTCCCCTTGTTTCACTGGGATGGAAGCGTCAGAGTAGGGAAGGGGCACCATCTCATTCAAGCGGTTTTGTTTTCCTTTCTGTGACACAATCTACCTCAGCCAGTCTCTCTTCCCTGCCAGAACTGGACACCCTGGGTCCCTGCCTCCTACTGCCCATTCCCTGTCTTCCCCCCTAGCCTGGCTGCTCAGCCCTTCCCAGAATCCCTACAGCGTCCTTGCAGTGAGAGAAGGTTCCCAGCCCAGAGGGGCCCTTAGTGTCTCTTAAGCCACCTACCCTCCACATCCACTATAAAGAAGAAATGGAGGCACAGAGAGGGCCAGGGACTTGCCCAAGATCACACAGGAAGTCGTGGCAGAGTTAGGCTTTTCCTGGAGATGAGAGGTAGTTGGGTCCATCTTAATTTTGCCAGGGAGAGAAGAGAACAGGATGCTCTAGGTACCAAATATGTCAGGCCCTGCCATGCTGTCAGTATCTCAACTCCTAGGAGACCATGTCCCCATTCCCAGGGCAGACTTCTGTCTCCCAGTTTTTTGGAGCTGATGCCCCAGGCTGCTGACTGCGCTCCCCAAACCTCTCCAGGCAGCACACACCCCTCATCATACCCCCATGCACTGATGTTCCACGTGCCTTGTAACTATCACCTGGTTGGACAGCACAGACCTCTACCCCTCGCCAGCAGGGGGCTCCCCAACAAGGAAGCCTTTCTTGGTCCTCTCCTTTCATCTGCCTTATCCTCGTATCTCCCCCAAATCTGCCTTACCCCAAGCCAGTTCCCTACTACACCTGTGTCCTGCAGAGGTGTGTCACCCATGAGAGTTGAAGAAAGCAGAGGGCAGGGAGGGCAAGGCCTGGTCCAGGTCTCAGGGTCAGGGCCAACAGGGCTAGGAGTATCCAGGGAGGGAAGGTCTTGCCTGGCAGCCCCAGTGCCCTCCTAAGGGCTAAAGTCCCACAGGTCCCTTGGAGATCACCTGGGCTGGGAATTCACTGAAACCTCAGGCAGTGGGGAGAAGGTATCTGAGTGCATGGGTTGCAAATTCAAATGCCTCCAGTTAATGAAAATAAGAGAGGTAAAGGTGCTAGAAAATTAAGTGGTGGGGACTCTGACAAACTGGAGAGTACGTGCCCTGCCTATAGCCACTAAAGTTCAAATGTTTGAAAAATCCAGTGCGGGCCAAACTAAACACTCATATTTGACCGTGGGCCACCAGTTTGAAACCTCTGGATCAAAATGTTAATAAGGTTCTGGAGAGTCTTGAAGAGTCTGGAAACTCCTTTGAGACTTTTCTAGTCCAACCCTAAACCCCCATGGCCTGGCCACTGGAGAACTGCCCGACGCCCTCTCGACTGAAAAGGCCAGGGAGGTCTGGGCATCCGGGAGGTCCCTGGCTTGGGAACCATCATCCGATAAGGGCTGCAGGCCCCTCCAGTGACTGACAGGGTCAGCGTAAGGACTGGGGTCTTCTCCAGTTTGGGGGCCCCCAGGTAGGAGGAACCTGCACTGGGTGGGGGGAGAGTTCAGGCACAGGCAGAGGACTGAAAGCCAGGACCCAACTGCCCCATCCTGTGCTGGGCCATGCCACCCTTTGGCACCCTGAGGATGGTTCCCTCCCAGTTATGGCCCACAGGGGGCGAAGCTATCAATTTCTGTACTTCCGTTCTTTGTAATGTCTCAGTGAAAGAGATGGAGTGAGTGCCAAGCCACGTGGGCAGCAGTGGGGATGGGGTCTGCGGTCCCCCTTCCCAACCAGAGGGTCTTCTGAGACCCTGGGGCTGGGGATAAAGACTCTCAGGTGCCCTTCTGGTTGGGGAGGGGCTCGGACGTTTCCGGGTTCTTGGTTGCTGCAGGTAGAGGCGAGGGGAGGAACAGCAGGAAATTGTGGAAGTGGGAGAGGAAGGCCTGATCTAGGGATGGCCTGGTTCCTGGAAGCAGAAAACTCCCCGGTATGTGTCTGTGTGGGATGTGGACCTGCTGTGCCAGGCCTCCTCTACCCTTCCCTTCTCCCAGCAAGAAGGGGGCTGCCTTCTCCCTAGCAATCCTGGCCTTTATTCTATGCACAATCATCGTTAAGGGCACCCCCAGGCCAGGCTGAAGGGGGGTGGGCCCTGGGGCACCTGCAGTAATCCCAGAGTGGAGGGTAGCTTGAGGCAAAGGGGGTGAGAAAGGCACTAGGTAGAAAAATGATATTCTTCCATCTCCCTCTCACCCAAATCCCAGACTCCAAACCAGGCCTGTCTCCATTTGTTTGGCTAAACAACCCCACGTGGAGGGACCCCATCTGAACAGCCCCCCAAACCCACTGTCTTTTGTGAACCAGTCATAAACTAGCTGGAAGGGACCCGAATGGTTCCCAGATTCTCCCTTATTATTTTCACCCCTGAGGATCCTATAGTTTGGGAGATTTTTCTCCCAAACTAGCCTCGCTTCTTGAAGGATAATTAATTTTCCCACATTAAATGAACTCAAACTGAGCTTCTGATTGCAGAGAAATGCTTCCAAGGCCTTGAGTTAGCTTCTAGGGCTTAAAGGTGGGGGGGATATCTGTATTCTGTTGGCATTTAATACATAATTCTCAAGAGCACTTGTGGGCCCCATTCTTGCCTCTGGGACCCCAAGTTAGGGATCAGTGGTTTAATCATCCAGCGTCTGTTGAATCATCCTTCCCCTTCTGAAGGGGAAGGCCCAGAAGGGGTGGCCAGCAGAAGGTCACACAGTGAGTTGGGAGGGTGGGATCAGAGCCCAGGTTCTTCGGGGTCCCACCAGAATACCCCCAGCCCTGATGCCCCCTCTTCCACTTTTTCTCCAACTCCAGGAACCACTAGCCATGCCCGAGGGGTTAATTTCCCTCCCTCAGCACAATTCCGGGTGATTCTCCCATCCAGATTCTTTCTTCCCTCTGTAGTCGACCCCCACCCCTGCCCAATTGTGTCTCCAATCCCGATCCCACCTCCTGGTATTTACTGCATCTGTGCCATCCTCAGTCCCGAGACCCCACTCACCCCTCTGCCCTTCCCCCAGGAGGGGGAGGGGACCCCAAGCTGGGACTTCTGTACTGAGACTCTTTTGTACGCCACAAACTTTTTGTATATTTTTAATTTTGCTGCAACATGAGATATTAAAAGTCATTTCAGTACGTGCTGTTTGCGTCTTATTGTTTTGGCTATTCTGCGCCAGAGAAAGAAGATGAGGAAGGAGGGTGCGGGGAGAAAGGACACCCTCTGCCACAACCCCTGCGGCTCCTGTGGCTCCCTTAAGAGACACAGGCATTTGGCTGGAAGAGGACAGCAGCATACAAAGCTCCTTGTTGATTGGACAGAACCTCAATCACTCAACCAGAATGATGGGTGGGGCCAAAAATTTAGGGATTTTCTCCAAACTCCTCGTTTTACAAGTAAGGGAAAAAAGGGACTGGGGACAGACTTTCTAGAGGTCAAAGAATGAGTCAGTGGCAAAGTCAGGACCTAGACCGAAGTTCCTAATGCCGCTAAAACAAATGTTTATTGAATAACTACTACGTGCCAGGCACTCTTCTAAGACACAGTGAATAAGAATGATATTAAAGTCATGATCGCTGCCCTCCTGGAGCTTACATTCTAGAGGGCATTGCCCCTAAGAGATCTCCCTACCTCCAGGGTTTCCACCCTCTAAGCCAGTGGTTCTCAAACTTCAAAATGCATCAGAATTACCTGGGGCGGAGTGGGGATATTTAAAATGCAGATTTCCGTCTCCATAACTGGAGGGGGGAGTAATAGAGCATGCCTGGGAATATGAATTTTAAAGGCTCTCCAGAGGATCTAGTACGAGGGGGTCTAAGAACCTCACTTTGAGGACCATTGCTTTAATGCCTCCTCCCCCAAATGTGACGATGACATTTCCTGGCTTTACAATCTCCCATGGCTTCCCAGGGCCTTCAGAATAAAGATTGTCAACTTTGCTGCTAGTCTCAAGGAACAGATATCTTAGTTAATGGTTTTAGTGCTTTCCGAAGTATGGGAAGATGCAAGAATCCAGGTGCATAAAACATTTCTCCTGAAAATATATAACTATCTGAAGGGCTGTTCTGCCAGTTTTCCCAGAGCACAGAGTGCCTCATTCCTGATCTCCCTTCAGGGTGTGTTAAAGGTCAGTGACTGCAGTGGCCAATGACTCAATTCTTGTAGAGCCAGATGGCTGGTGACATTCTTTAGTAGGCAAGATGCTGACTTTTCACAACCTGGACCCAAAATACCTCTTAATTCTCACCTCCAACATCACCCCACCTAGACCTCATAGCTTCTCCAAACCACCATCTTCCTGCTTCTGTGAGGTTCTTCTGGTTGCCACCCAATGCCCTTTCTCTCCATTCTCTCATGAGGTAGAGCCCCATGTCCTAGGACCGCCCAGCCCAAGTGCTCAGGGAATGTAGCCCCTACCTGGCCTTAGGAGGCAAGACAATAGTTCTCAAAGTGTGGTCCCCAGAGCAGCATCACCAGGAAATTTGTTAGAAATGTGCTGATTCTCAGAGCCCACCCCAGACCTACTGAACCAGCCATGGTGTGGGTGGGGAGCACCATGTTTTTATAAGCCTTCACGCAGATTCTGAGGCACACCCAAGTTTGAGAACCATTGGTCCAAGATAATTCCCCTGACTGAGGATTGGTGGGGGCAGGGCCATGTGACCCAATTCTGTGAGGCAGAGACTGCTATATGTCCCCCAGTATCCATGCCCCCCCTTTTTCTATAAAGGAATTATTAGCTGGGCACATGGCCACTCAGAATAGAAGACTATTTCCCAGCCTCCTCTGCAATTAGGCGTTTCCATGGAAACAAGTTCCGGCCAATGGGATATGAGCGGTAGAACTTTGTGCTGCTTCCAGGTCATCCCTTTAGAGGGAGGAGCTGTGCTCTCCTCTGGCTCAGTTTACCCTTCCTACCGGCTTGACTGCAGCTGTGTCGAGAGCCAACTTGAAGTTGAAAGCAAAACCCTAGCCTGGTGGAGCAGCGAGACGGGAAGCCCCTAGGTCCTGGACACATGGAGCTGCTGTACCTGCCCTGGACTTGCTTATGTGATGGAAGAGATCAACTTCTATCACGTTTAAGCCACTGTTATTTGGATCTTTGTTAGAGCTGAAATATATCCTGGCTAATACATCTGACCCCTAGATCCCTAAGGGAAGTCTCTTGAAGAATCTCTGGGAAAGGTTTTCCTTCTCGATAAAAAGACACATAAGAAGGGGAAACCCTTGGCCTTATCAAGGGTTGATAGCATCAAAACCAGAATAATGATGAGTAGTATCAGGTCTGTATTGGTCCTACAACTGCTACAGCCCTCTTGCCAGCTGTGTTAGTTTGCTAGGGCTCCCATAACAAAATACCACACACTGGGTGACTTAACAGAAATCTATTTTTTCACCGTTCCGGAGGCTAGAAGTCCAAGACCAAGGTGTCAGCAGGACTGGTTTCTTCTGAGGCTCTCTCCTTGGCTTGCCGATGGCAGCATTCTCACTATGTCCTTACATGGCCTTTCCTCTGTGTGTGTGCGCCCCTGGTGTCTATGCGTTCAAATTTCCTCTTCTTATAAGGACACCGATCAAGTTAGATTAGAACCCACACTATGGCCTCATTTTAACTTAATCACCTCTTTAAAGGTCTTCTCTCCCCAACAGCCACATTCTGAGGTACTGGGTGTGCGGGCTTCAACATATAAATTTTGGGGGGCGGGGGGGACACAATTCAGCCTATAACACCAGCAAAGCAGAAGATGTAAGAAACTTGATGCCATTTTTGAGCTGCTCAATTAACCAGCCCTAAAATCACTTACCATTGGGCTTTGTCTTGAGAGATAATAAATTTCCCTTATGTCTAAGTCACTTTTGATCGGATAGTCTATTCTTGGCAGCCAAAAGTGTCGCATCTCATGCAATGAGTGTTCACGCTGTTCCCTCTGCCCGGAGTGACCTTCCTGTCCATATGCCCTTCAAAGCCTGGCTTGAATGCCACAGGCTTGGTGAATGGCTCCTGATTCTACCTTCCCCAAACAAGTCGCTTGCCTTGTATCAGAGTTCTTTGCCTGTGTGTCTTTCTCTCTCACCAGTTTAGGGGTCAGCATATGCACTGTACACCAGCTGCCACATTCCCCACCCAGCCACCATCCCATGGCAATCCCTTTTTCATTGGGAGTAGATCTGGTTTTTCTAATCAGCACTCCAGGGCAGCCCCTCCAATCAACTGGAGGTGGCTCAAAAGACGTGAATCCTATTTGCCACAACTGTTAAGTCTTGAGGGCATGGACTTTGTTTTACTCACCTCTTTTTTGATTCACAAGCAACTTTGTTAATAAGTGTTACCACTGTATGCTTCTGATCCCACTTAATCCCTGCAGCAGCCTTCTGAGGCAAGCACCATCATTATCCTGCTTTTGACACACGAGACTCTGGGACTCCAAGAGAAACTACTGGTTCAAGGTCATACACATGTGAACCTAGGTCCACCTGTCTCCGCCCATTTCCACTGACGTACTAGCCAATTGATCTGTTCATGGCCCTGGGGTGTGCACTGCAGGGAACACAGGGATAGTTTGCTCTTTCTAGTGGCATTCAGAACACTTCTTGTCCTGTTTGAGATTCCCAGCAGTTCAGTGATGTTTGGAGTTATTCCAGGAATAATAGACATCCCCATTTTACAGATAGGGAAACTGAGGCTCAGAGAGAAGAAAAGGCTTGCAAAGGTCAGTCATGGGGGACTTCCCTTGGAGGTCCAGCGGTTAAGACTTCACCTTCCAATGCAGTGGGTGCAGGTTCAATCCTTGGTCACAGAGCTAAAATCCCACATGCCTCGTGGCCAAAAAATCAAAAAAACATAAAACGGAAGCGATATTGTAACAAATTCAAAAAGACTTTTAAAATGGTCCACATCAGGAAAATCTTTAAAAAAATAAAAAGTCAGTCTTGGAGGTGCCAAAGCAAGAGACCACCTTTCATTCCCTGCTGCCACTCTGAGGGTGGGAGTTCAGGACCTGCTCAGGGGTTAACTGGGAGTTTGATGTCTGGGGCAGTCAGGGATTGGGTCAGGCCTCTTCCTGTTGGCCAGCGGGGGCGCTGAGGGAGACCTCACTTCCTGCTGTTGGGAGGTGACTGGCAGGATGTAGGGGAGCAGGTGGGGGTGGCTGTATGAGCTAGCACTAAGCAGCCTGGGCCATTTCCCCACCCCCAAAAGAGGGAGGGAGGGGAAGAGGGAAGGCTGGTGTCTGGGAGCCTCTGTCGGCTCTCACACCCAGAGGCAGTGGGGAGCTCTGACCCTCGCTCCCACCGGCACTAACCTGGAACACCCAGGCTTTTAGAAAAAACTCAAAACAATCCTATGCATTGGCCCCTGCACTTCATAATTTCCAACTGCCTTCTTATGCACGGCCTGATGTCTTTCCTGCCATGTCTCTGACTGCAGGACAGGGTTTGGGGGATTATTGTTCCCGTTGGAAAGATGAGGAAACTGAGGCCCAGGGAGCTTACAATAAGCAACCTCCCTGGATCATACAGCAAATCAGTTCCGGGACTTAGGTCTCCAGAACCCAGGGGTCATGGCAAGGTCAGAAGGGGTCAGTCAGAACCTTTCCAGCTGTCCTGGGTGGGCCACACAGAGGGCATAGGCCCTAGAGGAAAGGAACCAGGCTTCAGATCAGAGCCAGACCCAGCAGATATCCCAGGTCCTCCTCTCATTCACTGTGTCCCCTCATTGGGTCAGCCTCTGCAATTGAGCCTGTTTTAAAAATCTGTATAACAGGGCTTCCCTGGTGGCGCAGTGGTTGAGAGTCCGCCTGCCGATGCAGGGGACAAGGGTTCGTGCCCCGGTCCGGGAAGATCCCACGTGCCGCGGAGCGGCTGGGCCCGTGAGCCATGGCCGCTGAGCCTGTGCGTCCGGAGCCTGTGCTCCGCAACGGGAGAGGCCACAGCAGTGAGAGGCCCGCGTACCACAAAAAAAAAAAAAAAAAGAAAGAAAGAAAAAAATCTGTATAACAATGGTACCCCAATATTGTGAAGAATAAGTGAGATGAAATAAGTAAAGTGCTCAGTCCAGAACCACAAAGGGAACCTTGCCTCTCTAATATTATTCTCTCAAGAGACAGTAAAACAGCCCAGGACACACAGACACACAGGTAAATAGTTAATATTTACTGAGTACCTCACATGTGCCAAGAGCCTTTCTAAGTGCATTTAATTCTTACAAGGTCACAAGGCTGGTATTATGCCCATTGTACAGATGGGGAAATGGAGGCACAAGAGGTTACAGACCCAAGGTCATAACCCTAGTAAGTGACAAAGCCAGGATTCAAACTCAAACAGCCTGTCTCTAAAGCCCATGCATACCACCTCCCTTAATAGTAAGATTAAATTTTAAAATCATTACTTGCTCAGACACAATATTCCATAGTTTATGAAGCATTTTCCCACCCACTTCCATTTATTTCTCACCACACCAGCCCAGAGAGGAAGGCAATGTTTACCCCTAATTTATAAAGGGGAGGGGGAAACTGAGGCTGTGAAAGGGGGAACTATCCTGTCTTGCCAAGGTCACACAGCAAGGTCGGTGGCAGAAGAGGGGGTGGTATCTGGGACTTTCCGACTCCAAATTCAGGGGACCATTCCCAGCCTTACTCAACTCCCAAGCCCCCTAAATAGCAAGGCTGCTGGAGGCCTTGGGGGCTTTCTCCCCAGGCCAGTTGCTCTGGCTGGGCTTCCACTGTTCAGCTGGAAGGTCCCAAGGCTGCGTCCTCCACCGACCCCACACCCCACCGCTCACTATCAGATGGGAGGGGCAGGAACTCTGGGACTGGTGGAGTTTCCGACCAGGCAGGAAAAAGAACAAAGGAACTGCATGGGGGGAGAAGGTGGAGGGGGGTGGCCAGGAGGGTGGCAGGAGTGGAGGGGACACTTCACCATGGAATATGAAGTCAAGAAAGGGAAAAAGGTAGGTGGGAGGTTGGAAGGGGTGCGCGGTAGAGAGATGTCCCCGGAGTCGGAGAAGTGGGAAGCCTGGGGGTAGGAGGGGGGTGATGGGCAGTGAGTGGCGTCAGGAGAGCCTTTCTTCTTATTGGGAAAGACCTTCCTCCCCACCCTTGGGCAGCCAGACATTTGGACTCAAAATTCCCTAACCCGTCTCCCTGCTCTCAGTGGCCTGTGCCATCCCAGGAATGGACAGACGGACGGGCACCTTCCAGGAAAATCCAGCCAGTCAGATTAGTTTGGGAGATATTCTCAACCTGCTTCCCTGGTGTTCCTGGGGGTTCCCTCCTGCAGCTTCTCAGACCAAGGGACAGATAGAGAGCCACCCAACAAACCCATTCCCCTGCTCCCTGCCTCCCCAGACAGAAGGACCTCAGCCAGGGCAATTCTGTGCTATGAGGCTGCCTATCCAGGCTCGAGACACCTGCTTGCTCCCCCCCCGCTGGGTTCCAACTGAGCCTGCCCCCTCCCTGTCTTTATACAGGGCCCAGTTCTGCTCCAAAGGCCTCAGCCTGGGGGTCATTCCCCCCACCCCTAGACCTTTACCCCTTCCTGACTCTCAGATATTTTCTAGTCTGGTTCTCTGGGCATCACACCTGTTTCTCTTTGTGGTCCAGGGAGCCTCTGGGATTCCAACTCCCACCCCCACCCCCACTGAGCCCTCTTCCCCCAGGAAACCTAGATCCAGCTGTTTGAAAAGACTCCCACATGAACTGTGAGGGCTCCGAAGGGAGACAAGACATAGGTGCTTGTTCTCTCTTGGTTCATTCCTTCTATAGATATTTATTCAGCACCTATTATGTGCCAGGCACTGTGCCTGGCGCTGGTGATGATGCACTTGGTGAGCAAAGTCAGACAAGGTCCCTGCTCCCTCCCTGAAGCTCACATTCTAGTGAGGGAGACAACTATTAATTTTTTTAAAAAAACAATTAATGTAAAATTGTACAAAAGTCTCCATACACAGTGCTGGGTGACAGAATATTAAGGGACCCAGCCCTAGACTGGTCAGTTTGAGCTGAGATCTGTTGGGTGGAAGGAAAGAGGACAGGGAAGAGTGTTTCTGGCAGAGGAACAGCATGTGCAAAGCTCCATGGTAGGAAGGAATGTAGCAAATAGGAAGAACTGAAAGATGGCCCTATAGCTGGAGGGCAGGAGTTAGGGGCAGCGCGGGGTGAGATGAGGCTGGAGAAGTGGGCAGGGGTGGACCACTGAGGGCCACAGACAAAGCATTCACCTCCCCACTCCACTCACATATACACACATGCTCCCATATACAGGATAAAGTCCTGGCTCCACAGCCGGCATTCGAGCCCTCTATGACTTGTTCATCTCGTCATTCAGCCACAGCTACAACACACCTTCTCCAGGCTCGCGCCCGCCCTTGCAGCCCCCAGTGTTTTGCACATGCTGTGCCCTCTGCTTGGGGTGCTCGTTCCCACATCGCTTGTTCTCATTTCTCAGAGCTTCCACGTACTTCATCCAGGCTCCGTGATACTGATTTTAAAACTTGAGCTGGGCCTGCAGCAGAATCACCTGGAGCGCTTGTTAATACACAGATCATTGGGTCTCATCCCAGGTTCTGATCCAATAGGTTTGAGATGGAGCGCAAGAATGTAGATTTCTCTTCAGTTCACAGGCGATGCTGCTGCTACTGCTGGTGGAGACCCAGGAACCACACACTGAGAACCACTGCTCTAGAGCAGTGCTCACACTTTCCTGGGAGTTTAAATTCTGTTGGGATGGGCTGGGGTCCTGAAATTTGCTCCTTTAACCTTGATCCAGGCCATTTTTATGCAGGTGCCCACTGGATTAAACTTCAAGGTACCTGTTAACCATTTCTAATATTTAGGAAAGCACAGAAAATAGCTTAAATACCTATGCACCCACCACTCAGCCACACTGAATGTTAATATTTTTCTGTACTTGCCCCAGCCTGGGTGGGGGTTCCTTAAGCCTCAGCCTGGGCCTGCACAGGGCTTCTACCCTCACCTGCATGTTTAGAATGGAAGGTTTGGAGCCAGACTGCCCAAGGTGAACTATTGGTTCTACCGCTACTAGCTGGTGACCTTATTAGCTAGCTGCCTCTCTGAGGCTGTTTCTCCACCTACTAAATGGGAATCATAGAGCTACCCCCTCTGCAGAGTTTTTGTAAGAATTAAATTAGGTAATGTAAGTAAAAGGCTGCACATGTAAGTGCTGAATATGATCAAGTCAGTTGCTGTTATTACTGTTCTTACCCCCACGCCCCCGCCTCTCCCAGGGCTTCGTGTCCCCCATCCGGAGGCTGGTGTTCCCGAAGGCTGGGCGCCGGGCAGCCTTTCGAAGCAGTGTGAGCCGCCGGCCCCTGCATTCGATGCCCCTTTATCCCCCCGACTACCTCATCGACCCCCAGATTCTGCTGTGTGACTATCTGGAGAAAGAGGTCAAGGTACTTTCGGGATGAGCAGGAGGGGTGGGAAGAAGCTTGAGATAAGGGGCTGGGGGGAAAGTTTTCCTCAGCCCTCTTAGGTTACCTGGCTGGATCTGAAAATTAAACTGAACAAAGATTAACAGGAGAAAAGCACACACATTTTATTAAATTTTCACATGGACATGAGAGCCTTCAGAAGAGAATGGAAGACCCTGAGAAGTGACCAGAGCAGGAAGTTTTTATACTTTTTGACAAAGAAACAATAAATCTGTGAAGAATGGACAAGGCCAGAGGGGTTTGGAGGGGGTTGGTAAATGGTGAAAGAGGAACAAGGTTTGTTTATACAGACTTCTCGGCCCTCAATTCCCTGTCCCTGGTGATAAGGATGTCTCCCTTCCTACTGGTACCCTGAAAGGAGGGTACCCTTCACCAGGGAGATTTATCGCCTGCTTTCAGGGAAGATGGGTGAGGTGGGGGAAGTTAGAGTGACCTTCCTGCTTCTGCCGTTTTCTCATACTCCTTCAGCTTAAGATATTCAATGTGCCAAGATGCCATATTTTAGGGAAGCATGTTCTGGATCCCATCAGGAAAGACCTTACCTCTCCCCCACACCAACCCCTGACCACACAGGGGAGGCTCAGGGGAAAGAGGCCTGGGTTCAAGGCAGCCTTGCCCCTGAATTATGCTGGGGACCCTCAACAAGTGACCTCCACCTGTTCAGCCTCAGTGTTGCCATCTCAACATGGGGCTCAAAGCCTACCCCAAGGGGAGAGCAGATGGGAGGGTGCTCTGTGCACCAAAAAGCCGGACCGTCCTGTGAGATTTTACTGCAGTGACGTTGCTGCTACTTGGACAGTGTCCAGCTTAAAGGAAGCCAGTTCTGCAGGCCACATGGACTTAGGCCAACTCAGGGGCTTTACTTCTATTTTATGAACACCATGAAGGAGCAGTGGAGAATCCTCGCTACCCAATAAAGACTGATATGGGGGTAGGAGTGTCAGATTTAGTAAAAACAGGCACCCAGTTAAGTTTGAATTTTGGTGGGGGGAGGGATAAATTAGAGTTTGGGATTAACAGATACACACTACTATATATAAAATAGATAACCAAAAGGACCTATTGTATAACACAGGGAACTATATTCAATAGCTTATAATAACCTATAATGGAAAAGAATCTGAAAAAGAATATGTATTTGAATCACTTTGCTATATACCTGAAACTAACACTGTAAATCAATTATATTTCAACAAAAAAAATTTTTTTAATTTGAATTTCAGATAGGCGATGAGTACTTTTTTAATTTTGATATTAGTTGTTTATGTGAAAACCAAGTTTAACTGGCATCTTGTATTTTACCTGGCAGCCCTATATGAAGAGAAAAGCTAGCAAACAAATCCACTTAAAAAATTGGGAACTGAAATTTCATAGAGAATAAAAAGAAAAGAAAGGTATGATTGGTAGAATCACCTAGAAGAATAAAACTAAAAATATTTTAAAAAGTTAATTCTTATATTAAATAACATTTAAGTGTGATAACATTAAGCTATAACTAAGAATGAATGAAGAATTAATTTACTATTAATTTAATTTAGGGCATCATTTTTCTGACAAAATTATATACTAATTGGATACAACATTCTTCCCTTTCCATTTGACTTCTGCGACAAGATCATGAAGAGGGCCAGTGACCTGCACAGTCAGTTGACACTGGTGCTTGGGGTGCACAGAGCCACTCAGGCCAAGCAGGAAATTCAAGCTATTCTAATGACTTTTGTTTCTGCCATAGCTAAATAACTATGTGCTCATAAAATAAGCTTATTTTAGCAAAAATAAGCTAGCAGTGAGAGTATGGACTCTGGTGTGTGGAGTCCAGTTCTGTCCTTTTTAGCTCTATAATATTGGGCAGGTTATTTGGCTTTGCTGTGCCTTAGTTTTCTCATCCTTAAAGCGATGATGAATGAGTGCAGAAAACTCTCAGGACTATGCCTGGCTCCTACAATGGCTTTAATAACAGTTATTATCAGGCTATTATTATTAATTCAGATATTTTTATCTCAGTCTACCCGCACTGTGTCAGTGAGGAGGTCAGGGTCCTCCAAGGCTTCAGGGAGACCTCTCTCTGCCCTTTTCCCACCACCCCCGCCCCCGCCCCATTTCCATCCAGTTCCTGGGCCACCTCACCTGGGTCACCTCCTCACTGAACCCCTCCAGCCGCGACGAGCTCCTGCAGCTGCTGGACACGGCCAGGGTGAGGCTCCGGGAGAGGGGAGGGCAGGGTCTGGTCCCCTACCTCTCCCACCCGAGGCCCCCGGGACTCAGGAGATCCGACCCACCCCGCAGCAGCTGAAGGAGCTGCCGCTGAAGACCACGGCGGAGCAGGACAGCATCCTGAGCCTGTCGGCCCGCTGCCTGCTGCTCACCTGGCGCGACAACGAGGAGCTCATCTTGCGTATCCCCACGCACGAGATCGCCGCTGCCTCCTACCTGCAGGACGACGCGCTGCACCTGCTGGTGCTTAAGACCGGTACGGCAGGCGGGGCCTGGCAGGGCCGGGGCGGGGGAGGTGAAGGAGTGGAGAAAGGGCCCAACACCTAGTCTTGGGCATGGGCGTGACCTGGGGCAGGGGCGGGGCCTGAGGCTGGATAAGTGGGTGATGGAAAGACCTGACCAAACTACCCTGAGACTAGGGACAGGACATGGCTGTTTGCGAGAAGAGGAAGCCCAAGGTTGAAGCTTGAAGGAGGGGCGGCCTGACCCACCATCTTCGAAACGGTGGAGAAGCCAGAATCCTGAGGCCTGAAGTTAAAGGGCGTGATGAAGGGTAGCAAGGCTCTGAGGCTAGGAGGGAACCTGCGGCAGAGGCGGAGTCTCATCTAGTGGAGGGGCCATACACTGGGGAGGCGGAGCTTGCGGCTGGGGTATCTTGGTGGGAGATGTCAGACCCTGCCATACTAGGGGCGGGGCCTGAGGCCAGGGGAGGGGTTGAAGGGAAGCCGGAAGCCAAGGAGGTGTTCCTGAAACCCGGGACAGGGTCCGAGTTAAGGGTAAAGAAGGAGGGGACAGCCTGACCACTACTCTCAGACCAGACGGCAGCGTCTGGGAGGCAAGGGGCGTCGGAATGGGGTAGGGCGTGTGGGAACTGCCAAACCCAGGGGTGGAGCCTGAGGGTGGGGGCGGGACCCAAAAGTGAGGACCCGTAGTGGGGCGGGGTCCGGCCTTCCGACTTTGAAGCCAGGGGTGGAGCCTGAGGGTGGGGGCGGGGCCAGACACGGCTGGACCCCTTCTCCCCCCAACCACCACCGCAGCGGCGGGGGTCAGGACACCCAGCTGGCCTCGGGAGAGGGCTCTCAGCCCGGATCTCCTGCTTCTGACGGCCACCCGGCCTTTCCTAGGTCTGGGCGTGGACCCGGTGCCAGCCGGAGTAGACGCCAGCCCCGGCGGCGCGGGGCGCGACCCGGGCCCGCCCGGGGCGGCGCCCGAGAAGCGGCGGGTGGGCGCCACGGAGCGGCGCCACACCATCTGCAGCCTTGACTGGCGGATGGCGTGGGGCGGGAGCGCGGGCGCCGAGGCCCGGGCCGGGGGCGGCGGCGGCGGCAGCCTGGAGCGCCAGCGCGCCGGGGCGCGGGCGTCGGGCAGCTGGGAGCGGCGGCAGACGTTCAGCGGCAGCTGGGAGCGGCGACACGGCGGCGGCGGCGGCGGCGGCGCCGCGGGCAAGCCAGGCGGCAGCTGGGAGCGGAGGCAGGCGGGAGGCGGCGGCAGCTGGGAGCGGCGCCACCCGGGCCCCAACCCGCTCGACCCGCAGGACCCCAGCCCCGACGCCTACTGCAACCTGGTCATCCTGGCTGTGGCCAACAGGGTGAGCCCCAGGGCATCCCGCGCCCCTGCGCCCTGCCTCCCCGGCGCGTTTTCACACTCCCCACACACATACCAAGTTCCTGGAGTCTACCCCAGCCCCTTTTCTTTTACCTCCTTCGGCCCTACTGCCCAGAACTTCGGAACTGTGTGCCCATTGACGCCAAAAGGCTTTTACTCCAGCCCCAGGACACCTCCCCCTTGCTGTCCCAATGGGATGAAAGCTCAAAATGACCCACACTTGATCTAACCCCTCATCCAGCCCTGCTCCTTCTCCAAAGTCGTCAGTGTCCACACTACCACAGTAACAATAATGAGGACAGTAATCACCAGCACGAATTCAGGGCCGACCTGTGCCAGACAGGAAACCAGCATTAAGTCATTTCATTCTCACAGTAACCCCTGGAGGCAAATATTACCACCATCCCCATTCTATAGAGAAGGAAACAGATCCAGAGGCTAAGCAACTTGTGCAAGGTCACACAGGAAGCAGGTGGTGATTTCAGCATTGGGACCCAGAAGTTCAGAGCCTGTACTCTTGGTAACAGTGGCCATCACCCAAGGCAGAAGACTTCTGGCCATTCTTGTCCCCCCCATCCTCCACATTCACCCTTGCTTTTATTCATTTGACCATGTTCATTGAGCGCCAGCTTGTGCTAGGCATTGGGCTAGGTGCCATGGATACAGAGATGAACAAAGACATATTTAGTGCCCTCCCTTAGGGAGCTCACCATCTAGCAGACACCTCCAAACCCTGAGCCTTGTAAGCTGTTTCTCTGGCCCAGGGCCCTGAACTCCCTCTCTATATAAACCCCACATGGTGAACAAAACAGACACAGTGCCTCTCTAAGAGAGGTGGATAGTAACCAGTAAACTCAGGCTCTGGTGCTGACTTGAAACATTTTCTCACTTGGTGTGCAGCTCTGCACATGCTCCTGGTTTTCCTACGTCCCTGGCTGCTCCTTCTCAAGAGCTGGCGCCTCCTCTTCTCACCAGTCTCTTGAGGTTGGACTGTCCCAGGCTTAGTCCTTGATTCTCTTTCTCCTTTATCTACACTCATTTCTACGTGGCCTTCTCTAGTGAGAACTCCCCCAAATGTTACCTCCCACCAAATCTCCACGGCTGTGTCTCCACTCAGCCTCTCCGTTCAAAGGTCTAACGACCAGAGCTGAGCGCCCAGTCTTCTCCCCAGACCTGCTCCTCCCTTGCTCTCCCTGTCTTGATGAATGGCAGCTCTGTCCTTCCATTGCTCAGACCAAAACCCTGCAGCACTCCTTGGCTCCTGTCTCTCACACAACCCATATCCACTCTGTCAACAAATCCTGTTGGCCCTATTTCTAAAATATCACCAAAGTGCATCTACTTCTCCCCAAGCTCCATTGTCCCCCACTTCCCAGGTCCATGCTCCATCTTCCCCCATCTGGGTCATTCACTCACCCCTCACTGGTTTGGCCATTGCTCAGAATCTGTTCCCCCACACGGTCAGAGCAGTCCTGTTAACACAGAAGTCACATTGTGTCACTGCTCAAAACCTTTCAGTGGCTCCCCAGTTCACTCAGAGTAAAATCTAATGTCCTTACAACTGTTTATAAGGCCATCTACCTTACAATGGTAGCCTAGCCACCATCCTCATTTCCTCTCTAGCCTCATCTAAAGACATCTGTGCATTCCGGATGGTTCACTCTGGTATCCCTGGCCCCCAGGGCAGTGCCTGGCACATGATAGGTGCTCAATAAATATACTGAATAGATGGATTAGTGGGTACTATGTTACTATACCTTGTGATGGGGACCAAGTAGAAAAGCAGGTTGCAATGATAATGAGGGACGAGATCCATTTTCCAGAGGGAAAGTGAGTTTGTGCCTTTTAAACTGAAATGTGTAAGAGAGAAGGAAGCAGCAGGGCAAAGAGTCAAGAAAGCAAATTCCAGGGGGCTTCCCTGGTGGCGCAGAGGTTGAGAGTCCACCTGCCGATGCAGGGGGCACGGGTTCGTGCCCCGGTCTGGGAAGATACCACATGCCGCAGAGCGGCTGGTCCTGTGAGCCATGGCCGCTGGGCCTGCGCGTCCGGAGCCTGTGCTCCGCAACGGGAGAGGCCACAGTAGTGAGGGGCCCGCGTACAGCAAAAAAAAAAAAAAAGAAAGAAAAGAAAGCAAATTCCAGGCAGAGGGAACAGTGTACCCTGTTTATCCCACTGGGCTGTGAGGGCTTTAGGCCTCATCGAATTCACCTCTGAGACTCCACAGCCTGGCCCAGTGCTTGCCACACAGTGGGACTAAATAATAATTTGTGGAATGAGTAAATAAATAATGGTTGTTTTCTAGGAGTAACTGAGCCTCTGGCCTCCAATCTGAGGCATCATGGTCCCAAGGAGGGTACAGGAATTAGAGTCAAAAAACCTGGGTGCCAATATTAACCAAAGCCATGAGCCTGCTGTGTGAGCCTGGGCAAGTCACTTAACCACTCTAAGCCTCCATGTCTTTCATTATAAAATAAGGATGCCCTCTTCCCTGTCCATTTGGTAGAGCTATTATAAGGGTCAATCCTGGTTTAATGATAATTTCACTCCCTCATCCCAAAATGCCTGTCCTGGGTTACATTTTAATTTACTCCCTGGACTGGCTTTTTTAGAAGCACAATATAAGAAGTGGCTTCATGAAGTTGGTCTCTTCATTAGTTGTTGTCTTTCCGTGTCTCTTGCTTAAAGACTTAAAGAGGAAAATCAAAGAGGCAAATTCCTCTTCATATTTGCGATCTCAAAAAAGTTGCACCCAAGAACTTAAATGCCTTCCTTCTATCAGGGACTGAAGTTTATGTGTTCATCCTGCTTCCATTTTTGCCTTGGGTGCCAGGAAGCTCATATCTAAATATGGCATAGTAACTATGTTGAGCAGTAGTAACTCTGCTGAGCCTAACATTTTCATACAGTTAATTCTTCCTTTCCTCTTACTAGGCATTAGGAGACCTGGGCTCTAGTCCTGGCTAATCACTTTATGTCTCTGGGCTTCAGCTTCCTACGTGTAAATTAAACTAAATTAGGGCTTATTTTAGATAAGCTTCAGGAGGCCCCATAATTCTCCCAGAAATTTGGGGTGCATGTGTGCATTTTTCAGGGCAGAAGAGTTACATTTGTCACTGGATTCTGTAAAGGCCAGTGAGTGGCTATTTCTAGAAAGGCCACCCAGAGCGTGGCCATATAATTTTGATGAAAAATGTCCGCAAAATCAATTTAAAGGCTCCCATAGTTGTGTGTGTGCCCTTGTGCGCCTCCTCACACTGCGTTTTTAGGAAGCAGGGGCATCCTGGTCCCTGGAGAAGGCCTGAGCTCTGTCCTCCTCTCTGGGCCAGGATGCTGCAGAGGAGTCCTGCGCCCTCATCTGTCAGGTCTTCCAGATCATCTACGGGGACCAAAGCATCGAGTGTGTGGACCGGGCCGGCTACCACTACACGTCCACGCCCGAACGGCCGTGGCTGTGCAGCCGCAGTGAGTACTCCAACTCCTGGTGGCCCCTCCTGTGAAACGTCCTGAAAGGCCAGAGGAGGGGGGATGTCCCAGGACTGGGGCCAATGAAAGCCCTTAGGGGTCCTGACCTCTACAGCAATTACAGCATACCCCCGATATGTCGCTAAAATAAAATGTCAAATTTCATAACGACCTCAAACGTAGTTTCAGAACGAGACCCTCAGAGCTGAACTCTCTCTCCCTTTTGTTTTTTGGTGTCCCCACTTTGCCAAAACCTAAGTACATGCATTGTCAGTTTACTGAGCCATCTAGTCCCACTAGGACTCTAGGTCAAAACCAAGATTTCCAGACTGGTCCTTGAATGCCATCAAGGGCTGGAATGAGAATGAGACCAATAGCGGTATTCGTTGATCACCAACTACGTGCCAAGCACAGGGCCGATGTACCGAATCTTATTTAATCCTCGTAACAACCTTGTCTGTCCTGTTTACCACTGTATCCCCTGTGCCTAACACAGGACCAGGGACGGATGCTCAAGGCGTATTTTCTGAATGGATGAAAGAACACTCTGAGGCCTTATGAATACAATTTTTACAGATGAGGACATTAAGGCTCAGAGTAGTCAATAAATATCTCAGGGTCACACAGCTGGTAAATGGCAGAGTCAGGATTCAAACCCAGGTGCGTCTGATTCTAAAGCTTCCTGCAACAGCCTCACTCCCCGTGCTGCCTTCAGGGCCATTAAGGGAACTTCCTCAGCCACAGCCCCCTGAGCGTGGTCCCTGTTTGCGTAGCTCAGGCAATGGGGAGCCAGCTCTTTCCTTCTGGAGGCACTCACATCTGTGGGAACTGTGGTTATTGAGAATTTGGGAAAGTTCATTGACTCTCCCAGGGATGATGGACAAATAAATGAGATAACTCAACAGATATTTCAACAAATTCATTCATTCAACAAGTATTTCTTGAACACCTGTCTGTGGGATCCTGCTAATCACCAGGATGTACTGGCGAGTAAAGCCAGATGTGGCCCTCCCTCTGAGGCGTGCAGTGCTGAAGTAGGCCGACAGTAATTAAATAGTTGCACAGATAAAATGTAACCACACACTGTGTTATAAGAATGTATAATGAGGAACCAGCGGGGCCTGGAAAGTCAGGGGAGTGTCCTGAGGAAGTGACACTAAGTGAGCCACGATGGACAGGGGGAGGCCAGTAGCTGGATTCACTGAGATGACAGGGGCAGGTACAGAGCAAGTTCTCTGTACCTGGTGCTCCTTTCTCCTCATGATTTTGAGCTCCTTGCCCTCAAAGTTCTTTTTTCTCTCTGTCAAACATATACAGTTTACAAAGCGCTACCTCGCCTGTTCCCTGGCTTGCTCTCCCCAAGGCCCCCCTGAGGTAGGCAGGAAGGTGGTATTGTCCCAACCTTGGGGAAGTTGAGTGCCTGGGAGAGAAGTGCGTTGCCCAAGTTTGGCTGTGTGTTGCCGGTGGGGGCAGGAATCATGGTCAGAAACTTCCAGTGGCTGCCCATTTCACTCAGAGTGAAAGTTAACACCTGTACAGTTACTAAAAAGGCCATTCGTGCTCCAGCCGCCATCCTTACTCCAGGCCGCCTCTGACCGCCCTCTGTCTGCTGCCCCCAGGTGACAGCTGCCGCACGGATGGGACTTACGCCTATGACGCCGACTTCAGCTGCTGCAGCTCCTTGTGGGTACCGTCCTTCTCAGGGACCCCACTCTGGTCCCCTCTGTCCCTGCACAAACAGGGTTGCTCATCTAGGCATTCTTGAGCCCCTATGGGCAAGAGAGGGTGGGAGAAAGTCACTCCATCTTGATTTGTGCTGAGATGCTAGGCCCCGAGGGTGCAGGTAACCTGAACTTCCCAGGCTCTGGTGAGCTTATAGGATCTGAACCCCTGAGAGACAGACAGGGCAGCCAGAACTCAGAAATAGGTCCACATGGGCCTGCAGCTCTTTCCCAGTCATCCAGACACAGTGGCCTGCAGAGGCCAAAATCACAGCTAATGCCAAAAAGTCATTTTGGCTCTATGGAATAGAGAATCCTAAAAAAGAGTAGCTTTAAAAAGGATAAAGCTTCCCCACCCGCCCGTCTCTTATATAAGATAGACAAGGAGTCTATGGCCTTATGGTCATTAAGGGCTCGGGCTTATCTTTTCCTCCCTCTCTAACACTTGCTTCCATCCTCAAGGTCACCTCATGGGCCCAGATAGTGGCTATAGTTCCAGCCATCACAGCAGCATATGAGGAATCTCTTTAAAGAAAGAGCTGTGCTAGAATTCCTACCTGACTTCTGCTTACATCTCATTGGCCAGAACTTGGTCTCATGGCCAGAACTAGCTATAAGCAAGTCTGGAAAATGTAGGGTTTTTTTTTAAAAAAAATCTCATTTGGGAATGTTGTCCAGGGTTCTATTTAGGGTGACTGACCACCCCAGTTTGCCCAGGATTTAGGGGTTCCCCAAAACATGGAAGTTTCAGTACTGTAACCAGGAAAGTCCCAGGAAAACTGGGACAAGTTGGTCACCTTAGTTCTGTTACTAAGGCCTTTGGCTTTCTGTTATTAAGGCTGACAGGGGACAGCCTCTGCCAGTGATACAGGCCTTACTTCCCCCCGCCCCCCTTTTCAGCGGCAATATACTTTCTTAAGACTGTGCACTCTTAGGCCAGTCCTTAAACAACCTGCTATCTGCTAGAGAGATGACAGTCATGACAATGACTAACTTTAGAACTTGCTGTCTGCCAAGTGCTATTCTATAATGCACTTCGTTTTTAAAATCAACATAGCAACATTACAGTAGCTACTGTTTATTTACTGCCTAGTCCATGACTCTAAGTACTGTACAAACATTAACTCCTCTGTTTCTTACAATGACACCAATTTTTATCATACCATTTTACAGATAGAGAAACTGAAGAATAGAGAAGTTAAGTAACTTGACCCAAGGTCAAGCAGCTAGTAAGTTGTAGGCCTGCGATTTGAACCCAGACAGGCTGGCTCCAGAGTCCACACTAAGCTTACACTGCTTCTCTGGAGGTAATCATTGAAGATGGTTCTGGAACAATGTAGAGACCAGGAGGCAGGAGCCCAATGTTGACTTTTATTTAAGCGATATTTATTGAGTACCTACCATGTGCCAGGCACTGTGCTCTGTGCTAGGGATACAGTGGGGAGCCAGACAAGGACGAGGCCTGTGCTTGGCACATAGTAGGTACTCAGCAAACAGAGAAAACCAGGTCCCTGCTCTTGCATGGTTTACAAGGTAGCACAGGAGACAATGAAATCATTATTTAGTAATAATAAGCATCAACAGTAATAAACACTCAAGAGAAGCTCAGAGTGCTGAGAGAGAGGCTGTGGAAACCCTACCTCATCCGGGGAGTCAGGAGGACCTCTCCGAGGTGATGACACTTGAACTGAGACATGACAAATAAAAGGGGGAAGAGCGCTCCAGGTACAGGGAACAGCAAGTGCAAGGATGCTGAAGCGGGATCCACTTGGCATGTTTGAGGAGCAGCCAGGAGGCCACTATGGCTGCAGCAGAGGGTGTGAAGGACAGAGTGGATAGAGAGGAGATCTGGTGGAGGCATCGGAAAGGCCTTCATGTCATGGGTAGGCTTACAGACTATGTGACCACATTTGACAGAGGGTCTAATCCATTCTAGAGGGATCAGGGAAAACTTTCCTGAGGAGGTGACATTTAAGATCCAATGGTGAGGAAGAGTTAGCTGAGCAAAAGACAGGGAAAGGGAGGCATTCCAGGCAGAGGGAACAGCATGTGCAAAGGCCCAGAGGTGAGGAGGTACTTGGAGTATTAGAAGAAAAGACAGAAGGCAGGGTGACCTGAGCACAAACAGCAAGGGGGAGACGAGGCTTGAGAGGTGGTGCGTGGCCAGATCATATGGGGCCTCGAAGGCCAAAATGGGGTATAGGATGAGGCCCCAGGCCCAGAGCACTGGTGGCTGTGCCCTCCCACCTTCAGCCTACCACATGGCGAGGAGCTGGAGGGAGGCGAGTGAGGGCCCCTTCCCCCCCTGTCTCTGCAGCAATGGCTCCCAGGACACATTTGAAGCCTGTTACAGCGGCACGTCCACACCCTCTTTCCATGGCTCCCACTGCAGCGGCAGCGACCACAGCAGCCTGGGCCTCGAGCAGTTGCAGGATTACATGGTCACGGTGAGCTGGGGCAGGCAGTGCGAACAGCATAAGCAAGGGCCTGGAGAACACATGGGGTATTTCAGGCATCATGAATAATCCTGGACATAACTGAAGCATAAGACCTCAGCGGTCAGGGCAGGGCATGAGGTTAGGAGAGCAAACGGAGTCAGCTGTGAAAGGCTTCAAGTAATGTCAACTAGCACTGAGTGTTGACTTTATACCAGGCACTGTTCTGAGCGCCTTTAATGCATCATTTCTTTCCATCCTTTCAACAACCCAAGAAGGAAATGCCTTCATTATCCTCACATTGCAGATGAAGAAAGCGAGGGTTAAGGAGGTTGTCACCTACCCACGATCACAGAGCTGGTCAGTGAAGGGGCCAGGATTTGAAATCGGGCAGCTTGAGTCCACATCCCATTCTTAGATGCAGCCCAAGGCCAGGTTTTCACAGGAGGGCTGGGCTGGATACACCCTTAGTGAGGGCTCTGGGTCTTTTAGGCAGGGGTTGGGTGGGGGTTGCTCTTGGGATTAATCTCGAATGGTGTCCCTGACAGTTGCGGAGTAAGCTGGGGCCCCCTGAGATCCAGCAGTTTGCCCTGCTGCTGCGGGACTACCGTCTGGGGCTGCCCATCCAGGACTATTGCGCAGGCCTGCTGAAGCTCTACGGAGACCGGCGCAAGTTCCTCCTGCTTGGTGAGCCCCCTGCCCAGGCTGGGAGTGTTTACTCTTTATCCCTTGGCCTCCCATAAAGCTGACATCATGAGATCCATGAGGCAAACAGGGAAACCGAAGTGCAGAGAGGGGAAGAGACTTGTCTGCAGTCAGAGCCGGGAGAGAGAGCACAGGTGTAACCATTTCACCTTCACAGCAAAGCTGGGAGAGGATATGATTCTTCCCATTTTACTCCATGAGGAATCTGAGGCTCAGAGAGGCTAAGGAACTCTTCCAAGGTCACAGAGCTAGTAAGGAGGGCTAGTGATAACAGCAACAGGAACGATAATCTTAATAAGCTAACATGTATTGGGCAGTTACCGTGTGTAGTGGCAAGGATCATCTCATTGAACGCCCTCAGTTCCGGGAAGTTGAAACTATGATTTGCCCTCATTTTGCAGATAAGAAAACTGAGGCTTAGAGAAGCAAAGTACATAAATAAGTCACAAAGCTAATAAGTGACAGAAGTAAAACGGAAGCCAAATGGGGCACTCAGTGTGTGTTAAGTACCTTATTTAATCCTCACAGCCCTACCGAGAGAACAGGTGTAATTATCTCCCTTTTACAGGGGAGGAAAGTAAGGCTCAGAGTAATTATTGGAGGAGTGTTACACAACTCATAAATGGGAATGTAATAATAATAATGATAACAATAATAAGCTAACATGTAGTGAGCATTTATTGCGTGCGGAGCATTATGCCGTTACGCTCTGGCTCAGAGAGTCCGGAATTGTGCAAGGTCACACAGCCGGCGAGCGGCAGGGTGGGGATTTGCACTCCGCTCCCCAGAGAAGGTGATTCCTCCGTGGGAGGGGAAGGCTTGACCCCCAGGAATCACCCTGCCCCTCGGCCTGCAGGGATGCGGCCCTTCATTCCGGACCAGGACATCGGCTACTTCGAGGGCTTCCTGGAGGGCGTGGGCATCCGCGAGGGCGGCATCCTCACCGACAGCTTCGGCCGCATCAAACGCAGCATGAGCTCCACGTCGGCGTCAGCCGTGCGCAGCTACGACGGCGCGGCCCAGCGGCCCGAGGCGCAGGCCTTCCACCGGCTGCTGGCCGACATCACGCACGACATCGAGGCGCTGGCCCCAGACGACGACGACGAAAGCACTGACGAGGAGGCCCAGGGCTCCCCGAGCGGGGTCGACGCGGCCGAGGACAACTACCTGTAGCCTGTGCCGCCGCCCATGCGGAGGGCGGGGAAGGGGGTGGCCCCAAGACCCCGCTCCTGAGCCTCACTCACCGTTGCCTGTGGGACCCCATCCCCAGACCTCCTCCTCAAACCCCCAACCGGGGCTGCACCCTCCTGGGGTCTCTGTCCCTACTCCCGGGGCTCCGGTCCCTGCAGTACCGAGAATGTCCTGCAGGGGGCGGAATCCTAACTGGGACTTGGCAGCCCCTAGGCCGGCTGGGGTGGACTGCGAACTTCTTTGTCCCACTAGCCCCGCGGGTTCGGCTTCTGGACTCTCCCTCCTCCTCGAGACTCCGCAGCTTTCTGGAGACCAAGGGAGGGATGAAGAGTAGGCTCCACCTGCTGGCCGGTTGAGAAAATAATTCTCAGAGCCCAAAGACCTCTGTTCCTCTTATTTTACAGTTTGAGAAACATGTTCGAGAGAAGGGACTTGAGGGAGTCTCCTGATTCCCCTCAGATATTACCTCAAACTGACCATACTAAGTGGTGTAGAGGGTATTTTTAAAGCTCTAAGAGGCAGGGTCTCCCCTTCGCAGGTGGAATTAGATCGTTAGTGTGGAATAGAGGTTTCTTTCTACTGAGAGTCAACCCAGAGGTGGACGATTTGGGTCCCAGTCCTGGCCCTAAGGCTCTGAACAGGTTGCTTGTTCAGATCTTGCATTTGGAGCCAGACAGGCTAGGCCTCCTGTCTGGTAGCAGTTCTAGCTTCTCTGCATCTCCATTTCCTCTTCTGACCATGAAGGCGGCCCCACCCACCTCACAGGGGCGTCATAGGGATGACTGAAGGTCAAGACCTCAGTGCTGGGTCTAGCACATGCTAAGCGCTCAATAAATGCTGTTCCCTTCCACATCGAACACTTTCTGACTCAGTTTACCTGTCTTTACCTGTGTGCAACGGGACAGGAACTGAGGTGGAGGTGAGAAGACCCTCAGGGAGCTCACAGTTTGGGAGGAGGAAATAGGAATTGCCCCTCACAGCTCTATTACAGCCTGGCTCTGTGCTCGAGGCCCAAATGAAAAGTACCCAAGATTCCGCAGACAAGCCGTCGCATCTGGGGTAGTCAAAGAAGTCTGAAGACAGGGTTGGAGGGGAGGAGAAGTCAGCATAAGGACAGGACTCAGCACAGCCTCAGTAAAGGCTCAGAGGCTGAAAGAAAGAAGCCCTGAGAAGAGGCAAGAATTGCATAGAAGAGCTAAAATTTATTTGTAGAACTTTACATGGCCTTCCATGGCCAGACACAGGGCACTTACCGTGAGGTAGGTACTATTATCACCATTGTTAAAATTATATCGTTATTATTATTAGGGCTTCAGATCCAGAGAGTTTCATGAGTTATACTCAGTTCGTGGCAAATGACCATCCCATCATAACTGATCCATGAAAGGCCCTTCTGATGTCTTACTTTGTTTTATATTCCCCGAACTCCATCCATACATCCCCACAATCCTTCCCCTCCCTACAATAGGCACCCACCCCTATGTGTTGATATATATCCCGGGACATAAAATGTACAATGTCTTCTGTGTGTGTGTTTATATTACGTAAATGGTATTGTATAAGGTTCTCATTCTGTTGTTTCCTTTTTCACTCCCTAATGTGTTTTTAAGATCTACTTATGTGGGGACTTCCCTGGTGGTGCAGCAGTTAAGAATCTGCCTGCCAATGCAGGGGACACGGGTTTGAGCCTTGGTCCAGGAAGATCCCACAAGCCATGGAGCAACTAAGCCTGGGCGCCACAACTACTGAGCCTGCACTCTAGAGCCCGCGAGCCACAACTACTGAAGCCCGCGTGCCTAAAGCCTGTGCTCCGCAACAAGAGAAGCCACCGCAATGAGAGGCCCGAGCACCACGACGAAGAGTAGCCCCCACTCGCCGCAACTAGAGAAAGCCCTCGTGCAGCAACAAAGACCCAACGCAGCCAAAAATAAATAAATTTATTTTTTTAAAAAAAGATCTACTCATGTTGCTGTGTAAAAACCTAAATTATTACATCTAACCACTGCAAAATATTCCAAGCTGAGCATCCACTGTTTTATCTATCCATTCCCCCAGTGATGGACAGTCAGGTTGCTTCCAGTTCCCTCTTACCATAAACCACACCGTGATGAACATCTTTGTGCATGCCCCTTATGGGGCTGTGTGAAAATTTCTTTGAGCTGTATACCCAAGAGTAGAATTACTAGATCATAGAGCATCTCTGTTTTAATTTTCACTAAAATCTGCTAGGATGGCTCCACTAGTAGCGTGTGAGGGATGTTTTCTCCCCACATTTTCAGCAACTTTTACATTATCTGACTTTGTAACTTTTGCCTACTTTGGGTGTAAGATGACATCTCGTTGTTTTAACTTGCGTTTCTCTGTCAATCCTGAGATTCAGAACCTCCTATACTTGTCAGGGATTTAGGCTTCCCCTTCAGTGAA
Source organism: Grampus griseus (assembly GCF_964374135.1). Classification (NCBI taxonomy): domain Eukaryota; kingdom Metazoa; phylum Chordata; class Mammalia; order Artiodactyla; family Delphinidae; genus Grampus; species Grampus griseus. The sequence continues at coordinate 62,503,364 of NC_139008.1, forward strand.
TTGTCTGTCCATATCTTTTCTCCATTATCTCCTGGATTTCCTGTTTTTTCTTGTTGATTTGTAGGAGTAGCTTATAAATTTTAGATGTCAATCTCTTTTTGGATATTGTTGTTACAAGGATCTTCTCCTAGTGCATTGCCCATCTGTTATTTATGGCAGTGGTTCTCCAACTTCAGCATTTATCAGAATCTCCTGATCCCCACTCCAGAGCTTCTGACTCAACAGAACAGAGGTGGGACCTAAGAGCTTGCGTTTTTGGTTTTGTTTGTTTTTAGCACTTGTGTTTTTTTAAAAAATAAATTTGTGTATTTATTTATTTTTGGCTGCATTGGGTCCTCGTTGCTGAACACAGACTTTCTCTAGTTGGGTCGAGGAGGGGCTACTCTTCATTGTGGTGCGCGGGCTTCTCATTGGGCTGGCTTGTCTTTGTTGCAGAGCACGGCCTCTAGGCGCGCTGGCTTCAGTAATTGTGGCTCATGGGCTCTAGATCGCAGGCTCAGTAGTTGTGGCACACAGGCTTAGTTGCTCCATGGCATGTGGGATCTTCTCGGACCAGGGCTCGAACCCGTGTCCCCTGCATTGGCAGGTGGATTCTTAACCACTGCGCCACCAGGGAAGTCCCAGCACTTGTGTTTTTAACAAGTACTCTGGTGATGCTGATGGTTCAGGGACCACACGTTGAGAACCATTGGTCTGTGGTGCCTTCCTTTGAACAAATTTTCCACTGGACAAATCCTTAATTATGATGTTTTCAAATTTATTTATTCTCATTTTGTGGATGAAGGAACTGGACCTCAAGGAGGTGAAGTGAATGACCCAAGGTCACCCAGTGAACTGGGAATTGGACCCATATCTGGCTAACCCCAGAACCCAGGCTCCTACCTGCTCTGCTATCCTCTCTACCAGTCTTTGGGATATAATGACTGCAGGCTGAGGCATTTGAACCCAAGGCTGTGGGGTGCCCTAGTAAGTTCCTGAGTGAGGCAGCCGTGAGGGAGAAGTCTGTTGATAAGGGGCAGAGGCCAAAGAGATGGGGTCCCTCTCAAAGGGCTGAGGGCTTTGCAAGAGGATCAAGCTTGGAAATTGCCCACAGTCCTAGCCTGGACACTGTGACAGGGCTGCTGAGAGGCACTGGGAAAGCTCTTACCCCACAGCTCCAGGGATGGAGCAATTTCCCGCACACCCCGAGGAAGTCCACACACACCCCGGAACTACCTTCTTACCAAAGCCATGCAACCCCTTGGTTTCTGAGGTCCAAAGGGCCCTGACTGGGGTGACCCGGGCTCTGAGCATGCGGACTCTGGCCACACTTCCTCCTATAGCACTCAGAAACCCTGCCAGGATCACTTCCCATCGTGGTTCAGTTCCTGGCACTGCAAGACGGGAAATGCCCCTGGGGGTGGATAGTTGATTCCCAAAGACCTGTAGGGGTGGCATAATGATGGAACTCCCCCACCAGCAGGATCACATGGTGACAGTCTCGACCCATTGACAAGTGGTGGGTAGTGAAAATGCCTCCAGCTGCCCCTTACACTGAAGCCCCTCCCACTTGGGGGCCCTGGAGACTCCTAGCAATCCTTCACAACCGCGTGTTGGGGAGGAGTCCTGGGGCCACTGCCATTCAGTCACTGTCATTTAGAGATCACCCACTGTGTGCCAGGGGTTGTGCTAGACAGTAGAAGGAGATACAGAATAATCCCTGCCCACTGGGGGGGTTCCTAGCCTGATGGTCCCCAAATTATCACAGCACAAAATTCTCAACTGTAAAATCAAAGAGTGTGAAACCGGCTCTTTCTGGGGAAGCTGGGAAAAGCTTCTCGGAGGAGGTGATGTATGAGTGAGACCTTGAAGGACGAGCAAGATTTTTGGCAGGTTGACAATAGCAGGGAGAGCCCTTTGGGGGGCCCAGCATGAGCACAGGCAGGGGAGCCGGAAGGAGCGTGGCACAGTCCGAGACACTTAAGCGCTCTGGCTCCAGGGTCAGACTGAGTGGTTTTCAGTCCCAACTCTGTCATCTGCTAGTTGGGTGACCTTGGGGTCACCCAAGGGGTAAATGTCTCTCTGGGTCTTCGTTTCCTCATCTATCACATGAGGTAATAAGAGCATTGCCCTCATAGGTCTCGTAGATAGTTGTGAGGCTTAAACAAGATAATCCGTGTAAAAGTACATCTAGGAAGTGCTCAGTCAACGTGACCATTATTTTTTCTGGAGGAGCATGGGGTGTGTGAGGTGAGGGGCAGGACTCGTAGGAGAGGAAACCAGAGAAGTGGGCAGACTGAGAAGGCCCTGAAGGGGCAGGCTGGGAAGTATAGGCAGTGGGGAGCGAGCTAATGGGCTTACATTTTCTTGAAGTGAATCTAGCTGCTTGGAGGGGAGTCAAGAGAAGCCTGGGCACTGGGGGACTTGGGGGGGTGTGGAGACAAGGACCAGAGGAGAGATGCTAAGACCTGACTCAGAGGAAGGAAGAGGACAGGGCAGTTTCAAAGAGGGAGGGAGGGGAAGAGGGCTCCCTCCGCGCTCAGAAACAGCAACCTCTCACATCCTTTGATTAGATTCATTCATTCATTCTTCATCTCACAACTATTTATTTAGCACTTGAAATGGCCTCATGGAGCTTACATTCTAAGGAGTTTATATTACTATTAAATAATGTTACATGGGAATTCCCTGGTGGTCCATTGGTTAGGACTCTGCACTTTCACTGCCAAGAGCCTGGGTTCAATCCCTGATCGGGGAACTGAGTGAGATCCCACAAGCCGTGAGGCCAAAAAAATCTTTTTAATTAAATAAATAAATAAATAAACAAATAATGTTCCAGATGCAGTAACCACCCACTCAAGGCCCAAATGATGAGAAACTGACAGCCCTACTTGTGTGTCTTCCCCTTTCTGACTTGTCTATCCACAGACATTCCAGATAAAGGGCAAAAGGTCTTAGAGCCAGGCCAGCCTGTCTTGCCTACCTCCTGCACTGGGGAGCTTGCTGTCTTCTGAGGCAGCCCTTTCCATCTAGTGTGAGAGCTAACAACTGCCTCCTTGCCCACCCCTCCTCCCCCAACCCCAGCACCAGATCCTAGCATCACCTTTTAGAATTCTACATGGCACGGCTGCCCCCTTAGCCCTTAGGTAGCCCTGCAGTGATGCACAGAAAATGATGTGACCTGTAGAAACTTCTCATCTCTGTCTAAAAGCAACTTTTTTCAAAAAATTATTTTTGAAGCTTATCATGCAGACAGTGCCTTGATGTGTAAAGAGAACATTCAAATAAATAATAAGGACCCACAGCCCAATAGAAAAATAGGCAAATTATTTATTCAGTTCACAGAAAAGAAAATACAATTGGTTCTGAAACATGTGACAAGATGTTCAACCTCACTCTAATAAGAGAAATTAAAACTACATTGAGAAACCATTTTTCAGTTACTAGATTGGCAAAGTTTGGAAAGTTTGATTACTTACTGTGTGTGTAAGGTGAAGAAACAGGCACTCACATGTTTTTTTTGTTTGTTTTGCGGTACGCGGGCCTCTCACCGCTGTGGCCTCTCCCATTGCGGAGCACAGGCTCCGGACTCGCAGGCTCAGCGGCCATGGCTCACGGGCCCAGCCGCTCCACGGCATGTGGGATCCTCCCGGACCGGGGCACGAACCCGTGTCCTCCGCATCGGCAGGCGGACTCTCAACTACCGCGCCACCAGGGAAGCCCAGCCCTCACATGTTTTAAGTGGGAGGGCAAGTTGGCATAAAGCCTACTTAGCGGGGGACTTCCCTGGTGGTGCAGTGGTTAAGACTCCACGCTCCCAATGCAGGAGGCCCAGCTTCGACCCCTGGTCAGGGAACTAGATCCTACATGCATGCTGCAACTAAGAGTTCACATGTTGCAACTAAGGAGCTGGCGAGCCGCAACTAAGACCTGGGGCAACCAAATTTTTTTTAAAAAACCTATTTAGCAATATCTACCATATTTTAAATGCACACACCCTTTGATGCAACAATTTCACTGCCAGGAATTTCTCCTGCATTCATAGGCGCAAAATGGAAACGATGGCCATGCAAGGAAAATCGTTGCAGCTTTGCTTCTAAGAACAAGAGGTTAGAAATAAACCAAATGTTGGGACTTCCCCAGTGGTTCAATGGTTAAGACTCTGCGCTCCCAATGCAGGGGACACAGTTTCCATCCCTGGTCGGGGAACTGAGATCCCTGCATCCTGCATGCTGTGTGTCACGGCCAGAAAGAAAGAAGGAAAGAAAGGGAGAAACCAGACATTCGGTGATAAAGAGGACTGGTTAAATAAACCGGGACTCAGGCAGACAATAGAATACCATGCAGCCGTAAGTAAGAATGCAGTAGCTCTCTGTGTACTGATATGGAATTGTTTCCAAGATAGAGTAAGTGGAAAAAAGAAAAACGAGGTGCAGAATAATGAACTATGGATGGTGCTGTCTTTTTGTTTAAAGAGGGCAGGAAATGTCTTTGTGTCTATGCATGGAACACATAGTTCTGGAAGCATATACAAAACAGGTTATAGTTGTTGCCTCTGAGCTAGAGGAATGTACAGATGTAAAATATGGAGGAAAGGAAACTCTCTTTTCATGATGTTATCTCAAATGTTGTGTCATGAACATGAATTACAGAAAAGCAATTTTAAAAACCACTATTGTGAGATTTATCATACTCTACAACACTGTCATCTGTTTCCATGTCTGTCTGACCTCCCCATCTCCACCCCCAGCACACACACACACAAAGAGATCTTGATCTTGTGATTGGAAGGGGGAGAACTGGTTGTGACTCATCCTTACATTCCCTCCAGGAGCCCAACACAGTATCCAGCACAAAGCAAGTGCTCAGAAAATCTGAATCCATATTCATAATGGCTTTCTTCCCCAAGAAGTCCTCAAGCAGTCTCACCTCCTGGCATTCTTGCTCTTGTGTGGACCACTCCCACACTGACTAGAGATGACCTGTGTACCCAGTGTGATGTGTCACCTTGCTCTCCCAGATCGCTCGCTCTGGGGGAAGCCAGCCACATAAGCACACTCAGGCAGGCTTATGGAGAGGTTCGTGTAATGAGGACCTGGGCCTCCTGCCAACTGTCATATGAGTGAGTCATCCTGGAAATGGATCCTCAGCTCCAGTCTATCCTTCAGAGGACTGCAGATCAGGCTGACCAGGCCCGCTTCATGAGAGACCCCAAGCCGGAGCCACTAAGCTAAGCTGCTCCCAGATTCCTGACCCACAGAAACTGGGTGAGATAATAACTGCTTATAATGCTTTAAACTGCTAAATTTAGAGATAATTTGTTACACAGCAATGAATAACTAATACAATCAATAAGTCTTTATTAAGCATTTACTGTGTATCAATTCTGTGGGAAATGCAAGAGAAAAAGACATCATCCTGCCCTCAGGGGAGCAGGCCATGTACACATTCATCCTTCAACAAACATTTATTGAGCACTTACTATATACCTGGCCCTGTGTGGAATGCTGACTCATAGAATGTTGGCAATTAAAATATACTGTAGGACAAAGGGAAACTTTCAGGATTGATGGCAATCTATTTTAACAGGGTTGAAGTTACATGGATGTATATCCATTTGCAAAAATTCAGCAAATGAACACTTAACCTTATTCACTTTGTTGTATGTAAATTTTACATTAAATTTTGTAAGCAAACATTGAACTAATATGTATGCCGAAGTAATTTACTTTGAAATACATTTCAAAGATGAATTGATGTACAGCTAGATGGACAGACGTGATGAAGCAATAGAATGTTAATGGTAGAATGAAGGTGGTGAGTATAGGGGTTTTGTTGTAAAAGTCTTTCAATTTTGCTGTATGTTTGGGAAGTTTCATAATAAAACGTTTGGGGAAAAAGACCCTCCATAACCCTATATTCCAATCTTCTCATTTATTATTATCATTTTAATTACACAGATAAAAACAAATACACTCTAGTTTAAAAAAAATAGAAGAAAGTTCACCTCTTTCTTCCTGATCCCAATGTTCCTTTCTTCTTTCAATGACAATCTCTGTTCTTGTCGGCTGTGTAGTTTCCAGACCTTTCTCTACACATCTACATACGTATATAGGTAAATACAAAACCATGGTTGGTTTGTTGGGGTTTTTGTTTGTTTTTTAATGAATGTACTCTATACTATTCTGAAAGCTATCTTGGGACTCTCTCCATATTCATTCATACACATCGCCTCAGTTTTAAATTGCTGGATAGGACATGCCCTCTCATTCAAGATGTGAGTCTCAGAGAGGAGGTCCTGTACAGAAAGAGACAGTGTGTTAGGACTGCTGGGATGCGAACTCGCTCTCCCAGCTCCAGGCCTGGGCCCACCCTGCAAGACCTCGGCCACCGAGGAAAGGGGGCGGGACTAGGCCAGGCCTTTTTATTCTGCTGAAAGCATGTGGGCGGAGAGGTCCTTCTGTGCCCCGCCCCTCCCCCCGCCCTTCCGAAAGACCCGCCGGGGCTCAAAAGCACCGGGACCCAGGAGGAAGTCCACGTAGCGCTTCCTCTTTTCTTGGCCTCCGGAGACACTGGGGGAAGGGAGGGGGGTTGTGAAACCGAACAGTCCCGTACCCCCCCGCCCCAGGGGGACCCATCAGCTGGAGGTGGCCACGCAGCTGGGGGCAGAAAAACAACTTCATTGACACCCCCCACCATCCCCATCCCGGTTCAGCCCTGCCACACCCCTGAGCAAGAGGTCGGCTGCCTCTAGGATGGTACCCGGGGTAGGTAAGCTTCCAAGACACGCATAGCCCAGTCTCCCTGGTCACCCTCATGAGAAAGCCCCAGCTCCTTATCCGCTGCTGCTGCTGTCATCTCCAGCCTCATGGTCTGCCTTCTCTTGCCTCGGGCTTCAGGCACCAACAAAACAGAAGTTTGTGGTTCCTCAAACAGGCCAGGCTTTCCTCCCTCAAGTCTTTGTCAGGCTGTACCTTCTGTCTGGAAAATCCTTTGCCATGACCTTCCACTATCATCCTTTAAGCCTCAATGGATCACCTCCTTCAAGAAGTCCTCCTTGATGCACTCCAGGCTGGGCCAATGTCCCTCCTACTTGGTTCTACAATATCATGTGCCTCTCTACCACAGAATTTTCCACTTCTGTATCTAAGTTATTGGTCTAAGTTTTTGTCTACCTAATTGAATTGGACGTTGCTTGAGGACCAAGACTATCTTGTCCATTTTTGTCCTCCCAGCTCGTGGCAGCATTCTGAGAGGTTAAAGTTCCTGGGCCCCAGCCTCACTCACATTCAGTGGTGAATTAACATGGAGAGAGCCCCAAGACATGCTTGTACAATAGTACAGAGAGTACATTCATTTTTTTAAAAATAACATGGTTTTGTATTTACCTATATATGTATGTAAACGTGCAGAGAAAAGTCTGGAAACTACACATAGTAAACCCTTAATAAATATTAATAGAATTAATCAAATGAAGGGTTTTGATCCCGGCACTGTTATTCACTAAACCTTCCTTCATTTGGTTCCTTCCTTCAGTTTCTTTCATTCATTCAGTTTCCTTCATTCATTCAGTTTCTCCATCTGTAAAAACGTACACATGAATAGTACCTGCGTGAACCTGCAAAAAAAAAAAAAGTAGAAGAGATAGACAACAAACAGTTTAACATATAAATATGTATTAAAGTGCCTGGTGGTGACAAGTTCTCCGGAGAAAAATAAGCCAGGGCAGGGGTGGAGGTGGGCATGGGGGGCTAGAGATGATGGAGGCTGGAGGAGTTTTGTGTGTTTTTTTTGTATGTTTGTTTGTTTTTGCGGTACGCGGGCCTCTCACTATTGTGGCCTCTCTCATTGAGGAGCGCAGGCTCCGGATGCGCAGGCTCAGCGGCCATGGCTCACGGGCCCAGCCGCTCCGCGGCATGTGAGATCTTCCCGCACCGGGGCACGAACCCGTGTCCCCTGCATCGGCAGGCGGACTCTCAACCACTGCGCCACCAGGGAAGCCCCTGGAGGAGTTTTTTAAGAAGAGTGGTCAAGGACCTGCTGGGGGCTGTTGTGAGGTTCTCAAGGGCTAGTCTTCTCAGGTTTTTGTTTGCCTCTCTTGGAAAATAAGGACAGCAATGACCTCCTGCCTGAGAGGGTGTACACTGGCTACTTTGCAAGTAAAAGGGGAAATATCTGGGCTTTGAAATAATCATTTGTGGCTCTCTTCCCCATCCCCCATCCTGTTTTGAATGTAGAACAATCAGCAGTTCCCAAAGAATTTGAAATAAAATGCAAATGCTCCTGGAAATAGGAAAATATACTTTTGAAGGAGCTAACCTCTGACCCCCTGTAAAGTGAAGACTGCATTGTTCCCTAGCTCCTGCCCTCCCTCCAGGACTGAGCCCTGCATCATGTCCTCCCATCAGCATCTCTCTCTCTCTACTCCTTAATCTCCGGGGCACACTTATTAGGTTTGTCTAGTCGTTACAAGCACAGCCTTTGGAGGCACACTGGAGGCTCACAGACCTGGATTCGAATTTGTTGCTGGCTGTGTGACCTTGGGCAACTGTCTTTACCTCTCTGAGCCATCCACTTATAATCATCCCCATTTCAAAGAGATTAAATGAGATGATATAAGTGAGGGCACAGTAATGAGCTTGATATGCAATGATTCAATGACCTGGTGAGGTAAGCACTCTTATCATTCCACTTTGCAGATGAGGAAGCAGGGACAGAGAGGAGTTGAGTAACTTGACCAAACTCAGAGCTAGTGAGAGGCAGTCAGTCCAGTCTCAATGCCTTTGCTTCCATCATTCTTACACCACTGGCCCCAGTGTGAAGTGCACACCCAGAACCTTTTTGGACTCTTCATCCTCTAAAAATCCTACCCAGCCCCAATTCTATCTTGTCCATGAAGTCTCTGATTTTTTAAATGACTTTATTTTTGAATAGTTAATATATTCAGGTCGTTCAAAATTCAAGAGTACAAAGGGTATACTAGGACCAATAAGTCTCTCTCCCTCCTCTGTCACCCAGCTACACAGTTCCCTTCCCTGGAAGAAACCACTGGGGCTGTTTCCTCTGTGCGCCCTTCCTGACCCCGCCGAGGCATGTGCTGGTAAATTCCCGTATCCTTGTTCTCCTGTTCTACACAAATAGTAAAATACAATAGAAACTGTTGTGCACCTTGCTCCCCCCTCCCCTTACCCACATGTTCCCTATTAGTACATAACGACTTTCTTCATTAAAAAAATTTTTTTATTGAATTATAATTCACTTATTCATCCATTTAAATGTACACTCTAGTAATTTTTAGTATGTTCACAGAATTGTGCAGCCATTAGTACAATCAATTTTAGGGCATTTTCATTACCCACCCCCCACAAAAACCCCAAACCCACTGGCAGTCACCCCTTATTTCTCCCCAACCCCCAGCCCTAGACAACCACTAATCTACTTTCTGTTTCTGTAGATTTGCCTATTCTGGACATTTCATGTAAATGGAATTACACAATATGTGAACTTTTGTGACCGGCTTCTTTCATTTAACAAATTTTCAAAGTTCACCCATGTTGTAGCATGTATCAGTACTTCATACTGTTTTATTGCCAAATAATATTCCATTGAATGGATATAGCACGTTTTATTTATCCATTGATGGACATCAGAGTTGTTCCACTTGTTGGCTATTATGAATAATGTTGCTATGAAAATTTCACATACAAATGTTTGTGTAGACATATTTTCAATTCTCTTGGGCAGACACGTAGGAGTGGGATTGCTGGGTCATATGGTAACTCCATGTTTAACGTTTTGAGGAACTGCCACACCGTTTTCCAAAGGGGCTGCACCATTTTATGTTCCCACCACAATATATGAAGGTTCTAATTTCTTCATAGTCTCATCAACAGTTGCTATTATCCATCTTTTTTGTTATTAGCCATTCTAATGGATGTGAAGTGGCATCTCACTGGGCTTAATTTGTATTTCCCTGATGACTAATGATAGTAAGCATCTTTTTATGTGCTTATTAGCTATTTGTATTGCTTCTTCGGAGAAATATCTATTCAGATCTTTTGCCCACTTTTCAATTATGTTGTCTTTTTATTATTGAGTTGTAAGTGTTATTTAAACATTTAGGATACCAGTACCTTATCAGATGTATGATTTGCAAATATTTTCTCCCACTCTGTGGGTTGTCTTTTCTTTTTCTTTTTTTTTTCAGGCCACGCCATGCGGCATGCGGATTCTTAGTTCCCTGACCAGGGATCTAACGCAGGCCCCCTGCACTGGAAGTGCGGAGTCTTAACCACTGGACCACCAGGGAAGTCCCTCATTTTGAGACATCTGGGGTTTTGATAGGGATTTGGTTGGTCACTTCGGGGAGTATCATCACCTTAACAATATTAAGTCTTCCAGTCCACAGAGGGATGTCTTTTCCATGAGATGTCTTTTCCATCCCTGAGATGACTTTACTTAGGTCTTCTTAAGCTTCTTTCAAGAATGTTTCTTAGGGGACTTCCCTGGTGGTCCAGTGATTAAGACTCCATGCTCCCAATGCAGGGGACCTAGGTTCGATCCCTGGTCAGGGAACTAAGTCCCTCATGCCACAACTGAAAAAATATCCCGCATGCGCAATGAAGATCCCACGTGCTGTAGCTAAGACCGGGCATAGCCAAATAAATAAATAAATATTTTTAAAAATGTTTCTTAGTTTTCCAAGTATCTTGCATTTCTTTTGTTAAATTGATTCCCAGAATTTTATTCTTTTCATTGACATTGTAAGTGAAATTGTTTTCTTAGCTTTATTTTCAGATTGTTCTTTGCTAGTGCATAGAAATATGATTAGTTTTTAAACATCATTATTCTTTTGACAACTGCTTGGTACTCCATTACTGTATTATAATTTTTTTCCAGTCCCCAAATGATGGGCATCTAGGTTATTTCCAGTTCTTCCCTAGTAAAAGTGGTGCTGCAATGACTCTCCTTGTGAATACCCGTAAAGTTTCAAGCATTCTGTTCCTTTCTTTGAGCTCCTACAATTGTCATTTGCCACCACCCCGGCGCATGCCACCATCATCTTGCCTTTGGGGAACTGCCTCAGCCTGCTCACTGGGTTCCCTGCTTCCCCTGGCCCATCTAATGCATTCTCCACCCAGCAGCCAAAGAGATCCCATTAAAACACAAGCCATTTGTGGCCTACTTCTCTGCTCAGAACCCTCCAATGGCTCCCATCTTGTGTCAATTAAAGTTTAATATCAGTACCAGGAGGTTCATGGCCTCACAGTCTGACAGCACAACTTCTCCAACATCATCTCCATCATTCTCTCCTGTGCCCACTCTGTTCCAGGTACGCTGGCCTCCTTGTGTTCCTTCAACACATCAAGTGCAGTTGCACCTCAGGACCTTAGCCATTACTATTCCTTCTGCTTGGAACACACTTCCCCCAAACCATCCCATGACTCACTCCCCCAATTCAGCAGGTCTCTGCTCACATGCTCCCTCTTCCGAGAGGCCTTCCCCGCCTCTCTGTCTCAAGTCACACCATCACCCCTCCCCCACCGCTGCTACCTCTCCCCTTGCTTTGCTTTATTTTCCTTTTAATCCTTATCACCCTCAGACATAAGATGTTAGTTGACTCTCACAATGACTCACCTATTATTATTCCCACTTGAGAGATAAGGAAACTGAGGCTCAGAGAAGTGACTTGATATGAGCAAGATCACTCAGTTGATAAATGGCAGTGCCAGGGTTTGAACTCTAGTCTGACTCCAAAGATGCAGTATTTAGCACCACTGCTTGTGGCCAGCTATACTCCCCATGACAATGAATGAACGAATGCATGAGTAGACAAAATGTTTGCCACCCCAAATACTAGTAAGCCAGTGCTTTAGCATAAAATTTGTAATTGTATCAATGTTCTTTGATGCTAATATGAGTTAGATGGAAAATATTTTTTTAATTACAAAGAATGACAGTACAAAATTGACAAGGATGTGACAAAACTGGAAACCATACATCACTGGTAGGAATGCAAAATGGTATAATTACTTTGAAAACCAACTTAGCATTGTATTATAAAGTTAAACATACACTTACTATATGACCCAGCAATTCCAGTCCAAAGTATTTAACCAATAGAAATGAAAACATGTCCACACAAAGACTTGTACATGAATGTTCATAACAGCTTTATTCTTGTAACAAAAGGAACCCAAATGTCCACCAACAAGTAAATGGATAAACAAATAGCGATACATCGGTACTATGGAATACTTCTCAGCAGTGAAAAGGAACAAAATACTAGAATATGAAACAACATGGAAACTCCTAAAAGCAATACGTGAATAAAAAGACAGATGAAAAAGAAGCATACTGTATGATTGCATTTATGTAAAATCCCAGAAAAGACAAAGCTAATCTATAATGACAAAAATCCAATCAGTTGTTACCTTAGGAAATGAGTGGGAGAAGTTGAGTGCAACAGGGTATAAGGGAACTTTTGGGAGGGATAGAAATGTTCTAGATCTTGATTAGTGTGGTGGTTACACAGATGTATACAGTTGTCCAAACTCATCAAGCTGAGTATTTTATGTGTTGTTTTTTTGTGTGTGTGTGGTACGCGGGCCTCTCACTGTTGTGGCCTCTTTCGTTGCGGAGCACAGGCTCCGGACACGCAGACTCAGCGGCCATGGCTCACGGGCCCAGCCGCTCCGCGGCATGTGGGATCTTCCCGGACCGGGGCACGAACCCGTGTCCCCAGCATCGGCAGGCGGACTGTCAACCACTGTGCCACCAGGGAAGCCCGAGCTGAGTATTTTAAATGGTGCATTTTATTTATAAGATTATGCCGCAGTAAAGTTGATAGGGGCTTTGGGAACACATACAAGAATTTTTATTGCAGCATCACTTGAATACCAAAAGAATTGGGGAAATTGGCTGTTAGCAGGAGAATGTTTCAGCTATCAGTGGTCCTTTGCCATCAGAATGGCAGACTTTTGGAAGAAGATGTAGCTGATGCTGACAATGACCCTCTAATGTCCCGGGAACCTGCATCTCTCTTCCTAGAGGCTCTCTCTGGTGACTGGAGCATGCATGGGGCAGACCAGAAATGCTGAAGGATTAATATCCGCCGGGGAGCAGCCCTCATCCAATGCCTGGCAGGCGTTGGTGTATAAATACCCCAGCTCCCTCAAGCCTCAGGTGGGATAACTCTGAAGTGGGTTCGCTTCCCAGCAGGATTGAGCTCCAGGAGCCCACAATTGAAGCTTGCTTGTTAATGCTCTTATTCTTTTTTTTTGGCGGTACGCGGGCCTCTCACTGTTGTGGCCTCTCCCGTTGCGGAGCACAGGCTCCGGACGCGCAGGCTCAGCGGCCATGGCTCACGGGCCCAGCCTCTCCGCGGCATGTGGGATCCTCCCGGATCGGGGCACGAACCCATGTCCCCCTGCATTGGCAGGCGGACTCTCAACAACTGCGCCACCAGGGAAGCCCGATAATGCTCTCTTCATTGGCTTTCTTCCCTTGCCTGTCTCATTCACCCACTCCTTTACCAGTGTTTTCTGCATCTTCCAAATAACTTTCACTTGAATCCATGTCTAGGGTCTGCTTCTGGGGAACTCAAATTAAGACCAGCAGAGGATACCAAGGGACAAGATACGGGGAAATGGCAGGAGAGGAATCCAGGCAGCAGCCACTGTGCAAGAATCTGTCATTCTTGGCAAAGCAAGTCTTTATAAAATTCTCACGTGGGTTCATAAGGGGACACATATCAGGATGTCCACAGTGGCATGAAGTTGTGTGCAATTTGGGTGTCCATGACTAGGGGAATGGATAAATAGACTATGGAGGATGTAGACAATGACCTTCAGCAACATGGCTAGATATTAATAGTATCTAGTGATGGAGTGGAAAAAAAGGGACAAAACTGAATAAGTACCATCCAAGTAACTTAAACACACAATTAAAACATTATCTAGGGGCTTCCCTGGTGGCACAGTGGTTAAGAATCCACCTGCCAATGCAGGGGACAATGGTTTGATCCCTGGTCTGGGAAGATCCCACATGCCACGGAGCAACTAAGCCCGGGCGCCACAATTACTGAGCCTGCACTCTCCAGCTGGTGAGCCACAACTACTGAAACCCGTGCACCTAGAGCCCGGGCACCGCAACAAGAGAAGCCGCTGAAATGAGAAGCCCGCGCACCCAGTGAAAAGTAGCCCCTGCTCGCTGCAACTAGAGACAGCCCATACGCAGCAAAGAAGACCCAACGCAGCCAAAAATAAAATTAAAAAAATATATATATATATATAAACCCATTATCCACTTTTTTTTTTTTGGCTGCGTTGGGTCTTCATTGCTGCGTGCCGGCATTCTCTAGTTGCAGTGAGAAGGGGCCACACTTGTTTGCGGTGCGCGGGCTTCTCACTGTGGCGCACGGGCTTCAGTAGTTGTGGTGCCGGGGCTTATCTGCGGCATGTTGGACCTTCCCGGACCAGGGATTGAACCTGTGTCCCCTGCACTGGCAGGCGGATTCTTAATCACTGCACCACCAGGGAAGTCCCCCGTTTTCTACTTTTTAAAAGTGCATACATGTATTTAAGTACATAAACAAAACACATAAAAGCAGAGTCATTATCTTTCTCATCCATGGTCTGTCCCCCTCCCCCCCAGGACGTTTGGTCATGTCTGGAAACACTTGGGCTGTCACAACTGGGGAAGGGGGTTGTTACTGGCATCTAGTGGATTAAATCCAGAAATGCTGTTCAACATTCTACTATGCACAAAACAGACCCCACAACAAAGAACTTCAGGACCTAGATGTCAATAGTGCTGAGGCCAAGAAGCCAGCCCTGTGTAGCCCAGCGCCCAGCACAATCTTGCTGAATGAATGAATGGAGAGGTGATGGTGGCCTGAACTGGCTGGTAGCAGTGGGACTACAGAGACACAGTAGGATTCCCGTACATTTTGGAGGTGTGTCCAGCAGAATTTAAGGCGACAGTCCCTCTCTTTCCAGGAGGAGATGTGCTCTGCCCTTGCCTGGCCCTGGGCACATCTCGCTCATCTGCGGCCTCCAGCTGTGCCCTCCAGCCCCACTTGCCGCCCCCTCAACTTTCGAACTCCTCTGAGCTGCCAGGAAGCCTGCAAGGAGTAAGGCAGTCTGGTTCCTGCAGGCAAAGAACTTTGCTTGGCGTTTGACTCGCCAGGGGCCTGCGGAGCGGAAATCGCAGACCACAGAAGGGCCGGGAAGGCTTGGGACGCGGTGTGGGGAGGGGCCCGGGCTAGGAGGTGGCGATTGGAAGGGTGGGGAATGCTTGCGGGAGGAGGAGTGGATTTAGAATCCTGTGAGAATGATGAGGGTGGGATTAGGATCCTCCTGAAAAGGTTTAGAATCCTTTGATAGGTGCCATCAGAAACCCTGGAAGGCAGGGATGGAATATTTGGATGCGTCGGATTAGAACCCGGGGGGGCGGATTAAAATCTTATGGGAACAGGGTGGGATCGCTCAGGAGAGAGATTAGAATCCCTAGGAGTAGGGTAATAAATCCTGAGGGCTGGGTTAGAATCTTTTCAAGAAAAGGGTTAGGGGCTTCCCTCGTGGCGCGGTGGTTGAGAGTCCGCCTGCCGATACAGGGGACACAGGTTCGTGTCCCGGTCCGGGAAGATCCCACATGCCGCGGAGCGGCTGGGCCCGTAAGCCATGGCCGCTGAGCCTGCGCGTCCGGAGCCTGTGCTCCGCAGCGGGAGAGGCCACAGCAGTGAGAGGCCCGCGTACCGGGAGAAAAGAAAAAAAGAAAAAAGGAAAGGGTTAGTATCCTTCCGTTGGCAGGATTAAAATCCTGCGGGCAGAATTAGAAACCTCCGGTAGGCGAGGTTAAAATTCCTTCAGATGTGAGATTCAAGATCCTTTGGGGCAGAATTAAGATCTCAGGAGGAGGAGATGAGGTGTTGGGGTTCTCGGAAGGGTGGGGTTTAGAATCCTTTAGGGTAGGATTAGGGCGATGGGAGGCAACGTTAGAATACATTGGGGGAGGTGTTAGGTTATTTGGGGGTTAGGACCTTTGAAGGACCGGTTAAAATTCTTGGGGGCGGGGTTATTATCCCTCAGGGACAAGGTTAGGATTCTTGGGGGCAGGGTTAGAAACCTTGGATGGGCGGTGTTTAAAAAAATCCTTAGGCGGCGGGATTAGGATTTTAGGAGGTGGGGACAGAGATTAGAGTCCCTGGGGTGGGGTTAGAATCTTCGGGGGCGGGTTTAAGACACTTGGGGGCGGGGTTAGCATCACCCCGGGCGCGGCTAAGGAGCCCAGATGGCCTGTGGGCGACACCGCGTCCCTGGTTCCACCCCGGGCGCACCGCCGGGAACTAGAAGCAAGTGGGAGGGACGCGGACAGTCCAGCACGAGAGGGGCCCCATAAGACGCGCTGCCCCGAAGCCCCTCTGAGCGCAGCCCCAGCCTCTTCTCGAAAGTCAGTCCATTTTCCCTAGGGCACGAGCGCCCGGGACGCCGGGGGCTGCCGAGCTGGGGGGGCGCTCGAGCTGCGAGGATCCGGGCTGCCCACGGGACGAGGAGCGGGCGCCCAGGTGAGTGCAGCGCACACGGGTTCGGGGACAGCGGCCCGTGACCCTCGGCCTGAGGGTCTTCGGGCTGCGGAGGGAACCCGGGGTGGTGAGCCGCGTAGGTTGGGTTGCCCGGGAAAGGGACCTTCGTGGGAGCGGCGGACAGGAGGTGGGATGCGGGGGCCGACCCGCAGGGGAGGGTGCCCAGATGAACAGCGGAATTGCCTGGCGGCGAGCCTGGGAAAGCTGTAGGGTGACTTTGTGCCTGAGCCGCCACTTCTCTGGGCACTCCAGGTTCCCCTTTTGCAAAAGGAAAAAAAAAAAAAGGCTTCACGGAGCCCGGGAGGGGAAGGCCCTTACGGTTCCTGGTGAGGGTGGGTGACCGTCACGGTCACGGCGGGTTGGCAGCCATAGTGGGGAAGGGGACAGCTGGCCGTAGGCGTGACGGTGCGAGCCCAGGCAGGGCTGCAGCTGGGTCAGCTCGCTGAGCTCCCTCCTCCTCCCAGCTAGGCCCTGATCCCCAGGGGGTCTAGGTCAAACCCCAAAACCTCCTGGACAGACAACAGGATGTGTGGCCCCTGACTTTCCTCCTTGTGAGACCTTGGACAAGTCACTCTCCCTCCCTAAATTCCAATTTCCTAATCTGCCAAAGAGGGCTACTAAGTCTTTCTTCCAAGGCTGCAGTGAGCTAGAATATGTTAGAGGTCATGCAAGTGACAGTTTAGTGTAGTGGTTAGGTAAAGGGTTTCTGGGAGCAACCTGCCTGTTGGACCTTGGGCAGCGGATTTAGCCTTTCTGTGCCTCCATTTCCACAACTGTAGAATGTGGATAATTAAAATATGGCTCCTTCATAGGGTTGTTCTGAAGATTAGATTGAGTTGCTGAAGGAACGCTCTTAGAGAACTGACAGGTCTAATTGCTTAATACGGGTTAACTGTTGTCATAGCTATTACAGTCTAGCCCGGTGATTCTCATATTTTAACAGAACAACAGAATCATCTAGAAGGCTTGTTAAAACACAAATTTCTGGGTCTTGACCCCAGAGTTCATGACTCCGTAAGTCTGGCACCGGACCCCAAGAATTTGCATCCCCAGGTGATACTGATGCTGCCTGTCCCGGGGACACACTTTGAGGACCACTTTGGCCATAACAGAGAAAGCCCTCAATAGATACTGGTTCTCTTCACTGCTTTATTTTCACTATCCTTTTTTTTTTGAGGGGGGTGAGGTTAAAATACAGAAAAGTGAAGAGAATAATATACTAAATATCCCAGGAACCCACCACCCAGAATTAACAAATGTTCACATTTTGTCCTGTTTGCTTCAGTTTTTTAAAAAATAATATTACTAAAAGTAACAGTTAAAATTGAAGCCTCCCCACCTTGTATCCCTCTCAGTTCTGTTTCTCTTCCTCCCCAGAGGCAACCTCTGTCATGAATTACAGTGCTTCCTGTCTGTGCCTTTAAAAAATGTATTACATATATGTGGGTACATAAACAATACATAAAATTGTTTTTCGTGTTTTAAGGATCTACATAAATGCTATCTAACTGTGCAATTCTTCTGCAGTTTCATTTTCCCTTGCCTTCTTATCATTAAGTTGTCAGGGTCTAGCCAGGATAAGAAACAGAGCTCTAGTTTATTCCTTCTAAGTGGAGGATCCCAGCAGGGGACCATCCTGCCTTACTTCTCATTCCCCTGGTGATGAACATACAGGTTATTCCATGGGTTCACGACAACACACAATACTGCTGGGGCCAGCCTGGATGTGTGGTCTTGGGTGCATGTACAGGTGTTTCTAGGGGGAAACACCAAGAGGCTGGATGGCTCTCCCGAGGGGCAGCTTTTGCGTATGAGGAGGACTGAGGCATGAAAGGGTCACCCAGGGAGTCTGGGGCAGAGAATAGAGAAGAAAGAATCTGGCTCTGCTGACCTTCCAGCTCTTTCTAGACCCAGGGCCACTGTCGCCTGTTCTCTGCTGCAGGAGGGCAAAAATCTTCATTTGTCTCGTTCACTATGACTGACACTTAGTAGATGCTGAAGCAGTGGAAGCATGAAACTTTTGCTGTTGTTTGTTTTTTGTTTGTTTTTTTGACCGCACTTCGCAGCTTGTGGGATCTCAGTTCTCCGACCAGGGATTGAACCCCGGCCACAGCAGTGAAAGCACTGAGTCAGGGAATTCGGGGAGTCAGGGACGGTCCACTGGACCATCAGGGAATTCCTGGAACATGAATCTTTTAAAAAAATTTTGGATAACAAACATTTTAGCTTATTTTTATAGTCTTCTTTTTTGTGCACATTTTATTTAACATAATTAGTAAAATGCTGCATATACAATTTTTATCCCACTTGTTTACTTAGTATTACATTGTAAGCATTTTTCCATGTCATTAAAACATCCTTGAATTCTGAATGGCTGAATAATATTCCACTGTTTGGAGGCACCATAATTTGTTTAACCATCCTAGCAAAGCACTTTTATGTAGTTTGTAATTTTTAAAACTATTTTTAGATGAACTTCGCATAACATTATAAAATTAACCATTTTAAAGTGAACAATGCAGTGGCATTTAGCATGTTCACAGTGTTGTGCAATCAGCACCTCTGTGTAGTTCCAAAACACCTTCGTCATCCCAGAAGGAAACGCCATACGTTAAGCAGTTACTCTGTTCCTCCTTCCTCTCAGCCCTTGGCAGCCACCAACCTGCTTTTTTGTATCGCTGGATTAATTTATTCTGGATATTTCATGTAAACGGAATCACACAAAGTCACACCTTTTGTGACCGGCTTCTTTCACTTAACGTAATGTTTTCAAGGTTCATCCAGTTAAATACTGACACATTTAATTCCTTTTATGGCTGAATAGTATTTCATTGTATGTATGCGTTACAATTTGTTTATCCATTCATCTGTAGATGGAAATTCAGGTTGTTTCCACGTTTTGACTATTGTGAATGGTGCTGCCATGAGCATGCATGTACATATATTTGAGCACCTGTTTTCAGTTCCCTTGGGTATATACTTAGGAGTTGAATTTCTGGGTCATATGGTAATTCCATGTTTAACTTTTGAGGAATCGCCAGACTGTATTCCACTACTTTATATTCCCAGCAGCAATGTACAAGAGTTCCAATTTTTCCACATTGTGGCCAACACTTGCTATTTTCCTTTTTAAAAAATTATTATTAGAGGGCTCCCCTGGTGGCGCAGTGGTTGAGAGTCCGCCTGCCGATGCAGGGGACACGGGTTCGTGCTCCGGTTCGGGAATATCCCGCATGCCGCGGAGCGGCTGGGCCCGTGAGCCATGGCCGCTGAGCCTGTGCATCCGGAGCCTGTTGCTCCGCAACGGGAGAGGCCACAACAGTGAGAGGCCCGTGTACCGCAAAAAATATATATATATATATTATTAGAGCCATCCTAATGGGCGTGGGAAGCATGAATCTTAATCTCACCCCAATCAGGATGCTCTGTGGGGCCCCTTACCCCAGAGGGTGAGGAAAAAGTTGTCTGCATTCAGAGGACTGGTCAGGGCTTGGACTTTAAGCTATTTTAGAAGTTAAGTCCCATGAGGGCACAGACATGTCTGTCTCCTAAACTACTGTATCTCTAACACCTGGCACCTGGCACATAGTAGGGCCACTCAAAAATACGGAATTGAGGGACGTTGAACAGTCCCTCCCTCCCTTGCCTAGGAGGTATTTCAGCAAGTAGGTGTATTTCAATTGACCCCACAAAGTGATTCTTTTTAAATTAGTTGCTAACATTTAAAGTCAAGAGAGCTCACATAAATCTGGATTTCTGTCTTCTCTTGAAAAACTGGAGGAGCTGACAGCCCTGGGACTAGAACCCCAAGGTTCTAGACCAATCTCCTGTACTCCTCTGCTATTGACTCATGGTAGCGTTGGTGATGCTGAATGGGGCTGCCCTGTAGACTGCCCCTGAGCTGTCCGGTTTGCGGCACCCTTGCCCGGACCACCTTCCTCATGTGGATGGCCCTGTGGGCCCCTATAGCCACTTGAGTTTTCAAGCCCAGCCCTCCAATCATGACAAGGCCTCCCTTTAAATAGAAAAGAAATGTCAGGCCCAGAGAGGGTAAGTAACTTTCCCAAAGTTACACACAAAGTTAGTAGTACAATCTCTCTTAGCCTCTGTCTTTCTAAGCAAACCCTCACAGCACATTTTTTTTTAAGTCTTTATTGAATTTGTTACAATCTTTGCTTCTGTTTTCATGTTTCCGTTTTTTCGCCACGAGGCATGTGGGATCTTAGCTCCCCAACCAGGGATCGAACCCGCACCCCCTGCATTGGAAGGCAAAGTCTTAACCACTGGACCGCCAGGGAAGTCCCCCCTCACAGCATTTTGATCCCCATCCCATTTCTCCGGTTCCCTCTACCCCAGGACTGGGAGTTTTAGTGTACTTTCAGAGGCAGGGGTAATGATACAGAAGAAACCCTTGCTTGAATGTAAAACGTGCCCCGTTCTTGGCAGTGGCTGTGGCCACACATGCTGCACCCTCTGGATGGCACTGCACAGGGGCTTGCATTCCTAATCCTGCCCTATGACACCTGCCCGAGCTCCCACCATCACCATGAAATCCTTTGGTCCAGGAGACTTAGGTGCAACCAAGAGAACAGGTTGCTCTGCCAGAGCAGTGAAGCACAGGAGACGGAGCACAGGAGACCTGAGTCTGAGCGCTGACATTGCCTCATACAAGTCGTGATGCATCAAGCAAATTCCTTCACTCTCTGAGTCTCAATTTCCTCATCTAAAAGATGGGAATAAGAATACTGCCTCATGATGCGTGCAGAACAGTATTCCTTTGATGTGAACACACACAAAAGATACTCCATATTTTCTATAGGCGTATATGTCTCAGGTTGAGTTGGCCCAGAAGCAGACCATAGAAAAGATTTCAAATGCATTTACTATTTAGTTTATTTGGGAGCAGATCCCAGAAAACCCTGGTAGGAGAGTGGGGAAGCAAAACAAGGAGAGAAGGCAGCCAATCAAGGTGTGTTATCAAGCCAGTCCCGCTGTGGGCACCTGGAGCTCATTTCCACTGGGAGCTGATGACCGCGCTTGAGAAGCAAAGGAACTGGGGTATTTATCTGCCTGCTCCTGTCAGCCACTGGTCGAGGGCTGCTCCTGAGGGATGGTGATTCTCTAGCACTTCCACTTGCCAAGCTCAAGGGCACAGCAGGCACCAAGGGCCACAGAGAAATCTCTTAGGCAAAGAGATGCAAGTGCTAGCAGTTGGACGTCCGGCGAGTGTTCAGAAATGGTGAAGCGCTGAGCTATGGGGCAGAGCGCCGACAGCATCTTCTCTGATATAGTACATGTATGCAGACGCACGTGCAGAGGCTACCTGGAGGGGGGAGGGGTGGCCGTGGAGAGCCTGTAAAGGGTACCTTACAAGCCTTACTCCAAGGGTGCCTTAGATTTCGCTGTATTGTTTTCAATTTTTCTTTTTTTAAATTTTTTGGCCACCCCACGAAGGCATGCAGGATCTCAGTTCCCCCACCAGGGATCAAACCTGGGTCCACTGCAGTGGAAGTGTGAACTCTTAACCACTGGACCACCAGGGAAGTCCTTGTTTTCATTTTTAACAAGGACGGTGTATTGTTTTACTAGGTGATGAAAGATAATTTTAAAAACAAAAACACATACCCACCAAAACAGAAAAGAATAGGCTCTGTCAACTATAAAAGAATAAGTGTAAAAGGGTCAGAGGATGTGTTTTTTTGGCTTTGAAGTTTCCATTTACTGAGGACAGATTTGGGGGCAGCTGACCTCGGAGCACGTTGGGAGGTTGAAGTGAAAAGTTGTCCCTGGGGCGAACTGACCACCATGTCCTTTCTGAAGGGGGCCACCTCCACTCAGCTTCAATCGAGGAAAGACTTTGTTCCTCTCCAAGCAGAGATAAACAAACATGGAGAGTCCTTCTCAGTTTAAACACACATTTGTAACTATTGTTTAAATGGGGAAATCTAGGGCACCCTGGCAGCTAAAGGGCACTTTGTTCAATTAGTCAAGAATTTATTGAGCACCTACTGTGTCCTAGTTTTGCACACTAGTATATAGCCAGGTACCAAACAATCATTACCCTCATGTATCTTACTTTCTATGGGAGGACAGATGATACATCCACAGGTAACAATAGGTGTGTTAGTTCAGGTCCTTTGAGAAGCAGACTCTCAGAGAGATTAAATGTGCCAGAAATTGATTAGAGGGAATGCCTGTGGGAGAAGCTAGGAGAGGCTAGGAGAGCCATCAGATAGCAGGTGCGTCTGACTCCAAATGAAGGAAGGAGGGAGGAAGGAAGAGAACAAGCAAGGAAGGGAAGGTGGAAGTGTCTTAGACTGCAGGGCAGTTCTAAGGAAGGTTGGCAAGGCTGTCAAAGAGCCCTTAGCCGAAGTCTCCTATCAGAGGTCCCCCTGGCACGGGCCTGCCTCAGTATCCCCGCCACACTCAGTCCCTGGCTGGGAGCAGCCCATGGCAACAGTGACGGTCTTCAAAGCACAGCAGCTGGGGCCATTTGTCAATTCTGCTCTCAGTAGAATTGCCACGTTAGGTGGTGGTTAAAGCCATGAAGAATAGAGCTGGGAAGGGGCCAGAAAGTGTTGGGAGTTGGGGGCGGAGTTCCTATCTTAGCCAGGGTGATGAGGGAAGACCCCTCTGAGAAAGTGAGATCTGCAAAGAGATCTACATGAAGAGAAAGAGGCTTTCTGGGTGACGAACATTCCAGAAAGCAGCATGTGCAATGGTCCTGAGGTGGACACATGGTTGGTGAGTTGAAGAGTAGCAAGAGGCTAGTGTGGCTGAAATGGAAAAATCAAGGGCGGGCTGGAGGAGACAGGACTGTGAGGTTGAGGGGATTCCAGGTCATGGAGCCTTGCCAACCATAGAGGGGAGTTGGGCTTTTACTCCAAGTGAGATGGCAGCCCCAGGAGGTTCTGAGCAGAGGAGCGACATGACTTGACTTATATTTTTAAAAGGCTCACTTCTGTAAGAGGCAGAATGGGGATTCAAACCCAGCTCTTTCTGGCTTCAAATCCCATCCTATGTTTTCCAAACTTCCCTGCCCCCTGCCTACCTTAAAGATAGTATTATTCTAAGGAGGCTCGCAAGTGCCCTTGAGTTCTGGAGTTGACCAGGTAACATTGAGTTCTGGAGTTGACCCAGAGGTAACATTGAACATGCTAAAAACTTACTACATGTTTGGAACAAGTGGTTGGAACACATGCATCTCAGAGCCAACCCTCTGGCCAAGTGAGGCAAATGACCAAAGGCCCGAGTTCCTCTTCAGTGTGTTGCTCTGTCACTTGCTTTTTTGTAAACCAGGGCATGACACCCGCCCTCTCTGGGGCTGCTGCTTCCATCTGTAAAACAAAGGTCTCTCCAGTCCCTTCCTGTTTGCAAAGTCAAAGTTTTGAGCTCTTGATCAGAAAGAAGCTGAGGGTCAGAAAAGGGAAGAGATGGGGAGACAGGGGTGACCCCTAAATGTCCATTATGGATAACAGTCACTTGGAGGTTTGGCTGGTTCATTCAGAAGACAGTCAGGGAACTCGAGAAGAGGGAGCTGTAGGGCTCTGCACTCCTGAAAACTCTTCAGGGACTTGGTCCCTCATAGCGAAATGCTTTCTCCCCCACACCCATGGCTGAGCTATTCAGAGAAGGGAAGTTTCCTCTAACTGGACAGTCTTGAGCCCTGGGCCTCTGGCGGTCTGCCTTCCTAAGCTTCCTGTTTGTGTTAACTCATCCCCCCTCCCCTTTCCCCACTGCAGCTTCTGAGGCTGACCCAGTGAAGTATGAGAGGCAGGAGAGCTGAGTTCTTGTTGTACTTGCCACTGATCACCTGGGGATGCTCTCTGCCATGGGCCTCCATTTCCCCATCTGACAGGTGGGTTCATAATTCTGGTCCTGCTGACTTCAGCCAAGTATGGTCAGGCCTAGAGAGGGTTGAACACAATATATTCATTCCACAAATATATATGGAAGCCCTTTCTAAGCATGGCTTCAGTGCCGTCATCTTCATGGGGTCCATACTTCACACACCCTCACCTACTCTAATGGGTCTAGTACTCTCTTTACTTTCTTCCATCAAACTTCCTATCAAGGCAGTCTTTTCCCTAAGCCATTAACACTTGAGTATGAATTGCAATCCCTTGTAAGAATTTCCTTTGCACTGGGCAGGACCCTTTGAGGTTTAAGGGAGCAGAAATTTAACTCAAACTGGCTCAAACAGAAGAAGGGGGTTATTGGAAAGTCCACGAGCACATCAACTTCAGGTAGGGCTGGAGAATCTGTATTTCTTCATTTCTTGGCTCTGTTTGCAGCTACAAGCCTCTTTTCCAGCCAAACGGATGATGCTCACGGGCCAGGATTGAGTCACATGCCCATCTCTACTTCTATTACTGATTGGCCAGACTTGGTCACAGACCCACCCCTACATCCAGAGGTTGAAGTCAGCTTTACCGCAATCCATGGGTTGAGAATGGGGGAAGGGTGGTTCCCAAAGAAAACTGGGGAGCTGTTGTCAAAAGAAGGAGTAGATGCTACTCAGGAAAGAACTATAGCTGTTCCCTTCAGAGAACTTATCATCCAACATCTCACTTCATATTTGGGGAAACTGAGGCCCAGAGAGAGGCTGGGACTTGCCTGAGGTCACACAGTGAGTCTGTGGCAGAGGTGGGACCAAACTCCAGGGCTCCTCTCCCCCAGCCCTCACAAGCCTCTGCTTGAGCCTAAAAGCTCCTAGAAAACCATCTCCCGCCCAATCCACAGGATGCACAGGCAGGACCTGGGCTTGGCTCTGAGAGTTCAGGAGGCGGCTCTGAGGCCTCCACAGCCAGCACGGTGACCATGGGAGGCAGCCAGGCCAAGCAAGCTGGACTTTCTCATTTCCCTTCCATGCAACACCTGCAGAAGCTGAGGGGACGAGGAGCCGGTTTCAGGTCCCAGGAGTTCAGCAGTGACCTGAGCAAGTGTCTTTGTCAGGGATCAGCTGTTCTAAGTTAGTCTGGGGCCAGGCAGGCCACTTCTGCTCTCAGAGCCTGGTTTCGAATCAGATTAGACAAGAAACATGTGTTTTCAGAAATTTTAAAAAGCCTTTCACATCTCTGTCCCACAAGCTTGAGAAGCAAGTGCCTTCTATCATACAGGGAAGAAAATGAGGCTCAGAGAGGGGAAGTGACTTACTCAAGGTTACACAGCCAGTCAGTGGCAGAACTGGGATCCAAACCCAAGTATTCAGACCCCAAGTTTGACCTTCATTCCACTACATTGGTTGGTCTCAAATTTTAGTGTGATAAGAATCTCCTAAAGAATTGTTAGAAATGCAGATTCCAGGCCTACATCCCCAGAAACTCTAGTTCATTCAATCCAGAGTGTGGCCCAGGAATATGCAAGAATCAGTGAGGACTCTTTGGGTACAAGTGGCAGAAATCCAACTCAAACTGGCTTAGGCAGAATTGAGAATTTACTTGCTCATGAATTACAAAAATTCTGAGGTTGGAAAGTTTTAGGCATAGCTGGATCCAGGTGTTCAAACATGTCTTCAGGAATCACATTGTCTCCATTGTTCAGCTCTGCTGTCCTTTGTGATGGCTTCACTCAAAGGCAGTCCCTCCCTTCATGATGTCAGGATGGCTCCCAAGAGCTCCAGTTTTCTACATCCCTATCTACATCTATACCCACATCTATACCTGCATCCACATCCACAGCTACATCCACATCCACATCTATAGCTACATCCACATCTATAACTACATCTCCATCCACATCCACATCTCCATCTACATCTATACCTACATCCACATCCACATTCATATCTACATTGACGTCCACATCTATACCTACATCTACATTCACATCCACATCAACGCTTATGGAAAGAGAGTGCCTTTTCCCTAATTTTTCCAGCAAAACCTCAGGGCAGACTCTGCCTCGGCTAGGATCACGTACATACCTATAACTGAACCAAGCACCATTTGTTGTCGTGGAACATGGAATTCTCGAATGGGCTGGGCCTGTATCAAGTTGTCAATCCCTGAAGGCAAGGGTGGGGTAGCCCCCTGAAAGCCCATTGAGTGGGAGAAGCTGGTTGCCCAAGGAATATCCAGGCACTGTTATCAGAAAAGGGATGGATGCTGAGGAAGCAAGAGCAAAAAATGTTCATCTGCCCGGTTCTCAATTAAAATGATCACGTGAATCACCTGAGCCTTGTTAAAACGCACATTCCGATTTGGGAGGTGGGGCCCGAGATTGCATTTCTAACGCCTCCCGTACGAAGATGCTGCTGGTCTTCATGCTGGCCACACTCTGAGTAGCCAGGCACTCTTACATTTCTCACTCAGTTCAAGCAACTGTGCAGCCCCCACTCTGCAGAGAAGCCCTGGGATATATAAACCTCTTCCCTCGCCCTCTCCCCACCCCCATCCCATGGTTTCCAAACCCACCCAAACATCAGCGTCATGTATTTGGGGACTACTTGTCAACATACAGCAGACTTTGCTGCCAAATCACTGTTCATTGTGTTCTCCAGTGACCTTTATAGGATGATCCACATAATAAATTCTCTTTTGAATTTAGTGCTCAAAAAATATTTGTTTCTCTCAGTAAATTGCCATGCTTCCTGGGATTTTATGTTAACAATGTACAAATTGCCATTTTTATCTTGGCTGCTAGGAAACTCAGAGATAAATCTACTGCTCAATGGCAGTAGCAGTAGCACCCTAGGCTTCTGGTTCAATAATCTTTCCTTTCTAAATGGTGTAGCATAACCCTTTTTGAGTCTTGAAGTGCTCTGTATATGGTTTAATATTATAAGCTCCCTCAAATCCTTTTTGAAAGTCAGTGCTTCTTTGGAACATTCTTGAGTTTCCCCCAATCTTTATTGAAATCCTTCCCATTCTTCAAAACCCAACTCATTAACCTGCTGCTCAATTATTATAAACAGGTTGTTTTTCCTATGAACAAACTAACATACACATGTTAGTGGCAGAACCCGGATATATATTCATTTTACAAAATGGCTTGATATTATATATGTTTTGCAGTTTGCTTTTCTCACTCAGTAAGTATTGTAGCAGTCTTTGCATGGCTCTGACTGTCCTTGCCAATGCCTAACAGCTTCTTGGGAATGTAGTTCTGTATGTCCAGTCTTCCCATCCCAACTGGAGCAGGAACCAGGTCCTGATGCTTTTACTTTGGCCTGACCACATAAAGCGTGGGCTCTGGGCATGTATTTACTCACTAACGGCGCATTATGCTCCTACCGTGTGCCAGGGAGGCACTGAGCTAAGCGCTGAGGGACACAGATGTGAACAAGACCAGCCTCTGCTGTGCTGCAGAGATGGAAACCTTCTGTATCTGCACTGCTGAGTACAGTAGCTTGAGCCACAGACAGGTCTTGAGCACGTGAAACACAGCAAGTCCTAGCTGAGATGTGCTGTACGTGTAAAACACACCCTGGGATGTGAAGACTCAGCATGAAAAAATATGTATATATAAAGTATCTCAATGATAATTTTATATTGATTCCATGTTAATAATTTTGACATATTGGGAAAAATAAATACATCTTAAAATTAATTCCCTTGTTTCTTTTTACCTTGAAAAAATGTGGCTGTAGAAAATTTTTAATTATATACGTGGCTCACGTTACATGGCTAGGTCTAGTGGTCGTGAAAATAAGCATTTCTGAGGCCGCTCCAGACCAGGCAGTAGAATGGTTCTCTTGACTTAGCGGGAAATCACATTTTATGCAAATTTGACTCCTGCTAGTACATCACTTTAAAAAAAAAAAAACTTTATTGTGCAAAAATTGAACTAACGGGAATTCCCTATTTTAAAAAGTTAACTTCTAGAGTACTGTGGTATCTCTACACTTGTAGGCCAAAGGACTTGCAAACGGTGCTTGCTTTATGCTCCAGGGCAGTGCCACATCTGCTAGGGAATGGAAATGGTTAAGGTTAACATTTCTGTCGAACTTATTGTGTGGCAGACACCTTTACACTCCTCAACTCATCTGTGATTGCAGCCACCCCGGGAGGTAGAACCCCACCATCCATGGATCATGCATGTTCATGCCTGGGGAGACCCATCCCTCAAGACCCTGTGGCCATGCTGAATATGTAACTTGATGACGTAAGGCATACCCAATAGGTACTGAGAGAGGTGGAGGGAGCGGCTGTACTTCACATAGCTATGCTCTTCCCAGAACACCCTTAAGTTAATCAAAATATATGAAACATAATATAATTTTGTCATACAAAACCACACAATATGCTGTTTTATTTCCCACAAGTGTAAACCATATTTATCACAAGTCAGAGAGGTATTGGTTTTTGTTTTCGATGCATACAAGTACATTATAAAGCACTGATTCATTGCAATCATTTTTCAAAATAATGATCTAGCGCTCCAGGAGTCTGGATTAGTTCCTTACTTTATTCGCAAAAGGCGAATGAAGCAAAAACCGCTCAAGTCTTGATGTGGTAAACTGTTCCCAGTTCCCACCAGGACAGACAGAAAACATCCTTGTAAATAAAAAGAATCTTAAAAAAATAACTCTCGTTAACCTAGGAATTCGGGGTTATTTCTTAAGCCACAAACACATGTTTATTTTAACAAGATAAGTATAACTGAGTTCTAACTGCTTTAGAAGAAAATTGTGACTGTGTAGAGATGAGGAAGACAGTTACTTCCTTATGTGGCGGCTCACAGCCTATCTTCTCAGCAAATACATGTGCACATTTTGAGAAAAGAAAGAAAAAGTTTCTGCCACTTTAACAATTAAGTTTTGACTCTGATCAGGTAAAAGTGTTTTCTTTAAGTGTCTTTAAATTTGATTAATCCACCAGCAAAGTCTGTCAGCTCTACCTCCAAAATGTCCCCCGAATCTGTCCACTTCTTACGCCCTCCTCAGTAGCCACCACCCCGGGCCAGGCCACCATCATCTCAAGCCTGGACTCCTGCAGTGGACGGGGCTCCCTGCCCTGCTCACTAAAGTCCACACTCCACCGAGCAGCCAGTGGGATTATTTAAAGTACACACTGAACCCTGTCATCCTTCTGCTTGAAACTTTC
Organism: Grampus griseus; assembly: GCF_964374135.1. Classification (NCBI taxonomy): domain Eukaryota; kingdom Metazoa; phylum Chordata; class Mammalia; order Artiodactyla; family Delphinidae; genus Grampus; species Grampus griseus. Next base: position 62,532,974 of record NC_139008.1, read on the forward strand.
CATGGTTTCCCATCATCCTTAGAATCAAATCCAAACTCCTCACAACATGGGGCATCCTTGTCACATGCTATCCTCTCTCTGCTGCCTGCGGTCTCCAGTCACACTGGCCTCCTTTCAGTGCCTGATTCTCTTCAATCACATTCCTTTGCACTTGCTGTTCCCTCTGCCTGGAACACTGTTCCCTCAGAGTGTTACATAACTGGCTCCTTTGTGTCAGTCAGGCCCCAGGTCCAATATCACCTCCTGAGAGAGGCCTTCCCCAACCGCCCTGTGTAAAGGGTCCCCACATAGTTGTTCCTGATCACATCCTCTTTTATCATCCTCACACTTTTCACTAACTGAATTTATCTTGTTATTTATTTGTTACCTGTTTATCGTCTGTGTCTCCCATCCATCTCCAGAGTGAGCTCCGTAAGGGCATGAACTTGCTTGTCTTAATCATGGTTTAGAAGAGTGCTCAGTAAATGTTTGCTGAGTAAATGAATGGTTGAATGACCAAATAAATCCATGAGAGAAAGAAGGGAAGGAAGAAAAAAAGAAAAAGGGGTGGGGGGGAGGGAGGGAAGAAGGAAGGAAGCTGTTAGAAGGCAACTAGAAAATGATGTGAGGAATATGATGACCTTGATTGTTTGAGCCACATTATGTGACCTGATCCTTATCAGTTTATATAAAATGTTGACGTTATATAATGAGAGTATAGTTTTACTTCACCATTTGCTCTGAGCCTGACTCTGTGTTGAGTATTTCCCCACCCACGTGCTTTCTCGTCCTCCCAACGCCCGGCGAGTAGGTCGTATTATTATCCCCACTTTGCTGATGAGGAACTGAGACTGGGGAGCAGGGGGCATGGTAAGTGAGCTGCTAGCTGGGGAGGGAGGGGTCAAGCGTCAGCTCAGGCTTTCTGACCCCAGAGCTGGCAGCTCCCACACCCCCTCCCCCCACTCTGGTCTGAGGCTCCGCCTGTTGAATTTCAATGATCATCACGATTTATTCTCTGAATAAACTCCCCATCGCAGGGGTCCTTGGTAGCATGACTACAACAGCTTGTCAGCTCTGTGTGGGTGCGGGCCAGACGTGGTGTGGGGAAGCCCAGAGATGACAAGGGCAGAGTGAGCTCCACGTGGCCAGGGTGGGGTGAGGGGGGCAGAGAGGGGGAGGGGAGACAGGGAAGGTGACAGGGTGCCAGCCTGGGAACACGGGGTCTAGAGCCCAGCATCAAAGACTCCCCCGTGTGGGGCTCAGAGCAAGCGGGGCTCATCTCCCTTCTCTCTACCACAGGATGGGGTGTGTGAAGTCCAAGTTCCTCCGGGATGGAGGCAAGGTCTCAAAAACGGAGCCCAACACCAGCCCACACAGCGCTTTGTATGTGCCGGATCCCACGTCCTTGGGCAAGCGGGTGAGTTGGGGAAGAAAGGGGAGACCGACGGCAGCCCGGGGGCTGCCCCAACCTGCCCTCACCGCTTCCTGTTTTCCCAAGGGCGAGCAGGGTGAGCCTGGGGTGAAATGGAGCTTACAGGTCGCCAGCAGCTCCCTGACTCCCCAGGATACACCTGCACCAAGCACCCAGGACGGGGATGTCACTGCCCCTTGTCCCACTGCCCAGGCCTTGGCCCATCAGCCTGGGTGACCAGGTCCCAGGGGGCATGGCCGGCCTCACACCTAGGAAGTACCATAAGCAGTACTGAGAGTCATGAGTGAGCAGGTTAGTGACAACAGCAGTTGAAGTAATGACAGGAATGATGACAGTATCAGCATCATGGCAGTAACTGTAATAACAATGGTAGCAGTAACAGAAACAACAATACTAGTGGGAATACAACAGCAATAGCAGTAGGAACAAAAGCAGAAAGAGTAAATGAGAGAAGTGGTAATACTAGCAGAGGTTATTTGCTTACTTCTCTTACACTTCTACAGAGCTTACGATGAACCAAGCCCTACCTTAAGTGCATTACTGTTACTAACACCTTTAATCCTCACAATAGTGCTCTTGTAGGTCACAATTTATATTATACCCATTTTACAGATGAGACACAGAGAGATTAAATAACTTGCTGAAGACCACCTGGTTGTAAGGATTGAACTTGGGCAGTGCAGGTTCCAATGTCCCAGGGGTAGGAACAAGAGTAACAGAGCCAAATGCTAGTGACAGGAACAGTAGTCGTGGTGGCAATAGTGGGGGTCCTGGGAGCAGTAGTTGCCATAGAAGTAGCCCCACTAGTAATGGTAGTTGTGATAGTCAGAAGAGCCGTAGCAGTAGCAATAGTAGTGATTACAATAATCGTACTAGTAAAGGGACAACAGTACTAAGAGCAGCAATAACAGTTGTAATAACCATTACTGTTCTTTGAAAACCTACTATGTTCCGGGCACTGGAGTGAGGTATTTCTGTTCATTAATCCTCACCAAAAACTGAGGCTGGAGTTACTTTACTTTACAGCCAGGCTGACTGAGGCTCAAAGAGGTTAAATGGCTCCCCTGGGCTCATACCGCTGGGAAGCAGCAGAGCTGGGTCTTCCTAAACTCAAGGCTAGGTTCTCTCTCCTATGGGATTCTTTCGTCCATCCCCTTACCTGAGGCTGTCCAGGAAGGACAGCCTCTGCTCGCTGCCTGCAGAGGCAGGGGTGCACTCTTTTCTGGTGCCCCTTAGAAGGTTCTTCCTTGTATTGAAGGCAGGCATATTACCCCATAACCCTTACTCCTGGATCACACACCTGCCCCTTAGTCCTGCCCCAAACACATGGAAATGGGAGAAGACTGGAATATTCACCTCCCTCCTTCTGACACTTGACATCTACTAATACAGCCTGAGGTTACACGAGATCCTGAGCTGACATCCTAAACCCTAAGTCGCTCCCAGGTCTGCTTCTCACCTGGCCTGCACGTCCCGGGGCCCTTTCTGTGGCCAGGGCTCCAGGTTCTCAGGTTCTCTGAGGCCTTCTGCCTTGTCAGCAGTGGGAAGCAGAGGATTTTCTCCCACCAGTTTCTGGCTGTTCTCTCTGAGCATCAGGTTTAAGGGACGCTATTATCAGCCATTCACTGTTCCCCTCATTCAGAGCACTGGTTCAGCAGTAAGTTAGTAACTGAGAAAGGGTTCCCAGGTCATATCAGTTTGCAAAACACTGGGCCAAACACTCCTTCCCTGTAGGACTCAGAGCCTTTATAAATCTTTGTAATGGGCTTTGTGACTCTCCCCAAAAAGGATATACTTCTTAGTGTTTCCCAAACCTATTTCTTTAAATTAATGTTTACTTACGTGTGTAACACACAAATTCATTCTCCTTGAAAATAAAAATCACAGATTTCAGTGAAAGCTACAGTCTCTGCTGACCAATGCCCCACACCCTACCTCAGAGGTATCAGCTGTTGTCAGTTTGGCATGGAACCTTGCAAACCTTTTTCCATGAATTTACACTCACATGTGTACAGCATGTGTCCACAGAAAGTGTTTAGGATGTTTGAGTATGTGTTTTATACCAATGTATCATATTTACCATTCTGAACTAGCTTTGTTTACTCAACAATATATCTTTGAGGTCTCATTGTGTCAGGAAGGAAGCGGCCTCCCTTTTATAAGGGCTGCTTAGAGCACCACAGTGTAGGAACCAATTCCCCTTTGGACAGACACTTATGTTGTTTCACATACATAGTGGAGCCTTTATTCATGAGCCACGTTGGTAGACCCAGGGTTTCTTCAAACATAGCTTGGAAAACACTGATCGGGACCAAGCCCCTCACTGTATGTTGAGGAGAAGGCACAAGTACGTCCCCCAGTATGTCCAAGGCTGAAGGCAGAGCCTACAACCCAAGAGACCTGCATCCTTGTGCTGCCTGTGCCCCTAATGTGCTGTGTTACCTTGGGTACTTCCCAGCCCTCTCTGGGCCTCCTCCCATGACTCACGGGGCTGGGATATCCTTTTTGACACAGACCTTCCGTGGCTACACACACACTATTGGATTCATCCCCTTCTCCCATTTCTTCCCCACAGTGGCCTGACAGTAGCAACGGCAACCCACCAGGGTCCACAGAGGGTAAGTAGCTGGCAAGCACGTGTACTGGAGTCATGTTATGTAGCGGATTAGGTTAGGTTCTCAGTCAGAGCTTGAGGCAAAAATCCCAAACAGTCAAAACCACTCTTGAAAATCCCATAAATTTCCCCCAAAGTACTTAGTACAAGCTATTGTTTTTCTATAATGTTGTTTCATAACATGAACAAAACTCCGTTAGCTTTAAACTCAAGAATCACAGCTGGCATGGCAAGATGCTTACTTATATCACAAGACAGACACATCAAGGGGTCCAGGGCTGGGTGCCAGGTGTTGGGGTGGGAAACACCCAGGACTGTGGGTGTGCTCAGATAAAGCCTCACCATCCCACATGTCTCTCTTCCCAGCAGGTTCTGAGGAGATCATTGTGGTTGCCTTGTATGATTACGAGGCCATTCACCATGAAGACCTCAGTTTCCAGAAGGGGGACGAGATGGTAGTCCTGGAAGAGTGAGTCCCCATTCCACTCCCCTCTAAGACATACCTATCTCCAATACTCAGTTTTGCTCTCTTGTGCTTCAGTAAAGGACCTGATAAACTATATTACACTAGGGTGTAAATGACTGATGAGAACCTGATCGTAATAAAGGAAGAAGAGTTTGCTGTTAACCTGGCTTACAGCCACAGTAAAGGGGCTTGCATACTTGCTAATGGCTCATCCAGGCAAGGATGGACAGTAGAAAGTGCTTTCTCAGGGAAGCCTTCCTTGGACTCCTATGATTAAGCTGCAGCCTTACCTATGGACCAGACCCTGCTGAGGTGACTTTGCATTCAGAAATCCATGGATCTCTGAGCTTGCTACCTCCACTCTCCTACCATCTTCACCATCAGTGGATGTAGTGTCTAGTATGTCCTGGGGCCCAAGGATGGGAGTGGTTATGCTTGGTCAGACTCCTGAGCCCACTCCTTCTGGCTCTCAGCCCCAACGAGCCACTGTGAGTCTGCCATGGGCATAGGGCCCCACCTTACATATGGCTAATAAGGCCAAGGCCACAAGTCCAGGGAATAAGAGTGAGGCCACAAACCTAGGACTCTGAATGCAGGTACAGGGCTTGATTCTAGCCCTGGGCGGACCTTCAGAGGCACAGTGGGGATTGTTGTAAAGGTATTTACCTTAACGGGGTGAAGGCTGGGAGCGGAGACAGTAGTGGCCCTGCCCTTCACCCTACCGGCTTCCTGGTGTTGGGGGTATTCCAGGCCAACGCTGGGGGGCCCAAGAGGACGAGGAGTGGTCCTCCTGCCCTCTGACCCCTTTGCTTCCTCCTGTCCCTCAGATCTGGGGAGTGGTGGAGAGCACGATCCCTGGCTACCCGGAAAGAGGGCTACATCCCAAGCAACTACGTTGCCCGAGTCAACTCTCTGGAGACAGAAGAGTGAGTATTCTATTTCCCCGCCCTCCAGAAGGAAGCATGAACAGAGCCAGCCTTGCTCCTGCCTCAGGGCCTTTGCACTCACTGTCTCCCCTGCCTGGCACGCTCTTCCTAGGGCTCTTTGCCTGGCTGGCTCCTTCTCATCTTTCCAGTCTCAGAGAGGCCTTCCCGGTCTCAATCAGGTCCCCTCTGAGATTCTCTCTCTCTCATGGAAACCCATTTTACTTCCTTCTAGACACTTCTCACTAGCAAAAATGATCTTGTTTCCTTGGTTGTTCACGGGTTCGCTGTCTGCCTCCCGCACCTTGAGAACCACTGACCTAAATACCTATGTGAGTCTTACACTCCTGGGTTCTTGTGTCTGCATCAAGAAACTGCTCACAGAGGCTGCTTCTGGGGAGGGCAGCTGGGGCACTGGAATCAGCGTGGGATGAGATCTTATTTCCTCATCTGCCTTGAAATAGGCAATATTTTCAAATGTTTCAAAATGCAAATGGTGCAGAAGGACCTAGGATAAAGAGTGAAAAGTGTTCCTCCCACCCTATCCCCACCCAGCTACTTCCCTTCCAGAAGCAACCAGTTTCTTGTACGTCCTCCCAAATGCTTTATACTTGATTAAGAAAATACATATATCTCCCTCCATTTTACACAAGTGGCAGATTGAACGCACACTGTTCTACTCCTTTTGTTCAGCTCTTCCGTGCAGCACCTACAGTATCCTCCTTTTCACAGCTGCAGTGTCTGTCACGTAGATGCCCCACCATCCCCTGCCAGCGGTCACTTAAGCTGCTTCCAGTCTTGTGCTGCGGTGAATCTCCTTGCGTATATGTCACTTCCTCCTGTGCAAGATCGGTGGGATAACTTCCTAGGGATGGAATTGCCAGGGAGATAGCGGGATAACTTCCTAGGGCTGGAATTGCCAGGGAGATATCTCTTACTCTGTACCCTTTAACATTGCTTGAACATTTTACCATGGCATGAATTACTTTACCAAATGAGAGCAAAGAAGGCAAGTGGGGGGTGTAGAATGGTGACTAAGACCTTGGGCTCTGGAGTTAGACTGCCTGGCTTTGAATCCTGCCCCCACCACTTCCTAGCTCTATGACGCCAGGCAAGTTACTTGCTTTCTCTGTTCCTCAGTTTCCTCATCTATAAAGTGGGGATAATAAAGGCAATGATTCCACAGAGTTGTTGGGTGGGTAACAAGAACTTGAGGAATGTCAGCTGTCTGTCTCCCCAGTTGATAGCAGAGGAAACAGGAGTCCAGAGAGGGAAAACGACGTGATCAAAATCACACAGCAGATTTGTGGCAGGGTCAAGGCCAGCTGACCTCTGGTCTGAGGTTTTTCCATCACAGCCCATGAACTACTCCTCAGGGAACGGGTTTGTTTGCTGCTGCTTGAATTTTTCCACCCAAGATCCCAAACATCCAGGGAGTATGAAGAAAAGGTCCAAGGATATGGTCCCAAGTAGAAAATCATTTGAAATCTCACCTTTTATCTTAGAAACGCATGCCGACTTTATATTCACTCTGTATCCACAGAGGAGGATGAACTGTGGCAGTAACAGAGCTCAGCCCTCACTCACGTGGGCCTCCAAGACCCTGAAAAGATGGTCAAATGTTCTTGTGAAATTTGGAGAAGTAAGATTTTTGACCGCAGTTGGTTAAGACCGCTGTATTTTTCCACCCAATCTTTCTGTTCATCACCTTATCCCTCCCGTTGGGTGGTGCTGGAACGACCACGAGCATTTTGTATTTGTAACGCTGTGTTACTTTTCTTGAAGAAAGCTCCCCAAATTGCATAAGTTTCAGCCTCAGCAAACTGGATTCACCAGTTTGGTAAAATGTCTGTTTTAATGTTAAAATATTAAAAGAATGGTTGTTTTCCCCAAAAGAATCTGAGTAAAATTGATCCCGCAGGAAGCCTGGCCCTCAGAATCCTGGTGCCGGGCAAGAGCACTGAGAGCCAGCCAGGACTGTCCGCCACGGGTTCACACGCTGCACCCCCCTCCCCTCCAGGTGGTTCTTCAAGGGCATCAGCCGGAAGGATGCAGAGCGCCAACTCCTGGCCCCTGGCAATGTGCTGGGCTCCTTCATGATGCGGGACAGCGAGACCACCAAAGGTGATGCGGGCCCTCCCAGCCCTGTGTCCCTGCCCACCCACCCCTACCCCACGGGGAATGCCCCGGGGGATGGGGGCCTGAACAACTCACCAGCCCACCACGGCTTCCAAGCTTCCTCCGGCCCTTTGCTCAAGCCTAGTTTGGGCCTTCTCAGCCCCCAGAGCTGCCGGCTTAGGCCAATGGAAGTAGGAGGCAGTGACCGCCCCTAAAAACAACATCCTGCTTGTATTCTTTTAAATATCCATCAAAATATATCTTGTCCCTAGACCTGACTCTTCCCTCTCTCCATACGAAAATGGGTGGCCTCCTCCCAAAGGAGGGCCTTCGCTAGGACCCTGCTTAAAATAGCTCCTTTGAGGTATTTGGAAGTTTTGATGTTGGAGGCCTGCTTCCTGAAATTTCTGTGCTGTGAGGGTGGCTTTGTGCCGGGTCATCGCACAGGAGGCAAGAGCAGTGCCCCAAAACAGTGCGTAACTCAAACTGACATCAACTGAGGCCAGTTTTCCCAAAGGAATGAATGTAAGTAGGAGTCTCGTGATTTCGGATTTCACACACAGAGTGGACCTTTACTACGGTGTTTAGTCTCAAGACTGCCTGGTTCAAAGAAATCAGTAAATTGCGTAAAGTGTGACCTCACAGTACCCTGGGCAGTTTTGGGGCCAACAATCGAAGGCATCTGTGTGACCTTCTACTCACTCCCTAGATATCTGAACTGGGGAAGCCTGAATGTGGCTAGAACACCACTCAAAATCAGTGTTTTGGGTCAGTGAATATTTGGGCTTTATTTCCTCCCACCCAACAAGCCCCTTTTCAGCCCCCAGAGGAAAAGAAATGGACAAAAAGGTAAAGCCGTACACAGCCCTCGGCTTCTCTTCTCCCGCTGGGCCATCCTGCACACAGGGGCAGACCTACGGGGCAGGAAGGTGAGCTTGGGCCACTGTCACAGCCCTCAGAGGTGGGGGCATAGGCGGGTTCGCCGAGTTAATAAAACTTGCAGCACAAGTGCCCCAAATCCTATCCTGCTTCTTCTTGGATTCTGCTTCTCCCCACCCAGCATCGGCCAAACCAGCCTCACCTTGACTGGGCAGAGCGGCTAAGAGTGGGGGGTCCCAGAGCCTGCTGCCTGGGTTTGACTCCCAGCTCTGCTACTTACAAGCTGTGTGACTGTGGGTGAGTTACTTCACCTCCCTGGACCTCAGTCTCCTCATCTATAAAATTGTGGTGATGAAGAACCTCTACCTTGTGGGGTTATTCATTCACTATAGTGAATAATATCATTTATCATAATACATATAACTATAATTCATTATAATGAATATTATTCCTATTCATTCATTTTTTCTTTCATTCATTTTTTATTCAGACAAGGTTCTTAGTGGCTAGCATGTATGATCAACTGTTATTCATGCAACAGTTTAAACCTCCCCCAAATCCTAAGACATGGTGCTACTGTGGTAGAGAAAACTGAGAGACAGAGAGGCTGATAACTTGCCCAAGGACACTCAGCTCACAAATGGCAGAACCATGGCCGTGGACTGAAAGACGTGTGTGTTTCTGGTCTATGTGATGCCATGTGTATTAGGTTCCTATTGCTGTTGTAACAAATTACCACAAGCTTAGTGGCTTAAAGCGAGATAAATTTATGATGTTACAGTTCTGGGGCTCAGAATTCTGAAATCAGTCTCACTGGGCTCAAGTTAAAGTGTCCGCAGGACTGGTCCCTTCTGGAGGCTTCACAAAAGAATCTGTTTCTTTGCCTTTTTCAGCTTCTAGAGGTCACCAGCATTCCTTGCCTCATAGCCCCTTTCTCACATCTCTCCAACCTCAACTTTCCATCTTCATATATCCTACTTTGACCTTCTTACTTCCTCTTATAAAGACGCTTGTGATTACACTGGGCCTACCTGGATAATCCAGGATGATTTCCCTATCTCCAGATCCTTAACTGAATCACATCTGTAAAACCCCTTTTACCATGTAAGGTAATCACAGGTGTCAGGGATTAGAACGCGGACATCTTGGGAGCTGTTACTCAGCCTGCCACAGCATTTAATGTTTACACTTACATTTCAATGTTTATACTGTAATAATTGAACTGGATATTTTTGTGTTTGTTTTATCTTTTTGCTTGTTTGTTTCTAAATAGCATTTCTACCAAACTGGTGTGGTATCTTGGCTTTTGTGATTGATAGATAGATAGATAGATGATAGGAAGAAAAAGAGATAATAATGAAGATGATGACAGCCAACATTTAATGAGTGTTTACATCCTGAGTACAAGCATTACTTCTTTTAACCATCAGGCAATGGGATGGGGGTGAGGAGGTATGACCAATCCCATTTTACAGATGAGAAAACTGAGGCCCAGAGAAGTGACGCGGTCACTTGTCCAAGGTCTCACAGCTGGACATGGAGCAGCCTGAGAAGCACCCAGGAAGCCTGACTCCACAGCCCACTCCTACCCTGTACTCCACTGAGCAGGTGCCAGGACGGTGCCAGTAGTGGCCTTACAGAGTGTCAGGTTGCTGACACAAGGTGGCAGGCCTCCGAGAGTCCACTCCTGAGGGGTTTCTCTCTGGCCCACGCAGGGAGCTACTCTTTGTCCGTGCGAGACTACGACCCCCAGCACGGGGACACAGTGAAACATTATAAGATCCGGACGCTGGACAATGGGGGCTTCTACATCTCCCCCCGGAGCACTTTCGGCAGCCTGCAGGAGCTGGTGGCCCACTACAAGAGTGAGTCCTGGGGGTTCCCTGGCGATCCAGTGGTTAAGACTCCGCCCTTTTAATACACGGGGTGCAGGTTCAATCCCTGATCAGGAAACTAAGATCCCACATGCTGTGGGACACAGCCAAACAAACAAAAAAGAGTAAGTCCTACTGTGGCTGCCTTCCAACCGGGGGCCCAAGTGGGTGGGCCTGTCTCCCAGGAATCCTGGTCAAGTGTGCACTGCAGCCTCTGAGGCCTGATGATGCTTCCTCCCCAGACAAATAGTTGCTTCGGAGTCTCCTGAAGGCCTTTTGAGCAGGAGGACAGAGGTGACATCTCGTCATGCTCTGTTCTCTTGGGGATGTCCCTGATAGGGCGACCCTTTGGAACACGGGCCAGATACAGTGGACCAGGTGGGGCAGCCCCCAAGGGGAAGCCTGTGGCTGGCCTGGAGCTGGCTGCCCTCAGCTGATCAGGGACTCTATTCCAGAGGGGAGCGACGGACTCTGCCAGAAGCTGACAGTGCCCTGCATGTCCTCCAAACCCCAGAAGCCTTGGGAGAAAGATGCCTGGGAGATCCCCCGGGAGTCCCTCAGGCTGGAGAAGAAACTTGGAGCTGGGCAGTTTGGGGAAGTCTGGATGGGTAAGAACCCAGGGCCAGAGTGGGGAGGGGAAGGAGGGGAGAGGGAGGTCCTTGCTTTCAGGAACAGCCTGAGGCAAAGTGGGAATGCCACCCAGGGCAGAGGGGAGATTTGAATAATAACCATAAAGGAGCAATTCTTCAGTTCCTCTCTGATAGCAAACCAAATTGTCCTGCCATGCAAACACTGATTTGCCTTTGAGGCCAGGCCTGTTGGGGTCAAACACTTTCTTCTGGGAAGTAGGAGTCCTAGATGAGGAATCTGCTCCCTCATATGGAGCTGGGACAGTCTCTTAGTAGGGTGTTGACATAACCTGAACATCTCTTAGGATGATGAAAATTAAGAATGGGAAAGAATATAGGACTTCCCTGGTGGTCCAGTGGTTAAGACTCTGTGCTTCCAATGCAGGGGGTACGGGTTTCGATCCCCGGTTAGGGAACTAAGATCCCACATGCCATGCAGCATGGCAAAAAAAAAAAAAAGAAAGAAAGGGTAAGTATTACTGGAGATTTCCAGGTGAGTTCAGTGTTGGCAGCTGACGAACAAGCTGTTCTGAGCACCGGCCGTGTGCCCAGCGCCATGCTAGGGCATTGTGGAGCACCAAAAAGTCATATTCCACCCCTGCTGTCCTGCCTCTAATAACCTAAGAATAGCAAAGCCTGCTTTGCAGGACTGTGGGTTAGACACGATGCCTGGCCCAGTGCCTGGCGCCCCCCATTGTGTTTATACTCCACCACATTCCAAATGGGAGTGAAGACAACTTACAGATATGCAAACAATTCAGCCAGAAAAAAATAAGATTAAAATCCACCTATGTTAACTATATTTATTGAGAGCCTACTATGTGCCAGGCACTGAATAAGAGAATGTGGCAGAGAGAATATGGAGAGGAAGGTAAGACAGATTGGGCTGATGAGGTTGGAAAACAAAAAATATTATATGAGGCCTTAGACTCTTACTACAGGAAGACCTCAACTCTGGATTAGAGCTTCCTGGCAGCCAAGGCACACGTGGAAACACAAGCAACAACGAGATTTACAAGATCAACAAGATGAAGCAGGGAAGGAGTAGGGTGAGGTGAGGGAACAGCATGTGCAAAGTCCCTGTGGTGGGAGGGGGAGTTGGCTGCTTGGGGGACTGAAGGATACGCAGGCTGATTGGTGCACAAAAGGTAAGGGGGTGTTGGTGGATGATGAGGCGAGGTGGGCAAGGCCAGATCATGCAGGGCCTTATGGACCATGATGAAACTGGTATTTATTTTGAGAGCAGTGTTAAGATTAAATAAACCATTTTAAGCAAAGATAGTATGTATATGAATGTCTGACAAAACAAAGGTAGGTGTGTGAGTGAGTGACATAATCTGAGTGATGTTTTAAGGTTATTCTTTAATCCCTGAAAGAGCCTTTGCAGATGAGGAAACCACAGTTCAAAGAGGTTGAGTGACTTGCCCAAGGGCACACAGCTAGGAAGTGGTAAACCGGCCCTTCAACCCACATCTGTCTAAGGCCAAAGCCCATGTCTCCCCTTCTCTCTCTAAGGGCTGAGATGGGCAGGGAAGGCGTCCTGGAGGAGGCAGGTCTGCACCCGGGTCTTCCAGAACTGTGGGCAGTGGGTCCTGACCACCTTTCCTGCTCCTTGTTCCACTCCAGCCACCTACAACAAGCACACCAAGGTGGCCGTGAAGACGATGAAGCCCGGGAGCATGTCTGTGGACGCGTTCCTGGCAGAAGCCAACCTGATGAAAACTCTGCAGCACGACAAGCTGGTGAAGCTGCATGCCGTGGTCACAGAGGAGCCCATCTACATCATCACAGAGTTCATGGCCAAAGGTGCCACGTGCTGGGAGCTGGGGATGCAGGCTGTGGCTCCTCCGGGTCAATTGCAGAGTCAACGGTGACTCTGTCACGGTTCTTGCCTTCAAGATTTCCCCAGTCTGACCAGGAGCTCTTCTGACACGAGCTCACTGATCATCCTCATATCCACCTACCCCACCCTCCTGTTTGAGGGGGTGAAATCATGTTAGGGGGATGCCAGGAGAAGGGGAGCACATGGGCCCCTGGGAGAGCGGGTGGGGCCAGAATCCCTCGGGGTGATAGGAGAAGAGGCTTCTATGGGTTCACTGTGAGCCCTAGAGCCTGGGGTGACTCCCTAAACCACCCCCCCACCCCCCACCATCAGCCACCTTCCCTAGCTGGACCAATGCTCCAGAAAAGAGAGTCAAAGCATTAAGACCTTTGTCAACCTTAAGAGTTGACAAAGCATCCGTTCCAGGCTGCCCCCACCCTGCCTACACACAATTCAGGACAGTCTCAGGGATCTTTTTTTAGACCACCATTTACCAATCATTTTCAATCCCTGCCCATTTCTCTATATACAGAAACATCTCACATGACCTCCATTTAGAGTGATTCAACATCTCAAAGCTTTTATCATTTTCTAAACACACAATTATGCCTGCCTTATAAAACCACGCCCCCAGTCATCCAGGCTCAGAAAGCCGTCTCAGTCAAGGGACCAGTCTGGCAATCACAAAGTCGTTTTCCAAACGCCCCAATTCTGTTTCTCAAACACTAGGAGCGGTAAATACTTTTATTTAGATCCATTACTAGGAAAGATCTTAAGCACACGCTGAAGTCCTGAGAGTAGTAAATGTTGCTTCACCCTCCCCGACACAGGCAGCCTGCTGGACTTCCTGAAGAGTGAAGAAGGCAGTAAGCAGCCGTTGCCAAGACTCATCGACTTCTCAGCCCAGGTGCGAGTCTAATGGGGAAGTCTGGGGAGGGCGACAGGAAGGCAATTATCTCTTCAACAAATGTTTATTGATCACATACTATAGTAGTAACAGCTAACATTTATTGAGTGCTCAGGATTAAAGTATGCTTTTTCTATGTGCCTTCTATGTACTAACTCACGTAGTCCTCACATCAACCTTCTAGGGTGAGATTTTTGTTATCTATTCCTTTGTGATCAACCACTCCAAAGCTTAGTAGCCTGAAACAGCAACGTACTATTTCCCATGATTCTGTGGAGTTGACTGGGGTCGGCTGGGTGGTTTTTCTGCTCCACGTGGTGAAACCGAGGTTCCTCTTGTGGATGCATTCTTCTGAGAGCTTGCCTGGGGCTAGAATGTCCGAGACGGTGGCTCATCCTCCAAGTCTCTCTCCAGTGGCCCCACGTCACTCAATAGGCCAAGCAGAGCTCCTTTACATCCTGGCAGCGAGGTTCCAAGAGGGAATCTTCTAAGGGACCAAGCCGTAAATGAGCAAGCTCTGCTTGCATCACGCTTACTAACGTCCCCGTGGCCAAAGCAAGTCACACGCCCAGCCCTCAGTCAGTGTGGGAGGGACTACACCATGAGTCCCAGGAGGCATGGTTCACTGGAAGCCGCTGATGTAATAGTCCGGCCACAGATAGGTAATTGTCACTCCATTTTACAGCACAGGAAATTGAGGCACAGAGATGAAGTGAAGTACCGATGAGGAAACTAAGGCCCAGTGAGGTGGAGTAGCTTGTCTAAATTACTATGTTACTTTTAGGGGATACAGCAGTGAACAAAATGGAAAGTATTGCTGTCCTCCCAGGGTTTACACTTACGAAACAACTGAATCTCTTAGAGAGCCAGGACCCAAGTGGTCCTGGCTCAGTGCCAAAAGAATGCAGTATCCAGCAAAATTTAAAATGTCTGTAAATCACACAAACGCTTCTTAAACCCCATTTTCTTTCTCATCTTCCCTTCACTTTCTACAGCTCTTCTCACCCCCAGCCTGAGTGCTTTTTACTTCTAGCCTCTCATTCTGTCCTATCTGTGGGAAAACAGGGGAGGAAAAGTCTGCTATGGGAGTACACGGCCGGAGCACTTAGCCCAGTCGAGGAGCAATCTGAGAAGGCTTCTCAGAGGAAGCGGTCTCTAGGCTGAGCCCTGAAGGATGAGTAGAAGTTAGGCAGATGAAGAGGAGAGGGAAGGGTATTCTAGGCAGAAGCAGCAGCCTGTGCCAAGCCCAAAGGGCAAAACAAGAGCTCAGCCTGGTCAGTTGGAGGCTGGGCCTGGCAAAAATGAAGGGGGTGTGGCTCGCAGCCTGGAAGGTGTTAAGGGAGACGGGGGCGCCTGGGCCTAGGGCTGGGCCTTCTGGAGATGCCTGAGGCAGAGTTCACTTGAGTAGGCAAATCCTGGGGGCGTGGGCAGAGGTATAATAAAAGAGTTTACCTTTCAGAGCCTGGAATGCCAGTGGCCTATGGAAATCAAGACCTGGCATTTTCCCTTCAGTGGGCGCTGCCCCGGGGAAACAATAGTCTGGCCTGTTACTAAATTATAACCATCAAACTGGCAGAAACCTTGCCGGGTGGAGGTTCACGGACTGGGGCAAGAACCACTCTCCTCATGGCACAGACAGGAAAATAGAAACCACAGGAGGGAAAGAGGTTCCAGGCCCTTGTGCATCAAGGAGCAGAGGTACCCCCAGAGCCCAGGGATGGGAAGGAGTCAACCTGGTGGCCTGATCTTCACTTCCAGTCTAGAGAGGCAGGTGGGCGCAGTCAGTGGAGGCTGCCCAGCCCTGTCACCAACTGGCTGTGGAGCCTGAGATCCACTCTGGGTCTTGGTCTCTCTATTTGTCAAATGAGGGAATTGGACCATCTCTGTGGTTTTCAAGTTTGAAAGCTTTTTCTTTTTTTTTTTTTTAAGCCATAACTCGGTTAGTCAAATGAATCTTATAGAGCAGCTGAATACTTTAAAATAGATCAAAACAGAGCTGCTCTGATTGAAGCAGGTGGCCTTTATTTTCTCCCTCCAACCCCAAGATGACCTTGAGGTATCAATTGGGTTCAGTTTGAAGAGCCCTGAGCTGGGATATCCCTACAGGCCCTTCCAGCTGGTTCTGTGATTCCCTGATACTCTAAGAAGCAAACCCAGTAATAACGCCTGACATCATGGCAACCCACTTGGTGGGCATGAAATCTCACCACCTCATTAACCCCCAATTCGTAGACCAACCCTGAACCCAGTCAACCTATCCACTATTTGTTCAGTTGACAAACCCTTGAGAAGAACCACTATATACACACAGGCTTAGAAATCACGTAGAGTTTTGCTATTGACCCCAGCTCTGCCTGTGTAGCTTTGAGCAAATTGCTTAACCTTTCTGAGGGCCACTTTCCTCAACAGGGACCATTATAGCCACTGTTGAAGTGAATAATTATATGCCAGACTCTGTTCTAAGCCCTGATGTAGACTTAGAGTATTAATCCTCACACGACCCCTTGGAAGAAGGTTCTATTGTTCCCATTTTACAGAGAAGAAAAGTGAGGCACAGAGGGTTAAAATAGTTTGCTTGGAGGTCACAGAGATATGGGGCTCAAATTGAGCTGGTCCAACCCCAGAGTCACCTAAGCATTCTCATCTGCTGTCTCCTGAGTGGGGTTAGTCCCACCTGCCCCACTGAGCTCATGTGCTCATGTGCAAATCCATAACATGAGAGTCTGTCCCTGGGTACTGAGAAATGGTAACGACCAGCATTAGTGCCTGCTCTGTGCCAAACATTCAGGTAGAGTAATGGACACAGACCCTGTGTCCATTACTGGACACAGGGCTGCCACAGCAGGGCTGTCAGATTTCCAGTCCTGGTCTCCACTTGGGCCAGTTAAGTATTTCTCTAGGATTCAGTTTTCTCACCTGTAAAATAGTGCTGATATCAATAGTACCTCCCCCAAAGCAGAGAGTAAATGCTATTTAAGTTTGTTAAGTATTATCTTATGATTAATGAATAAGCTACAACATCCGCCGTTAATGTTACAGCTGTTGTTAACTGTTTGGTCGAGGAACTCCTTATAAATTTTCCACACCCCCTGGTCAAGACTCCGCCTTACCACAAACAAAATCAGAAAGTCTCACGTCTTTGTTGGAAAGACTGGAGCCTCAGACCTCAGTTCCAATGGCCACAGGTGCTCCCTGCTGGCCATTTTCCACAAGTGCACCATCCACTTGCCTCAGACTTTGAACAGGCTTGTGTCTCGGTTTGGTCTGGTCAGAAGTCCCACCTCCCCAAATAATCTCACCAGATTGCACCCAGCTGCAGTTCTCCAGAGCACTGGGGTTCTGAGTAACTAGAGGCAGCTTGGGGTATGGGGAGTGGAAATCCACAGACAGGTTTGAATCAGAATCTCCCTGGTGGTGTGATCTAGAAAATGTGTCCCTCCCCTGTACAACAGAAATGGTGATAATGCCTGCCTCAAGGACATTGAAGGCCAGTTTATGAACTATAAATGCTATTTTCTGAGTTTCTGAGGGTTAGTCATAAGCCTGTTTCTGAGGGTTAATGCACAAACCCTTGTAAGTGGAAAACGTCTCTAAGGAAAAATCCCACATCTTTCTGTCAGGCTTCCAAGGTCCCATTGTGAATAAGAATCCTCCACACAAGGTTGGGATTGACATATATACATTAATATGTATAAAATGGATAACTAATAAGAACCTTCTGTATAAAAAATAAATAAAATAAAATTCAAAACAAAAAAAAGAATCCTCCACACAGTCCATTATGCACTCAGCAGCCATGATGACATTAAAATATATATCAGACCATGTCACTCTCCTGCTCTAAGACTTCTTTCTTCCCTTTATGCTTAGACTACAACCCAACTGCCTCTCCTAACCTACAAGGTTCTTCCCAATCAGCAGCCTCCCTAACAACCTCAACTCCCCCAACTTCCCCTCTGGCAACTTCTGCTCAGCCACCTGTTCTATGAATACGCAAGCTCACTCCTACTTCCGGACCTTTGCTCATGGTGATGCTCTTATTTGACACATTTTTATCATCACTCAGATCTTTCCTAAAGTTTCACCTCATCAAAGCAGCCTTCCCTGACCATCTAATCCAAAACAGCCCTCTACACTTCGTGTCCTATTACCTGCTTCATCCTTTCTTTATGGTACTTATTACCACCTGCAGGGACCTTGCCTGGCTCCCCACCTGTTCAAGCAATATGTCTGGCACCCATGAGACACTCAGTAGATATTTGTTGAATGAATAAAGGAGTTTTCCCTACCCAGGCTTCGGGGTGAAGGAGGCATAAGAGATACAGCAGAATGTTATGTGAGCCTAGGTTGTTCCCAGAAGTGGGGTTGAGGATGAAAGCCCGTCGAAGTATATTGGTTTGTGTGTGTGTAGGTCCCTGGAGAAATAACACTTTTTCCTCAAAGCGTTCTTGGGAGGTCTTGGAGCTCTAGAGAAGCCCCAAACTGGCCCAGGCCCTGAGGATCCCCCCAGTCTGGCTGGGTAGACAGAGAAATGCCAACCTGAGCCCAGGACCCTCCCACAAAAAAAGAGGGAGCTGGCGCACGTATTTTCCAGCCTTCTCACACTTGGACATTTCTCTTCTGCTTTTGGATGAGACCCATCTTGGGCTGGGCCAGATCCGAGGGTAAGCATGTCTCTCTTTTGGGTGGAGATTGCAGAAGGCATGGCCTTCATCGAGCAGAGGAACTACATCCACCGAGACCTCCGAGCCGCCAACATCTTGGTGTCTGCGTCCCTGGTGTGCAAGATTGCTGACTTCGGCCTGGCGCGGATCATAGAGGACAACGAGTACACAGCTCGGGAAGGTAGGGGATGCTGCCGAGGGCCCCGTGAAGCCCACTCGGGTGGGTCGTGACTGTTGAGAGTTAAGACCCGTGAAAGTGATTGGTGAAAATGCAAAGGTCTGTCCCAGTATCAGCTGTGAGTTATTAAGCTGGACGGACTCCTGGACATAGTGTCTTGGTCTGCAGAGTCTCCCCCAGTGACTGTGATCAGTTGTAGATTGGGTTAGTCAAGTCATGTTGAAATTAAGGGTAAGAGCAACGTTATGTGTAGTCGACAAAAATTGGGAAGCATCTGGGCTTCCCTGGTGGCGCAGCGGTTGAGAATCCGCCTGCCGATGCAGGGGACGCAGGTTCGTGCCCCAGTCCGGGAAGATCCCACATGTCGCGGAGCAGCTGGGCCCGTGAGCCATGGCCGCTGAGCCTGCGCGTCCGGAGCCTGTGCTCCACAACGGGAGAGGCCACAGCAGTGAGAGGCCCGCGTACCGCAAAAAAAAAACAAAACAAAACAAAACTGGGAAGCATCTAAACGTCCACAAATAGTAGAATGATCTTTAAATTGGGGTCTATTCACAGAATATGATATTATGGAACGATGAGAACTTACGAACCAGTGACACATGCAAAAAAGTAGATGACTATCACGGCATAATATCGAAATAAAAGAAATCAGACAAAAAAGTAGATGCTGGATAGTTGCATCTATATAAAATTCAGAAACAGGCAAACACATATGTGAAGGTTGACAGCAGCAATATTCTTAAGAGCCCAAAAGTGGAAGCAACCCAAATGTCCATCAACTGATACACAAAATGGGATATAGACATACAATGGAATATCATTTGGCCATAAAAAAAGGCATGAAGTACTAATATACCCTAAACATGGATAAACTTTGAAAACATCATGTTAAGTGAAAGAAGCCAGACACGAAGACCTATATTATATGATTCCATTTATATGAAATGCCCAGAACAAGCAAATCTACAGACAGAAAGTAGATTAACTCCAGCCTAGGGCTGGTGTGGGGACCTGGCAAGAAATGAGTAGTGACTGCTGTGGTTTTGGGGGGTATGGTGAAAATATTTTAAAACACAACTTTGTGAATATACTAAGAACCATTGTACTGTATACTTTAGGTGGGTGAATTATATGGTCTGTGAATGTATCTCAAACAAAAAAAACAGGCAAAACTCATTTATGATGTTAGAGATCAGAGTAATAGCTACCTGGATTGGGGAGGGTATTGACAGAGAGGGGGCCGGAGGGAACACTTCTGAGAAAGTGTTCTATATCTTGATCTGAGTGGTGATTACAAAGGGATATACATATATAAAATGCATCAAGTTGTGTATGAAAGATTTGTACATTCTATTTCATGTTTATTATGACACAATTAAAAGAATCTAAACTTAGGGCAACCACTAAAAGAATAGAGTGTAGGGCTTCCCTGGTGGCACAGTGGTTGAGAGTCCACCTGCTGATGCAGGGGACACGGGTTCGTGCCCTGGTCCGGGACAATTGCACGTGCCGTGGAGCAGCTGGGCCTGTGAGCCATGGCCGCTGAGCCTGTGTGTCCGGAGCCTGTGCTCTGCAACGGGAGAGGCCACAACAGTGAGAGGCCCACATACCACAAAAAAAAAAAAAGAATAGAGTGTATAATTTCTAAACCAAGAGAGGATAAGCAGGAATAAAAAAAACTCTCTCAATCCCAAGGAAGGAAGGGATTGGGGAAAAACAGAAAAAACATAGAGCATTTTCAGAACTTGACTATGTACTAAATCATAAAGCAGGTCTCAACAAACTCCAAAGAACATGTATCCTTTACACCACATTCCCCAACCACAGTGGAATTATGATAGAAATCACTCACCAAAGGTTAACTAAACCCATCCCAGACCAGAGGCAAGGAGGGGAGGACTAGAAGGGGAGACACCCAGTGACGGGGGAAACCTCAGAGGCCAAGAGCCAAAATCTTCCCTTTCCCCATTGCAGGGGGTTAGGGGGCGGAGGCATCAGATGTGACCTGGTCTCAAAGTCCCTTGAAGTTCTGCTGTCCCCAAAGATCCTGTGACCTCTAGGACTCCACTCTTCAGGAGTTGCAGTTCACCAGGACATCAGCTGAATCAATGAGGTGGCCCCAGAGAGTGAGTTCCCAGACACATCCCAGGCACCTCGGCCCACTCCTCCCCACTTTAGCCATCTGTCCTCAGGATGGATGTTCCTTGCTTCCACGGAGGCCAGATTGAGGGAAGTCACAGTTCTGCAGGGGGCAGACGTTGGCAGCTGTACCGCTGTCCTGTTCCCTTGCATTAGCAGAGACCCAGCCCTGACTGCTCCCCAGACTCAGCCTGACTCTGCTCTGTCCAAACCACAGGGGCCAAGTTCCCCATCAAGTGGACAGCTCCTGAAGCCATCAACTTTGGCTCCTTCACCATCAAGTCAGACGTCTGGTCCTTTGGTATCCTGATGATGGAGATCGTCACCTACGGCCGGATCCCTTACCCAGGTAGGAGAGAGAACATCAGCTTGGGGCTGCTTCCAGGGCCCAGCCTGGCTCTCTTCTCTTATCAATGCGGCCATTCGGACCGAGTTTTTGTTTGTTTGTTTGTTATTTTGTTTATTTATTGTTATCAATTTTTTTTTTTTTTTGGCTGCATCCGGTCTTCTTTGAGGCACGTGGGATCATTCATTGCAGTGTGCGAGCTCTTCGTTGTGGTGCGCGGGCTTCTCTCTAATTGTGGCTTGCGGGTTTTCCCTCTCTAGTTGTGACACGCGGGCTCCAGAGCGCGTGGGCTCTGTAGTTTGCGGCACGGGGGCTCTCTAGTTGAGGCACATGAGCTCAGTAGTTGTGGCACACAGGCTTAGTTGCCCCACTGCATGTGAGATCTTAGTTCCCTGACCAGGTATCAAACCCACGTCCCCTCCCTTGGAAGGTAGATTCTTTACCACTGGACCACCAGGGAAGTCCCGATTTTTATCAATATTTTTATTGAAGTATAGTTGATTTGCAATGTGTTAATTTCTGCTGTACAGCAAAGTGATTCAGTTATATACATTCTTTTTTTTAATATTCTTTTCCATTATGTTTTATCATAGGATATTGAATATAGTTCTCTGTGCTGTACAGTAGAACCTTGTTGTTTATCCATTCTATATATAAAAGCGTCCATCTGCTAACCCCAACCTCCCACTCCATCCCTCCCCCAACCCCTTCCCCCCTGGCAACCACCAGTCTGTTCTCTATGTCGGACTGAGTTCCTGGCCCTCACCCCCAACTTCCCCTCGCCTGCCCCATCTCAGTTAAAGCCTCCATTATCCATCCAGTTTCTTAAGCCTGAAATCTGGGAGCCTGCTTGGCCCTTCCTCTTCTCTCATCCATTTCCACATCCAAGAAGTCACAGGGTTCTGGCCATTTGACTCCAAAACACCCCAAGTCGGCCCACTTCTAACTCCACAGCCTCCACCAACACCAGGCCAACATCCTCCCTCACCTCGCTGGTGCAGTGGCCTCCTAATCAGTCTCCCATCTCTCTAACAGGCCTTTCTCCACCTGAGACCAGAGGGATTTTTCTAAAACTGTGAACCAGATCTTTTCCCTTCTCCACCTCTAACTTTTTAATGGCCTCCCAGCATAATTAGGACAGAATCCCAACTCCTAATTGTGGCCTGCAGGTCCTTCATGATCCAGCCCCTGCCTACTTCTCCCGCTTCATTTCATGCTGTACCCCACAGCCCAGTCATCTAAAGCAGCAACCTTTTTGGCACCAGGGACTGGTTTCACGGAAGACAGTTCTCCCATGGATAGAGGTGGGAGGGTGTTTCAGGCGGTAACGCGAGGGATGGGGAGCGATTGGGGACAGCAGATGAAGCTTCGCCTGCTCACCCGCCGCTCACCTCCTGCTGTGCGGCCCAGTTCCTGTACTGGTCCACGCCCCGGTGGTTGGGGACCTCTGATCTAAAGTACCATACATGTCCCTGTGATTCTCATTCACAATACCCTATACTGTTTCATTCACAGCATTCATCACCACTGATAACTATATATTCATTTGATATTTTCTCCATCAGACTCTGAGCTCTGTGAGGCCAGAAATCATTTCTGTATTCCTCACTGGTGCATCTGCACTGCCTACATTTGTGCTTGGCTCATAATGGGTGTCTAGTAACTATTCGTCAAATGGATGAATTTATCCCCATGCCTATGGGCAGCACCCTACACTGAGTAGACCATAGGGTATACAAAGATATACCCGACATGTAGATTGCCGGGGACTCAGTAAATAAAGTTGTTCGCTGTTCCTTTTCAGTTGGGATGTATCCTAGGGTATCTGTAGCCAGAACAGTGGGGAGAAGAGGCAAGGTGGATATAAAGAGTCCCTGACTTTTTTTTTTTTTTTCGCGGTACGCGGGCCTCTCACTGCTGTGGCCTCTCCCGTTGCGGAGCACAGGCTCCGGACGCGCAGGCTCAGCGGCCATGGCTCACGGGCCCAGCTGCTCCGCGGCACGTGGGATCTTCCCGGACCGGGGCATGAACCCGTGTCCCCTGCATCGGCAGGCGGACTCTCAACCACTGCGCCACCAGGGAAGCCCGTGTAATAGTAAATAGTTCTGAGTTTTAATCCTGTCCCCATCAACTATTACACTTTGGGAAATCCACTTGACTTCTACCCTAGTTCTTCATCTGTAAAAATTATAGGTAATGATGTCAACTACCTTGCAGAAGTGGTTTTGAAGATTAGAAATAAAAGGTGTAGACACTTGGTTCACTCATCAGTATTTATCAAATTCCTACTGTGTGTTAGGCATGAAGAAGGATACAGCGCATGAAGGATACAGTAAGAGACAAGGTCCCTGCTCAGCAGGAGCTCACGTTCTAGCCTGGAGGAACACACACTAAACAGACACACACTCTCAGTGGAGATCACTGCAGAGAAGAAAATGAAGCAGGGGCTCGGGAGAGGGGGTGACATGGGCCTCCTGCAGACAGGGAGCACTGTCAGAGCAGGTCATATTTGAGCGGAAAGCCAGCCGAGTGAAGATCTGGGGGAAGGATTCCAGGTAGAAGGTACTGCCAGCTCTTAGGGCCTGCGGTGTGCCTGAAGAATAGCAAGGAAGCCAGGTAGCTGGAGACAAGGAATGAGAGCAGACGGTACATGAGGGGGTTGGCAGGGGCCCAGTCAGGCAGGATCCGTAGTCATGGTGAAGCTTATAGGTGTTAGTCTAAGTGTACAGAAGCTATTGGAGGATTCTAGGCAGGGAAGTGGCATCATCTGATTTCCACATTTAAGCGATGCTTTGGTTTAGTGTGGAGAGTGCATCGGGGCTGGGGAGATGGTGGGAGCTGCAGCAACGGCACAGGCAGTGGTGACAGTCGTAACAGATATAAGTTGATGAGTTGGTGCTGTGTTTTATAAGAAGAAAGGGTGTGACTTACTGATGTGGAAGGTGAGGGAGAGAGAAGAATCAAGGATGAGTCTCCTTGTTTTGATTGAGCAACTGGGTGCATGATGGTCTGGGAATAGAAATTCAAGAATTCCATTTCAGCCCTGTTAAATTTGAGGTGACTTGTAGACATCTAAGTAAAGATGTTCAAGGAAGCACTTGGATCTATGAATATGTTTGGTGTTCAAGACTGGTAATATAAAATTGGGGATCATAGATGTTTAAAGTGTTGTTCTTGAGGATAACTAACATAAACTTTAATTGAACAAAGAAATGTTCCCAGGGCTTCACTGGTGGCACAGTGGTTGAGAATCTGCCTGCTAATGCAGGGGACACGGGTTCGTGCCACACGTTGTCTGGGAGGATCCCACATGCCGTGGAGCAACTGGGCCCGTGAGCCACAACTACTGAGCCTGCGCGTCTGGAGCCTGTGCTGCGCAACAAGAGAGGCCACGATAGTGAGAGGCCCGTGCACTGCGATGAAGAGTGGTCCCCACTTGCCACAACTAGAGAAAGCCCTCGCACAGAAACGAAGACCCAACACAGCAAAAATAAATTAATTAATTAATAAACTCCTACCCCCAACATCTTCTAAAAAAAAAAAAGAAATGTTCCCACTCATAGGGTGACACTGAGTCTAGCTACTTGTTTTATCTTGAGGGTACACCAATAAAAACCAGGCAATGGGTTATGGAATGCTGTATCCATTAGGATGCATTAGGCTGCAAGTAACAAATTATCAGGCTAAGAGTGGTGGAAACAATAGGTAAGTTATTTTTCCCCAGAGCAAGGAATCTGGCACTGGTGACTGGTCAGTTCAGTTGCTCAAATGCTCTCAGGACTCTGGGTTGGTTCCTCTGTGACTGTCTTCCCCATGTGGTCAGATGGCTGCTGCAGCTCCAAAGATCACATTGTGTCAGTATCCAAAGGAAGCAGGAAGGGTGTGTCCTCCAAAGCCTCTTTTCTCATAAGGGAGAAAAACCTTGCCTGAAAGTTTCCTGGGAGTCTCCCCGTCAGCTCCATTGGCCCAAACTGTGCACCAGGCCCCTGCCCTCGCTGCAGGGGTGGCTGGAGAAGGGATACCTGGCTTTCACAGTGGGAGGAGCTCAGTTCCCATGGGGAGGTGGGGAGTGATGGTTATTGGGGAGGCAACGGTGTCTGCCACCCCAACCCCAATCCCTCCCTTTTCAATTCCATGGCTCCTTCTCAGGGATGTCAAACCCCGAGGTGATCCGGGCACTGGAGCGGGGGTACCGGATGCCTCGACCAGAGCACTGCCCCGAGGAGCTCTACAACATCATGACTCGCTGCTGGAAGAACCACCCCGAGGAACGGCCCACCTTCGAATACATCCAGAGTGTGCTGGATGACTTCTACACGGCCACCGAGGGCCAGTACCAACAGCAGCCATGACGGGGGGCGGCCAGGCAGGGCCAGGCACTGAGGCCATGCCTGCGCAGGGGCTCCAGCACCATCTGCCCAGCACCCGCTCACCTTTCCCACTCCCAGACACCCACCCTCTCTCCAGCCACAATTCCTCATCTGTCAAGTGGGTGGGTTGGACCGGACAATCTCTTTTTGACTCTAGCAACCCACAATCTGCCAATCTCAGGACACCCCCGGTTGATATTTCTATTGCCTGGGACAGCTGGATTCCAGTTACAGCTGTGGTTTGGATGGAGAACTTTAAAAATAATGAAATAAATATTTAAATAAAAGATCTGAATGCTAAAGGTTTTACTAACAGGTTGACTTGTCTTGTCCTGCCAATTTCTGAACATTTGCCTTTTGCTGGATGTCAAGTCAAAGGGGGAAGGACTGGCAAAGAGAAGTGGGGTTCAGTGCTCACAGTTTTCTAACTGCCCCCAAATACTTGCTAGCTGTGTTAGTTTCCTATGGCTTCTGTAACAAATTAGCACAAACTTGATGGCTTAAAACAAAGCAAATTTATTGTCTTGCAGTTCCATAGGTCAGAGTCTGAGATGGGTTGGCAGGGTTCTGGGGGACAATTGTGTACTTGCCTTTTCCAGCTTCTAGAAGCTGTCCACATTCCTCGTTCCCTTCTGTTCATCACTCCAAATTCTGCTTCCGTTATCATATCTCCTTCTCTGACTCTGAGGCTCCTGCCTCCCTCTGTTACTTGTAAGAACCCCTGTAATTACATTGGACCCACCTGGATAATCCAGACTAATTTTTCCATCTTCAGTTCCTTAATCATATTTGTAGTCCCATTTGCCACATAAGGTAACATCTTCACAAGTTCCAGGAATTAGGACGTGGACATCTTTTTTTTTTTTTTTTGAGGGGGAGCATTATTCACCTATCACAGTGGATGGTTTTTTGTCTCCCAGAAGCTGGGTCAGCCAGGATGACAGGAATGATTTTTCACGATCTGGGACACTGACTCTCCTGTCAAGCCACTTTGCTATGCATGTTGGTGGGTCTGGATCTCCCACAGGATAGGGGGCTGCCTGTAGCCCCTGCATTTCTCATGGCCAAGCAGCCACCATGGTTGTTAAGATGGTATCCACCATTGCAGGAGCCCTGGCAGCTGGGCTATCGCTGCTGAGAGGTATCTGGTACCCTGTGTTGGAAGCTCTCAGTGGAGGGTAGGGGGGTGGGGGCAGATGTGGGAAGGAGGCAGAGAAGATGAGGCAGTGGGGCCTTCCTGCATGTTGTCTCAGTTGAAAGTCACTGTTGGTTAGCTTTGTGGTAGGGGGAGCGATGAGAAGAGGTGGACAGTGGGGTGGGGAGCAAATAACACCTTTCTGTATTCTTGTATCTCCTGAAGGATCTATCTCCTTCTGTGAAGCACCCGCCAGAGTCCCATGGAACGCTATACTGACTTGATTCTGTAGCCTTGAGTAGCACAGGGTCTAACCTTAGGCACTGGGTATAAGAACAGTGGAAAATAAAGCTAGCAGTGTTTCAACTGACTTAGTTTATAACTGAATTTCTCTCTTGCTTTCTTGTTTGGGAATGTGTCTTTGGATATCTGAAAGCAGAGCCCAGGGTCCTGTGATAGGAATCTGCATATATGATTTGTGGCATATTAGATTGCTGTTCAGTTATCCATAGGAGGAGTGTACTTCCTGCCCCACTGATGTTGAGCTCGGCCATGGACTTGCTTTCACCAATGGAATGTTAGCAGATATGATGTAAGCAAAGACTAGAAATGTGCTTGTGTGGCTGGGCTTGCCCTCCAGTCTTTTGACCTGAAAAGAACAAGGTCCAAGGAAGATAAGTGACATGTGAAACAGATCTGGACCCAACCTGCAGCTTGGATTTAAACCCAGCTGAGCACGGCCTTGATCAACTGAAATCCAGCCAACCCATGGACATGTGAGAGAGAAGTAAATGCTTATTATGATAAGCCCTTGAGTTCTGGGGGTGTTTTGTTGTGTAGCATTATTATAGAAATAGATGACTGAGAAATAATCTCAAAAGGTGGAGCCTATATGGACAAGATCAAAGGGTCAATTCCTGCCCTCCTGCTCTCTCAGTTTACACTGCCCTCTGAACCCCATCAGCCTACACCCTGATTTATCCCTTTGGTCACAGGAAAGACTGATGAATACTGGGGACAGGTACAACATCAAAAGTATGATCTGTGAAAGAAAAAATTGATAAATTGGACTTTATTAAAATTAAAACTCTGCTCTAAGACATTTAAGAAAATGAAAATACAAGCTCCAATCTGGGAGAAAATACTTGCAAAACATGTATCTGACAAAGGACTGATATCCCAAATACACAAAGTCTTAAAACTCAACAATAAGAAAGCAATTCACTTTAAAAAATGGGCAAAACTGGGCTGCCCTGGTGGCGCAGTGGTTGAGAGTCCGCCTGCCGATGCAGGGGACACGGCTTCGTGCCCCGGTCTGGGAAGGTCCCATGTGCCACGGAGCGGCTGGGCCCATGAGCCATGGCCGCTGAGCCTGCGCGTCCGGAGCCTGTGCTCCGCAACAGGAGAAGCCACAACCGTGAGAGGCCCGCGTACCGCAAAAAAAAAAAAAAAATGGGCAAAACACATGGACACCTCAAAAAGAAGATATGCAGATGGAAAATAAGTATATGGAAAGATGCTCAACATCATGTGTCATTAGAAAAATGCAAATTAAAATAACAGTGCAATACCACTGCACTCCTATCAGAATGGTTAAAATTCAGAACACTGATACAACCAAAAGCTGACAAGGATGTGGATCAACAGGGACTCTCACTCGTTGCTGGTGGGAATGCAAAATAGTGCAGGCACTTTAGATGCCATTTGGCTCTTTCTTACAAAACAAGCATACTCTTATCATACAGTCCAGCAGTTGCACTCCCTGAATGAGCTGAAAACTTATGTCCACACGAAAATCTGCACAGATGTTTGTAGCAGCTTTATTTATAATTGTCAAAACTTGGAAGAAACCAAGATATCCTTCAATAGGTGAATGATAAACAAACTGTGATACATCCATATAATGGAATATTGTTCAGTGCTAAAAAGAAATGAGCTATCAAGACATGAAAGAACCTTAAATGCACTAAATGAAAGAAGCCAATCTAAAAAGGCTACATACTGTATGATTCCAACTATACGACACTGTAGAAAAGGTAAAACTATAGAGACAGTGAAAAGCTCAGTGGTTGCCAGGGGTTTGTTGGGGAGGGAGGGAGGGATGAAGAGGTGGAGCACAGGCGATTTTCAGGGCAGTGAACCTATTCCATGTGATTCTCTTAATGGTGGATACATATCACCATAAATATGCCAAAACTCATAGAATGTACAACACAAAGAGTGAACCCTAATGTAAAATATGGACTTTGGTTAATAATAGTGTATCATTATTGTCTCATCAATGCTAACATATGTACCACACTGAGGCAAGATATTAATCATAGGGGAAACTGGGGGCTGGATGAGGGAGTATACGGGAACTCTGTACTTCACACTCATTTTTCTGTAAACATGAAACTGCTTTAAAAAATAAAGTCTATTAAATAAATATGGGGATAGATTTGTGCCACCCATTTTATGGGAAAACGGCACGCACTCCTCCCCAGAAGATGGCAAAGAAGGCATGGGTAAAGTGCCCATTCTAAGATGTTAATGACTTGTTTCAATCTTTTCTCTAGTTATAGCTTTGAGTTTAAATATAGGGAAAGCACTTGTTTCACTCTCTTCCCTGTGACTTGTAAAACTTTCTCCTCATTACCCCCCTGGGCCCTCAATTTTGTCACGTGTCTGTCCTTGTCACAATATGTTCTGACATAAGGCTATAACAGTTTGCATTCTGTTTGCATCCCTTCCCTTTGGGGGGTTGGCAGTGACTGCTGGTTGTCCCCATATCTATGTTCCCCCTTCTTCTAGAAGTAGAATTCTGAGAAACAGAATTTTTATTAGGGACACATAACTCCCTGGAATGAAGACTACATTTCCCACTCTTGCAGCAAAGTGTGGCCACGTGATTAAGTCCTGATCAATGGGTTGTAAGTGGAAGTGTGGTGTAGCATCTTCCAAATTCCTTTCTTAAAAGACAACTGATGTGGTCTCTTTGCCTCTTATTTTTCATCTCTTCCTCTATCTTTCTGCCTAGAATGTACATGTGAAGGCTAGAGCTTTAGCTGGAAGCTTGGACCCTGAGGAAAATAAATTAATTCTAGGGATGACAAAGCTGGATGAAGCTTGATTCCCTGAAGATATTTGAGGCACAGCTGCCATATCAGCTAAGACAGTCCTCCCCAGACTTTTAACTTTACAGGGTGTGACAGGCACTGTTGGTATCCCTTAAAGTGGACTGGATTTTTAGCTGTCATCTGCATCACTGTGCCTGAGAGCTCTTTTTCTAAAACTGCAAAAAGCTTCAGCTACCAGTGTTCCCAGAAGGCCAAAAGTTCTAAGGAATTAACACCCTGTGGGATCAGTCCTCAACTAATGACTTTTGGGAGGTGGTGTATAAATCCCCCAGCTCCCTTGCCCCTTGGGTAGGATAACTGAGGTGAGTGTTTTGCATTGTTTCCCAGAGTTTCCCCACAGAATTAAGCTTCAGTTAACCACGATGGTAACTTGCTTGACAACATATGCTTTCCAAGTATAGTTCCAACACGAATGTGGGTTGATAGTTTCATGTATATTCACGAATCAGGTGAAAATGAAATAATGAAGGCGTACATCAGAACTTCACTTGTTATTCAATGATATGAGCAACTTCTTTGCTGAATAAAGTAAGAGTTTCAAATGCTATCACATTTTTGTGCTAATCACAATGTAACAGCTACAGACATGATATTCTGAAAGTTTAGTCTGCATAACTGACACTTTCTCCATCACTTTAAGTCTAAGCTGGGGTTTGGCAAACTACATTTTATTGGAACACAGCATGCTCATTATTTACTGTTTGTAGCAGCTTTTGTACTACAAGGCGGGGTTGAGTAGTTGTGACACAATCACATGGTCTGCAAAGCCTAAAATATCTACCATCTGTCCCTTTACAGAAAATTTTTGCTAACAAAGCAAAAATTCAAGTCCTGATTTGTAGCATTTGCTGATTTTTGTGGTGTAAATATCCCCACCATGGCCAATTTTAAGCTACCATCCAGAACTGTATTGTGGCTTTCATGGGGCTTAGGCAGTTTTGCCTTTGTAGGACACTTCCTTCATAAAATATACATTTTATAAATATCAATATAAATATTTTTATTTATAAACATAAATTGTATTGAATATAAATTGCAGTCAACCGCTGCATTGATATAAAAATGAATACACTGGGAATTCCCTGGCAGTCCAGTGATTAGGACTTGGTGCTTTCACAGCTGGGGCCTGGGTTCAATCCCTGGTCAGGGAACTAAGATCCCATAAACTGCGCAGCGTGGCCAATAAATAAATACATACATAAATAAGTAAATAAGCTCTTTTTAAAAAATATGCTAATATTACATATGAAAACTTTTACTTCAACGCCAAAGTTCATTTTTGCCTTCTGATTTTATTTTATTTTATTTTGTGCAGTATGTGGGCCTCTCACTGTTGTGGCCTCTCCCGTTGCGGAGCACAGGCTCCAGACACGCCGGCTCAGCGGCCATGGCTCACGGGCCCAGCCGCTCCGTGGCATGTGGGATCTTTCCAGACCGGGGCACGAACCCGTGTCTCCTGCATCGGCAGACGGACTCTCAACCACTGCGCCACCAGGGAAGCCCTTGCCTTCTGATTTTAAAAGGAATTAATTTCTTTTAAACATTTTGTGGACCCTAAAAGTATGTTGGGCCTTGGGCACTGTACCTACTGTGTTAATGGATAAACTGTCTCTGCTACCAACCCAAAGTCACTGAATACAGAGCTGGGAAGAGATGTGTAGCAGCACATGAAATAACAGTATTTCTGTCATACACATAAAATAGATGTAAATAAAATCAAGAGCTTAGCAAATAATAAAATCTAGTAAAATTATTAGGAAATGAGTTTTGAATATTTCATACTTTTGTTTTTAATACCACTTATTTAATTTTAAATGTATATAATTTAATTTTCAATAATGCCCGTATTCAACAACTGGCTCACAAAATTTCTGAGAATTTAACCATCAGCTCTTGCAAACAGTAGAAGCTGGCTTCTGCACACCATTGCCTTCTGGCATCCCTTTACCTCCCAGATAAAGTACTTTTGCTTGAATCCTTGTCTCAGAGTCAGCTTCTGGAGAAAAGCAAACTAAGACAGAGAAAAGTAAGTGTTCATCTTGTTAAGCCACTGTTATTTTCCAGGGGGGCGGTGTGTGTCTTCCTTGCAGCCGGATCTATTCCCAACTGACAGAGTGAGGCCTAAGATTAATTCATAATGCAAGCATTCAACAAATATTTTTTTGAGCACATACTTAATAGGGACACAGTTGGGAACACCATAGACCCAGTGTAGGCTTTCATGGAAGAAGGACAATAAGAAATAACCAAAGTATCTGTGTGTGTGTGTACGTGTGTGTGTTCCCAACTGTGTTGGGGGGGCAGGGAACAGCTCTCTGAGGTGACAGTTGAGCTGAGACCTAATCATGAGAAGGAGCTAATTACACAAAATGTTGAGAGAAGAATATTCCAGAGAGAAGGAATTGCAAGTACAAAGGCCCTGAGATAGAGATGAGCTCGGCAAGTTCCAAGTAGGTCTGTGTGGCTGGAGCCTGGTGAGTAAAGGGGACAGTGTAGGAGTCAAGGCCAGATCATGAAGGCCCTTGCAGGCCATGGTGAGGACTTGGGATTTTCTGTTACCACAGTGGGAATCATTCGAGAGTTTTAAACAGGGAAGAAGCAGTTGATTCTTGTTTTTTAAAAGATGACTTTGATGGTTAAATAGATATTAGAGGTGACAAGAGTGAGTGTAGAAAAAAATCACCCCAGATGCCCAGGGGAGAGAGGGGAGGGTGGCCTAGGCAAGGATTGCGCCATGGTTTGTGACAAAATGACCCCCAATGAATCATGCCTCCTTGAACTCGTGCCTGTGTGTGATCCCCTCCCACTTTGACTCTGGACTGATCTTGTAACTTGTTTTGACCAACAGATTGTGACAGAGCTGATGCTATGGGATTTCTGAAGCTTAGGCATTAGGAAGAGGCTAGCAGCTTTTGCTCTCACCCTCAGGGACCCCTGAGACCACAATGTGAAGAAGCCTAGGCTGCCCTTGTTGAGGATGAAAGACGATGTGGAGAGAGAGGCCCTTCTGATAGTCAGCACCAACCTCCCAAATATATGAGGCCACCTTGGACCCTCCAGCCCCAGTTAAGCTGTCAGATGAGAGCGTATGAAAGATCCCAGTTGAAACCATCAGAATTTCCCAGATGGCCAACTTACACAATCAAGGGAAATAATAAATCATTGTTGTTTTGAGCCACTAAGTTTTAGGGTAGTGCGTTATGTAGCAATAGATAACTGACACCACTGTGAGAAGGACATAGATTAATACATCCTATCCTTTTCCTTGGAGATATCTAAGGATCGGATTTGCTTCCTCTAAGCCCAGCCCCACCCTCCAGTTTTCCTTGGAGAAGCATTTTTGCAGGTGTCTGGAACTACATGCCTCGATGCTCCTATAAGACCCCTCTAGTTTGGGTTTGGTTTTGTCTGTCTATCTGGATGTACAACGGAGGCATGGACTTGACTCAATGGATTTGAGTCAAGCCTTATCCCCCTTCTGATTTGCTGGGTTACGTTGTCCAAGTTTCTCAACTTATCTTTATCTTAATGTTTCCACCATTCCAGAGATAAAAAGGCAGGCCTACTGACCTCAAAGTAATAACAGCAAACATGTATATAGCACTTACCATGTGACAGGCACTATTCTAATCTTTTGACATATATTAACTTATTCAGCCCACATAACCATCCTACGAGGTAAGGTCTTTTATGATCCATGCTCTACAGATGAGGAAGTTGA
Source organism: Grampus griseus (assembly GCF_964374135.1). NCBI lineage: Eukaryota > Metazoa > Chordata > Mammalia > Artiodactyla > Delphinidae > Grampus > Grampus griseus. The sequence goes on from NC_139008.1 coordinate 62,566,289, forward strand.
GGTTTAGAGAGGTTAAAAAACTTGCCCATCTTCACACCCATTAGCATGGTTATTATTAAATATAACAACAACAACAGAAAATAACAAGTGTTGGTGAGGATGTGGAGAAATTAGAACCCTTGTGCATAACTGATGGGAATGTAAAATGATACAGCTACTGTGGGAAATAGTATACCAGTTCCTCAAAAAGTTAAACATAGAATTACCATATGATTCAGCAATTCCACTTCTGTGTGTACACCTAAAAGAAGTGAAAGCAGGGATTTGAACAGATATTTCATAGCAGCATTATTTACAATAGCCAAAAGGTAGAAACCACCCAAATGTCTTAAGGAATAAAATTCTGATACATGCTACAACATGAATGAAACTTGAAGACATTATGCTAAATGAAATAAGCCAGACACAAAAGGACAAATATTGCATAACTCCATTTATATGAGGTATCTAGAATAGGCAAATTCATAGAGACAGAAAGTAGAATAGTGGTTACCAGGGGCTGAGGGGAAGGTATAATGCAGAGTTAGAGTTTAATGGGTACAGAGTTTCAGTTTGGGATGATGAAAAGTTTCCGGAGATGGAGGGTAGTAATGACTGCCCAAGATTGTGAATGTACTTGATACCACTGAATTGTACACTTAAAAGTGATTAAAATGGTAAATTTTATGTGATGTATATTTTACAATAAAAAAAATTAAGGGAAAAGTGAAATTTGCCCATACCATGGAGCTGGGGGGTGACAGAGATGGGATCTAAACCCAAGCAGTCTTACTCCAAGATTCTGATGTATGTATGTTACTAAAGGAGACTGGGTCATGAAAGCCCTATGGGAAAAACAGAAAGTATGAGGGGAAAAATGGAAATACTGAGGAATATGCCATTCACGGAACTTTGGTCCTTATCAGTCATCCTTCTTCAGGCATCCAGAAATGGTGGGAAACACCCAGGATTCAAGCTCCAGGAGAACTGATTGCAAGTTTGGAACCTATGGCTTACTAGCTATGAAACTCTGGCAAATTTCGCCCCCCCCCAGTCTCTCAAACTTCTTCCCCCTTGGGGATTTATCTGTTGTGCTCTTCTTCAGGATAGTTGTGTGGGTCACAAGAGTTAATAAGTGTATGTTTCAATTATCTATTGCTGCATGAGAAACCACTCCAAAATCTAAAACAACCGAGCTCAGCTGGGCAGTTTTTTTCTTCCATGTAGTGTCAGATAAGGTTATGCATGTGGCTGTATTCTGTTGGCAGTTCAGCTAGGGTTAGAATGTCCATGATGACTCCATTTGTATGCCTAGTGCTCAACTAGAATTTCCAGAGTAACTTGAGGAGATGCCTGGGCCTCTCTCCCTCTCCATGTGGCTCTCCAGCTGGGTAGCCACACATCTTTAGACCCAAGATGATGGAAACAGAAGCTGCCAAGTCTCTTAAGGCTTAGACCCAGAACTGGCAGCGTCATCTGTACCACATTCTATTGGCTAAAGCAAATGATGTGGCCAGCCAGATTCAAAAGGAAGAGAACAAGCGTCTACCTCTTGGCGGGAGAAACAGTATGCTCACAAAAAGATGGGAAGACTTGTTGGCAGCCTTCTTTGTCTGGCAATCCACCATAGTGGTGCTTGTAGGTGGGCAACAGAGTTCAACTGCCCCCTGCCAAGAGGTAGGATTAGATAAGAGAGTCTTATGAATAGTTTTAGCATAATGCTAAATGCTGCAGCACACAACAAATGTTCAGTAAGTGATTATTATTATTAACCATTGTTATTCTTTTGTCTTTTTAAAATTAATTAATTAATTAATTTTTGGCTGTGTTGGGTCTTTGCTGCTGAGCATGGGCTTTCTCTAGTTGCAGCGAGCAGGGGCTGCTCTTCCTTGCCGTGCGCAGGCTTCTCATGTTGCAGAGCACGGGCTCTAGGCGCGCGGGCTTCAGTAGTTGCCACACGCGGGCTCAGTAGTTGTGACACACGGGTTAAGCTGCTCCGCGGCATGTGGGATCTTCCCGGCCCAGTGCTCGAACCCGTGTTCCCTGCATTGGCAGGTGGATTCTTAACCACTGCGCCACCAGGGAAGTCCCACCATTATTATTTTTTTTACAACTTTTCCTAACAGTTGCAGATAGCACTGGTACTGTATCCACCTTACAGTGATACATGGACCAAGAGAACTTTCAGGTCTCTCCCAATTTTAACTCCACAACTCTTTGGGTCTCCTTTTCCAGCTACTGGAAACTGAGGCTTAGGAACGATGAGTGACTTGCCTCGAGTCCCACACTTAGGTAAGTAGCACATGGTTAAGTCCACATTCAAAGATGTTTCCCTCCATTAAAGATGCTGCTTTTCCTTCATTCATTTAATTAGTGTATTGTGTTGGGCACCTAACATATGCCAGAAGGAGTATACATAAGAGTCTAAGGACAATTATTTATTGAATAATAGTGTGTAACATTATGTCATTGGATCCTCATCATAAACGTATGATGAAGGTATTATAATCATCCCCTCTGCATTTCACAGATAAGAATGAGGCAGAGCGAGGTTAAATAAAAGGCAGGATCCTACCCACATAGGAATTATATTTTATTGGAGAGGATATAGGATATTCAAGCAAGTAATTAAATATATAATTACAAATTATTCTGCTAATAGAGCCCTGGTACCCATCCCACTCACCCATATCAGGGGCCTCAGGTAACCCTGGCAACGGGTCTTCCTGCCAATAGTAAAAATGGAGTCCACAAAACAAGTGCGTTTACTCACACCTCTATTACCCACAATGCAGTGTCAAGAGTGGGAGGAGCAGGCTCTGCCAGGAGTTAACATGGCTCCCGTAGTTACACCATTCTCTCTTTTCACCTAATCAGCGACCTGACTCCCCAGACCAAGCTACCGATCAGCAGCTAAGTCTTCTTTGCCCCTCCACTCACCGCCACGAAAGGAGCAACTGAAGGCAGGCAGCACCTTGCGGAGTTTAACTCCGTAACCAGGGAAACACTACTTCCGCTGACGTCACTACGACGACACGTGGATCCAAGATGGCGGCTGCGATGGTGAGTGAAGGAGGCTCCGGGAGCCGGAGATGGAGCGGGGCCCTCCGGGAGATCCCAGGACTTTCCGGCGTCCCATGCCTGGCCCGAGCCACCTCAGGGACTCCTAGTGCAGGCCTGAGGGACATCCCTGACAGGACTTGACTCCCCCAAACTCCCCCTCTCCGGCCTTTGCCCCGCACTCAGTCTTGTCAAGGCCCGAAGTTTTGGGGGAGGCACTGGGTCGGAGGAAAGGTCTCAAACACCGCCTCCGTCGGTTCCTATTCTGGCTTTGGTCTCCGCATCCTGTGACTCCCATTTCCCAGTTTTCACTTTCCAGCCCTGATCTCTCTGAAGAGCCCCCAGTTATTCCCACCTTCGCTCCTCCCTCTCACGTCCAGACCCTGCTCTCTCCGCCTCCCCACTGTCTTGACCAGTCCGCGGATGCGTCCTCACCTCTGACCAACCTTCCAGCCCAAATACTGTGTCAGATCTTTTCCAGAGCCCTGTCTTCACCTGTACCCTCAGCTGTTTCCACCGCGCACTTGTCTTGACTGCCGATACCCGGAAGCATGCCTTTGGCCCCCCCCATCCTCCATCCCCAGATTCTTCCCTAATCATTTCTCCTGTCTTCTCTCAACTCCCTGCCTCTCTCATAGGGAGCTTTTATCCCACTGGTTTTCAAACTTAACTGTGCATAAGACTCGGGGTGTGTGCTTGGAGGTTGTTAAAAATGCAGTTTCCAAAGATTCTAATTCCTTAGGGCTAGATGATGCCCAGGAATCTGCGCTTTTATTAGCACTGTAGCGATTATGATCGAGATGGTCTGTAACTACGTTTCGAAAAACACTGTACCAGCCCCGCCTGCCCCCCTCCCCTTCCCGTGCCCCTACAGGATGAAGCCTGTGTGTGAATAAGGGTATGTGGATAAGCTGTGCCTGGAAAGTGGGTCAGAACTTGCTGGCTTCTGGTACAGAACGCTGGAAGTAGATCTATGAAGGACTGGCCCTTTCTTCTTCCAGAAGCTCGGCTCACATTCTGCTTGTCAAGAGACCAGAACCAAAACTAAGTCACTTAGTCCAGAGTGATTGTCTGGGTGTTCCTGTATGTTGCTTCCTCAGCAGATAATTGCATCCTGGGAGTGCACACAAAGGGCATTTGACTTTAGTAAAGAAGATTGTTGTTTAAATTCTTTGGTGTTGATTTTCTCCAAACAAGGGTAGGATATTGGCTGATAACAAATTTCCCTCCTTCTGTTAACCAACTGATAAATTATCCTTTTTGTTTAATAAAGGGATTCCTTGTTTAGAACCTCAGAGGTCAGGTAAAAGTCTTCACAGTCTTGCCTGATAAAAATCCCCAAAGTGGTATGTTGAAACGCATTTTTTTTCTGGGCCACATTCAGAACAAGAATGGCATAAGAACTTAACAGGAAAAGTCACACCCGCTTTTACAAAAGTTCAATAAAATGGCATTTATTGCATTGCACTGGGAAATTCCTGCCCTGTTCTGAGGTTTTTAAGAGGTAATAAGTTAACATATTTCTGGTACACATTTATTTAATCAACAAATATTTGAGGGCCTGCTCTGTGCCAAGACCTAGAGATGTTCTGGTGAATTAGAGGGTCAAGGTCCCTACCTTCGTGGAGCCTTTCTAGTCTGAGGAGACAGGCAGTGAGTAAGTAAACAAATACATGAACAAGGTAGTGTCAGGTAGTAGTAAGTGCTGTGAAGATGGCAAGGTGAAATGGTAGTGATTGGGGGTGACAGGGTGATGCACCTGCTTTGCATTAAGTGGTCAGAGAAGTCTTCTCAGAGAAAGTGACATGAGTTGAGACCTGATTGACAAGAAGGAACTAGCAATGCAAAGAGTGTTCCAGGTAAAGGAAATGGCAAGCGTAAAGGGCCAAGGTGGGAAAGAGTATGTTTGAGGAACATAGAAGGCTGGAGGGACTGAAACATGGTGAGGAGTCAGGGTGTGGTGCAGAGAATGATACAAGAGGAAATGGCAGAGAGGCAGGAAGAGCTGTGTTTCTAGAAGCATGCCTATAATTGTGGTGGGTTGTAGTCTACAGTTTACAGTCTGTGGACTGCATTTTGAAAGACTGTTCTGTTAGGTGCTTCGCCTTCCCATCCTCTCCAGAACGTTACATTAAGGGAGCCGGCTTGTTCTCAGCCTGCAGAGAAACAATGGAAAGGAGTTTGGATTTTATTCTAAGGACAGTGGAAAGCACAGTGATTTCGTGTTTGTTGTGTCACCTGGGAGTGTCGTCCTGTGCTTTCATGAATACTGTAACTGATTTCAAGAAACTGAGGATGTAATGTATACAGTGACCCACAGAGGCCATTTTAAAGAGTGCACGTGAGAAACTTCACGTTTGATGCAATGGTGAAAAGGCATGGAAGCAAGTTTATTACAGGGGGATATGTGTGACAGGCAGAGTGGGCAGATGGACTTGAGCTTGGTCTGTATTAAGCACTTTATTACACGCAAGTCAGAACAGTCCCCACACCCTCGTACACATAGGTTGTTGCACAGCTGTTGGGAATGGAAGTGTGTGGATCTGCTTTGGGGTATCTGGGTTTTGAGGCAAGTCATACAAGGAAAGAGGAAGTGAGCTAATAGATTCAGTGACCGTGGGAACATGCTGGGTTTTGGTTTATTCTTTTGTTTTGCAAGTTAGGGTTGTGGACGCAAGTTTCAAGTGGTATTTATGTGTTTCTCCCCCTTCCCCTCCTTAGTGATTGGTTCTTCTTCCCCAGGGGTTGGCTGCCACCTCCCAGGTCTGTGTTAGCACAATGGGGTTTCCTGAACTTCCTGCAGCATAGGAGTAGGTGGCTGGTGTAAACTGAAGCTCTCTAGTTTTCCTGCCTTCCTCCTGCCCTGGATTTAGGCGACTCTATAAAGTTACAGGATACTGAGTTGATCTAGCTGGGTCTGAGGTCAGAAGCAGGCTCATGTCTCACTCCTTATGGAACTCTTGATCATATGGAATATGCTTTGGGGAATATTATTTTCATGGAACTTGGGAAATGTCCATTGAATGCATTTGTAGGCATCTCAGGAGTCTAGAAACCTCCATTTGGAGAATAAAACTCTGTGTATTTCTCTCACATAATCATTGTTTATACTGTTTTAGGTTTTATCTTTTTCCCTTTTTATTGGAATATAATTCATATACCATAAAATTCACCCTTTTAAAGTTTACAGTTCAGTGGTTTTTAGTATATTCACAAAGTTGTGTAACCTTCACTGCTATCTACTTCCAGAACATTTTCATCACCCTATAAAGAAACCCATTAGCAGCCACTTCCCACTCCCCCTTTCCCACCAGTCCCTGGCAACCACTAATATACTTTCTGTCTGTATAGATTTTTCTTTTCTGGACATTTCATATAAATGGAATCAAACAATATGTGGTGTTTTGTATCTGACTTTTTTTTTTTACATGGCATAATGTTTTCAAACGTCATCCATGTTGTAGCATGTATCAATATTTCATTCCTTTTTATGGTCAAATAATATTCCATTGTATGGATAGACCTCGTTTTGTTTATCCTTTCATCCGTTGATGGACTTTGGGATCGTTTCCACTTTTTGGCTGTTACGAATAACACTGGTATGAACATTTTGTGTACAAGTTTTTGCGTGAACATAGGTTCTCAGTTTTCTTGGGTATATACCTAGGAGTGGAACTGCTGGGTCAGTTCTCACTGTTTTGAGGTTACTTGGGTTTGATCCAGTCCAGAGGCAGGGGAATGGCCAGAATGACCTCAAGGTTCCTTTGAGCAGATAGAAGCAGTGCTAGCCAGTTCCCCCCCGCCCCCCGTCCCATCCCGCACTGGCCCCCCCAACCCAGTCAGAAGCACAGGAGCCGTTTTTAGTGGTGGAATCTGGATGATAGAGGCCTGGAACAAGAGGCAGGAGGCCTGGACTCTGCTACCAGTCCTGTGTGTGACAAGTTGCTGTCTCCCCTGGGCCTCACATGTGGATGGGCATCAGCCCATTGAGGAAAGAGCACTGGAGCAGGAGTCAGCAGCCGGAGCTTAGTCCCAGCACTGCCACTGATCCACCGTGTAGCCTGGGGCAGATTATTTTGGCTTTTTTGGTTTGTTTCAACACATGTCATATGTGAAATTAAGATTTAGACTTGAGGATTTCTAAAGTCTTGGTTGAAAATTTTGTGGTTTACAGTACTTGTATTTAAGGTGATTTTTGCTAATATGCCTATAAAATCAGATTGATTTTTATTTTTCATGACCATAATCCCTGTGGTCTTCCCAAGCGGCTGTCTGTTGGTTGTGTTGTCTGCTCTCTCGAGTTGCTCCACCTGGCACATGTTCTGCAGGAGTCACTGCGTCTTTGGAGCTGAGGCGCCGACACCAGGCCTTGGTACAAATGTGTTTCTCTGAGGAATCCCTTTAAAGGAGTGCCCTTAATCCCCTCAGGAAGTCCAGAGAAGGCAGAGATGGCATTAAGTTGCCTCTTGGTTTCTCTTTTACAACTTGGACAAAAGTTCCCCTTTGATCTCAGCATTAAAGAAGCAGGTCACAGAATGTTGGAGAAGGTTGAGTTTTGATCTCTGGGCACTGGCAGGAAGGTGGGAAGGACCCAGGATGAACAGGGCCATCTGGCCATAGACGAATGGTAGGAGCCACCTACCACCCCAAACCTGCTTTGATCCCTGAACCATTTGCTGACACTGGTAGTTCCCAAGTGGGGCACGGCTGGGGACACCGCGACTTCTTGGTTCCGTCTCATTCCTCTTCATTGCTTCCTTCTCTGCCCCCTACCATGATTTCTCACCTATGCCCGAACATTAAACTGACAGACCTCCCAGGGTTGAAGTCTGAAGGTTTTGTATTCAGAGGCTATGCTAAATGCTACTAGCAGTTCTTAAAAAACAAAATCAAATCACAAATTGGAGCTGAATTCGTAAGCCAGTTTGGAAGGGAGTCTGGGTGTCCTGGCAAGTCACTTAACGTCTTTGGGCCTCAGTTTCTAATGAAGTAGATCAGATGCTATAAATAGACAGTTTATGGACCACATCTTCATATGGATTTGATTGGGGTGGTGGGGGTGGAGGATGGAGATTGGCAGGCACAGGACTTTAAATGTTTTCTAATTAGTTGCCAATATTTAATAATTGGGAGATTTCACATTGCAAAAACTCTAAAGTTTCATTTTTTCTTGAAAATTTGGGCCCAAGTCCCTCGTCAGGAGCATTCCCCATGCAGGACCCAGTTTGTCATTTTCTCTTCCACTCCCTCGTGTCCTGTTCCTTCCTTCACCATTTAGGTAACTTGCCTGGCCCCTCTAGGTGGTTGAACTTGTAACCCCTGAATGAGGTGGTCTCTATAACATTTTTCCTATTTTGACATTCTGATTCAAAAGCAATATGAAAAGGTGTGGTAATCCCCTATGTTACCTAACTTTGAAGGGGAGATTTCTGCTCACAAGATACATTTCAGTTGATAAACCATAGGCTCATCCATTATTCCGTCTAATCCTTACAAAAGCCCATTTTACAAATGAAGAAACTAAGGCTTGGTCTAAGGACCTGGGCTAGAATCTGACACTCTGATTGGTTTTATGACTTTGGTAAAACTATTTGCTTCTTTAAACCTGTTACTTTAAAAACATTTTTTTATTGTGGTAAAATAGACATAACATAAAATTTATCATTTTAGCTATTTTAAGTGTACAGTGGCATTAAGTACATTCACATTATTGTGCAACTGTCACCACCATACATCTTTAAAGCTTTTTCATCCGGGCTTCCCTGGTGGCACAGTGGTTGAGAGTCCGCCTGCCGATGCAGGGGACACGGGTTCATGCCCCGGTCCAGGAAGATCCCACATGCTGTGGAGCGGCTAGGCCCGTGAGCCATGGCCGCTGAGCCTGCGCATCCGGGGCCTGTGCTCCGCAACGGGAGAGGCCACAACAGTGAGAGGCCCATGTACCGCAAAAAAAAAAAAACAAAAAACAAAAAACTTTTTCATCCGAATCGGTTTCCTTATTTTTACCTTTTTTTTTGGCTACGTTGGGTCTTCGTTACTGCGCGCGGGCTTTCTCTAGTTGCGGCGAGCGGGGGCTGCTCTTCGTTGCAGTGCGCAGGCTTCTCATTGCAGTGACTTCTCTTGTTGTGGAGCACGGCCTCTAGGTGCGTGGGCTTCAGTAGTTGTGGCACGTGGGCTCAGAAGTTGTGGCTCACAGGCCCTAGGGCACAGGCTCAGTAGTTGGGGCACACGGGCTTAGTTGCTTTGCGGCATGTGGGATCCTCCCGGACCAGGGCTCGAACCCACCTCCCCTGCATTGGCAGGCGGATTCTTAACCACTGAGCCACCAGGGAAGCCCGGTTTCCTTATTCTTAAAATGAGGATGATACTCTCCTCAAAGGATTGTTGTGATGATTAAATGAAATATGAGATGAACATGCCTAGCGCAAAGAGAGCTCTCTGTAACTTTCCTACTCCATGGTTTGAAGTCTTTAGGAGACGAACCATCTAAGCCTATTGCTTGGGCTAACTGAGAGTCCTTTTACAAATACCCAGGGGGAGAGGGAAGGTCAGTGCATTTTTTATGTTTTATTTCTGCACTTGCTAGCCTCAAGGTTTGGGTCTGGTTGTCTTTTGCTTGGTGAGGGTAGTTACTAGTTTCACCTGGACTTCCACAGCCTGCTGTGGGTTGTTCCCTACCCCCAAAGAACAGTTTTGAGTCTTTTTGTGTGTCTCTGCTCAACAGCTATTCTGTGTCTTTGGGCTCTGAAATAAAGGCTACATTTTCAGTCTCCTGTGGCTAATTTGGTTCTGGTTTGGTTTTTTTGCTTGTGTGATTGTTTTGGTTCATTTGTTTGTTTGTTTTTCTTCCTGAGGTCTTTAGCTGTCCTTCATGTGTGGTTGAATTCTTAGGGAGCTTTAACTGATTAGGTAACTGATTTCAGTTAACTGTTTGCAAACTGTGCCCCAAAGCCTTTTTCTTTGTTCTTCGCAGCCCTGGGGAGCAGTTACTGAGCAATCTTAAAATGGTGACTGTATCTTTGAAAAGGAAAAAGAAGAATCTAGCTTACTCTTAAGGGAAGGTGCTGCTTTTGCAGCGGGAAAGGCATGGAATAGAAACCAGGAAGGCTGTTCAGATTGGCCAGACTCTATCTCTAGGTGATGCTGTTTATGGGAAAGACGACTGTAAGGCAGAGGGCTCCAGAAAACAAAAGGTTAACTTCTGCCCACAGAGAAATATGAGTGAATGAAATAATTTTCAGTTCTCAGGGGAAACTTCCTATTTTCTTTGGAAGAAGTTAATTGTTCATACCTTTCAAACTGGGTGGTGCAAATTTGGGCGGGGGGTGAGGGGTGATTTTTGGTCCTAGTAGTCCTTCATTGGGCTGTTGTTTCGGAGAAAATTTTCTGCGTGCCCAGCCCCCAAGAATAAAGTAGATAGGGAGGGCAAGACCTTGATTCTTAGGCCTCTCGAGCTTTATAACTTTTCAGGTCACCCATATCTTTGCCAGTGATAGGGTGTTAGATTACAGCACAAGGGCTTCTAGATTGCCATCACCTTGTTCCTTGACATGCTGCCTTTGCAGTCTTGTGACTTGGAAACCAAGTCAAGCAAAATAACGTTGAATGGACTGGTTCACCTCTCCTAGGACTCTGCTCCTTTCATGGCTCTGAACTTGCAGCAGATGTTTCCTAAATACTTAATTGGCTTTTCAAACTGAACCTCATGTGAGAGTTCCTGTGGTGATCAATTAAAAATTAAAGGAAGATATAAAGGAATTTCCCAAGAAGCAGGTACTTTGCTTCTCCCTAATTTCCTTACAGAAATGAAATATGGGTCAAACATCCTCTATGAGGCTATCAGGGCTACAGAGGTAATTAAGTCAGATAATCACAAAAGTTGGAATGGGATCCAGTACAGGGGTCTTTATCAAGGGCCCGTGAACTTCTAGGTCCTTTGATCCTCTTGGAATTATACATCAGATTCTGCATTTCGGAGTGTTTTTTTCTGGGAGCAGCGTCTGTAGCTTTTTAAGATTCTTAGGGGGATTTGCAACACTTTCCCAAGATTAAGAATTACTGATCTGGTCTGGTTACCCACACACCTGGCTTCAGAATCTCCTCTGCATCATTCTTACCTTGTAGCTCCCATTTTCTGCACATCTTTGGGGGAACTTGCCCATGTATTTTCAGAGGCAGCCTTCCCCTTCTTAAAGTGTCAATGTATTTATTTTGAATATAGGTGATCCATATACTTGGGAAAAAGTATGAAAGCTATAAATGAAAAGAAAGTCACTCAGCTACCCCACCATCCATTCATCAGGTGTAGTCTTTGATTTTTAAAAAAATGTTTCTCCAGAACATCTTTATGCACATAAAACGTCTATTTTTAAAAACCTTTTGTTATAAAAATTTTCCAACATACACAAAAGTAGAAGAAATAGTATAAAGAACCTCTGTAACCCATTACCCAACTTCAGCAATTGCTATTATATTGCCAAACTTGTTTTGTCTATACCTCCCCCTAGTTGATTTTTTTTTCTTCAGGTTTTTGAAGGTATCATTTAACACCATAAAATTACCCATTTTAAGTGTACAGTTCAATAATTTTTCATATAGACTTATACAATCATCTTCATAATGACACAAAGTTTTAGACATTTCTGTCACCCCAACAAATTCCCTTACAGTCAAGGGATTGACACTTGCAGCCAATAACACTGTTCCCACAGCCAGCCAACCACTGATCTGCTTTCTGTCTCTATAGATTTGCCTTTTCTGGGCATTTCATGTAAGTGAAATCATGTAGTACATAGACTTTCACATCTGGCTTCTACCTAGCATAATATTTTTGAGGTTCATCCATGTTGTAACATGAATTGGTAGTTTTTATTGCTGAATAGTATTCCATTGTACAGCTATACTACATTTTGTTTATCCATTCACCAATTGATGGGTGTTTGGGTTGTTTCCAATTTTGGACTGTTGTGATCAAAGCTGTTAGGAACGTTCATGTGCAAGTCATTGTATGGACATGTATTTCCTTTTCTTTTGGGTAAATGCCTAGGATTGGAATTACTGGATAGTATGGTAAGTTTATGTTTAACTCTTTAAAGATACTGCCAAACTTTATATATTCTGGATGCAAGTCCCCTATCAGATATGTGATTTACAAAGGTTTTTCTCCTAGTCTGTGGCCTGTTTTTCATTTTCATTTCTTTTTTTTTGTTTGTTTTGCGGTACGCGGGCCTCTCACTGTTGTGGCCTCTCCTGTTGCGGAGCACAGGCTCCGGACACGCAGGCTCAGCGGCCATGGCTCACGGGCCCAGCCGCTCTGCGGCATGTGGGATCTTCCCGGACCAGGGCACGAACCCGTGTCCCCTGCATCGGCAGGTGGACTCTCAACCACTGCACCACCAGGGAAGCCTTTTTTTTTTTTTAAATAAATTTATTTTTTATTTATTTATTTTTGGCTGCATTGGGTCTTTGTTGCTGCACGCAGGCTTTCTCTAGTTGTGGCGAGCAGGGGCTACTCTTCGTTGTGGTGCATGGGTTTCTCATTGCGGTGGCTTCTCTTGTTGCAGAGCACAGGCTCTAGGCGCACAGGCTTCAGTAGTTGTGGCACGTGGGCTCAGTAGTTGTGGCTTGTGGGCTCTAGAGCGCAGGCTCAGTAGCTGTGACGCATGGGCTTAGTTGCTCCACGGCATGTGGGATCTTCCTGGACCAGGGCTCGAACCCGTGTCCCCTGCATTGGCAGGTGGTTTCTTAACCACTGCACCACCAGGGAAGTCCTCATTTTCTTAATGATATCTTTGAAGTATAAAAGTTTTAAATTTTGATGAAATTCAATTTATCAGTTTTTTAAAATATAGGTTGTGCTTTTGTATCTAAGACATCTTTGCCTAACCCAGGGGCACAGACTTTCTCCTAGAAGTTTTATCATTTTAGCTTTTATGTTTAGGTCTATGATCTATTTTTAGTTAATTTTTGTATGTGATGTGAGGTTCCTTTTGCACGTGGTTACCCAATTGTCCAAGTACCATTTGTTGAAAAGGCTATCCTTTCCCTATTGAATTGCTTTGGCAACTTTGTTGAGAGTCAATTTACTGTAAATGCAAAGATTTATCTCTAGACTTTTAATTTTGTTCCATTGGGGTTTTTTTGTTTTGTTTTTTAAAATTATTTATTTAGGGCTTCCCTGGTAGTGCAGTGGTTGAGAGTCCGCCTGCCGATGCAGGGGACACGGGTTCGTGCCCTGGTTCGGGAAGATCCCACATGCCGCGGAGCGGCTGCACCTGTGAGCCATGGCCGCTGAGCCTGCGCGTCCGGAGCCTGTGCTCCGCAACGGGAGAGGCCACAACAGTGAGAGGCCCGCGTACCGCAAAACAAAAACAAAACCAAACCAAAACAAAAAAAATTACTTAATTAATTTATTTTATTTTTGGCTGTGTTGGGTATTCGTCGCTGCGCACAGGCTTTCTCTAGTTGCGGGGAGCAGGGGCTACTCTTTGTTGCGGTGCACGGGCTTCTCATTGCGGTAGCTTCTCGTTGTGGAGCACAGGCTCCAGGCGCGTGGGCTTCAGTAGTTGTGGCACTCAGGCTTAGTAGTTGTGGCTCGCGGGCTCTAGAGCACAGGCTCAGTAGTTGTGGCACACGGGCTTAGTGTATTACACGCCATGTGGGATCTTCCCAGACCAGGGCTCAAACCCATGTCCCCTGCATTGGCAGGCGGATTCTTAACCACTGCACCACCAAGGAAGTCCACGTTCCAGTGGGTTTTATGCTTATCCTTACCACACTGTCTTGATTACTGTAGCTTTATAATTGCTTAGAAATTGGTAGTGTAAATCCTCTAGTTTTGTTCTTTTTTGAAGTTGTTTTGGATATTCTAGGTCCTTTGTGCTTCCAGGTAAATTTCAGGGTCAACTTGTCAGTTTCAACAAAAAAGCCTACTGGGATTTTGATAGGGATTGCACTGAATCTATAGATTAGTCTGGGGAAAATTGCCATCCTAACAATATTGTCTTCCAATCCAGTGTGGAATGTCTCTCCAATTGTTTAGATCTTCTTTTGTTTTTCTTAGCAATGTTTTGTAATTTTCAGTGTACAAGTCCTTTTTGAAAACTTATTTCTAAATATTTTATTCTTTTTGAAGTACTGTGGATGGAGCTATTTTCTTTTCTTTTTTTTTCTTTTTTTGGTCACACCGTGCAGCAAGTGGGATCTTAGACTCCTAACCAGGGATCAAACCTGGTCCAGTAGTTAAGACTGCCAGGGAAGTCCCTGCAATATTTTCTTAATTTTATTTTTGGATTGTTTGTTGTTAGTGTGTAAAAATACAATTAATTTTTATATATTGATCTTGTAGTCTGTGACCTGGCTCAACTTGTTTATTAGTTCTAGTTGTTGTTTTGTGGATTTCTTAGGATTTTCTAGATACAAGATATGTGATCTGCAGATAAAAGCACTTTTACTTTTTCCTTTTAATCTGGATGACTTTAATTATTAGCTTTAGTGCACATTATTTGCATTTATAGAACCGTGTTGAATAGGAATGGGAAAAGTGGACATCCTTGCCTTGTTCCTCTTCTTAGGGGGAAGCATTCAGTCTTTCATCAAGTATGATGTTGGCCATGGGTTTTTCAAAGCTACCATTTATCTGATTGAGGAAGTTCTTTTTTATTCCTAGTTTGTTGAGAGTTTTTATCATGAATGTGTGTTGGATTTTGTCAAGTGCATTTTCTGCATCAGTTGTGATGATTGTATAGTTTTTGTCCTTTATTCTATTTATATGGTGTATTACATTATTTGATTTTCAGATATTAAGCCAACCTTGCATTCCTGGGCTAAACCCCACTTGGCCATGATGTGTAAACCTTTTTATATGTTGCTGGATTCAATTTGCTAATATTTTGTGAAGGATTTTTCTGTCTTTGTTCCTGAGGAATATTTGTAGTTTCCTTTTCTTGTGATGTCTTTGGCTTTGGTACATTCTTTTAACAAATTTATTTAGACAAATGATATTATGCTATACATACACTGCTGTGCATCTTTTTTTTTCAACTTAATATCTTATGTTGGCAGTATTTCATAATAATTCTACCTTCCATTTAAGTATATATTGTGCTAAATTGCCCTCCCCAAATTTACCTATATCTAGTGTATTCAGATTTTCTTTAAACTTTGACTCTGAAAGGTGAAAAAGATGTCATTATTTTCATTTACAGTTTTTAGATTATGAATGATGTTGAGCATCTTTTTGTGTCTGACCATTTGAACTTTTAAACTGCCCATTCTTTTTTTTTTTTTAAATACTTCTTATTTATTTATTTATTTTTGGCTGTGTTGGGTCTTCATTGCTGCGTGTGGGCTTTCTCTAGTTGTGACGAACGGGGGCTACTCTTCTCTGTGGTGTGTGGGCCTCTCACCGTGGTGGCCTCTCTTGTTTCGGAGCATGGGCTCTAGGCGCGCGGGCTTCAGTAGTTGTGGCTCACGAGCTCTAGAGCACAGGCTCAGTAGTTGTGGTGCACAGGCCTAGTTGCTCCGCGGCATGTGGGATCTTCCCAGACCAGGGCTCGAGCCCATGTCCGCTGCACTGGCAGGCGGATTCCTAACCACTGCGCCACCAGGGAAGCCCTTAACTGCCCATTCTTATCCTTATGGGTTATTTGTCCTTTATTGGTTTGTAAGAGCTCTTGGTGTATTGAAGAAATTAGCCCTTTGTCAGGTGTGTGGGAAATATTTTTATTCAAATTGTCTTTTTCTTTTTCTATGGTGATTTTTTTTTCATTTTCTTCCTTCTTCCTTTATATTCTTTTTCTTAATAGCTTCTGGATTTTGTTTTCTTCTTAGAAAACTTTCCATGTCAAGATTGCTTAAAAGTATAGCTATATTTTCTTCTGATACTGCTCTTATTTCAGTTTCTACGTTGAAGTCTTTTCTGTCTTCTCCAATACCAGTTTGGATAGCTCTGTATTTTAATATTTAGTAGAACTAGTATGCCTTCATTATTTTTCTTTTCAAAATAATCCTGAAGTAAAGGATAAGTGTGAAACTGACTAGAGTGATTTGTTTGTTGGTAGTAAAGCATTGAATTGGGGGAGGGGCAAGGAAGACAAAGTATTGGAGAGGAAAAGAATTAGAGAGGGAGGGTAAAGGGAGACAAAAAGCAATTAATCTGTGCCATCAGGTTCTTCTTTGGATACCTCTAATCATGAGGTATCCAAATTATCTCCCAGCTTGGCTCCCACAGTGGGGACAAACTTCTGATCACTCAGCTCTGCCAGGTTTGGTACAGCTGGACTTCCTTTACTCTGCAGATAATTTGCTGTGTGAACACGTCACTTCCCCTCTCTGGCCTCCTGGATTACTTGACTCTGAGGTTCTTCAAAAGGTGTCTTTTTTTTAAATTTATTTATTTATTTTTGGCTGCGTTGGGTCTTCATTGCCGTACGGGCTTTCTCTAGTTGTGGTGAGCGGGGGCTACTCTTCGTGGTGGTGCATGGACTTCTCATTGCGGTGGTTTCTCTTGTTGCGGAGCACGGGCTCTAGGCGCGCAGGCTTCAGTGATTGTGGCACGTGGGCTCAGTCGTTGTGGCTCGCGGGCTCTAGAGCGCAGGCTCAGTAGTTGTGGCGCACGGGCTTAGTTGCTCTGCGGCATGTGGGGTCCTCCCGGACCAGGGCTTGAACCCATGTCTCCTCCATTGGCAGGCAGATTCTTAACCACTGCGCCACCAGGGAAGTTCCAAAAGATGTCTTTATGGAACCCAACTCTGGGTGGAACTTTGCCTTGTTTTGTTCAACCTTTAGGTTGCTTGGGTTGATGGAATGTCCCATATTTTCAAGGGAATCATGAATTTCTTGAGTTTTATGGGAGGTAATGAGGCTTCTGGTTCACTCTCCTCACTAGGGTAGGGATATCCCCTTTCACCTCCTTCCTTGGTCACCTCCTTCTCTCTGATTTGCTCATGGTTATGGCCTTTTCCTTAGCTAGATAACTCTCTTGTTGGAAGTTTCCTTAGATTGAGCATATATCTCCCTCCTTGCAGTGCACTCATTGGTCCTGCCTTCCGATGCAACCCAGAGCAAAGCCACTCTGCCTTATCAAGCACACACTCTGTGTACTTTACTTAATCCTTACCAGCATCATCACTCAACCGCCCTGCCATGAGTTTAGTATTACTATTTTCTTATTACAAATAAGAAACCAGAGACTCAAAGAGTTTAAAAAACGTGCCCAAAGTCACACAGCTAGGAAGTGGTGGGTCAGGGCTTTGAATTCATATCTGTATGGCCCCCAAAGCCTGTGCTTTTTCCACTACACCAGTGGTTCTCAGAGTGTTATCCCAAGACAAGACCAGCAGTACCAGCATCTCCTGCGGACTTGTTTGAAGTGCAGATTCCCAGGCCCTGCTCCAGAGCTACTGAAAGAGACATTCTGGGGGTTAGACCCAGGAATCTGTTTTAATAATCCCTCCTGGTGATTTCCTTGCCTGTTCAAGTTTCAGAACCACTGCCTCCCATTCTGCTTCCCCACGTGGCTGCTGCTTCTGTTCACATCTGACCAAGAATTTATAGGTAATTTCTCTAGGGCTGGACATTACTATGTCTCTGGAGCAGAAACGTGCTGCACACACACACCTTTCCCCCGAACACATACGCACGCGGACTTGGTAACCAGAGTCATTTTTAAAACTGCAGATATGATGTATCTCTTTCCTACTTAAAGTTCTTCAGTGTCTCCCCAATGCACTAAGGAGAAAGCCCAAACTCCTCAGTGTGGCTTTTGTGTGATGTATCCCTTACCCGTTTTCCAGTCTCCTGTCTACACAGACCTAGTCATGCTTGCTACTCACGTGAACTAGAAATGTTGTCATCACCTGGGAGCTTGTTAGAAATACAGAATCTCAGGCCCCACCCCAGACCTGCGGAATCAGACTCTGCATTTTAATAAGCCCTCCAGGTGATCTATATGCACAGTAAAGTTTGAGAAGCACCAGCCTACACCTCACCTGCCATAAACCCCTTATGGTTGCCCCAGGCCTTCGTGCCTGTGTTTTGCTCTTTCTGGAACACTTCTCTCTTCCCTCTCCTTTCCCTTCAGGCCCTGGGTAGGCTTGAGTTCTTAGATCTGCACCCCATCCCTCTAAGACTGGGCTTGTTGCTGGTCCTGTGTACTTCTTAGCCTCTTAACTGATAGGACAAGAGACTAGGCCCTCCATAGCATCTGCATCTGGGACCTAGTATTGCCATTGGCTGATGACTTGTCTCTGTCCGCCAGCTGGCTGAAAGCTCCTCGTGGGTGTGCATTCTGTGAGGCTGGCACAGTGCCTGACATATAGTAGGTGTTCAATGTAGTGAGCTGATTTCTGTACTGGTTAGAGCATGGGCCTTGGAGTCAGACTGCTTGGGTATAAATCCTGACCCAACTAGTGTTATACCGCCTCTCTGAGCCTCAATTTCCTCATCTCTGAAATGAGAATAGTAAGAGTCTCTATCTCATAGGATTGTTGTCAAGATTAATTGATTAACTGGGTTATTGCATGAAAAGAACCTAGAAGTGTGCCTGGCACATAATCGGTATCCAGTAAATGTTAGCTGCCATTGTTATCATCTTTTAATGCAACTCACCTGCCTGAAAAGAGCATACCTGTTCCTGTACATTCTGATCTTGGGCAAGTTATATAATCTCAGGGTCTCAGGTTAATTGGCAATCATCTGGGAAATGGTGATAGAAATCCCCAGGTAGTTAGTTATAGTTGCCAGAATCGTGCAAGTCAGTGTTTGTAAAGTGCTTAGCACAAAGCAGGGACTTGGTAAATGGAAGGAAGGGACTGTTTGTGCCACAGTGCCTTGTACCTACTTTTAGGTGCTCAGTGACTCTGTGGCTTCTTGTTACTTTTTAATGTTGTTTTCCGCTAGGGTGAGTATTTTCTTTGTTGTTATGTCTTTTTGTTTGTTTGTTTTTTGTGTCTACTTGCTCCATTGGTTTGAGACTTTGGAACAAAAGGGTATTGAAGTCTTTCAGCATTTGCTTTTCATTCCTCTGCAACCTGAGCTCTCATGGAGCCCTTGAGTTCCCCAGGGCAGTGTCTCTCTGCTAAGATTGGAGGATTCTGTTTCAAAAGAACTGGAGTAACTTCTTAGATTTAATTGGCTTGATAACCATAAGAGATTGTAATCCTCTGCCCTGGCTTCACATCACATATCAGATAAGGCAAAAAGTCTGGACTCTGGCTTCCTAGGAAGGGAAATTTAGAACACATATATATTTAAAAAAATTTTATTGACGTATAGTTGATTTACAGTGTTGTGTTAATTTCTGCTGTACAGCAAAGTGATTCAGTTATACATATATATATATTCTTTTTCATATTCTTTTCCATTATGGTTTAACACAGGATATTGAATATAGTTTTCTGTGCTATACAATAGGACCTTGTTGTTTATTCATCATATGTATAATACTTTGCACCTGCTAATCCCAACCTCCCAATCCTTCCCTCCCCCACCCTGCCTCCCCCTTGGCAACCACAAGTCTGTTCTCTATATCTGTGAGGAGTCTGTTTCTGTTTTGTAGATATGTTCATTTGTGTTGTATTTTAGATTCCACATATAAGTGATATCATACAGTTATATGTCTTTCTCTTTTTGACTTACTTCACTTAGTATGATAATCTCTAGATCCATCCATGTTGCTGCAAATGGCATTATTTCATTCTTTTTTATGGCTGGGTAATATTCCATTTTGTGTATATGTGTGTGTGTGTGTGTGTGTGTGTGTATACACAGATACACACACACACACATGTATGTATTTGCCACATCTTCTTTATCCATTCATCAGTCGATGGACATTTAGGTTGTTTCCATGTCTTGGCTGTTGTAAATAGTGCTGCTATGAACATAGGGGTGCATGGATCCTTTCAAATTATAGTTTTGTCTGGATATATGCGCAGGAGTGGGATTGATGGGTCATATGGCAACTCTATTTTTAGTTTCTTGAGGAACCTCCATACTGTTCTCCATAGTGGCTGCACCAGTTTTCATTCCCACCAGCAGCATAGGAGGTAGAGCACATATATTTTTGATTAGCAAGAAATAATGATGTTAACTGTGGGCTTTTCATTCGTGGCCTTTATTGCATTGAGGTAAGTTCCTTTTATACTTTTTTTTTGAGAATTTAAATCATGAATGGATTTTTTTTTTTTTTTTTTTTTTTTTGGCCTGCATTGGGTCTTCGTTGTGCGCAGGCTTTCTCTAGTTGTGGCGAGCAGGGGATACTCTTCACTGCAGTGTGCGGGCTTCTCATAGCAGCTGCTTCTCTTGTTGTGGAACACGGGCTTTAGGAGTGCAGGCTTCAGTAGTCGTGGAGCGTGGGCTCAGTAGTTGTGGCTCGTGGGCTATAGAACACAGGCTCAGGAGTTGTGGCACACGGGCTTAGTTGCTCCGTGGCATGTGGGATCTTCCTGGACCAGGGCTCAAACCCGTGTTCCCTGCATTGGCAGGTGGATTCTTAATCACTGCTCCACCAGGGAAGTCCATGAATGGATGTTGAACTTTGTTAAATGTTCTTTCTGTGTCTATTGAAAAGATTATGTGATTTTTTCTTTCGTTTTGTTAATGTAGTTTATCACATTGATTGATTTGCATTTGTTGAACCATCCTTGTATCCCAGGGATAAATCCCACTTGATCTTGGTGTATGCTCCTTTTAGCAAGATGTTAAATTCAATTTGCTGGTATTTTATTGGGGATTTTTGCATCTGTGTTCATCAGGGATATTAGCCTATAGTTTTCTTTTCTTGTGGTATCTTTGTCTGATTTTGGTATCAGGTGATGCTGGCCTCATAAAATGAGTTTGGAAGTGTCCCCTCTTGTATTTCTGGAAGAGTTTAAGGATTGGTATTAACTCTTCTTTGAATGTTTGTTAGAATTTACCTTTAAAGCCATCTAGTCCTAGACTTTTCTTTGTTGGGAGGTTTTTGATTACTGATTCAGTCTCCTTTTTATTCAATTTGTTGACCTATAATTGTTCACAATAGACCCTTATGATCCTTTTTGTTTCTTAGGCATCTGTTGTAATGTCTCCTCTTTTATTTCACATTTTATTTATTTGAGTCTTTTTCTCCTTAGTGTTGCTAAGGGCTTGTCAGTATTTTCAAAAAACCAACACAGTTCTGGGTTTTTTTTTCCTATTTTTTCACATTCTCTTTTCAATTTATTTCTGCTCTAATCTTATTATTTCCTTACTTCTCCTAACTTGGGCTTAGTTTGTTCTTTTTCTGGTCCCTTGAGATGTAAAGTTGGGTTGTTTGTTTGAGGGTTTGTTTTTTTTTTAATGTAGGCATTTATCACTCTAAACTTCCTTCTTAGTACTGCTTTTGTTGCATTTCGTAAATTTTGGCTTTTTTTTTTCTTTTGTTTAAGGTACCTTTAAAATTCTTGTTCAACTTCCTCTTTGATCTAAGAGAGTGTTGTTTAGTTTTCACCTATTTGCAGGTTTTCCCATTTTCTGCTGTCATTGAGTTCTAGTTTCATTCCTTTGTGGTCAGAAAATATACAGGGAATGATTTCACTCTTTTCAAATTTGTTAAGACTTGTTTTGTGACCTAACATGTGGTCTGTCCTGGGGAATGTTTCATGTGCACCTGAGTAGATGTGCATTCTTCTGCTGTTGGGTGGAAGGTTCTATATATGTCTATATATATAGGTCCATTTGGTCTGTAGTGTTGTTCAAGTCAGCTGTTTAACAGTTTTCTATCTGGATGTTCTATCCAGTATTGTAATTGGGATATTAAAGTCCCCTACTATTATTGCATTGCTGTCAATTTCTCCCTTCAGATCTGTCAATATTTGCTTTATATATTTAGGTGCTCTGATGTTGGGTGCATATATATTTATAATTATTTTATCTTCCTATTGAATTGACCCTTTTGTCATCATATAATGACCTTCTTTGTCTCTAGGCACAGCTTTTTTTTTTTTTTGGCGGTACACAGGCCTCTCACTGTTGTGGCCTCTCCCCTTGCGGAGCACAGGCTCCGGACGCGCAGGCTCAGCAGCCATGGCTCACGGGCCCAGCCCCTCCGCGGCATGTGGGATCTTCCCGGACCAGGGCGTGAACCCGTGTCCCCTGCATCGGCAGGCAGACTCTCAACCACTGCGCCACCAGGGAAGCTCTCTAGGCACAGCTTTTGACTGAAAGTCTATTTTGTCTGATATAAGTATAGCTACTCCTGCTTTCTTCTGGTTATTGTTTACATGGAACATCTTTTTCTATCCTTTCAATTTCATTGTGTGTGTCTTTAGATGTGTCTCTCGCAGGTGGCATATCACTGGATTTTGTTTTTTTATCAATTCAGCCACTCTATGTCTTTTGATTGGGAATTTAATCCATTTACTCCCCAAGTTATTCTAATGTGCATCAGGGTTGAGAACCAGTATCCTAGATGTACAGATAGGGTATAGAGGTAATAGATGTCTCAGGGATTCTCACAGTAGGTCCTTGGACAGCTGGAAAGGTGGGAGGTGTCAAGAACTCCTTAAATTTGAGGATTTGAAGAAAATCAGCTATCAAGTGGATATAGCAAAGATTAAGAACCATAGTATTCAACCTGTATGCGAATTATGATTTTACATTTTTATAGATCAGAGGTTAGTTGATGCTTATTGTTAACCTGTTCGATAAGGATTTGTTGAGTACTCACATCACCAAAGCCAGACAAGTGATTAGTGCAGGTGGAGAGATGGCAGCTACTTAAACCATAATACAACATGAAAAGTGCCATAGTAGGGCCTTAAACAAGTACAGATTTAAATACTTGTCAGATAACTTAAGCAGCAGTCTTTGAACATGTATAGATGTGAACGTTCATTTGGGTGTTGGGTAGTTTCAAATTTCTTGCCTCTAGTGTCATCATAGAGATATTTGCCAACTGCCTTGAAAAATAAAGAAGAAAGAGGATAATTCCTCCTGTGGGGGTCTGAGGGGTTCTTGAAGGAAGCAACATTTCAACTGGACCTCCAAGTGTAGGTAGGACTTGAATTAGGTAAGGGCAAGTGTCAGAAACAGCCTGAGCAAAGGCCTTGAAGGCAGCCTCACCTGGGCAAGTCTGCTTGCCAAGGGCAGAGACAAACTTGGGGTCTTCCTGAAGGCTTAGAAAGAAAAGGTGGGAGGTGCTGATGGAAAGGCATCTTGGGGCCAGCAGGTAGAGTTCATTCCATACCAAGCTAGAATTGCTCTAACCTAGGCGTTCAGAACAGTGATGTTTTCTTTTGCCTAATTTATTTTATTATTTTTCTTAAGTGGTATAAATATGTATAATCCCCAAAGAAAAACTGGAAAATACAGATATGCAAAAAAGGAAAACATCACCTCATTTTCTCAAACATAACTTTAAAAAAGAGGGGCATGCCTTGCTGAGCAGGGTTCTATCCCCTGCTTTTTCTACATAAATCTAAAGCTTGAATACTCCTACTCAAGAAGTATATCATCATGTTTAATGACTACATAAAAGGATAAGTGGTTACACCATAATTTAACCCATTCCACTAATATTGGACATTTTACTATTGTAAGTTGTGAACTATTTCACTATTTTAAATAACCCTGTGGTGAACATCCTTTTATGTACATTTTGGCATATTTGTCATATTTTTCTTAACATGTCTAGAAGTAGAATTGCAGGGTCAAAGAGTATGCACTTCTGGGGGACTTTTTTGGGGGGAGGATTTTGATAGCGTCAAATTGCCCTCCAGAAATGTTTCAGTTTATAATCCCTCCAGCCATATGAAAATATCGAAACAGTGACATTTTAATATCTAAAACTAACAGTATCATCTTGGTATAGTCATTAATTCTAAACTGAACTTCTGAATTGCTTTTGGTTGCCAACTTATATTATTCAAAAATTCTAGCATATTGTGGAAATAATTCTTTGCCATTTTTCATCTGTTGATCCTTCCTGTAAGATAAATTGATTTGTGATTTGTTGATAGTATCTATGTGTGAGGATTGTCTGTTTTCTGTATCATTTTTCAAAAATTTAGAGCTGGGTTATTATTTTTAAATGACTTTTGGCTGACATTTGACGTCAGTAGTACAGGGTTTGTCTTCCTTGCATTTAGTTAACTGGAATTCAGGTTCAAAGAGGAATTTGAGGAAAACAAAGGACAGGATTTATTTCTCTCACACAAAGCACTCAATCTAAGGACTGCCCAGTGAGGCCTAGCGAAGAGAGAGGGCTAGAATCTTCTGATGACTGGTCAAGTGGAGGAAATCCTCCACTTGATGGAGAGGAAATCAGAAGCTGTAACCAGCCCACAGTCAGTAGGCTTTCTCTCACAGAAAGAAAGAATAAAACTCTGTTTGTTGTTGCTGTATCAAGGCAAACCCATGCTACTAAAGGCTTCTCTTTGTATGTGCGTGGAACATCTCCAGAGGGATTTTCAAGGAACTGGTGCTAGCAGTTGTCTGTGGGGAGCTGAAGAGGGAGGAAGATTTATTTTTCATGGTTATACCCATTTGTACTGTTTGAGTTACTGGATTGGCCAAAAAGTTTGTTCGGGTTTTCCCATAATCTTCGCAAATATTTACTGTATATGTTTTGCTTTTTCAAAACTTTTTTAACCTAGTTATTTTTTTAAAAGCCTCTCTTACGCATGGTTATGTAATATGTTAACATTAGAGGAAAGTGGGTGAAGAGTATATGGGAACTCTCATAGTATATTCTGTAAATCTAAATTTATTTAAAAATAAAAAGTTTAAAAAAATGACAGAGGCGGGGAGCATACTGACTTCCTATACAGAATCCTACCCCATGAGACATTTTTCCACCTTTTTGTCTTGTCATTTCTTTTAAAGATCTTGCTTTCACCCCTAATTCTGCTGACTTTGTGATTACCAGATTCAATAAAACTGTCTTAGCCATTTTTCACTGTTTTTGTTGGGGTCAGACTATTATTTCATATTTCATAATGCACATCAGCTGACAGATACTTATAAACATCACAGCAGATCAGAGGAAAGCACTCTATGAATATATTGCTTTTAAGAGTTTGACCAGGCTTTGTATCTAAACTAGTGCACAACCTCAGAACCTTAAACTTTGAAAGCCAGTTTTCCTCAACTTGTGCTCCTGGTAAAAACACAGATGAGTCTACATTTTTGGCAAGCCGCCTGAGTGATTCCGATTCCCTGTAACACTGAGTTCCAGAAAGAATCGTCTGAGAGAGAGAGAGAGAGAGAGAGAGAGAGAGAGAGAGAGAGGGAGAGAGAGCGTGTGTGTGTGTATGGTGGTGATGGTGATTTGAAGGATGCGGGGACAGGGTAATCAGGGGGCTGTGGCCAGTGTCCGATGGGAGTAAATGAGGGTCTGAAATGCCACAGCGGTAAAAGGGGTGGAGAGAGAAGGCAGATGCAGCCGCGCAATTGAGTTCGTGATCCAGGTGTGTGGACGACAAAGTTCCTTGTTCAAGACAGGCAGAGGGAAAGAAGCTCTTCTAGTACCTTGAGGGGGCGAAGCATATTAATGGAGGGACAGAGATGCTTTGATGGGGTACTTCTTGAGGTGGGTAATTGACCTTTCTTGCCTTTGATTCCCAGGTGCCAAGCACTGGGGACACAGTCCCTGCTCCCACACAGATTACATTCGAATGAAGGGGGACAGATAATACACAAGGAAACAGATACATATGCCCATGCCAATTAGCTGAGTCCATGAAGAGAAGTGGAGTAAGGGGTTGGAGAATGGGTGATAGGAGCCCTGAGGAGGCCATTTAGACAGGCTAGTCGGCGGAGGCTTCTCTGAGGAAGTGACATCTGAGAGAGACCTGAATGAAATAAGGGGGTGAGCCAGGCAGGCACCTGTGGGAAGGGCATTCTGACGGAGGGAGCAGTGAAGGTGATGGCCCTGAGGGGGTGGAGAAGGACTTGCTGTCAGGAGACACGAAGGCCGGCGTGAACGGAGCTGAGGAGGCAGAGGATGGGAGGCGGCGGGGTCAGGACAATTTTGGAGGCGGTTTGTAGGAAAATGTATTGGTACCATTGGAGCTTCCTGACAAAGCAAGCCCGTTGCTACGTGGAGAAATGGGAATTAATGGGACACTGTGGAGCTTTGTTTCCTGCTGGCCCTACAGGACAGTGATACATGTGACATGATGAAAGGGACATTGCTCGAAGAGTGGGGAGCCGTGGCTCCTGTATTAGTCTGCCCTTTAGCCCTGCTGTCAGTTACTGCGCTCAGTTTGGGGCTCATTTCTGGAAGTGCAGGATCAGTGCCTCATAGCACCCTTGGGGGCATTTAGAGGGTAGCCTTTGGGGGGCCTCAGGCTTCTCAGAGTGGGGATGAGACTGCGTCAGTTAAAGCAGATGTGACGGTGCCCCAGAGGGCTGTTCACCTCTTTCCCCCATTCCGACTGCCACCTCTCTTCTTCCAAGCAGGATTGGTTGCCGTGGTCCCTGCTGCTTCTCTCTCTCACGTGTGATACCGGGGCCTTCTATGTTCCTGGGGTCGCACCAATCAACTTCCACCAGAACGACCCTGTAGAAATCAAGGTAAGTGCGTTCCTGGTCTGTGGGAGCCAACTGTTGCCCAGTTGCTGGGCAGCCTGGCCAGAGGACTGTTGCGAGTTGGTCACGTCCCTCCTGTGGTTGCAGAGAACCCAGACCAGTGCTGCTCAGCCTGGGAGGAAGAGGATTCACTGCGCATGGCTGGGGCAGAAGTGGTGTGTCCCTCTGGCCCCGCCGCCTCTCCTCTCTCTCCGCCTCTGGCTGTCTCTGCATCTCCCCCTGTATGAGTGCATTCTCTCTCTCTGTCCTTCTCTCTCTTTCTCTTTGGCTCTGTCTCTGTTTCTGGTTCTTCCTGTGTCTTTGTTTCTCTCTCACTTTCACTCGCTTCTGTGCCCACCTCTTTCTGTGTCTCCATCTCTCTCAACCTGCCTCCTTCTCTGTGACATCTCTGCCTCTCTCCATCCTCCTCTATGTTACCGGCTTTCTCTGCATAACTCATATCATCTATGTATACGCATGATTATTATGGCCTTTTTTTTCAATTTTAGCTTCTGCCAGGATTCTCCAGTTCAGTATTTCCAAACGGTGCACTGCATATCTGAGTGGTGGTATATGAGATGATTTTAAGTGGCTGACACGTATGTTTTATTTTAATAGCTGTTTTCTTTTAATTATACTAGAAAATATAGCCATTACTTCAACTCATGATTCCATGGCTGTCATTGTTGGGTTTCCATTTTTAATAGTGTTAAAATGTTTGCTTCTTTTTTTTTTTTTCTTTTTTTTTTTGCGGTACACGGGCCTCTCACTCTTGTGGCCTCTCCCGTTGTGGAGCACAGGCTCCGGACGTGCAGGCTCAGCGGCCATGGCTCATGGGCCCAGCCGCTCCGCGGCATGTGGGATCTTCCCGGACCGGGGCACGAACCCGCGTCCCCTGCATCGGTAGGCGGACTCTCAACCACTGCGCCACCAGGGAAGCCCAAAATGTTTGCTTCTTAAATAAAGGTATTTACCTAAAAACGAATCATATAGAAAATAGCAGAATAAATGGTAAGTAGATAGAGCAAGTTGGTACATGAGTGATTCGGATTTGAAAGCATTGTCCTAAATCAGAGTCCAGAAGAACAGCCAGCTGGGCCACCTCACCTTGTCAGCCTAGATGCCCACCTGTGGGCCAGTCACCTGTGACAGGGTTATGGGAGAGTCCTTTAAAATGTGGTTGATCGGGGCAGTGGGCAGGCTGGCACCTTGGCTAATGTCTTGGACTCTTGGTGGCATTTTCAGAGCCCTAAACACAGCTGAGGGTTGGTGGTGGATCTTCTTGGATCTCATTTCCCAGGAAACAAACTCTAAGGTGGAGATTTGGTGCAAGAGATTTATTGACTAGGTGCCCAGTCCTGGAAGCAGGACTGGGCAGAGGGAGATATTAAGCTGTGATAAACAGAGTCCTATGGAAGGCTCCGGAACTGGAGTGGCCAGCTGCAGAGTTCTCCCACATTGAGGCGAGAGGACTGGCCACCAGACAAGGGGTGTGACCTTGTTCCAGAGCTCCCAGCTATAGGGACTCCTCTCTACCATCACCCAAATATAACCACTCTTAATACTTTGGGTTATTTTTCTTAGTCTTTTTTTTCTGTGCAGTGTTTACAGTGTAGGGTACTCGGCATTCTCACACTTCCGTAAACCCCCAGCTTCTTGACTACCACATTGGTCCCCCATAGGCAAAATAACGTAGAGTTGAAGTTTTTAAGTAGTCCTTCAAATCCTTAGTGATTCTGTACAAAGGTCTAGCAAAACTTATAAAGCAATGAAAATAAATTCTGCTCCTAAAATGTACATTTCTTGTTGATGGGAACCACATCTTTACTGGTCTGTGCAAAAGCAAAGCAGTGAGATTGTGTGAAAATAAAGTTTTTATCCTGTCCTAAGCATCACAGTGTTCAAAAGGGGGAACAGAAGCCCAGAAAATCACAAAGGGCCATCCACCTGACATGCTGTCATGTACATGTGCCTTTGTTTGCCACCACATTTTGGGCATTTGCAAAATTATAAATTGCTACATGTCATGCTTATTTGGGGCATTAGATGCAAGCAACTTTTCATTATCCAGGGGGAGTTAACCAGTTTAGAGGTTAAAAATATAATACATTTGTGGAAAAACGAAAATTACCACGAATCAAGTTCTACAAGGGCTGGGATATTATCTTTCTCGGTTACTGCTGTGTCACCAGCTCCTAGTACATAGCCTGGCAGGGTGGATAAATACATATGATCAATGACTATTAGAAAGTGTCTGCATTTAGAACCATGTAGTAGTAACAAGCAAATGCACCATTCCATGTGTTGCATTACTGTGAGCATCCCTCTTCCTTAGAAGTCAGACTTGTAACTTTCGGGAACAATAATTAAAGTCACCTTTATTGAGGATTATTTACATGCCGGGCATTATGCATGGCTTAGCTCAAGATGCCCCCTAAGAGCCCTCTGAGGCAGATACTGTATGTTTTAGAGATTTACTGAACATTTTACAGTTACGGAAACTGAGGCCCGAGGAAGTGAACCTGCTTGTCCAAGGTCACATTGTGAGGGAGACATAGGGTTAGTTCAGAGCCCGGCTCTTAACCGCCGCGGTACCCTTCCTCCCAGTGCCTCTGCCAGAAGCCCCCTCCAGAGCAAAGCTTGTGGCATGGGGAGGACAGGGTGGCTCTGGCTTCAGTCCTGCCAAGCTGGGCATGTGAGAACTACACCTTGGGTGGGAAGGGAGAGGGCGGGAGGGGACATAAAGGTGAGACTCAGTTTCTTTGTAATGTGGCTTCTTTTTTGATTGTCCAGAAGGAGAGAATGCTAAGAAACACAGAATAACAGGCTGTTATAACAGATAATAACTGTTTGGTCATTTCGCCTCAAGCAGTTCATGAAATGCTTAATAGAGGTCCCCCGTCCTTCAATTCAACATCTAAAAAGCTCTGAAACTTAGAGTTTTTCTAAACTCATTGTAGGCGAGACCTGACCTGAACTGTTTATTAACTTTATTTTTCCCACTTAGTATGAATATTTTTGCATTTCCTTGTCATTGAATGTGGGGTACTGCTCCAGACCCAGCTGGGGGGTGTTATAAAACCCATGGTTTTATAATATACCACATTGCTCTTTTAAAATTGGAAAAATTTTTAAATTAAATTAAATTAATTTATAAATTAATGTAATAATGTAATGTAATGTAATAATTATTAATGTAATAATGCCGAGTATACTAAAGATGAGTGGGTACCAGAGAGGATTACTGAAACAGTCATTAAATTAAATTAAATTTTAAATCTTTTAAAATTAAATTAAAAATCCTAATTCCAAAGCAAGAATTTTAAGTAAGGATTGTGGATCTGGATTCTAAAAACTATTTATACTTTCAGATGGTGTATGAGGAATGGTTAATAGTTTTTAAATAGCAAAGATAATTTTAGTTGCATTTAAATTAAAATTTGGGACTTCCCTGGCCGTCCAGTGGTTAAGACTTCGCCTTCAAATGCAGGGGGTTATGGGTTCAATCCCTGGTCGGGGAGCTACGATCCCATATGCCTCGCAGCCAAAAAACCAAAACAAACCAGAAGCAATATTGTAACAATAGCAATAAGGACTTTAAAAATGGTCCACATCAAAAAAAACTTTAAAATAATTAATTGATTAATTAATTTTTTTTTTTTGCAACATTTTGACTGGTTCTATTTTATCCATGTTTTGGGGAGTTGTCTGTGGCTGTCACTGTTTCCAGAGCTGCATTCTGTGTGCTTGCATCACTTCCTAAATGTTCTTCTTCATGGTCTTCTTAAACTTCATCTTTAATGGTTGCATAATATTTAATTGAACGAATATATTGTGGTTTATTGACCAATTTCCCATTACGGAGCTTTTAGCTGTTTTTCCATTTTTTTCTCTTTTTTCATTGTGCAAACATTTATCGAGCACCTACTATGTACCTAGATCTCTAGGCACGGTGGTTACATAGGTAAGCAAGACACATATGGTCCTTGCCCTCATGGAGTTTAATCTTAAATTCTAGTAGGGGAGGCTGATTTCTCTGGAAAAAGAAAACAAAAACATAAAATAATTACATTTTATCAGACATGCTACAAAGATAACTAGAAGTGTTGAAATACAGAAGATGAGGGAATTCCTTTGATAAGATGATAAGGAAAGGACTCGAAGGTGAGGGGATTTAAGCTGAGACCAAATGTGAGAAGGAGTCAGAGAGTCGGGCAGAGAGGAGCAGGTTCAAAGCCTGAAGCAGGAGAGCGCTGGTCAGGCTCAAGGAACTAGAGGCAGAAGACCACTGTGGTTAGGAATGAGGAGTGAGCTCTTTGTTCCTGAAGTTTTTTCCCTTATTTGGAGTTATTTCCTTAGGAAAGATACCCAGAAGTGAAATTATAGGGTCAAAGGATGTCAGCATGTTAAGGACTCTGAGTATATATTGGATTTGGTTGTGATTTTAAACAAAATCTATAATGTAATCTAAAACTAGTGAACTGTGAAATAATTGTATTGTATAGTATACCAGAGTTGTGTCTGCTGCGGTTAGTTTGCTTAGTAGGTAATAATGCCGAGTATACTAAAGATGAGTGGGTACCAGGGAGGGTTACTGAAACAGTCATCTTGATTTCTGGGTTGAAGAATAATGGCCTCCCTTCTTCCACTAGGCTGTGAAGCTCACCAGCTCTCGCACCCAGCTGCCTT
Organism: Grampus griseus; assembly: GCF_964374135.1. NCBI lineage: Eukaryota > Metazoa > Chordata > Mammalia > Artiodactyla > Delphinidae > Grampus > Grampus griseus. The sequence goes on from NC_139008.1 coordinate 62,597,546, forward strand.
ATGAATACTACTCACTGCCCTTCTGCCAGCCCAGCAAAATAACCTACAAGGCAGAGAATCTGGGTAAGTTCTTCTCTCACACTGCTGTCACGCTATCCCAAAGAGGAACCCGGATCTCTTCATAATGTTAATAGCAGTTAACCCTTATATAGCACCTACCGTGTGCTGGACACCATTCTACATAGTTTATATACAGATTAGCTTATTTAATCCTCATAACATCCCGAAGGAGGTAGTTGTGGTGTTGATTCCCATTTTACAGGGTAAGTGATTTGCCTCTGGTTATACTGTTAATTAATGGCTAAACTGGGCTTGGAATCCATGTAGTCAGGCTTCAGAGCTGGAGCCCTTGGCTACTGCTCCGACTGGCTCTCCTTGATTTCTAGATAGCCCCTTCTGTTTCTTGTGGCTTCTGTAACCTGCTCTGCTTTTAATTAAAAGAATGAGTGATTATCTCTGGCCCTAATGGAATCAGGGACATCACCATAGTTCTTGCTAAGCTGTGCAGGCCTTGCCTCAAATAATGTGGGAAGCACCCAGTGCAGTGTCTGGCATATGTGTTCATAAATAGCAGCCATTTTATTTTAATTCAAATAATTCTTCATTTGGTGGAATTTCAGGCTGAAAGGAAAAGGCATTTGGTGGCCTCTATTGAGGACATGGTTATTAGAACTTACTCTGCCATCTCAGTGTTAAGTCCTGGAGATAAAAGCTTAGAACTATGCCCTCCCTGACTTCAAGGAACTTAAGAGACTTTCCTGTTCTCTTATAGCTTAGGGAGGGGAAAGGAGAGAACTGGCTCTTGAGCAGTCCCCTGAAAGGGCTGCCTTCTCCATCAGGGCTACCCATGGCTCAGATGTTTCCAGAACCCCTAGCCAACAGGTGTACCTACTGCCAGGTATTGGATGTCCCAGACCAGCTGGGGCAGGCCTCGACCAAAAGCAGGCAGCACCGCCAGTCCCGAAGTCTCGCCTTGTACAGTTGGACGGAGGTCGGTCTCGGGGCCTGGGCTGCTCTTGCTGCCTGCCGCTTACCCTTCTTTTCTCTCCACACCATGCCGTGCTCCGGCCACCTTGCCACTGCTGGGAAGCCTGGCCTGCTGTGTCCTCCAGACCCCTCACAGCAGCTCCTCCCTCCCCCTGTGAGCTGGTGCGGCTTCATCTACAGCCCAAGGCTGAGCACTTGGGCACACCTCAGTGTGATACTGCGTGACCTTAACCTCCGTGAAGCTGGGGAATGTTCCTGCCTCGTAGAAATGGAAACTTCCATGTACAGAAGTTATCCTGCCACACTGTATCTCATTCCAGCTTTGTGTAGTGCCTCCCTCTGTGGCCTAGGGGCTCTTTGAGCAGCGGGATCATGTCTTCCATGTGTCTCTCTCTGCCACTTCTGACCCAGTGTCTGACACATAGTTGTCATTCGGTAAAAGTTTTTGTCCTCCCTGAGTGGAGCAGAAACAGCCTTGATTGAATGCCTTTTGGGTCGCAAGCCTTGTACTCTACGTCCTCATCATCATCACTGTTAATACTTAAAGGGCTCTAACAGTGAGCCAGGCATTGTTCTAAGCACGTCTGTGCTTACCTTAGTTAATTCTCACAACAGCCCTCTGAGGTAGCTACTCTTACTATCCCCTTATCACAGATAACAGAAGCGAGGCACAGGAGGTGAAGTCACTTGCTACAGGTCACTCGCCGAGTTGGTGGCAGAGCCCAGGAACTCTGGCTTCAGGGTCCATAGCCTTAAGCAGTACACTCTGCGCACTGTCTTACTTGGTTCCGACTGTAACTCAGCAAAGCCAGGTATGATGGCCCCCATGCCATAGTAGAGGGCACAGCAGCTTCAGAGGTTTGAAAAACTTGCTTGTGGTCACATGGTCAATGGGTAGAGAAATTGAGATCTTAACCCAGGTTTTTTAACTCTAAAAACAGAATTCTTTCTGTTGTCCAGACTGCCTTTTCCAGAAAGGTTCATTTGGGCTGTCCAAGGGCTGTGCTCCCGATTATCATGTTGGTGGAGATTCATATCGTGGCGGGGGGGTGGGGGCATGTCTGCGGCAGCTGTACTGGAGTATGACATCAGACTCGTTTAGAGGGTCCACTCAGCGTGTTGCTCGTCTAGTGTGGCTGGCTGTGTGCTCCCAGCTTTAAAAATTAAAATGAATACTTCTGTATTAGAACTGAGCTGTTCCAGGCCAGTGTGTCCTCTTTCTTGGTTTAAATGTATCAATAATTTCTAAATATCAAGAAGTGATACCCACCTTACTTGATCTTCAGCCCTGTTCCTCTCTCTGTATGTTCTTCCTTTCCTCAAGTGAATTCCTTATTGACCTTCCTGAAAAGAAGTGAGTGGTAAGGCGTGGTGTAGAGGAAAGAGCCCAGGGGCTTAGCACTACCACAGTCACTGTCATAGGCTAGTCACTATCTGGGTCTGGTTCTCAGCATTGTCATATGTAAAATGGCAGAGGATGACCCAGATCATTTCAGCAGTGGACCATGCAGATATCTCATTGGTGTTCTTGGCCTCCCACTGGCCAGTCCCTCCCTGGGTTTTGCAGACTCACCTGCATAACTAGCCTTCTAAAAGAGGGGGAAAGCGGGGGAGAGGTGTAGAGACCTTCATCCAGGCGCCTTTTCACCCTCCCCCCCTCCTGAGCGGCCTCATCCACTCTTGTCAGAGTGCTACTTTGCACAGCTGAGTGGTTCTCCCCACTGTGGTAAAGCTAGTGGCCCTGCCACTTACCATCTGTATCCCAACAACTCACAGCTTCTATCTATAGCCCTGACCTTTCCTCTGACCCTCAGACTTGGATATCTGACTGCCTGCTTGACATAGCCACTTGACATATGCAAACTGAAAAAATGCCTTCAGTCTAAATTTGCTGTTTTTCCCATTTTCCCCCCAACTGGAACTTGGTTGTAGAAGCCCCATAGTCTTCCTGATATGCACCGCTCCTCACTCACCCTTTGTCAGCCAGCACCAGCCCCCCTAGATTTCACCTCCTCAGTAGCTCCTGAGTCTGTGTACTTGTTTCCGCCCTCACTATACCCTCTAATCCAGCCACCATCACCGCCCACTTGCATAGCTGACTGCCATCGCCCCCGGCCAGTTCCGTGCATCTTCGATATTTTCTTCACAAAACAGCCAGAGTGATCTGTAACCAGAATTGGATAATGTCTTCTGCCGCTCCTGTTAGAAACCCTTTATTGGTTTTTGTGGCTCTCTCGATAGAGATCAAACTTCCCGTTGGCCCACAGGCCCCCTGAAGTCCAGCTCTAGCCCGTCTCTCCAGCGTGCCTCAAGTCACCCTTGCCATGTGCACTGCAGCCGCACAGGCCTCTTACATTTACCGCGTCATCCCCCTGCCTTCCCCCCGCCCCCCAACCAGGCAGGGGGCCTTTGTGCGTGCTATTCCCTTCTGTCTAGAATAGTCTTCCCCTATCTCTTTGCCTAGTTAAGGCTCTCTTCCTTTAGAGCTCACTTCAAGCATTACTTCCTCAGAGAAGCTGTCCTAGACCTACTCCCCCACACCTAGAGCAAGTTCCTCATATTGTACTATACCTTCTCGTTATCCTGATTAATCAGTCTGTCTTCCCACTAGACCATAAGCTCCGTATGTCTGTTCAACATTATTTCTTCAGAGCCCAGCACATAACCAATATCTAGTGGATGTTTGGGAAGGAATGAATGAATGAACGAATGAATGACTAGGCCAAGAGTCCCACATCAAGCGGGTCCACACTGGTAGGCAGCTGTTAGACCAGGCGTATGTGGGCATTAGTGCCGCCTGTGGGCTTTGGTAGGTCTCCTTCAGCTTGCCCCAGTTCCACCTCATCCCAGTAGAAGTGTTAGAATGGCTCAGAAGGAAAGCACCATTGGGTTTAGTTGACAGGCCCTGACTGCTCGGTGCCTGCTCTTGGAACGTCTGGCAGCAGGTTTCTCTGAGGCAGTAGGCATGCAAGGGGTGTGCCAGTTTGTTAAGTTAAAAAGATGTTTTGGCTGAAAATCTCAGGTGCTGGATTTTACCCTACCTCCCTTCCTCCCTGAACCAGGATCTGAAGATGCAGAAATAAAGAGGAAACATTATCTGCCCTTAAAGAGCTCGTAATGAGGTATGAGGGCAGAAACTTAACCTATCAACATATTGTGCAAAGTCACATCACTGACATATGAAAAGGTGCAGAAGTGATGCTGGTAATAAAAATAGTATTTGTTGTCTTCCCACTCTATGCCTGGTACTTTATTTCTCACTGTAACCCTGTGAGATGCGTACTATTATCCCCATTTTACAGATGAGGAAATTGAGGCTCATTGAGCTTAAGGTACTTACCAAGACTGCTAAGCTAGTCAGTGGCAGAGCCAGGGTTCAGTAGCCCTCTCTTCACCACTGTACGATGCTGCCTCTGTGCAGAGGGCAATCCGAGGAGGGAGTCACAAACTCAGTCCTAAGGCGGTCAGGAAGGGCTTCCCGGAGAGTGGAATAGAAGCTGAGCTTGAAGGGTGAGGAAGAGTTTCCCAGGAACACGGGGCAGGGAATGGCACTCCAGGCAAAGGAAACGACATGTGGCCCAGAGGCACGGAATGACGTGGCATGTTTGATGTGCTCTGAAGAGTCTGGTGGTGCTAGAGCACAAAGGGAGAGGAGGGACAACAGGGGGGCGTCAGGTGGGCAAGCCTGGCCTGAACAGGCAGGGTAATGCATTGAGTGCCAGGCTGCAGGACTGCTGAAGGCCCTGCAGGTGGGCCCTGTGTCTCTGCTGACCTCAGCAACCTCAGGGCTGAAGCTCTGAGCTCCATCTGTCTCTCTTATGGCAGGAGAGGTGCTGAGAGGGGACCGGATTGTCAACACCCCTTTCCAGGTTCTCATGAACAGTGAAAAGAAGTGTGAGGTTCTGTGCAGCCAGTCCAACAAGCCAGTGACCCTGACCGTGGAACAGAGCCGGCTCGTGGCCGAGCGGATCTCAGAGGACTACTATGTCCACCTGTGAGTTGTCCTCTGCTCCCTGCCAGCCTCGAGTTCCCATAGGGGAGGGCACTGAGGGAGAGGCGATCTGAGGGACTGAGCGGGGCCTTGGGTTTCCAGCATTGCAGACAACCTGCCCGTGGCCACCCGACTGGAACTCTACTCCAACCGCGACGGCGATGACAAGAAGAAGGAGAAGGACGTGCAGTTTGAACACGGCTACCGGCTCGGCTTCACGGATGTCAACAAGGTAGAGTGTCTTGATGTGCTCAGAGGGCTGGGGGAGCCACTCCCCAAAGTCACGAGCACTTGGGGCCACAGAGGAGGGGGAAACATGTAGCTCTAGGCTTAGGAAAGGTGGGGATGGCCAAGACAAGTTCCCCCTGGTGCCCCTGGCCATGGCCTGTCAGATGTCTGAGTGCTGTGGGCCCGGCTCTGGCAGATGCTACACAGCAGGTGGAAGGCACAGTGCCTAAAAACTCAGATTCCACATAAATATATGATTATATGGATTATAAGATTAACCACCGCCCCCCCCCCCCCGCAAAAAAAAAAAAAGGAAGTCTGGAACTTCATCAGTATGTAAGAGAGAGAGCTCAGCAGTGGTCAAGAGCATGCAGGTTCCCCGGGTTTTGAATCCTGCCGTCACCACTTACTAGTTGGTGAGTGACCTTAAGCCTACCTCTCTCACCTCTCTAAGCCTTGGGTCCCTTATCTGTAAAATGTATGTTACAGCCATACCTGCCTTTTGGGGTTGTCATGCAGAGTAAATCAGATAATCTGTGTAAGCACTTTATAGCACAGCCCCTGAGAAATATGCTAATGGCATTGATTGTAACAGTGATTCTCTTATGTTTGTCATTTTCTAAACTGAACACATATTACTTAGGGAATAAAGAACAAAAGCATTTCTTTTGAGGCACAGTCCCTGTCCTCCAGGGGCTTTTTTCATAACTGGGAAGAGAACTGACAGTGTAAGATCCTGGATCTTAAGTCCCAATCCTGACCGTGCCAGTGCTTTGACGGTCAGGGCCAGAAGAGTTCAGAGGGAGCTAATGTGCAGGCAGGTTGTCACGGAGGAGGTGGGCCTTGAAAAATAGGTAGGCTTGAGCTGAGTGAAGTTGGGACAGCATTCTAGTTAAGTGAATGCCGTGAACAGAGTTCAGGGTGGGGACTGTTCACGGGGCAGGGAGGGACCCAGGGAGACCAGGCGAACTAACATGTCTGGGAGGGTGACGGCAGCTGGGTATGTTAGGGTGACAGAAGGCCTTGAATACCAGCCTAAGGGGTCTGAACTTGTACCTAGTAAGCCCCAGAGAGCCCTGGAGGGTTCATGAGTAGCGGGTTGCTATAAGAGCAGTGTTTTTGGAACACTGGTACAGTTGGGTCTGCTAGATGAGGGAAGGGACCTAATACCTGGCTGGTCACCCTGTGTGATTTTTCTGGTGGTTTCTTGGCTCCTAGCTATTTTGTTCTCTTTGTTGCGCTGTTTTAGATCTACCTGCACAATCACCTCTCGTTCATCCTTTACTACCACCGGGAGGACCTGGAAGAGGACCAGGAGCACACATACCGCGTCGTCCGCTTCGAGGTGATTCCCCAGAGCATCAGGCTGGAGGGTGAGTGGGGAGGTGTGACCAGAGGGGCAGGGCTGGACGGGCCTGGGCTTCACACCCAGGGTCTTTGCACCCTTGATTCCTGAAATGGCTGATAGGCCCCAGTGTGGCATATGGGCCCAGCCAAGGTAGAGTCACTACATTCCCATTAGAGAAGATGGGGGGCAATGGGAGAGCTGACAGGGTGTCTCCTGGCCTGGCACAGCACCTTACCAGCCACCCCGGGAGGTAATGTGCTGATTATGATAGGAACCAGAGGCTCAGAGAGGTCAGTGACTTGGCCAAGACCAAACAGCAGTTTGGGGCTTTGCTGGGCCATCACAAGAAGCAGCCAGCTCAAGAGCAAAGGGATGAAGCACAAGGGGCAGGGGTACCGACGGAGCTGCTGGGCAGCAGCTTTCAGTGTTTCCGCTCCTCTGTGTGAGTGATTGGCCCCGGGTCAACAGCTGTGCAGGAATTTGAGCGCCCAGGCGCAGCCCTGTGGGCCTGACGGGATCTGGTCGGCCTCACCTTGCCTGGCAGCGCTAGCTCACCACAGGGCGACTTCCATTTCGCATGCCTGGCCTTTTGTCCACAGTGGTGGTGAGTTTCTGGAGCTTTTTTAAGCTGTGGAACCTCATAGTCAAACAAAGTCATACGCAGAAGTCTTATGTAAAACATAGACCCTGCACTTTCGGGGCATCATACTGCCTCTCCTCCCGTCTGTGTCATGGTTACAGCTTGACATTTACTGTGTGAGTGTTTGACAGCAGCTGCTCCCCCACTGGCCCTTCGAAGTTAGAGACCCTGTCTCCTTTTCTCACCACTTTCTCTCCAGCACAGTACCTGGCACATAGTAGGTGCTTATTTATTGTATGTTGGTTGAATGAATGGACAGACAGCAGGATGAACAAATGTGTAAATGAAGGAAGGAAGCATCGGAGTGATTGAATTACTAAAGTGCCAGGACTCTGGGGACTAAATGAGTGAGCGAACGTATGAGAGAGTGAGTCAGTGTTGTTTTTGCCTGTTGAATGGGACTGATTGAATGAGCAAATGAATGCTTGAATTGATTGAAGGAAGAATTCGTTTGACTAAATAGGGACTCAGACCCCTCCCCACATACACCTCTCTGCAGCCCCTAAGGCCCTTTGGAAAGTCAGGGCTGTGGGAAGCACAGTTTTTTGTTTCTTTTTTGTTTTTGTTTTTTCATCTTTATTAGATTATAATTGCTTTAAAATGCTGTGTTCATTTCTGCTGTACAACAAAGTGAATCAGCTCTATATATACCTATATCCCCTCCCTCTTGGGGCTCCCTCCCACCCTCCCCACCCACCCAAGGGAGCACAGTTTTAAAGCTCTAGTTGCCAGCTGTTCTCCCAGCCACTGCTCCGCAGCACGCTGCCTCTGAGGGCACCCGCAGAACAGACCCTGGGTAGTGGCACCAGCCCTTGCAGGAACAGACTGAGTCTCTGTCTCTCACAGACCTCAAAACAGACGAGAAGAGCTCATGCACCCTGCCTGAGGGTACCAACTCCTCGCCCCAAGAAATTGACCCCACCAAGGCGAATCAGCTGTACTTCACCTACTCTGTGCACTGGGAGGTGAGAAGGGGCTGGAGCCCACGGCAGGGGAGGAGGGCTCTGGTCCAAGCAGCAGTTATCAAGGTGGAGGCCTGACTCTCAAGTGCTTCCTCCCACCACCAGGAGAGTGACATCAAATGGGCCTCTCGCTGGGACACTTACCTGACCATGAGTGATGTACAGATCCACTGGTTTTCTATCATTAACTCCGTCGTGGTGGTCTTCTTCCTGTCAGGTGAGAGAGCTATGGGTTGGAGGGTGGAGAGGACAGGGGGTGAGGGATGAGGGGCTGAGGTGTCACATCACTCCCAGGAGACTTCTAGGGTGTTCTTGGAGCCAAGCATAGGTCAAAAACAGACATTAGGGCTCTGTGCAAGGCATCAGTACACAGAGGTAAACAAGATTCACCCTCTACTCCGGAGAGCTCCCTAGGGGAAGGCTGCGCCGCCTCTTCACGCACACCTTCACTGACTCATTCAACAGTGTTTCGGCATTGCTCATCCTGTTCGGGCCCCATGCCGCGTGCTGGATATGGTGTTGAGCAAGCCCAACCCAGTCTCTGCCCTCACGGTCTGTATTCTGGTGGCAGGAGAGAGACAGAAAAGCACAGAAGTAGTAGGGTTCCAGATAGTGCTAAGTGCTGTGAAGCATATGCATGGCTGTTGAGGAGAGGGTGAAGGCTGCTTTAGAGAAGACCTCTCTGAATGAGGAGCCACCATTCAGAGACCTAGGGAAAGACGGTTCCAGCAAGGGTCACGGCCCTGCAGTGAGACAGGCTTGGTGAGAAGCCAGATGGCAAGAGGGCATTGAGCAGGGTGAGGGTGGTTGTCAGAGGTAGAATGAAACTGATCGTTTCAGTATCAGGAGAAGTAAAGATAATGCTGTCTTTATTAAACATTTACCCAGGGGCCAGCTGCTGTGCTAATAAACACTTAAATGCATCCCCATCCTCGCAGCCCCGTGAGCTAAGCCAAAAAGTGTTAAGTTAGCTCAAGGTCCTACAACCCATTGTCTTAACCACTACGCTGTGCTGCCTAGATAGGTAAACAGGGTGCTGTGCAAGTACAAACGGGGGTGCCTCTGAGCTGTTTGGGGTGTTGAGAAGAGAAGATGTTTTGAAGTGTGAGTAGGAGTCAGGACAGAGTGGGGCATTCGGGTAAAGGGAACAGGCTGGGTTACAGGCACGCAGGTGAGAGAGAGATGGGGCTGTGACCTGATAACTAAAAGCAACAAATAACCAGAGGCAAGTGAGAGGCGAGCCTGGGAGGAGGTGAGGCTGGAGAGGCTGGAAGGACCAAGCCCTGGAGGAGCTGGGATGCTGTTCTCCCTGGAATACAAGCGGTGTCCTGTGACTGCCTCCGCCCATCCCAGCAGCTCATTCTTCCCCTCTTGGGGGGTGACCCTCTGTTTCCCCTGCCCTGTAGCTGGGGTGGAGCTATGCCCAGGAGAGAACCTGAGGCGGCTGCATAGCCAGTTCCCACTAGAGGAAGCCACGTGTGCCCGGAGGGCAAGCAGCACAGAAGACTCAGATGGCCGTGCTGACACTCCTCTTCTTCCCGCCCCTGTTTGTTTCAGGCATCCTGAGTATGATTATCATTCGGACCCTCCGGAAGGACATCGCCAACTATAATAAGGAGGATGACATTGTACGAGGTCATGGCTGGGGAGGGATGGACTTGCAGAGGGAGGGCAGTCTAGCAGTGGGGCTCTGGGCCTACCAGACCAGGACGCGCACATGCACGCGTGTGTGTGTGTGTGTGTGTGTGTGTGTGTGTGTGTGTTATCATTCATAGCGTAAACCAAATATTGAAAAGGAAAACAAAATGTTTAATGACCCAAAGTGATGGGGATAAGGCTTTCTAATTTCTAAGCATAAAAACAATGGAAGAAATCACAGAAAGAAAACTGGATTAATTTTACCTTAATCCTGCATGTTAAGATATGTAAACAACAGAAAAGTGAAGTGGCAAAACAATATATGCAACAAATTTTTTAAAAGATGATAGTTAAAAGAACTGGTATAAAATCTCTAAAAAAAAAAACCACTAAAATCCCTAATGTGAGAATGAACAAAAAATTTACAGACAAGGAACCATACATGGCCAGTAAACATGTGAAAAACTGTTTTTACCTCAGGGATAAGCCCCCAACGTGCAGTGTCCAACAGTCATGAGAAGACAGTTTTGGACCTTCAAATTAGCACAGATTCGTACACATAGTACTAATTGCCGGCAGGGTTAATGTGAGATAAGCACCTTTTCATGCCACCCGTGCAAGTGTAAACTAGGAGATTTCTGAAAAGTTATTAATTGGCAGCACATATCATGAACTGCCAAATAGTTAACTTGTTTGTTTGTTTTGTTTTTAACATGTGGCTGCACTTTTAACTGTTGGTGCGGCCTGTGGGATCTTAGTTCCTCAACCAAGTATCGAACCCGCACCCCCTGCAGTGGAAGCAGAGTCTTAACCACTGGACCACCGGGGAAGTCCTAGTTAACTTGTTTTGATACACTATCTTCTAGAATTTTCCTAAGGAAAGCATTAAAACCACAAAAATTTGGTCTAAAAAAAGAAAATTTGGTCTAGAAATATTTATTGCAGCCTTTCTTATCATTTAAATAAACTGGAAATTGCCTGATATTCCATAACAATGGATTGGTTATATTATGGTACAGCCATACAATGAAAAATTGTACAAACATTAAAATAGTAATTGTAGAGAGTGTTTATGGACATAAGGAAATGCTCATGATCATACATCAGCTTAAAATAACAAAGTATTGTTACACAGTAAATACAGTATTTTATTGTTAAAAATTATATATACATATGCACATGTACATACATAAAGGACTGAAGGAAATATGTCAAAACAGCGGTATTATTAAGTATATAAATCATTTTCTCTATCTTTCTGATTTATTTTTTAATCTATGAATGTTTATGAGTTTTTTATTTTTTGTTCAGTCTTTCTGGATTTTTAAAAAATTGTCTACAATACTCATTTACTACTTTTTGTTCATTTGAATATCATGCCATATATCAAAAAAATTTTTTTACTTATTACACAAGTAAGAGCACATACAGACATACCTCAGAGATATTGCGGGCTCAGTTCCAGACCATCACAATAAAGTGATTATCACAGTAAAGGAAGTCAAACAAATTTTTTGGTTTCCTAGTGCATATAAAACTTAGGCTTATACTATACTGCAGTCTATTAAGTGTGCAGTAGCAGTATGTCTAAAAAAATACCTTAATTTAAAAATACTTTAGTGCTAAAAATGCTAACCATCATCTGAGCCTTCAGCAAGTCCTAATCTTTTTGCTGGTGGAGCGTCTCACCTCAGTGTCGATGCTGCTGACTGATCAGGGTGTTGGTTGCTGTAGGTTGGGGTGGCTGTGGCGATTTCTTACAATAAGGCAGCAGTGAAATTTGCCAAATCAATTGACTCTTCCTTTCATGGACAATTTCTCTGTAAACATGCAATGCTGTTTGATAGCATTTTACCCACAGCAGAATTTCGTTCAAAATTGGAGTCAGTCCTCTCAAACCCTGCCTCTGCTTTATCAACCAAGTTTACGTAATACTCTAAATCCTATGTTCTCATTTCAACTATCTTCACAAATCTTCACCAGGAGCAGATTCCATCTCAAGAAACCACTTTCTTTGCCTATCTGTAAGAAATAACTCCTTATCCGTTGAAGTTTTATCATGAGATGGCAGCAATTCAGTCCCATCTTTAGGCTCCACTTCTTTTTTTTTTTTTTTTTTTTTTTTTGCATTACGCGGGCCTCTCACTGCTGCGGCCTCTCCCGCTGCAGAGCACAGGCTCCGGACGCGCAGGCCCAGCGGCCATGGCTTATGGGCCCAGCCTCTCCGCGGCACGTGGGATCCTCCTGGACCGGGGCACGAACCCGCGTCCCCTGCATCGGCAGGCGGACTCCCAGCCACTGCGCCACCAGGGAAGCCCTAGGCTCCACTTCTAATTCTAGTTCTCTTGCTGTTTCCACTGCATCTGCAATTACTTCTTCTTCTGAGGTCTTGAACCCCACAGTTCCATCCATGAGGGTTGGAATCAGCTTCTTCAAAACTCCTATTAATGTTGATATTTTGACCTCTTCCTATGAATCACGAATGTTCTTAATGGCATCTAGAATGGTGAATCTTTTCCAGAAGGTTTTCAGTTTACTTTGCCCAGATGCATCGGAGGAATCACACTCTATGGCAGCTATAGCTTTATGAAATGTATTTCTTAAATAATAAGACTGCAAAGTCAAAATGACTCCTTGATCCATGGGCTGCAGGATGGATGTTGTGTTAGCAAGCATGAAAATAACAGTAATCTCATTGTACATCTCCAGCAGAACTCTTGGATGACCAGGCGCATTGTCAATGAGCAGTGATATTTTGAAAGGAATCTTTCTGAGCAGTAGGTCTCAACAGTGGATTTAAAGTATTCAGTAAATCATATTGTAAACAGATGTGCTATCATCCAGGCTTGTTGCCCCATTTCTAGAGCACAGGCAGAGTAGATTTAGCATAATTCTTTAGGGCCCCAGGATTTTCGGAGTGGTAAATGAGCATCGGCTTCAACTTAAAATCACCAGCTGCATTAGCCTCTAATGAGAGTCAGCCTGTCCTTTGAAGCTTTGAAGCCAAGCATTGACTTCTCCTCTCTAGCTATGGAAGTCCTAGATGGCATCTTCTTCCAATCGAAGGCTGTTTCGTCTACATGGAACATCTGATGTTTAGCGTAGCCACCTTCTACATCAGCACTTGCTGCTTTACATTGCACTTTTATGTTATGGAGATGGGATTCTCTCCTTAAACCTTATGAACCAACCTCTCCTAGCTTCAGACTTTTCTTCTGCCGCTTCCTCACCTCTCTCAGCCTTCATAGAATTGAAGAGGGTTAGGCCTTCTCTGGATGAGGCTTTGGCTTAAGGGAATGTTGTGGCTGGTTTGATCTTCTATCCAGACCACTCAGACTTTCTCCATAACAGCAATAAAGCTGTTTTGCTTTCTTATCATTCCTGTATTCACTGGAGTAGCACTTCTAATTTCTTTCAAGAACTTTTCTTTTGCATTCACAACTTGGCTAATTATTTGGTGAAAGAGTTCTAGTTTTCAGGAATCTCAGCCTTTGACACGTGTTCCTTGCTAAGCTTAATCATTTCTAGCTTTTGATTTAACGTGAGAGACAGGCAACTCTTCCTTTCACTTACACACTTAGAGGCATAGGGTTATTAATTGGCCTGATTTCAATATCGTTATGTCTCAGGGAATAGGGAGGCTGGAGGAGAGGGAGAGAGATGGGGGAACAACTGGTTGGTGGAGCAATCAGAACATGTTTACTGATGAAGTTTGCCATCTTATATGGGCACAGGTCACGGCACCCCAAAACAATTGCAGTAGTAAAGTCAAAGATCACTGATAACAGAACACTATAACAGATATAATGAAAAATTTTGAAATGTTGTGAGAATTACTAAAATGTGACTCAGAGACACAAAATGAGGAAATGCTATTGGAAAAATGGCGCCAATAGACTTGCTTGATGCAGGTTGCCACAGACCTTCAATTTGTAAAAAATACAGTATCTGCGAAGTGCTGTAAAATGAAGCACAATAAAATAAGGTGTGCCTATATTACTTTTATAATCAGTTAAAAAAATAATAACTTGCTTCTAAAGACACCACTCAAAAACTATCACAGTTAACATTTTAGTGTACTGGTTTACATTATTTTTCCATGCATTTGGTTTGTGGAATGTGGGGAGGAGATTTTCCTTTTGTATAGCTGTAAGCCCATGTTTGTGCCCTCCTTTTTCCGTGTGACAGTTCTCTGGGATATACGTTCTCATGTCACTTACACTCCTGTGTCAGAGTGGAGCTGGTTGACACCTGAGGGACCCTCAGCCCTGGTCAAGGATGTGGTTCCTTGGGGGTGGTCCCTGCAGGAGCTGCCTTCTCCAGAGCCCAAGAAGAGCCTCGCTTTCTGGCCCTTTGCTGCAGGAAGACACGATGGAGGAGTCCGGGTGGAAGCTAGTGCATGGCGACGTCTTCAGGCCCCCCCAGTACCCCATGATCCTCAGCTCCCTGCTGGGCTCGGGCATTCAGCTCTTCTGCATGATCCTCATCGTCATCTGTGAGTAAGCCCGGCAGGGGTGGAGGTGGGCTGGGGGTTTGGGGAGGGTGAGCTGTGCTCACCAGCGCAGCACAGGCCTGAGTCTGAGAAAAGGGTGGGCTTCCCTTCCTGGGGCAGAGGGGCATGTCAACATCTCTGGGCCAGACAGAGCCGTCCATCCCAGCAAGAGGGCTGGTCCTCTCAGCCACAGGCCCTGGTGATTTGCTCCTCCTCAGATCTTGCCAGCACCATCGATAGCCCCCGACATCCACACCACCAATGAAGCCATATATCAGCACTCTGAGGTTGGCCTCCTTTTGCAGCCAGGCATTAAGTGACTTACCCATTTCAGCACCAGGATTAGGACTGGAATCAGGTCTTTTTTCTCAGAAAACACCCCCCAAAATGAATATATAGTAGTTACAGGCAGTTCTGAAATCAATCTGCCTAAATTTTTTTTTTTAACCATTTTAACCTTTTTTTTTGCTGACATATAACACTGTATTAGTTTAAGGTATACAAAATAATGATTTGATATTATATGTATATATTGCAAAATGATTACCATAGTGAGTTTAGTTAATATCCATCACCTCGCATAGTTACAGTTTTTTTTTCTTGTGATGAGAACTTTCAAAATCTAATCTCTTAGCAACTTATCTGCCTAAATTTCTGTCTCAGCCTCATGCCTCCAAGCTTTGTGACCTTGGACAAGTCATTTAACTTCTGTGAGCCTCTCATTTAACCTCGTGAGCCACAGTTTCCTCATCTAAGGAATGTGGGAACTAACCACCTCAGAGGGCTGATGAGGTAGATTCAGTGAGCTGGCATTCGTAATGCTCTCAGCTCAGTGCCTGGTTGGTTGCAAGTGCTCTGTGGGCTGGCCATTACCATTAAGATGCATGGGGCTTCCCTGGTAGTACAGTGGTTAAGAATACGCCTGCCAATGCAGGGGACACGGGTTCAAGCCCTGGTCCGGGAAATTCCCACATGCCGCGGAGCAACTAAGCCCACACGCCACAGCTACTGAGCCTGCACTCTAGAGCCCTCGAGCCACAACTGCTGAAGCTCGTGCATCTAGAGCCCGTGCTGCGCAACAAGAGAAGCCACCGCAATGAGAAGCCCGAGCACTGCAATGAAGAGTAGCCCCCGCTCACCGCAACTAGAGAAAGCCCGCGCGCAGCAGCAAAGACCCAACACAGCCAAAAATAAATTAAAATCAAATAAATTTTTTTAAAAAAGAAAAAGACGCAGCCAGCCATGGCCCAGCAACTGCTGCACCCCTCTGAACCCCAACTAAGACCCAGTCTTCTCCAGTAAAGTAGAGAGAGGGAGTAGGGAGCCTCATCTAGCCTCACCTGCCCTGGGGCCCTGTGAGCCAGCCCACGACTGGGCCTTGGGGCCTAGAGACCCTGACTTTCCCTCTCTTGCCCCTCCCTCCTCAGTTGTGGCCATGCTTGGGATGCTGTCACCCTCCAGCCGGGGAGCTCTCATGACCACGGCCTGCTTCCTCTTCATGTTCATGGGGTACGTGTGCATGAGTGGGGTCCCAGGGCTGGCGCCGGCTGCCTGCACTGCAGCTAACAGGTCCCCTTGGTGTGTGGATCCCTTCCATCTCCCCACAGGGTGTTTGGTGGATTTTCCGCCGGCCGTCTGTACCGCACTCTAAAAGGCCATCGGTGGAAGAAAGGAGCCTTCTGTGTAAGTGTCCCAACCCTCCTCCCCGTGTTCTTGCGAGGCCAAGAAGCTTCCTCCTGGGCTCCTCGAGAGCAGCATAAGCAGGCTCTGGTGGGGGTTTAGGGCCAGGTGCTGGGCAGCAGCCTGATGGGTGGGAGGAGCACACCCAAGGGCCAGGAGAGCTGGGCTCTCACCCCTGGGTGCTTACCTCTGAGGCCTTAGTAGCCGCATCCATGAAAAGAGGGAATTGAACTTAGATGATTTTTAGCCTACATTGTCCCATGGCTCAAGCACAAGAAGAAATAGGGGATTCAGAATAACAGGATTTAGACACCATCCCAGGTGTCAAAGTTTAAGGTCAAAACCTGATCAGCAGGGCAGCTGTGAGAACACCCTACCCAGCAGAGTAAGGAGAGAATTACCTGCCAGGGGCGGGAGAAGCCAGGCCTACGTCACCGTCAGCCTGTTTTCCAGACTTTGGGGCCTCTGTGCCTCTTCAATAAGGTCAGCTTCTGGTGTTCACTGTCCTCCTGGTGGTGAGGAGAGTTCTTGGCAGCAGAAAAGACCACAGAAACCAGAGGATGCCTGGGAGTGGACCCTGCCTCCCAGGGAGCCCTGAGCCCCTTCTCCCAGAGCAAGTGAGCCCTTAGAGGACCAGGGAAACCCCTGGTGCCAAATTCAGAGAAGCCTCTAGACCCAGGCCTTCTGAAACCATTCTCACAGCTATCAAAAGAGCAGGGGAACTCAGGCTATCCCAGCTCTGGCAAATACCCCTGGCAGTTAATAAGCCCTCAGTATAGAAGAGCTGTGACAGTGGTTGTTCTAGAAAGATCAAAAAGAGTTTCCTAAATTCTTGACACATCAGGTGTTTTTCTCAGGCTACTGTGTGCTAAGACCCAGGGATCTTCAGAGCTGTAAAACCCAGCCCTCTCCTCACCTGGTGAGACTTCCCTGATGAGGTCTCCCACCAGATACCCTCCAAGTCTCCCTGTACTGGTGCCACGGCAAACCCCGTCTCTCTGCCCCAAACCTGCTCCCTGCATCCAGTGGCACCGTCATCCACCCGGGCCCCCAAGGCAGTCACCTGGGTGGCTCCCCTTCTTCCTCCTACTCACTAGCACCCCCGCCTCCTCTCATACATCAAGTGTGGATGGTTCTCCTGCCAGATAGTCCACGAATTCCTTCCCATCTCCATCCCCAGGACTCCTGCCCAGGTTCAGGCATCTTTCCCTCCTGCCTGGGCCCTTGGCCGTCCTAGGCCTCCTCAGTTTCCCTGCAAGATTCTGACCCTTCCCTGGTGTGGAGCTCTGCATCGCTCCACAGGCGGGCCTCTGCTGCAGCCACAGCCATGCAGGTGTACAACTGCTCTTCTCTCCTCCAGCCTCTGCGTGGGCAGCTAAGTCTTAGGTCCGGGGTCACTCTTCCTCCCCCACCGATTCTAACTTCAGGGTCCCCCTTGGCACTCCAGGGGGGCCTGGGCAGAGCCTTGTGCCTATGAGTGCCACTTATGTTGTTCTCCATTTATGGGTCTGAACATTTTTCCTGTTCTTCCTGGTATCTAGCACAGTGCTCAGTCCATACATTTCAGCCAGGAGGACAGACGAGGAGTTCTCTGCTACACAGCAGAGTAAAGTAGGAACACACAGGAAGGGGGGAAATGACATTTGAGCTGGGCCTCGGAGAGGAGGGTTTCAACTGGATGGAAGCAGCCAGCAAGGAGGCCTCAGGTTCTGGAATCTCCGGGATCCCAGTCCTGGCTCCGTTATTTCCTTGGTTGGTAACCTTGACCAGCCCTCTGAGCCTCGGTTTCCCCATCTCTCCAGTGGGGACTGGTTGCACCTAAGTCTCAGGTCGTTGTGTGGTTGGAAGGAGACTGTATACAGAAGGCCACTGGTTCAGCACTGGCACTCAGACGGCAGATCCCTGAGATGCTGATGACTCTACCTCATGAAGGCCCGGGGTCAGGGACGTGGAGAGCAGTGGCCAGTTAGTGGGTGTGGGAGGCTACAGGCTAAAGGTAAATAAAACTGGCCGTGAAGCTGAGCACCAGATTGCAGGGAGCCTCAGGCCTCACGGGCAGACCCTCTTGGGTGCTCCGGCAGCCGCAGTAGTAAAGGAGGCTCCACTGTAGGTCTAGGACTTTGGTTCCCAGTGCCTGAGCCCCAGCCCCAGAAGTCTTGACTGGATAGAATACACCGCAGGGCGTCAGGAGCAGGGCCTCTGGAGTCAGACTGCCTGGGTTTGAATCTCTGCTCCACCCTTAACTGACTGTGTGAAGTTGGGGTGTGGGGTATTTAACGTTACTGGGCCTCTGTCCTCTTCTTGAAAAGGGGTAGTGACAGTGCTTCCCATCTAGGCCTGTAGTGAGGATTGGGTGAGATGATGGATTCATGTGGAGGCGAGCACCCACCGCCCCTAAGACTCAGTTAAAGCTTACCCACCACTCTGGACAGTTTGGGTTGAGGCCCAGACCTACGTGTTTAGTAAA
Source organism: Grampus griseus (assembly GCF_964374135.1). Lineage (NCBI taxonomy): Eukaryota > Metazoa > Chordata > Mammalia > Artiodactyla > Delphinidae > Grampus > Grampus griseus. The sequence continues at coordinate 62,615,979 of NC_139008.1, forward strand.
ACTTTTATTTGATCATTCCTATTCAACAAATGCTTATTGAACACTACTGTGCTCTGAGTGCTGGGAACACATCAGTGAGCAGGACCTGATCCTCCCAAGAGCTTATGTCTGTGGGGGTAACAACAGCACATGATTACGAACACGGATGAGGGCGAGGACGGTGCGGTTCAGGGATCCAAAAGGACAGAGAGCAGGAGGCTTGCCTAGTCTGGGGGTCAGGGAATGCTTTCTGGAAGGGTTTATCCTTGAGCTGAGTCCTACAGGACAGGGAGGGCTTGAGAACCTCTAGTCGGGGAGCCCTGATGGGGCAGGTGGGAGCTCTCCCTAGATACAGCTCCCAGCCTGGTCTCTCTTGCTTCCAGACGGCGACATTGTACCCTGGCGTGGTTTTTGGCATCTGCTTCGTATTGAATTGCTTCATCTGGGGAAAGCACTCATCAGGGGCGGTAAGTGCCCTCCCCAGCAAGGGAGGGCCAGCTGTGCTCAGGCCCATTCCTGCAGGTCACTTCCTGCTGCTTCCTTCCCTTTTCTAAAGCCCCAGAGGGCTGGCCACGTTTTCTCCATCCCTATGCATCCATCTGTCTTGCCCTTCCTGTGGGCTCTTTCACACAGCTGACCAAAGCTCACTTCTCTAAAGGGAGATTTCCACAGTCCAGGGGCCAACTGGGGAATTTCCCTCGTCTCAACCAAGGGAAAGCTGCTTGGTATGACTTGATGAGGTCAGTCTCCCAAAACAACGCTCTCCTCCTAGTGTCCCTGCCCCGAGCTCAGCACCAGCCCCCCGTGAGGATTGTGGACTCAGCTGGGGGTGGGGAGATGGTCTTGATGGGTTAGCTGCGGGAGAGGTGGGGCAGGTGTTTGCCATCCCGGCCTCAGCGGAGAGAACGGCCTCCCCTCCACTGGCAGGTGCCCACAGAAGGTGCTTGGGTGAGGCTTGCACTCCGGGCTGCCGGAGGACTGGGTCCTTCCCAGCGGTCCAGGGAGCTGCCCTCAGGAAAGACAGGGTCATGCTCTTCCTCTCACTTCCTCTTTTTTATACCTGTCTCCCTTCTCTCTCTCAACATTTTTCTCCCAGTTACCAGCTGCTCACTATAAACACTCATTGCAGAAATTTTAGAAAGGAAACGTGCCCCCTGCAATGGAAGCGCAGAGTCCTAACCACTGGACTGCCAGGGATTCCCTGTTTTTGCAGTCTTTTAACCTCTTTTTAGATATATTTAAAATGGAATAATGTAATCGTAAAATTATAAACTAATAGCAAACATTTTTATAGTGCTTACTTTGGAATAAGTATTGTTCTGAACACTTTACAAAGATTAATTCATTTCTTCCATTTTGTGTGAGTTGTAAAAACCTCAGACTGTGCAGAGGGGAATTTAAAAAAAAAATGAAAAATCAATTCCAAACCCCATACTCCATCTGAGGAAGTGCTGTTAACTTTTTGGTGTAGGCCTCTCCAGGCATGTATGCATATAAGTATTGGGGTGTTTTTATTAAAATGGAGTTCTCTACATACAGTTTTATATCCTGCTTTTTTCACTTCGTGGTATATTGTGGTGTTTTCATTGAGCGAAATTGGGAACGCACTATTTGTGCACTTCTGTATTTTCCCCTTCGTTTTCACTTAACAGACCACACGTAATTTCTCTTCATTCCGGCCCTTCCTCTCCCCTTCATGCGCTAAGCCCCTCCTTCCTTGTTCTTTCCCCCACGTCCTCCCTGGTGACAAGCTCCTGTAGGATGCCGTGGTTCCTTCACTTCATGGCTCAACTGGCCCTCCATCTGCCCTCTGCTTTTCCCGGGGCTGGGGTCAGCCCCAGGACAGTCTGGCCAGGAGCCCTTTGGGGGGGCGTGTCTGCAGGAGCTTCCCCACCATGGTGGTCCTGCTGTGCCCTTCCTGCCCTGGGACCCAGAAGGGGTCCCCAGCCTGGGCTTCAGGGCTTGTGGAGCCTCACGGTGCTGTGCCCACAGGTGCCCTTCCCCACCATGGTGGCCCTGCTATGCATGTGGTTCGGAATCTCCCTGCCCCTTGTCTACCTGGGTTACTACTTCGGCTTCCGCAAGCAGCCATATGACAACCCTGTGCGCACCAACCAGATTCCCCGGCAGATCCCTGAGCAGCGGTGGTACATGAACCGATTCGTGGGGTGAGTCTCCGGCAAGGGCCGGGCGGGGGCTTCTGGAGTAGGCAAGGCCAACGTTCCCCTGAGCCATCTCCTTGGAAAGACATGGACAGGGGTACCCTCCCCCTGTGGGGGCTATGACAGGTGCTCCTGCAGCCCCGGCTGGCTCTAGTAGACTTCCTGAAAGCTTAGCTTCACTCCAAGATAGAGAGGACCAAGTTGTAGCCAGACTCAGTGTTGGCCAGGGAAGGGGTGGAGTGGAAAGGTGCGGGGTGACAGGTAAAGACTACCTTGGACCTTGGGCAAGTCGCGCCACCTCTCTGTACTCCAGTTTTCCCATCTATAAAATGGGGAGAATGATGCCCACCTCTTGAGAGGCTATAATGGTACAAAAGCATGCCGAAAGATTTAGACCCACCAGACAGTGGAAGCATTCTCAGTCTTGCTGGCTCAGGAGGGAGCCCGAAGCTTCCAGCGGCCCAGGCCTCCCAGCATTGTTAACCCTCCCGTTCTCTGCAGCATTCTCATGGCTGGGATCCTGCCCTTTGGCGCCATGTTCATCGAGCTTTTCTTCATCTTCAGTGTGAGTACTGCCACTTGCTCCCCACCCCTCACCTTCACCCGCACTAGCCTAGTCCCTACCCCTCCACTTAGGTGCTCTGCCTCTTACCGCCTGTGACATTTCAGACAGACCTTTTAGCCTCTCAGAGCCCCCATTCTTTGCCCTAAAATAGGGTAACAGTCCTGCCTCTCGGGACAGCTTGGAAGGGTACGTGAGATGTGCCACATGTACGGGGTCTGGTGTGGGAAGGGCTCAGTAAACAGAAGCTGCTTTGGCTGCTTTAGCAGTATTGCAGTCAGTCACCACCATTATTAATATCATTGTTGCGTCTGCTTTGACTTCTGGGTCCCTACGTGTCTTTACCTAAGTTACTCAAAACTCCTAGGAAAGTGGGGGGATGATGCCTAATTCCCAGGATCATCATGAGGCTGGAACGTGATAACGTCTATAAAAGGCACAGCGCCTGGCATTCAGGAAATGCTTGTTAACTTGTAGCTGCTGTTGTAATGATGATTACTCCTCTCCCAGGCATGCCAAGATGAAAGTTGGCAGAACAGTTCTTCAGAGCCATCTAAGTCCAGCTGACCCAGCTCAGCGCCTAGCATGGAGGGAGGGTCTTGCAATAAGTCAGTGCTGGACAAGCATCCACTCCTCTGGAGTGGCCCAGCCTGTCCCTACTGAGACCCCCTCGCCCACCCAGCCCTGCCTAGGACGGGTTGGCTGCCTGGGCAGGGAGTCTACATCTGTTCTGTTTGTGTGACACTGGGCCAATCACCAGCCTCTCTGAACCGTGACGTCGTTCACTGTAAAATGCCATGCTTTCATAGGCTGACACGTGATGGTGTACGTAAAGCACGTAACACTATGCCTGGCACGTGGTGAGCTGCCCCAGGTCGTGGCGGCTGCCGTGTAATTTTGATTGGGGTGGGATTCATTATTTTCCGCAAGCTGCTGAGTTCAGGCGGGGGCCACCCATCTCAGGATCAGCCATGCCCCAGCCCCTCCCTAGGAACCTTTTGCTCCAGGGAGGAGAGACCAGTCAGCCACGAGCCAGGCTCGCAGGCCCCAGTGGTGTCATGATGGTGTCTCCATTCCTGCCAGTCCTGACTAAGGGATGGCGTTCCCGAGCACAAGCAGGGAATGCCAGGGGAGTGGGGGCAGGCTACCTGAAGGCCGGCTGCGGTATATCCACAGGCAATCTGGGAGAATCAGTTCTATTACCTTTTCGGCTTCCTGTTCCTCGTCTTCATCATCCTGGTGGTGTCCTGTTCGCAAATCAGCATCGTCATGGTGTACTTCCAGCTGTGTGCAGAGGTGAGGGGAATGGGGCCAGCAGTTTGGGGTGGGGGCAGCTGGGTCCAGTATTGAATTGGATCAGTGAGGCTGTCTGGGTTTCTCCTGTGGTCCTGCCTCTTCTGGCCATGAGGTCTTGGGCATGTACATCATCACTTCCCCTTGCAGAGCCTCCATTTGTTCAGCTGTAGACTAGAGTTAATGATCCCTACCTCACTGCATAGTCTTGCAGGGAAGTCACCACGACCTAACGACAGTAGACTCGTCAGTACTGAGTCCACTCCAGTAGTGGTTTCTTCAACAGCTGATGCAGTTTGGGTGACCTGCCCTCCATGTGGGGACTAGCTCTTGATGGGCAAAACAAGGGCTCTGGGACAGACAGCCTGAGCTGAAACGCTGGCTCCTCTGTTAGTAGCTCTGGATCTCGGGCAGTCGTTTAACCTCCGTGTGCCTTCCGGGCCTAGCTCACAGGGCTGCTGCGAAGATTCAATGAGCTGATTCACATAGAGCACTTAGAACAATATGTGGCACGTGGTGAGCGTTTGCTCAAGAAATGCTAATGTTGTTAATAATGTTCTTTTGTTGTTGCTGATTTTTTTAAATTGAGATATAATTTATAAACAGTAAAGTTCACCCTTTTTAATCTACAGTTCTGTAAGTTTTTAGAGATGCCTACAGTTGTGTAACCACCATCACAGTCACGGTATAAAAAGCTTCGCATCACCCCAAATATTACAGTTCTTACCCAGGGTCTTTAGTTCCTCAGGCAGCTCTGAAACTTGGGGAAGAGGTTCTGCCTGGAGACAGCTATGACCCTTCTCTGTTTCCTCCTCAGGATTACCGCTGGTGGTGGAGGAATTTCCTAGTCTCCGGGGGATCTGCATTCTATGTCCTGGTCTATGCCATCTTTTATTTTGTTAACAAGGTACCACCCTGCATGAGGGAGCCCCCTAGCCCTTTCAGGGCAGGATTGTGGCGGGGAGGGTGCTGGGGAAAAACCCTAAGTGTCTAAGTCTTACTTTTCTGCCAAGAATGAGGAGGACCAAAGTCATCCTAGAACTGTTACTGCTCTTAGAACATAATCTTTTTAGGAAAGAGAGTATGTTTGGGTGACAAAAACCTTCAGGATATATGACAATGAGAATGTTGTATGCAAAACCTGTGAGATACAATCAAAGCAGAACTTAAAGGGAGTATATCACCTTACAGTGCTTTTAAGAGGAAATAAGAGAGACTAATACAGTGTTCACCTCAAGATGACAGAAAAAAAAAAAAAAAAGAACAGTAACTTGAAAGAATGAAAGTAAATGAGAAGAGTTAATAAAGGTAAAAGCAGAAACTGCTGAAGTAGGCTTTAGCGCCCAGATTTAGGAACTCGGCTATACTCACGGAGCTCACCGTCCCCAAAGAGTGACGTAAGAGTAAGAATACAAACAGATCCCCACAGCAGGCTTATTAGATTTGTGTGTAACACAAACCAGATGGGCCATTGAGAGGAGTCTGGGGTCACTCTGGCGGACCCCATGTTACCTCTGGAGCTTACGCTGAAGACAGTTTTACCCGCTGTACTTTGGGTATCCAGGACCCCAAACCGAGAAGTCCTCTGCTTATAACCAGGGTGTATTCCCACACTAGAGGCATAGGTCAGCTGGGTGAAGCTTGGAATTCCCTTTCCCAAAAACGTCAGGTTGGAAAGGACTGTCCAGATATTTGAGTGCGGTGCCGCACCCCTGCTTCCAGTTTGCGGACTGCCCTCTTCTCCAGCGATCCCAACAAGTGATCATCTAGCCCATGGGCCAGCAGGCCTGCTTCTGTAAACAAGTTTTATTGGCACCCAGCCACGCTTGTTCATTTACATATGGTCAAGGCTGTTTTTACACTACAATGGCAGAGTGGAGTAGTTTTGACAGAGGCCACGTGGCCTAAACTATTTATAATCTGGTCCTTTAAGAAAAAGCTCGCTGACCTCTGCCCTGGCACATCCAGCAACAGAAGTCACTCCCTCCTGATGCTCCCATTCTCTTTGGATAGCTCCTGTCATTATCAAGGCCTTCCTTAAGTCACACTGAAATCTGCCTCCCTGTAAATTCCATCTTCAGACCACAGTCTTGTTCCTGGAATCCTGCAGAACAAATCTAATTTCCCTTCTCTACAGCCCTTATTAATCAGAACTATTTTGAATGGAAAGTGACCAAAACCAGTCCCAACTGGCTTAAGCAAAAAAGAGAATGTTTTGGCTGATGTAAGTTTAATAAGAAGTTGGAGTTCTAGCTTCAGGCTTGGTTAGATCCAGCAGCTCAGATGGTATCAGGGCTCTGTGTTTATTCCTCAGCTCTGTGTGTGTTTTCTTGGCTTCAATCTGTAGGCAGGATCTTTCCACAAATAGAAGGATGACCAATAGCAGCCCTAGAGTCTCCTTTTCTCAGCTTTGCAGCTCTAGAACTAAAAGAACATCTTTCTTCTATCATTATGTTATAAACCCCAGGGAAGACACTCATTGGCCCAGGCTACATGCCATCCCTCACTGTTCTTCATGTCCAGTAGGATGGCATACTCTGATTGACTAGCTTAGGTTTTGTATTAGGACCGACAGCCCCAATAGGACCACAAAGTAGGGAGTGGGTACCCGAGACACCAGGAAGAAGGAAGACAGGAGCCAGTGTTGGGCAAGCAAAACCTGCTACCATAGCCGCCTACACAAGGGTCACATTTCAGCCTCCTGCCCTTCCTGCCTGTGGCCCAGCCTTTCTTCTCTGCTCTAAAAACCTCCTCCAGCCCCAGAGCCCTGTCTGTAAAATGGTGGCCTTGGCCTGTCTGAACTCTAAGGAACTTTCCAGCGCTGCCTTTTTGCCTCATCCCTTTCCTGGTTTTACCACTGGATTTACCACTGCCCTGTTTCCCCCCTCACCTTCACCCCATCTTCAGCCGTAAGAAAGCTCATAAAAGGAGACATAGGCAGTTGAGCTGGAAAACATGGCCTTCACCCCTAGTTTGAGGACATTTGACTTCAGGGAGACGGTCTCAAACAGTGACCCTTATTGTTTTCTTCTGGGCTCCTGGCATTTTGTGGCCATTTGTCTTCCCATGAGCCCTAGAACAGGCCCCACTCAGGCCCTGGTGGGCTGGGCAGGTCTTGATACCAAGGTCCTAGATTAGTTCCACTTGGCCCAGCAAACCCCACCACACCCCAGATTCCCTAGCATCCCTGCCCAGGCCTCAGAACTCTGCAAAGGAGTTCAAATGCTGCAAGATAAAAATCCCCATGAGAGAGTAACGAAAGTGACAGAGCGCACTCAGATGGACAGGACTGTCGGCTGAGACAGGCTCATGGTGGCTCTCTGTTCCTAAAGCCAGGAGCCCTGGACGCCTCTCTCCTGCCCCCACTTCCTGTGCTCCAGCATCCAGGAGTCTCACTGTACTGTTCTGGGGACTGTGGCGAGTGAGGAAGTGACAGCTATGGCCATTGCTGCCTTTGTCATTTTGGCACTGGCCCCTGAGGTCAGCCCCATCTCCCAGCGAGCTCCCAGGCCCTTCCCCAGGAAGACTCCCACTCCCTCCTACCCCCGCAGGAAATGTCCTGAGTCAATGGATTTGGGCCTTGGGCTCTTAGCCCTCTAGCCCCAGGTTCAAATCCCAGCTCCTTCTGTTTCCCGGCTGTGTAACTGTGCCCCATCTGTAAAGTGGGTTAATAACCTACCATGGTGGTGGTGAGCATCCAAGGCGGTGCACGGGCCCTGGTACTGCTGAAGGTCCACCGTGACTGTGAGACCCACCTGCCCCTCGCTGCCCACCTGGGGCAGGCCCCTTCCCCTTGCCAGTCTTCAGCTTCACCACGAGATCAGTGAGAAGGTAGGGGGACACCCAGTTGGCCACGGCAGGCTGGCACTAAGCGTGTCCCCTCTCTTCTCTCCCCTGCTCATGCCCCAGCTGGACATCGTCGAGTTCATTCCCTCGCTCCTCTACTTTGGCTACACGGCCCTCATGGTCCTGTCCTTCTGGCTTCTCACGGGCACCATCGGCTTCTATGCAGCCTACATGTTTGTCCGCAAGATCTACGCTGCTGTGAAGATAGACTGATGGGGGTGGACCGTGGCCTGGCCCACTCCATCCACGGACAGGAAGCCACCCCGCGTGGGGAACTGCAGGCACATAAAATAAAATAACTCCTGCTCGTTTGGAATGTAACTCCTGGCACAGTGTTCCTGGATCCTGGGACTGCATAGGGGGCGGGAGGGCCTATAGATAAATCTTGCATTTTTCTTCATCATCTTATTCCAGTTCTGTTGGGGATGAGTTTTTTGTGGGTTGTTTTTCTTCAGTGCTAAGATCCCTCCAGCAGGAACTCTCAGACCTGTTTATTCAGGTTTATTTTTGGTTTGGAGTTTTTTCCTTAGTTTTTTTAACAAATGGATCCAGGATGGATAAACCCATCAAGACACTGGGTTCTGGTCACTGTCTCCACCTCAGTTCCTCAGGGCTGTTGGCCACCCCACGACTAACTGGAAGAGGAAACGCCGGGCCTGCCAGGCTCCAGCGAGATTTCGGAGCCTCTTGCTGCCCGTCCTCGCCATTGATGCCGCGACAAAGCACAGCTCAGCCCGGACACGCATCCTCAGTGCCAACCAGCCTCTTCCAGCCCCTTTTCCTCCCTCTTCTCTCCTCCCCAGCCTCCTCCCAGGGCTGCTCAAGGTGGGGCTTCCCGCCAGGCCTCCGGTCATCTTGTCACTGGGAGCCCAGGTCTTGGTTGCTACAAGGAAATCCCCTGGAAGTACTGGGCACCAAATGCCCCAGGACAGCAGGAGTTGCCCCTGCTCAGAGCAGTGAGAGTTTTCTGGACCGGAGGAGAGACTTGCAATGAACTGTCTTCGTGCCAAGAAACCCTGGATCCAGGGCCAAGTGTTTCCAGAGCCAAACCAAGCATCCATGTGTGTGTGTCTGGGCTGAGGGTCCTCACCCCACAGGAGGCTCCTCAGCCCCTCCCTTGTGGGGGTCGCTGCTCTTTGCGGAGTGTGCTAGGGTGGGCCCTCTCCTCCATTTCCAGGGCGGGACAAGGCCTGGAGACCGCAGATCCCCTCCTTTAGGTGGCTGGGAAGAGGCACTCTCCCTGACATCCCCCAGCCTTAGTGCCCATACACAGCTCTTTTAGCCAGACCCCTCCCCTCCACCTCCTGTCTGAGTTCTTGTCTCCTTTGAGGAACACCCAGAACACTGGTTGCGAGAAGGAAGATGGAAAGTAAGTTCTGTCATTCCTTCCCCGAGTCCCAGGAATAGGCAAGGAGCCTAAGAAAGAGGAGCTGACGTGCAGGCCTGGCTCCCCTGTCAGTGCCCACTTCTCCTAACCCACCCCCCGCCCCCGTGCGTGTCACAAGACGTCTGCTCTTAAGCTGCAAGAGACCAAACCCACCCTGGGGTTAGGGTTCAAGTAGCAGCCGCTCACCCTGGCTGCAGCCCCTTGAGGAAGACAAAGCTCAGGATGCTGGCTGAGCTAGGAACACACCACCCTCCCCGCCGCCCTCCCCCCGCACTCTCCCGGCAGCCCTCACCAGCTCCACCAGTCAAACCGGTGATCTTCTCAACCTTGCCTCACGGCGACTCCGCAGTGCCAAGCGGCGTCCACCAAGAATCAGGTTGGAGGAAAGGGAACCCAAGCAGTAGAGTATGATAATGGAGTCTTCTTCATTCGAATCTTGGATTTTTTCCCTAAGAGATTCTCTTTTTGGGGGGAGTGGGGAAACGGACTCCTCATAAAGGGTTCAAACAGCATCGATTTTTCTGACTTTTTAAATCATCATCATCATTATTTTTAATTAAAAGACGCCTGTATGCCTTTTTTTGGTCCAATTGTAAATAAATATGTCATTGTCCTGTTGTCATGTCTCTTGAATCTCTTCAAGGGTCTGAGGTGAGACACATTCCCCAAATGTGTTGAGCTGAGTGGTTTCCCTCAAAGCTCGGTCTCATGTCAAGGCTTTCTAGGGCCCAGGCCACTGCTCTTCCCCTGCCTGGTGCTTGTTCATAGCCTCTGCCATCTGCTTAGCCCCTTGATACTGAATCACTAAGCATGCCCCTCTGGTCCCACAAGTAGGAGATGGTAATCATGTGTGAGCTTTGGTAGCAGTGAGACCTGGTTTTTAAATGATTTCCAGCTCCAGTATTTTGCTGCTAACTCACTTCACCTCTCTGTCATGTAAGACACCTTCAGCTGCAGGCAGTGGAAATGGGTCACACAGCCTAAAGCCCCAAGGAGGATTGACTAGCTCATAAGTCAGCAAGGAAAGGAGTGGTTTGGCTTCAGGTCTGGGTAGATCCAGGGGCACAAAGGATAGCCTTAAGATTCTCCCTGTCTCCACTGTGCTTTTCTCTGTATCGTTTGTCCCATTGTCAACAGTCTTCTTTCCTGTGGGGGAGGCAGGGAGAGCATGGCACAGATCACTCTAGGCTTACATTAGCCAGTTTAGAAAGCCCAGAAGAAAAAGAAAGACATCTTATGTCAGTACACTCAATATTGATAAATCCCAGGAAAGGTCTCTGATGGGCCCGGCTTGGGTTACTGTTCATACATCTTGGACCAATCACTACATCCTGGGTGATGGAGTCCTATTACAGGGTGCATACCCCAAGTGTACTGGATACTGTGAATTTCAGCCCACCAGAGTCACGTGGAATGGGTGATGAGGAAAGAACCGTTAACCACAGTAGGGTATGCACAGCAAACAAAAACAACATTTGCCTGTTAGACCCACCCACTCCAGCGCCAAACCTCAGTGAGAAAGGTGCTGGTTGCCATTCATGGGATACTTCCTGTGTTCCAGACACTGTTACAAACACTTTCCATGTGTTAGGCCATTTAATCTTGAATATGATCCTCTGAAGCATGTTCCGTTATTTAATTTAAAAATTTAATTTCCGTTATTTAATTTTGAAAGAGTCCAATGATCAATTCATTCTTTCCTCCCTTTTACGGAGGAGGTAACAGGCACCAGTAGTTCAGGTAGCCTGCTGGGGGGGGTCCCATGGCAAGTGAGTGCTGGAGTAGTACTCAACTGAAGCAGCCAGACTCCAAGGCCTGGTCTTCCAACCACTACCATAGCTGCTTTTTTAAAAGAATGTGTATTTAAAAAAAAAAAGTGTATTTATGTTTATATTTTTAATATAAATAAATTATATTGATAGAAATTATAATTGATAGAAACTACACCATTTGATATGTTCTGTTGTATGTGTGTGTGTGTGTGTGTGTGTACAATTTATTTATTTTATGGCTGTGCCGTGTAGCGTGTGGAATCTTAGTTCCCCAACCAGAGGTCAAACCCGCAACCCCTGCAGTGGAAGTGTGGAGTCTTAACCGCTGGACCACCAGGGAAGTCCCATGTTTTGACATATTTATATATCATGAAACCATCACCACAATCAAGATAGTGAACATATTCATCGACCCAAGTTTCTTCATGTCCTTTGTAATCCTGGCCTCCAGCCTCTCACCATTCCTGTTTTCTGTCACTACAGATTAGTTTACCTTTCCTAGGGCTTTATATAAATGAAATCATATGTTTGCTTTTTTTGTCTTTTTTCATTCAGCGTAACTATTTTGAGATTAATCCACATTGTTATGTATATCAGTAGTTCATTCCTCTATATTTCAGAGTATATGAAATCCCATTGTATGGCTATACCATAATTTGTTTATCTACTTATCTATTGACAGACATTTGTGTCTCAAGTTTTTGTCTATCACAAAGAAAATTGCTGTGGGCTTCCCTGGTGGCGCAGTGGTTGAGAGTCCGCCTGCCGATGCAGGGGACACGGGTTCGTGCTCCGGTCTGGGAAGATCCCACATGCTGTGGAGCGACTAGGCCCGTGAGCCATGGCCACTGAGCCTGCGCGTCCGGAGCCTGTGCTCCGCAATGGGAGAGGCCACAACAGTGAGAGGCCCGCGTAACGCAAAAAAAAAAAAAATTGCTGTGAATAAGTGAAGCAGTGAAATGGCTGGATCATATGATAGTGGGAACGTTTAAGCTAAACTGCCAAGCTGTTATCCCAGGTGGTTGTATCTATAATTTCACATTCCCACCAGCAGTATATAAGAGTTCCAGTTGCTCCACGTTCTGACACTTCCTGTGGTTAATCTTTTTAATTTCATACATTCTAACAGGTGCAAAATAATGTCTCACTGTGATTTCCATTTACATATCCCTAGTGACAACTTTTATTGAGCATCTTTTCATGTGCTTATCTGTCATCCATATATCTTCTTTGATGAAGTGTCTGTTCAAATCCTTTGCCCATTTTTTAATGAGTTGCTTGTTTTTTGAAATTAAGTTTTGAGAGTTCTTTATGGATTCTGCATACAAGTCCTTTGTCAGATACATGCTTTGCAAAGATTTTCTCCCAGTTTGTGGCTTGTGTTTTCCTTCTCTTAGTAGTGTCTTTTAAAGAGCAGAAATTTTTAATTTTGAAAGAGTCCAATTATCAATTCGTTCTTTCATGGATTGGGGTTAGGGTGTCATATCTGAGACATCTTTGCCTAACTCAAGGTTACAGTGATTTTTCTCCTATGTTTTCTTTAAGAAGTTTCATAGTTTTAGGTTTTGTGTTTAGATCTATGATCCTTTTTGAGGCAATTTTAGTATAGGTGCAACATATGGATCTAAGTTGTTTTTTGGTTTTTTTTTTCTTTTACCATTTCTTGAAAAGCTTATCTTTTCTCTTTGTGTCTTTGACAAAAATCAGTTGCCCACCTGTGTGTGGATTTATTTCTGGAATTTCCATTCTGTTCCATTGTTCTGTCCATTTTTATGCCAATGCCACACTTTTTATTACTGTAGCTTTATAATAATTCTTAGAATCAGGTGTTGTTAGCCCTCCAATTTTGTTCTTTTCCAGCATTTCGAGGCCCTTTGATTTCCATATGAATTTTTAAATCACCTTGTCAATTTCCACAAAAACACCTGCTGTAATTTCTTTTTTAAAAAAATGATTTATTTATTTAGACTGCGCTGGGTCTTAGCTGCAGCTCACAGGATCTTTGTTTAGTTGCAGCATGCAGACTCTTAGCTGCAGCACACATGCAGGATCTAGTTCCCTGACCAGGGATCGAACCCGGACCCCCTGTATTGGGAGCTCGGAGTCTTACCCACTGGACCACCAGGGAAGTCCACACTTGCTGTAATTTCAGTTGAGATTCTGTTAAATCTATAGATCAATTTGGGAAGAATTGACATCTTAATGTTGAGTCTTCTGACCTGTGAACAACTTATATCTCTCTGTTTAATTTCTCTCAACCATATTTTGCAGTCGTCAATGTATAGGTCTTTCACAGCTTTTTGTCAGATTTATTCCTAAGTACTTCATACTTTTGATGCCATTAAAAATGGTGTTTTTTAATTTCCAAGTTTTTCATTGCTAGCAATAGAAATATAATTGTTTTATTTTTGTTTTTTTTTGGCTGCACTGGGTCTTTGTTGCTGCGCACGGGTTTCTCTAGTTGTGGCAAGCAGGGACTACTCTTTGTTGTGGTGCGCGGGCTTCTCATTATGGTGGCTTCTCTTGTGGAGCATGGGCTCTAGGCGCGCGGGCTCAGTAGTTGTGCCTCGCGGGCTCTAGAGCGCAGGCTCAGTAGTTGTGTCGCATGGGCTTAGTTGCTCTGCAGCATGTGGGATCTTCCCGGACCAGGGCTCAAACCCGTGTCCCCTGCATTGTCAGGCGGATTCTTAACCACTGTGCCAGCAGGGAAGCTCCACAACTGAGTTTTATATATTGATCTTATATCCTAAAACCTTGCTAAATTCACATATTAGTTCTAGTAGCTGTTTTTTTTGGGGGGGGGGTTGTTCGTTTTGTTTTGTTTTTGTCTTTTGTATATTCCTTCAGAATTCTACATAAATGATCATGTTGTCTTGCACCGGCCACAGCCTCAAATACAGTGGTGAATGGTGCGAGTGGACATCTCTCTTTAATTTGCTCTCTTCTGGTTTCTTAAGGTGGAAGCTGAGGTCATTTATTTGAGGTCTTTTTTTTTTTCTAAAATAGGTGTTCATAAATTTCTTCCTAAATACTGCTTTAGCAAGATCCCAGAAATGCTGATATGTTGTGTGTTCATTGTCATTCAGTCCAAGATACCTTCTAATTTCCATTTGATTACTTGTTTGATTCATGGTTATTTAGAAGTATGTTATTTAGTGTCCAAATATTGGGGGATTTTTTTTCAAGGATATTTCTGTTATTGATTTCTAATTTAATTCTATTGTGGACAGAGACAATAATGGGCAGAGACTTTATATGACTTGAATTCTTTTGAATTTATTGAGACTTGTTTTATGGCCCCAAATATGGTCTGTCTTGGTAAATATTCCATGTACACTTGAAAAGAATGAGTATTCAGCTGTTTTTGAGTGGAGTGTTATATAAATGTCAATTAGGTCAGGTTGGTTGATAGTGTTTTTCAAGTCTATGATGTGCTTGCCTATTTTCTGCCTGCTTGTTTTACCAGTGATTGAGAGAGGAATATTGAAATCTCTAACTGTAATTGTAGATTTGTATATTTCTCCTTGCAGTTCTGTTTTTGCTATATGTATTTTGAAACTCTGTTAGGTTCATGTTGTTCTTTGGATGAATTTATCCCCAGAAATCTACTTTGGTATTAATACAGCCAATCCCACTTTCTTTTAACTAATGTTAGCACAGTATGTCTTTTTCCATTCTTTTACTTTTAGCCTATTTGTATTTTTATATTTAAAGTGTGTTTCTTATAGGCAGCATATACTTTGGTTTTGCTTTTTATCCAGTCTTACAATCTCTGCTTTTTAATTGGAGTGTTTAAATCGTTTACATTTAATATGATTCTTTCTTTCTTTCGTCTTTTCTTTCTCTTTCTTGCTCGCTTACTTGCTTGCTGCGTTGGGTCTTTGTTGCTGCACACAGGCTTTCTCTAGTTGTGGCAAACAGGGGCTACTCTTTGTTGAGGTGCACGGGCTTCTCATTGCGATGGCTTCTCTTGTTGTGGAACACAGGCTCTAGGTGTGCGGGCTTCAGGAGTTGTGGCACACGGGCTCAGTAGTTGTGGAGCAACTGTGTAGAGCACAGGCTCAGGGTTGTGACACATGGGCTTCGTTGCTCTGTGGCATGTGGATTCTTCCCAGACTAGGGCTCGAACCTGTGTCCCCTCCACTGGCAGGCAGATTCTTAACCACTGCACCACCAGGGAAGTCCCTAATACGATTCTTGATTTGGCTAAGTTGAAGTCCTTCATCTTGCCATTTGTTTTCTATTTTCCCCATTTGTTGTATCCTTTTTTCCTCTTTTTCTGCCTTCTTTTGGACAAATTAAATATGCTTTGCATTTTAATTTCCTTCATGGGCTTATTGACTGTAACTTTTTCTGGATATTTCAGTAATTACTTTAGGGTTCCTAGTGTATATATTTAACTTGTCACGGTCTACCTTCAAGTGATATTATACCACTTCGCATACAGTATAAGAACCATACAATAGTATACTTCCATTTCTCCATTACCAGCATTTATATTTTGATTGTCACTCCTTTTTTACTTTTACATATGTTATAAACCCCACAATATACTGTTGCTATTTTTATTTAAACAGTTGTCTTTTTTTTTTTAACAGTTGTCTTTTGAGAGCTTAAGTAATAAGAAAAAATCTTACATATGTACCCAGGTAGTTATTATTTCCAGTGGTCTTCATTCCTTTGTGTAGACACAAATTTCCATCTGGTACGACTTTCCATCTGCCTAAAAGACATCCTTTAATATCCTTTAATATTTCTTGTAGTGAGGATCTGCTGATGATGAATTCTTTCAGCTTTTTTTTTTTTTTTTTCACCACATGGCATGCAGGACCTTAGTTCCCCAACCAAGGATCAAGCCTGTGCCCCCTGCAATGGAAGCATGGAGTCTTAACCACTAGACCCCCAGGGAAGTCCCCTTTCAGTTTTTGTATGTCCAAAATATTTCAGTTTTAGCTTTGTGATTGAAAGATATTTTTGCTGGTATAGAATTCTAGGTTGACAAGTTTTTTTGTTTCCTAGTACTTTAAAGATGTTAGTCTACTCTCTTGCTGCTTGCGTTGCTTCCAACAACAGAGCTGATATCCTTCTCTTTGTCCCCCGTATGTAACAAGTCTTTTCTCTATGACTGCTTTTACTATGTCAGTGGTTTGGAGCTATTTGATTTTGGATGCCTTGGTATAGTTTTCTTCATATTTCTTATGTTTAGGGTACATTGAGCTTCTTAGAACTGTGCGTTCATTGTTTTCAGTAAGATTGGAAAGTTTTTAGGTCACTGTTTCTTCAAATATTTTTTCTCCCCCCCAACTTTCCTCTGTGATTCTGATTAACCATAGGTTAGACTACTTGAAGTTGTTTCACCACTGATGTCCCATCCACTGATGCTCATTTCATTAATTCTTTTTTCTGTGTTTCACTTTGGATAGTTTCTATTACTGTTCCTTTAAATTCACTAATCTTGTACCATGTCTACTCTGCCACTAATCCAGTGGTTTTCGTCTCAGATATCGTCTTTTTCACCTCTAGCAATTTGATTTAGGTCTTTTCTTTTTATATATTTCTACCTAACTTTTTATTGTGTAAAGTATACATAAAATTTACCACTTCAACTGTTTTAAAGTGTACAATTCAGAAGCATTAAGTAGACTCACAAATTGTGCAACATAATTTGTGCAACAAATGTGTGGTCACCAGCCATCTCCAGAACTTTTTCATCATCCCAAACTGAAACTCTGTTTATGCATTAAACACTAACTCCCCGTTCTTTTCTCCCCCCAGCCCCTGGTAGCCACCATTCTACTTTCTGCCTCTATGAACTTGACTACTCTGGTGGGATCAGGACATATTTGTCCTTTTGTGTCTGGCTTATTTTACTTACTGTGTCTTCAAGGTTCATTCACATTGTAGCATCTGTCAGAATTTCACTCCTTTAAGGTTTAATATCCCATTGTATGTATATACTACATTTTGCTTATCCATTAACCCACCAGTGGACATTTGGGTTGTTTTTACCTTTGGGCTATTGTGGATAATGCTGTTGTAGACACTGGTGTACAAATATCTGTTCAAGTCCCTGCTTTCAGTTATTTTGGGTATATACCTAGGAGTGGAATTGCTGGATCTTATGGTAATTTTATGTTTAATTTTTTTGAGAAGCCACCATCCTGTTATCCACAGTGGCTGTATCATTTACATTCCCACCAGCTATGCATGAAAATTTCAGTTTCTTTACATTCTCACCAATAGTTGTTATTTTCTGTTTTTTGAAAATACCCATCCTGGGACTTCCCTGGTAGTGCAGTGGTTAAGAATCCACCTGCCAATGCAGGGGACACGGGTTCGAGCCCTGGTCCGGGAAGATCCCACATGCCGCGGAGCAACTAAGCCCGTGCGCCACAACTACTGAGCCTGCGCTCTAGAGCCCGCGAGCCACAACTACTGAGCCCGCATGCCACAACTACTGAAGCCCACGCACCTAGAGCCCATGCTCTGCAACAAGCCACCACGATGAGAAGTCCACGCACTGCAACAAAGAGTAGCCCCCACTTGCTGCAACTAGAGAAAGCCTGCGCACAGCAACGAAGACCCAATGCAACCAAAAATAAATAAATAAATAAATTTGTTTTAAAAAAAGAAAATACCCATCAATCCTAGTGAATATGAAGTGGTATCTTGTGTTTTTGATTTGCATTTACCTAATAATTAGTGATGTTGAGCATCTTTTCAGTGCTTATTGGCTATTTGTATATCTTCTTTGGAGAAATGTCTATTTAGGTCCTTACCCATTTTTTAAAATTTAAAAAAAAAATTTTTATATATATACACTACCAAACGTAAGGTAGATAGCTAGTGGGAAGCAGCAGCATAGCACAGGGAGATCAGCTTGGTGGTTTGTGACCGCCTAGAGGGGTGGGATAGGGAGGGTGGGAGGGAGGGAGACGCAAGAGGGAAGAGATATGGGAACATATGTATATGTATAACTGATTCACTTTGTTATAAAGCAGAAACTAACACACCATTGTAAAGCAATTATACTCCAATAAAGATGTAAAAAAAATCTATCCCTAAGTATTTTATTATATTTGACGCAGTTGTAAATGGGATTGTTTTCTTAATTTCTCCTTGTGATTTTTTGCTATTAGTGTATAGACACACAACAGATTTTTGTATTATTGTATTATTTGTATTGTGATTATATCCTGCAACTTTACTGAATTCATTGATTAGTTCTAACAGTTTTTTGTGGAATCTTTAGGGTTTTTTATGTAGAATATCATTTGATCTGCAAATAAAAATTTTTTTATTATTATTTTAAAATATTTATTTATTTTGGCTGCACCAGGTCTGGTTGTGGCTTGTGTTAGGTTAGGGTTACTCTGAACCTGTGTCCCCTGGATTCGGCAGGTGGATTCTTAACCACTGCGCCAGGAGGAAAGCCTCTATCTGCTCATTTGAACATCTATTTCAGTTGTGGGTTGGTTTTCATTGCTTATTTTCCTCATTGTGGATCATATTGCCTGCCACTTTATAGGCTTGACGGTCTTTGATTGAATGCCAGATGTTGTGAGTTTCACCTTGTTAGGGGCTGGATATTTTTGTAATCCTGTAAATCCTCTTGAGCTTTGTTCTGGGACAGTTAAGTTACTTGGAAACAGTTTAATCCTTTTGGGTCTTACTCACAGATTTTTTAGGCAATTTCAGAGCAGTGCTTTTTCTAGGGCTAATTATTGGCCACTATCGAGGCAAGGCCTTTCTGAGTATTCTCCCGTATATACCATGACATTCTCCCCCGTGCCATGGCTGGTGGGAATAGACACTATTCCCCACTCATGTGAGCACTAAGGACTATTCCCTTTCATTCTTCCTGTTGGTTCTTGGCCTCAGGTAGTTTCCTCGCACACTTGTGCTTATCAGTATGCTAATGAATACTTCAGGGGACCCTATGCAGAGCTCCAGGGGTTTCTCCTTGCACAGTTCTCTCTGGCTCTCTGGTATTCTGAGAACACTCTCTCTCTCTCTCTCTCTCTCTCTCTCTCTCTCTCTCTCTCTCTCTCTCCTCTCTCTCTCTCTCTCTCTCTCATCTCCCCTCCCCTTCTCTCCCCCTTTTTCTTTTTACCTTTTAATCCCCTTTACCCATTTCTCCCACCCCCTGCACCTCTGGCAACCACCAATCTGTTCTCTGTATCTATGAGTTTGTTTTTATTTGTTTTTCTTTTTTTAGATTCCACCTACAAGAGAGATCATATGGTATTTGTCTTTCTCTGACTTATTTCACTTAGCAATAATGTCCTCAGTGTCCAACCATATTGTTGCAAATGGTGATTTCATTTTTTATGGCTGGATAATATTCCATTGTGTATATATACCACAATTTCTTCATCTCTTCATCCATCGATGGACACTTAGGTTGTTTCCGTATCTTGGCTATTGTAAATAATGCTGCAGGGAACATAGGGGTGCATCTTTTTGAGTTAGTGTTTTCGTCTTCTTTAGATAAATACCCAGAAGTAGAACTGCTGGATCGTATGGTAGTTCTATTTTTCATTTTTTGAGGAACCTCCATATTGTTTTCCACAGTGGCTGCACCAATTTACATTCCTACCAACAGTGCACAAAGTTTCCCTTTTCTCCACATCCTCACCAATATTTCTTGTCTTTTTGATAATAGCCATTCTAACAGGTGTGAAGTGATATCTCATTGTGGTTTTTGACTTGCATATTCCTGATGATTAATGATATTGAGCATCTTTTCATGTACCTGTTGGCCACCTGTTTGTCTTCTTTGGAAAAATGTCCGTTCAGATCTTTTGCCCATTTCTGAACCCTTGTTACATTGGTCTCCAGACTCCCAGCACCATCTCAGGGAGGGCACTCGGCTCTACTTCAGTCCCCCTCCTTATGCTGCAGCCTGAAAACTCTCTCAAGGAAGTGAGCTAGGCAGTCATAGAACTTACCTCACTTGTTCCCCATCTGTCTGGGATTACTGTCCTTTATTGATCAATGTCCAAAGCCTTGAAAACCACTGTTTCATATATTTAGTTTTTCTGGTAGTTGCAGGTGGGAGGATAAATCTTACCTGTTATTTCATCTTGGCTAAAAACAGAAGTCTCTGCTGCTCCCTTTTTTAACCTGTAAGATCACGGGGTCTCTGAAGGGCTGTGTGAGTCCTGTTACATGAAAGGGTCACTCATGGTAGCTGCTTAATCGGTTACTCCCTCCTCACCCATGGATGGTGAGTCTAAAGGGCCTAATTCCTGGCAATCTAAGCTTGGCAGTGACTTGGCTGCACCTAAGAATGCTCTAGGCCGAGAAACTGTGCGATTGAACGTGTGCTAGCCCAGAAGTCTGCGCCCTCTAACCCTGAGGGCCACTGCAGGGTGAAAGTGCTATCTAGGGCCCCACAGGAGAGCTGAATTATAACTGCAGCTCCTAGAGATGACAGTCTTAACCACCCCACTGGACGCTGTGGACAGACACCCAGTTTACCCCTGATGTTTGGTCCAAGCAAGTCACAGTACCATGTTCCCCCTCACCGATAACTGATTCAAGAGCAGACCTGTTACCCAGTTCTAGCCGATTAGATGCGGAACCCAGAAAGTCTAAAGTGGCTTCTGGGAAAGTTTTCTTCCATTTTAAGCAAGTCATGGGAAGACACAATCTGCCTTCTCTGGAGTTGCCATATCCCGAAGTTACCCTTGGAACTACTGCTACCATCTTGGTACCAACCCGAGAATGGAACCAACAGGAAGGATGGCAGATCAGAGAAGAAGGCCCAAGTCTTTGCAGACATCATTGAGCTGCTGATTCAAACAGCCCCAAAGCCCACCTGACCTCTGGATGTTCACGTAAGGGGAAAAAATTCTCTTGTTTAAGTCAATTAGAGTTTCTGTTAGATGCAACCAAAAGCATTGTCACTGAACTGGCCACCTGGAGGGCTGCAGGCTTATGGGGAGGGGGAGACACCTGAAGGGACTTTTTCCTCCCGCTAAAGAATTTCCAAGTTTTCCTTTAGGTGAGAAACTCGGGCTGAGAGCCATGAAAGGATGTGTCCAAGGCCACACAGTGGGGAATCAAGAGCATGCCGGCCTATCAGCCTTCCGGCTAGTGCCTGCTCCACCCCAGCCCCTGCCCTTGAGGTCGAGTCAGCTGTGATGGTGGGGCCTGTGAGGTGGGAGCCTCAAAGTTCTCTGGCCCAAGTTAGCATTTAGTTCTCCTGCTAAGCAAAGGCAAGCGGATATCAGACATACTTGCATCTCTGTGCTGAAATCATGTCCTTGGGAGAAAATATCAAAGTCCCCCAAGCTGTAATCAGGGCGGTTATAGGTAACAACTAATTGCTATAGTTTCTAGACAGATTCATTCTGATTGAAAAGAACTTGTCCAAAGTTCCTTCCCAGGACAACGGAACAGGGCAGACCTCTGAGAGCATAGGCTCGTGTCTGTCACACCAGAGCAGGAAGACCCTCCTCGCCCTGAACTCCTTCCTCCACCCTTGGAGCATGTGTAAGCCAGGCGGCCATATCTCTGTAGGAGGGACCAGGAATGGGCCCAGAGACATCACCTCAACTCCAGAGAGTGCCTGGAAAATGGCTGCCTTCGGGCCATACAGAGCTCCTATCCTTAGAGATCGTCTTCCCCTTGCCCACCTGTGAGAGCTTCCTGAACCTCAAGCATGTGAAGCATTCATTCCTCAAAGAGTTCCTGAGCCCCCAGCTGTGCCAGGTGCTACTCTAGGTGAGGGGTATTCAGCAGTGAATAAGACAAAGTCCCCATGAGTGCAGAGGAAACGGCAGATCAATAAATCAATATGCAATCTAACGTAAGGGGTTGTCAGTGCTATAACAAAATCCAAATCAGAGAACCGGGAGGAGGACTGTCAGGGTGTTTTTCGGAAAGGGTGGTCAAAAACGGCCTCCCTCAGGAGGTGAAACTGTAACAGATGAGCTGAGAAACCTTAATGAATCAAGGAGTCGGCCGTGCAGATATCAGGAGAAGAAGGTTCCAGGTGAGGGAAGCGCAAGCAAAGGTTTGAGCCAGGTTTGAAGACTAACAGGAGTTGTCACTGGAAAGCGATCTGGAGGGAGAGGTGGAGGAGATGAGGTTGGAGAGGTGATAAGGTCAGATCTTGAGGGTCTTGCAGGCCACGAGGAGCACGTTGGCTTTCCCTCTTGTGTGCGATTGGAGCCGTTGGAGGGTTTGGAGCAGAGGAAAGACATGACCCGACGTAGGTTTAAAGAACCACTCTGGCTGCTGTATCCGTGTGAGCTCCCTGTACACAGTAGGTGTTCACTAAACGTCAGGGGTTATTATCACTGTTTTCAGGCTCTTGAGCTCACTGAGAGCAGAAACCTGAATAGAGTCATCTTGCGCCCCCAACATCCGGTACGGAGGACGCTAAGATGCGTGGATAAACAAATGACTCAGGACCCGAATAAATGAGCAAGCAGGAGTGGGTTCTGAGGACGAGACTCAGGCCCCAGAAGAGCGCCAAGACCCACGGTTGCCAAGGTCCCCCACTGAGGCCAGTCACGGCATGAAGGAGGTGTGCTGTTGGCCACGCAGCAGAAAGATCAAGTGAGCACCTGTCTGGGTAAGCACCACTATCAAAGGCCTAAGGACGTGTAGGATGCAGCTGGGCCCCAATTTGGGCTGCAGGAGCCAAAGTGCACCTGCCAAACACCAGGCGCAGGGCAGGCAAACCACATGGGGCACTGGCTTCCAGAATCGCCAGGCCGCCTCCACTTCAGGCTCACCCTGAATCCCCTGGGAGCATCTGGGACAGCACAAAAGAGAACCCCAGAGGGTGCATCCCAGCCAGGCACTGGTGTGCCAATTTTGGGTTCTCAGTCTACTTGGGAGGTGGCAGAGATTGTGGTGGGCTAGGGCAATCATGGAGGGCTTCCTGGAAGAGCTGCAGCCTGGATAGATGGAAAAGATTCAAACTGAAGGTACTGGAGAGCGGGAGTTGCAGACACTGACCCCTGCCTTGCCTCCAGCTGCCCCATGAGCTCTCCCACCTCTGAACCACATCTGATAGCCCTCCCCACTATCTACAGGACAATGCTTTGGCTTTGCATTCAGAGGTCCTGTTTCCAGAAAATGGCCTGAACCTACCCATCTAGGCTTGCCTCTTCCAAGCGGCCACACGCAGGGCACATGTTGTGCCCTAAACACATCATGCATTTTCTATCCCAGCGCCTCTGGTCACACTGTTTGCTCTGTCAGGAATTTCCTTTTTCAGGCCCAATTTCTAAACTACCGCCCATTTTTTAAAGCCCAGCTCCAGTGTCCTGGCTTCAGAGAAGTCTCTACCCTCTGATCCCACATCATACACAGCTGGGAAGAGCTGTATGCCAAGCTGGACTTAGCTGGGTTCTGTCTCTTTGGGGTGACTGTTATGTACCAGTTAGGCCTCTTGTCCTGGTGTAATTATTAGTAGTGTCCCTTTCACTCCCAGATGTGTTCTAGCTAAGGACAAATTACATGGTCACCCTTCATTGTCCCCACACTTCTCTGCCCAACTGAAATCCTTTGGGCAGCAACCACGTTGGCAGGGCAGAGCACGATACTCTGACACATTTGGCTAAAGTCATTCATTTCACACAAGTAATTTTTGAGGTGCACGTGGGGCAAAGCAGCAGACTGAGAGGTCCCTGTCCTCCTGACACATGTTAGATGGGAGAGGAAAAGAAGAAAACGAAGATCACTTCAGAGTTACAAGTGCCATGGAGGCAATCAGGAAGAGAAGGGGAGAAGCAATGCCGAGGGGCAGAGAATGACTTTAGACAGGCTGGGCAGGAAGGGCCTCGGGAGAAGCGTTTGGGGCCAGAAAAGCAAGTGCGAAACCCCTGAGGTCGGAATGTGCTTAGTGTGTTTAATGAGCAGCTTAGAGGCAAGCATGGGGGAAGCGAAGGAAGATCGAGGGGAGATGTTGGCAGGGACCAGAAAATGCTGGAATCTGTCAGCCACAATAAGGAATTAGGATTTTTTTTTCTGTCAATGGAGGGTTTTGGATGGGGGAGTAACATGATCTGAGGGTTTTTTTTTCCCCCCAGACTGAAAAGTTTTTATTTTTTCTTCAAGCAATAGAAGACAAAGTGCCATGAATCCTCTTCTGATTGGACAAAGCCACCTTATGACTGTTTCTCTGTCTAGAAGCAGTGATGTCAGTTACAGCGATGTCATTACAACACCGCCACTGGGACACAGGTCATCAAGACCATCAGAGTTACAGATTTCTTTTCGGAGGTTATCCTCACAGAATATGGTAACAATTTCTAGTCTTAAGTCCTACAAAACCACCTTATTCAAACTACTTCTAAGTTCAGGGTTATATTAACAGCCACAACAACTTAATAACAATCACGAATAGCCACATAGGTTTCCAAATGGTGTAGAAAAATTACACTGATATTCTTGGTAAATGTTCTCAGCTAAAAGCAACAAGCAGGACTGGACAGCTCAATTTCCCCAGTGGATGGAAATGCAGAAGGGGATGCATCGGGGCTGACTTAAAAGCAGCGAAATGAGGGACTTCCGTGGTGGCCCAGTGGTTAAGACTCCATGCTTCCACTGCAGGGGGCATGGGTTCGATCCCTGGTTGGAGAACTAAGATCCTGCATACCGCATGACCAAAACAAAACAAAACAAAACAAAAACAAACAAACAAAGCAGTGAAATGTAAAACAGAGCATAAACTTTCTACATACCCAAAGTCATACCTGGATTGAGGGAACCTCTAAAATTGTAGTGTTCTGTTATGCGTTCTTCTAATTTAAAGAGATGTCACCAGAAAACTACTAGAGCTAATCAATGAATTTGGTAAAGTTGCAGGATACAAAATTAATACACAGAAATCTCTTGCATTCCTGTACACTAACAATGAAAGGGCAGAAAGAGAAATTAAGGAAACAATCCCATTTACCACTACAACAAAAAGAATAAAATACCTAGGAATAAACCTACCTAAGGAGGCAAAAGACCTGTATGCAGAAAACTATAAGACACTCTTGAAAGAAATCAAAGAAGACACAAACAGATGGAAAGATATACTATGTTCTTGGATTGGAAAAATCAATACTGTGAAAATGACTATACTACCCAAAGCAATCTACAGATTCAATGCAATCCCTATCAAATTACCAATGTCATCTTTCACAGAATTAGTACAAAGCCCAGAGACAGGGGCTCCCCTGGTGGTGCTGCAGTTAAGAATCTGCCTACCAATGCAGGGGACATGGGTTCGAGCCCTGGTCTGGGAAGATCCCACATGCCACGGAGCAACTAAGCCCGTGTGCCACAACTACTGAGCCTGCACTCTAGAGCCCACGAGCCACAACTACTGAGCCCACGTGCCACAGCTACTGAAGCCCACGCACCTAGAGCCTGTGTTCCGCAACAAGAGAAGCCACCACAATAAGAAGCCCACGCACCGCAACAAAGACTAGCCCCCACTCACCGCAACTAAAAGAAAGCCCGCACACAGCAACGAGGACTCAATGCAGCCAAAAGTAAAAATTAATTAATTAATTTAAAAAAAAAAGAAAGCCCAGAGATAAACCCACACACCTATGGTCACCTAATCTATGACAAAGGAAGCAAAAATATACAATGGAGAAAAGACAGCCTCTTCAATAAGTGGTGCTGGGAAAACTGGAGAGCTACATGTAAAAAAATGAAATTAGAACACTCCCTAACACCATGCTCAAAAATAAACTCAAAATGGGTTAAAGACCTAAATGTAAGGCCAGACACTATCAAACTCTTAGAGGAAAACATAGGCAGAACACTCTTCGACATAAATCACAGCAACACCTGTTTTGAGCCACCTCCTCGAGTAATGAAAATTAAAACAAAAATAAACAAATGGGACCTAGTGAAACTTAAAAGCTTTTGCACAGCAAAGGAAACCATAAACAAGACGAAAAGACAACCCTCAGAATGGGAGAAAATATTTGCAAACGAAGCAACTGACAAAGGATTAAACTCCAAAATATACAAGCAGCTCATGCAGCTCAACATCAAAAAAGCAAACAACCCAATCAAAAAATGGGCAGAAGACCTAACAAACACATGAAAAGATGCTCAACATCACTAATTATTAGAGAAATGCAAATCAAAACTACAATGAGGTATCACCTCACACCGGTCAGAACAGCCATCATCAAAAAACCTACAAACAGGGCTTCCCTGGTGGCACAGTGGTTAAGAATCTACCTGCCAGTGCAGGGGACACAGGTTCCAGCCCTGGTCTGGGAAGATCCCACATGCCACAGAGCAACTAAGCCCATGCTCCGCAACAAGAGAAGCCACTGCAATGAGAAGCCCGCCCACCACAACAAAGAGTAGCCCCCGCTGGCTGCAACTAGAGAAAGCCTGCACATAGCAACGAAGACCCAATGCAGCCAAAAATTAATTAATTAAAATTTATTTTAAAAAACCTACAAACAATAAATGCTGGAGAGGGTGTGGAGAAAAGGAACCCTCATACACTGTTGGCAGGAATGTAAATTGATACAGCCACTATGGAGAACAGTATGGAGGTTCCTTAAAGAACTAAAAATAGAACTACTATATGACCCAACAGTCCTACCACTGGGCATATACCCAGAGAAAACCATAATTCAGAAAAACACATGCATCCCAATGTTCACTGAAGCACTATTTACAATAGCCAGGGCATGGAAGCAAACTAAATGTCCATCAACAGAGGAATGGATAAAGATGTGGTACATATATACAATGGAATATTACTCAGCCATAAAAAGGAATAAAAATGGATCATTTGTAGAGTCATGGATGGACCTAGAGAGTGTTATACAGAGTAAAGTAAGTCAGAAAGGGAAAAGCAAATATCGTATAATAACACATATATGTGGAATCCAGAAAAATGGTATAGATGATCTTATCTGCAAAGCAGAAATAGAGACACAGACGTAGAGAACAAACGTATGGATACCAAGGGGGAAAGGGGTGGGGTGGGAGGAATTGGGAGACTGGGATTGGCACATATACATTATTGATCCTATGTATAAAATAGACAACTGATGGGGACATACAGTATAGCACAGGGAACTCTTACCTAATGCACTGTGGTAACCTAAATGGGAGGGAAGTCCAAAAGGGAGGGGATATCTGTATGTGTATGGCTGATTCATTTTGTTGTGCAGTGGAGGCTAACATGACATTGTAAAGCCACCACACTCCAATAAAAATTAATTTAAAAAAAAATCTACACGCAGACGTAGAGAATGGACTTGAGGACACGGGGAGTGGGAATGGTAAGTTGGGACGAAGTGAGAGAGTGGCATGGACATATATATCCCACTAGATAGCTAGTGGGAAGCAGCTGCATAGCACAGGGAGATCAGCTCGGTGCTTTGTGACCACCTAGAGGGGTGGGATAGGGAGGGTGGGAGGGAGGCACAAGAGGGAGGGGATATGGGGGATATACGTGTATGTATAGCTGATTCACTTTGTTATAAAGCAGAAACTAACACACCATTGTAAAGCAATTATACTGCAATAAAGATGTTAAAAAAAATCTACAAATTTCCTCAATAGGGTTGACCATCAAAATTTTTAGAAACTGGAATAATCAAATAAAAATAAATTTAAAAAAATAAAAGGAAAAAAATATTAAAAAATTAAAAGATCAGTTGGTGAATCAAAAAAGTTAAGAAGATTCGGGGGCTCCCCTCCCTGCACCTTGCAGGCCCTCCTCCATCCCTGTCTTCCCAGCTGGCTCCAACTTCTCTTGCACGCCCCTGCCGAGAGCAGCCCCCCCCCCTTTATTTTGTGTTAAGGTCTCCCCAGGTCCTCGGGAGCAGAACAGAAGCCCTTCCATGGGAAGGGACCTGGGTATGGTCATTCCCCCAAAATGAGATGGAGACAGCCCAAAAAAACTGTCTTAGGGGGTCTCAGGAGTGGGGCACGGCTAAGCCCCTGTACTAACAGGATCCCATGAGGGTTTGGACCCGGCGAAAGGAGAAGAAAGTAGAGTTGGAGCTAAAGTTAGTCTCCAAGAACACAGCACGAAACAAAACAGTGTGCTATCCCTGTGGGCCCGGAGCTCCTGGTGTCTCTGCTCAGGGGCCCTGTGCTGTCCCCCGTTGCTGAGGGGGACAGGGCACTGGAGCAGAGGGGGCAAAGAGAGCTCCGCCAAGCTAGAGGACAACCCTCCCTCTCTGGAGACAATCGGAGAGGCAAATTCAACAAGAAAGCCTGTCTCCTCAGCTGTTTGTAAAAAACCTTGCTTCTTCAGTTATTTTGTTTCTGAGCTATCACTTTAAAGAAAATAAAAACAAACGTGTGAGATCTCGGCAGGTGGAGAAAGGCCTCACGACCAGAAACACCCCCTCTCCAGCACCCCCAAGCTGGCCGCCTAAAAACAAGTGGAGAGAGGGGAGTTGGGTTCTGTGTGAGTCCAGTGACTGGAGCTCAGGAAGGTAGGCTTCTGGAAGGGACTCCATTACTGCCCCTGCGTTAAGTGCATGCCCAGATATGCCAGCGTGGCAGAGTTCCTGGGGTTTGGGGAGCTCTTGTGCATTGGCAGGTGGCCCACCTGGGTTCACAGGCAGTTCTTGAGGTCCTTATAGACCTGGGAGCAGGCAACAAGGTCGCTGGCAACCTGGGTGAAACTCATGAGAAGGGCGATGACCAGACACAGGTAGGACACAGACCTTCAAAAGTCAGTAGCAGGTCGGGAGGTAGGACCAACACAGGGGTAAGAAGAGCAGTGTGATCACAAAGAATGCACTGCCCACTGCTTCATGTCCTTGACCTCACCCCATGCCCATTCTGCTAGATGCCCAACAGTCTATTAGCCTGGCCTGTGGTCCTGAGGTCCTGGAATGTCCAAGTCTGGCTGACCAAATGCACCCACTTCCTCTTGGGTGACAAGACTCAGCTTGCCACAGACAGGTGTGGGGTCAGCATAAGTATGAAGCCTGGCATGCTGTGGCCTTGAAGGAGTAGGCCTCAAAGAGGCACTGGTCCTCCTAGTGATGACCTGTGGGTGCCCATGTAAAAAATGGGTGGTGGGGCTTCCCTGGTGGCGCAGTGGTTGAGAGTCCGCCTGTTGATGCAGGGGACGCGGGTTTGTGCCCCAGTCCAGGAAGATCCCACATGCTGCGGAGCAGCTGGGTCTGTGAGCCATGGCCACTGAGCCTGCGTGTCCGGAGCCTGTGTTCCGCAACGGGAGAGGCCACAACAGTGAGAGGCCCGCGTACCGCAAAAAAAAAAAAAAAATGGGTGGAAGGCCATGATCAAAGACAGGTCCAGGGCCATGAAGATGATGGTAGTACCTGTCCACAGCGCTGGGTGCTTGGGTAGACACTGTGGCATGTGACAGTCATGTGATGCATGGAGCCTACATGGAAACAGAAGAGCGTGGCCATGAAGGCCACAATCTCGGAGCTGAGTCCACTGAAGTCCAAAGGGGTCAGAGTACATGGAACAGAAAGCAGACAGCAGAGTGCCATGGCTGGCCTAAGCCCAGGTCCCCAGGAGGCAGAAAGGAGTCTTGTGTAGGGGCCAGGTCCCAGGGCAGGACTTAGCCAGACTGGAACCCATAGGGCCTAGGAGGGGCCTCTGTGGGCCACCTTGCTAGGCCTTGCCTGGCTCTGTGGGGCCTATCCCAGAGCAGGTAGTACTGCAGGGGGTTGGGCCACAGGTCCTCTTTAATAATCTGGGCAACCCTGTCGGCCTCCGGGAGGCTGTGCTTTGAGAACCAGCTGAAGAAGCTGTGGATGGTGTCCCGGTTCCTGTGTACCAGAGTTGGAGGTTCCTGGCCCCAGTGCCAGCAAATGCGACTTGCAATTGACACCACCCGGCCTAAGGATCTGCACTCATACTTCTTCACTATCACCTTGTTCCGGAAGTAGGGGTTGCTCCAAAAACTGAACTTGAACTTGCAGCCCGTCCTGGCGTGCCTGTGCTCCCTCACTTCCAAATTCATCAGGTAGCAGAGCATGTCTTCGCCTCGGGGGCTGATCATGGCTGACAGCTGCGGGTGGTTCAGGAAGGTGGTGACCCAGAAGCCAGGAATATTCTGGATGATGAAGCTCCTTCGGGCTAGGTGCAACCGGTGCATGCGCCCAAACCTGCGCTCCAGCCGCAGGTAGGCCCTGCCTGCCTGGGCACTCACGGCCTCCAGCTCCCACTGGATGGCTTCCAGCGGGTCCACAACTGGGCCACCAAAGTTCAGGGGCCCCGGGCCTTGCTGCGCCTCCGCTCCCACCTCCAGCTTCTCCCCCCGCACCAGCTTCTCGGCCACCTCCATCTCCTCTCCCACAGGCTGCTTCCCCACCTCCCGTTCCGCCTCCTCCATGAAGATGGCGCCCTCCCCAGTCGTCACTTCCTCTGCCTTCCCGCCGGCTCCAGCCCGAGCCTCCCACCCTTCTGCGCCACAGGTTTCTGGGCCCCCGTCCCCGAAAAGGCCGTTTTCTGGGCTCAGGCCAGTGGCCGCGGAGGCCGCTTCCCGGCCCCCCGGGGAAGGTAGGATGGTCCCTGGGCGGGCTGCGGGGTCGGGATACCCGCGTCCCCCAGCCTCTTGGGCCCCAGACGCGGTGACCGGGCGCGCGGCGGTTTCCAGGCCCCCCGCACCCTCGTCCGCCATCACCTGCGGGAGCCTCTGGCCTGGAGGGGCTCGGGGCGCGCGGGCGATACTGCGGGTTCAGCGAGAGGGGCGGCTGGAGGGCTGGCAGCGACCCCAGCGGGACCGCGGGTAGTAGGCAGGGAGGCCCGATTTTCTCCTACGGGGCTCGCCCCGCCCCTTGCGCCCCGACGCTTTTACGGATGTGATTCGCAAGGGTTCCCCGGCTGTCTTGGGACTAGGCGCCTGGTGGAGTGGCAGGGGGCTGCCCGGTGGGGATGCGACTGCGGGCGCCCAGACAGAACTGGGAGTCGGCGGTGGAAATGGGGTGAAGTGCAGGGGTGTACCAAGCAGCGAACAGCTCTGAGCAGGCGCCCAGGATCAGGCCCAACCCCAGAGCCACCACGCCAGGCAATTACTGTTCCCCGCATCTGCGGTGGACAGGTGGGAGTCGGCTGATGCCCACACTCGACTGTGGCTTCGGGGCAGCTTTCACAGGATAAATTACTCAGGCATATGCAGAGGACCCAAGAGGTATCCTTTGCAGAGGCTGACTAGACTGAAACTTGCATAGTAATTGTCAGGCACACAGAGGTGCTCAAAATATTTGTGGGGAAAGGCAGAAACAAGGTCTGAGTAGAAGGATCTAAGGGCGAGGGAAGATCCCAAATGCTGCCAACCAGGAAGCAAGTGGGCCTCTGCCTGGTTTCCCTGAACGAGCTGGATCTTCCTGGGCTGACAGGCTGAAGGGTGGACATGGCTTCACCTCGTCCTAGGCCTAGGGGCTACCCCTTTCTCTGCTCCAGACATTTCACAAATGTGAACTCTAGTCTGAAGTGCAGGGTCTGTGCACAGATAGTAAGAGCCTGGATGGACCAGCCCCCGCAGCCCTGATCCTGCAAGTGCACCTGCACTCCTGTGATCTCAGCTCCCAAACTTGTGGCCCATGGAGGTCAATACACCCAATACCCCACCCGCTCACCTGGAAGTCCTTGCCACCTCCTCCAGAAGGCCTTCAGCTTCCTCCCATCCAATGGAAAAGATAGCTTTGAGCCCCCAGACCCACTCCTGGGTATGCATCCCCTAGAGGGCAAGGTGGATTCTCTTGGGGCCCTAGCAGGGATCCAACCCACTGGGGTGGACAGTTAGTCAAGTAAACAGAAGGCCAAAGAGATGAACAGCCAGCCCACTGCCTTTGTACATAAAGCACCTGTTACACACATTAACACTTAACGTCCCATAAATTCTTGGGCTGGTCTCTGCAGTGATTTGCACTGCTTGGCTATGAACACTGGCTCCAGACCCCAGAAAGGCAAGCTCAGTCTGAGCCCTGGACAGGAGGATCTCAGTACAAAGGATGGGGCCCGGAATAGTGATGACTATCTTCACTGGAGACTGGCCAAGCAACATCAGGTGAAGCCATAATGGCCTTTCAAGAGTCTGTCTGAACCAAATGGGTAGGCACGAGTGTGGTCAAGGTTAGGTCCTAGCTCTGTCACTTACCAGCTGTGCGCCTTGGGCAATGGATGACATTTTTTTCTTGGACAACCAGCATCCATTCCTCATCCTAACAGTACCCCAAATTTCCTTTGAGAAACTACTCCAACCCTTGTCTCAGCCTTGTCATCACTGGCCTATAGTGACTGGTTTTGGGATGGCACACAATGCCATCACGGCCAATGAGACAGGAGACGCTTACGTGAATAAAGGACTCCTCTCTCCCAGAAAGGGTCCCTCTCCATTGTGGTCAGCACTGTGTGAAAATGACTGGAATTATGGCAGCATTCTTCTACATAAAGGGACAAACCATTTGGAAGGGCTGGAGGATGAAGTCACAACTGCACAAGATAGGGCAAACACAGGAATGCTAAGGCCAACCATGTTTGAGCTGCTGGATCAATATTAACCTCAAGACTGCACTTCATCTGGCATTTTCAGTGACATGAAATTTCACCATTTAAGCCAATTTGGTTTTTCTGACTCTTGCACCCAAAAATATTAAGTGGTGGCATGATGCCACTTACCTCAAAGATCTTTAATATCAAAGTGCAAAGTTTGTAGGTGCTAATGTGAAAGGTTGTTACTGTCTGCCCTATACTCATCATCCCCTTGGATGCTAAAGATGTCTGGATTCCAGTTCTTCTTCAAGCTCTCTCCTACCCCTTCCCAATCAAACAGGTTCACAACTTCCAAACACATCATTCAGAAGTTTTTAATAAACAACTTCATTATAAAAACTTTTTTGAAAATGTAATTCTGCAAAACATTGAAAAATCTACTTTAACAAAGATAGGCCCTGTGCATTTTCTAATGGCACTTATATTTTACAATTAAAAACCTTGTTTTATATAAAGCCAAAAATACTCCAAGAGGTTATTCACTGTGTTTACAAAGTGCTAGAAGGTTTTGTCTTGTATTTTTCTCTCTTTAAATAATCTGGCGTTCCGAAAGAGTGGCTCCAAAGCCTTGACCACTGGGAAGGAGGGAGGGAGGTGTATGAGAAGTGGTGTTTCAGGAGTTCTAGTGCCAAACAGTAGGAGGTGGAGAGGTGCACTATGGGGAGAACCCGCTAAGGAAGGAAGCTCACACCCGAAGAAACTGAACTGGAATGCTTCTTCCAAACCCCTCCATAGAGGCACTAGATTATGATGGTGGATCCTTCTCCTGTCACACCAGTACACCCCTTTCCCTCGCCACAGACCCTACTCTCCAGTGGTGAGGTTACAGCCAATTCCTTCCACAGCAGGTTCAGAGTTCCAGGAGAGGCCAGGGTGGGGTCCCAGAGGAATCTGGACTTTTCTGGCCAACACCTGCCTAAGGCAAAGTTTCTTATTACATAAATATCCTTGTTAAAAAGCAAAATATTGATCCTGTACAATATAAACTGTTAAAAAAAAATCGTGCTTAAAAACAGCTCCTAGATAAAGAGGAGGTGGAGAGAGGGTGAAGAAAACAGCTACCAAAAAGAAGGGGGGTGGGGACTTAAAGGGCTACTAGGGGAAAGTTTAGGGCAGTGAGAGAATTTCAACTTAGGACAATATCTACGAGCAAAAGAAGTAATCACACCTGCTTCCCAGATTTCCATTAACAAAATGCCATTGTAAAAGGGTGAGGGAAAAAACCTCATTGTTATTCCTTTCCCTACCTCTCACATCTCTAAGATGTGCACAGATCCTCTGAGCTGACACAACTGGGCATGCTATCCCCTGGCCCCCAGGACTGCACTCAACCCTGACCAGCTACTGTGCAGAGGGGGAGTTGCCTGCCACTGTTCAAGGCAGCTCATGCTGACAGAGGTTGGAGGTGGTGGGGGAAGGGAACATCACCCCTTTTCCTGGTCCCCGTTTGGTCTCTGCCAACATGCCGTGGCTCCTGTCCTGGGCAGAAACCCCTAGGCTCTCATGGCCTCAGTAAGGGTACTGAAGTGGGTTTGGTACTGAGTAGGATAAAGCTATTCTTATCCTTTGAACAACCAGGCCAATATGGACTTTTTTCTTTTTTTAAATTTTGGGGAGGTTTAAGAAATGGCTGGGTGTCTATGGTCCAAAAAAAAAAAAAAAGGTGAAGGCAAATGTTCCTCTGCACCAGCAAAGTTCACAGTGATAGGAAAATTCCTTGTGGGTGGGAAGGGCATTGAAGGAAGAAGAAAAGAGGAACAGGACGGAAGGAAGAAGTGAGGGGAGTAGGGGCAAGGCCCCAGTTACAAGGTTTTAAATAGTTGCTTTGCCTGTCCTATGAGTTTCCCAGCATCACTAATGGGGGAGAGTATTCAAGGAAGGGACAGGAAAGAGCAAAGAGGAGGCGACGCTTCTAACAGCCCAAGACTTTATATTCTGTGGCCAGAGGCCCATTTGCCTCTGTAAACGAAAGATGCAGGGAAGGTGGCAGGGAGGGGTGAGGGTTGCTGGGT
The DNA here is from genome assembly GCF_964374135.1 of Grampus griseus. Classification (NCBI taxonomy): domain Eukaryota; kingdom Metazoa; phylum Chordata; class Mammalia; order Artiodactyla; family Delphinidae; genus Grampus; species Grampus griseus. The sequence continues at coordinate 62,650,481 of NC_139008.1, forward strand.
CTAGTGATGAAGATCAGAGACGACAAGGAGAATGGCAGCAGAGTCCTGTTTGGATCCTCACATACCATTTCCTATACACGAGTCCCAATAACATGCACAGCATGCAGGAGGTGGCTGCGTACCAAGGGGACGCTTTTAAAAGTAAACCTTAATTAGTCCCTGGGACTCACTGAAACTAATTTTTAGAAGCAAATCACCTACTCTGATTCTAATCTTGCCAGACACCTTTATATCTGGTTTTGTCTTTTTTTTAAAAAGGTATCCCAAACTAGCCTGCCTAAATTAAAACATGCTTATTCACTCCACATTGCTTCCAATCAAGGGCCAGGGAGCTACATTATAAGGCTTTCACCTCAAAGGAAGAGTACTGGCCTGGGCTGAAGCAGAAGCCTGGGTCTTGGACCTGCTCAGTTCCTGATGATAAACCAAAGTGATTTCTAGACAGAAGGGGGAGGGGGGGAGGACTGGGAAGAGGCTGAGGCAGTTCCTCGGTAGTTTGTCCTGAAACCCTAGTGGAGAAGCCAGTACGAGGCACCTGCTGAGAGAAGTGCCCAGAAACTGCTGGCTGCATCTGTAGGAGTTAACAGTAAAGAGGTAGGAGTGTGTTTCTGAATCAGAGTGGAAGTGTCTCAAGAGGGCCCCACACTGGTGGTCCCTGAGCTGCCTCCCTTCCACGAGTGGGAAGAGCGAAGCCCATGCAGAACTGAGATGAAGCAGGGATGGGGTTCAGCTGGGCAAGAGCTGTGCTATCTGTGGCAGGGAGCCCCACAAGTCAGAAGAGAAGAACTAATCATTTGTTGCAAGAAACTTGCTGAGTACTGGGGGCAAAAGTGAGAGGGGCCACAAAAGGAAGATGGAAGTTCTTTGATGGAGAGCAGAGAAGCCTAGGCACAGTGGGCCTGAGTCCACGGGACTGCAAAGTGGGAGAGAGGAGGAACACTGTAGAGAAGAAAAAAGTTTGGTATGGGAGGCAATGATGTACACCCAGAGATTAGGACTCAACTATCTGCCCAGTCCTAACTTTCTGAAAACTCTTCTTCCAACAATTCCACAACTTCCTGGAAAAGAGACAGGAGAGAGACAAATGAGGTCTCACCCTCTCCTTTGCTATCCACACCAGCCTAGAACCGGAGTCCCTCATTCCAAGACTAATGATAAAAGCTCATGACATTCAGGGTGGGGATTAGAGAATTGGGGCGGGAGGTGATGGAAGTGGGCATGCCTTTCATTTCTTCCCCTCTCCAGTTCAAAAGGAGGATGAGGGGGTCATGATGTACTTGGAGAAAAACAGAATTGCAGACCTGTGAGAAAACCGCTCCAATCTTCTTGCCTGTCTCCTGTGGACTCTGCCGACGAAGGCAGGAACAGACACAGTCATGGAAGATGGCAGAGACTGAAGCAGTCCAAAGTCAGTTTATTTCCCCACAGGGGAAAAATATGACCTCAAGTGAAGAGAAGTCAGTGAGACCCGACTCCGCCTTGTAAACAGGGCTCCAGTCAACACCAGGTACCAAATGGTTCCGGCTGGTGCCAACTGGAATGGACTGGTGGGAATGGATTCACGGTGTGTAAACAATGTTCACTGCAATCATTCTAAGGCTATACAGCTCAGCAAGGGAGGTGAAATGGTGTGTCTGAGGCGACTGTGTAAACGGTACCGTTGCTGGAAAACACTGAAAATGGAGGTGCTAGGACAGGAGGGATGGAGGTGATGGGAAGAACAGAGGCCCTCTCTCCTGCCTGTTGGTTGGAAGCAGGCAATGGACCCGCTGCAGCAGGGCCTGACCAACTGCTGTGGGGTCTGCAGGCTGGGACCAGAAGACGGGCTTCTTGGGCTATTTCTCTCGAGGTCATCCAAAGTAAAACCCTCTGTGTCTCCGAGACCTCTCCCTTCTCCAAAGAGGAGGAGGTTCTGATGCTTTGGAGAGGGAGAGGGCTAGGTGTGGCTCCCGATTCAGATTAAAAAAAAAAAAAGTAAAAATACCTGAAGTCCTATTGTATGAAATCTTTTCATGGGGTTGGGGCTCAAGGCTCCTCCTGGAACTGATCCTGGAGCCCAAGCCCCCAAACCAAGTGCTCCATACAGATACTGAAATTTTTCTTTTTGAACTCAGCTCTGAAAGCTCAGCTGCCTTCATGGGGGATGCATATGGGGTAGATACTGAGACTCCCTGACAGAGCCAAGACTGAGCTGAGGTCCTCCTTGGGGCTACTGGAATGCCTGGTGGAAACGAGGCAGGGTGGTGGTGCTCAGGCCAGAGGTGAAGACAGGAGGCAAGGAGTGCAGAGGCCCAAAGTTCAGCGGTCCCCCAGCTCCCGGGGAATCTTGAGGCTGAGCTTGCAAAGTGGTGAGCAGGGGCTGCGCCTCGGCCTGGGAGTAGCCCATGACCAGGCCTCCTGTGGCCCCGGGTGGGTTACATGGGGGCAGGTTGAGAGGAAGAAAGCCCAGTAAGTGGGAGAAGTCCACATTAGCAGCGCAGAGGGCCTCAGAGAGGTTGGCGGGGCTCTTGGTGAGCAGTGCTTCATCTAGGAGGGCCGCAGCTGCCGCCGGCTGAGGTGAGGCGGGCTGGGGTTCAGCGGATGAGAGAGACAGGCTTCCAGGAAGCTCCGCCAGAAAACTATCCACCTCCACTTTGGGCAATTTGTCGGGCAAGTATGAGGTAGATCCAAGCTGGTATTTTGGAGGAAGCTGAGCTGGGGAAGAGATAGGTGAGGACTCCAGAGGGTAGCTCATACCCATGGGCAGCGTGTTGTGCACCAGGGAGTGTGGCACGCCCGCACTGGGCATGGTAGGGATGTGGGCACCATACATGCCCATGGGCAACATGCCAGGGAAGGCCTTGGCCCCCATCACGTCCCGAGAGGCCATGCACAGCACAGGGCTCAGCTCTTCCTTCACATTGACCGTGGAGCTGCAGCTGAGTAGGCCTAACATGTCCACTGGCTCTGTCTTGATCTTGAGCAGCTCTTGCGAGTGACTCTTCTTGACATGACGTGTCAGGTGGTCTTTGCGGCCAAATCGCTGGGCACAGTACTGGCACAGGAAGTCTTTCCGGCCTGTGTGGACCACCAGGTGCCGCCGCACATCCTTACGAGTATAGAACCGCCGGTCACAGTGGTCACAGGGGTGCTTCTTCTCCTTGGTGCCACCTGCTACCCGGCGTGAGTGGGCCTTCAGGTGCTCTAGCAGGGCCTGGGTACTCTCGAAGGTCTGCAGGCACACCTTGCAGCTGAGGTCACCACTGCTGGCGGCATGCATGGCCAGGTGGCGCCGGTAGCCCAGCTTTGTATTGTAATTCTTACCACACTCAGAACAGTGGAGGGCCTCTTTGTTGGGGTCATGGGTCTGCAGGTGGTTCCGCAGATGATCCTTGCGGTGAAACATCTTATCACAGTACATGCACTGGTGGGGTTTCTGGGCTGAGTGAGTGGCCATGTGCCTGGAGATAGGGATGGAGGACAGAGGAGAAAGAAATGAGATCACAAGGGCTGGCTAGACAACTGAGTTGTCCACTAACAGGCAATCAGACACAAAAACTATGGTACAGCCATGCAATGGAATGGAATACCACGCCAACTGTATTCTATAGATATCCCTGACCACCTGCAAAATCATGTACTGCTATTCTTTGCAGCACTGATTTTAGTGGCAAAAAATCAGGAACAATCTAAATGTCCATCAATAGGGAATTGATTAAGTTATTCTATGTCCATAAAATGACTCAACTTTTTTTTTTTTTCTGGCCATGAGGCTTGTGGGATCTTCGTTCCCCGATCAGGGATCGAACCTGGGTCCTCAGCAGTGAAAGCACAGAGTCCTAACCACTGGACCACCAGAGAATTCCCAACTCAACTTTTTAAAATAATGGCAGCTTTATACGTACCACAGGTAACAAGCTCCTAGATACACTTAAGTCAAAAAAACCCATGAGACAGAATAGTGCCTATGGAATGGTACTATACATATGAAAAGAGGGAAGATATATGTATGTTTGCTTGTATGAGCTTAAAATATTTCTGGAAGGCTACACAAGAAACTGACAACACTGGCTACCTATGGGGAGAAGAAATGGGCAGCTTTTATGGGTGTGATGGAGAATTTTCATTATATACCTTTTGAATTTTGAATGCATTTCCTTTGCAAAAAAAAGTGTATTTATAAAAATTTAAATGACACAATAAAGGGAAAATGAAATGTATCTAAACTTCCTGATCTGGAACAATATCCGAAGATATAGGGAGCCAAGTCAAAAAAGGAAGTTCAGTATAGTGTGTGTAATACAATCCCCTGTGAAAATAAAGAAGGAAGGGAATACACGTTTGAATGTCTCAACAAGGACATACAAGAAACTGCCTTTGGGGAGGAGAACAGTGGCTTTGAGTGTGACAATTCATTTTTCACTGCATGTCCATTGGTACCATTTAAATTGTTTGCCACACAAAGCAGCAACATTTAATTTTAGCATATGTGCTGCCGAAGCGAGCACAGCAGCAACATTTAAAAACTTTTTTTTAGTGATCTGGCACCTCAGTGTCCCTTGGTTTGCTCCTGCTCCTTTCTGTCTGGAAAGCAGCTCAGAATCCAGGAACTGCAATCCAGAGCTCCACAGTACATTCAGAATCAACTCAGCAAGACTTTGGAGTCCCATGGTTTGCAAGCCCTGTGTGAGATGTGTGATTAACGTTGTTCTCCCTAAGAGGCTGAAGCACAGGGCAGCCCCACCCACCAGTCAGTAAGTGGCAGAGGCTGCATTTAAACACAGACCTTCTTGAGACCCAGGTTCACTTAGGTATGCCACTGCTGTCTCTAGCACAGCACCCAGTGATTCTTATCAATCGTACCCATTACCCTCATGCTATGTGTGAATGCTCACACCTATGAGGGTTACTATTAACCTCCTGTGACACAACTGGCATGAAAACGTATGAGAGGGAGATGCTGAGTGATCCACAGTCTATTTCCCTCATTTTGAAGGTGAGGAAACAAAGGCCCAGAGAGGTTTAGTAATTCACCTAAAATACAGTGACTAAGGGTGGAGTCAAGGCTCCTGTCTCCTGGCCCAGGACCTTTCCTGTAGCCTCCCACTGACACTCAGACTGTCACTAAGAAAGTCTAAGAGGACAGCCCCAACTGGAATTCACCTAAGACAGAGGAGCACACAGAATCAAAGCATTCCTGAGGACAACAGAACTGTCATGAGGGCAATCCTGGCCACACGCTACCCTGTTACCTGTTTTAGTTCCTTCCTATCAACTGTTTTCCAGACAAGGAACTGAGGCTTTCTGTGGTCATCTTGTCCTTGTATTTACTCATTTACTGTCTGTCCCTGCTACTAGACAGTAAACTCAAGGAGGGCCAGCACCCCCATCTGTCTGGCTCACTATTCTGTCCGTATCACTGAACACTGTGCCTGGTATGTGGCAGGAGATCAATAAATAATAGTCAAGAGATGAATGACTGTGCATCAGGGAAGTCTACATTATTGGTAAAGGGCATGTTCATGGTCCTCTGACGGAAAGGCAAGGATAAAATCAAAATTATGTCCGAGCGGGCCCCCCTCCCTTCAAAGCTGCTCTGTCATTATCTGCTTTACACCAGGGCTTTCACATTCCATTTCACTTTAAGTAGGGGTTCTTGGGCTTAGAAGTTTCAGGAAATCTTCCAACCCAGAGGACACCAGGGACTCTACAGAGACATAAGTAATCATCTGAGTGGCATGCTAGTTCAGTAGAAGAGGCACTGCAGGACCTAAGAAGCTATAGACCTTGGGTAAGTTACTTCTCCACTCCGAGCCTGCACTTTAAAATTTACAGATTGGACCTGAGGGTCTCCTTTTCCTTCTTAACTTCTAAAACTGATTCCTAATTTGGGGCTAATATTCTGACCATTACCCGACACAGGTGGGGAAAGTAGCACAGGCGTACCTCAGAGATATTGCAGGTTTGGTTCCAGACCACTGCGATGAAGTGAACATCACAATAATAGGAGTCACATGAATTTTTTGGTTTCCTAGTGCATATAAAAGTTATGTTTACACTATACTGTGGTCTATTAAGTGTGCCATAGCATTATGTCTAAAAAACCAATGTATATACTTAATTAAAAAATACTTTATTGCTAAAAAATGCTAGCTATCATCTGAGCCTTCAGCAAACTATAATCTTTTTTTGTGAGAATTACCAAAACATGACATAGAGACATGAAGTGAGCAAATGCTGTTGGAAAACTGGTCCAACTTTCTTGACTGAGAGTTGCCACAAACCTTCAATTTGTAAAAATCGCAGTATCTGAGAAGTACAATAAAGTGAAGTGCAATACAGTGAGGTATACCTGTATTGAAAAAAAAATTCTATCTAGTTTGTTCGTGGCTACCTGATATTGTACCCATCAGATTCTAGTGTTTGAATAAAAAATACCACCATTATTTTTCAGTGAGTGACCTCAAAGGGCTGACGTTCAGGGTACACTTATGGGACAAATTAACCTCTACTCTTCTGCCACAGATAAAGTCCCACACTCAGTGGAGTCTCTCTGGCTTTATCCTCTGGAAACCTCAGGGCAGGAAGAAGTATGGGAGTATCACCTACCTATACAGCTTGTACTTGGAGGCAAACGCCTTGCCACAGTGCAGCTGAGGGCAGCTATACGGTCTCTGCTCTGGATGGGGGAGGCTCTGAGGCCTCAGCTTCTCCCCATTTGAGAAGGGTGTCCCCGAGATTTCACATTGGCACTTCACTTGACTCTCCGCCTCCCGGCCCCGAGGCCTGGGAACTAGTTTCCAGCCCACTTCCTCCTCCTGCTTTGCATCTTGAATCCAGGGGGGTACGCTGGTGAAAAATGTGGTCATGGCAAGGCTAATGGCGAAGGGCCATGTTATTGAGAAAGCCTCCCCATCAGCTCCACAGGGCTCTGTGCTCTGTCACAGCCTCCAACGCAGCCTTCAGAAAACAATCTCTTCACCTGAAACATCAGAACACCTGGTGTTAGGGAGCCCAATACCATGAAAACATGGGCTCTGGAGGCAGAGAGATCCCCGTTCCATCCCAGCCCTTCCACTTAGAAGCCATGTGACTTTCAGCCAATTACTTACTTCCCTGAGCTGTTCCCTCATTTACAAAATGGGCTTAATAATCTCCTACATCATAAGGATCTTTTGAGGATTAAATGAGATAATAAATACAAAGCATTCAGCAGAAGGCTGGGCACCTAGTGCTTAGTGGTAACTATTATTACAAGTACCACCTAGGCTAATAGGAAAACAGGATAATCAGAGGAAGTAAAAGCCCTAAACTCCAGACTTTCCCTTCTAGCTTCACTTTTACATCCTTTCCACTAAATTTAGAAATAGCAGCACCTCCTCCTCCTCTTCACCCTACCTCCTCCTCACTTTCTACAATTCTCCTCATAGAGGTGCTAAGGAGCAATAAAATGCCCAAAAGGCATCAGAGGAGAAAGAAGAAGCCATTACTTAGGAAATTTACACCCTGGAGAGTCAGCCCCTGCGCCAGACGTGTTCCTTAGCAGATGTGTTTCTTAGCAGCATATCAACATCAAGAGGTTCTGTCTGAGGAAGGCAACAGCAAACTCAGCATTTCCACTAAACCAGTACTGGTCCTGTCCCGCCCTCAACCACCACTCTGGGTCTCTTGGTCTCAGGGCCCAAACCATACTTCTTTAGCAAAGTCCGCTGAACACACAAGGTGTTGAGTGGTGCTGAGGGTCCCAAAGACCCTCATAGAACACGTGCATGTCTCCATTATGAGCAAGTAACACATTTGCATTAGAACTTAGACGCCATCACCAAACTCTGATTCTTTGAGAGTTCAGATCACATCTCTTTCATCTCCACACACCTAGCACCTAGAAAAGGACTTTCAACTTTCTTTTAGATGAGTAAATCAGTCATTGAATGCAAGTGGATTCTTATTGGCTAACATGCTCAGGAAGTTCTGGTTTAAACTGAGTTCCAAAGTGGGGAGCCAATATCTTGAAGTCTGATGCTTTCTACTGGGTTGTGGAGTGGGGCGGGGGAGCAAAGGTGACACAACTTCTTTCCTGACTCAACTCAGAGGAAGAGAGAAAGGGCATTACCATACTGATTCTCAAAAGGGGGACAACAGAGCCACATTCACACTCACAAGCTCATCACACGAGATTACCAACCCCAATGCAACTTGCTATAACAGGGGGATTTCCTTTGAAGAGGTCATGCCAAAATTTGGTCATGAGGCTTTTCCATGTGAAGGGAGCAAAAGGGGTATCTGGGGATTGTCCATGAGAATCTGGGGAGGGCTCCAATTGCACAAACTAGCTGTGGGCCAAAGAATGCTTGCTCAGCTCATTAGCACCTGCTGCTTACAGTGACCATTCAACCAACAGGCTGGCCGTGAACGAGATGATGGGATCAGCGGGTTTATGCCCGAGAGAGCTTTGCTCATCATTAACATAAGCTACGTCCTGTTCAGGAACCATTCCTCTTGTTGAAGAAACACTGCAATGTAATATGATAAACATCTCCCTATCACGAGTGGAGATTTGCCTAGAAAGATCTGCACAAAGGTGGCTGCATTTTGCGTGAGTCACGTGTTAGCACTAAAAACTAGTCCCACTTGAGCCTTCGAGTCATCATGGCATATTTGCCTGCTTCACGATAAACCTCAAAGGCCTCTGATGTCTGGCTTTCATCGTTTAAGTCCCCTCCTTCTTCCAAAGGGTGGAATTACCTGTTTATAATACCAGTGATTACTAGGCAGCTTGGAATTGGGTAGTGAGCGAGCACGAATTTGAACATCTAGTTTGAAGGGAATTTCCCCCACCTTCAAAGTCAAATTCTGCCCCACCCCCCGTCAATATGTGAAATCATGCACCTCAGCCTCTGGAAAGTTGGGAATGGCAGCCAGAGGGAAGCAAGTCACATCACTTTGGCTGATGTGAGAGAGGAGCCTAGCTTTGGAAATTCCACGCAAACTCAGAAAGAGAACAGTATGTCCCCCACCTCCCACACGTCCACCTCATCTGTTCTCCCGAACAAGCACAAACAAGACACAGCAGTTTAGTATGCTGCTGCTGGAAGAGTAATGGGCTTCTAGGAAAGAGGCTGATGGTGGCTAAGAAGAGCTCTCAAGGTTGTAATGATAGAATCAAAGAAGGAAGGCAGCAGCCATGTGCTTGCCTTGATTTGCACTTAATGGGGCTATGGCTTTAGTGTTACCTTAGGAACCCTTCTGGAAATCTAGTTTTTCTCCCTCTGTCCCTTGTCTGCAAAATCCTTTCATCCAGGAAGATTCCTGGGCCTCTCCCACATTATCCGAAGGCCTATTCCTTCAGACATCTTCCTCTGCAAAACTGAAAAAATTCTGCTTCTCTTTCAAAGCTGCTCTTCTGGTCTCATACTCTAACCTTAACAACTACAGAAGCTGACAGAACCTGTTCCCATAAAACAAACACAATCAATCCCTCCCAGTTACTGGTGTAACTCGGTATATTTTCATCCTAAGATTCCTTCTGGAGTCTGATATGAAGAGGGAGGTATTGTGGAAAGAACCTTGGACTTGCTATCAGAAGACTGCCACTTACTGGCTGTGAAACCATGGGCAGGTTACGTAGTTTCTCTGAACCTCAGTTTCCTCAATTTCTAAAATAGACATTTGTTCTCCTTACCTATAAAATCCTCATGGAAGATTCAGTGAAACTCTTGAAATGTCTGACATAAAACGTGTAAATACAAACAGTGCTGTCTCTGAGGTCTAAACTGTGTCTCCCTCTTTTTCGCACGGGGCCTGAATAGTACTACTTTTTTTTCCTCCCTAGATGAGTCTTCTCAGGCCTCAGAGTGAGTTTCCTTCCCTTCCCAACATCTCCCCAGAATGCAGCCTTCCCCTTTTCCCTCACAATTAACCCTCAGCACATCCCCCGGAGCCAGTCCCCCTTACTTTATCTTCCTCCAGCACCATATCCTGGGCCAGAGTTCCCTCACTGTAGGAATCTCCTCTGTTATTAAGGCCCCATACCCCAAATACAAATGCTTGCTAAAAACTCTGTATGGCCCTCTTTGGAAGCCTTTAAAAGAGACAAATCGCTTCCTCGTCTGTCTGTCCTCTGTTGTGTGCCACGATGCCTGCTGCCCTCTGATGAAACTATAGTTTTTATGGTGTTACATCATCTCTATAGAGACTGCGTTCTTTCTCCATTATTAGCCTGTTTCCTCATCTGTAAAACTAAAAATACTTACCTCACAGGCTTGTTGTAAAGATTATTTTAGTCAGGTATGCAAAGGACTCAGCACAGGGCTTGGCTTGCTCTAAGTACCCAACAAAAGGCAGCTATTATCTTTGCCTTTGTATAGAGTTGCATGTTCCCACCTTCTGCTGCCACAGTTGAATTCTCTCAAACCTCCCCCCAAAACTGTTGAGAAATAGCGCCCCTGCACCAAGGAAAGGGTTAATCTGTAAGTGTTCTTAACTAGAGAGACCCACAGAGGATTAACAGCTCCACTTCAGTGACTACCCTAAAATAGCTTTTATCCCTGCTGCCCAAGAGCTACTTGGGGATCTGAAGAACTCAATTCAACACCTGCCGAGGAGGAAACACACCCAGGAACTTTCCTTGCAGTGGACACAATCTTCCCTTAAGCAGAACCCAAAATAGCAACTGGGAAATTATAAATAGACTTAGAGATAAAAAACAGGTCCTGACCTGGGCATCAGAAACAAATCCAAAAGACACACTGACTGACTGGAGAACAGTGAGAAGGAAAGCGGGAAATGGGTATAGCTGCCCCCCGCCACCAAAACACACACACAAACACACATACACTCCAGAGTGGGGGGGAGAATTAAATTACAGGGAGGCTGGAGCGTCTCAATGACTTGCATCATTCCAGGAGACATCAAACAGGATTAACAGGGGCTGCTAGTTCTTCTATCGGTGTAGATGGACCCTTTTTGGAGTCCTTTTGATTCATGATTTCCTCTGATTCCCGCTGCCTCCCACTCCTAAGGAGGCCTTGAGCAAATGGCTGCAATTCACAACAGCCCCATTTTCACCAAGAGGAAACCTCATTAGACACCCCCCCCCCAATCCCGTGGCCTCACCTTGGGCGGTAGGGTTAGCAACCCCAGGCGAGACTCTTTCAGAGTCCCAGGCAGACAGGTGGGAAAACACACAGGCCAGGTCACAGGAACACTTGCTGGTTAAAGTACCAACTCCCCACACCCGACGTCCCCTTATCTTGCACCTTACAAGTCCCTTTCCCCCACCGAGATGGGGCCAGGACAGGATTTGCAGGGGATAGCCTGTCTTCTGGTTCGTTTCTAGACTACCTTACTGCATGGGGGGAAAGGTTAAACGCCCCTGGGCTGGGAGGGCTGGGGGTAGACGGCTGCCGGACCAGGGACAGAAATTCAGGAAGAAGTCTGGAGGTCTCAGGAATGGAAGGGAGGGAGGAGCAAGTTATCTCGATCCCTAAGAGACCCCCACTCCACCCTCCGCAAAGAAAGAGAGACGGTGGGGGGTGGGGGATGGATTACATGGGATGGAGGGTTAAAGGGGCTGAAGATAAAAGCGAATTCCCTGAATTTCAAGAGTCTCAAAATGGTACCGGGTGGAAACTGTCTAGAGTTTGGGAGTACGATCGCCGAGGAGGGAACTATAGGTAGAAATTATTTGGGTTCCCCAGAACCAAATAATTGGGGGAAGCCTCAAAAGGGGTTATGTGGTTCTGGGAAATGAAACAGAGGAGAAAGAGCGAACTATTTGGAGCAGGAAAGGGGGTTATGTGGGTCCGGGTAGGCGTGTCTGAGAGGAGAGAGCAGGTGCAGCTTATCGGCGTCCCCCAGACCCGGGTCCCTGGTAAGGTCAGCAGCGCGTTATCTGGGTTTCCAGGGAGCCTGCGGGGTCGGGAGTGGGGACCCCCCCCCCAGGGCTGAGGCTCCAGGTCTCGGAAGGGAGGGGGCCAGCGGGGTTTCTTCAGGTCCCCCAGACCCAGGTATCGGGTCCGGGGAAAGTTTTCGTCACCCTGGGGCCTATCTGGGCCGGGCTGGCGCAGAGGGGGCCTCGGGTCGGGGGTGTGGGCGACCGTGCAGAGGGGCCAGAGATGAGGGGCGCTGCCACTCCGGGCGCCGGGCGCGCGGGTGCAGCGAGACTGCCTCCCGCCCCGCTCCCCGCCGTCCCCCGGGGCCCTCGCCCACACTCACCGCGCTCCGGGCCCCGCGCTGCGGGCCGGGCCGCGCTCGGGCTCCGCCAGGCCCGCTCAGGCCCCGGTAGTGGCGGCGGTCGGGCCATTGTGCGGTGCATTCTGGGAGCCGCACGAGCGGGCGTTCTGCCCGTGGAGGGGGCGGTGCCGCGGGCTCTCTATGGTCCCGCCTGCCCGCCGGCTAGAGCGGCCGGAGCGGCGCGCGGGCGGCGCGCGGGGGCTGACGGGAGCGGGGCGGACGCTCGCGCCCTTCCTTCCCTCCCCGCCTCCGAGCCGCGGAGCGCCCTGGCTCTGGGGCCAATATGGGAGCCGCCGCGTGGGCATCGTCGCCCCTGCTGCCGCGTGTGTCTCTCCTGCTGCTGCTTCTGCCGTTCCCGGGGCTGCCCGTGGGCTCCTGGGACCCGGCGGGTTACCTGCTCTACTGCCCATGCATGGGTAAGGCCTCCCGAGCCTTCTGTCCAAATGGGGAAACTGAGGCCCAGAGAGGAGAAGCAATTTCTCTGAGGCGCCCAGAGACGCCTTGACAGGTCCAGGAAAGGACTCCAGCGCGGGGCAGGGCCTGCTCCTCACCTTTCTGCCCCAGTTGCAAGGGCACCGAAGGGACCTCTGTGTCCAACCTTCCGTTTGGCAGATGAGAAAACTGAGGCCGGGAGAGGTTACGATGTGTCTTGCGCAAGGCCTAAGCCAGCCCCGAGTCCAGTAAATGGAGTTAGTGGGGCAGGACTTGATGGCACTGACCCAACGCTGGCTCTGGGCGATTCTTTCATTCATTCAACACGTATTTATAGGGCACCTACTGTGTGCCCAGCCCTGTTCTCTGCTCCAGGGATACGGTGGTGATAAGACAGAAAGCTCCAGGCCCTTGTAGAGCCTTCATTTTAGTTGGGAAAGACAGACCATAAAAGATAAATATAAAAAATAAGTAACTGCATAATATATATGGATGAGTGCTATGGGAAAATAAAATAGAGCAGGGTAAGGGAGAATCTAAAAGCTGGCTTAGGAGTGCAATTTAAATGGGAGTGGTGGATCGTCACTGTTAAAGTTATTTCTTCTTAAACTCCTTCACACTCCTAACCATGATGATGTTGCCCTCTGCGCATCATCTCCACCACACCCTTCTCCCCAGACCCTCCAGCTGCAGGCACAGTTACCCTTTTCTGTTCCTTACACATACTCAGGTCCTGCAGCCTGTGCTAGTCCCTCTGCCGGGGAACACCCTCCCCTTGTCTTGTGCCAGACCAACTCCTTTCCATCCTCAGGCCACAGCTTAAATGTCACCAGAAAAGACTTCACTGACCTCAACCCAAATAATCTCCTCCTCATTGTTCTCCATCACCAAACTTTTTTCACTTCATTTTTGAACTTATAAAAATTTATCACTGTATATTTGTTTATATGTTTACTGTCCCCCTACCTGGCCTGTGAATGCCTTGAAGGCAGAGACCTTGTCCTTCTTGCTCACTCCTGTGTCCCAGCACCTAGCAGAGAGCCTGACACGTTGTGGCCTCTCAACAGTCTTTGTGGAATGAATGAATGGATGCCATGCTGGGGATAACAGAAAGAGTCAGACAGGGACCTTGCACCTGGGGCATTCACAGGCTGAGGAAACAGCCAAAGGCCGGGAAATGGGAAAGGACATTCTAGGAAGAGTGAAGAACCGCAAGTAACTCATATCCAAGGTGGGAGGCAGAGGAGGGGAACTGAATATGGCAGAGGGGTAGTGAAAGGATCCCAGTGAGTGAGGCATTGGAGTTACCCCTTCACATGCAGATGGGAGGAAATAGAAGTAGAAGGTCACTCCTGGCTGATGGAACAGCAAGAGCAAAGGCATGGGGTGGGGATGGGAAGTGTAGAGCATGTTTGGGAAACAGCAAAGAACCTGGAGTGGCTGAGGCAGAAGAGGCAGGGCCTGAAGGGCCTTGACTGTCAGACCCAGGAGTCCAGACGTGATCCCATGCTGCCAGCTCCCCTGGCTCTCCTTGGTGTCCTGGCCCTCCACACTCCTGGCTCTGCATCCTTTCTGAGCCTTGCATGCCCCAAGCCCTCGATGCCGTAGTCCTCACTTCACCTGCAATATACCATCCAGGGCGCTTTGGGAACCAGGCTGATCATTTCTTGGGCTCCCTGGCATTTGCAAAGCTGTTGAACCGCACCCTGGCTGTACCTCCTTGGATTGAGTACCAGCATCACAAGCCTCCTTTCACCAATGTGAGTACCTCCTGCTGTTGACCCTTGTCCACCTTTCCCTAATCCTGCTCACCTCTGCTTGACCCCAAGTCTTTCTGTAGGCTTTACCTCCCACCCCTCTGAGTTTGCCCTACCTCCCCCCACCCCGCCCCCCGCCAGAACTGTCTTCCCTGGCTAACTGGCTAACATTTATCCAGCACCTGTTGTCTGCCAGGCACTGTTTCTGAGCACTGCATCAGGATTAGCTCTTTTCCTTCTCATCACATCCCTATGAGGAAATGGGTTTAGAGAGGTTAGGTAACTACCCACGCTCACACAGCTTGTGAGTAGTAAACTGGAATTCAAGCCCATGTCTCTCTGACTCCTGAGCCTGTGACCTGAACCTCCAGACTCCATTTCCAGCCTTGTTTGGTCCCACCCATTGGTCAGAGGTGATGGTTGCTATTATCAGTTCTGAAGGAGAAACAGAGGCACAAGTTGGTTAATAACATGTCCAGGGCCACAAACCGGAGCAGTCTGGCTCCGGCACTGCCTCTCACCTCATCAAGGGGTCCCTTAGTATGGGAAGCCCAGCATCATGTAATTTCTTGCATGTTCTTTATGTCTTCCACCAGTCCTGTATCTGGCATTGTTCACAATGTAACTCCAGGGGCCTGGCAGTAGGAACTAAATTAATATTTAGTGAATTGACTTTGAAAGTTTTTAATAAACTTCAAAAAATTATGTTTAGTATGTACAAAACACTGTACTTTATTCTTACAGCCTAAAACGTAGGTTTTATTTTTTCCTGCACATGCCTGTATTTAGAAAGTTTAAAAGCCAGAGTACCTGAGATCATAGCCTGGCTTGGCCACTTACTAGCCGTATCGCCTGGGCAGGGTACGTGACCTCTTTGTGCCTCAGTTTCCTCATCTTTAAAACAGGCTGGTAATAGTTGTTGCTACCTCCCTCAGTGAGTTAGTGATTGTGGAATGCCTCCCTCTTAGAATCAGCTGAAGCCATCAATTGAAAGTGCTTAGGATGCAGGGAGTCCTTAGTAACCGGGAGCTGTTGATGCTCTGACTTTTTGTACTCACTGTTATAGTTTAGACCTGGCCCGTTGGTCTCCCTCTGGTTTGCTTGCCTTCTCTCACCTTGCCTTCTCAGCTAGGAGTCTTTCAGAGTTTCCACTTCTTGCTTTCTATGGGTTACTCAACCTACCCCAGTTGGGCTCCCCTTCCCCACTGAGACTGTTCTCACAGAGGCCACTAAGGACCTCAGAATTGCCAAATCCAGGAGTCATTTCTCAGTCTTTATCTTAACTGACCTCCCGGTGGCACCTGGCCCCATGTGCCTCTCTCCTTCTTGAACTTCCTACTCCCCTGGCTTCCAAGACACAGCCTGTTCCTGCTTCAGCCCAACCTATCCACATTTTCCTCTTTGTGCTGCATCAGGGGCTCCTCTCTCCCCACCCACTGTTTAAATGTTGGTGGGTCTCCTCTTTCTGTTTGCTTATTAGCTGTGTGACTCAAGATGAGTTACCTAGATTCTGTCCACCTGGGTTTCTTCATAAATAAACTGGAGATGGTTGTATTCCAACCTCTTACAATTAGATGAATAAGTCCATGAAACATCATGAGTACAGCACCTGGCACTAACCCAGCACTCAGTAAATATTAGTTGCTTTTATTACCATTATTTGCTTTGCTATAAGTTTCTGTTGACTCTTGGGCTTTCACTTTTCTCCACGTACCTCCCAAATTTACCTATGGCCCAGACTCTCCTCTGACCACAGGCCTTGTGTTTCTAACTCCTCTGCCTTTGGGTCTATTTGGATGACCCACAGATAATCTGAAGTTCACAAAGCCAGAACTTTCCCCTCAAACCTGTGTAACCACCTATATTTCCAGCCCTAGTTTATGTCACCTCCATTCACCTGGGCCAGGAACCTAGAAGTCATCCTAAATGCTTCCCTTTACTCTGTACTTCACCTCCCTTTACATTTTTTAACCTGTCCATGCTTCCCCATCTCTCGGACTTTTGGAGATGCTCAAAAATACATGTTGAAACAAAACAAAGCACACAAAACAAAACGAAAATACATGTTGAATGAATACTTGAACAAGTAAAAGGACCATTGCAGTAGCCTCCTAATTCCTCTCCTTCCTCTTATCTTACCATCAGTACATTCTTTCTTCTGCCGCCAGAGTGATCTTTCAAGGAAGCAGATCTCACATTATTTCTGCTTAAAATCCTTCAGCAAGACCTTGTTGCTAATAATTAAGGTTCTCGAAGTCTGTTCATTGGAACATCAATGGCTCGTGCAGGAATGGTGCAGTGGTTAAGTCAGTTTGGGAAATTGTGTTCTCAATTCCTCATTCCCCCCAAATTTGGAGATTCAAAATGCATGTTAGCATATTAAAGGCCCTGAGTTCTGTCATAAAGAAACCTGCTTAACATAGCATTTCCCAGGCCTGTTTATTTCTGGAGCCTTTTTATTGCAGAACCCTTTACCCACCTGAACTAGTGGAACATGCTTGGGAACTCTGACCTATAGGATAAAGTCTAAATTTTATTTCATGGTGTTCTAAGAAATTTTCTTAAGTCTAGAAAAATACAGAGATTACTATAATCACCGTCCATGTATCTACCACTAGAAATGATAATCATTAATATTTTCTCATCTTTGCTTCATGTTTTCTTTTTGTTAATAAAAGAAATAAAAGTTTATAGATAAAGTCGTTAAAAGATTGTGTGTCTTGGCTCGAGGTAACTTCTAGTCCCTCCCCCCAGAGGCAACCACTATCATGGATTTAGTGTCTTGGTATGACTCCTTCCAAGTTTTTTCCTGTACTACTTCCATTGTGGCACTGAGCATCCTTTTATCCATCTCTTGGTACGAAGGGCACGATTCTCTAAGGCAAATACCTAGAGGTAGAGGGCACCTTTAAAATCCTATTAGATGCTTGTAAGGGGTTACACTCCAAAGTAGTTGTTCCAAAATGTATACTTCTACTATCAGCCGTATCTTTTCCAGTAATTAGAGTTAAGCTTTTAAATTTTTGCTGGTCTCACAGGTAAGAAGTGGTGTCTTGTTGTCATTGTAATTTTCTTTCTCCTAATTCTCGTGAGCTTGCACATCTTTTGAGTGTGTTGGCTATTTGGGTTCCCTTTGCTGTGAGTTGCTCACTCCTATCCTTTGCCCATGTTTTCTCTTGCATCATTTGTCTTTTTTCTTATAAATCAGCAGGCATTTTTGAATATGAGGTGTATTACTGTTTGTTCTTTAGTTTGCAGATGTCTTCTCCCAGCCTCCGTTCTAACTGTGGTATCTTTTATCAAAAGTTGTTCATTGACATGTAGTCCAAGCTGTCTGGGTCTTAGAGTATATGGTTTTAATGAATGTCTTTGAAACAGCCACTAGGATACTGAGGAGGGGCCCTCGCCCCCTCCTTTTCCCCACTTTCCCTGTAGCTCCATGTGTCCTACCAGAAGTACTTCAAGCTGGAGCCCCTCCAGGCCTACCATCGGGTCATCAGCCTGGAGGACTTCATGGAGAAGCTGGCACCTACTCACTGGCCCCCTGAGAAGCGGGTGGCATACTGCTTTGAGGTGGCAGCCCAGCGAAGCCCTGATAAGAAGACATGCCCCATGAAGGTGGGTCCTGTGGGTCTGGGGGACCCTTTCTGCCTGTTCCAGGTCCTCTAGGCCCCTGAGACACTGTGCGATAGCAGTGTGTGGGAGAAGGCACCAGAAGGGCCTAGAATAGAAAGATGGAGATTTAAGTCCCATTTCTGGCATTTGTCAGCAGTGTCACTTTGGGCAGAGGACGTTGCTTCCTCTGAGCCTTTACTTCTGCCTACAAAGTAAAGACACCAGTTCCTGCTGTGTCTTGCTCGTAAAGTATCAGTGAGGGCCAGGTGTAAGAGTGCTTGTAAACTGTAAAGTGCCACATCAGTAATAATCACTAATACTCACATAGCACTTACTACACACCAGTACCATGTTAAGAGCTTTCCACATATTATCCCACTTAATCCTTAAACTGTTCCATGAGCAAAGTACTATTAATACCCCATTTTGTAGAGAGGACACCGAATGCAACAAAGAGAGGTTTAATATTTTGCCCAAAATCATAATAGCAAATAAGTTGTGGTAATATGGCTCCATTATCCACCCTCCTAACTTGTATACTTTCTTGCCTCTCAGCACATAAATGAAAAGCTGTTATATTTATCAGTAGAAGTTTGTAAATTTCTGGCACTTTTGGAATAAGACAGTCCCCAACATGTGTTTCAGTGCTTATGCTACAGTCTGAGGAGGGTGGTTGGAGGAGCTGTGAAATTTGAGAAGGGAGACCTTGCTTACAGCCCCAACATTGCCCTCACTTGCTCTGTGAGCTTGAGCAAGTGTCTTGTCTGGGTCCTGGTTTCCATCTTGAAAATAAGGGCATTGGATTAGCCAGGTCTTGAAGGTCTCTTGGAGCTCGTAGTCCATGGTCCTAAATCCAAGGTTGACTTGCTCCCCAGACCCCCACCAGTGCTGCAGGGTCAGCGGCATATGGCACACGAGCAGGAAAGACTCCTTCAGATATCGTGGTGAACGTTGCCTGCTGAAAACCAGACTGGAGGCCGAGCTGCCCTCCTCAGCACCCAGCCCAGAAATTACGACGTGATATTCCTACTGGCCCATCCTGTGAGAGTATTTCAGCCTGAGTCAAATCACCCAGGGCTCCCCCATCCACAGTCCCTTGGCCCCATCCCCAACTGGCCTTCCCTCCTGCTCAGTAAGCCTTTTCCCACTCTCTTTCTCTAGGAAGGAAACCCCTTTGGCCCATTTTGGGATCAGTTTCATGTGAGTTTCAACAGGTCTGAGCTTTTTGCAGGCATTTCCTTCAGCGCCTCCTACAAAGATCAGTGGATCCAGAGGTATGTGGAGGGGGCAGCGTTGCTGGGATTAGGGGAGAGGTGGGGGGCCCACGGGCATTCAGCACCTTCCTGGCCCTCTTCCCCTCTACCACACCCTGATGTATGAGACCAAAGGTGCGGCTGTTCTGTCTGTTGAACTTGGGATCCTATGTGATCTGTTCCCATCTCAACGCCTGACACGGTGGGACGTTGACCTGCCACAAGGTTGAGCAAGAGTTTATCAGCCAATAAAGGATGTCATAAAAAGAATATTGTGCAGTCACATGAGTCTCGATTTCCTCCTCTAGGCGTGAGAATCACTCCCCTGTTACCTTCCTCTTCACAAGGTGAAAATTGGAAGCTGCTTCTAGAGAAAAACAGCTTCAGGTGCAGACGGAGAAATGATGTCATCCTGATAGTAATTGGATGTGCTTTATTAATTGTGCTCCAGTAAGCCCTATTAAAGAACAAAAACTAGGTTAGCAGGGCATAGGCACAGGCTGTGAAATATTTATAGAGCAGCCGTCACGTATGAGACGTAGTGCTCAAAGGCCAGAGGTGATGCATAAAAATGAGGAAGACCCGGTCTCAGCCTTCAGCGGGCTACAGTCTAGATATAATGATGACACTAACATAGTACATTTGCCCCTGATGCTGTAGTGTGGCAAGAAAGAGCGTGGGCTTTGATGTCAGACCTGGGTTAGAAACCGTGAGGGGCTTATGAATTCTTGTGAGGTCCCAGCACTTGGCATTTAGTTAGCCAAAGATGGACTGATGCAGAGGAACGAGCACAGGCTCAGGATAAGACAGGCCTGAGCGCTGACCCAGCCCTGCCTCTTTCTCAGATGCCCCTGAGTGAGCCACTCCAGCTGTCTGGCCTGAGGTTCCTCCTTGGTTTATTGGAAGGAGCACTATGGTATCTGCCTCCAAGTGTGTAAATCACATGGCACGTAGTAGAGGGCCAGTCACTGTTACCTGTTACTATTATTCACATCCTTTATTTTATTTAAGTCTTTGAGAAATTTCATGAAATGGGTACTATGATCAATTTCCATTTGACAGGTGAAGAAACTGAGCTCAGTAAGGCTAAATAACTTGCCCAAGGTAATGCAGCTATTGACTGGGCAGCAGGGGTCTGTGTGTAAGGCTTTCATAGGTAATAAGAACTAATATTTATTTAGTGCTTACTTGTGCCAGTTGCTGTTCTAAATCTTCACTACCTAAGTCTTCTAAGGTAATAGCTCATTTAATGCTTCCATGAGTCTGGGGGACAAGTGTTACTGTCGTCTCTGCTTTACAGGTAAGGAAATTGAGACAGAGAGAAGTGAAGTCACTTCCCTAAGGTCATGCAGCTTGAAGTGGCAGAGCTGGGGTTTGAATCCAGGCAGCCTGACTTCAGAGCACCCATTCTTCATCACTGTGGAGAAAAGAGCTGTGCCTTTAATAGCTGCCAGTTCCTATTTGGGACTTGCCTTCAGAGCTAGTTCATGAGCTACTGAGGATACTCAGTCCTGGCAGAGTCTAATCCCCCTCATTGTTGATCCCAGATAGGGAATTGTTGATTCCCATTTGATCACCTGCTTGGTTCTCCCCATTCAACTCTGAATGACCCAGAGCTATTGCCAGACGGCAGACCTGTCCTCAAAGGATGGAGATTTGCCTCTAAAATGCCAGGGGGAAAAAAAAACCATGACACCAGCTCTAAAAGCAGCTCTAAGAGCAAATTCCAAAAAGCACACAGTCCTGGTTGGAAGAGAAGGGACAGGGTTGCATGGATGCATCAGTCGGACAATGTTGCTGAAACACTTGTTCATGGCCGCGTGGTCTTGCTTCAGATCATTGAGTTGTAGGAATTGTGTAAGGGCTTGGGGAAGCTTGTACCTCACAAGCAAATTTTTGGGAAAGGAAGACTAGTGGGGAAGATGAGGTCCCTGGAGGCAGTTGGAGAGAGCTAGGACCACCTGGGCAGCTGCCTTCCTTCCACACACATGTAAGAAGCACCTGAGTGTCAAGCACTGGTGTGGATGCTGGGGAGACAGGCAAGAATAAAGCAGATAAGGCCCCTGCCCTGATGGAGCTGATTCTAACAGGGGAGACAGTGAATACATTTTTACATAGGATAGTCCCAGAAGACAGTGCTGTGAGGGACATAAGCAGGTGATGTGTGATGGGCAGGCAAAGACCTTGTCTTTGTCAGCTTGGACTGCTATAACAAAATACCACAGACTAGGGGGCTTAAACAACAGACATTTATTTCTCATGCTTTTGGAGGCTGGGATGTCCGAGATCACGGTACCAGCGTGGTCAGGTTCTAGTAAGGACTCCTTGATTTGCAGTTGCTGCCTCTTACTGTATCCTCACATGTTGGAGAGAGAGCAAGCTCTCTGGTCTCTTATAAGGGCACTAATCTCATCACGAGGGCTCTACCCTCATGACCATCTAAATGTAACTGCCCCCAAAAGGCCCACTTCCTAATACTATCACATTGGGAGTTGGGGCTTCAACATATGAATTGGGGGCGGGGCGGGGGCGGGGGCACAAACATTTAGTCCATAACAGATCTGAAGGATGAGGAGCCAGCCATGCCAAGAGCTGGAGGGAAAGGTAATTCTTCATGGTGGGGACACTGCAAGCTCTGAGGCAGGACAAGCTTGGTGTGGTCAAGGGGCAGAAAGGCCAGAGTGGCTGGTAGGTCTTTGGTTTGGTTTTTGTTTTTCCATTTTCTTTATGGAATCCCAACTGTACAAAGTTCCAATCCATGTTAAACATCTAATTTCTTAAGATGAATACTCTTTGGAATACCCACCACATTTGGTGTTTTTTTTTTTTTTTTTATAAGAAAATTAAACTTACTCATACTCCCATCACCCCTCCAAAAAAGTATTAGAATTTTGATATGTATACTTCCACCCTCCAAAATGGGTGTATTTTTATGTACATATACAATGTATACCTACACATACTAACTTAAAATGAAATTATTACATATAGTTTGTAATTGAGTAACTATCTTTTCTGAGGAGTAATTGATATTTATCAGGTTAGTAAATAAATATCATTGGCAAGATCCGTTCTAAACATGTAAAAACATGAGATTTCAAAAAATGGTTAACTGGTGTGTATATGTGTATTCCACTCCATGCCAATGGGGTGTATTGGGTAGGGTATGTGTGTGGGATGTCCATTCATCTGTCGATGGGCACTTCTTGCTTGTGGTCTCACATGGCTACAGTCAGCTGTCGGCTGGGACTGGAGTCATCTGAAGGCTCAACTGCATGTCCAAGAGGGCTCACTCATGGCTGGCTGGTGGTGCTGGCTGTCGTCTGGGAGCTCACCTGAGGCAGTCGGCTGACATGTATACTCTTGACCTCTCCGTGTGGCTTGGATTTCGGGCAACGTGGCAGCTGGATTCTGAGAGGGTGCATCCAGGGAGTGCGTGCTCCAAGAGACAGAAGGTGGAAGCTGCTGGCCCCCTAAAGCCTGGGCCTGGCATCCAGGACACTGTTACCTCTGCCAAGTGCTATTGGGAGGGGACATAGAGCCCACCCAATGGGAGGAGACTTGAATTAACCTGCCATATAGAACAGGAGATTGGAGAAGTGGGCAGGAGTCAGACTGTGCAGGGCTTTTTAGGCCCTGGTGAAGCAGTCTGATAAGAATCCTGTGAGTGTTTGCAGGGGTGAGTTTTGAGAGTTTAAGTATTTTAAACATTTTCTTAAATAGTGGACACTTTCTTGCTGGAGACAATTGTCCTTTGGGGGCAGGGGCGTGGGTGTAGGGAGAATGGCATTAGAAAGGGTCAGCCGCTTCCCTGGCTCACTGTGTAACTGCAGATTGCCTCCCTTCTCTGGCCACAGTGCTCTATCTACAAAATGAAGGGATTGAGCAAGATCGGTCACTTTCAAACTGTTCTTTGAGTTTTAGAGTTCTGGAGAAGCGCTGTGTGCTGTGGGGGCAGCAACGGGGGCCAAGTGGGAACTGCTTGGTTCCCCTCCCCCACTGCCTTCAACCAGTAACCCTCTTGTATATCAGCTAGAAGTGCTGGTGGCCACAGGTCCGGGTGCACCAGGTTTAACTTAGCTACATGTAACAGAAAACCCCAAATAACAGAAGACTAGCAAGATAAAAGTTCATTGTTTTCTTAAGTAAAAGGACCGGGCTGTGCAACCCAGGGCTGCATGGCAGCTCCCTTGTGTCTAGGAATTAGGCTCCCATCTCTGCTTAGCCATCCCAGTACTGGCTTTTTTTTTTTTTTTTTGGCTACACTGCACGGCATGCGGGATCTTAGTTCCCCAACCAGGGATCGAACCCCTGCCCCCTGCAGTGGAAGCGTGAAATCCTAACCACTGGACCACCAAGGAATTCCCCCAGTACTGGCTTTTATCCTTAGTGTCACCTCATGGGCCAAGATGACTCATGAAGCCCCAGGTAGCTGGAAGGACAAAAGGGGCAGAAGAAGGGCACATCCTCACCGTTTTAAGGAGCCTTCCTTATAGCTTGCTTACACCAGCTCATTGGCCAGTACTTAGACATGTGGCCATACGTAGCTACAAGAAGTACTGAGAAATGTCTTTTTTGGGGCTTCTGTGTGTCCAGCTGAAAACTGGCTTCTAGGAAAAGAGGATAAGAGTTATTTCTCCCCACTAAGTGATTTCCCGCTGAGGATCTTTCCAGCTCTGCTGGTTCTGAGTCTGTGAATACCCTGATGGAGATTTAATTGAACAGACATTTATTATTTATTGCACATTTACTGTTGGAAGGCTATGAACCATTCTCTTGGTATGAAGGCAACAGGTGTTTGAGCACGTGGCTTATCGTTCTCCCAGGCTGCAGCCTCCTTGGGAGGACATAAACAGGTGACATGTAATTGGCAGGGCGGAGACCTGCAGGATGAGAAGAAGCCAGGCATGCAAAGAGCTGCAGGGAAAGGTAGTTCTTCATGTCAGGGACATTGAGAACTAGACTCTGCCTCTTTCATGTCCCTGCACCCTCTGCACTCAGCATAGTATCCATCCACTGGTGTATCCTGGGCTCACATGTGGGTGCTGTGCATGGAGAAACCCCAGCTTGGTAGGGGGATCTCAGCAGTGTCAGTGTGGTGGTGAAGAACCCCAGAGGTTCACTGCACCCAGCAGCAGGAAAGTGTGCCTTCTTCAGCTGAACAGTGACCAGGCTAAGGGCCTGACTTAGGGTCAACCATCAGGGATGTGAACAGATGGACCTGGTCAAGCTTTCTTCCCAAACAAGACCCTTATTCCCCACTTTCTTTCCAAACAACACTCTCCTCCCTCATTGGGAGCAAACGAGCACGTCAGTCTTGGCCTCTTCCTGCTTGTCACGTCAGAGCTGACGTTGCATTGGGACAGCTATATGTGCTGATCCAGATCCATGTGGAGGGGCTGCATATTCCAGATTTGGAATTCACCAAAGGTCAACAGCAGGTACTTTCTAAGAGGTCAAGGAGGGAACAGATCCTGATTTTATCCTAATGTTCCTGCCACCTGGGAGATCACAGCTTTGCTTTCCATTTGAAACCCTTTAAGGTGGCCTATGAAAGTCGCTTAGCTGAGGTCCTAGCCCATAGTAGGTACTCAGTTACTATTCACTTCTTCCTCTGACCCCTGACATCCTGATCTGGTCTTTCTGGTGAGATCCCTGAATTCTCATTCATTCACTGACATATTTATTGTACCTACTATGTGTTGAGGCCTGTGTCTAGGCTGGGAATCAGAAGAATAAGCCACAGACTCGGCTTTTGAGGTGCTTATTGACTGGGTGGGGGAGCTGGGAGTGAGGTATAGTAGTTAAGAGCAAAGGTTCTGGAGGAGATTGCCTGGATTCAAATCCCTGCTCCACCAGTTCCTAGCTGTGTGACCAGGAGCATGCTACTTAACCTTTCTGTGTCTCAATTTCCTCATCTGTGAAGTGAGACAATGGTAGTACTTACCTCACGGGGCTCTCAAGAGGATCGAGTGAGTTACTGTACACAAAGTAATTGGAACATTGCCTGTCACATGTATGTACATGTAAAGTCTGACAAGACGATTAGATAGAGCCAAGCTGTCCATGAACACTTGCTGTGGCTTAGCTGGCACAGGCCTTGCACCAGTGTGTGTGGGAATCATGGTGGACAAGAGTGCTTGGGGCCTACCCTCGTGGCAGTGGACAGGGAAGGTGGTTATTGAGCACATCAGTGTGCAGAAGGCAGCAAAGGAGAAGTGGTACAGAGCCCTCTCCTAGGAGCTGAGGCTTGGGAGCGGCAACTGGTCTTGGAACTTTGGAAGGTGTTTGTGGAGCGAGGTGTTTGGTTGGGTGTGAAGAAAGAGTGGCATGTACATTGCAGCACTGTTGTATGGGGAAAGATCGGAAGCAGCCTCACTGACCAGCAGGGGGGGACTAGATAGGTAAACTGCAGTTTATTCATGCAAATGGAAACCTTCAAGAGACACTAACACGATCACGTGACCCACACCATCAACATGGCCAAATCTCTAAAACAGAGTTGACTTTTTAAAAATAAATTTATTTTATTTTTTATTTTTGGCTGCATTGGATCTTCGTTGCTGCGCGCAGGCTTTCTCTAGTTGTGGCAGGTGGGGGCTACTCTTCGTCGTGGTGAGCAGGCTTCTCACTGCAGTGGCTTCTCTTTGTTGCGGAGCACGGGGTCTAGGCATGCAATCTTCAGTAGTTGTGGCACACAGGCTCAGTAGTTGTGGCTCGTGGGCTCGAGAGTGCAGGCTCAGTAGTTGTGGTGCACGGGCTTAGTTGCTCTGCGGCATGTGGAATCTTCCCAGACCAGGGATCGAACCTCTGTCGGCGGATTCTTAACCACTGCGCTACCAGGGAAGTCCCTGAGTTGAATTTTTTAAAAGTTGAAATAGGTTACATGCAATATGATGATGATGATGGTGGTGATGGTGAGAGAATTTTCTGAGAGCTTTCTACGTGCCAAGCACTGTTCTAAATGCTGTGCTTATATTAATCCATTTGATCTCAACAGCCCTATGAAGTGGGAACTATTATCAGCTCTATTATACAGATAAGGAAACTGAGGCACAGAATGGTTAAGTCACCTGCCCTAGTTAGTAAGTGGCATAGTCAACATTAGAGCACGGTCATCTGGCTCGACCATCCATGCTTTTACCATTGCACTGTGTAAAGAGCACACAAAATAATACCCTTTAATATAAATAGTAAGGTGTAATCATGCATGAAACCACAGTATCTTCTGGAAAGAAGAGGAAGTGGAAAAGAGATCATAGGATAGAGCTTTTATTCAGGTGTATATTTTTTAAAATCTGAAATAAAGTGTTAATATTTGCTAATTTGGGTCACAGCTCTGTGGACTGTTAAATTATTTTCAGTATTATCCTGTATGCTCTGAAATTTTTAATAAATTTTGATTGAAATTTTTATTGAGATAACTGTAGGTTCACAAGCACTTGTAAGAATTAATACAGAGAGATCCCATGTACCCTTTACCCAGTTTCCCCCAATGTTAACATTTTGCGAAGCTATAGCACAGTATCACAACCAGGATATTGACATTGGTACAGTCCATCCATCTTATTCAAATTTCCCCAGTGTTACTTGTACTCACTTCTGTGTGTGTGTATACTTAGTTCTGTTCAATTTTATCACGTGTGTATGTTTGTGTATCCATCACCACAGTTAAGATATCAAACAGTTCTAACATCACAAAGGTCCTTGTGTGGCCAGTTTATAACCACACCCACCTCCCTAAACACACACACACACACACACACACACACACACACACACACACACACACACACACACACACACACACACAGACACACACACACACACACACACACACACACACACACACACACACACCCTAGCCCCTGGCAACCACTAATCCCATCTCCATTTCTTTTTTCTCAACTTTGTCATTTCACAAATGTTATATAAACGAAATCATACAGTATGTGACCTTTTGAGGCAGACTTTTTTCACTCAGCATAATTCCCTTGAGATCCATCCCAGTTGTTCCCTGTATCAGTAGCTGGTTCCTTCTTACTGCAATAGTGCTCTGTGGTGTAGATGTACTGCAGTTTGTTTAACCAGTCACTTGTTAAACGACGTCTGAGTTGTTTCCAGTTTTTTACTATTATGAAGAAAGCTGCTGTGAACATTCGCATACCGGTTCATGTGTGAATATAGGTTTCCATTTCTCTGGGTTAAATGCCCAAGAGTACATTGGTGGGTCATATCGTCATTGCACGTCTAGTTTTATAAGAAGCTGCCAAACTTTTCCCGAGTGCCTGTACCTATTTCATAATTTCAGGAAAAGGATTTTGGCTGGCAGAGGGAAGGCATACCAGGTAGAGGGGAGAAGTCTGCAGAGATCTGTACTTTGAAAGTGCATTGCAAGCTTATGGAAGAGCGGGGCATTTCATGTTGCTGGAATATAGTCTGGGCTTAGCTAATGAGGGAACACAGGTTTGCTCCTCACTCTATTCAGTCAACAGATCTTTACTGAGCTCTTCCATGTACTGTTCTAGGCACGCGGAGATACTGACTTCAGAAGCCTGAGTCCAGCAAACTTTTCTGGACTCGGGTAAAATAATTACAAGGTGCATTGTGAACAAGGGGGAGGGAGAGCTTTCGGCAGGGTATGTGGGGGGCATCTACAGACCTCTAGTGTTTTCCATGAGAGCAGGGACCATGCCTGTCTCATTCTCCCCTGGCCCCCAGCACATAGTAGGCAATCCATAGATAATGTGTTAAATGTTGAGGGAATGGTCTCATCCAGCGTACACATTCCCTGGGAGTGTGACCTGTCAGCAGCTGCACTTCCCAATCCCACTGTGTGTGTAAAATGGCAAAGACTCAGTCTAGACACCCCAACCTGGAGTGAATTACCGCACTACAGATTGGAAGCCAGCATGACATACAAAAGGTTGGAGTGTAAATTTACAGGTTCTGCTGTAAATTTTTAATTGTTAAACAATCAAAGAGAGTTGTAAATTCCATGTGGCGGGACAGTATTGCATACTGTGCCTCTTGCCGCTGCCAAGGTCTCTTATCAGCCCGTTGGGGTTTCACAACCTCTTGTGCTTCTTGCATGTTGCAGGGGCCCCTCCGCAGGGTCTCTGGGGCATGGTGCAACGCCGTCTTTTCTCCCATGGGGGTGGCGGCTGGACTCGCTGTGTGCTCTCTGTCTGACTTCTTCTCCTTCTGTCTCATGCCTAGATTTTCTCCAGAGGAACATCCAGTGCTTGCCCTGCCAGGGGCCCCGGCCCAGTTCCCTGTCTTGGAGGAGCATAGGCCGCTCCAAAAGTACATGGTGTGGTCAGATGAGATGGTGAGGACAGGGGAGGCCCAGATCCGTGCCCACCTCATCCGACCCTATGTGGGCATCCACCTGCGCATTGGCTCCGACTGGGTAACTTCCCCCTTCCTCTCATGGCTGGGATGGACACATCTCTGAGCAGGGCCCATGCCTATGGGGGTTGGACACTGAACCCACTGCACCACGTCCTAGCCAGGGTAGAGAGGTCTCACTTGGCCAAGTTCACGGGACTGTGCCCCACGATCCCACTGCAGACACGTCAGAAATGTAGCTCCAGAGCACTTGCTTGACAGTTTTCATTTTAACAGTTGCCATTTTTATCCTCATTTCACAGATGGATAAACTGAGGTATCAAGCTAGGCTCTGGGTCAGACAGCAAGCCAGAAAGAGCCCCATAGCCCACAGTCCTCTGTCCCAGTTCAGTGTTTAGCCAGTAGACTCCTTGTTGAAAAACAAGCTCTGGAGGTTGGGTGGGGCTCCCAAGAAATGAAGATGTCATCCTCCAAGTTTAGCAGCTGCTGAAATGTGCAGAAAGCTCATCAGGTTATCCTCCCTGTGAAAATAACTGGAGTAATGTAGACAATCTCCTTAGTTTACAGAAGAAGATATATATGTATGTGTGTGAGAAATACCCATCGTTGAAAACTTGAAAAATACTGAAAAGTATAGAAAGTAGATCACAATTCATTCAGTGTCACTTGAGGAAGCAATCACACATTTACCCACTAGATTCCCTTCCTGCCCCCCTTCCTGCCCCCTTCCACAAAGTAAAGGAGCCAGGCCCAGAGTATTTTGTGAGTGGTTTCAGATAGTTCCCATTTATGCTTCCCTAGAACATAAGAAGATATAAGATGCTTTCTTTTTTTATAAAGCTAGCATAATGCTAATACCAAACTCAGATAAGGTCAACTCTGGAAAGTACAGCCCATTCTCATAAAGAGCATAGATATATTACCAAGTAAAATCCAGTAGCACATTGAAGAACATACAACACAAACAAGTAAAATTCATCCCAGGAATGCAGGGAAATTCACTATATTAACACCCAAAGAAGAAAAATCATATAATCATCTCAATGGAGGCCAAGAAAGCACCTGATAAAAAGTCAACAGTCATTTATGATTTAAAAAAGAAGAAAAACAGCTCTTAACCAACCAGGAATACAAGGGACCCACCTTACCTTGATAAAGGCTATCTCTCCGAAACCCACAGCAAACACGTACTTCTTGGGAGCTATCAGAAGTGTTCCCACTGAAGTCAGAAATCAGACAAGGCTGCCCATCGTCACCACCACAGTTCAGAATTCTGCTGGAAGTCCCAGATAGTGCAGTTATACGAAGAAAAAAAAATTGTGAAAAGCCAATATCCCACTACCCAGAAATAACCACCGTTAACTGTTTTGAAGCATTTCCCTCTTCCCTCAATGCTTTAAAAAAAAAAAATAGTTGCGCTCCTCCTGTATTGCCTGCCTTTTTCCCCTTCCCGGCTCTTGCTTCTGGGGTTGCGGGCGGTGGCCGTCTTTAGCTCTGTCCCCACCCACCCCACAGAAGAATGCGTGCGCCATGCTGAAGGACGGGACCGCCGGCGCCCACTTCATGGCCTCCCCGCAGTGCGTGGGCTACAGCCGCCACACCGCCGCCCCGCTCACCATGACCATGTGCCTCCCCGACCTGAAGGAAATCAGGCGCACCCTGAAGCTCTGGGTGACGGCGCTGAACGCCCAGTCGGTCTACATTGCCACTGACTCTGAGAGTTATGTACCTGAGATCCAGCAGCTCTTCAAAGGGAAGGTACACATGGGGCGTGGGCCTGGTGGGAGGGCAGCAGGAAGGGAATCAGAGGAAGCACCAGGGTGGTCTGCCCGCTCCCACCTCATGCTTCACGTCCTCCCACCACCAGGCTTTTACTTGAACATCAGGTTCCCTTCCAGTTCCTACCCTTCTTTAAACCCCAGCTCAGACACCTCCGCAGGTGCTCCGCAGATTTCCCTCCACTCCTGTCGCTAATGGATCCCTACTGGGAGCTGTCACAGCACTTTATCACATCTCCTGAGACACCTTCTAGACTGAGACTAGTGTAGAAACAGGTCTTATTTCTTCCCAGTTGCGACTCCTTGAAGGCAGGATCCAAGGTGGACTCACTGTTCTACTCCTCAGGGTGTAGCCTGTTGCTTTGACCTCCTCCAGGGCTGAGACCCCGCCTTGCCATTTCAGTGTCTAGGACAGTGCCTGACACGTGGTAGACACTTGGTAAATGTTTGGTGAATGAGGCCATAAAGAGTGGGCCCTTGGAAGGGGTCCAGTGCAGCAGAGGGATTAAGAGCATGGACTCTGGAGCCAGAGGACTTGGGCTCTACTCACTGTGCAGCCTCACACAAGTTACTTTACCTCTCTGTGCTTCTGTTTCCTCGTCAATAAAATGGGACTGAGAGTCGTGCCTACATCTCATAGTGTAATTGTGAAGATCAAATAAAAAGAAATTAAAACAGGTCCAGTAAAAAATAAGTGCTGAATAAAGTTAGCTGTCATTGATAGTAGAAGTAGGTGGTGATGAATACAAGGAAGGCTCTTTTGTGCTTAGTAAATGATTGAAGAGGTGGTGAATGGTAGGTGTTCAGTATATGAGTAAATAATAGAACAGGCTTGTTACCGTATGAGTGAAGAATAGATAATAAGTAGGTATCGATAAAATGACGGAGTTAATAGTGAACATTCAGTAAGACTTTTGAGTGAATGAAGGCCCTAAATGCTTGTGCAGACCTTAAAAGACAGACATCCGCTTTCTAGCAGTGGGTGCCCTTGGCTTATGTCGCGGGGCTCCCTTTCTCTCTTTTACCGGCTTGTAGAGGAAGTGCCGAGTCAGAGCATTCTGGTCCCCACCCACCCGCTTTATAGAAGAGTATCAGAGCCGGGAGACCTTGGAGGGCCTCTAACCCAAGCCCTGCGTTTTATAACTGAGAAAACCAAAGTCCCGTAAAGGAATAGAATTTACCCAGGAGGTCTCGGGGCTCATTTTAGTGGGCATGACACAGAGCGGGTAAGTTTCAGGGCGTGGGTGGAATTGTTCAGGGGATTTTGGCCATGGTTAAGCTGCTATTATTTTTATGCTGCCATCCAAATAGCAAGATGATGATTTTTGTTACATCAGAAATCTCTGTGTGACAGCAAAGCACTTTCAGCCCCAACTCTGCCCACACCCCCATTTGGAGAGTCCCAGGGAGTTTTTTTGTGAGTTTCTAGAGTTGGTATGTTTGTTATACCTTGAGCTTCTTGCCATTTTCTATTTCCTGTTCCTGTGCCACTATTTTTGCCCTTCTCCACCACTCTGCCCCCTTCTCCATGGGCTCAGCCCACCCTTCCTCTTGAACTAAGCCTTGCTCATCTGTTAAGCTGGGCCAGTGCTGAGCCGGTGATACTGATAAATAAGATGTGGTGCTGCCTTCCAGGGCTCACAGTCTAAACTCAGGAAAAGAGATTTGCAAAGAATTATAAGATACGCCACAAGAGAGGGCCAGGCTTGGGTGTGGAGGCTCATTCACTCACTTGTCCAGTCAACAGATGCATACTGAGGCAGACCCCAGCCAGCAGCGACAAGCAAACTGACGCAGCCCCAGCCCCAGTCAGGTGCAGGAAACAGACGTTAACCAGAGAATCACTAAGGAGTGAAAGCTACAAACTGAGATGTGTACTACAAAGTAAAAGAACGTGGTTCTGTGAGCGTGTAGAGCAGAGGAGCCTGGACTAGATGGGGGAGCCAGGGAGGGCTTCCCCGAGGAGGTGTGACTTGAGCTGCAGGGTGAGAGTTAAGTAGGAGTTAACCGAGCAAAGAGACAAGCACGCCAGACAGAAGAGCATGTGCAAAGGTCCTGAGGTGGAAGGGAGACTGGTGTAGTGGCTGGAGCTCAGGGTGGAGAGGCAGCTAAACAGGCCTTATAGGCCACATTCAAGATTTGTCATCTTTATCTGAAGAGCAGTAGGGCACCAGTTAAGGGTGCTCAGCTTGGGGTAGAGGGAGGAGTAGGCGGGTAGGGGAATCTGAAAAAGTTTCCTTTGGCTACTTTCATTTGGTGAATAGACCTGGAGGAGAAAAGATTATGGTGACTGGCCAGGGAGTAGTAATCCATCAAGAGAAGGGTTCACCTTTGGGGAATATCTCGGGGATAGATTGGACAGGACTTAAGTCTTGGAGGCATCCAGGCAGCAGAACCAAGTGGGTGGGGTGCGCTTTGGTCAGATCATGGTTTGGTGGGAGAAGCCAAGCCCCTCAGGTGACCTTGAGCTGAACCTTGAGAGTATGGTCAGGACTGTGATGGATGGGAAAAGGCGTTCCCGACAGAGGGAACCAACAAGCAAAGGCAGAGTGTGAATGAGTGGTGTGTCTGCAGCTGAGGGGCTAAGGCAGCTGCTGGGCAGCACTTCCCCCAGGTGCCCCGACCCTGCATTTTAATCCTCTGTATGCTTCCTTGTCTGTCTGTGACTTCAGCACAGGGAAGGAAGGTGGCAGGTGGCTGCAGGCCTTGGCTGAGCTGGCCACTTAGGCCTGCACCCTGGCTAAAACACCCTGCCCTTCCTCCTGCAGGTGAACGTGGTGAGTCTGAAGCCTGAGGTGGCCCAGATCGACCTGTACATCCTCGGCCAAGCTGACCACTTTATTGGCAACTGTGTCTCCTCCTTCACTGCCTTCGTGAAGCGGGAGCGGGACCTCCAGGGGAGGCAGTCCTCCTTCTTCGGCATGGACAGTCCCCCTCAGCTGCGGGATGAGTTCTGATCCTACCTGGAGCATACCGCCTGTCTGAGTTGTTCCCTCCAGCCAGGCCTGGCAGCCAGAGGTGCTCCCAGGATTGATCCCCAAGGATCAGAGAACAGAAAAAAGTACCAGGGACTTCCTGGAGGAGTAGGAAAACAGTCCATCTCCCAGGGCACGGGACTTCCAAGCTTCTAGTAGCCAGACCATCTCCCTTTCTCATGTGCTCCCTGCTGCTTCTCCTGGGAATTTCTCACACCAGCAAAGCAGTCCAACATCTGTCTTTTGGTCTGCCCTGCTCTGAGCAGCCTGGGATGCTGAACTGTATTAGGAGAGATTTTTTTATATATATAGAGAGAGATTTTTATAGTTTTGATACAAGGTCATGACTCCCCTAGAACTCTCCCTCATTTTAAAAAATCAGTGAAGTTCATTAACGTAGGTACCTGAAGTGACCTTAACAGAATGTGGATAAGGCCAGGGGTGGGTGGGTGTATTGACCGCTTTTCCAGATGACCCCCAAAGTGGCCCTCAGACTCATCCCCACTGCCTGGCCAGAGCCATTTGTCAGCCCCCCTTTCCTAGGCCATTGCCAGGGTTTGGGGCACAAACACTCTTCTCCATTGTACACACTATGCAAATAGAAGTTATCGATCACAGTGCTGTCAGTACCCTGAAGACGGCTAAGTGCTGCTCCCACAGCGCATTCCCGGCAAGGAGCACCTGCCGTCAAGCCAGACCATCATGGTATTGCTCTCAAAGTCTCTTGGTAGTTGGTGGCCTGCCACAAACCTGGCACCGTCAGGGTTTCATAACACCTCACCAGGGCCAGGACTTGCTGGCCTGGCAGGATCCTTCTGAAGTCTCCTCTTCTGATCTCATGTCCCAAGGGGCCTGGTTGTAGAATTTTGCCATTAAGCTGCTGTCCAAGGCCTGTCCTCCCAGCCTTCCTCCTGCAGCTGGAGCCCTCAGACTATATTCTCACAAGGGAGTGTTCACTAAGCCTCTGACCAGATCAAAGATGCTCAGTTCCCAGGAGCCATTGGATTCCCAGGTTTTTTTGCCCATGTCATCCAGTATAATCTCAGCCAAGCCCGTGAGGCTTAAGGTGTTAACAGTCATAAGTTTCTTTGTCTCTCAGATGCTGTCGTTGTAAAAATCCATGACTCCTGAGAGTCTGATTTTTTGGCCTTGTGGTTCTAAAATTCACGTCTAACACCTGCCGATCACTTCCCCGCCATCTGGCCTCCCTCAGAAGGCCACAGTCAATCCTGGTAAGGTAGAGGAGATTGATGAGAGCCAGGCCCAGAGCTCCATGCAGCGGTGCCCCTTGGGTAACCTTTGGGAAGAGATGCTTTGTTTCCATGGCAGACTGAATCAGAGGCTGCAGGGCAACAAGCACCAAACACCAAAGGTGGCATTCGCTGCTTAGAGCTGCCGCCCAACTCTTAGCAGGAGAAACTGTACAGAAAGGACATTTGAATTTTCCCTCCGGGGGCAATGTTTTAAATCCTGGGTGGACTCTGAGAGATGGTTTATCTGTTCAGACTTGTTCACGAGCCTCACTGTGGGACAAGGGAACCCCTGCCTCCATCCGGCGGCTGGGGGCTTGTGGCTTTCTGCCTGATGTCATTTGCTGCCCCACACTAGGCACACGCCTTAGAGTCTGAGGCTCTAATGGGCCGGCCAAATCCTCGTGTCTCTGGAGGTGAGGGTGCTGGAGTTGCAGTCAGATTCAGTGTGTTTTGTAGGCGAGTACTTTATTCCTTTGACCCAGTTTCCTCACCTATAAAGTGGTGATAAAACTGACGGGGTTGTTGAACAGCCCCAATCACATAAAGCATGTATAAGAGCCCGTTGTAAACGTGAAACAGACAAAGGCAAATACATGGCTGTTGATAATTTGACTGCCTCTCGTTGCATGCCTCCTTGGCACCAGGCACTGTGCTTGCTAGGTGCTTTGTGGACATTCTCTGGTTTAGCCCCCACCTCAGCCCTGGGAAGTAGGAACTTCTGGGCAGGGCAGAATTTTTTTTTTTAATTATTTTTGGCTGCGTTGGGTCTTCATTGCTGCGTGTGGGTTTTCTCTAGTTGCGGCGAGCGGGGGCTACTCTTCGTTGCGGTGTGCAGGCTGCTAATTTCGGTGGCTTCTCTTGTTGAAGAGCACAGGCTCTAGGTGCGCGGGCTTCAATAGTTGTGGCGCATGGGCTTAGTTGCTTTGCGGCATGTGGGATCTTCCCGGACCAGGGATAGAACCCGTGTCCCCTGCATTGGCAGGCGGATTCTTAACCACTGAGCCCCCAGGGAAGTCCCACAGGGCAGAATTAATGCTCAGAAAATTCTCAGTTTCCCCATGACCACACAGCCAGTAGTGGTCAGCCCGGATTTGACCTCCAAAAGTCAGTGCTGTTAGCCAGCATGCTCTGCTCCTCCAGTTCACAGGATACACTTTATGCTGTATGCTGTGGAGGCTTCGGATGGAGAAATGGTCAGCCACCTTTATCCCCATTGGGCTGCAGCCGTGGGTCTGCCACTGCCAGGAGCTTTCAGGGAGGGGGGATCACCCAAGAAACAGAAAGCCCACATGAAGCTTACAGTTCTCTTGGGTGGTTGCTTAATTCAACATGCTTTCATTCAGCAGGTGTTTATTGACCCACTGTGTGCCACGCTCTGTGCTAGGTCCTAGGGATTCAGCAGAGGATCAGACATAAAGTCTTTGTACTCAAGGAATTTGCATTCTAATAAAGTAGAAGACATAATAAGCAAATGTACTGTGGGAGGTGTTAATTAAGTGCTTTAAAGAAAAATAAAGGGCGTGGTGGGTGCAGATGGGGAGTAGTCCTGGTTTAGATGAGCTCAGGAAGGCCTCTCTGAAGAGCTACTGTGGAGGGCGGAGGGGCGCACTCATCCAGAGATCTGGAGGCAGCGCTTTCCCGGCAGAGGAAACGGCATGTGCAAAGGTCCTGAAGCTGGAATGAGCGTTTGAAAACTAGCAAGGAGGTCAGTGTGGCTGGAGTGGCAGAAGCGAGGCAGGGAACAGAGTAGATGAGAGCAGGTGACGTGACCCATCCTACAGCCTGGAGGGCAGTGTAAGGTCAAGACTTGGCTTTTATTTGGAGAGAGATGGGAAGCCCTGTTGCATCTGAACAGAGGAGGGTCATGGTCTGATTTACTTTTTTTTTTTGTTGAAGTTTTGGTTATTTTTTTTTCTTTTGGCTGCATTGGGTCTTCGTTGCTGCACGCGGGCTTTCTCTAGTTGCGGCGAGCGGGAGCTGCTCTTCATTGCAGTGCGCGGGCTTCTCGTTGCGGAGCACAGGCTCTAGGCACGCGGGCTTCAGTAGTTGTGGTGCCAGGGCTCAGTAGTTGTGGCGCGCAGGCTCAGTAGTCGTGGCACATGGGCTTAGTTGCTACGCGGCATGTGGGATCTTCCCCAAGCAGGGCTCGAACCTGTGTTCCCTGCATTGTCAGGCGGATTGTTAACCACTTCGCCACCAGGGAAACCCTGATTTACATTTTTGAAGGGCCTCTCTGGCTGCCACGTGGAGAAGAGATGGGAAGGAGGAAGGGTAGCAGCAGGGCGACCAATGTGGGGCTGTCACAAGGATGCAGGCGAGAGAGACAATGGGACTTAGGCAAAGGTTATTGTCTTGGAGGTGGTGGGAAGTGGTCAGATTCTGCATGTATAAAATCATTTAAAAATTTCAGTCTTTTTTAAAGATATAAGTCTTTGCATAGTTTTAATCATGCAGTATTTACAATTTAATGTCCTGGTTTTCACTTAATAGTATATCATGTTTTCCATGTTGGTACATGGCCTGAATAAATGTTTTTAATGATATAAAATTCCATTGAGGGGTGTCCCATAGCTTATTGTTGTCCTATTATGAGAACTTAGTATGTTCCCAATTTTTCACTGCTATTATTTGGAAAATATTTTTATTTGTAAGTCTTTTTCTATATCTAAAATTTTCATTAAGATAAATTCCCAGAAGTGGATTTGTTAGATAGACTTAAAAATAAAAACTTTTTTTTGAAAAAATTCAAATATACATAAAAATTGTGAGTAATAAAATGAACTCTCAGTTTCAACAATCCTCAACGTTTCACCAGCCTTGTTTCATTTACTGTCTCATTCCCAAGTCCATGTGCTGGAGACTTTTCAAGAAAATCTGAATGTTTCAAAGGAAGAGCCTATAGGGTTTGCTGACACACTGAAGTGGGGTTAGGAGAGAAGAGGGAAGTCCAGAATGCTCTGAGGTTTAGGGCCGAAGCAACGGGGAGGAGGAGCTGTCCCTGATTTGCAGAGTGACCTTGATGTGGGTCACTCACCTCTCCACCTCACCTGTGAGTTCCAGGTGTTAATAATGGTGGTCTCTGGAGGCTCCTTGGAGTGCTGGTTGATATATCAGATTCCGGGCACCCACCCAGGTCTGAGGAATCAACGTCTGGTGTGCAGTGCCCAAGAATCTGCATCTTAAGCACCTACAAGTGATTGTGATGCCCAGTAGCCCAAGACCTACTTAAATTGTGGTCCTTGGACCAGCAACATCGACATCATCTGGGGCAACTTGCTAGAAATGCAGGCTCCTAGGCCCCACCCCAGACCTGCTGAATCAGAATCTCTGCGGATGCAGCCCAGGAATCTTTTAACAAGCTCTCCAGCAGCTAAAGTTTGAGCACCACTGATAACAAGGTTGTGGGGATGGCGCACTGTGGTCAGCCAGCAAGCACTTATGGAGGGCCTTCACTGAGGTACCTCTCTGGCACTCCTCGAAGTTTCCACCAAGCGTGGTCAGCGGCGTGGCTGTGCAAGGTGCCCAGTAGTGCTCAGTTTGTGTTGTAACATTGACTTTTTTCTCTTTTTTGTGCACTGGGGGAAATATACAGCTAGATAGTCAAGCCCTTCAGTTAATGGATCTCATTGTTTTAGGATGGGGCCAAACTTACATAAGCAAAATGATGGGAATTACATTTTTTAAAAATTAAGTAACTACCAGTAGAGGTGGGTTGTGGATGAGGCAGAAATGGAGAAACTGGTGTTCAAAGGAACCAAAGCTGGGAAAATGCTGTCCTTATAGATCCTCCAAAAGTATGGAAGGGAGTGGACAGGAAGGGGGCAAGGAAGGTGAGACGGGATAGAGGACGGAAGAAAGCTGAGCTCTCATGTCCACATTCTGTTCACTTCAAGGAAGCTTAATGGTAATAATAGCAATAATAATAATCTTTCCCTGGCCTGAAAATAAAGATCACTTGCTTCAATTTTCTCTTTATCCTTAGTGAGGTTGACAGAAAAAACCCATAGCCTGAAGGCAAATCCTGCTCTCTGGATTATGTTGTCAGGAGTAATTCAAATTCTTACTTGAAACCTGGTTTATTTCAGGATTGGGAACTTTCCCTTGAAATAACATCTTTTTTTTTTTTTTTTGCGGTACACGGGCCTCTCACTGTTGTGGCCTCTCCCGCTGTGGAGCACAGGCTCCGGACGCGCAGGCTCAGCGGCCATGGCTCATGGGCCCAGCCGCTCCGCGGCATGTGGGATCCTCCCAGACCGGAGCATGAACCCGTGTCCCCTGCATCGGCAGGTGGACTCTGAACCACTGCGCCACCAGGGAAGCCCCTGAAATAACATCTTTAAGGACGAGAAGGTTTGGTTTGTTTTTACAGCTAATCCTTTATGGATCATCAGCCCAGGATGCCAAGCCCAATCAGGTAAAGAGCGGGAAGGGAAGAACAAAAGGCATTTCCCAGAAACTACCTCCGTCCCCACAAGCAGTGACTCAGCAGAAGTGGGGACTGATGCCCACCCAAAGGGCAGAAGGAAGCCTGGAGGACACCCCATCCCTCTTTGAAGATCCACGTCTAAAAAAAACTGGTTGGGACTTCCCTGGTGGTGCAGTGGTTAAGAATCCGCCTGCCAATGCAGGGAACGTGGGTTCGAGCCCTGGTCCGGGAAGATCCCACATGCCGCAGAGCAACTAAGCCCGTGCCCCACAACTACTGAGCCTGTGCTCTAGAGCCCACGAGCCACAACTACTGAGCCCACGTGCCACAACTACTGAAGCCAGCACGCCTAGAACCCGTGCTGCTCAACAAGAGAAGCCACCGCAATAAGCCCACGCACCGCAACAAAGAGTAGCCCCCGCTCGCCGCAGCTAGAGAAAGCCTGTGCACACGAAGACCCAACGCAGCCAAAAATAAATAAATTTGTTAAAACAAAACAAAACTGGTGACGCATCCATTCTCTGCAGCGTGGGGGCTATTTCCCCTCTTAACAGTGTACAAGATGGTTTAGGAGGCCCAGGGCACTAGCAGAAGGAGAGAATTGTCTTTTCAGCGTTTTCTCAGTCCTGCTAGCAATGCCGAAGAGAAAGTCTCAGTTTGGTGCCAGCAGGTCATTAAGTCCTCTGCCACCTGCCAATCCATCCTGGTAAGAGAGAGAGCAGACCTGGAGTCAGAGTTAGCTATCTAGAATTTAGTAACACTTTTGCTAAATTTATTTTTTGGATATTTTGTATGTTTTCAATTACAGACGTGATTTAAAGTTTCCTTTTAAGTAATTTATTTAGGTTACAAAAAGTGATTTGATTTAGAGAAAATATTAAGTAAATGATATGGTGTGAATGATGAAGGTGAAGTTTAGGAGACCCTCACTCAGCCTTATCTTTATGCCAGGCCCCGCAGACCCTCAGAATGAGACCCATGGGGCTGTCGGGGGAGGGGTATTTAACCTTTGTGAGACATTTAAGCTTGATGTTTTCGGCCATCAGGAACAAAGCCACAATGAAAAACATGGAACAGGTGCCATTTCCCATATGTGCAAATACATCAGTAGGATAGGTTTCTGACAGTGGCATTGGTGAGTCAAAAGGGTGTGTACATTTGTCACTTCGATGGGCATGGCCACACTGCCCTCCAAAGAGCTTGTGCCAATTCACCCTCCCTGGCATAATGCCTGTTCCCTACACTGTCTGGTTTCACTGGTTTTTCATGTGGCTTAGGGAGAAGCCACTTATCTTGGGTCTAGACACTTTAATTTCTGTCCTGGTGCTGCATTGTGCTGGCTCTACACAGTCGAGGAGATTTGGGTTTGAATCCCAACTCAGCCACTAACTGATGTGTGACTCAATCAAGTTATTAGCCTATCTGAGCCTCAGTTTTTGCATCTGTCAAATGGAAATAATGTCTTCAGTTGAGTCTATCTTACTTTAAAGTCAGGTCCTAAAGTATAAAGACAAAATTTACTCTCTTTGTGCCCTAATTTGTTAAACCCATATGTGGTATATCTTCATCCTGCTTTGTAGGGTCATTGTGAGAATTTAAGGAACGACTGTTGCCATAGTACCTGGCACATCATGGATGCTTGATGATAACAGTGTTATTATTTCATGAAATTGCAAAAGCATCTTTCTGAGGCTCAGTTTCTTCATCCAGGAACAGCTGGCATGGGGCTGCCAGAGAGATTCCAAAGTGCATGAAAATGTTTTGCAACTATTACGAGGGCCCCAGATACAGGGGTTAAGCTTTACTGGGGCTACAGCAGCCCT
Organism: Grampus griseus; assembly: GCF_964374135.1. NCBI lineage: Eukaryota > Metazoa > Chordata > Mammalia > Artiodactyla > Delphinidae > Grampus > Grampus griseus. The sequence continues at coordinate 62,691,357 of NC_139008.1, forward strand.
GCCAGGCGCCACCTGCTGTAAACTTCCTTTACGTGTCTCCTTGGCATTTCAGTGCTGTGTTAGCTCACAGTGAGACCATCTTTTCCCAGCCATTGCCAGTAAGCGAACAGGAGCTGAGCACTCAGCCCACTTGGGAGATAGGCTGGCGGGAAAGAACCGCTCCTGCCTCTGGGGGATTAAGCTTCTGAGGAGTAGGCCAGTTGTATACAAGGGGAGGGTACAGAGAACTGTTTCTTTGTGGCAGGAAAGTCCCCAGCCCTCTCTGAACTCTTGTTTCCACTTCAACTAGAAAATGAGGACTTTGGATTGGGTAATTCTATAGAAAAGGCACTAGGTTTGGTGTCCCAAGACTTGGGTGCACAGCCTACCCTAACATTAATCTAGTGCGTAATCACTGGGACTCAGTGTCCTCATCTGTAAAATGGGAATAGAAATTAAACCATTGAATTGAGTTATGAATTGAGTCCCTCCTGTCATGGAGCTTGCTTTCTAGTGGGGAGAAACAGCTAAGGAAAAAATATATAAAGTGTTAGGAGATGATGAAGACCATGAAGGAGAATGAAATAGGGTAAAGGGAAGGAGAGTGGCTGAGGTGGTCAGAGAAGGCCTCTGTGTCCAGGTGGCATTTCAGCGGAAACCCTCAGGAGGTGAGTGTGTGGATACCTGGGAAGAGCATTCCAGGCAGAAGGAACAGCAAATGCAGAAGGCCTGGAGTGGGGTAAGCCTGGCATGTTTGAGGGACAGAGAGGAGGGGAAGAGGGTGAGGTATGAGGGGGGCACGGGCCAGATCAGAGTGGACCTCACTTCTGGTTTTTATGTGAGTGAGGTGAGAAGCCACTGGGAGATCTTGAGCAGGGGAGCGACATGATCTGAACTATTATCTCGGGATTGTAGTTACCTGGTGCTATATAACAAGTAATCCAAAACGTAGTCTCTCTTTTTTTAAAATAAATTTATTTACTTATTAATTTATTTAATTTTTGGCTGCATTGGGTCTTCACTGCTGCACGCAGGTTTTCTCTAGTTGCTGAGAGTGGGGGCTACTCTTTGTTGCGGTGCACTGGCTTCTCATTGTGGTGGCTTCTCTTGTTGCGGAGCATGGGCTCTAGGTGCACGGGCTTCAGTAGTTGTGGCACACGGGCTTCAGTAGTTGTGGCTCGCGGGCTCTACAGTGCAGGCTCAGTAGTTGTGGCGCACGGGCTTAGTTGCTCTGCAACATGTGGGATCTTTTGGGACCAGGGTTCGAACCCATGTCCCATGCATTGGCAGGCGGATTCTTAACCACTGCGCCACCAGGGAAGCCCCCAAAATGTAGTCTCTTAAAGCAACAATAATCAATAATCATATATTCTCTCTCACCGCTTCTGTGTGGGTCAGCAATTTGGGAGCAACTTGGCTGAGCCGTTCTGGTCTCTCATGAGGTTGCAGTGAGTATTGGCCAGGGCTGCACTCATCTGAAGGCTTGACTGTGGCTGGAGGCTCCATCTCCAAGGTGGCCCACTTGTGTGGCTGGCGAGTTGGGGTTGGCTGTTGATGGGACGCCTCAGCTCCTTTCCACAGGCTTGTTTGGGTGTCCTCACAGCATTGTTGCTGCCTTCCCTCAGAGTGAGTGACTCAAGAGACCAAGACAGAAGCTGCAGTGTCTTTTATGACCCAGCTTCAGAAGTCATACACTGTCACTTCTGCCATTTTTATTTGTCCTACCCGCCAGCCCTATTCAATGTGAGAGGGGACTACACAAGGGCATAAATACAAGGCAGTGAGGATCTCTGTGAGCCAGCTTGAGACTGACTACCACAAGTTTTATTTTGTTTTATTTTAATTAGCATACGGTAAAATGTACTTCTTTTTGGTGTATAGTTCTACGAATTTTAACACGTGTAGATTTGCGTAACCACCACCACAAACAGGATGCAGAACAGTTCCATCACCTTTCAAAAAACCCTCCTGTTTCCCTTTGTAGTGACACACTCTTCCCACCCTTAACCTGTGGTAACCACTGATGTATCACTATAGTTTTGTCTTTGAGAATGTCATAAAAGGAACCGTACAGTAGTACATCAACCTCTGAAACTGGCTTCTTTCACTCAGAATAATGCCGCTGAGACTCATCTAGGTTGCTGCAAGTATTAATAGCTCATTTCTTTGTATTGCTGAGCTGCATTGCTCTGTATGGCTATACCACAGTTTGTTTATTGATTTATCCATTGAAGAGGTTATTTCCAATTGGGAAGTGTGGATTATGAATAGAGCTGCTATAAACACTCATGCACTGTACTCTTTCTCCCATCCTTCTGCTACTCTGATGACCTTTTGATATTGTACCACAGGTCTCATGGACCCTGTTTATTTTTTTTCTGTTGTTCAGATTGGGTAATTTCAATTGCTCTGCCTTCAAGTCCACAGATTTTTTTTTTCCTGTGCCATCTCCATTCTGCTGTTTAGCCCATCCATTGAGTCTTTAATTTCAGTTTTTGTACGTTTCAGTTCTAAAATATCCATTGGAGATTATCTATTATGAAAAAGCTAGAGAAAGCCCAGAATCTTCATCCTTACTACATGGAGTATTTTTTTAAGATTGTGGTAAAGCATACATAAGATTTACCACTTTAACCACGTTTAAGTATAGTTCAGGGGCGTTAAGTATACTCACATTGTCGTGCAACCATCACCACTTACCCGTCTCCAGAACTTTTTCTTCCTTCCAAACTAAAACCATACCCATTAAATACTCCCCATTCTCTCCTTGGAGTATTTTTGTAACAGCTGCTTTAAGGTCTTTTTCAGATCATTCCAACATCTTGGTGTTGACATCTTTTCATTGGCTTTTCCCATGTGAGTTGAGACTTTCCTGCTTTTTTGTATTGCAGGTAAATTGTCCTGGACATTTTGAATATGATGTTACAAGCAATGGGTCTCACTAAAATCCCATGGAGATATCGATATGTTTGTCTTAGAAGGCAATTGGCACAGTGGGTTCGGCTCCACCTGCCTTCTGTGGGTTTAGTTCCAGTGTCAATCCTGTTTTCAAACCCTCAGCGGTGCTATGTGTATCTGCTCTGTTTGCGTGCCGCTCATGGGCCAGTCTGGAGCTCAGGAAGCGGCCTCTCATGATTCAGTTCTCAAAGTCTGTGGTACGCTGTTTAGTTTAGATCCACTGATATGCAGCTAGCAGGTGAGTCCAGAAGCCCATTGATAACGTTACAGGGCCACTTTCCCAAACTCCTCCCTCAGTGCTGTCTCCCTGGGACTCTCTGGCTCCCTGGGGCTTTATTTATGTGGCCCTGATGTGCATTTCCAACAACTGAAAATCAGTAGGGGTTCATCCCAACATCTCAGGACACAGCTCTTCCAGTTAGAGGGGAAGTTTCGCTTTCCTCATAGTTTCAGGCTCCTGGAGGCACCTGCCACCATCTCCACTGCCATGGATGGCCTGGGGACTAGGACACAAGAAAACGGAGAAAAGAAAGGAAATAGGAATTCCCCCCCACCCCCCCGCCAGTCTTTCTGAGTGTTAGGAGACCTCTTTCCTGTTTCTGGAGCTAGAACTAGAGGGTTTCTCCTGACACTCTCTCTGTCATGCTGATGTCCACTTCTAGGTTTGGAACTGCATTGAGAGAACCCAAGGAATACAGAGGGGAAACAAAAGTGTAAACTCACTGCCAGTTTGGTGGTACTTTGATTGCTGGTCTTCCCCAATCTGCCTGCTACTGCTGACTTTTCTGAGCCCTCAAGAGCTGCTCAGTATCTTCTGTCCAGGGTTTGGAGCTGCATTCAGCAGCAGAGGCAGGGTGGAGACTGTTTCTCCAACTCACTGGAAGTAAGCACTACCTCAGGTTTTGCACCCATCCTCCTGGCTGTCAAGTGGACCATGGACTGACGGGGGTGGGGGTGGGGGCCAGGTTGGAAGCAAGGAGGCGTGTGAGGATGTTTGGGGAAGCTTCACAGAGATGGCCCCTGGGTTGAGTCTCAAAGATACGTGGCTGTTTTCAGAAGGGTGGGTTGGGGGCAGAGCATTCAGGGCAGAGGGATGAGCATGGGCAATATCTTGGGAGCAGACTGGGCTGTCTGGGGTGAGGATGCCAGGCTGGGGCAAGATGAAGGGTGGGTCCCCTCAGCAAGAAGGCCAGGGACTAGGCTAAGACTACATGTTGGGAAGTGAGTGGTTGATTTCTGATTTCTATGGGTTGAAGAACAAGGCCAGGTAATGTTTTCCACTGGTGTGCAAGGAGGGGAATCCCCCACCCCCAGACCTGAGATAGGATGTGGGGACGCTCGTGGGAGACTGAGGCCTTGGCAGGGAAAGGTGGCATCAAGGCTGAAAAGGCCCAGTTCCTGTGGAGAAAGAAGGGCATGATTTTACAGCTGCTGAAAGGGAATGCCATATTGCTGCAGCCTTTCTTGGGTCAAATGATCTATAAGAGGAGCCAGGAAGATATCTGCTTCTGTATCCCAGATAATAAATCTAATGCTTCCCAAGGGCTTTCTATAAGCTAGCTGGGGGATTTGGGAGAGGATAGGGGACCAGGTGTTTAGAGGTAGGAGTGACAAAGAGCTTTTGCTATATTCTCTTTCTTATTTTTAAAAATTTCAAACCTCTTGTACTAGTTATCTGTTGGTGTGAAAAAATGACCCTAAAACTCAGCAGCTGAAAAACAACAAACATTTATTACTTCACCCAGTTTCTGAGCGTCAGGAATCTGGAATCAGCTTAGCTGAGTGGTTCTGGCTCAGGGTCTCTCATGAAGTTATAGTCAAGATGTCAACCTGGGCTGTAGTCAGCTGAAGTCTCGACTAGGGCTGAAGGGTCTCCTTCCAAGATGGTGCACTCACATGGCTATTGGCAGGAGGCCTCAGTTCCCCGGTGACTATTGGCAGGAAGTCTCAATTATTCCCCACGTAGGCATTTCCATAGGGCTGCTCCTGATGTGACAGCTGTTTTCCCCAGATCCAAGAGATCAAGATGGAAGCTTCAGTGCCTTTTAAAAACTAACCTCAGGGCTTCCCTGGTGGCGCAGTGGTTGAGAGTCCACCTGCCGATGCAGGGGACGCGGGTTCGTGCCCCAGTCCGGGAAGATCCCACATGCCGCGGAGCGGCTGGGCCCGTGAGCCATGGCCGCTGGGTCTGCGCGTCCGGAGCCTGTGCTCCGCGACGGGAGAGGCCACAGCAGTGAGAGGCCCGCGTACCGCAAAAACAAAAAACAAAACAAAAAAAAACTAACCTCAGAAGTGGCACACCAACATTTCTGCCATATCCTATTCTAACCCTATTCTAACCATACAAGCCATTGTTGGTTCAGGGCGGGAAGGGACTACACGAGGATTTGAATACAGTGAGTGTCATTGAGAGCCATCTTACATGCTGCCTACCACAGTATGTGAATAGATCACCAATTCAAATTCTTTTGTAAATTTAAAGAGATCACTGAGATATATTATTAATAGAAAAAAAGCAAGTTGCCTTTTCATATAATTGCACTTAATAAAGAAACAAAATATACATATTCGTATCTCATATATATATATGTAAATGTATAGAAAAAGGTCTGGAAGGATACATTTGACGCTGTTAAAAGTGTTATCTCTGGGAAGGGAGATGGAATGAAATGTTGTGAAAGGGAACTTACCATTTTTACACTATAGTTTACTTTATAGTTTGAATCATTTGTTGGGTTTGCTGTTCCAATTTTCTGTTGCTATGTAGCAAAGCACCCCAAATTTAGTGTTGTAAAATAATAATCCTTTTATTTTGCTCACAGATTCTATGGGTTGGGAATGTGGACAGGGCATAGCAGAATTGGTTTGTCTCTGCTCCAAGGAGTCTAAGGGCCTAAGTTGGGGGACGAAAACAGCTGGGAGTGACTACATTTGTGGTGCCTGGGCTTGGATGGCTGGGATGTTGGCTTCAGGTAGGGCCACTGACTGGAACACCTACAAATGGGCCCTCGCTGTGGCTTGGTCTTTCTCATAGCATGGAAGCTGTGTCGCAGGAGGAATATCTCTTGGAGAGAGGATATTCCAAGAGAACCAGGCAAAGCTGCATGTCTTTTTATGACCCAGTCTCAGAAGTCACCGAGCATCACTTTGCCACACTGTATTGTTTAAATCATCCACAAGCCTACTCAGATTCAAGGAAAGAGGACATAGATTCTCCCTCTTGATGGGAGGAACGTTAAGGAAACTGAAGTAATTTTTTTAAACTGCCACAATTAGTTATATGATTTTAAAATCTGTTTTAGAGCTTCCCTGGTGGTGCAGTGGTTAAGAATCTGCCTGCCAATGCAGGGGACACGGGTTCGAGCCCTGGTCCGGGAAGATCCCACATGCTGCGGAGCAACTAAGCCCGTGTGCCACAACTACTGATCCTGCGCTCTAGAGCTCACGAGCCACAACTACTGAGCCCAAGTGCCACAACTACTGAAGCCTGTGTGTCTAGAGCGCATGCTTCGCAACAAGAGAAGCCACCGCAGTGAGAAGCCCGCATGCCGCAGCAAAGAGTAGCCCGCGCTCGCCATAACTAGAGAAAGCCCACACACAGCAACGAAGACCCAATGCAGCCAAAAGTAAAATAAATAAATAAAAAATTTTTAAATCTATTTTAAATAGAGAATGGAGAATAAAACATTGAGGATGCCTTTCCTGAGATAGTGGGTTGGGACCTCCTAGGCACATGCTCACAGCTGCTGCATCCCAGACTCCTAGGTCCTTATCTCCTTGAGCCCAAACATCTCAGTGAAACTGAGATAACTTGCTGTTACAACTTTTAATCCTTTCTTTTTCCTTTTTTTTCTTTTCAGTATCTGGAACCAAGCCCTTTATGTAAATATTTATGTCTGGATTTGTTTGTTCCCCATGCCTTGTTCCAAAAAGGATCTGAGGAAGCTTACTAGAATTGATATAGCGTAATCATATGATTAAAATATATAAATAGATCAAGAAACCAAGGTGAAGGGAAGGAAAGTTTGAAACAGTAAGTTGAGACCAAGGGGGAAGTTAGTTCTTAACAATATATGCTGCAAAGTCTTAAGTAAATATTTGGCATTGCAGGGCTGGAGGAGATTATATACATTATCTGATCTAGTTCTCCAACTACCTCTTGAAATCCCTTTCCAACACCCATACCGAACAGCCAGCTGGCCTCAGTTTGCACATCTCCAGTGATGGGAAGCTCATTACATTGCAAGGAAATTACAACTATCAGAGAGTGTGGACCCAGGAGTATAAACTCACATGCTTCCAAGGGCCAGGCAGGCAATGAAAATAAATGAGGTAGGTCTGCAGGTGACTGGCGAGTATATGGCAAAGTGGAATGCACACATCCTGATTAAGGGGGACAGTTGCTACTCCTCCCAGCCAATTATTGCCATGTGGGAACCCAGGCCAAGTGTGGCCAAGTCTTTGTATATTTCTTTTTTTTTTTTTCCAGTACGCGGGCCGCTCACTGTTGTGGCCTCTCCCATTGCAGAGCACAGGCTCCGGACGCGCAGGCTCAGTGGCCATGGCTCACGGGCCCAGCCGCTCAGCGGCATGTGGGATCTTCCCGGACCGGGGCACGAACCCATGTCCCCTGCATCGGCAGGTGGACTCTCAACCACTGCGCCACCAGGGGAGCCCAGTCTTTGTATATTTCTTTCTTCTTCTTTTTTTTTTTTTTGCCGCCCTGCATGTCTTGTGGGATCTTAGTTCCCCGACCGGGGATTGAACCTGAGCCATGGCAGTGAGAACGTGGAGTGCTAACCACTGGACCGCCAGGGAATTCCCTGGATATTTCAAGAGAAGCTGAAGATCCCAACTGATATGAGAAATCTCCTAGTCTTTAAATGTCGGCAGTTAATTCTCTATTTTTTAAAACATGGAGCAGGCCAGATAAAATGCAACTACAGGCAGATGCTCCCACAGTTCACCAGTTTGTGGGCCCAGAGACACCAAAGTCATGGGCTTTGAAACTGGATTACAACAGACTGACTCTGGCTCTGCCGCTTACTGGGTAATGGTTTGAAGCCTCAGTTCTCACCTGTAAAATGGAGATAATAATAGTTCCCACCTCTTAAAGACATAGATGTGTGAAGAGAAAGATAAACTGTAAAGTATTTACCACAGTGCCTGGCATAAGGAAACACCCAATAAATGCAGAGCTATAAATAAATAAAGAATTTATAAATAATAAATAATAAACAAATATTTATAAATAAATATGCAGTGCTAAATAAATGCAATAAATAACTAAACTATTATGAGGGCCTCTCTCAGGCTTCCATGCACTGTTCGCAGCTCTGCCTATGAAGGTAATTTTTTGTTTGTTTGTTTTATAAATTTATTTATTTATTTTATTTATTTGGCTGCATTAGGTCTTCGTTGCTGCACGCAGGCTTTCTCTGGTTGCGGCGAGCAGGGGCTACTCTTTGTTGCAGTGCATGGGCTTCTCACTGCTGTGGCTTCTCTTGTTGCAGAGCACAGGCTCTAGGCTCACGGACTTCAGTAGTTATAGCATGCAGGCTCAGTAGTTGTGGCTCACAGGCTCGAGAGCGCAGGCTCAGTAGCTGTGGCGCACAGGCTTAGTTGCTCCGCAGCATGTGGGAACTTCCCGGACCAGGGCTCGAACCCGTGTCCCTTGCATTGGCAGGTGGATTCTTAACCACTGCACCACCAGGGAAGTCCCTATGAAGGTAATTTTTGATAAGGGTGGTTGAGGTAACTTCCAAGGTTTTCAAGGGGGACTTTGGTTTTAATTGTTAGATGCGCAGTTCACATTTTCCTCTTAGGTGCCAGCACATACAGCATTTTCCTTCGTGCAAGGTTGAGACAAAACCCAGCTGAAAGAGGAAGTTTGCAGGATCCTATTTTGGGGCGGGGGCGGGGATGATGAACAGATATGAAGAGAGATCTGTCATGTGTGCATGGGAAGAGGGGTCCAGGGGAGAGGGCATTACAGGGGAGAAGGACCTCTGGAAGAAAGGTACAGAGAGGCCAGTGGGTTTATGCAACCTAGCCAGAGAAACATGGGAAATACGGCCAACAATGAGGTTGTCCGTGTTGGTGGGAGGAGCCTCGGAGCTATGTGCCTGGGGGAAGGGGAGCCATTGGAGAGTTACGGGCAGGGCAGATCTGCAGATGTAGGAACAGGGATAACCGAAAATCATCACTGTTTGCTAGTCAGTGATGTGCTGAATGTGCTTTCCCAGGCCTCATCTCAAATCAGCATGAGCCTGTGTCTCCTCTCCACAAATCTGGGAGTTGCGGGGGAGGAGGAAAATAGGCTATTTTTCAGTCTTGCTGCCGTAGAGACATCCCCAATATTTGCAGAGAACTTGAGAGAAGTGCAGGGATGAGCTGGGGCCACCTGGCTGTAGGCAGAGGAAAGAGTGTGGGCTCTGCGTTCATGGGACAAAAATGTAACCTTGGCCAGTTTTCCTACCTGTAAGGTGGGGATGATAATAGTACCTTCATAATAGGGGACTGTAAGGATTGATGTACCTGACTCAATGCTCCATAAATGTCCTTTCAGCTGTCCCGTGCCCTTCCCCTTGGTCTCCTTACCTTAGGCCACCACCTTGTACCTGTGGATTATCTGTCTCCCTCCTTAACCTATGTGCTCCCTCTCTTTTCATCCCCTGATCCCACTTTCCTTACCGGTCAAGAATGTGCCTTTGAATTTTTTTACTTCTGACTCTCCTCGGGAAAAGCCAGAAGATCACATGTAGCTGATAAATGGCAGAGTTGGGTCTTGCATTCAGGTCTGACTGACTCTCAGGTTCCTGAACTTTGATATCACAGCATGCTCCTTGGACTCGATACTCACTGGCTGTGAGCAATCAAGTGTCTTGTTCAAGGCCTCATGACCATCAATGGCAGAGCTGAGATCCAAACCCAGATCTGCCTGGCTCCAAACCTGGTGATTCCCCCTTACCCCCACTCCGCAATCCTCATATGGAGTCTTCAGTTGCCCTTTAGAATAATCACCCTGCTTCTCCCATAGCGCCATTAAGTAATGAAGCATTTCACTACAGCACTTCATTATCAACTCTCCCACAGGAATTCTATAAGGTCATACAGCAGGAGTCACACCCAATTTGTAGATGAAGAAACTGAGGCTCAGAGAGGGAAAGCAAGTTATCCAAGGTCACACAGAATTGGTATAGCCAAGATTCCCCCTGCTTCCAGAATCCTAGCTCAGTGCAGATGCTACATCTTAGCCATTCTCAGGTGTCTTGTTGCTCCTAAAGTGATGCCCTGCCCGCAATCATTTCAGTAAATGATTTTCTAATGGGTTGCCCACCCCTGTGTCGGATGCTATCTTTGTGCAGAGCCTGAATCTGGTTGTTCCCAGGGCACCAGAGATAGCCTTGCTGCTCAGGGGAGGGAAAGGGAAGTGATAGACCTTCACGACCATACTAGTGGTGGCCACCCGAGGAACTGTAATCACCAGGGCCAGGATGGTGGGTTGCCAATGATATCCTTTAAGACCACAACAGCTACTTAGTTTGTTTATTTTTTAAGACTTTTTTTTTTAGAGCAGGCTTTTAGGTTCACAGCAAAGTTGTCTCCTGTCCCCATCAACATCCCTCACCAGAGTGGTACATTTGTTACAACTGATGAACTACATGGACACGTCATTATTGCCCAAAGCCCATAGTTTACAGTAGGGTTCTCTCTTGTACATTCTATGGTTTTGGACAATGTATAATGACATATATCTGCCATTATAGTGTCATAATAGAGTATGTTCACTTCTTTAAAAATACTCTGTGCTCTGCGTATTCATCCCTCCCCACTAACCTCTGGCAGCCACTGATCTTTTTACTGTCTCCATACTTTTGCCTTTTCCAGAATGTCACATAATTAGAATCATACATTATGTAGCCTTTTCAGATTGGCTTCTTTCACCTAGTAATACACATTTAAGTTTCCTCCATGTCTTTTCATGGCTTGATAGCGCACTTCATTTTCCTTTTTAAAAAAATATTTATTTAGGGACTTTCCTGGTGGTGCAGTGGTTAAGAATCTGCCTGCCAATGCAGGGGACATGAGTTTGAGCCCTGGTCCGGGAAGATCTCACATGCCGCGGAGCAACTAAGCCCGTGCACCACAACTACTGAGCCTGTGCTCTAGAGCCCATGAGCCACAACTACTGAGCCCATGCAACACAACTACTGAAACCCATGCACCTAGAACCCATGCTCCGCAACAAGAGAAGCCACTGCAATGAGAAGCCCGCACATTGCAACAAAGAGTAGCCCCTGCTCGCCGCAACTAGAGAAAGCCCGCGCACAGAAACGAAGACCAAATGCAGCCAAAAATAAATAAATAAATTTATTTATTAAAAAAAATATATATATATATTTACTTATTTGGCTGCATGGGGTCTTAGTTGAAGCAGGCAGGATCGTTTGTTGCAGTGCACAGGCTTAGTAGCTGCGGCGTGCAGGCTCTCTAGTTGTGGCATGCAGGCTCCAGAGTGCACGGGCTTAGTTGCTCCATGGCATGTGGGATCTTAGTTCTCTGACCAGGGATCGAACTTGCATCCCCTGCATTGGTAGGCGGATTCTTAACCATTGGACCACCAGGGAAGTCCCGAGCATTTCTTTTTAGCACTGAATAATATTCCACTGTCTGGATATTCCACAGTTTATTTATTCATTCACCTACTGAAGGACATTTTGGTGGCTTCCAAGTTTGGGCAATTATTAATAAAGCTGCTTTAAACATCCGTGTGCAGGTGTTTGTGTGGACATAATTTTTCGGCTCCTTTGGATAAATACCAAGGAGCATGATTGCTGGATCATATGGTAAGAGTATGTTTAGTTTTGTAAAAAATTGCCAAACTGTCTTCCAAAGTGGCTGCACCATTCATTTTGCATTCCCACCAGCAATGAGTGAGAGCTCCCACTGCTTCCTGTCTTCACCAGCACTTGGTGTTGTCAGTGTTCTGGATTTTGGCCATTCTAATAAGTGTGTAATGGCAGCTACTTAGTTTTCACAATAAATATAATTCCTGCTTACTACATAAAATTTAGAAAATATGAAAAGGTGTTAAAAAGAAAATAAGAATCAACTATAATGCCAATACCCAAAGGTAATGACCATTGTAAATATTTGATGGGTATCCCTCCAGCTTTTTCTATGCCTACACACACACACACACACACACACACACACACACATACACGTATTTCTAAACCAAATGTGTGATCAGACAGAGTTGCATACCTGTAGCAGATACTGTTGGTCTTCTGCTCAATACACACACCCTTCTCCCTTGTTCACAGAACTTCAGTTTTGTTTTATTTTTTTTAAAGGCTCTGTTTTTTTTTTTTTTTAATTTATTTTTGGCTGCACTGGGTCTCCGCTGCTGCACCCAGGCTTTCTCTAGTTGAGGCGAGCAGGGGCCACTCCCTGCTGCAGTGCACTGGCCTCTCATTGCGGTGGCCTCCCCTGTTGCGGAGTGCTGGCTCCAGAGCACAGGCTCAGCAGCTGTGGCGCAGCGACTCAACTGTTCTGTGGCATGTGGGATCTTCCCGGACCAGGGCTCGAACCCACGTCCCCTGCATTGGCAGGCAGACTCCCAACCACTGCGCCACCAGGGAAGCCCCAGTTTTGTTTTTAGGTAGTGATGGAGTTGCCTTAATCTCAGAGAAGGTTCAGCCTGTCCAGGGAGAGGAATCATGACTGCTCTGGGCCACTCATGCTCATCTTATCCCCCTTCTAGCTTGTATTGCTGCACTGTCTAATTTGGTTACTATTGCCCACATGTGGCTTTTAAAATTCAAATTAATTTATTTAATTTTTAAAATAAAATCTAACATGTAGTTCCTCAGCTGCACTAGCCACGTTTCAAGTCCTCAAAAGCCACACGTGACTGTGGCTACAGTATTGGACAGCACAGACATAGAACATTTCCATCACTGCAGAAAGTTTTATTGGACACAGCTGGAAGTGTGTGCTTGGCCCACTCCTGGCCAGGAAACATGGGTGGTGAGTTTGCTGCCTCACCCCGCCTGGATGGAAAGACAGAGTCTCACTGGGATGAAGCCTCTGCCCCTGCTTCTTCTCACGCAAGATGCTGGCGTAAGCGTGTGATGCCTGGAGCAGACATCTTGCAACAAGGTGACAAGTGCAAGGACAAGAAAACAACTTGCATGTAAGGGTGGAGTAGGATGAAAAGAGCCAAAGGCCACTATTTTCTTCTTTTTTAAAAAAATTGTGGTTAAAACATACATAACATAAAATTTACCATCTTAACCCTTTTAAATATACAGTTCAGTAGTGTTAAGTACATTCATGTTATCATGCAGCCAGTCTCCAGAACTCTTCATCTTGCGAAACTGAAACTCTGTGCCCATTAAACAACTCCCCATTCTCCCCTCTCACCAGCCCCTGACAACCACCATTCTATGATTTTTGACTACGTTGTGTAAGTGGAATCATACAGTACTTATCTTTTTGCACTGGCTTACTTCACTTAGCATAATGTTCTCAAGGTTCATCCGTGTTGTAGCATGTATCAGAATTTCCTTCCTTTTTAAGGCTAAATAATATTCCATTGTATGTTTTTTTAAAATTAATTTATTTATTTACTATTTTTGGCTGTGTTGGGTCTTTGTTGCTGCGTGTGGGCTTTCTCTAGTTGCGGTGAGCGGGGGCTACTCTTCCTTGCGTTATGTGGGCTTCTTATTGTGGTGGCTTCTCTTGTTGCGGAGCACGGGCTCTAGGCGTGGGCATCAGTGGTTGTGCCACGTGGGCTCCTTAGTTGCAGCAGATGGGCTTAGTCGCTCCGCGGCATGTGGGATCTTCCTGGACCAGAGCTCAACCCTGTGTCTCCTGTATTGGCAGGAGGACTCCCAACCACTGCGCCACCAGGGAAGCCCCTCTATTGTATGTTTATACTGTATTTTGTTTATCCATTCATTCATCCATGGACACCTGGGGTGCTTCCACCTTTTGACTATCATGAATAATGCTGCTATGTACGTGGGTGTACAAATACCTCTTTGCGACCCTGCTTTCAGTTCTTTTGGGTAAGTATCCAAAAGTGAAATTGCTGGATCATATGTTACTTCTATTTTTAATTTTTTGAGGAACCCAATGCTGTTTTCCAGAAAGGCTGCACAATTTTACATTTCCACCAACAATGCATAAGGATTCTAATTTCTCCACATCTTGACCAACACTTGTTATATTCTTTAATTGTGGTCTTGATTTGCATTTCACTAATGATTAGTGACATTGAGCATCTTTTCATGTGTCTGTTGGTCATTCGTATACCTTCTTTGAGGAAATGTCTATTCAAGTCCTTTGCCCAATTAAAAAAAAATTTTATTTTTTTTTTATTATCTATTTTTTACTGTGTTGGGTGTTCATTGCTGTGTGCAGGCTTTCTCTAGGTGTGGTGAGCAGGGGCTACTCTTCGTTTCGGTGCACGGGCTTCTCATTGCAGTGGCTTCTCTTGTTGCAGAGCACAGGCTGTAGGCACACGGACTTCAGTAGTTGCGGCGCGTGGGCTCAGTAGTTGCGGCGCATGGGCTCCAGAGCGAAGGCTCAGTAGTAGAGTGCACGGGCTTAGTTGCTCCGTGGCAGTGGGATCTTCCCAGACCAGGGATTGAACCCGTGTCCCCTGCATTGGCAGGCGGATTCTTAACCACTGTGCCACCAGGGAAGTCCCTGCCCAATTTTTAATTGGGTTATTTGTCTTTTATTGTTGAGTTGTAGGAGTTCTTTATATGTTCTGGACATTAACCCCTTATCAGATATATGGCTTGCAAATATTTTCTGTAAGTTTTCTTTTTCATTCTGTTGATTGCCTTGATGACCACCATGGAGCATTAAAAGTTTTCCTAATGTATATAGATATTCTACTTTTCCCCTCATTATATTTTCTGGAGCATTCCCACATATCATTCGATGCTCTTCAAAAAACATTTTCAATGGCAACATAATATTCCCTCTTATTGACATATCTTAGTTTATCTATCCATTCCCCTAATGTTGGATATAATAGTCCCCAGTTGTAAGTGAAGCTGGGATGAACTTCTTTAGGAGCATTTCTCATTATTTTCTCGGAATTGATTTCTAGAGGTGGTATGGGCTGACTCAAATGGCTCTTAGTCATCATGTTAATTTTCCTTACAATTTGTGCCAATTTCATCCCATTAGCAGTGGGATAAAGTGCTCTTCTCTCCTTTCTTGCCAACACTTAGTATTATGCTTTAAAAATCTGCCAATTTGGGGCTTCCCTGGTGGCGCAGTGGTTGAGAGTCCGCCTGCCGATGCAGGGGACACGGGTTCGTACCCCGGTCCGGGAAGATCCCGCATGCTGCAGAGCGGCTGGGCCCGTGAGCCATGGCCGCTGAGCCTGCGCGTCCGGAGCCTGTGCTCCGCAACGGGAGACGCCACAACAGTGAGAGGCCCGCGTACCGCAAAAAAAAAAAAAAACTGCCAATTTGAAAGGTGAATGGTGATAATATATGTTTTTAAATACATGTGTTGTGTGCTGCCATGTGCCAGCCACTGTGCTAAACACAGAGGACAGATACAAGACAAAACTCCATCCTGGGACGTCGATTCTAGTACCGGTTCTGTCATCAGGCTTCTACGACCTCCTTCTGGCTCTGAGATTTTAATCATCATTGTTGGTTCTTCATCCCCCACCATTTACTGTGCTTTACAGTTGGGAAAGCAGTTTCCCACCCATCCTCTGGGGGAATTCTCATAGCAACCCTGCAGGAGGCAAGTAGGGAAATGAGGTCCAGAAAAGTGAACTAGGTTCACTGAGGTTGTCCAGCCAGTTAAGTACCTGAGGAGGAAGCAATTAGCAGCCAGCGTCTGTCTGTCTTTCTTCAGAAAACATCAAGATGTGAATTTAGAAGGCACTAGCTTGGTTCTCAGCCCTTGGAGCCTCTCTCAGATCCCAGCATCTCATCTGTACTGAACCTGGGCACTCAGCCAACCAAGGACCATCAAGTGTGTCTCAGGTGCTTGGCCTCAGTCCAAACCCAGTATCTCGTTTCTTCCTGAAACGGGCTCTGGGATGCCACCTCCTTCCATTGTAATAAATCATTCCCTTTGCAGTCTCTCTGTTTGTTTTTTCCACTGAGATATACTTGACATAACATTATATGAATTTCAGATGTGCAATGTAATGATTCTCTATTTATATACATTACAAAATGATCACCACAATAAGTCCAGTTAACATCTGCCACCATGTATAGTTACAAAATTGTTTTTCTTGTGATGAGTACTTTCAAGATCCACTCTCGTAGCCACTTTCTAATATGCAACACAGAATTAGTAACTATAGTCGCCATGCTCTACATTACATCACCATGACTTACTCATTGTATAATTAGAAATTTGTACCTTTTAACTCCCTTCACCCATTTCATCCACCTCCCCACCCCCTGCCTCAGGCAGCCACCAATCCTTTCTCTATATCCAGAGCTTGGTTCTTGTTTTGTTTTGCTCTTTGTTTGTTTGTTTTAGAATCCACATATAAGTGAGGTTATATGGTATTTGTCTTTTTCTGTCTGACTCATTTCACTTACCTTTGCTGTCTTTTTACACGACCCCTTTCCAAGGCTCTTCCCCAATAGGTATTAAATTTCCAAGACCAAACTCTCCTAAACAGTATGACTCTTTACACTGCAACTATTGTTTTCCTGGAGGACACCATGGTCCTCACCCAATAAAAGAGGGAAAGAGATTCACCATTATTGGAGCACCTACTAAGTGCCAACCACTGTCCCACTCTATATCTCCATTAATCCTCACCATAAACCTGAGCAGTAGCATTAATAGCCCCATTTCGCTGATGAGGAAACTGAGTCCCAGAGAGATAATGTGACTTGCACTGGGTCACTCAGCTATCTGGTGAGGGACGGAGCTGGGATGCAAACCCAAAATCATCTGGACCCCACAGTCATGCTTGTCATTTTTCACATCCCAGAGCTGTGCTGTCCAATATGGTAGCCACTAGCCACTCGTGGCCATGTAAACTTAAATGAATTCAAATTGAATAAATAAAATTCAATTCCTTGGTAGTACCAACCACATCTCAAGTACTCAATAGCCATACATGGCTGATGGCTACTGTATTGGACACCATCAAATATAGACTATTTCCATCACTGTGGAAAGATCTGTTGGATAGCGCTGCTCTAGGATGTCAGAGAAGAAAGGAAACTTGGCGATTTTACTCTTGCATGGGGAGCCAGCCATCTGCCGTTTGTCAACCCTGTAGGGAGTCCATCGGAAGTTATCTTCCCTGGGTGAGATCAAAATAAAATTATCCATGGGTTTCTGGGCTGCGTTTTGTCTTTCTCTTGGTTTGGGAGGAGACTGCAAGCTGGCTCTGCTCTGTCCCACCCATGGTAGGTGCCGGCAGATTCCTTTCCTCACTCCCCTTCTGCCCCAAACCCCCAGGTATCCAGTGCTCTCCTCTGTCACGGGGGACTCGTGATGCTCCTGGCCATTAAAATGGATGCCTTCACAGGATAAATCAGATGGGGACTGAGCAAAATTTCACGACACAGTGGGCTTCATTCCAGCTGGGTGGCCACTGGGTGACATGGTTGCTGCTGAGGAGAGGTGTCCTCACTGAGTGACAATGAGGAGAAGGAGGATGGACGGAGCTCCTTGGCAAAGGGATGTCTGGTTATAATGGGATTTTTTTCTTGCCTAACAACAGAACCCCTTTTTCTTACGTTCAAGGAATTCTCACTTTGTAAATGAAGGCAGGGTCTTCTCCCACCATAGAAGCCAAAAAGCCAGATGTTTGCCTTTATAGCTTCCACTGCAGGTGTGAGATGGACATATGAGTCAGACTTGACCAATCAAAGCTTGGGTTACAAAGAAGCTGGGACTGCAGGGAATCCTCATGGGGAGGGTGGGTGAGAATGATGCTGAGACAGTGCTCAAGGCCAGATGTCTGTGGTGAAAACTGGGCATCCGATGTCCCCACCAGACTAGCTCAGTAGTATGTGGTCTCACATGACCTGGCCTTGTCATTCCTGGACACTTCTAGAAATTTCCTGATGATTTTTGAACTTCTCATTTAATAAATTGTTTCTGCTATCATCAGCCAGGGTTGGTTACTGTTGCTTATAATGAAGCGACACAATGGCGCTCACGGAAATTAGATCAGATCGTTTCTAGGCTGGAGTTTGCTCTGGGGGAAGGGGTCTCTGCTGTGGTTCACATGATCTCTCCATATCAGGACCCCTTGTCCCAGCCCCACTGGCCTCTTTCCCCGCTGTTGCATTCTCACCATATCTCTTCTCACTCAAATGAGCAAATCTACAGAATTGGAGGTTGGAAGCCCTGCTCTGAATTGTCAAGACTTCCTCCATGTCCTGAGTCCCCTCTTCAGGATTTTGGAACTCAGAAAGTCCTTTCCCTATCTTTCTCCTGAAACAACTCTTCCTTGAGAAATAAATGCTTCAATGTCTAAGTTGGGTGGAAAATGGAAAAATACTGGTTAATATATCAAAGTGTTACCCTCCCATACTAGGATGACCAGCCATCCTGGTTTGCCCAGCTAAGGTTTTCTTGGGAGATGGGACTTCTGACTGATTCGAAAATAGGGAAAGTTCTGTGCAAACAAGGATGAATTGATCGCCCTACACTTCTACTAAATCTACACTACTACTACTAATCTATACAGTTTTATACAGCTTACTAAGGACAGAATCAAGACCAGACTCTCATCAACAGTGCCTTATAAAAGTTTTTTTCTTCCTGATAAGTGAAAAAAATTTCAACGTTATTTCAATTTTCATTTCCTTTAATATGAGTGAGTAGAGCATCTTTTCATATGTTTAAAAGCCATGTTTTCTATACCCTTTATCTGAACTAGCTGTTTATACCCCTTTATGTACCTGTTTTTTAAAATTTAAAGTAATAAAGACATCTAGTTAAACATGGTGTATTGATTGGCCTGGAATACATGACATGTATTTATTTTTTTCTCCTTGAATCCTGTTTATATGACAGTAAGAAATAAAAAATGTAGCAGCCCATAATGTGGATAGAACAGGAGGGAGACATTAGCAGTGCAGAGATTTCAGCAAACTTTTGGCAGACAGAGACAGAAGGGGAAGTACTAACTGACTTAACAGGAGGAGGAAGTTTTGACCAGTGTCTGCAGAGAGGAACACTGATGACTGAAAGGTGAGCCCAGAATCTTTCCATAGAAGAAATGGATGCTAAGGTTGAGGAAATCTCCCAGAGAGTAGAACAAAAAAGCCGAAAAGAGGGAAAATAAGAGAAAAACAATGAGAAAATTAGAAGCTCAGTCCATTAAATACAACTTCTAAGAGAAGTTCAAGACAGAAAGATTTGTTGATCATTTAGAAAAAAAAAATAATAGCTGCAAAGAAAACTAAGGAAAATGGAAAAAAAATCGAGGTAATTATCAATCTCAAAAAATACCAAAAGGTGTGGAAGAAATAAACATAAACACACACTATTTGGTTCAGTAGAAACAAAATTTGTAGTTATTATAGGGTAAACATGATTCATTGATTTAACTATATTGAATAATGCTGGGTAGGGAAGTAGGGTGGGTTAACAGGTGAAGGGAAGTAAATGAGGACCCAAGGGATGATTCAAAGTCAGGTATCTTAGTTGGGGCCAGCTAACTGCTATAGCAAAAAGCCTCCTCGTCTCAACAGCAGAGTCCAATAAAAGTTTATTTTCTTGTCCAGTTTGGGACAGCTGTCCTCTAAGGGGTGTCTCATTGATCCAGATTCCTTCCATCTTGCAACTCAGCCATCTCCTAGGGCCTTGGAGTCCTTCACTTTAAGGCAAAGTCCTTTAAAGTCCTTCACATTAAAGCAGATACAGTATGAACAATTATATGAGAAGTTTTTATGGGCTAGGCCTGAGCATGGCACATATTCACATTGAATTGGCCAGAACTTGGTCTGAACCACAGGTTAAGGCTGGGAAATGTAGTCTAGTTGTGTGTTCAGGAGCCAGAAAAAAAATGTGGGGTAGTAAGTAGCAATATCTACCACACTAGGCAAAAGTAGGGGCTGGGGGGTGGGGAAGAGCATCCCAGGGATTCATTCATTCAACACATATTTATTGAGCACCTACTATGGACCAAGAGTGGCAGATGTAACCATGAATAAAGGGATCCTGCTCTCAGGAGCTTCTGCATAGTGGGTAACAGCAGGTCAAGTTCTTGGGGGGAGCGGGTATGGAACCTGGCCTTCCAGGCCAATGGGGGTGGAACAGAGTTTTATTGATTTTGTAGAAAGTAGTAAGGGCTTTGGGTTTGACTTTAAAAGCAGTGGGAGTCCATTAAATGGTGTTAAGCAGAATGTGACACGATCTGTCTTATGTTTTAAAATGATCATTTTGGCCACCTTGTGGAAAATAGATTGACAGGTCAGGGCTGGACAAAAGAGTAGAAGCAGAGCACAGAGAAGGCAGGCAGGCTAGAGGTGAGGGGAGCTCTGCCTGGCCTGATGTGGTGGCCCTGGAGATGAAGAAAGGTGGATAGGAGAAATATTTGAGGAGTACTCTAAGGGACATGGTGACCGATTGGATGTGGGGGCCGGGTGGGGGGAGTGAAAGAGAGGGAAGGGACAGAAATGATTCCTAAATTTTTGGTTGAGTGACCGAGTGGGCCCTAAATGCGAGCTATCTCAGCAATTTGAGATGTGAAGGCGCTTTAGGAAAGGTCAAATGGCGCAACCAAGCCAGTGCGTTCCATTTTACAGATGGTGAAACCGAGGCACGAGATACTAGCAGGTGGTTGTCAGGCCATGTCGCGCTCGTCTCATATCCCCTTAGATGGGTGAAAGGACCGCAGGCTGCTGGATACCTACTAAGCGCCAATACCTGGCCCGGCCCTTCCCCGCCTGGCTCGCCCG
The DNA here is from genome assembly GCF_964374135.1 of Grampus griseus. Classification (NCBI taxonomy): domain Eukaryota; kingdom Metazoa; phylum Chordata; class Mammalia; order Artiodactyla; family Delphinidae; genus Grampus; species Grampus griseus. The sequence continues at coordinate 62,712,233 of NC_139008.1, forward strand.
GCTCTCCAGGTCCGCCGCTCGTGTCCCAATAAAGTTATTGAAATTGACACCGGTTGCTAAGGAAGTAGGTCGCCGAGCCGGGTTGCTAAGGAAGTGAGCGGCCTCGGTCTCTCCCCATCCGGGGCAGCGGGGAATGGCTGAGCCCACGGTTCGCAGCCGCTCCTGCCGCCGCTGCCGCCGCCGCCCGCGTTCGGCTCGGGCTGCAGGTGAGTCGGCGACGATGCGAACGACCGCCGGGCAGGGCCGATCCTTCCGCCGCCTGGGATCTTCCCGAAGGCCCGGGGCAGCACCACCGACTGGCTTTGCTGCTCCGGGAGCGGGAGCATCTTCTGCCTTGCCTCCTGGGCATCTTCAGGCAGTCCGGGCGACCTCGCCCCTCCTCCCCCGGGCAGGGGTGCGGCCCGACCCCCAGACCCGGCCGCGAGGGGTCGGAGTCTGGGACCCAGCTCGGGAGGGAGGCGGGGAAGCGAAAGCTTGGGGTCCAAACCTCGACGCTGCCCCTGGCTCGCTGTGTGACCTTGGACAAGTCCCTTCCCCTCTTGGCCTCAGTTGACCTTTTTGCACAATGGGGTCCTATCACTTGCTGCTCAGAGTGGTTAAGATTATGAGAGGTGTATGTTGAAAGTGCCCTAAATGGGGAGGAGAAGGACCGAGAGTCCAACTTTAAGTCCGAGTGTCTGAATTTGAGACTTTGCATCTACACTTAGGAACTGTGTGGCCTTGGGCAAGTTAATCTCCTTGAGCCTTCTTTTCTTTATCTGTAAAATGCGTTAATGAACCAGTGTGGGAATCCAGTAAGATGGGTATGTCAAGTAGCTTGGCACATAGTAAGTGCTCAGCAAGCTATTATGAGGCATGAAGGGTGGTTTGGGTAAGGCTTCCTGGAGGAGTTGACTTTGAGACAGGTAGGATTTAGGTGTGTAGTTCACCAGCTCATTGGATATTCCTCCCCCTGTTGACATCCCCCCCACCCTCAGTTTTACTTCTCCATTCTGCCCAGAGAAAGGGAGGTGGTGTGGACTTCTGCAAAGTAGTCCTGGTGGGGGAAACCCTGGGGTCAAGTCCTTGTAGTTGTTTGAGGTTATGGTTTTATTTTCTACTTAGGCCTTGTTGACCCTTCCAGAAGACAAAGAGTTATCTTTATGTCTTTGGAGAAGGGCTTGAAACAGTAATAGCTATTTACAAGTCTGGTTGGCCCTTGAACAACACAGGTTTGAACTGTGTGGATGTGGATTTTTTTTTCAAGGAAGGTATGTACTTCACCTTTATATATAATGGACTTGAGCATCCGTGGATTTTGGTATCCAAGGGGGCTCCTGGAATCCCCTACAAATACTGAGGGTCAACTGTATATGATTAAGGAGCACTTTTCAGGTATATTATCTCATTTAATCTTCACATAGACTTTGCCAGGTAGGTGGTGATGTCATCCCCATTTCGAAGATGAGGAAACTGAGGCTAAGAAAAGTGAATGACTTGCCTAAGAATTTTATACCTATTAAGTGATGGAGCTGGACACATTTCCAGGTAAATCCTGTATTTTCTTCCCTGTACCCTGATATCTCTGATTTCTCAGCAGTAGCTGTTACAAAGCCACAAGGGTCTTCTTTTGTTCCTTCTGACTGCTTTGGCTAGAGGCTTTTCTTCCACTGGCAAGGAAACAAGATCTTACATAAAGCTTCATTTAAATAGATACCATCCAAAGTGGGGACCTCAAAACAAAGTTGGAATGTTTACAAGGGGCTTTTCTGTCCCCATGCCCCCTCCTCTTTAAAGTGAGAGGAGTAGGCTGGCTGGTAGGCCCTTTTGGTGCTATTGTACAATTCTGATTGCATGCTGGTGGTTTAAAAGCATGGAATCAGGCTGCCTGGGTTCAAATCTTGACTCTGCCACTTCCAAGCTGCATGCCACTGAGTAATTTTACTTCACCTCTTTGTGCTATAGTTTCATTATTTGTAAAAGGGAGATAATAATAGTATCCACTATATATAGCTGTTATGAGGATTTATTTGCACCTAATACATGTAAAGTGCCTGGCATGTTTGGTAAACATTATTGTTATTTGGGCTTAACATAGCACCTGTATTATACTTTATATTCTATTTATGATTGGTGAATGAATAAATTAAAGCATGTGCTGACGATACCAGGTCTGTCAACCTCACAGGGTCATTGCATGCATGAAACAGTAGCTGTCATAGTATTATATAAATGTCATAAATGTCAGTATTACAGAGTTGCCCCAGGAACCTGTAATCCCATGCCAGAATGGGTTGCAAAGAAAAATGAAAGCTGATGATAGGATACCAGGTTTGGTAGTCCGACCCATAGTTCAGTAAATGTTTACTAAGTCCCTTTATGCCAAGCACAGTGGGGCATGTGGAGATCAGCCCCAACTCCACATTCTTCAAGGACCTCAGAGCTTAATTTGCATATTACTAGCTTTTTTTTTTTTTTTTTTTGTGGTACGCGGACCTCTCACTGCTGTGGCCTCTCCCATTGCGGGGCACAGGCTCCGGACGCGCAGGCCCAGCGGCCATGACTCACGGGCCCAGCCGCTCTGCGGCATGTGGGATCTTCCCGGACCGGGACACGAACCCATGTCCCCTGCATCGGCAGGCGGACTCCCAACCACCGCGCCACCAGGGAAGCCCTATTACTAGCATTTGAAATGAATTTGATGTCTTTAAATGAATCCATATCTTGTGTTTGCCCTCCTCAGAGTAAAGCATCTCTTGTGTCCTCATGCTTCTGTTGGGTGCCTGGGCTAGAAGCCTTGGCTTGCTCTCTAAGTCCTTTCATCCACTGATTTATGGGTCCCTAAGAAAGAGCATTCTCTTATGCTGGCTAATAATACAGTGCTCTCTTTATGGTGTCTTAATGGTTTACAAAAATGCTTAAGGGCTTCCCTGGTGGCGCAGTGGTTGAGAGTCTGCCTGCTGATGCAGGGGACACGGATTCATGCTCCGGTCCGGGAAGATCCCACATGCCGCGGAGCGGCTGGGCCCGTGAGCCATGGCCGCTGAGCCTGCGCGCCCGGAGCCTGTGCTCCGCCACGGGAGAGGCCACAACAGTGAGAGGCCCACGTAACGCAAAAAAAAAAGATGCTTAAACGTGTCTTCACTCACTTAGTCTATCGGTAACCCTGCAAGGAAGGGAGGGTGCAGATTGAGATTCCCATTTTACAGTCAAGAGACCTGAGGTAAGAGAGGCCAGGCTGCTGGTAGGTGGCCCATTTCACACTGACCTCCAGGCGTTCTGACTCCAAGTTCAGTGCTTTTACCTCTACTGCCTCAGTTTCATTCATTCAGCATTTGCTGAACACCTGGTATGTGTCAGGCCCAGTTCTAGCCTAGGGATGTGATGGTAGAGAGGTAGGTGAGGTCCTTGCTCTCGTGCAGCTTCCATTCTAGTGGCAGCGGCGGAAAAATAGACCAATAAATGAACAAGGTCACTTGGATGGAAATAAGTACTGTGCAAACAATAAAACAGTGATGTGATGGAGAGTGACTTCCCCATGGGGATGCTGCCAATTAATTGGGTGGTCTGAGAAGGCCACTCTGAGGGGGTGACATTTTTGCTGAGACTTGCTGCCAGAAAGGGGCCAAACATTTGAGAATATGGCAGAAGGAACAGCAAAAGTAAAGGCTCTCAGGTGGGAATAAGCTTAGTAAGTTCTGGGAACTGAAAGAAGGCTCAGAGCAGCTGGAGCAGGTGGGCTGGGGCGCGGGGAGGGGAGAATGGTGAGATGGCCAAGTGGGGGCTGGGCTGGGGGTGAGGCCTCAAGTCATCTAGGGCCTGTGGACTAGAGTGAGGAGGTGGGACTTTATTCCAAAAGCAATGGGAAGGCTTTGAAGGCTTTAAGAAGGGGAGTGATGTGATCTGTTTTTTGTTTTTTAAAAACATCACTTTGGCCCCTGTGGCCAGTGAATTTTAAGGGGTGTAAGAATGGCAGGCAGGAGGGTAGTTAGGAGGCCAGGTGAAAGGTGATGGCGGCTTTCTAGGGTGGTGACGGTGGAGATGGTACAGGAGGATGGATTGGGGATGTGTCATGGAGGTGAAGCCAGCAGGATGGTGGTTGAGGGGAAGGGCTAGAGGAATCGGAGGCGTCTCTTGGGTTTGGCCTGCTCAATTAGGTAGATGTTGATGGTGCCACCTGCCTCTAAAATGATGAGAGAACTTTTTGGTAAGGTGCCCTGTGTGGAAGAATTAGCTCTGGTTCCCTGTGAACCCTTGAAGGAGAGGCACAGGTGTAAACATCATACTTACAGCCTCTGGGGAGGAGATCCCTGCTTATACTGCAGGAAGATAGCCAGGTACATCTTTTTGAAGCCTCCACCTTGGACATCCGGAAGCCCTGCTTTTCTCGAAGTCTGGCTCTTTGCCAGCTAGTGGAGTGGCAGGTGTGGGCTCTGCCAGGGCAGTGCCCATCTGTCTCATGCTGTTGGCATTGCTGTCCTGACTTGAGATCTTGGCTGATGAAAGCTGGGAGGAGGCTGGCCATCTCTGCGAGAGAGAATGGAATCACTCTTGAAGCTTAGTGCCTCAAATGGCCACACTCTCCCTGCCAAAGTGGTTCTTTCTTGGCCATCGAATGACATTTCTAAAGTTTCAGAGCTTTTGATTTGGGAATCCCTGGAGAAGCTGTTGTGTTCTTGCTAGAATTCTAGCAAGGGAATTCGAGCCTTCTTTTACCGTATGCTAATAATTGCCCCTGTAAGTTTAGGTTTCACAATGTTGTAAATTCAACATTGCGAATAGCAAGACTGATAATCCTACCACCTCTGCTTGGGTAGCTTTGTTTGCAGTTTAGGACGCTCTTTCCTGTGCATTCTTGTGTACTAACGTTCAGTCAGTTGAGATCACATGGCATATGTATTATCCCCAGTTTACAGATGAAGCATTGAGCTACTGAGGGGTCATTCATTTTGGTCAGTCATATGAAGCACCGGTAGGTGCTGGGTTCGGTAGATCCTTGCCACTCCAAGTGTGTTCTGCATGACTGAGGCACCCGTGTGCCCTGAGAGCTTGTTAGAAGTGCAGAGTCTAAGTCTAGATACAATAAGCCAGTCTGCATTCTACCAAGACCCCCGGGTGTTTCCTGAGTACATTAAAGCTTGAGATGTACTCCTTTGTTAATAAGTAGCAAAACTAGGACTTGCCAAAGATAGTGATAATAAAAGTACAGGCTTACCTTTTTTTATGTGGTTCACAAGTACTGCATTTTTTTTTTACAATTTGAAGGTTTATGGCAACTCTGCGTTGTCAGATGATGCATTTTTTAGCAATAAAGTATTTTTTAATTAGTGTACATTAATTAATGTACACTGTTTCTTTAGACATAATACTCTTGCACACTCAGTAGACTACAGTGTAGTGTAAACATTACTTATATATGCGCTGGGAAACCAAAAAATTTGTGTGACCTGCTTTATTGCAAGATTTGCTTTATTATGGTGGTCTGGCACCAAACCTGCAGTATCTCCGAGGTCTACCTGTAATAGAAATAGCTAACATTTATTGAGCCAAGTGCTGTTTTCAGCACTTTACACATGTCGTCTCATTTAGTCCTCACAGCAACCCTGTAACATGAGGACTGTTATGAATCCCATTTTCCGGAAAAGGAAAGTAGAGGCACAGAAAAGTCAAATAACTTACCCAGGTCTGATTCCAAGTCCATTGCTCTTCCTACCACTCACTTGTTCATCTGTTTTTCAGGTGGGCAGTACATCCCTGACGTCTTGTCAAAAGCCTTTCTTTCTCTTCTGTATCTGGGTAAATAACTTTAAAGCCTGATGAAGAAAACTGACTTCATAGAATGTTTGAAGAAATCAGGGGAAAAACCCTTGAGGTATTTTAACATAACCATGGGTGTCAGTTACTTCACTGATAGGCAACAAATAGATAATCTGATTTGTGAGATAGGCTACCTCTCATCCTTCTTAGCTCTAACTCAGGGCTGAAACATGAAGCGGGTAGGAACTGAGAGCTTGTATTCTGAGTCATTCGGCCCTGAACTGTTTCTTGATTCTGGTGATAACATCTGCACCCGTGAGGAGAGGGTGGCTAAAGCCCTATGCCACTGCTGACTAATTGCAAAAGATTCCGTTTTTTTTTCTTTTCTTTTCTTAATGTAATGTTTTTATTGAAGGATAAGATACAGGCAGAAAAATTAGATGATTGTAACTGTATAGTTTGTTGAATTTTCATAAAATGAACTCACCCATGATACCACCACCCAGATCAAGATATAGAACATTACCAGCACTCCAGAAGCCTTCCTTACCTCCCTCCAGAAGGGTGACCACTACCCTATCTTCTGTCACCAAAGAATATTTTTACCCATTTTTTAATCTGTAAAAGATTCAATTTTGTCAAGCCTCAGTTTTCCCTGTCTGCCATGTGGGCTCATTATTTTCCCTTCAACATCCCTTATCTCTGCAGTCTTAGAAAGATTTCTTGGTCAAGGCCTGTGCCACCACAGGAAATTCTGGTGTGAAAAGGCAGTGGGATCTGGGTGGAGACGTGAATTTTAATAGCAATTCTGCCACTTGCTATGTGACCCAAGGCAAGTAACTCAGCCTCTCTGGCCCTCAGTGTCTGTATAGGCAAAATAAGGACGTGGGATAATCTTCCAAGGCTCTTGCAGCGCTGCCTGAAAGACAGCTTTGGGTTGGGTAATATTTTCCTCTTCCTTGGTGACTTCATGCAGGGCTTTCTCCCAGCCTTCCAGGGTGGGGCTTTTAGAGCTGTTTCTTGGCAGTCAGAGATCATTGCAATCAGCTCATCTTATCAGCATCACACATCTGCATTGCAGCTTGGGATGTTCTTGTTTAAGGCTTCAGTTAATCTTGGTGACACGTTGTGTCTCCTCGCTTTGTCACACTGATAGCAGACACTGAGCTCTTCACACACAGGCAGATCTATCTTTTTAGAATGCTGATTTATTTAAATCATAGTTTGCATTAGAGAGCACCAGTGATAATTGTGGTGGGTGTGGTTTTATTTTTAAGTTTTTGGCAAGATATTTGCAGCAGTTGCATTTTGTCATATTTGAACATAGTGTATAAATGGAAGTGAGTCCAAGTGAAATAGAGATTGTAGTAGACTACTGGGAGCTGAGACTGGACATGCTGTTACCCACTCTGGGGTTCTTAACATCCCTTTCAGCAGTGGTTTCAGGAAGGGCTTGCTTTGGGGCTTTTGTGTGTGACATAAATTACACAGAAACTAAAGCTCATAGTACTGTCTCCAGCAGCTTAGGGGACTGCAGTAACCATTATTTTATAACACATTTCAGTAACCTAAGCAAAGAAATCTAGCTAGTAAATCATAAAAGATTCCATCCAGGTAAGACAAAATGTCAGCTCAAGTTACTTAAGATAACAGCAAGAAGATAGTTCTTGGTGGAAATAGTTACTGGTTTTGCACGGTCTGCAATAGCAGGTCAGATTCTAGCCTAAGAAATATATAGTATTTTTCCCTCCTTACTTCTTCAATTGCCAGCATTTTTTAATAGAATTTTTTTAAAATTATAAAAATAATTTCCATTGAGGAAAACCCTGAAAAGATTAAATAAGATTCACTCAGAAATAACTACTGTTAAAACATCTTACTGTCCAAAGGAAAATATATTCCTAAATGTATTTTATCTCATGAATGTGCAGTTCTTACCTGTTTGCCCAGTCGTTGTCATTTAGGCAGGTTTCAATACTTAAATGCTATGAATAATGCTACAGAGAACATCTTGAAGATTATCTTTGCATAAACTTTTTTTTCTTTGCATAAACTTTTGTCTACATTTCTGATGATTTCTTTAAACTAGATCCTTTCATTGTTAAAAAATTTTAATTATAAAGGCAGCCTCCTTAAATAATGTTTTTAACAAGGTAGTGTCTAAATACAGTTGAAAAGGTAGACATTAGTGCAGTTTGGTGGAGAGGGATTACCTGTGCAAAGGGTATCCTGACTCAGTTTCAGCTTGTTTGTCCACTTGCATAGCTATCTTTTTAGGTAGTTGCTCTCAAAGTGTATCTCCCATTTTGCATTTGGAAATGTTCATGTAACATTTCATAACCATTTTCCCATGTTTAGTAATTATGAGCTAGTAAACTTTCCCTAGCATTGGGCATTGACGTTGTTTCTGGCTTTTTATAATCACATATAGTGCTGTAGTGAATATCTTTGCTTCCCTCTCAGCCTCATAAGAGAACAATTCTAAATAAATTAGTTTGCGGAAAGTTAGAACTTTAAAAAGTTGAAAAGGAGAACTGTACATTTTCCTTCTTAAAATTTGATTAGGACCCTAAAAATATCTTCAAAAAAAAAAAAAGCTTTATTGAGGTATAATTCACAAGCCATAAGGTATCTTTTCATAGTTTTTGTCGCCTTCTTTGCTGCTGCTTCTTAATCTGTTTTTCTTTTTGATACAGAATTCCCTATGAGTAGGACCCAGAACCTGAGCCTTTAACATTTAAACCCTTCATTCTATGAACAGACTGTTGGCTGGTGACATTAACCAGGAATATTGTATGTACATGATCAGTTTTGTGCACTGAATGAGCTGTGAGAGCATGTCATTATGGAATTGGACAGTGAACCATGACGGTTCTGGTGGACTTTAGGCAGGAGATTTTTTTTAATGTATTTAACTCGTTATATTACTGAAACAAATTCTGTGATTTATGGGACATTCTGCTTGATCAACTTTGGGAACTGTTTACGATAAAGGTAGCATATGTGGGCAGTTTCTCCAACATTCATGTACACACCAATCACCAGGGATCTTGATAACGGGACTCTGATTTGGGGACATGGATGGCCTTAGATTCCGGAGCTAAACCAGGTGGAACAGAAGATTTTAGTTGACACTCAGACACAACATCCTAAATTATGTTGAACGACACGGTGAGAGTTATTCCCTTTGAAACTCTTTTGGTTCTTTTGACTATGTCAAGGAGAGTATTTGTTTGGTTCCAGTCTTTCTTAACACGTGCTAAACTGGCTTTCTTAGTTTCTTTTTTTTTTTAATACATCTTTATTGGAGTATAATTGCTTCGCAATACTGTGTTAGTTTCTGTTAGACAACAAAGTGAATCAGCCATATGCATACATATTTCCCCATATCCACTCCCTCTTGAGCCTTCCTCCCACCCTCCCTATCTCACCCTTCTACTGGCTTTCTAACCAAGAGAGATCAGGCCTCTGGCCCTAGGTAAGCTACAGTATCTAGTTCGAATTTAGTAACATGGTTGTTTGTCTTCATTTTCAGTTACCTTCTATTTACAACAAGTGATACTGGTTTTCCATTCATGGTAGTCATACGAAGTTTCTGTTAAAAAGAAATTTGGGAGTTCCCTGGTGGCCTAGTTGTTAGGATTCTGGGCTTTCACTGTTGTGGCCTGGCTTCAGTCCCTGGTCAGGGAACTGAGATCCTGCAAGCCGTGCATGGCCAAAAAAATAAATTAAAAAAAAAAAAAGTGTTAAAGTAGATTTAAAGCAAAATCTTAACTAAATAATGGTACAGGTGGTGTGTGGATATGGCAGAAATTGTGAAGAGACAATCAGATGACTGACATTTAGGACACGCTGGTGTGGAAAAACGCCATGAACTTCGGAGCCCGGTAGCCCTGGTTTCTGCTTACTTTGCTGCTGATTAACTCAGTCTGCCATGTTGCTTCTCTCTCCAAGTCTCAGGTTTTTTTCTCCTGTAAATTGGGTCAGGGCAGAAGCACCTCTTGTGGGCCAGGCCTTGTCATGCTTGTCCTCCTCTAATCCTCACACAGCCGCAAGGAGCAGGGCATTTGTGGTAGTCCCATTTTGCAGAGGAGGATATAGGCTTAGCTGGTTGAAGGAACTTGCCTGGACTCCCAGAGCTGGGAATGGTTGGGCTGGGTTTCATTCCCAGGTGTGTCTGAATCTCTTTTTTGTTATTCCAGGCCACCTCCCTCTTTTAAATGTAGAATTTGCTGTGGCTCTCTACCCAGCTGCAGGGCAGTCTGATTAAAAGGACAAGTCATTGAGTACACCTGTGATCTCACGAGAGATGAGAGGTGCTAGTAGCCCAGATGTCTGTGGACAGATCAATGGATAAAGATAATGTGGTATATACACACAATAGGTTGTTATTTAGCCTTATAAAAAAAAGAGATCTTGTCACATGCTACACAACATGGATGAACCCTGAGGTAGAATGGTGGTTTCCAGGGGTTGGGGAGACAGGGAAATGGGAAGTTGCCATTTGATAGGTATGGAGTTTCAGTTTAGCAAGATGAAAAAGTTCTAGAGATCTGTCACACAACAATGTGAATATCGTTGTCATTACTGAACTGTACACTTAAAAACGGTTAAGAGGGTACATTTTATATTATGTGGGGTTTTTTTAACCACAATTAAAATTTTCTTAAAAGTTAAAAGGCATTGGTCAGAGGGCAATCTTTTTTTTCCCCCCCCCCATCTTGGAAACTTTCAAGCATACATAAAAATGGAATAGTGTAATGAACCATGGACCCATTACCCAGCTCCAGCAGTTAGCAGCACATGGCAGTTCTGTCTCACTTATAACCTCTTACTCATCCCACCCCACCTCACCTCTGATTATTTTGGTCCCAGTCAGCATATAGCTTTATATGCTAGTGGGAAGCAGCCGCATAGCACAGGGAGATCAGCTCGGTGCTTCATGACCACCTAGAGGGGTGGGACAGAGAGGGTGGGAGGGAGATGCAAGAGGGAGGGGATATGGGGATATATGTATACATACAGCTGATTCACTTTGTTATATAGCAGAAACTAATACAACAATGTAAAGCAATTATACTCCAATAAAGATGTTAAAAAAAAACTTTATACGAAAATGCTTTTGTGTGTGTCTCTAAGAGTAAGAACCTTCTTTAAAAAATACCATTTCCACACCTAAAAATGTAACAATAATTCCTTAACATTCCTTAATGTTCAAATTTCCTTGATGGTCTCATACATTTTTAACAATCGGTGTGTTTGAATCAAGATCCAAAAAAGGGCCCTACTCAAGGGCCAAATGTTGTATTTGGTTGATTAAGTCTCTGACATCAGAGTGTAAATGTTTAGCAGAGAAACAGTTTCATTTCTTTCCTGGATCAGTACATGGAATGAGAAGTTCCTGACAGGCAGGTTCTTCCAGCTTCATAGCTTCGTGGTGGTTCAGAGCACGAGCCCCGGACATTGGGGTTGTGTGGGCAGTCGGTGCACTGTTGGTGGGAGGATAAATGGTACAGCCTGGGAAGTGGGTAGGATGGTGCCCTCTGTCAAAAAGGAACATGTGTAGTGTTTACACATCCAGGAATAACTCCTACGAAGGACCCTCGTGTGTAGCTAAAGGTATATGTTTAGGATATTCACTGCAGCATTGTTTGCACTAGCAAAGACCAGAAACTATCAGAGGTTCCCTCAGCAGGGGGCTAATCAAATACATTATAAGAGAACTGTACCATGGCATTTAGGCAGCTACTTAAAAGGTGGGGATGGGGGTGGGGGTGGGGGGGCCCCAAGATCTACAAAGTAAGATAGAGAATGGTGATACTATACTTAAACTTGAGTTTAAAAACAAAAAACAAGGTAGGGAAGCAATATAGATACGTTAATGCTTGCATATGCTTCGAGTATCTCCCCAGGGGTAGGGGGAAGATTTACCTGTTCACTGTATGTACAACTTGAATTGTTTTAATCTATTCATATATTAATACACATGTGTATACGCATGTGCGTGTGTTTGTGTGTTTAAAATAAGTTTAAATTAGGGTCTTTTAATAAGACAAACCTGGTTTTGAATTCTGACTGTTCCATTTAATTGCTGTGTGACCTTGAGCCAGTTAATTTCTCTGAGCCTCCCATCCTTATTTTTAAAATAAGGCTAATACTATTCCTCATAAGGTGATTTTGAGGATTAGAAGAGGAATATACATTAAGTTCCTAATGTACTATGAGCTGTGACTATTGAATACAGCAAAGCCCCAGACCCACATTGATTCTGAATTAGCGTCCTCTAGACTTGAATATATATATATATATTTTTAAATAAATTTATTTATTTTTTAAATTTATTTTTGGCTGGGTTTGGTCTTCATTGCGGCGCACGGGCTTTTCCTAGTTGCGGCGAGTGGGGGCTACTCTCCCTTGCGGTGCGCTGGCTTCTCATTGTGGTGGCTTCTCTTGTTGCAGAGCTCCGGCTCTAGGTGCGTGGGCTTCAGTAGTTGTGGCACCTGGGCTCAGTAGTTGTGGCTCTTGGGCTCAGTAATTGTGGCTCAAGCTCTGGAGTGCAGGCTCAGTAGCTGTGGCGCACGGGCTTAGTTGCTCCGCAGCATGTGGGATCTTCCTGGATCAGGGCTCGAACCTGTGTCCCCTGCATTGGCAGGCAGATTCTTAACCACTGAGCCACCAGGGATCCCTGAATATATTTTTTATGAATGTATGTTATGAATGTTTCGCAAAATAGGATTTCTTTGCCTCTTTTTCCCCCTTATCAGTTAAATGCTTTCTTTGTTAGCCTGTTGGGGTCATCAAGTGACAGGGAGTGCTTGGCGCCAATTTGAATTCAGAGCAGGCGTTTAGTTGTTCATGTTTCTTATCCGTGACCTTTCTAGGTTTCTTTCCAGATAAGTAGCCTGTCTTCCTAAGATGTGTAAGCTGAAACCAAGTTACTAGACTTTTTTCCCCAAAGAAAAAATAGCTTTATTGCCATCCCCCTGCTTGATTGTAAGAAACAAACTACATGCACCTGTGAAGAAGGCCAAAGAAAGCAAAAACAATCACTTGCAAGCTCACCCCCCAGAGATCAATATTGTTTGCCTTTCTTGAGTGTTTATTAAACATCTTGCACTAGGCTAACCATTTAACATTTATTAGCTTACTTAATAATCCTTAGAACAGTTCTTTATGGTAGGTGTTGTTATTAATCCCATTTTGTAGAAGAAACTATGACTTAATGTAACTTTCTCAAGATTTTATAGCTAAGTGGCAGAGCAGAAATTCAAATGCTGACGCGTTGAATACTAAAGTTCATGCTTTGAATCATGACTTTACACTGTCTCATTCACAACTTTCTCTGCACTTGTGCATGTACACATGTAAACATAAATCACATCATAGTAAGTCTTCTGTTTGGTAGCCTGCTTTTTTAATATAAATTTATTTTATTTTATTTTATTTATTTTTGGCTGCGTTGGGTCTTCGTTGCCGCGCGAGGGCTTTCTCTAGTTGCAGCGAGCAGGGGCTACTCTTTGTTGTGGTGTGCAGGCTTCTCATTGCAGTGGCTTCTCTTGTTGCAAAGCACAGGCTCTGGGCAGGCAGGCTTCAGTAGTTGGGTCATGCGGGCTCAGTAGTTGTGGCTCGAAGGCTCTAGAGCGCAGGCTCAGTAGTTGTGGCACATGGGCTTAGTTGCTTCGCGGCATGTGGGATCTTCCCAGACCAGGGATTGAACCCTGCATTGGCAGGCAGATTCTTAACCACTGCACCACCAGAGAAGTCCCTGGTAGCCGCTTTTTTTCACTCAACAAAATGTCATGAACATCTTCCCATGTGTAAATACTTAGAAGTATATTGCCATTCTTTTTTTTTTAATAAGTTTATTTATTTCATTTATTTTATTTTTGGCTGCGTTGGGTCTTCGTTGTTGCGTGCGGGCTTTCTCTACTTGCAGTGGACGGGGGCTACTCGTCGTTGCGGTGCGTGGGCTTCTCATCGTGGTGGCTTCTTTTGTTACAGAGCGCAGGCTCTAGGCGCACGGGCTTAGCTGCTCCGCGGCATGTGGGATCTAGCTGCTCCGCGGCATGTGGGATCTTCCTGAACCAGGGCTCGAACCCATGTCCCCTGCATTGGCAGGCGGATTCTTAACCACTGCGCCACCAGGGAAGCCCTATATTGCCATTCTTAATGACTGCATAATTTCCCATTGTAGAGATGTGTCATAATCTAACCAATCCCTTATCAATGAGTATTTAAGTGGTTAGAGATGCTGCTGAGATAAGCATAAAGGTGTAAGTACATCTTCCACATGTATTCAGTTATTCACTGAAGGCCTTAAAATAGTTCCAAGAAATGGAGTTGCTGTTTCAAGGGAGTATTACATTTTGAGTGTTGCGTTTCAGTGTTTTGATGTTGACTGCTCAGATGCCCTCGAATAGTATGTGCCGGTTTAAGAGTCTGTGGCTCTCATATGTACTGTAAGAGACAGTTTGAAAGTGTTTAGACCGTTCACACAACTGTTTGGCTTACAAAAAACAGATGACCTGTGTTGATAAACAGTGCCTGTTATTACACTATATTACACTAAAATAAATATATTTTATTTATTTTTTGATGTGGACCATTTTTAAAGTGTTTATTGAATTTGTTACAGTATTGCTTCTGTTTTATGTTTTGGTTTTTTGGCTGTGAGGCATGTAGGATCTTAGCTCCCCAGCCAGGGATCGAACCCACACCCCCTACATTGGAAGGCGAAGTCTAAACCACTGGACCCCCAGGGAAGTCCCCAGAATATATTTTATTAGTCTGTTATTTTGACATCTTTGCTCTGAATGCCTTTTATGGCTGAGGCTATGTGACATGCTACATTGACATTAGGAAGTTAAGGATTTCCATTGCTGTAGACCTCATAGAAGCTCTTTTATGAAGCTTTACCATGAAGTTAAGACAAATAGTTTTACAACTAGGACCCTTTGTTCATCAGTTAAAACATTTTATTACATTATATTCATGGTGGATAGATGAAAAGAGAAAAATGAGTTTTAACACCTGGATGTAGTTAATTTTACAGATTTTTTCCATCTTTTTTTCTCCCCTAATTTGATTTTTCTGACTAGGTAATATATTTACATGATTCAAGAGGTATAAAAGGATTATACACTGCAAAGCCTCCCTTATACTCTTGGCCTTCAGCCACCCAGCTCTTTTCCCTACAGGCAGCCAGTGTTGTTATCTGGCTCTTGCATATCCCTTCAGATATATTTTATGTAAATAGAAGCAAATATAGGACTAGTCCCTCAACACACATTCCATGTCCTTTTAAAAGTTCTCCAGACAGTGATGTTATTTTTTCAACTGGAGATGAATAATCTTGTTCTGAAAATTGTGTAATTCACATTTTGATAGCTGACCGTCATGGGAACCAAAGACCCAGAGTTGGAATTGCTCTCTTGGTGTTGGTTCAGGGTTTGCAGACAAGGAGTCCTGATACTTCAAAACAATTAGCAACAGTTGAGAAAGAACGTAGTGTTGATGGTGATGAGTTGGATACGGAGTAGAAACAGCTGCTTCCCCTAGAGAAACCTGCCCAGGGACTTGGTTTGGGCTGGTTAATAGGGAGTCACTTTTATCTTCTTGCCTGAGTGTTGCTGCTTTCCTGATGGCCCCTGTGATCCGTAGTTTGGGCTGCCTTTCAGACACTCTGAGTCCTTGAGCTCTAGGCCAGGCAGTTGGCAGGTGGTTGCTCGGTCAGATCTTAGAGGACGTTGCATTGGAGTGCAGTGATTAAAGATGCATTAGTATGTGCTTTGTGTGACCGCACATTGCTCCTCCTTGCAGGGATGTTTCTGGTGAATTGCCAGACCTTTATTTTTTCCCATTTGAAGATACCACATGCTTGTTACAGAAAATTTGAAAAATACAGAAATGTCGAAGGAGCAGGGGAAATCACCTATATGTAGTCCCATCACACAAAGTGGACCACTATTAATGTTTTGATGTGTATCTTATTTTTATACAATTGTGATTGCATGCATTCAATTTTGTAAACTGCTTTTTCATTTATTCTAAGCATATTCCATGTCATTACAGAGCCTTGGTAAATGTCATTTTAAAACATGGACTAGGACTTCCCTGGTGGTCCAGTGGTTAAGACTCCACGCTCCCAATGCAGGGGGCCCGGGTTTGATCCCTGGTCAGGGAACTAGATCCCACATGCATGCCGCCACAAAGATCCCTCGTGCCACAACTAAGACCCAGCACATCCAAATAAATAAATAAATATTGAAAAGAAAAAAAAAGAGATGGACTAACATGGCAGGCCTTTCTCAATTAGATCATGTATACATGAATTTGGTCATGGACAGGGATGCCTACAGGAGCCAGGCAGGCAGTATAAATGAGCAGAGCATGCTGGGTGTGAGACAGTAGGGAGTGTGGGCTGGGGAGGATTGGGTGGCCAGGCCCATTAGAGGGGCAGCCGTCACTCAGTTCCCATTGCTGCCACTTGGGGCCTGGGCTGTCAGATATTCCCATTATTCCAGAGAAGCAGAAAATCTGGTTTTTCTGTTTCAATGTGAAATTGCTGGTTTTCTTTTTCTTTTCTTTTTTGAGAAATCTTAAACATTCAGAGAAAAATATAGGAAACAGAATTGATAATTATTAACATTTTCTCTTATTTGCTTCAAGTCTCATTCCCTGTTTCTTTGTTTAGGAGAAATGATAAAATATTACAGATAAAATTGAAAAATTCGTCACATTTCTTGTCCCATTCTTAACATTTCACCCTGCCCAACTTGGACAGCCACTATCATAAATTGTTGTATATCCTTCTACCCATTTGGGGGAATACTTACGTATACGTTAATGCAAATCCATGAGCACCATATTGTTTTCTAAGTTTTTAGTCATAATCATCACTCTGCAGCTTGCTTTTCCACTCAACCTATTTATTTATCCATGTAAATATATATAACTCTAATTCAGGGTTGGCACACTTTTTTTGTGAAAGATCAGGTGGTAAATATTTTATGTTCTGTGGGCCATACTGTCTGCTGCAGCTACTCAGCTGTGCTATTTTTTTTTTTTTCTTTTTTTGCGGTACGCGGGCCTCTCACTGTTGTGGCCTCTCCCGTTGCGGAGCACAGGCTCCGGACGCGCACGCTTAGCGGCCATGGCTCACGGGCCCAGCCGCTCCAGGGCATGTGGGATCTTCCCGGACCAGGGCACGAACCCGTGTCCCCTGCATCAGCAGGTGGACTCTCAACCACTGCGCCACCAGGGAAGCCCTCAGCTGTGCTATTTTATAGCTAAAGCAGCCATAGATGATATGTAAACAAAGGGGTATGGTTGTGTTCCAATAAAACTTTATTTACTAAAACAGGCTATGGACTGGATTTGGCCTGTGGGCTGTCATTTGCTGACCCCTGCTCTAATTTATTACTTTGAACTGCTGAATAGTATACTATCTGTAATGTGAGTATACCATATTTTATTTTTCAGTTCCTCTGTAAATGGATGGTTGTTTCCAGTTTTCTATTATTTTAACAGTGCTGCAGGAAGCACCCTTGTCTGTGTTTCCTTGTGCACAGGTGCAAAGGTTTTTCACCAGGACATACACAAATATAGACGTGGAATTGCTGGGGTTTTGTTTTTTGTTTTTAACAACACCGCTCTCTTTTTTTAAATTTATTTATGGCTGCATTGCATCTTCGTTGCTGCATGCGGGCTTTCTCTAGTTGGGGCAGAGGGGGCAGGTAGAATGTGATCAGTCTGTGACCTCTGTTCTAGAATCTCTATAGGAAGCCAGTAGTTACTAAGCATCCAGTCTGCACCTGGTTCTAGAATTTGAGGTGGACTCCATGACAGCTAGCAAGGGTGAGAGAGCGTGAATCCAATCATGTAAGTTTCTTTTTTTAATAAAATTATTTATTTATTTTTGGCTGTGTTGGGTCTTTGTTGCTGCACGCAGGCCTTCTCCAGTTGCAGCAAGTGGGGGCTACTCTTCACTGCAGTGCGTGGGCTTGTTGTTGCGGTGGCCTCTCCCGTTGTGGAGTAGGGGCTCTAGGTGCGTGGGCTCAGTAGTGTGGCTCGCAGGCTCTAGGTGTGTGGGCTCAGTAGTTGTGGCGCACGGGCTTAGTTGCTCCGTGGCATGTTGCTTCCCGGACCAGGGCTCAAACCTGTGTCCACTGCATTGGCAGGTGGATTCTTAACCACTGCGCCACCAGGGAAGTCCTCAAAGATTCTGGAAGAGAGTGGCTGCCATGAGAAATGTGCAACTGATTTCCTCAGCGGACAAAAGAGATGAAGTTAGGGGAAGACTCAATTTTTCTCGTGTAGTAGCCATTCAAATAGTGGTTGTTAACATCGAGATGACAAGTTCTAGCAGAAAAAGTATTCAGGACAAAAATGCTGAACTGCTGACCTGTGGTTCCTTCTTTCCTGGCAATGTTGTGAGTTCCTTTAAAGATTTATCACTGTAATTAGACTGACCAGAAGAAGGAGAAGGAAGGTAATAAAGTAAAGAAAGAGAATCAGGGCATCCTTCCAAGAAAACCTTCTCCTTTGAGGAGGACCCACAGCGAGATTTTAAGCCCTGGTGGCAGGAAATTAAATTAGTCCATCTTCCTGAAATAATATGTCAGTAGTACATGACTAGCTCAGCCGAGCTCTGTGAGTTCAGAAAAGAAATGGTGTTCTGTGTTCCAAATCAAGGAGATTTAATTAAGGGGACTCAGGCTTTGGGAATTACTTCTTTTTAAAAGATTTTTAAGATTATTGTAGGTCATTGTCATTCCTTTGTTTTTATTGTTTTGGAGAGCTTAAAAATATATGCAGCTGTAACAGAAGCATCTGAACATCAAGATCTGCAAGAAAACCTGCCGCAGGCTTTTTTTATTAAACAGGCTTGGGGCCACAGTGTTTTGATAGGTAAAAGCTGGACAGCTCGGCCTCTTCCCGGGTATGTAATGTAAAAGAATTGATCCTCTCCAGTGACCCGTTCCCCACCCACCCCTTTCTGTTTTTTAATGCATTAAATTAGGGCTCACTAGTAATCTCTGGAATGACCCTTTGACAAGGGTTTCGGATGAAACTGTATTAGTTAATTTTAATCCAGCTTTATATTAGTTCACAAAGCACTTCCACCTTTGTAAGTGGCTTTTAGTCTCACAAGCATCCAAAACGAAGAATTACCCCTGTTTTACAGGTTTTACAGAAAATGGGTGACGAGAGGGTAAGAGGTCTTCTGGTTCTGCATTCTAGACAACATTATTCTATTAATATAACAACTAGAAGAAGTATGAAAAGTAACTTTTCATGTTTCCATGCGCTTAGCAGCAGAACAATGTTTTTATGAAAGACCAACGGAGGAATATATTGACTCTGTATTTATTAACTTGCAGCATATATACCTAGAGCGGCCCAGCCCTGCTTCACATTTTCCCACCTTTTGTTGGCAAAGAATAGGTCATTCTCACAACTAAAAAGGATCCTGTTATTACTGTTCAAGTAGCTACTAAAATCACAAATGTGTATATCCTGTGATCCAGCAATTGCGCTTCTAGAAATTTATCCTTACAGATAGATTTTCCCACACATGAAAGGATGTGGTCCTAGGTTTTTCACAGTAACATATCAGAAACAGCTTAAGTGCTAGGGTAGGGGTTAAATAAATAATGGTGCTTCCATACAGAGGGATAGTTTGCTGCTGTCATAAAGAATAAGGCAGCTCTGCATTTACTGAGGGGAACAAACTCCAAGATAGGTTGTCTAATGAAAAAAAGCAAGATGCAGGACACTGCATATTACTGTGTATAACATACTACACTTGTGTAAAAAGGGAGAGGGTAAGTATGTATTAATACATATTTGCTTGTTATGCATAAACTAGTTCAGGAGGATAAAAATCTAATAACACTCACCTTGTAAGCAGGGAACTGGGTGGCTGGAGAACAGGTAAAGGAGAGAGACCTGTCACCAAAGGGCCTTTTGAGTCAAGAACCATGTGAATTACCTGTTGTTTAAAAACTCTTGCACTGGGGTTTTCGGGAGTTTAAGGTCCTCATACATACCGCTTTGCTCTGATCTGCTTGCTCCGTACCCCTTCCCAAAGGACCCATTTAATCATACTTGCTTCTGCTGCCTGAGTTTTTCAGCACCAAATGAAGTTCTGTTTTTGGTTTTATTTAAAAATTTCTTAACATCTATTTTCGTATTTGCATTCAAATTGTATTAAATTTATTGATTGGATAAGTGCTTTCTTTGTAATGTATTATCCCACATCCTTGTTTATTTGAATACATTTTGCACAAGCCATAGTTGATGATTTTAGAATGGAAAAGTATTATCAGTACAAGATAGGAAATTCAAACAGTACAAACAATTGTATTGTGAAAAGTCATTTTCCTCTCTCTAGACCTCTGAGTGTCATCGGGGGCCCATAGTTCCCCTGCTGAGTCTGCCACTGTTACCACTTTTACATGTATACTTACATTGTAGCATGCATATGTAAACTGTACTATACACACTGTCTGGGCCCATAGTTCCCCTGCTGAGTCTGCCACTGTTACCACTTTTACATGTATATTTACATTGTAGCATGCATATGTAAACTGTACTATACACGTTGTTCCTCATCTGCGTTTTTCACTTAACAACATATCTTCTTTTAGGATTGCGTTTAGGTTAGCACATTCTCTTTAGTAACTGCCCAGGATTCCAGGATTTGTATATATTAAATATATTAAATTTATTTAATCAGTCCCCTCTTGATGGGAATTGGGGTTGCCTGAAATCTGTTGCTACCACAGATGATGCCACAACACAGATATCCTTCTATCTGTAGGATAAATTCTTAGAAATACAGCTGCTAGATCAAAAGGGACGTGCATTTTGAATTTAGATAGATAGTTCCGAATGGCTCTGTGCAGAGGCTGTAGTAGTTCCACAGCACGTAAGATTACCCAGGCTTTTATAAAGTTTCCAGCTGCCTCAGCCTGTAGTATAAGATAAACTATCAGTTGAAGGGAGGACAAGCTAGTTAACACTATAGGTGGACTAGTGCTTTTATTTTTCCCACTGCAGCTGGTTAAGATCCCATGAGGAAATATCCAATGTAGTGGAGTTATTAAGTGCAGCTGTCGGAAGGTTGGCAAGATGGAGGGGACCTGGGTGTGTCATGTGCTTTTCAGCAGCCCCCAGTGACAGCTGTACTGTCCTTGCTTACTCTGTTTTGTTTTTCCTATAGGACCCTAGCATTGTGAGACTCATTTTGGATTCATAGCCCTTAAGATCGACCCGGTCAGAGCTCATCATGTCAAAGTTGAAAAGCTCAGAGTCAGTCCGGGTGGTGGTTCGCTGTCGGCCCATGAATGGCAAGGAAAAGGCTGCTTCGTACGACAAGGTGGTGGATGTGGACGTGAAGCTGGGGCAGGTGTCGGTGAAGAACCCCAAGGGAGTGGCCCATGAAATGCCCAAGACCTTCACCTTTGATGCCGTCTACGACTGGAACGCCAAGCAGTTTGAACTCTACGACGAGACGTTCCGACCACTGGTGGACTCCGTCCTGCAGGGTTTCAATGGGACGATTTTTGCTTATGGACAGACTGGGACTGGGAAAACCTACACGATGGAAGGAGTCCGGGGTGACCCTGAAAAAAGAGGGGTCATCCCTAACTCTTTTGATCACATCTTCACCCATATCTCTCGATCCCAGAATCAACAGTACCTGGTCAGGGCCTCTTACTTAGAGATCTACCAGGAGGAGATCCGAGATCTCCTCTCAAAGGATCAGACCAAAAGGCTCGAGCTCAAGGAGAGGCCGGACACTGGAGTGTACGTGAAAGACCTGTCTTCCTTTGTCACCAAGAGTGTGAAGGAAATAGAGCACGTGATGAATGTGGGGAACCAGAACCGTTCTGTCGGTGCTACCAACATGAACGAGCACAGTTCCCGTTCGCATGCAATTTTTGTCATCACCATCGAGTGCAGTGAGGTGGGCCTCGATGGCGAAAACCATATCCGGGTAGGGAAATTGAACCTTGTAGATCTTGCTGGCAGCGAACGGCAGGCCAAGACCGGTGCACAAGGGGAGAGATTGAAGGAAGCTACCAAGATCAACCTGTCCCTTTCAGCCTTGGGTAACGTCATCTCTGCCCTGGTGGACGGCAAAAGCACTCACATTCCATATCGGGACTCAAAGCTTACCAGGCTCCTCCAAGATTCTCTCGGTGGCAATGCTAAAACTGTGATGGTGGCCAACGTGGGGCCTGCCTCGTACAACGTAGAAGAGACTCTAACCACTCTGAGATACGCCAACCGTGCCAAGAACATTAAGAACAAGCCAAGGGTCAATGAGGACCCTAAGGATGCCCTCCTTCGAGAATTCCAGGAAGAGATTGCTCGGCTCAAGGCCCAGCTGGAAAAACGGTCCATTGGCAGAAGGAAGAGGCGAGAGAAGCGGAGGGAAGGTGGGGGCGGGGGTGGGGGTGGGGAAGAGGAGGAGGAGGAGGGAGAAGAGGGTGAGGACGAAGGGGATGATAAGGATGATTACTGGCGGGAACAGCAAGAAAAACTGGAGATCGAGAAGCGGGCCATTGTAGAGGACCACAGCTTGGTTGCAGAGGAGAAGATGAGGCTGCTGAAGGAGAAGGAGAAAAAGATGGAGGATCTGCGGCGGGAAAAGGATGCTGCCGAGATGCTGGGCGCCAAAATCAAGGTACTGTACCCTGCCTTAGGCGTGGTCTTTTTTCTTTCAAACCTTCTTGTTTTATCAAAAAAAATGATATGAAGGATGGTGTCTCTTTAGGGTTTGTGATACCCAGTGTCCGAGGAACATTTGTTGAATTGAATTGGATGAAGAAAAACAATTTTTCTTTGACAGCAATAAGACTAACACCCATGTACCCCCTCCCCCGCCCCGGCCCAGTATGAGAAGCAGAACAGCATCCGTAGCTTTACAAGCTCTTTGTGTCCCCGCCCGCTCAGAGGTAACTGTTATCTTGGTTTTGGTGTTTATTCTTTCCTTGCTTGTCTTTATAGTTTTCCCAAATGTGTATATATATCTCTACATAAAAGATAGTTTTAGTTTCACATACTTTTTATCTTTTATATAAATGGAATCCCACTACTGTGCTCTACTTTTATTTGCTAAATGTTATGTTAATGAGAGTTATCCATATTGATGCCTGAAGCTGTGATTCATTCCTTATAGTTGTTCTGAGAATTCCGTGGTATTCCATTCTCCTGATAGTGTGGGTTGTTTCTGTTTCTTTTTTCTTTTTTTTTTTTTTTGCCCTGAATTCCTTGTACTTGGCTCCAGGAGAACATGTGTGCGTGCGAGTTTCTTGCCTGACACCAGCAGGTCCTAGGGTGTGTGTAGCTTCAACTTCGCTAGACAGTGACATGTCACTTTCTAACGTGGCCCTGTGAATTGAAGCTTCTACCAGAAGGGTATGAGTCCTGGTTGTTCCTCATCCTTACCAACACTTGTGATTAGCAGACTTGACTTTTTGTATATCCGGTAGATATACACTGGTATCTCCTTGTGGTTTTCATATGCTGTGTCTCTGATTAAGCAAGATACAGAACAGTTCCGTCACCACCCCCCGCCCAGAGGCTCCCTTGCCGTCAACCACTGTGTGGCAGTGGCTGAATTGTATTCTAGAGCGTGGAGGCGCCCCTTGTGAGTGTCCTTGAGTGTTCTTTCTGTCCACACTGTACAATTCCATCAGGTGCCTGGACTCTGGGCTGCCACAGGGCTTTAATGGCAGAAGAGAGTGCAGAGCTAGCTCTGGAAATCTGAGGATGACCGCTGCCTGACCACAACCCAGAATTCCTTTGAAGTTCTATCTTATGGAATTTGTGCAAACTTCATTTCTACTCTAAAATGTATCTATGTTTATTAATTTAAAAATCACAAGTGATCTCTTTCTTGCTTCCCCTTCCCCGACCATATGAAGCTGTACTTTATCTGTGGCATCAAAGTAGCCCTTTCACAGAGCTGGGTCCTATTTTACTTCAGAGGCAGGGGTCCTTTCCAAGACTTTCAAGACCTGGTGTGAAAATGGAGTCACATACAACACAATTAGGAGGTAACTGTGTTCCAGGGAGGGGCTTACTATGGGATTCCATTATGTTACTTCACCCCTCCTCACTCCTGCACTTGTGTAACTGGGTGTACCCATGTTTGATTTCCATGATGTTTTTTTTTTTTTTGCGGTACGCGGGCCTCTCACTGCTGTGGCCCCTCCCGCTGTGGAGCACAGGCTGCGGACGCGCAGGCCCAGCGGCCATGGCCCACGGGCCCAGCTGCCCCACGGCATGCAGGATCCTCCAGGACTGGGGCACAAACCTGCGTCCCCTGCATCGGCAGGCGGACTCCCAACCACTGCGCCACCAGGGAAGCCCCTCCGTGCTGGTTTTTAAGATCACATCTGTTATTCAAGCCCAGGAACCACCTAGACCCTCTAAACAACTTGGGATATTTGGGCAGCTCTCAGAAGCCTAGTGTGGCAAGACTCAGCATCACCTCAAGGTCACTGTACCTCTTATAAGTTTTATTTATGGGAGAATGACATTACATCTGTCTTTCTCCATCCCTGGATGCTGTAAGATCACAGGACAAAAGAATTTTAGAGGCGGAAGGGTGTGTGTGGTGAGGGGAGGGTTAGTAATCAGTCCAGCCCCTTTGTTTTGAGAGAAGAGGAAAATTTCAAGCGCTCCCTGAAACATGGCGGCAGGGGTATAAGTTTCTTAAAAGCAAGGTTGTAGGGTTTTTGGATTCCATGCTTTTCAGGTGCAAATCCTTCCCCTGGCTTCAGCCACCATCTAAATGCTGAAGCCTTGCAGTCTGTATAGCCAGCCCAGAGCTGTCTCCTAATATCCCAGCCCGATGGCCTCTGCCTACTGGACATTTCCACGGAGATGCCCGCGGCCACCCAGAGCCCGCTCCTGCCTGCCTTTTCTCAGTCTAGCCAGACTCTGAAGGGTTATCATTGCTAGCTGCTGCCCCTCTCCCGTAAGCCTCTGAATGCTGCCTCTCTCGGACCCATCCACTTTGCTCTCCCCAACCACTACTGCCCTAGCCCAGGCCTGGACCTTTAAAACTGCCTCCTGTCTGCTCTCCTTCCACCCAGCCTGTCCTTTTCCAGTTATTCTTCCTGTCGCAGGGGACTTTTGTTTCTAAAACACAAGTGTGATTTTGTACCCTAACGCTCAAAGGACACGTCAGTGGTTCCTGCGGGTCTCAGGGTCAAGCTTAGTCTCCCTTAACAGGGCTTGGAGGTTTTTGAATTGACCCCTGATTGCTTTGCCAACTTCATGTATCACCACTCCCTACCCTACCCTCTGAAAAAAATTTTTTTTTCTTAGCTAATTCCTTGAGACAGGAAGCTTTCCCTGACTCCCTCCAAAAGCCAGAATTCTCTCCCTCCAGTGTGCCTCTCCCCTTATTACTCGGTCTTTTCCTCCTGATGGGATCCGACTCCATAGGGTAAGAGGCCGCTTGCTTGTCTGTGGCCCTCAGTGGACTCTCAGCTTTGTGATTGGTATTTACAGCTGCATCCTCAGTACGTAGCACATAGGAGGTGCTTCATAGGTTCTTAGTGGGGTCAAATACTTGGTACAAACAAACCCAAACAGTGTTTTTTAAAAAGAAAGCTGCAATTCATGTATGTCTGGGGAAGCTGTATCTTCAGTGTTTCCAAGATAAAGCCCCCAGTGAAGCGGCCTCAGCCCCACCCGTGATGGGAAGGGTACAGCTGAGCACACTATACTTTCCCCCAGAGTTCATCCCCTTGGGCTCAGTCCTGAGCTCTTTAGCTTT
This sequence comes from Grampus griseus, assembly GCF_964374135.1. Lineage (NCBI taxonomy): Eukaryota > Metazoa > Chordata > Mammalia > Artiodactyla > Delphinidae > Grampus > Grampus griseus. The sequence goes on from NC_139008.1 coordinate 62,737,773, forward strand.
CATGGGCTTCCCTGTGAGGAGCTGTGTTCTGAGGGAGGCCACTCATCAGATGGGTTCTACTTTTTCCTCACAAAGGCCATGGAGAGTAAGCTGCTTGTTGGAGGAAAAAATATAGTAGATCATACAAACGAACAGCAGAAAATCCTGGAGCAGAAACGGCAGGAGATTGCAGAGCAGGTAACTTTTCATGCCTTTTTGGAGAGAATGGGGTGGGGTGAGGTTGTGTTAATGCGACAGAGCGAATATCTCTTGTATTAGACTCTTCAAAGGGAACGGAACTGAAGTGTGTCAGCCCCTTCCTGGCGGGAGACCCTGATTTGCAGCCCCCAGCCCCATATTCTTGTATAGACCTTGTCTCTAGGCACACTGATCAATTTTGTGATTTTGTGATGTTGCTCAGAAACGTCGAGAAAGAGAAATCCAGCAACAGATGGAAAGCCGCGACGAGGAGACCTTGGAACTGAAAGAGACGTACAGCTCATTGCAGCAAGAGGTGGACATCAAGACCAAGAAGCTCAAAAAGGTATGAAAGGAACGAGGCCAGGCAGAGGTGCCTTGAGGCTTGGGGCAGAGGGAGAACTCTGTTGTCTAGAGGGCTGCCCCTCTCACCTGCCTCTTCTGTCGGTTCCAGCTCTTCTCCAAGCTTCAGGCAGTGAAGGCAGAGATCCATGACCTCCAAGAAGAGCACATCAAGGAGCGGCAGGAGCTGGAACAGACACAAAATGAGCTCACCCGGGAGCTGAAACTCAAGTAAGGTCTGGGCCTTCCAGGGCTCCCCTAGCACTTGCTGGGTTTGCTGTGTGTTCAGTCAGAAACACACCCCTGAGGACAGGGCCCTACTTCTCTCCACCCCATCTCCTGCCACCTTGTCTATCTTCTGTTTATTCCAAACAAAGTTATTTTCTGTCTCTGGGTCCCATCTGTTAACTGAGATGATCTCCAAGTTCCTTTCCACTCTACCTTCCTGCCTTTAAAGAAGGCTTCTATCTATTGATAAAAGGGAATCTTTTCTTAACTAGAATTTTCTGAGTGGTATAATGAACAGCCAAATACCCATCACCCAGATTCCATGATAAACAATCTTTTGTCTTCTATCTTTCATAAAAATATTTTAAAGCAAATCTTACCTCATGTTATCTCGTTCCTATATACCTACATACATGACCACAGTGCTTTTCTTTAAAAAAGCTTTATTGAGATATAATTCACATACCATACAATTCACCTGTTTAAAGTATACAAGTCATTTGTTTTTCTGGCCGTGCCATGTGGCTCGCAGTATCTCAGTTTCCTGACTAGGGATTGAACCTGGGCCCCGGCACTGAAAGCCCGAAATCCTACCCACTGAGCCACCAGGGAACTCCCCTACAAGTCATTAAAAAAAAATACATTTACAGGGTTGTAAAGTCATCACCACAATCTAATTTTAGAATATCTGTGTGTGCCCCCCGCCCCCACCCAAAGAAACCCTGTACCAATTATCAGTCACTCCTCATTACCGCGTTCCCCAGCCTAATAACTACTGGTCTACTTTCTGTCTCCATAAATTTGCCTATTCTCGACCTTTCATATAAATGGAATTATACAATATGTGGTCTTTTGTGACTGGTTTCTTTCAATTAACATGCTCTCAGGGGTCATCCATGTTGTAGCATGTTAGCACTTCATTCTTTTTAATGGCTGAACAATATGGTACTGTATGGATATTCCACATTTCTTCCATTCATTAGTTGATGGACATTTGGGTTGTCCCTACCTTTCAGTTATAATGAATAATGCGGCTGTGAACATGTGTGTACAAGTTTTATTGTGGACTTAGGTTTGCAATTCTCTTAGGTTATCCAAGAGTCTTACAGTTTTAGGTCTTACCTTTAGGTCTGCGATCCATTTTGAGTTAATTTCTTGTAAAGTCTGAGGTATGGTTCCAAATGCATTCTTTTGTATGTGGCTGTCCAGTTGTTCCAGCACCATTTGTTGCAAAGGCTCTTCTTTCATTGTCTTTGCACCCTTGTTGAAAATCAGTTGACCATAAATGTAAGGGTTTATTTCTGAATTCTCAGTATTGTTCGATTGAGCTGTATGTCTGTCCTTACGCCAGTACCACACTGTCTTGATTACTGTAACTTTGCAGTAAGTTTTGAAATGAGGAAATGTGAGTCTTCCAACTTTGTTGTTCTTTTTCAAGATTCTTTGTGGCTATTCAGGGTCCCTTACATTTCCATATAAACTTTAAGATGGGCTTTTCAATTTCTGCAAAAAAAAAAAAGCCAGCTGGGGTTTTGATAGGGACTGTGTTGACTGTATAGATCAATTTGGAGAGTATTGTCATCTTAACAGTATTAAGTATTCTGATCCATGAACATGGGATGTCTTTACATTTATGTAAATCTTCGTTAATTTCTGTCAAGAATGTTTATAGTTTTCAGTGCAGTCTTCACACCTCTTTTGTTAGATTTATACCTAAGTATTTTATTTTTATGATGCTATTGTATATGGAATTGTTTTCTTAATTTTATTTTCAGAATGTTTATTGCTAGTGTAGTGTAGAAGAAATAAAATAGATTTTTGCGTACGTAATGATATCTTTCCACCTAACAAAATTAACATTGTTTCTCTTGTACCCTGTCCCTATTCAGATTTTCTTGGTTTATTAATACTAAGATCTACATAAGAACCACATATTGCATTTGGTTATTATGTCTCTTAAGCTTATTTTAATCTGGAGCAATCCTTTTTCCTGTTAAAAACTTTTTTTCATAGTTGACTTGATGAAAAGGCTAGGGCAGATAGCCTGTAGAAACATCCCACGCTCTGGATTTGTCAGTCTGCTTCTTCACAGTGCCGTTTAACTTGTGGCTCTATCTCCCTTACTTCTCTGTAACTGGAAGTGAGCGCTCAACCTTGGATGTGCACCAAAATCACCTGAGGAGTTTTCAAAAATAGTGATGCTTGGGTCCCTGCTAAGAGATTCTAATTTCATTGGTCTAGGGCAGTGGTCCTTAAACTTTCAGCAGGCACCAGATCATCCGAAGGGCTTGTTAAATGCAGATTGCTGGGCCCCACACCCAGAGAATCTGATTCAGTATGTCTGGGGTGGGGCCTGAGCATTTGCATTCACAAGTACCAGCTGTTGCTCCTGCTGGTTTGGTAAACACACTTTGAGAACCGTTGATCTCTCATGAGGTTCGGCTAAAATATTGTAACTGCTGTTGATGTGCAGCCTGCCTTGAGAACCACTGAGCTAATGGTTTCAGCCAGCAATGATCTTTGTTTGGCTGCATTATTTCATTAGGGGTTTTGCAAAATGATGTTTTTTTGATATCGGTCCTTCCACCACATTTGCTCGAAGTTTTCTTTAAAGAGGAACTTTCCAGGCGACTTCCCTGGTGGTTCAGTGGTTAAGACTACACGTTTCCACTCCAGAGGACACAGATTCAATCCCTGGTCGGGGCACTAAGATCCTACATGCCACGAGGCGTGGTCAAAAAAAAAAAAAGAGGAACTTTTCGAAGAGATTCTTTTAATGTTTAAGTTTTAAATTTGGAAAGGAGCCCTTAATATTAAATGTATGTGTCAGTCCTCTTTCTAGGCATGTACACCTAGAAAAAAGGTCAGAACAAAATATGCCAAAATAATAAGAGTATCTCTGGGTGGTGAAATTATGTGTAATTGTATTTCTTACATTTTCTAATGTATAAATAGGACCTTTAAAGTCAGAAAGAAAAAAATATATATATATGTTACAAAAAATAGTTTCTTAAATATCAAATAAAGAGAAAATTTCTTCTCTCCAAAATATTTTCTTCTTTAAGGAAGCCATTTTCATTGCTATGTCTCTTATTAATATCTTTTTTAAAAATTATTATTATATATATTTTTGGCTGTGTTGGGTGTTTGTTGCTGCTCTCAGGCTTTCTCTAATTGCGGGGAGCGGGGCCTAGTCTTCGGTGCGGTGTGTGAGCTTCTCATTGCGGTGGCTTCTCTCGTTGCGGAGCATGGGCTCTAGGTGCGTGGGCTTCAGTAGTTGTGGCGCACGGGCTCAGTAGTTGTGGCGCATGGGCTCAGTAGTTGTGGCTTGCAGGCTCTAGAGCGTAGGCTCAGTAGTTGTGGCTCACGGGCTTAGTTGCTCTGCAGCATGTGGGATCTTCCCGGACCAGGGCTTGAACCCGTATCCCCTGCATTGGCAGTCGGATTCTTAACCACTGAGCCACCAGAGAAGTCCCTCTAATTAATATCTTTTGAATAAACAGCGAGTCAGCCTGTTTCTCATAGCACCCTACACCTCTGTGGTGTTTGTTTTGTGTCTCTCCCACGTTAACACCCTTTTGGCATTGTTCTGTCCTGAGGTTTTGAAAGAGTGAACACAGAGAGGGGGCAGGAGATCGTCATCACCATGGAGAGACACAACCCAGTGGGTTCCAGTTTCATTGTTTGCCATGTTCCCTGGGTGCCATGTTCCCTGGGTGCAGAGACTCTTCTCAGGAATGGTCTTCATTCTCAGGGGTCTAAGGGACTGAAATCCATCTCGTTCTGCTCTTTGTTCTGGTGATTAGAATGTGGAGTTCTCCACCTTGGGCAACAATGCATAGGATTGGAGGAAGGCAGTTTAATTTCTAATCTGTTTTCAGCATTTTGGAAGTTAACGAGCTGGCTTAGCAGTACCAGTGGCCCTCCCCAAATACTTCACTTAGCACGTGTTTACTCCAGTGTAGCCCAGGCATTGCCTTCCTCTTTAGTCCTTTCACCTCCTCAAGCTGCTACTCCTTGGGCGTAAGTGACCTTTCCATATTCCTAGGACAGACCTGTCAGCATACCAAAGAGTGTTTGTTTATCTCAGGCAGAACCAAGTGTCATTCATGTCTGTAAACCAGCTCTTTGTATGATGCTAGGCCCATAGTACCTGCTCAGTAAATGTTTGCTGAGTGACTTGACCCTTACCTATTACTTACTTCACGTGGGACCAGATAGCCAACACCTCATTCGTATTCTTTCTCCATCTATTCACCCATGTATGTGTGCTCTTACAGGCATCTTATTATAGAAAACTTCATCCCTCTGGAAGAAAAAAGTAAAATTATGAATAGATCCTTCTTTGATGAAGAGGAAGATCATTGGAAATTACATCCTATAACCAGACTGGAGTAAGTCACAAATGACTTCAAGTAGACTTTAAGGTGGGGAGGAGGGAAAGAATGTTGATAAGCTGGGCTCGGCCAGAGAGGTATGGTAAGAACACAGTTTGATCCATTTAAACTTGGAACCAATTGCAGGTCTTTGTGGCTGCCATAAGTCCATGAGGTAAAAGTTTGGTGATGAGTATGGTGTTAGGAATTGGGAGACTTTATCACAGTGAACTAATGACCTTTCCCAAGTTCCTGCTTTTCAGCTCCCCCAGCTGTCAAGTGAAACTGCTGGGCCAAGGGAGGGGCGGTACATAGGTGCTCTCTTACGTGTCGGTCTGGCAATGTGGAGAAGGATTCTCAGTCTGCATCCGGATTCCCCTGGAAGGTGGGAGATGTCTGCTAGGGCTGCGGGGGTGGAGAGTGTCTACAGCTAGGCTTCGTGCCCGCTGCCTAAGAACTGGAGGCTGACTCAGGGCCCTTCCAGCTTAAGAGATGCGTGATGCTCACACTTGAATCAGAAAGCCACCCCAGCAGAAAATACAAGCAGCTCCTGCCCCGTTTACATGTCAGCCTTCAGTCCAGGGAGTTTCTTGCTTCAGGTTCTAGCTAAAGAAGGCTCAGTTTTCTGAGTGCTGGTTCCACAGTACCGATCCTGGGACTGTGGAACACACTCCAGCCAGGGCTTTGACCACCACAGTCCATTTCCAGGAATCAACAGATGATGAAGCGGCCAGTGTCAGCTGTGGGATACAAGAGACCGTTGAGCCAGCACGCAAGAATGTCCATGATGATTCGTCCAGAGGCTCGATATAGGGTGAGAAGATTGTACTCGCGTTTCTCTCTCCTCTGTCTTAGAAGAGATTAGATTTATGTAAACCCTTAGGCACCGGTCTGCAAAGTCACAGTTTGTATCCTCTTTCCAGAGGGATCTGAGGACAGTAATATTAATAATAACAATTATAACAAATAATAGATGAATATAATTAATAAATAACAAACGATAATAAATAAAAAGGTAAAAGAGAATGAGATTTAGCAAATCAGGAGGGAAGGAGGAGAGTCCAAACATACTGTCCACGTAGCCAATAATGAGCTTTAGAATGGCCTTGCGGGCAGATGGGAAGGAAAGTAGACGTCTAGTAACAGGAGATGGAAATGCGTGAAAGAGCTGACGGTCCTTCCGTTTAACATAATGTGTGTGAGTCAAGTAGTTATTTGAAGTGACATAATTGATGACTATTTAATGACTCAAACGTATTTTACAATAAAAATACCGTACAGGCTTCTGTTGATAAGCACTTGCTGTGTGCCAGGCACTGTACTCGGCACTTTGCTGCTTTCTCTAATTGAGCCCTCTCACCTACTCTGTTCGGTCAGTCCTGTGGCTTAAAGGTCAGGTAGCTGGTAAGTGGATGAATCAGGAGACACATGTGTTTCTAAGTTATAGAGCAATTGGTACTGGAAGTGTATATATGAATTGAAAAATCTGGTGCAAAGTAGATCAGAATGTGAACTGGTTGTCGCTGGTTAATGGAAGTGAACTCATTTTAAATTTTCTTCTTTTTGCTTATCTGTATTTTCTAACTGTCAGTGGGGAACTGGTATGACTTTTATTTATTTATCTATTTAGGCCACACTCTGTGGCTTATGGAATCTTAGTTCCCCGACCAGGGATCGAACCTGGACCACAGCAATGAAAGCACCAAGTCCTAACCACTGGACCACCAGGGAGTTCCCTGTATTACGTTTATAATGAAAGATTTTCACTTAAAAAATTTTAAATGTTTTTGAATCTCCCTTAGCAGCCAGAGCAGAACAGATTAGGATTAGTTAGCTCCTCAGGCACTGTTCTTCCTGGCATTGAGTTATTTTACCTAAAGAAAACAAAAGCAAAAAAGATGTATTAGGTGAGGCTTTATGTAGTGGAGGATGAGTGATGTGTCACACAGAATCCTCAGAAACTTTTTTCTAGCAGTTTCAGAGAGTGCCGGTTATTTCATGTCTTAAGCCAAAAACATGATTTTAAAGCCTGCAAGTCAAATATGTGGGTTTCCAGGTGGCTTACCTTGATCTAAAGGTGGAATTTAAAGCAGTGGCTCTCAGATGATTTTTAGCAATGGACCGGCTCCATTAAGAGAAATGTTATGCAGTGTCTCAACATGTAAAATTGATCAGTGGAGCCACGCTATTCTTTCCCCTACCTTCTCCCAGCTGGGGCCCCTCGTGCCCCCTCTGGGGCCCTGGGGCTTGAACTCCACTGCGTGGGAGGAGCTAGAGGGGAAGATGTGGAACCATGGGTGTTCTTCCCTCTTCACACTCAACTTGGTATTTAGGAGCTAGGTAAAGGCCCACTGCGGGATATCAAGTGAGGGAATCTATCTCCAAGGCCAGTTATGAGGCAGGGCCCAGTCTGATTTTTAAAATGTGGTAATAAGCACATATACTGCCACACACACACCCTCCACATATATACACCATACCTGCCTCCTTCCCTCTGCAACCAAAAAGTTCATCAAAGCTGCCGTAGGTGGGGAGATTATTGGTGACTACTATTTTCTCCTGCGTATCTTTTTGTATTTTCACATTGTCTACAATAAATGGGTTTTACTTAATTTATTCTTTTCCCCTGATTATTCCCCTTAGGATAGAATACATGTTCATTGGTTTTGTTTTTTGTTTTTTTCAAAAGAAAAAAAGGAAAGTAAGGCTTCCCTGGTGGCACAGTGGTTGAGAGTCCGCCTGCCAATGCAGGGGACACAGGTTCGTGCCCCGGTTCAGAGGATCCCACATGCCGCGGAGCAGCTAGGCCTGTGAGCCATGGCCGCTGAGCCTGCGCGTCTGGAGCCTGTGCTCAGCAACGGGAGAGGCCACAACAGTGAGAGGCCCACGTACCGCAAAAAAAAAAAAAAAAAAAAAAAGGAAAATAAAGAGCATAGAGAAGAAAATAAAAATCATCTGTAACTGCACCAGGAAGAAAGTTATAAAACTACATCACTTCTTCCGGGCGGGCCCTTGGTAGGCTTTGAGTAGCATGCAATTTGAGGTTCTGTTCTTGGGTTTAGATTGCTTGAACTCCCTTTGTGTGACTGGAGGCCATCCTAGCTGGTCTTGGCTCTGCTTCTGCAGGCAGAAAACATCGTGCTGCTGGAGCTGGACATGCCCAGCCGGACCACCAGAGACTACGAGGGGCCCGCCATTGCCCCCAAAGTCCAGGCCGCGTTGGATGCAGCTCTGCAGGATGAAGATGAGATACAGGTGGACGCATCATCCTTTGAAAGCACTGCAAATAAGAAACCCAAGGCCAGGTGAGTGGCTTTTGGTGACCTCTGTTTGAACAGAACATGTTTGAACAAGGACAAATGAGGGGAGAGTGTGGCAAAAGTGCTTGTTTATCGTGGAAGTAAGTGGCAGAGCCCGAGTTAACCTAGGTCTATCTGAATCCACAACCCAGGCTCTGAGCCTCAGTTTAAATGACCAAGGATTTAATTTGGTGCTAAATTAGAAATTCTATCTTGTTAAATTCTGGATTTGAAATTTAAGGAAAATAATTGAGTGAAAAACCAAAAAAGGAGTGAATTCTACCTGCAAACTTAGTATTTTTTACCAATTTGGAGAAAGTCAAAATATGATTTTAATGGAATAACAATTGCTGAGAATCAGAGGCCCTCCCCTGAGATCTCACTCCTCCGTTGGCAGGTTGTGTTGGCCATTGAAGAGGGGCAGGCTGTGCCAGTCTCTGGTAGTTTTACAGTTGAAAGTCCACTGAGGCAAGGCCACCCTGAGATGTAATGGCATTTGATGGGAAAGGAATCTGATCTGTGTCAGAGACGGGATGTGTAATGTACGTATGTGCTTGACTTTTGCAGACCTAAAAGTGGAAGGAAGTCGGGATCCTCCTCCTCTTCCTCAGGAACCCCCGCATCTCAGCTTTATCCACAGTCTCGGGGGCTGGTTCCAAAGTAAACCCACTTCCTCCTCTCCCAGAGTATAAACAGCGTTTGCCTTCTGAGAGAAGAGACAAGCAAAAACCCGCAGAGAGGACTCGAGCCCAAACTCAGAACCATTCCGCTGGGGAGGAGCGATGGCCTCTTTGCAGATTAACCAACTTAATCTGGTTGAAACATGCTGGTCATAATCTGGCACTCAGCTCCTCTGGGAACCGTCCTTTAATTAGCATCTCAGAAATGCATGGGTAAGGTAAAGCGCGATAGCCGAAGTGGAAAGCAAGAGAATGACCAGAGACCTTGCTTCCCTTCTCCCTTTCCTCCTTCTCCTCTCCCTTCCCTTGCCCTCCCACCCTCTCCCCTCTCCTTTCTAGCCTGTTCTTTACACTGGGCTCCCTTCTTGTTGAACAATAGGGCAGAATCAGGAGTCACCTTAGCAGGACCAAGTCTTTGGAGGCTCAGGATAAAATGATACTGAGGTTGGAAAGCGAAAGCCCTAGAACTTGAACAGGTGCTTGTTTTTGTAGGTAGAAATGAGAAATCTCATTTGGAGCCAAGCCTCTGAGGGGCACGGTCCATGCCCCTCAGTAAGAAGTGGATCTCCCTCTGGGATCTGCTGAAGGAGCAGATGTTTTTCGAGGAAGCTACCGACTTCTGCTCCAGAAGGATTCAATGTCAGAGGCAATAGAAATAACATTCCCTTTGCCTCCTTGGAGAGTTTAGGGAAACAGCTTCTTGAAAACCTCAAAACCATGACCATCTTGTCAAAGACATAAATCTGTAAGTTGATGCCATGTCCATACACCGTGTCACTTTACTCTTCATTTGTCACCATTTTCCCCATGCACGCATGCTCTGAGCATCCCTGCCTGGGCCCATCCTCTGCCTCCAGAGCATGCTCTGCAGTGGGCCTGATGTGTGGGAGAAGGGAGGCTGGCTCTGCCTTCTCTGATGGGACGAGAGCTGGGGGGACGAGACACATAGTGGCACTTTTGCATCCCCCGTTTTGTTCCATATTTGCATAGAGAGCATTGGGGTGACCAGGCAGGTCAAGAGTCAAGAGGCTTTGACTCTTGCATTGGCAAGGGAAGGCATAACAGATGGAAGCAGAGGAATCCTGCCTGCCTTCAGCGGAAAACTCACCTAATCCTAGAACTGTGGCTCTTCTCAGGCAGAGCCAAAGGTGGTGGCGAGGTGTGGCTGTGCGATCGCATAGGCTCAGAGGAGAGAGTTAGGAATTGCCGTTTACATATACTAGTTTGGTTTGTAAGTTTTAGTTCTTTGTATTATTGAAATTCAAAGCTTCATTTTACGTTGGTCATTAGGTGAATGTTACTCATTTCCCCCTAAGAGAAGCTCATAAATGTGCACGGGTGTGCAAGCACAAGCTTCCAGTGTGTCTGCGTGTGTTTGTAAGAGAGAGAGAGAGATCAAGAACTTGCCCAACTTTAGAAATACGCTACCGTGCAGTTGTTGCCTTTGTCTGTATTAAAGGCCCGTTGAATGATTAATCCAGGCTGGAAGCTCCCACGTTGGTGTCTGAGTCCACGAGCCAAGCCTGAGGGGACAATATGCGTCCCCAGTCGGCCACACCGGCGCACCTTGCTGGCACGGTGCCTCGGTTAGGTGGCGACTCAGGTGGGCCTTGAGTTATACTTTAACTCAGCTGCTCAGTTCCCAGGGCACATTTCTGGATCAGAACCCGTGGGAAAGAGGAGGTACCAAGTGCAATGTCTTAGTGCTCTACAAATGGAGCTCTGTCGTCTGACAGCTTGTCTCCTTTTTATAACCATTCTTTCTGAACCCAGGGCCCTTTTCAGCAATTCCCAGAGCATAATGGAGGCATCCCTCATCTTTCTCGGGATCAAACTCGGCTTCTTTATTATTTACTAAGAATTTACCTGTTTGAACAGAAACCAGATAATGAGGTGGGTAGCCTCAGATGGTGACCTGCCGGTTACACCTCTCTCTTGCACCACATTTCCTCGAAGCTAGTCTGAATTCTCTAGGCTGAACATATCCATTTGGCAAATCTGAGAATTGAAAATTGCAGATAACACTGTAGCTGAATACTGATGTCTCGAGGTGGCTATTCTGACCACAGGTGATTGAGTGACCATAGAACTTTTCTAAGAAGGCAAAAGAAGAAAGCCAAGTTGACAGGCAGGATTATGAAAACAGGCTTGCCTTGTACTTGGCTGTGTTCATCTGGTGGTCTGTGAAACAAAGTAGAAGAACCCCTGGGTGGAGGTGAGGCCGTCCCGCCCCAGAGCAGTCTCCGGTGCTTTTCTTCTCTCAGAATGGATCCGAGAAGTGTTCGAATAGAGTAGACAGTAGAATGTCTTGCTGCCACCGGAAAGCTGCTGCTTTGGGCTCTGAATTGAGCCAAATGAGTAGACCTACCAAGTCGACTGAGGGACCTGGTTTTCATGTCTGTAGTCATGCTAGAATGTTCCAAGCCATCTGAGGGCCTTCAAGTCAGCAGCAGCTAATGAAGTCTGGCAGCAAGTCTAACAGGATCTAAGCAGCTCATCTGAGAGAAGGAGTTTGAGACGGAGTGTGCAACCCCCCTCAGTGAGGCCCCCTTTTGCTCTGATTGGTAGGAATGTATCTGGCTTCAGATTTCAAATCCCATGTCTCCCAGGCCCCTGGATTCAGAACCCAAGGCCACAAATCATAGGCATGAAGCACTTTCTTAAGACTCCGCCCTAATATTGGATTGTCCTCCGTCGAATGCCTGCATGCTGCTTGAATCTCACCACCCGCACCTCCACGACCAAGGGCGTAAGAGAGTCCTGCAGCTCAGACGTGGGCCGTGCCCCGCTTCTGTCTGACTCTTGTAAGTCCTCCTTCACTGAATGTAGAATCGTTGCCAGGTTTCTGAGAAGCGTCGATTCCCTGTTAACGTGGGATATCAGTTCTGCCTCGCATTTCCCACTTGAGGTCGAGGCTCACTGCAAACAACGCCTTGGGCCGTCTCAGCGCCATCAGTGGACGAAAAGGGGGCTATTAATATTCTCTGAAAGCCATAATCGGAATGCTCAGAGGGACCTGGATAAGAAGAGTGGGCCTGGCTATTGTCTGTCATGCAGGGTTTTGTCTTGTACTGTTCAGAAACCTGCCCCCCTTCTCCCCACCCTTGTTTCTTGAATGAAGTGCTTTTGAGGTTATTTATGAAGGGAGTGATCCTGGGGCAGGCAGGAGGCAGTGGGCTTTATGGCTCTTTGGAGTTACTATCGATCTTGACCTTCTCTTTGGCTACCTTTAGACAAAGAATATGCCAATACTTGGGGCTCTAATTTTACAACTCATATTTATTTGTATCATCTCTTTGTCTAGGAATGTAAAAGTGATGCTAAACTAAGATGTGTAATAAAAATCAATCAGATTTATTGTACTTACAAAAAGGTGTCCTCATAAATGACTAACGTTTTTGAAAATGACTTGCCTGTGGCTGACACACTGACAATTTCTCTAAACATTTGAATTTTTCTAGTGAAAGGAGGGTGGGAATGGAAAATGAAGATTGAGTTGGAATGTTGGCATTTTAAAAATATAGCAATGAGGTAAAGGGACATGAAATGAAGAAAGAGTGACAAGTGCTTCTCGTGTTTTTCCATGAAGGTTCCTGAGACAGGCAGGAAATTTCTTTTAATTTCTGTGTTTTGTTTTTTATGTTTCTTTAAATTTATTACATATTATACTTTAAAATATATATCTTTTTTTAACACAGAAATATTTCATGTTATTTACCATCAAGAAAAAAAATACCAGAAATGGGTCACTTGTTGGTCTCATGGTTTCTCATATGCTCAGGCCTGCTGGCGTGTCCCCCTGGGGGTCATGTACCCTGTCTGTGGAGTGGGGACTCAGCAGAAGGAGCTCAGACCGTGGACTCCGAGCTGGGCTTGAATCCTGGTTGTGCCTCTGCTTACTAGTTGTGTGACTATGAGGAATTTAGTTTACCTCTCTGAACCTTGGCGTCCTTGTCTGTAAAATAGGGCCAATAATCCCCGCCTGGCAGGGCCATTGTGGAGGATTAGCATTACATTTAAAGCAACAAGTACTCAAGTATGTGGATGAGAGCAGACATTTGAAAATGTGGTTATTAGGAATTCCCTGGTGGTCCAGTGAATAGGACTCCATGCTTTCACTGCCGTGGTCCGGGTTCAATCCCTGGTCGGGGAACTAAGAGCCCACAAGCCACGCAGTATGGCCAAAAAATAATAAAATGTGGTTATTGCTGTGACAGGACCCTGTGTTCAGAAGACACCATGAACAATTTGTATCCTAAGGAACTAGAAGCTAGTACTGGGCATATTATGTTTAGAAAACCCTAGGCCTCTGTAGAAAAGCTGCTCATCACTTACAAATACATATTGAGTACCTACTATGTGCCATGCTGTTCTGGGCACTGGATATAGAGATGTGAGCAACATGGTCCCTGCCTGCATGGAGCTTGTGCTTTAATGGGGAGGGAGGCAGGGTAAATGGTAACCTAATGCACACAAAAGTAGAATTACAAATCATGACAAATGCCGTAAAGTGATATTATAAGACATTATGAGAGAGTAACAGGGGCCTAATTTGGATCGGGCGAGTAAAGAAGGGAAGGGCTTTCTGGAGAAATGGCATAAAGTGAGATTTAGAGGACAAGGAGTTATCTGGACAAGAAAGTAAGGAAGGGAATTTGTTTAAAGAGGGAACAGGGCTTCCCTGGTGGCGCAGTGGTTGAGAATCTGCCTGCCAATGCAGGGGATGCGGGTTCGAGCCCTGGTCTGGGAAGATCCCACATGCCGCGGAGCAACTAAGCCCGTGCGCCACAACTACTGAGCCTGCGCGTCTGGAGCCTGTGCTCCGCAACAAGAGAAGGCCGCGACAGTGAGAGGCCCGCGCACCGCGATGAAGCGTGGTCCCCGCTCGCCGCAACTAGAGGCAGCCCTCTCACAGAAACGAAGACCCAACACAGCCAAAAATAGATAAATTTATTTAAAAAAAAAAAAAAAGAGGGAACAGCGTTTGTGAAGGCCTCATGTAACAGACAAGTAGAATTTCACAGGAAGTTATCTGCAGTCCTTTTTTACCCTCACTAGGGGGAAGCATGGAGAACTACTACAGAATAGAATTTAGTAGAGGACTTTAAGAATATATACACCAACAAGAAACGTGAAGAGCACAGAGGAGACGGTGGCCTATAAGCAAGTGATTCTTAACTCTTCATAGGATGGCCTCAAACTATGTGTAATGTCCCTATAGCCCCCTTTCTTTCCAAAATGAGTTAGCTTAGCTTAGCTTGTATAATTATTGGTTGAGAACAGATCAAAACTCATTAGCCAGAAAGCAAGGGTTCAGAGTGTGATTTGAAGAATTCTGAGTGTGTTCTTGAAAGTGGCAGAAATCTGGGTGGGTCAGGGGCTATATATCAGGGGAGGTACAGGGCAACTGGGAAATTCCTGCTGACTCACCAAGTTGTCTTCTCATCTTCCGGGTTGTTTAAAAAAAAAAAAAATCAAGAAACTACTCAAACCTTCTGTGATGTAGTAAGAAATATATAGGGTCTTTATGCCCCCAAAACTTTACAACTCTCGAAATTTCCTGAGTGATAAGAGTATCTTTTGGTATTCCTAACAAGCCCCTTTCAACCATACCTGAGCTTATGCTAATAAAATGACCCATGGATAACTTCAGGATGGAGGCTGGTTGCCAGAGGAACGGATCATGTGATTAGTGTCGGAACTTTCCTGATCTCCCTCCTGATCTCCAGGGAGGGGAGAGGAACTGTAGGTTGAGTTAATCACCAATAGTCAATAATTCAGTCAATCGTGCCTACCTAATGGAACCTCCATAAAAGCCCCTAAATGATGGGGGTTTGGAGCGCTTCCAGGTTGGCGAACGCACGAAGGTGCTGGGAGGATGGCACGCCCGAAAAGGGCAGGGAGGCTCCGCGCTCTTCCCCCAACCTTGCACTATGCATTTCTTCCATTTGGGTGTTCCTGAGTTGCATCCTTTATAGTAAACCGGTAATAGTAGCTACAGTGCTTTCCTGAGTTCCGTGAGCCATTCATTCTAGTAATTATTTAACCTGAGGACAGGACTGTGGAAACCCTCAACAGTTATAGCTGGTTGGTCAGAGGTACAAGTGGCAACCTGGGACTTTGGACTAGCCTCTGAAGTGGGGGCAGTCTTGTGGGACCAAGTCCTGAAATACTGGGAGTTAGTGTCAGTACTGAATTGAATTGTAGGACACCCACTTGGTGTCTGGAGAATCAGACTTAATTATCGGGTGGAGGGAAAAAACGCATACATTTCATCAGCAGCAGTACTGTGAATAAAAACAGTTGACCTTGGAAACTGTTTTGAACTTCACACTGGTATTTTGTCTCAGGGCGCGTGATTTTGGCAGGTCCTTTTGTACTAGAGTTGCCATCTGATTGAATTTTACCCTGAGAATCTGGTCTCCAAGGACTATGCGGTGGTCACATCTGCCAACTGGGTTGTCGGTGGCATTTATCAAGGACGTAACTGTAGCTCTCACAGCTGCTCCTGTTTCATCCTCTGTTTCTATCAGCAGCCTGTGGTAAACCGTCCCCGGTGCTTCGGTTAGGCGAGCTGACTGGGGACTGGCTTTTGGGGCGGGGCAACGGGCAGAGAGAGAAGTGGCTCACCCGCATGGCTGGGGACAGTGCAGCCCACAGGAACTTGTTGAATGCTCGTTGAGTGCCAGGTGTCTTGCTCTTCACTGGAGACCGAGAGGAGTGAAATGCTCTCCAGCCCTTCTGAGGCGGGGAGAGACAAAAACACCGAACGACGGGGATTCAGAGTGGTTAGGACCTCCGAGAAGGCCAGCCTCCTCTCCTCCCGCTGCGCTCCCGGGCATCCTTTTGGTTCTGGGTTATGCCAAGCGCTTTCATGCCGTGACACCTTCACATGTGCTGTGCCCTCTCTCTGGAAATTTCTCTCCACTCTTTGCTTGGCTCACTCGTACTCATTGATCAGGTACCAGTTTAATGTCATCTCTTCCAAGAAACCTTCCCCAACCACGCATTCTGGTTTCCCCCCATCTCCACCTGGCTGTGTGGTGTCTCTCACTAAATAAACCGTGCTTCCTTCTTAGCCCTTTCCCCAACTTGCGATGAATGTATTTCTTTACGTTGGTCTCCCCCAATTAGACAATAAGTTCCCGAGGGCATGTCCTGTTGTCTTCTTAGGTTTGACACTTAGATGGATCAGCTAGTTGGGTCGGTGCTGACACCCACAGCTCAGGACAGAGTGTTTTCTGTCAGAGGAAGGAGTGATAGGACAGGAGAGGTGGAGGAAGGCTTCACAGAGGAGGCCGCATTTGAGCGGTGCTCCTGAATATTGGGTAGGGTTTCACTCGCCTGAGAGGAGGGAAGGACATGCCAGACGAAGGCAGCGGCATGAACTAGACACGGGGCTCATGCTGGGGAACCCGAGGCCTGGAGTGCTGGGAGTGGAGAGTGAGAAGAGGTTCAACTCCAAGGCACAGCCTGTAGCTAGAGGGGCAGCCCTCGGAGGCTTTTGGGGGTGTTTATCGGGGGCGGGGGTGACGCCCAGCCCTATTTATTGCACTCCAGCATTTTCTCCTTAAGCCAGCCTCTCATGCTACTATTTCTCTCTGAGATAACAGGAAGCAGTTTCACTAAGTGCTGCTTTAAGTTTGCCTGCTGTTCACACAGGTTTTCTGGGCTCGGTTGGCAAATTCCATTCTGCAAGGAGCTTTCCCTGGCACAGCTCAGAACCCAAGGCATTCCAAGGGTTGACTGTGGCTTGGTTCCCTAGGAATGGGGCTGAGGCATTTTTCAGGGTAGCAGAATGAAAGTGGTTCCTTTGCTACGTTTAGGAACAGAGAAATTAAACTTCTGCCACTGGTTTTGAAATTTATCTTCTTTGGCCAGTGAACAAAAGATTTACATAATGCTGTTCAAACTCTGTGCCACATGTCATGGGCTACCTATGGCTCAGGGCTTCCAGAGCTCCCATTCTGGTAGGGAGGTATCGTCATTCACAAATATGTACAATTCGAAGTGATCAGTGGCTCAGATCCGGTGCTCAGAGCGTGCTTGGGGGCGGGGGGCGCAGATTTCCGTGAGGGGTGTGTTCAATGCAGGGATCCGTCGTCTTTGCTTGGTTGTCCTGGGGCAGTGAGGAGAGCCAGGGCTTTAGCACCAGATTCCTGTCTTCATTTTTTTGAGTACCTACTATGTTGTGGGCCTCGCTCTAGTCCTCGGGGTCCAGGATGAAGCTCCTGCTCCCAGGGCTGGCACATTCTAGTGGGGGAGACAGATGGGTAACAAAAAAGAATGGACTGTCAGGTGGTCAGAGGTGCCCTGAAGGACAGCAAGGCAGGGCAGGGGTTAGAGAGTGAAGAGCTGGGGGTGGTGGCTGGGTTAGGTTGGGAGGTTGGGAGGTCCGCTGGGGCTTCTCTGCGGTGGTGACAGGTTCTATTCGAGCAGAGGCCTGAGTGAAACTGGGGAGCAAGCGTGTAGGTATCTGGTACTGGGAGGAAGAGTATTGCAGGGAAATGGAACCACAGTGTAGAGGCCTGGTGGTGGGGCTGTGTTTGGGGACAGCAAAGTGTGGCTAGTAGGCAGTGTGGTTCGACAGGTGGTGGGGGACCAAGGCTGAATTGTAAGTGAATTTCATTTTTAGACCATTGGAGGCTTTTAAGCAAAAGAGGTGGAGAGTAAGAGAGGGAAATCCGACAGGAATGGTTGAAAGGATTCCTCTGGCTGCTCTGTGAGAACAGAGCAGAGGGAACAACGGGAGAGGAAGGAGGCCGCCTGGAAGGGGAGTGGTGGTTGGGAGGAGAGGTGGTGGCTTGGACCAGGCAGTGGGAGCGGCGGAGAGAAGTGGTAAGATGTCTTAAGATGCATGCTGATTGCTGATAACTGTATGTGAGAGGTGAGAGAAAAAGAAGAGGCAACAGTAGCTCCAAAGTTTTTGATCTGAAGCTGGTGAAAATTCCACCTCTGCCACTTCCTTCCATGTGCCCCCCAGCCCGCTTTTAAGATAAAAGGCTTTATTAAGATATAATTCACCTGCCACACAATTTGCCCATTAAAGTGTATAATTTATTGCTTTTTAGTATATTCACCTAGCTGTGCAATCATCGCCACCACCAATTTTAAAACATTTTCGTCACCCCCAAAAGTACCCATTGACTGCCACTCCCCATTTCCTCCCAACCCCACAGCCCTAGGCAACCCACTAATGTACTCTCTATCTCATCTGCCTGGTGCTTTTAGGGTCTGGGAACTCCCCGTTTCCTCATCTGTAACTTCACAGGGTGATTATGAGGTTGGAAAGAGAACGTGAAAAGAATACAGGAGAGCATGCCTAACAGGCCAGGCCGAGTGGCCTTGGCCTTAGTAAGTGCTCCAGAAATCCCAGCCCTCCCCCACTGCTCTGACTCCTGCTTTGCCATCTTACGAAGGCAGCGTGGGCAGTGGTGAAACGCGTGGGCACTGGACCCAGACTGCTGGATTGTGAATTCTGAACTCACCATTGACTAGTTGTATGATTATTGCAAAGTTTTTTTAACCTCCCTGGGGCTTCAGATTCCTCAACTACCAGAAAGGCATCATAGCAAGTACTTCCTAAGTTGCTCTGAGTCAAAATGTGTGAAGCACTGGGAACAGTGCCTGGCCTGTAGCAAGTACTCAGTGAGTGGGCAGTGTTGCTCAGTGAGTGGTTGTCATTATTAGTCAAGTAAGGAGCAGGCAGGTGGCGGCTCCCAACGCCAAGGCCGGAAATGGACATTTCTGAATCCAGGCTGTTGCAGAGGTAATGGAGAGAGAGAGAGAGAGAGAGAGAGACCACGGATGTACTTTTAGTCTTGTCCTTTTGTTGGATCTCTACCTTTGGAAAAGTCACTTGTCCCCTCTAAGCCTCAGGTTGCTCATCTGTAAAGTGGGGATGAAAAGTCCTCCTTACCTTGTGGAGCTCTGTGGAGGATTCAGTAATGTATTCAGCAGTAAGTACTGTTTTGAACACAACAGGAAAAAAATCTGCTCCCCTAGAGCTTGTGTGGAGCTAGTGGAGAGAGACAGAAAGTAAATATTAATCATAAAGACAATAATAATCATAATAAATAAAATACATGAATAAGAAAGCAGATGTGTAAAGCACCTGGCGCCTGGCATGTGGCGAGCATTCTGTCAACAGTAGCTGTTATGATTATTATATGAAAGCACTTTGTAAAGCTGGACAGCACTGCATGGAGGTGGGTCTCCAGGTGACTTTGCGAGCATGTTGCCTTCATCTAAGCCTACCCTCATCTCCGCTCAATTAAATTTCACTCAGCCTCCAAGGCCCCTTTCGAGTTGCCTGGTTAAAATCTTTGTCTCTCATGGTAGAGTTTTCTTTTTTCCTCCCTTCAGCTGGCACTTACTGAATGCCACTTTGGGCCAGTCCTGCTGCCGGATGCTGGGGCTTCTATGTTGAAAAACCCAGGAGGGGTGTGGTCAGGAGTGTGAACGGAGGGAGCCCAGGGCACTCTGGGCTAGACTGTGTAGGAGCCTGGCTGCCTTGGTTTTAGTCTGTCCAGGGAGACCCCAAGGCTTCTGAGCTGAGTGATAAAATTAGCAGATAAACTAAGACTTCACGACATTCTTGTTTAAATACTGCATGGTAAAAGAAAACATTTGCATTATGGTCAAATACATAATCTCTATTTAAGCACTATAATCTATCCAAAGAGTTACAAGATGGAGATGCAAGGACATGTAGAAGAGCAAAGACCTCGGGGCAAACAGTGTCTCAAGGTGAAGACAGTATTCTACCAGATCAGCAGGAAATGTGGCAAAACGGAGCAGGGAGGTTTTGGAGCTAGATAAACCTGGGTTAGCACTTATTGCCCGAAGCAAGCTATTGCACCTTGGTAGGAGGGTTAATACCCACCCCGCTGCTCTCAAGAGTTGCTGGAAGGATGAAAGAAAACATCCATCAAGGATCTGTCACTTCATAGGCATACAATAAGAGGCATATATTATTAAATATTAATGGCACTATTAATTATTAGTAACAGTGCAGCATTATGGAAAGAGCTCTTGTGTCAGCCAGACCTGTGTGCAAATCCTGATACTTCCATTGCAAGTTGCTTAACCTTTCTGAGCCTTGGATTGTGTCCCTTCCTGTAAAATGAATGAATAATACCTTCCTTGTAGGGTTGATACATGTTGATATATGATAAATGTGATAATATAAATTTCCTAGGTTGTATAATAAGTGTTAAGTGCTATTTCAAAATCAAAATATAGCAAGCTTTATTCAATATTCTGATTATAAAAATTATATATTCTGATGGTAAAACATTCAAACAATACAAAAACACTTAAAGAAGTAATTACAAATCACTGGAAATTCTATTTCTTATAGCTGATAGCCAGTTTTTTAGATATCTCTTTATGCAAACTCTTTTAGTTCGACCTTCATAATATATATGGGTCCATAGTACACACCTGTCCTATTTTCACTCAATAATATGTTATGGACATATGTCCAGTTAATAAATATGGATTTATATTATTATTCTAATGGCTTCCTAGGGGGCTTCCCTGGTGGCGCAGTGGTTGGGAGTCCGTCTGCTGATGCAGGGGACGCAGGTTCGTGCCCCGGTCCGGGAAGATCCCACATGCCGCGGAGCAACTGGGCCCGTGAGCCGTGGCCGCTGAGCCTGCGCGTCCGGAGCCTGTGCTCCGCGGCGGGGGAGGCCACCAACAGTGAGAGGCCTGCGTGCCGCAGAAAGGAAAGGAAGGAAAAAATAAATAAATAAATAAATAAATAAATAAATAAATAAATGGCTTCCTAGTAATCTATTGTATGGAATACCAGAATTTATTTAACGCTATAGATAGTCATTGAAGTCATTTTCAGATTATTTTGTTTTATACAATACTGTATAAAGCAACCTTATATATAGATCACTGTTCACTTGTTTAATTTCCTTCCTAGGATAAATCACTATAAATGAATTACTAGATCAAAGGGTTTTCCCATTATAATTTTGTCCCATATTGGTAAACTGCCTCCCAAAATGCCTATATGAATTTGCACTCCCACCGGCCGTGCATAAATTATGCCCATTTCCCTATATCCTTGTTAACACTAGGTTCTGCCAATCTTTTTAACCTTTGCCAGTCTGAAAAATTTCAATTCTCTTGAAAAATGGTGTCTCAATTTTGTTTCTATCTGTAGTTCCAGTATTACTAATGAGGTGGAAAATATTTTCAAGTATTTATTTCCGTTTGTGATCCTTCTTTTGTTAATTGCCTTTTTAGGCCATTGTTATTTGACTATTTTTCTAATTCAGGTGTTTCCTATTGACTTTTAAAAACTCTTTGTTTATTAGGAAGCTTTTAAAAAATATATTTATTTATTTGGTTGCACCATACCAGTTGCAGCAGGCAGGCTCCTTAGTTGCAGCTCACTGGCTCCTTAGTTGTGGCACACGTGTGGGATCTAGTTTCCTGGTCAGGGATCGAACCCAGGCCCCCTGCACTGGGAGCGTGGAGTCTTAACCACTGTGCCACCAGGGAAGTCCCTGTTTATTAGGAATTTTAACTCTTTGTCATGTATGTGACAGATATCTTCCTCCACTTCATTGGTTGTCTTTAACCTTGTGTGTGGTATTTTATTGCCACATATGAAGTTTTAAGTTTATAAAGTCAAATCTTGACTTGATTTTACTGGACGGATTTTTTAAAAACTTTTATAACATGCTTAGAAAGTCTTCCGGTTCCAGGATTATTAAAACATTCCCTTGTTTTTTTCTTCCAATGCTTTTATTGTTTCTTTTATCACATGTACATCTTTGATCTAAGAGGTGGAATTTAGACTTAGGGAGGGAGATGGAGCTCCAACTTAATTTTTCTCCCAATGGCTACCCAGTGGTCCCGTTCCGTTTATTGACTTCCGTCCTTTCCTTATACACTTGGCTCTATTTCTGTACTCTGTTCAGTTTAATAGGTCTGTCAGTTCCTTTGTCAAAACTGTACTGTTTTAGTTGGTGTAGCTACCTAATGCATTTTAGTATCTGGTAGAACAAGTCCCAACTCATTCATCTTCAAACTTCTTTTGGCAGTATGGCGGAGTGGTTAAATTCGCAGAGTTTGGGTTCGTTCAGCCAGCCTGAGCTTTAATCCCAGGTCAGCCACCTGCTAGCTGTGTAATCTTGGGCAAGTTATTTTTTTCTCTCTGAACCTCTGCTTCCTCATCTGTTTAAAGTTAATAGTAACCGTATCTACCTTACAGCGTTTTTGTGAAGATGAGATGAAATGATGCATAGGAGGTCCTTGGGCCAGAGTCTGGCACATGGCAAGTTGTCAGTAAATGTTCAGTCTTTTTGTTATGAAAACGATGCATCTATTTTTCCAGTTGAATTTTAGGATCACTTTGACAATAAAATCTCACTGGGATCTTGATTGGGATGCCATTTACTGGATAGGCTAATTTTGAGATAATGCATATCCACGTTATAGGGTCTTCCAGCCTGAGGCAAGCTGTGCTCTTTATTGGTCCAAGACTTTATGCTCCTTGGTGGAGTTTATAGTTTTCTTTATATAAGATGTGTGATTTTATATTAACTGTATTTCCAGATGGTGTAAGTTTTGTTGTTGTTGTGAATGTGACTTTCTTAGTACATAAGAAAGTTATTCATTTTTTTAAATTGAGATATAATTGACATATAACATTATATTAGTTTAGGGGGTACAACATATTGATTCTGTATTTGTGTATATTGTAAAATGATCACCACAATAAGTCTAGTTAACATCTAGCACCATATGGAGTTGTACATTTTTTTTCTTGTGATGAGAACTTTTAAGATCTACTCTCTTAGCAACTTTCAAATATACAATACAGTAATATTAACTATAGTCACCACGCTGTACATTACATCCCCAGGACTTATTTTATAACTGGAAGTTTGTACCTTTGACCACCTTTACCCATCTT
The DNA here is from genome assembly GCF_964374135.1 of Grampus griseus. Lineage (NCBI taxonomy): Eukaryota > Metazoa > Chordata > Mammalia > Artiodactyla > Delphinidae > Grampus > Grampus griseus. Next base: position 62,760,817 of record NC_139008.1, read on the forward strand.
GTCCACAGCCCCACCTCTGGCAACCACCAGTCTGTTCTCTGTATCTACTCATTAATTTTTTTTTTTTTCGGTACGCGGGCCTCTCGCTGTTGTGGCCTCTCCCGTTGCGGAGCACAGGCTCTGGAAGCGCAGGCTCAGCGGCCATGGCTCATGGGCCCAGCAGCTCCACGGCATGTGGGATCTTCCTGGACAGGGGCACGAACCCGTGTCCCCTGCATTGGCAGGCGGACTCTCAACTGCTGCGCCACCAAGGAAGCCCTATAATTGCTGATTTGGGAAATAATTTCTCCTCTACATAGTGTCAGCTTTGAGATATCCCCTTCCCTCAGCTCCAGGAGCACCCCAGGTTTCTATCACTAGGGCACCTCCCATATTGACTTGCCATCACTTGAAATCCATCTATATGATGCAGGAACTGTGTCTAATTGGACTGTTAGTCCCCAGGGCTCAGCACAGGGCTTGTATCAGTACGAACTTATCATTGCCAATTAAAGAAGGTGCCCCATGCTGTACTACTGTTTTCTGGGATAGAAGAGCCTCTCTTCTAGGACAGAGGGCAGGATGGTAAATAGGCCCACAGTCCCTGACCTTATCTGGCTGACAGTCTAATTGGGGAGCAGACATTGAGGAAGTCATTATTAATGTCAAGAGTGAATTATATTTTTCCTCATTACATTTTGAAGGAAGCTTTGGATGCTATGGGAGTGTGAAGGACTTAGTGAGTATAGGGCAGCAGAAGGCCTTGCCGAAGAAATATTCAAGGAGGAGTCTGGGGCGACTGCACCCGTCTTGCTCCCCCTCCACTGCAGACCAGTGTTAGCACCCAGTCCTGCTTGAACGTATCCGTTCAGCAAACAAAGAGCATCTGCTCTGTGTCAGGCTCTGTGCTGTTGGGTCTGGGACCACAGAGTTGGGTAAGAGCCAGTATCTGAGCTCAAATCAGAGTTCTGTTGATTCCTGGTAGTTACAGGAGGCAATCAAAACTCCTCAGCCTGGAGATCTACCTCCTGTCCCTCCCTTATGCCCCTACTAGGCCCCAGCCCACCTTTCTGCCCTTGGGTCCTCCTGCCCCACTGGACTGCTGACCCCTCCCCAACTGAACACACTTGTACTTTCATGCACACGTGGAGGCTGTCATCCCCTTCCCCCATCATACTCACTGTCACTTCTACCTAGAACTCGCCTGAGCCACTCCTCTTTCCTCTGGGCCTTCAAGAACCAGGGAATCACCAGCTCTGTGAAGTCTGCCTTCCCAGCGTTTGTTACTTCATCCTTGTCCAAAATTGATGGTGGGTCTTAAGAATGTGTATAGTTATTTGTTTCCACGTCTGTGATCCCATTAGACCAGGGCGCCCTCAGGGTCAGTGACCTTGACTTTGTCTCTTTGGCGGGAACTAGGACGCAGTGGATAACTTAGGAACTGCAATTAAAATAGGGTAAAGAAATGCAACTTCTGTAATTGAAGGGCAAGGATACAGAAGTTAGAGAAGGGATGGGATTACTTAGCTTAGCGCAGTGGTTCTGAACCTAGAGCTCCGGGATCATAGGAGCAAGGTGAAAAAGAGTGTGAGGTATGTGCAAAGTTAGGTTACTTGGGTGTCAATCCTGGCTCTGGCATATAGTAGCCCCACAAGTTGGGACAAGTGGTTTTATTTCTCTGAGACTTTGAGAAAAGGGGGAGTACTACTGTTACTAGCATTACTATATTGGCTTCAGAGGGTCTGGGCACACCCTGAAATGCTCTAAAGAATTTTGTATAAATAGGTGTAAGTAAAATTTGTCCAGAAAGAGGGTCCCTTGATTTTCAGCAGCTTTCACAGAATGTACAAACTAAGCAGAAGGGAGGCACTGTCTTTCTCAGTTGTCTAGTGCTGTGTAACAGATTACCTGAGAACTTAGTGACTTAAAACAGTAAACATTATCTCACACGGTTCCCAGGAGCAGCATATTTGGGTGATTCTGGCTCTGGATCTCTTATGAGGTTGATCTCTCAAGATGGTAGCCAGGGCTGAAGTCATCTGAAAGCTTGTCTGGGGCTACTGGCCGTGTAGACCTCACCTCTCCATATGGCTGCTTGAGTGTCCTCACGACAGGGTGCCTGGCCTCCCCCAGAGCCTGTGATCTAAGAGAACAAGGCAGTGTCTTTTATGACCTAGCCCCAGAAGCCACACATGGTCATTTGCAAAACATCCTATTGGTTCCATAGTTCAGCCCTATTCAAAGTGGGAGGGGACTAAAAAGGATATGAATGTCAGGGCTGGGAATCATGGGGGGGGGGGCGGGGGGCATTTTGGAGGCTGGCTACCACAGTGCCTTGGAAGGAATTTGGAATGAGGAGTTTTAAGTTTAAATCTCGACTCCAACAACAACTAATTGTGTGATCTTGGGGAAAGCTCCTTTGCTTTACTGGCCCTGCCAATTTTCTTACTCAGCTCACATGGTGGGTTGTGATATTCAAGAGTTAAAGCCTGTGAAAGCCATTTATTCAAACCCTCAACTTCACATTCAGTTATTAGCAATCATTAAAGAGGAGGGGGAACAAAAGCCACTTGAGGCAGTGTGTAAGTTAATGTTTTCAGTATAAAAAATTGAAAATGAAGAAACAACCCAATTTCATCAAATTAGCACCACTCTTAAAATTTTGGTGTTTAAATGCACTTTAAAGTTTCTTTTCCTTCTTCACAGAGAAGGAATAGAGGAAATGTCTTAAATTGAGATGAGAAAGATTTATGGTAGATGAGTACACTTCTTTAGTATTAAGAGATATTGAAAATTGGGATGGGCTCCTTAATGGGGTCCTGAAATCTCCACGTGAAAACCTTAAAGAATCAGGCAGAGGGCTTTTATTATCTATACTTTTAGTAAAAACTAGCTCAGGTCATCCTTTGAGGCCATTTGGGAGGGGACACCACAAATCTTTTTTTTTTTTTTTTTTTTTTTTGCGGTACACGGGCCTCTCACTGTTGTGGCCTCTCCCGTTGCGGAGCACAGGCTCCGGACACGCAGGCTCAGTGGCCATGGCTCACGGGCCCATCTTCCCAGACCGGGGCACGAACCTGTGTCCCCTGCATCGGCAGGCGGACTCTCAACCACTGCGCCACCCGGGAAGCCCCCCACAAATCTTCTTAAGTAAAATGAAAAGAAGTATTATTAAAGGTGTTCTCATACTGTTAAGCATTAAAATCTTTATTTTTTTCATCATACTCAAATGAGTATGAGTAGCACATACTCATTCTAGAAGATTTGGAAACTACAGACAAGTGTAAAGAAGTGAAAAACATTATATCTGCCACCTTAATCTAAGCACTTTGTTTTGTGGTTTAGATGAAAAATAATTTTTTTCAATTAAAATAATGTGGGCTTCCCTGGTGGTGCAGTGGTTGAGAGTCCGCCTGCCGATGCAGGGGACACGGGTTCGTGCCCCGGTCCGGGAAGATCCCACATGCCGCGGAGCGGCTAGGCCCGTGAGCCATGGCCGCTGAGCCTGCGCGTCCGGAGGCTGTGCTCCACAAGGGGAGAGACCACAACAGTGAGAGGCCCGCGTAGCACAAAAAAAAAAAAAAAAAAAGTAATACTTTGTAGGAAACACCCTCCCCCCAAATTGGCTGTAGTCTCACAAGCCAGAAGTAACCATTATTAACATTTTGGTGGCGTAAAATGGGATTTAAACACGTTTTCAGCCTGATGGGAGACTGAAAAAACAGGAATGGATTTAAATGATGGTGAATGGCAGGTAAGCTGAGTTAGGGCTGCCCATCACGTGGGCAGATTCTGTGCCTAATGACCACAGTGAGGTGAGGAGGTCTCCATCTCTAAGCATCTTTACAACTTGCATAGGTCTGTTTGGGTGAATCATGCTTCACTGTTTACCAATTCTGCCTGGGCAGGTTCCAAATACTGGATAGGGCTTATTCCATGGGAAATTTGTAGTTAGGGACTTTGTCCAATAAAGTAATTATTGAGTAAGGTCATCCAGATTGAGTGCCTACCATGTGCCAAGACTGTGCCAGATGTTGGGGGTGTGATAATGACCTCAAAAAGATGCTAACAAGAGCAGACATTAGACCAGAAATCATACAAGGAAATGAGATGTGGGAGGTACCAGGAGAGGTGCACATTTGTGGATCATCTGCTATGCTGGAAGTTTAGCAGATGTGATCTCACTGGGACCTGAGGGAGGTAATTTGACCTCTCTGAACCTCAACTTCATTTGAAAATGGGGACAGAGTCACTGGGAGAGAACATTCGTTAGTGTGGCAAACTCTGTTTCAGGGTTCACTGAAGGTTCACTGAAGTATAAAAATGAGACACTTTTTACACTTCAGACTCTAAACCTTCTCGGTGGCAAAGACAGCTGGCCTTTAGTGAGTCTACTGTGTTCAAGGTGTTTCACAAAGGTCCCATTTAATCCCAATTCCACCTTTTGAGTTTATGTACCCCATTGTCTAAATTGATGGCTCTGAGTCAATGGGAGTTTTCATAACTTGACCAAGACCACACAGCTGGAGAATGACTGCAAGAAGATTTAAACCCAGGCCTGCTGAAGTCCAAAGCCAGTGGCAATACATTATCTCATAGTGAGGTTCCAGGGGTGTATGTGTCCTTTTGGAAATGCTTGGGTCTGCTGGTGGTGTGTTTGTTATTCAGATTCCTGAATGTGTGCTTTGCTCATAACTGTGCAGTTTGAAAACACTGACTCACCCCCAAACAGGGCAGGGTTGGATATCAGTCCCGTTTATCTTATACTGTCCTGTGGCACCTGTGTTGACTTCAAAGAAATTCTGTAATAAAAGCACTGTGATTAAAAACAGAAAAACACACACCAAAAAAAGGTATAGGTTTGTTTTTGGTGCTTGTGACAAGAGAATACACTCATGAGTGTCATTAACTTAAAAAATGACAGCTATTTAAGGTTTAGTGACTAAAGCCAATTTTCTAACACACATCTTGTATAGTCCTCTGAACATACTCTTTTCCCACTTAACTATGATGTTGTCATTAGTTTCCGTTTGATCCTGCAAGGGCAGAGACCTTGAACATTCACATCTGGATTCCCCCATGGCTTGACCCAACTGACAGCCAGGCAGAATTGACCGAAAAACTTAAAGGCGTTTCCACGGTGCCTGCCTACATTAGCTTTCTTTTGCTACTGTAAAAAGTTACCAGATTTAGTGGCTTAAAACCTTCTGTCTCACACTTTCTATGGGTCAGAAGTCTGGACTGTGTGGCTTAGCTGGTTCTTGGATACAGCTAAAATCAAGGTGTTAGTAGGACTGGACTCCTCTCTGCAGATTCCGGGGTTGGGGTGGGGAGAACCTGCTTCCAAGCTCAGTCAGGTTGTGAAAGCTCAGTCCCATGAGGCCGCAGGACTGAGGTCCCATTACTTGCTGACAGGGCTTGTTCTCAGCTTCTAAAGGCTGCCTACGTTCCCTGGCTCATGGCCCCTTCATCAACAGTGGGTTGAGTTCCTCTCAAGCTTCGAATCGGATTCTTCTCCTGCCTCTTCTCTCCAAAGCATCTCTTTTGCATTCCTCTTCTGCTTTTTAAGGGTCCATGTGATTACACTGGGTCCACCCTGATAATCCAGGATAATCTCCCTATTTTATGGTCCTTAATTCCATCTGCAATGTCCCTTTTGCCATGGAATGTAACATATTCACAGGTTCCAGGCACTAGGGCATAGATAGTTTTAATTTTTTGGGGGGGAGGGGGCGAGGAGGACGTTATTCTGCCAACCACAGTGCCTGTACTAAACATGTAAATTTTAGAATTAATCTTCTCTAGTTGACTCCTTGGAGGTCAGAGGGGGATGAAGCTACTCAAGAAGAAAACATTTGAAACAAGCCAAATGACTTGTCAAAGGTCACTGCGTCTGCTGTAGATTAAACCACCATCACCACCACCACCCCTTTGTGAAAAATCAGGTCAAACAATTTTTTGGTCGTGGAGGTGGGGTTCTTCCTTTCCCCCTATTGGGGTGAAGTTAGAAGCGGACAGAAGATTTAAAAAACATGCCTATTTCACCTTCTACAGTCTATTCACTTTGCAGGGTTTTGTTTATTGGATGTGCAAGTCTTCTGTGTGACGAGTGTTAGAAGCAGGAGCACTGAACTCCATGATGTTAGGCTTTGGCAGCACGTGTTGATCTTCCCTAAGCACTGCGCTAACACCAGTGAGTGGAGGGTATGCTTCCTCACCCTGGGATAACTTTCAAATGTGGCCATTGACCCTTCCTCCCTAATTTTAAAGAAGTGGCCACTATCCAGTTTAGGACTGATTCTAGGAATGTTTCTGGACGTTGACTGGTTCAACAAATAGGCACAGAAAACCTGTGTGTTGGGTACTCTGAACATCATTTCATTTCATGCTCTGCAACCAAGGCTCAGAGAGGGTAAGTACGGTGCCCACTGCCCCTCAGCTGGTACCAATTATTAAACACTTGCTATATGTCAGGAGCCACATTATATGGACCTAATGTCATGGTCCCCCTTCACACCCTCTTCCAACCTGCCAGGTGTTTTATGTTGATTTTAATCTCAATAATGCTGTGAGGTATTAGGCTGATAGCCATGGAGTGGCTTAGCCAGAATTCCGGTCTAGGTCCGTTTGACTCCAGGTTCTGTGTTCCCTTCAGGATATTGCCTCAGGTGCATTCTGGTAAGTATGTCCCCAAAGTCCAAGTTCTTCACACAACCCGTAATCGTATCACCAAGTTCACCAGGTGGCATGAACGCTGTAGGCTGCGTGTGCAGCTTCTGCAAATAAAGCTTCTGCAAACACATAGCGGCATGAAAGCACAGGAGAAAATGGAGAACTGTCTAGGTTCATCAATCGTGAAATAACCGTTTTACTGGTATGAGTATCTTTTTGTCTCATTATTATGCGGCAGTGAGTCATTTAGGGGAGGACCAAAAGGGAAAGTCCTGTCTCTTGTTACCTACAAGAAGTGTCAGTGAAAACCGCTCAGGCGGAGAGAGGCACAAAGTGGGCGCTGGAAGTCGAGCTACCACTTCTCGATCCCCCCCGCTTTACCCGCGTGGCGGCCCCAAGGCGAGAAGCGCCGAAGGGGTTAAACACAGCTCACGGTAGTGGGGCACAGGGCCACCGCCCCTTCCCAGCATCGCCTCCCAGAATGCCTCAGGCCCCCAGCCAGTTCCCGCACCTCGCGAGACTCCGCCCAGCCCCTTTCCCGAACGACTGTCCGGCCCCCTTCCTTACCGAGCTCTGCGCGGGGCAGAGGAAGGGAGGGGAGGGCGGAAAAGACGGGCCGCGGGGCACGCTGGGAAGTGTGGTCCAAGAGTTTCACTCAGCCATATTCTTCCGGAGCGGGGGAGGCCAGAGAGGCAGCCGGGACTACGACTCCCAGCCGCCCTTTCGGTTTGTTTTTGTTCAAAAAAAAAAAAACCCCACACTCCCCCTCCTCACTCTTCACACACACTCACACACACCCACGGCAGACACGCACACACCCGGGCGCCGAAGGGAAAGCCGCGTCTCGCTTTCCCGCCCCGCCGCCAGTCCGGTCTTGGCCTCGCAGTAGAGCGGGAAAGCGGAGGCCGGAGCCGTGACCTCTGACCCCGTGGTTATGCGGAGCCGCCGCATTCCTTAGCGATCGCGGGGCTACCTCCTTCTCCTTCGCCGCTGCCGCCGCCGCCGCCGCCGCCGCCGCCGCCGCCGCCGCCGCCGCGGGCGACTGACGCAGCGCGGGCGCGTGGAGCCGCCACCCCTCCCCCACCGCCGCCCTCGCGCCGGGTCTAGCGCCAGCCGGTCCCCGCGCGCCCGCCCCCTCTCCCCGGCCGCACCCGAGTTCTCGCGCGCCGCCGCCGCCACGCGCCCCCCGCCGCCGCCGCCCCGCGCCGCCGCCGCCGCCGCCGCCGCCGCCGCCCCAGCCCACCCCGCCCGGAGGTCCCGCGTGGAGCCGCCGCCGCCGCCAGGGAGGAGGAGGATGAAGGACAAACAGAAGAGGAAGAAGGAGCGCACGTGGGCAGAGGCCGCGCGCCTGGTGAGGCGGGCCGCCGAGGGGGGCTCGATGGGGGGCGTGGGGGGGTTGGCTTGCCGAGCACCCCCCACTGGGAGGGGGGAGGGGCGAAGCCCTGCCCACTGTAGGAGGGGGCGGGCCACCCTTTCTACTGGAAAGGGACAATCCCCCAAGGCGTTGGGTGGGGAGAGGTCCCCCGCCGGGTCGGAGGTGGCGCCTTTTTCTGCACGTCCCCCCTCTAAATTCCTGCGGAGGGGTCGAGCTGGCAGGCCGGCTCCTCCCCCTCCGGGCGGCGGGGCCCCCGCCTCCCCTCCCCCACTATTTGGCAGCTTCTAGGGGGTCTGGGGAAGCTTCGTTTATGCACTCGGGGGAGTTAGGTTTCCGGGAAGGGTCGGAAGCTCCTCCCTCGCTTCCTGGTGGGCAATGGGGTGGTGCGTTTGACTCCAGGGGTTGGAAAGAGCCCCCAGTTTCAAGGACGCAAGTGGCATTTTGAGCTTTCGCAATCTAAACCAGGTGTGTGGAGGGAAGCAAATGCTTAACTCCCAGCTTGAACCCTGAGCCTTGGTTCTCAAACTTTAGTGTCCTGTGGGGACACCTGGGGAGGTTGTTAAGAATGCTCATCCTAGGGCCCTACTTAAGACCTACGGAGTCTGAGATTCTGGAGTAGAGCTTGAATATCTTCATTTTAACCAGCTTCTCGGGTTGGTTGTAAAGCAGGTGGCCCACGTACCACAGTTCTGAGATTCTGCTGACCGGACTTCACAAGCTAGACTGGAAACAGGCACTCTGCAGAGAACTAACTACACTTTGCAAAGAATGTATGCGTGTGTTCTCTCTTCCTTAGTGTCCTGGTGCATGTATACATGAAGTGTTGGGCAAAGACCAAGTGTCTCTGAAGATAATGCTCACTGAGGACTTAGCAAAGGAGAGAGTAATTTGAGTATTTGAAGCTGCCTTGTAATGGGGGTTGTGAATTTTCTGTTCTCAAAGTGTCAGAGGACTTGCAAGTGAAATATCTTTCTTTTGGATTTGCACCCACAAAGCTAAGACACTTTGAGACATGTTCTTATAAAATCTTGCTGATGACAGTAGTAACAGGTTATGCTTGTCTCAGAGATGTCACTTTCTCATAACTGTCACAAAGCAGGGTTATGGTGCAGATAGTATACTTGTCTCTTGACACCCTGTAGTTTATATGTAATTGCTGTAATTCACTTTTAATGATGAATGAAACTCAACCTTCTAATCTTTCATTTTATTGGGAAGTAGGGTTCCTGCCTCAAAGGTGTTGTGCAAAAAAAGACAAATATGTGTTGGAGGTTTTTACAAATCTTTGGTACACCTTTTTCGTTCTTGGAGCCTGTAAAACTCAGTTATTGACTTAAAAGAACTAACTCTGTTTGGTTTATAGGGGAAATTAAACTGGTGTACCTGATCCCCTTCCTCAGGCATTTGTTGCCCAAGAAACAGAAGTAGCAATTAGTTTGTATGCTGAAGTTTTGTGCTTCAGTTAATTTGTTTTGGTTTGGCATATGAAATTTGCAGATTTTGAAGTACCTAAATACTTTTTTCAGGTTCAGTCAAATTTGGAAGCTTTGTTCAGCTCTCAGGATCTCTTGGTAGTTTCAGGATTTCTCCATTGTTGCTTTACCTGAAGGAGAGTAGAGGAGAGCCAAAAGGACATGCTCTCTTTCTCCTGGAGGTTGAGTCTGTTTATTGAAATTCTCCTCTGAGTTTCTGTTCTGCAGGTGTTTATGACTCTGGGCACCAACAGGAAATTTGCTTGCCAGAGTTTTACTTGTTAGAGGTAGGTGAAAGTACCTTTAAATCCTGTGTTATTTATGTCTTGACAGAATTCTAAAGTCTGCTCGTCTCAAAGCTTTGTTGGCTCTTCCTAGTTGAAAGTCTCTAGGAATTTGGGGTCCACTCTTAAGCCTCTTTAGGCTCTTGAATTTATGGTGATCTGCACTCCAGTATCTAAGTTGCTATTTCTGTTTTATCATTGGCTCAACTCATGCTAGATTATCCCAGTAAGTTCTTTCTCTTCTTTTACTTCTATGGTTCTTCATTAAAAAATAGTAAGTCCTACTTGGAATTACTTCTGGTGCTCTTAAACACATGAAAGATGACTTGTGGGTATATGGTGTGTAGTTTTGCCTGTCTTTTATTGTTTTTTGTTTAGAATTTTCTGTCCCTTTGGATGGGACTAGTTGGTGAGCGAGGGGGAACTTTTAGAGTTCTCTCCTCATTTGGGGAAAAAAAAATTGTTGTAACAAACCAAGTGCTGGAGAGTTTGTGAGGCTTAACACTGGCTGGAGAAAACCTTGACTCCAGTGAGCTATAATGATAGGGCAGGAGATTAGATCTAATTACTCTTTGGACAGGTGAATTTGGAGTGCTTGCAGTGGCGATCAGATGCACTTGCTTGGGGGCAGTTTCATATTGCTCCCAACCTTGCTCACATTGGTGGCTAAAGTGATACCAGGAGCCCTTTTAAAACTATTTTGGTAGGAAAGAAGAGACTTCTGGACGATTTCAGTAGTGTAGTAAGCCCCAGGAGGTTGATTTTTGCAGCTGTTAATTATGTTGTTGAGAAGTAGATATTCTTCTTTCAAACATTTTGTAGTCTTGTTTTTCCTAGATGTAGGAGGTAGACTTTAGGGGGTTGGGTGGGTGTAAATCCTCCTACTTGTTAGGAACAATTTGTTTGGGAGAAATAGCTGAGTGGATTTCCCTTTAGATTGAATGCCCTTAAATGGATTCTCCCTGGCTTTGAGAAACTCTTCATTGCATGCTTTATCTTTCACTTTGATTCATGACTGACCATTCTTACATCAAACATTTTTTTCCCTTTGAAGTTGGAGAAGAGATACTTTTTTTTTTAAGTATGCTTTAGAAAGACAGACTAGGGATAGAACACTGCTGAATTGTTCTTATACTGAAAGCCGGAGGCATGTACAGTTTTAATAAAAGTGAAAACTTTGTATCTTTTGATGTAACTTCCCTTTAGAGATTTTGTTTCCTCTCTCTTAGATTCTCAGGCTCTTCCTGACTGCTGTTTAAATAATTGGTAGCTAATTTTTCAGTCATGCTTCTTTAAAAAAAAAAAATTACCATACAAAAATTCACTAGCTTAGCTCACAATTAGTATCAAAGAAGTTATATCTGTGGCAGTGAACATTAGTAGCTTGTATTGTGGGTTTGTTCAAGTCAACAGTGCTTAACTTGGCACTTAGGTTCTTGGAATACAAAGATGGATAAGGTTTGCCCTTGGGGAACTTACGGTTTTTCTGGGGATGGAGAAGGTCCAGACAGGTGAATAGAATTTCATTACAGCCATGGTCAGTGCCATCATAGATGTATGAATGGTAATAGACATCCTGGTTCCTGCTTATTGTCTAAGCATAATTATGAATAGCTCCTCCTTTTACTCTCAAGTGTCCTTTGGAAGATAAATTAGCAGTGTTGTGCAACTATGGGGCAATGAAAAGAGACATTTGAACTGTCTGGCAGAGAGCAGAGAAGGCTTCCTGGAGGAAGGTGCTTTCCGAACTGAATCTTGAAGGGTGAGTAGGAGTTAGGTCTGTCACAGAGGACGTAAGCAGGAGCTGGTAACAAAAAATAGGAGTGTGTGTGTTTATTTGCAGGGTGGAGAGTGTGGGAACTGGGTAGAACTACACATAGTTATTGGAACATAAAGTTTGTGGAGAGACAGGCAGAGATCAAATTGTGAGGGCCTTGTACGCCAGGCCAGCACACACCTACTTGGTGCCAGGCACTGTAGGCACTCAGTACATTATCTCTAATCTGTACAACAACTCTGAGAGGAAGATCTCAGTATCCTTCCTTCACAAACGAAGGAACCTAGGCTTAGGGTGGGTAGGTAACTTGCCCAAGTTTAGAAGACCAGAATTTGAATTCCTTAGAACCAGGTCTGTCTGGTTCTAAAACCTGTGCTTTTCCAGTGGACTAGTGGTCTCTCTGGAAGCTTCAGCTTTCGCTGTGTATAATTAGGTTGCTGTTGAAGGACTTTAAATTGGGAAAGTGATTAGGGCAGGTTTATTTTGTTGGACTGACTGGGGCTATATAGCAGGGTAAGTTATGCAAAAACGGGGATTTGGTCTTTTTTTACTGGTGAATTTTTAGAATTGTCCCTAGCACAAAGTGAGTATTTCACGTATTTGTTGAATGAAGGATGGCAGTGGAGTACGAATGAATTTGAGGAAAGCGGGGCTGGTTGCAGGGATATTAGCGGAAAGGCTATTGTGTCAGGTTAGGTCAGAAACTGGTGGTTGGGAACTGGGGGACAGGTGAGAGTGAAGGGTGATGCCTGGGTTTCTGAATTAGGTGATGAGACAGGCTGCCGACCAACGAGAGGAATGTTAGAAGGCGGGGTGATGGTGGTGGTGGATGAATTAGAGTAGGTGAGCATGTGGGACGTCCAGTACAGAACTGAGTATTTGGAGTCTGAAGCTTGGGAAGCAGTCCGCAGTCCAGGCTAGAGGTAGAGATTTGGGAGTTATCAGAATTTTGGTAGTAGTTGAAACTGTGAGAGATGATAATGACACCCAAGGAGAATGTAAAAACTGAACAGAGAGAGGCTAAGAATGGGACCATGGTAGAGGTTTTATTTCAGCAGCTACTCCTCCAAAACTTGCCTTTCTTTAGTGCTCAGGGTTCATGTTCTTCCACAGAGAGAACCTTCACAGCAGTCCTGTGGGACTGTACATTTTACTTGTGACAGAGCAGTACAGTACTTCGTTGTTAGGGTTGTTAAATGACTGCAAGATGCTGGTGTGGTTTGGAGTAACCTCAGCAGCTGCACTGGTAGAGATGGTACAGAGATATTGACAGCCTCTCTTTTTTCCTCCCTGAGAAGAATAACATTTATAAAACAACTCAGCTTTTTCAAGTGAGAGAGCTCTGGTTGCTCACTATGACCTTACTGCCAGGACTTAGTTATAGATGTCGCTAACATAAGTGGAATGTTCCATTTCTCATTGTTTGCTTGCACCAATCATATAGGATCACAGCATCATGTTGCCAAATGGCAAAATGTACTGTGGCAGTTAACAGAATTTCACAACCCAGTGGCACAAAAGCCATCATTTAAAAAATGTGGGTACTGGGAATTCCCTGGTGGTCCAGTGGTTAGGACTCTGTGCTTTCACTGCCAAGGGCACAGATTCAGTCCCTGTTTGGGGAACTAAGATCCTGCAAGTGTGGCCCCCACCCCAAAAAAAAGATAAAAAAATATGGATACTAATCAAAGTACCTTGGGAAAGAAAATCTAAATGCATTTCTTTTTTTTTTTTTGCGGTACATGGGCCTCTCACTGTTGCAGCCTCTCCCGTTGCGGAGCACGGGCTCCGGATGCACAGGCTCAGCGGCCATGGCTCACGGGCCCAGCCGCTCCGCGGCATGTGGGATCTTCCTGGACCGGGGCACGAACCCGTGTCCCCTGCATTGGCAGGCGGACTCTCAGCCACTAGGCCACCAGGGAAGCCCCTAAATGCATTTCTGTCTTATAATTTATTGCGTAGAAAACTATGTATTCTGTGGTTTAGCCGTATTAACAGCATCAAGTTAAGCGGTAATCAAGGTTGCTAAGGCCCCACATATCATAACATGTATGCTAAGAGGTTGTGTGTTTTCAGAATTGAGAATTAGAATATTTCATCTAATTGCAGTCACTTTCAGCAACTAGTTAGATATATGTGTAATTTGGTTTCAGAAGTAATTTTGTCTGTGGAAAGACTAAATTGTCAGCAGCGGTACCTCATAGCAGAATTGTAGCCCATGTTATATAGTGATGGATGTAAATGGAAGTTGCACACTGAAATCAGAACACTTATATTTCTTCAGGTACTAGAAAACTACTCAGACGCTCCAATGACACCAAAACAGATTCTGCAGGTCATAGAGGCAGAAGGACTAAAGGAAATGAGGTTTGTATGGCTCTTGTTGCTTAATGTCAGGGTTTCACAGGACACGTGTCTTCCTGCACTCAGGCAGTGATATGAGAAAGTCCGCATGTGCATATATGTGTACATACATACACACACACACACGTCTGGTGGTGGTGTGGAACTATCTCCCATGTTGTGTGTCCTCTGGGTGGAGGGTGGGAGTGGCTCAACATTCATTTGTTTTCATCAGAGGTTCAGTGGCTTTCCCTATCCTTGCTCTCCCATAATTTCGACATGGAGCTTGTTTTTTTGTGTAAGGAGTCAGCACATTTTCTCATGTACTCTGTTTTGCAAGTTTCAGTGATAGAGAAGGGACAGACTCTGATAGGCTCCATCGTGTCTAAAACTTCCCTTCTCTCTATACCATATCTTTGAAGTCCTTTGTTTTAGGATCAAAGAAGGGTGGTCTAATCACCATAAAACCCACTGGCTTTTTTTCCCCCTACTGATTCTAGGCATTCATGATATGAGCATACTAAATTTGGAGGTGACCTTGATTTTCTTATCCTGTGATATATTTTTCCTAGAGAAGCAACAGATTGGAAACACAGAAAGAATTGCAGGCACAAACAAAAATCAGTGCCTGTCCTGAATCCTTTCTCTCCTCACCCCAACCTTTTTTAAAATTAAAATGAAAGAGGAGAGCACAGCACAGTTCCTTCTCGGGATTCAGAACAGGCAGCATATATTCTGCTGGTTAAGCTTTAGCTGCTTGAAATTGATCTTTTAGGATCGAAAGATCCTCACTTTCCAGTTGTCAGTTCAAACATTCTCTAGCTGACGTTTTGTGGGGAGGGAAGATCAGGATTGTCTAGATACATTCATTTAAATACTACCTATGCACTGTGTAGTGTTATAATTGTTTTTTTTGTTTGTTTGTTTTGTTTTTATGTGCTATTTCCCATCATGCTGCTGTCTGCACTGCTGTTGGACCACTGTGCCTATAGAAGGTAAATTAGTCCCTTTGGGACAGATGGAGTTGAGAACCTAACTTGTTTCTGCTTCTAGCTCTTACAGGAATTATGAAGCAGTCATGGTGGCTCGTGATGAGTGAACAGCTCTGTGATTTGTAGACAGAGGTATAGTGTGTAGGAGTCACACTGTTTCAAGAAAGACTCTGCCAGCATGCCTTTCCCCACTGCAGCAGAGACATTAGCACACCCACTTGATACTCCAGATTCTGCACAAGGTTTCTTTTAGAGATTGGTTCTTCGTGAAATTTTTTTTTTTTTTTAGCATCCAGTGTGTTCCAAAGCCGAATAAGTAATAGGGTTTTTTTAATGGCTTTTTTAGACTCAGAATTTATTTTTAACACTCTGCATAAATTAGGGCCTCTAATTCTGAAAATGCTGAGAGGCTTTACTTGAGATATTTATATTTATTTAACATGCTGGGGAGAGGGAAGAGAAGGTGCACAGGTGAACCCTAGCACTAACATGCTAGCGCCAAACTCAGTTAATATTAATAATGGACATTTGTCTGTATTTTTGATAGCTTTTCTGTTTTAAGATTTAGTAAGTAGTCGCTAACTCACATGAGTTGTCATTGTTTTGCGACCTACTGTTGTAGCAGGGACCATGATATAACTTAATATGCTATCTCTTTTTTTGGTTTAATGTTTGAGCATTATTGGGTACTAAATCCATGTGACTTTTTATATTCAAATTTAAATGATTGCTCCTGGGTAGATATAAAATAAAACCCATCTTTCCCCCTTCCCAACTGAGAAAAAGCAAACGAAATACTGTTCCTTTTGTGTGTTTATTAGAAAATGTTAACTGGAAAAAAAATTTTCTTGGGACAGCACCAGTGATCCTGTGGTTTTTGTGTTGAAAATGTTATGTGGCAGTTTCTGAGCATGATACGCAGGTTGGAATATAGATGCTAGGAAACTCGGTTTTGTTTTTAATTAACATTAAAATTTAATTTAAATATTTTGGGTAAATAAAAATATTGGGTAATTTTTTTTTCAAAACTCCTGAGTGTACCTGAAAAATTGTGTAGTGTTTCTAAATTTCTTGAGAGTTTGGTTCATATTGTCAAAAGGCACTAAAGAATTGTCAGGTATGGAGTGGAGATATCAGATAGCATGTCTTATCCCAGAGCTCTCTGGGTGTGATTTATGTGAATTTCATTTGTTGCTCTTTTGCCACTTTCAAAGTAGAATTCTTGTCATGGGATGTTTTCTTTTATATTTCTTCCTCTTTTTCTTGATTTAAGAGTGAGTTAAAGGGTATTAGAGCTTTGAGTAAGTAGACATATTGATTTGTATGACCACCTTCCATCCTTGTATGTTTTTACAGTGGGACATCCCCTCTTGCATGTCTTAATGCCATGCTACATTCCAATTCAAGAGGAGGAGAGGGGTTATTTTATAAACTACCTGGCCGAATCAGCCTTTTTACACTCAAGGTAAGTAATATAAACTCTACTTTAGTGCAGTGGTTCTTCAGCTTTTAGTGTTCCTAAGAATCACTGGTAGGTCTGGAATGTGGCCCATGAATTTGCATTTCTAATAGGCAGGCAGGTGATGCTGATGCTGTTTTTCTGAAATGGCGCATTGAGGTGTTCTGGTGTGAACAGAGTATTAGGAATTATTTAGTCATATCAGCTATTGTGTCTGTATTCAGTTTTTCCTTGTTTGTATCTGCAGATTGTATGCAATAGAGGGATAAGTATGTGTGGGGGTAATTGCAAATGTGCCTTAATTATAGTTTTGTTTGTAATAATATGTGAAGGATAAATTACTGGACAGCCAAGTAAGACCTAGTCTATGGAAAATAACTGAAATGTGAAAATACTTGTGGAAATTCAAAAACTCAGCATTTACCAAGTGACACTAATTACAAAGCAAGAGAACTTAGATCAGGTTCAGTTCGTAAGCTTAAATAGAGCTGAAATGAACAAGCTAATTATTTTTCTATGATTTGTGATATACATCATTTAAACCAGGGATTGGCAGATTTTTTTCTGTAAAGGACCAGAAAATAAATATTGTAGGTTTTGTGGGCCACACTGTCTCTATCGTAACTATTCAACTCTGCCATTGAAGCAGGAAAACAGCCACAGAGAATGCACAAACGAATGGGCATGGGTGTGATCCAATAAGACATTATTTATAAAAAGAAGCAGTGGGCTAGATTTGGCTTGGGGGTGTAGTTTGCTGACTCCTAATTTAGACATAGTTAACCTGTTGATGGTGAGAAACTGAAAATTTGATGCTGATCCTTATAATCTTCCAAAATGTTGTTATAAATTGCAGTAGTCCATAAACAGACTTTTCTCTTTTAGTTTTGTTTTTGATAGACTTGTTTTCTTTAATTAATTAAAAATTAAACACTCGAACAAATACCAACTATATAACCTGTGGTCATAAAACTTGATCTTTAAGTACACATCAGATGTATCTTATGTTCAGATATCTGTGCTATGTTGTTTTTATTTGTAGTATTTCAGACTTTAAAAGGCAGCATAATGTAATGTCAGAAACTGAGCCTTGGAAGAGTCAGAGCCCTGAATTCAAAATTTAGCTTTGTCACCTGGGACAGATTTAACCCCTCTTTATGGTGGTGTATGCATCTCTGACAGTCAGTCCTTAATAAATGGTACCCTTTATGATATTCCTTTAGGTTCCTTATCCTTAATTGCTTGTTAATGGCATTTTTCTATTATATATTATTAAATATATTGTAATTATAGGTAATTATGTATAGTTATAGTTGTGTGTATTATATGTGTTACAAATGTGCCTGTTAGTGGAACATTTCTCTTTTAAGAGGGAGAAGAAATACCTATTTCTATGGATACCTTAAGGATAGGAATTGAGTTTCATTTGTCCTTGTAATTTGGCTCTGGGCAGAATTCTTGGCATAGTCCATGTTTAATAAATTTTTTTAAAAATAAATTTATTTACTTATTATTTTGGCTGCATTGGGTCTTCGTTGCTGCATGTGGGCTTTCTCTAGTTGCGGTGAGTGGGGCTACTCTTCGTTGCAGTACGGTGCGCGGGCTTCTCGTTGCAGTGGCTTCTCTTGTTGCGGAGCACGGGCTCTAGGCACATGGGCTTCAGTAGTTGTGGCTTGTGGGTTCTAGAGCGCAGGCTCAGTTGTGGCACACAGGCTTAGTTGCTCCGCAGCATGTGGGATCTTCCTGGACCAGGGCTCGAACCCGTGTCTCCTGCATTGGCAGGCAAATTCTTAACCACTGCGCTACCAGGGAAGTCCCTGGTAGACTTTTAGCTTGGTTGATCATCCGTGCGAGCTATCCGTGCGTGTCTCTTTTAACATTTTGACCTGTTAGAAAGCGATATGTGCAAATGCAACAGAAAGTAAAATGCAGCAGGGAAAGTGAAGGTAGCCCATAAATTCTGCGATTTGTAACCTAAATGATAATTTATATTAATAATATTTGAAAAAATTGGATTATAATTTCCTTATAGCTTTACTGCTTGTTGTATTCAGTTAATATATTTGCCATGATGGCATTGATACATACAGGCACACCTTATTCTCCACCACTGCCCCCGCCCCTCCCAGGGCTCCTTGAGAGTTTGAAGTGTCGATTAGTCTTATTAATTGCCTCATTATCACCACACTATCTTCCAGAAGTTGTGCAGGCATTTACTTTATTGTTATTTGGGAATGGATAAGAAAGGATACCAAAAATCTGAACCAGCTGATTACCATCCTATCCTCATCACCCGAGGACCCAGGTCTGCTGAATAAAGTACAAGGTGGTGCATTTTTTCCTTTCTTATCCTCATTTGAAGAAATTTCAAACCTACAGAAAAATTGGAGTACTACACTGAACACCCCACCTATCTTGCTTTCTTCCTAATTGTTACAAGTTTGCCACATTTGCTTTATCCCTCTCTACATATATATGCTTTTTTTCCCAGAACCATTTAAAAGTGTTCAACTAGTACTGGTACTTCACCCTTACATATCTTAGAATGTATGTCTTAGGAGCAAGGACATTGTCCTACATAACCACAATACCATTGTCATAGTCAAGAAACTTAATGATACAGTAGTATATAATATATAGTCCATATTCAGTTTTTTTCTAGTTCTAAAAATATTCTTTCTTTATTTTTGGCTGCGTTGGGTCTTCGTTGCTGCATGCAGGCTTTCTCTAGTTGTGGCGAGCGGGGGCTACTCTTAGTTGTGGTGCGCGGGCTTCTCATTTTGGTGGCTTCTCTTGTTGTGGCTCATGGGCTCTAGAGTGCAGGCTCAGTAGTTGTGGCTTGCAGGCTCTAGGCACGCAGGCTTCAGTAGTTGTGGCGCGTGGGCTTAGTTCTGCGGCGTGTGGGATCTTCCCGGACCAGGGCTCGAACCCTCGTCCCCTGCATTGGCAGGTGGGTTCTTAACCACTGCAGCACCAGAGAAGTCCTGTGGCATTTTTTTGGTCTGTTTCTTATGTGTTAAGGAGAAGCATGTGCAGAATGGCTTGGTATTTTTCTCCACACTGCCTGGAAATCTCTTCTAGTGGGCCATCAACGTCAGAAACCATGTGGTTTCACTACTTAGTTGAAGAGAGGAGTTTTTTCAGTTCTGAATACATTTGTGTGGACTTATCTATGGTTACCAAAGCTTTACTGATAAGCTGGAGTCTTTGGGGGCATGCCACAGGGTTCCTTCTCTGATAAAAGTTGTTCTGGGTAATGCGATGGTACATTTGACACTATATGTAGATGCTTGCATCAGGCCTTAGAATTAGTACTCAGGGATGTGTGGGAGAGGTGAAATCTATCCATGCTTTGAATTCTTGTTTTGAGTTGCTTTTCTTAAGCTTTTCCTGAAGTCAGCTGTCAGTGTACATCATTGCCTGGTTAGAGGTGGGATTTATATTGTTTTTTACACTTGGAATTTCCCATCCTTGTAAAACCAGTGAGAGCTCCTTTGTAGTGTTCTACATTTTTATGACTGTCATGCTGAACTACTTTGCTTTTGTGACTAGGTGTTTGTGTCATTGGTGAGTTTAACCTGGGTTGTGAGTTGTCATTGCAGCACTCACTGTCAGTCATGACTGCAGTCATCTGAACATTGTTCAGTTTTATTGTGGAATGATGCTCAAGTCAAAGTGTCATGGCCATTTGCACTTTATTATACCTTATGTAGTGATAGAGGGCTCAGCCTTAGGGGGGTCCTTTAATTCAACTAACAAGTCCAGTTGAATCTTTTTAGTATGTAGAATATATATTTTTAAAGTATTAAAAGATCTTCTTGGTAAAAAAATAAATGACTACACTTAAAGTATCCATCCATTAAAATTCACTGTTTGCAAATAAAAGAAAAGCAAATGGAGGACGAGAAGGAGGTAATTTTTGCAGTTTCACAATGTTATTTATAGATCTACAATTAAGTTTTTCATATACAACTCCACACTTGCAGTGATTCCAGAACTATTTATATTACCATTAAATACTGAGGAGACTTCCATACAGTCAAATCATAGAGTCTGTCATTTGCGAGGCAGGACAGGACCAGAATCCATTTTGATTTTTGATAGGTACGCATCAAGCAAAGTGGGCTTCTAAAAATGCAAGTCGTATCATCCACTGTCCTGCGTGGCCCTTGCCTACCTCTTTGATCTCTCCTGGCACCTTCTCCTTGGTCATTATACTTCAGCCACCCTGGCCTTCATTTACTCTGTTTCTCAAAGGCCCCAAACTTGTGTCCACCTCAGAGCCCTTGCACTTGCTAGCCCCTATGTCTGGAAAGCTCTGGGGTAACTTCTTGTCATTTGTTTGTTAGTCCAGAAGTACCTTCTCAGTGAGGCTCTCTCTAACGGTAGTTCCAATTCCGCAACATTATGAGGGTTTTGGTTGTTTCACAGTCCTACCTTGTTTGTTTGGTTACTTGGTTATCATTAGCCTCCCTCCACTTGAATGTCAGTGCAGGGACTTGGTTTTCACTGTATCTCCTGTGTCTGGCAAATAGTACATAATGTAATAAATATTGGCTGAATGGAAAGTAGAAGATAGCATCATCAATATCTTAAGCCAACTAGTTCTCCTTGTAGTCTACCTTTCTTTTATATGTTTTATTATAGAATATGCATATTCTGGGTTATTTTTTCTTCTCAGCAAGGCAACTTCTAAGAACCCTTTTTTTTTTTTCTTGCTCTCTTTAGAGCAATTCTACGTTAATCTGTGAAAGAATCTGCTGACACTAGAAATAAATCTTGGGACTTCCCCAGTGGTCCAGTGGTGAAACTCCACGCTTCCAGTGCAGGGGGCGTGGGTTTGATCCCTAGTTGGGGAACTAAGATCCCACATGCCATGCGTGGTGTGGCAAAAAAGAAAAAAAAGAAAGAAATCTTTCCCAGGCTGTGGCCATAATGCGGTTCTTCTAATTGCTGAAGGCAGAAACTGAGCCATTCGAAACAGTTTGAATGTTTTAGGTATCTTTTAGGTATCATGTTATTCTTTTTAGTTTTGAACTTTGGTCATCATCTTTGTTAGAAAAAAGAATTTCTTTCATATAAAATGGTAGTGACGTTTTTAGATGATGTCTTTTATAGTCTGTGTTAGCTTTATCAAATATATGATCTTTTTAGTGCGTAGAATTCTAGAATTTTAGTGTGGAAGGGGCTCTCAAATCATCCGGTTCATTTGCATTTTGCAGGTAGAAAACTGAACTTCTAACAGATTAGGTTTACCCATGACCGTGTGTCCTTGCAACAAATGCATTTGGCCAAGTTGGGACTAGAACCCACGGCCCTACCTTTTGAGTTTGATTTCTTTTCATTATGCCAATTCAGAATAAAGAGTTTTTCTTCAGGTTTTAGGATCTTTGGTTACTTCATCTTTTTAAAGCGTCTTATGAGTGCCTTGATACTTCTCAGAATGTTAGTTTTATTCTCGTAATGAAAATTCTTATAATTGTTAAGCAAAAGTAGCTTTTCATGTCCTTAGATTTGTACTCTTCAGTTATGGGCGGTTGGTTTGAATTTCTGCCCTCTGCATTAATCATATTGGCATTTCTGATCGTGGTCATTCTTTTCTGTACCAGAGTGAGTGGTATATGGTGGTAGTAAGAGCACTGGAGTCAGCTTGAGGTCTGGGGTCCAGCATAGTGCCTCAGGTCCTATGGAATATCTCCATTTATACTTCTTTGTCTCTAACACTGAGAAGTTGAAATAGATTGGTCATTTAAATACTTCAGGTGTAAAACCTTTCATATCATGAAATGGAGCTGCATGATGTAGATGACTGTGAAACTGCTCTGGTTGAAACAAGCATGAAGACCCCGCTTCTCCATCTGTCGTGGATTCTGCCATCCCTATCCCATTCTCCAAGCACCCAAGGCATCTTTCCCAGACCCAGGAGCTCTGTTGAAAACCTCCTAGAGTGAAAATTCAGTGAAGATCCTTCCTGTGCTCACATTTTAGCATCTAGACTATTTTGTGTGAAAAGTAAGTCAGCCCTGGATATTTTTCTTTCCTGTTCTTTTGTGATGCATTTGGTATTTACTGGAGGCTGACTGTTTTATTACAAACCCTTTCCTACTCTGTACTGCATAGAAGGCCTACTTAGTAGAGCAGTACCATTTACTCTGGTTAGTGGTAGCAGTAATTTGGTCTTGATGGAGGCTTTGACCCGTCATTTGGTAAAAGTTTCCTTATTGGAGTAATTCTCAAGGGCCGCCTGGATCCACCTTTGAAAAATGGGGTATTCTGTTGTCTGACAGGATATTCAGCAAGCTCAGGGAGAAAAGAGAACTTGATTGTTAATGGAGCCCTGGTTAGACTCTGGTTTGCCTAAGAGGTGAGCAGCCTTTTGTCCTGCTACCTCCAGAAGTTCAAAGCCCTGTAAGAATGAAGTGGTAAATGATAAAGGTCAGGGGACAGAGGTTTGGAAAGCACTACCACTGGAATTATTTTTTATAGCTCAGAGGGGTGGGCAGGATGATAATTTCAAGGTTTCTAAATCAGTATATATATATTTTAACAAAAAGGTTATAAACATTTTTTAAGTGTTATTTTAAAGCATCAGGGTTCTAGGAAAATGAGGAGCTTGTATGTACTTCAGGCTTCCTTGGGACTGTGTGAAAAAATGCTTAAACTTTTCTGTGGTCAGCCAGTATGAAAACTGCGTTTGATCTCTTCTCAATCCTTCATATCAGACTTTTGGGGAGGGTTGTTTGAGGAACTTGTTTAGTGTCAGAAAGTTGCTTCTTATTCTAGTTTACATAATCTGGTAGAAAAGATGAAACTGATGCTTAATCGAGTGCTAACTATATTCCAGACAGGCATCGTACTGCTCACGTTGGTCTCTTGAAACATAAATGTGTTTCCTACTCCTGTACTAATGGGGGAAACAGCCTGAGAGAGTTTAAGTAAATGGTATGAAGTCATGTTTTTGGTTATTTGAGAGGTTGGTATTTAACAGACGGAGGACAGGTCAGGATATTCTAAGTTTCTCCCAAATGAGTTGGCTCTCAAATATGTGAGATGCATACTCAAGGTTCTGAAAGAATGACTTCAAATTCTTTGTGCATCATGAGGCAGGAGAAGAACAGGGAGCCAAAAAAGATGTCTATTTTCTTCTGGAAGATGCTGTCTTCTTCGATTCAGTTGTACTAGATGGGCTTTGAAATGTGTGCTTTTCCAGTCAGGTAATCCTTTTGTTTTAGTTTTCTCTTTGGCTCTTTATGCCAGCTTTTCTTTGGTAAATTAACTCCTGACAATTCTTTTAAAACTCCTTATTTTTTTTTTGTCTGCATTTCCACTGCCACCTTAGTCTAAGTTATCCTTGTACGCCAGCTACTGAAATAGCTCCTGCCTGGTCTACTTGCTTTCACTTTTGCCTCCTTAGAATCCAGTTTGCTCTTTTGTAATCCACAAAGCAGCCAGAGGGGTTTTTTAAAAAACAATTTGATCATGACACATCTCTATTTGATTCAATTCTGTGGTTTCCTATGGTGTTTACCAAAAAATCCAAACCTTGCTCAGCCACACTGCCCTTCTTTCAGTTCTTTGAATTCCTTAAGCTCTTTCCAGTTTTAGGGTCTTCTATTTGGAACTCTCTTCTCTCCACTTCTGCCTGGCTCAACTTAACGAGTATCAACTTAAATCTCAGTCCCTTAGAGGAGCCTTCTCTCTAAATTGGGTTTTCCTGTTGTGCCCTGAACTTTACTTCTTTTCACTTACAACTTTATAATTATATAATTATTTGGATGATTGTTTGATGTCTTTCCTGACCAGGTCTTAGGGCAGAGAATCTGTATTATTTTGTTCTGGGCTATATCCTCAGCATCTCTCATAGTAGGTGCTTAAAAATGTTTGTTAGATAAATGCAGTGGAAAAAGCATAGAAGGAGGTTGTTATGACTTGATTGGTAGCAGTTCTCTATGCCAAACAGTAGAATTGGTTCAGAATAGTAATTGTTAGTATTAAAATTGAAACATGTAGTACAGAATGTTTATCAGGATCTCTTTTTCAGGGAATGGAGTGTTTGAAAACCTCCAAAGTGTAAGCTTTGTTTTCTCAAAAGAAAGAAAAAGTAATGTCCAGTGTTGCCTTTGAAATCTAGTGCCGTATTGATTCCTGAGATTCTGTGTTTGCCTGCCTTCTTTTTTCTATTGCCTCTCCCTGAAAACTTTTAGGATCTTATTTCCATGATTATATGCTTTAGTGTGGGTCTTTTTGCACTCCGCATGTCTTACTCAAATGTCTGATGATTTTTGGTTGAGGGCTATTCTTGACTCTTAAATATTAGCGGGAACTTCAGTGTATTGTGGTTTTGTGGCTTCACTTGTCTCCTGCAGCAGTAGGTGCTGGTTGTCACTTAGATGTATGGTACTGGAGTAGGGGTGCCCATCTCCTCCTAATGTAGACTTAGCAATTCCCATGTTCTCAATTCCATACCTCATCCTTGTCTGCCATGTACCTGGTTTAAGTTCTGAGCCTGTCTGGAATTTAGGGGATGAATCTGCTTGGGTCTTTTCAGTATCTCCTAGATTACTGTAATAGCTTCCTAACTGGTCTCCTTACTTTGCTCTTGCCACCCTCCTCAACACTGGAGCCAGGAAATTTTTTTAAAAGCTCATAGAGGGGCTTCCCTGGTGGCACAGTGGTTGAGAGTCCGCCTGCCGATGCAGGGGACACGGGTTCGTGCCCCGGTCCGGGAAGATCCCACATGCCGCGGAGCGGCTGGGCCCGTGAGCCATGGCCGCTGAGCCTGCGCGTCCGGAGCCTGTGCTCCACAATGGGAGAGACCACAGCAGTGAGAGGCCCGCGTACCGCAAAAAAAAAAAAAAAAAGTTCAGTCAGACTGTGTCATTCCTCCCACCCCGCTTCACTCAGGGTAAAGGCCAAAATCCTTGCAGTGCCCTTTCGCCATCTTCGTCCCACCCTCACTCCCATCTCTCTTCCTCTTACTCTCTCCCCTTGTTCACTCTGCTTGACAAACACAGTGGCTTCTTTGGTGATCCTTTAACATGCAATCGCTATTCGTCTCCAGGATTTTGCCTGTGCTGCTTCAGCTGTCTGCAGTGCTTTCCCCCAAACACCTTCATGCCTCGCTCCCCCACCTCGTTCAAGTCTGTGCTCGAATTGCACCCTGATGCCTCCACACCGCATAGCTCTCCCAGTCCCCCTGTTCCCTGCCTTACGTTTTTTTTCTTGGTATTTATCACTGTGTGATATACCATATTATATATGTTTTGCTTATTGTTATTGTATGTCTCCTTTGACTAGAACTAGTCCTCTAAGGGAGGAGTTTTCAATTTTAGTTAATGCCGTCTCTTCAGCCCCTAGGAAAAAGTAGGTACTCAGTATTTGTGTGAGTAAATGAATCATAGTTTATTTCTTTTAATTTGGTAATATAGTGAATTAGTTCAGTAGAATTTTTTCCAGTGCTCAAGCATCCTTGTATTCCTAGGATAAATGTCACTTTGACATGGTTTTCTTTTAAATAACACATCGTTGGATTTAGAGTATGAATAATTTATTTAGGATTCTTACATCTGTGTTCATAAGTGACCGATCTGATATTTTGATTTCAAACCTTGCCATGTTTTGGTATTAAAACAAGCTGTGCTGTTTTCCCTCCATTGATTTTTGCAGTAGTCTCTTTAAGACAGAGATTATTTGGGTTTTTTTGGTAGAACATGCCTATGAAGGCTACTGGGTGTGATGTGTCTTACTTTGAGAATATGTTGTTTTTA
The DNA here is from genome assembly GCF_964374135.1 of Grampus griseus. Classification (NCBI taxonomy): domain Eukaryota; kingdom Metazoa; phylum Chordata; class Mammalia; order Artiodactyla; family Delphinidae; genus Grampus; species Grampus griseus. The sequence continues at coordinate 62,786,937 of NC_139008.1, forward strand.
ACTTTTAAAAATTGTGAAATATATAAACTATACAAAAGAGAATATATGCAAATTTTGTTATTTTAGATAATAATAACTGAGAAATAAACTACACACTGTATCCACCAGCCAGCTCAAGAACAGAACATCCTCTGTACTCTTTGAAACCTCTGCGCATATCCCTTTCTCTCCCTGTGGAAGATAACCACTGTTCTAATTTTCATATTAATCATTACCTTGCTTTTATTTCCAGGTTTATCCACATGTGTATATATTGCTGAACATGCTTTAAAAATATCTTTATGTGAATGGAATCACGTTGTATGTATTTTTCTCTCACTTGCTGCTTTGTGCTTATCATTTCTGAGCTTGATGTGTGTTGGTGCATTTAATTGAAATACATCATATTTTCTGCTATATGCTGTCTTATGGTGTGAATATTCCGTGATTTCTTTGTCCATTCTGCTCTTGGTGTGCATTTGGGTTGTTTCTAGTTCTCGCTGTAACAAACACTGCTGCGTTGAATACTCTTGTACGTCTCTTGGCGCATGTGTTCGGTAGCTTCTCTAGGGTGTGTACATTGCTAGGAATGGGACTGACCAGGAGGTTTTGCACCTAATCATCATGACTAGGTAGTACAGCTGTTTTTCGTATGTAATCGTATGAATTTGTAAAGTAATCGTATGAATTTACATTGCTTTCGTAGTACATGAGAATTCCTGCTGTTCCACAGCCTGAGTATTGTGGGTGTAAATTAGTATCTTTGTTCAGTTTTTAAAATACGGTATCATTTACCTACAGTAAAATTCACCCATTTTGATGTATTAGTGTACAGTGTACTAGTGTACAGCTCTATGAGTTTTTTTTAAAAATTCATTTTTTTTTTTAGTTCACATTTGTGTTGACATTTTATTTGGCATTTTAACAGTGCTATTTAAAGGTATGCCATACGTGTCTTGAATGCAGTTGCTCCAGTAAATGCTTTTGCTAAAACATGCTTCTCCCTCCCCTAAAAATTCAGTTTTATATTTATATACAGTAAAATTCACCCTTTTCCGGTTATAGTCCTTTGAGTTTTTTGTTTTTTGTTTTTTTTTAGTCCTTTGAGTTTTGACAGACATACAGATGTGTAACTGCCACCATAATTAAGATATAGAACAGTTCCATCACCCCAGAAACTACCCCCTTGCTTTTTTGTAGTCAGTTCCTCTCCCGACCCCAGCTCCTGGCCAGCTGTTGATTTGTTTTCTATCCTTGCAGTTATGCCTTTTCCACAATGTCATGTAAATTGATTTATACATTATGTAGCCTTTTGAGTCTGGCTTCCTTCGCTTAGTGTGAGGTGTCTGAGATTTAGCTATCTTGTAACGTACAGTATAGTTCCCCCTTACCCGAGGTTTCACTTTCTGCAGTTTCAGTAACTGGTGGTCAACTGCAGTCTGAAAATACTAACTGGAAAATTCCAGAAGTCAACAATTCATAAGTATTAAATTGCACACTGTACTGAGTAGTGTGGTGAAATCTTGAGCCATCCTGTGCTGTCCCGCCTGTGATCACCAACCATCGACATCATCTCCTCCTGGCACCCAACCACTGATGTTGTCATGGCTCAGTGATCTAGGATTACCTGAAGCAGATGATCTTCCTCTTGAAGAAGGTCAATAGTGGCCTAACACTACGTCACAATGCCTACATCATTCACCTCACTTCATCTCATCATGTAGGCTTTTTTCATCTCATATCATCACAATAAGAAGGGTGAGTAGAGTACAGTAAGATAATTTTGAGACAGAGACCACATCTACATAACTCTTACTATAGTTCTATTTTATTATTATTGTTGTTAATCTCTTACTGTGCCTAACTTATAAACTTTATCATTGGTGTGTATGTATAGGAAAAAACGTAGTATATACATAGAGAGAGTTCGGTACTATCTCGGTTTCAGGCTTCCACTGGGGGTGTTGGAACATATTCCCCATGGATAAGGGGGGACTACTGTATATCAATAATTTGTTCCTTTTCAGTGCTGAATAATATCCCATTGTATGGATCTACCATGTTTTGCTTATCCATTCCTCAGCTGATGGACGTTTGGATTGTTTTCTTCTTTGGACTACTAAGAGTAGTGCTATGAATATTTGTAGACAAGTCTTGTGATAAACGTTTTAATTCCTCTTGGGTAGATGCCTAGGAGTGGAATTGCTGAGTTGTGTTGTAATTACTGTTTACTTTTCTAAGAAACAACCAACCTGTTTTCCAAAGTGGCTATATAATCTTACATTCAAGTTTTTTGTTCTTTAGTAAAATTTTTTCTTTTTTCCCCCGGCAGTATTATTTTTTTCCTGAAGTCTATTTTGTTATTGATATAGCCCATCCAGCTGTCTTATAATTAGTTTTTTTTTTTTTTTTTTTTGCGGTACGCGGGCCTCTCACTGCTGTGGCCTCTCCCGTTGCGGAGCACAGGCTCCGGATGCGCAGGCTCAGCGGCCATGGCTCATGGGCCCAGCCGCTCCATGGCATGTGGGATCCCCCCGGACCAGGGCACGAACCCGTGTCCCCTGCATCGGCAGGCGGACTCTCAACCACTGCGCTACCAGGGAAGCCCTATAGTTAGTTTTTGCATGGTATATTTTTCCATCCTTTTGCTGTTAACCTGTCTATGTCTTTCATGTTTCTTTATATTTTTAGTTGGATCTTACTTATTTTTATCCAGTCTAATAATTTCTACCTTTTAATTAGGATGCTTGGACCATGTACATTTCGTGTAATTATTGGTAAGGTTGGATTAAGTCTTCCATCTAGCTCTTTGTTTTCTCTTTGTCCTATTTTCCTTCTTTTCTTTTCCTGCCTTCTTTTGGATTGAGTATTTTTATTTTTTATTCATATTTCTTTGAGACATTTATTTATTAAAATTTTTTAATAGACGCATAGTTGATTTACAGTGTTTCAGGTATACAGCAAAGTGATTCAGCTATATATATATACATATATATCTATTCTTTTTCAGATTCTTTTCCATTATAGGTTATTACAAGATAATGAATATAGTTCCCTGTGCTATGCAGTAGACCCTTGTTTATCTATTTTATATATAGTAGTGTGTATCTGTTAATCCCAAATTCCTAATTTATCCCTCCCCCCACCACCTTACCCCTGGATTGAGTATTTTTAATATTCCCTTTTATCATCACTGTTAGCTTATTAACTATATCTGTTTTTTCCCCAGAGGTTGCTTTATTATTTACAAAATGCATCTTTAACTTCTCACAGACTACCTTTAAATAGTATTATACATTTCACATAAAATGTAGCATCCTTGTGATGCTGTTCTTCCATTTACCCCCTCCTAGTCTTTGTGCTATTCTTTTCATACATTCTACTTCTATATAGGTTATACATGTCACAAAGCATTACTACTTTTGCTTTAAACAATTCTTATAAAGAAATTTAAAAATGGGGGGAAAAGTCTTATTTTACCCACATATTTACCATTTCTAGTATTCTTCATTTCTTTGTGGAGCTCCAGGTTTCCATTTGTTACTGTTTTCCTTCCTTCTGAAGATCTTTAACAGTACTGTGGTGCAGATATGCTGTGACAGATTCTCTCAGCTTTTCCTCGTGTGACAACGTCTTTATTTTGCCTTGAAGGCTATTTTATCTAGATACATTTAAAGGTTCCCACCCCCACCCCCGGCATTTTAAAGATGCCAATCCTTTGTTTTCTGGTTTGCATAGTTTCTGATGAAAAGTTTGTGGTAATTCTTATATGTGTCCCTCTTTTTTCTGTTGCAGCTTTGAAGATTTTTCTCTGTATTATAGGTTTTGACAATTTGATTATGAGGTACCATGGTGAACTTTTCAGATCTGTGGGTCAGATTTGAAATATTTTCAGCTATTTTTTCTTTAATTTTTTTTTCCTGTCGTCCTGTTTCTTCTGGAAAGACATGTGTGTTTGACCACTTTATATTATACCACAGGTCACTGATGCTCTGTTAATTTTTACAATCTTTTGTTTCTGTGCTTCATTTTGAATACTTTCTGTTGCTACTGATCTTTTCTCCTGCAGTATCTAATTTGCTTTTAATCTGATCCAGTGGATTTTTCATTACCGATAATGTATTTTTCATCATTAGAAATTCCTTTTTTTTCTTATTTTATATCTTCCTTTTTTCTCATTGTGTTCATTCTTTTAATCCTTGATCATAGTGCATGCATTTATGGTAGCTGTTTTAAGTCTTTGTCTACTAATTCCATCTCTGTCATTTCTGGGTCTTTTGCTGTTGACTCTTCTGCTTGTGAGTCATATTTTCCTCCTTCTTGGCGTATCTAATAGTTTTTGTTTGGATGCTGACAATGTGAATTTTACAATGTTCAGTGCTACAGTCTATCTTCCTTTCAAGAGTGTTGGGCTTTATTTTGGCAAGTCATTAGGTTACTCCCTTTGGATTAGTTTACTCCCTTTGAGGCTTGTTTTTTAAGCTTTGTTAGGGCAGGTCAGAGTAGCCTTTTCTCTAAGGATGATTTAACTCTCCTACTAAGATACTTCCCTTCTGGGGTCTCTACCAGATGCCTCCAATGGTTAACAATGTCCCTCCACTCTGACTAGTTGGTAACTCCTAAGTCTCTAGGCCTTCTGTTTGGTGGAATTACCTCTGGGAATTACTCAGCCATTCATTGCCCAGCCTAATGGAATTTCACCGTACACATATGCAGAGACCCTATGCAGATTTTTCTGCAAAGCTTCCTTCTCTCTGGAATTCTGTTGTGCAACCTCAAGCCATTTTAGCCAACCAGAACTTTGATTCTTGTCTCAGCTCAGGAAACTGCTGTGCTCTGCTTGAGATGCCCCGTGTGTGTGTGTGTGTGTGTGTGTGTGTGTGTGTGTGTGTGTGTGTGTGTAAGATAAACTGTTTCATGAGTTCTTGTTGATAATTCCAATTCAAATTCAAGACTATAGGTTTTTTGCTTGACCTTTTTCAGTTTCACATGTATATCTCCTTTCTTATGTGGAAATTCTGGTTCCCAGTGAAACCACATAATTACTCATTTGCTTTTTCCAATAATCTCAGAATAACAATACCAGCACTACCACCACCAATATGAATACTCTAAAGGGTTTTTCTTGTTGTTGTTGGCCTTAGGTATATTTTGCTAGGGATTTAACACATCACTGCAATTTAAAAATCACTTGAAATAATTCATTTGTGTGTGGTTATGCCATCAGCTTGATACACAGTTTGGTTTATTAGTTTTACCTACTTTTAGAGATTGCATTTATAAATTTTAATTTTGCTTTATAATGATGTAAAGTATTTATGTATGGTTCAGTACACAGCACAATGTTCATTTAATGAATTCTGTCTCCTTTCCAATCTCCTTTACCTGCTTCTTTTCCCTGTGGGTAAGCATTTTATTTATTTTTTGTTATTTTCCTTCCTTTTCAGAAATATAAACAACATATTTGTATTTGTATCCTCCTTTTTTAGAATGGCATCATTACACACTTTTCCCCACTTTATTTTTTTTACTTGACCGTTTGTCCAGGAGATCACATGGCCATATTACAGAGCTATTCATTGTTCCTCTTGACAGATGTTTAGCATTGTATTTTGTGGATTTACCATTGTCAAAAATAAGCAAAGTGTGATCCACAGACTGCTCTCAGTTTGTGAACTATTGTTCCTATCTGTGATGAGCTAAGTACAGAAATTTGGAATGTTTAGAAACTTTTATTGCAATTTGACATTGCCACAACACCTGAGTATGCTTGGTGGACTCATCCCCACTCTAGAACAGTGTATAGATCAGCTTGGGTGTTTTCAGGCTTGTACAGTGAGTCACGTGGACTAGTCCTGTGCAGTAGGACCACATATTGGTCTTTGATGGGTTGGGGGATGAAACCAAAACTGGTCCTTTAACCCAGATAGAATGAGAAGGAGTGTATCTACTCTGTGTACCCTTTTGGTGTACCTGGCGCCACAGGTTTCGACATGTGTACTTTTAACATATTTCTCCAGTTCTAAATATTTTGAGATTTCTATTATGAAATCTTACTTAATTCATGAATTAAAACTTTTTTTGTAAGTTTCCAAATATATTTATTGTGTTTCCTCCCATTTTATCCATTTTATTAAATCAGTGTCAAAGAAGTGGTATGTGTGTTTTGGATTCTGTTGAGACTTCTGGCTTAATATTATGGTCAGGGTTTTAAGTGTTTTAGCTGTGCTTTAACAGTATATTTTTTTTTACTTGTCTATTTTCTGTATTAGTATTCTATCTACTTTCTGTCTCTGTGACTTTGACCTACTCTAGTACCTCATATAAGTGGAATCATACAGTATTTATCCTTTTGTGACTGGCTTATTTCACTTAGCATAATGTCTTCAGGGTTCATCCATGTTGCAGTCTGAACTCGCTTTTAAAATTCCTCTTTTGTACCCTCTGCTGGCTTGGAAGTTATTTATTCTCTTTCTATCATATACGTTACCTTTACGTTTTTCAGTTTAGGCTGAATACTTACAGCCTAAACTGAATATCTGTCTTTCCTCATAAACGATAATTGCATTTTCAAGTGTTTTAATTCTCAGTGTTTCATCTCTCCCATGCTCTTCTCTAGTTCCACCTTACTTTTAGCTCTCTCAAAGACAGGCATTAAAAAATGTTTAAAAGTTAGTATTTATGTTGAGATATTCCAAATTTATTGGTTTACCATTGCTTCTTGCATCCCATTCCTTCATTCTATGTTTCCTTTCTTTTGTATTAATGTACGTCATTTATCTAGCACTTCCAATTTGGATCTGTAAGTATAAGCTACCTTTCTGTATCTTAAGGCCTCTTTGTTTTTACTCTTAGATGGCATTTTACTTGTGTACTGATTTGTAGTTAACTGTTATTTTCCCTCATAGGAAGATGTCATTCCCTTGTTTCTGGCATCCATTGTTGCATTTGAGAAGTCTGGTGTCCGTTGCTAGTTATAATCATTCTTTTCTTTTGGTTGCTTTTACTACTTTTTGCTTGTCTTTATTGTTCTGCAGTTTTGCTGTAGTGTATATTTGAGTAATTTACCCTGGCAATCTGAAAACTCATGTGTTCAATTTTGGTCAGTATGTCTTTGAATATAATCTTTCTTGCTTCCTCTTCTGTTGTTGATATTTATTGATGCTTCACCATGTTAAAACTTCTCATTCTGTCTTCCATACTTTCATATTTTCCATCTCTATCTTTTTGTGCTACGTTCTGTGAGATTATTTCAGATCAAGAATACAGTTTACTAATTCTTTAGTTTTGACTGAGCATTCAGCTTTAGAGTCACATTTTTATTTCTAGATTTTTTACCTGATTCTTTTTGAAATTTGTGTATTCTCATTCTATCCTGTTCTTGTCTTGTGGTTTTTCTTTCTAATTTTCTTTCTGTGCATTTAAAAAATAATAATTATTTAAAAGCCTCTTTATTCTATTTTACTTAGATCTGGAGGCCTGAGTTTGCCTATTTGTTGTGTCTGCTGAAAATCCTTCCTGTCTTTGAGGACTCATTTCTTTATATAGTTTTTTTTTTTCAATAATTTTTATTTATTTATTTATGGAGTGTTGGGTCTTTGTTGCTGTGCGCAGGCTTTCTCTAGTTGCGGCGAGTGGGGGCTACCCTTCGTTGCAGTGCGCGGGCTTCTCATTGCCGTGGCTTCTCTTGTTGCAGAGCACAGGCTCTAGGCACGCAGGCTTCAGTAGTTGTGGCACGTGGGCTCAGTAGCTGTGCTCGCGGGCTCTAGAGCGCAGGCTCAGTAGTTGTGGCACACAGGCTTAGTTGCTCCACTGCATGTGGGATCTTCCCGGACCAGGGCTTGAGCCCGTGTCCCCTGCATTGGCAGGTGGATTCTTAACCACTGCGCCACCAGGGAAGCCCTCTTTATATAGTTTTTAATTTTGACTTATAGGTCTATCATCTGTGGGATTTGTTTTTTTATGTGAGTCAAGTTGTGGAGGTGTCCCTGTAAGAAAGTTTGGAGCTTCTGCTGAACCTGACAGGTGTCTGTAGTGTGATTCCTGTGGTTAGGCTAATGTCTTGGCTTGGCGTTCCTGGACTGCTTGGGTACAGTGATTTTTGGAACTCATACTTGTGATAATGGGGTTTCATTTTCTCAGAGGTGACTTTTTCACCTCTTGACTTCTGGCATATGGCATACTTCTTTTTCATGCACTGGGAATGGGAGTTCATGATATTCCTGTTTAGTTCTTTTGTGGCTTTTGGTATTTTATGCATTTGACTCATTTTCAATTTCTTGTCTCTTAGTTTCTTTCAGGCATTAAAACACCTGTCCTAAGCCCTAAGCCCTGTGTCTGGTTTTAGTAGCCCTATGAGTTATTTGGCCTTGTAGCTTGTTTCTAGCATCAGGGAATTTCCCTTTCTTGCTTTTGGGCTTGCCTATGTGTATGTGTTATATTTTGCACAGTTTTTCTGTGTATTTGGATTGGGAAACGAGTGTTGCTGTGTCAGGCCTGTCTGCCATATTCACTGGAAGATCCGTGACACATTTGCTCACTTGCAGTTACATCCTGTAAAACAGGTGTAACTCACTAAAACATAGAAGTTTCTGAGTTCTGTCAGAATGGTGCTACACAAAGCACGGTGTCAGACTGCAAGGATGTATCAGTTGACATCATTAATGGGCCCTTTATAGTTTGATTGATCAGAGTGCGTTTGATTGCCTTGAGTTGTAGCACAGTTCTTTCTCATCAGCTGTTCTTATGGGAAAGAATTGCTGGAGTGGCCCAGTGTTGTTTTCTGAATTTAGATATATCTTGGGATAGACCACAACTTTTCTTTTAGTGATCTGCTCCATGCCACGCGGCATGTGGGATCTTAGTTCTCCGACCAGGGATCAAACCCACGCTCCCTGCTATAGAAGCATGGAGTCCTAACACTGGTCTGCCAGGGAAGTCCCTAGTGATCTAATCTCCAGCTATCACAGCTGAATGGGCAGATGCCCAGGTTTCTGTCTGTAATTCAAGAACTCCAGATCTGCACGCCCAAAAGGACATTTCCATGCAAAGATTCCACCGGTATCACAGATTCACCTTTCTCTTCATCTAGTGTCCTCTTACTGACATCCCAAGTCATCCTTCTGTTATGTTTCCTGTTTCTGTCTGCGCCCTCACTGTCTTCTCAGTAACCCAGACTCAGAACCTGTTTGTGGCTGTTTGTGTGTGGTCAGGATATTTTTCCTTTAGGCATATTAGGACATAACTAGGAAAAGAACCAGAAATGTATTTCCCGTTTTTGTTCTGTTTTAAACAAGTTAGTGAGTCATTAGGAAATTTTGTCTGTGGTGGTCAGGGAGTAGGGGAAAGGCTGATTCTAGAGACTGGACTTTTAGTCATTAACTTAATAGGGTGTTGGATAAATTACTTATATTCTTTGAGCCTCAGTTTCGTCATCTATAATATGAGGGTTGGGGACTTCCCTGGTGGCACAGTGGTTAAGAACCTGCCTGCCAATGCAGGGGACACAGGTTCAATCCCTGGTCCGGGAAGATTCCACATGCTGCGGAGCAACTAAGCCCATGCGCCACAACTACTGAGCCTGTGCTCTGGAGCCCGCGAGCCACGACGACTGAGCCCACGTGCCACAACTACTGAAGCCCGCATGCCTAGAGCCTGTGCTCTGCAACAAGAGAAGCCACCACAATGAGAAACCCGTGCACCGCAATGAAGAATAGCCCCCATTCGCCACAAGCCCGTGCACAGCAACAAAGACCCAACGCAGCCAAAAATAAAATAAATAAATTTATAAAAAAATAAAAAATATAATATGAGGGGTTGAAGTAGGTGATTATATTATAGTCAGCATTTATTGAGCTGTTAATTTGTTCCAGGAACTGGGCTAACAGTATTTTCATGTGTTGTTACTTTTAAAAAAAACTTTTTTATTTGGAAATAATTCTCAACTCACAGAAAAATTGCAAGGATAAAATAAATAGAACAAAAACATCCTTATTCCATACACCCAGATTCATCTATTGTTAACATTTAATATTTGTTAGCAATGGAAATATTTGCATCTGTGTTCATGATGTGTATTGGACTGTAGTTTTCTTTTCACGTGAGAGTAGTGCTGTTCTTACAGAATGAATTAGTGTCTTTGTTTGGGTTGTTATAACAAAATACCACAGACTGGGTAGTTTATAAACAACAGAGATTTATTTCTCACCGTTTCAGAAGCTAGAAGATCAGGGTGCCAGCATGGTAGGGTGAGGGCCCTCTTCTGAGTTGCAGACTTCTTTTTTTCTTTTTGGCCATGCCACGCAGCTTGCGGGATCTTAGTTCTCCAACCAGGGATTGAACCTGTGCCCCGCTGCACTGGAAGCACAGGGTCTTAACCACTGGGAAATCCCCTGAGTTGCAGACTTCTTATTGTACCCTCACATCGTTGAAGGGGCCAGGGAGCTCTGTGGGATCTCTTTTATAAGTAACCCCATTCATGAGTCCACTAATAATCCACCTCATGACCATTCAAAGTCCCACCTTCTAACACTATCACATTGGGCGTAAGGATTCCAACGTTTGAATTTGGAAGGGGGTGTGGGGGACACATTCTGACTATAGCAATTGGGAACTATCTTTTCCTTTTAGATTTTTCTCAAAGAGTTTTTATAGAATTGGTATCATTTCTTCCTTAAATAGAGTTCACCTATGGAGCCATCTGAACTTGGAGATTTTTTGTTTGTTTGTTTGTTTGTTTGTTTGTTTTGCGGTACGCGGGCCTCTCACCGTTGTGGCCTCTCCCGTTGCGGAGCACAGGCTCCGGACGCGCAGGCTCAGCGGTCATGACTTACGGGCCCAGCCACTCCGCGGCATGTGGGATCTTCCCAGACTGGGGCACGAACCCGTGTCCCCTGCATCGGCAGGCGGACTCTCAACCACTGCGCCACCAGGGAAGCCCTGAACTTGGAGATTTTTAATTATAAATTCAATTTCTTCTATAGATACAGAGCTGTTAAGGTTATCTATGTCTTCCTGGGTGAGTTTTAGTAGTTTTTGTCCATTTCATCCAAATTGTCAAAATTACTTTCATAAGGATATTCATAATATTTCTTTATTATCCTTTTAATATTTGTAGAATCTGTAATAATGTCACTGATCTCTTCCTGATATTGGTAATTTGTGTTTTCTGTCTTTACCTTATTAGTCTGGCTGGTGTTTCATTAGTTTTAGTAATTATCTCAAGAATCAGGTTTTGGTTTCTTCGACTGTTGTTTTTCTGTTTTCTGTTTCGTCGATCTCTGCTCTTGTTTTTATTATTTTCTTTCTTACGCTTGATTTGGGTTTAATTTGCTCCTTTCTCCTTCCCATTTTTCTCATGAGGGAAGCTGAGGTATTTATTTGAGACCTTTCCTCTTTTCCAAGTTAAGCATTTAATCTATACAACAAAATTGGATGTGTTTTTGTTTTTATTCAGTTCAAAATATCTTTCTGATTTTTCTGTTGCTTCTTTAAAATTTTGGTTATTTGGAAGTTGATATTTAGTTTCTGTGTATTTGGGGAATATCCAGAGATCTTTCTGTTTTTGATTTTTAATGTAATTCTGTTGTGATAAGAGAACGTACCTTATATGATTTGAACCCTTTTAAATTTATTGAGGCTTGTTTTTTGGCCCAGGATACAGTCTGTCTGTGTAAATGTTCCATGTGTACTTGAAAACAATGTGTATTCTGCTGTTGTGAGGTGGTGTGTTCTGTAAATGTTGATTAGCTTGTTGGTGGATAGCATTTTTCAAATCTACATATATTCTTACTGATTTTCTATCAACTTATTCTAGCAGTTATAACTATATATAGGGAGGGGATGTTGAAATCTCTAATTGTGGATTTGTGTGTTTCTTTTAGTTTTATCAGTTTTTACTTCATGTATTTAAAAATTCACTTTAAAAGGTACAGAAACATTTAGGTTCCTCTTGATAACTGACTCCTCTGTCATTTTGAAATGATCATCTTTAGCCCTGCTAATATTCTTTGCCCCCAAATCTACTTTATCTCATAATAATATACCCACTCCTGCTTTCCTTGGATTAGTGTTTGCACAGTATATATTTTTTCCTTTTTTTTATAGTTAGACAATAATTTATTGTAGAACGAATAATACAGTTAGAAAACCAGAAACTATTTTGATATAAAAAGTTATACCACTTAAAAGTTTTTTTGGAGAGGTAATAGGAATAATTAAATACATATATTTTTGTTTGTTTCTCTTTTTTTTAATTGAAGTATAGTTGCTTTACAATATTGTGTTAGTTTATACTGTACAGCAAAGTGAATCAGCTATACATATATATGTCCCTTCTTTTTTGAATTTCCTTCTCATTTAGGTCACCACAGAGCATTGAGTAGAGTTCCCTGTGCTATACAGTAGGTTCTCATTAGTTATCTATTTTATACATAGTATCAATGGTGTATATATGTCAATCCCAATCTCTCAATTCATTCCATCCCCCCCTTCCCCCTTGGTATCCATACATTTGTTCTTTACATCTGTGTCTCTATTTCTGCTTTGTAAAGAAGATGATCTACACCAATTGTTTCAGATTCCACATATATGAGTTAATGTATGATATTTGTTTTTCTCTTTCTGACTTACTTCACTCTATGACAGTCTCTAGGTCCATCCATGTCTCTGTATATGACCCAATCTCGTTCTTTTTTATGGCTGAGTAATATTCCATTGTATATATGTACCGCATCTTCTTTGTCCATTTCTCTGTCGGTGGACATATAGGCTGCTTCCATGTCCTGGCTATTTTAAATAGTGCTGCAGTGAACATTGGGGTGCATGTGTCTTTTTGAATTATGGTTTTCTCTGGGTATGTGCCCAGTAGTGGGTTGCTGGGTCAGACAGTAGTTCTATTTTTAGATTTTTAAGGAATTTCCATACTGTTCTCCATAGTGGCTGTATCAATTTATATTCCCACCAACAATGCATGAGGGTTCCCTTTTCTCCACACCCTCTCCAGCATTTATTGTTTGTAGATTTTTTGATGATGGCCATTTTGACCGGTGTGAGGTGATACCTCATTGTAGTTTTCATTTGCTTTTCTCTAATAATTAGTGATGTTGAGCCTCTTTCCATGTGTTCGTTGGCCATCTTTATGTCTTCTTTGGAGAAATGTCTATTTAGGTCTTCCACCCATTTTTTTGATTGGGTTGTTTGCTTTTTTGATATTGAGCTGCATGAGCTGTTTGTATATTTTGGAGATTAATCCTTTGTCAGTTGCTTCGTTTGCAAATATTTTCTCCCATTCTGAGGGTTGTGTTTGCGTCTTGTTTATGGTTTCCTTTGTTGTGCAAAACCTTTTAAGTTTCATTAGGTCCCATTTGTTTATTTTTGTTTTTATTCTCATTACTCTAGGAGGTGGATCAAAAAAGATCTTGCTGCGATTTATGTCAAAAAGTGTTCTACCTATGTTTTCCTCTAAGAGTTTGATAGTGTCTGGCCTTACATTTAGGTCTTTAATCCATTTTGAGTTTATTTTTGAGTATGGTGTTAGCGAGTGTTTTGATTTCATTCTTTCACATGGTTTCCCGGCACCACTTATTGAAGAGGCTATCTTTGCTCCATTGTATATTCCGATCTCGTCTGTCATAGATTAGGTGACAAAGGAGGTGCGTGGGTTTATCTCTGGCTTTCTATCCTGTTCCATTGATCTGTATGTCTGTTTTTGTGCCAGTAGCATACTATCTTGATTACTGTAGCTTTGTGGTACAGTCTGAAGTCAGGAAGCCTGATTCCGCTAGCTCCATTTTTGTTCCTCAAGATTGCTTTGGCTGTTCAGGGTCTTTTGTGTCTCCATACAGATTTTAAGATTTTTTGTTCTAGTTGTGTGAAAAATGCCATTGGTGATTCGATAGGGATTGCATTGAATCTGTAGATTACTTTGGGTAGTATAGCCTGTGTCTTTGTATTTCAGGTGGGTATTTTGGTTTGTTTGTTTTTGCAGGCATCATATAATTGTGTCTTGCTTTTATCCAGTTTTTCTCTGCCTTTTTGTTGGGATGTGTAGACCATTTACATTTAGTGTGATTACTGACATTATAGAGTTTAAATCTACCATCTTGTTAGTTGTTTTCTGTTTGTGCCATCTCTTCTTTGTTCCTTTTTTTCTTCTTTTTATGCCTTCTTTTCATTACGGATTTTAAAAATATATATTTTAAATTCCCCTTTGTCTCTTAGTTGAACTTTTTTTTAAAAAAATAATTTATTTATTTTTGGCTGCATTGGGTCTTCGTTGCTGCACGCAGGCTCTCTCTAGCTGCGGTGATTGGTGGCTGCTCTTCATTGTGGTGTGCAGGCTTCTCGTTGCAGAGCATGGGCTCTAGGCTCGTGGGATTCAGTAGTTGTGGCTCGCAGGCTCTAGAGTGCAGGCTCAGTAGCTGTGGCGCACGGGCTTAGTTGCTCCGAGGCATGTGGGATCTTCCCAGACCAAGGATCGAACCTGTGTTCCCTGAATTGGCAGGCAGATTCTTAACCACTGTGCCACCAGGGAAATCCCTGAACTTTTAAATTTTGTTTTAGTGGTTACATTAGTACTTATCGTATAGATATTTAACATCACAGTTTGCCTTCAAGTAATATTATACCACTTTACCTGTATTTAAGAACCTTATAGCAGTATACTTTCACTCACCACCACCCCCCAGTCTTTGTGCTGCTGTTGTCATACACTTCAGTTCCACAGACGTTATAAACTCCATAGTACATTGTTATTATTTTTCATTTAAACAGTCTTTTTGAGAATCTTTTTGAGAGATTTAAAAAATAAGAAAAAGTCATTTTTACCTACATGTTTTCCATGTCTGGTACTTGTCATTGTCTATCTGGTATTATTTTCATTCTGCCAGAATGACTTTCTTTAATATTTCTTGTAGTGCTGGTCTGCTGGTGTTGGTATTTTAAAGCATTTGTGTGTCTGAAAAATTATTTCTCCTTCTTTCCTAAAGGATATTTTCATTTGGTACAGAATTCTAGGTTGATAAGTTTTTTCTTTCTGTACTTTAAAGATCTTGCTCCACTGTTTCTGGCTTGTATTATTCTTGATCAGATGTCTGCTGTTACTGTAATCTTTGTTCCTAAGTAAGTTATGTTCTTTTCTCCTCCTTTTTGTTAATTTTAAGATTTCTCTTTTTTCTTTCTTTTTTTTTTTTCTGACTGTGTGGTGCAGCTAGCAGGGATCTTAGTTCCCTGACCAGGGATGGAACCCAGGCCCACAGCAGTGAAAGCATGGAGTCCTAACCACTGGACCACCAGGGAATTCCCAAGATTTTCTTTTCATCACTGCCTTTCAGCAGTTTCATTATGATGTGCCTTAATGTGGTTTGTTTCATGTTTCTTGTTGCCTGGGTTTTGTTACGTTTCTCGGATCAAATTTGATAAATATTCTGCCATCATTTCTTCAAATATTTTTCTCTTATATCTCCCTTCCACCTTTCGGGACTATAATTACATATATGTTTGGCCACTTGAGGTTGTTCCCAAACTTATTGATGTGCTATTCATATTTTTTCCAGTCTTTTTACTTTTATTTGTTCTGGGTAGTTTCTGTTGGTACATCTTCATGGTCACTGATCTTTTTTTCTGTAGTGTTAGGTCCCTTTGGGTGTTGTTTATGTCTTACATGTCTCTGCTTAATGTGCTCAGTGTTCAACACATGAAATACAGTTATAGAGGCATACCTTGCGCTTTGCTTTATTGTCCTTTGCAGAAGTTGCTTTTCTTTTTTTTTAAACAAATTGAAGTTTTATGACAACCCTGCGTCAAGCAAGTCTGTTGGCATCATTTTTCAACAGCATTTGCTCACATCATGTCTCTGTGTCACATTTTGGTAATTCTCACAATATGTTAAACTTTCTCATTGCTGTTATTATGTTTGTTGTAGTGATCAGTGATCTTTGATATCACTATTGTAATTGTTTTGGGGTGCCATGAACTGTGCCCATATAAGACAGCAAACTTAATTGATAAGTGTTGTGTGTGTTCTGACTGTTCCACTGACTAGTTGTTCCCCCATCTCTTTCCTTCTCCTTGTGTCTCCCTATTCCCTGAGACATTATAATATTGAAATTAGGCCAGTTAGTAATCCTACAATGGCCTCTAAGTGTTCAAGTGAAAGAAAAAGTCTCATGTTTCTCATTTTAAGTCAAAAGCTAAAAATGATTAAGCTTAGTGAGGAAGGCACATCAAAGCCCAAGATAGCCCAAAAACTAGACCTCTTGTGCCAAATAATTAGCCAAGTTGTGAATGTAAAAGAAAAGTTCTTGAAGGAAATTAAAAGTGCTACCTCAGTGAACAGAGGAATGATAAGAAAGCAAAACAGCCTTATTGCTGATGTGAAGAAAGTCTGAGTGGTCTGGATAGAAGATTAAACTAGCCGCAACTTTCCTTTAAGCCAAAGCCTTATCCAGAGCAAAGCCCAACTCTCTTTAATTCTGTGAAGGCTGAGAGAGGTGAGGTAGCTGCAGAAGAGAAGTCTGAAGCTAGCAGAAGTTGGTTGATGATGTTTAAGAAGAGAAGCCCATCTCTGTAACATCAAAGTGCAAGGTAAAGCAGCAAGTGCTGATGTAGAACCTGTAGCAGGTTATCCAGAAAATCTAGCTAAGATAAGTAATGAAGATGGCTACAGTAAACAACAGATTTTCAGTGTAGACAGAACAACCTTTGATTGGAAGAAGACACCAACTAGGACTTTCATAGCTAGAAAGGAAAAGTCAAAACCCAGCTTCAAAGGACAAGCTCTCGTTAGGGGCTAATGCAGCTAGTGATTTTAAGTTGAAACCAGTGCTCATTTACCATTCCAAAAATCCTGGGGCCCTAAAAAATTATGCTAAATCTACTCTGCCTGTGCTCTAGAAATGGAACAACAAAGCCTGGATGACAGCACATCTGTTTATAACATGGTTTACTGAATACTTTAAATCCGCTGTTGAGACCTACTGCTCAGAAAAAAAGATTCCTTTCAAAATATTCCTGCTTATTGACAATGCACCTGGTCACCCAAGAGGTCTGATGGAGACGTAGAACATGATTAGTGTTTTCATGCCCGCTAACCTAACATCCATTCTGTAGCCATGGATGAAGGAGTCATTTCAACTTTCAAATCTTATTATTTAAGGAATACATTTTATAAGGCTATAGCTGCCATAGGTAGTTATTCCTCTAATGGATCCTGGCAACTTTAAATTGCAAACCTTCTGGGAAGGACCCACCATTCTAGATGCCATCAAGAACATTCGTGATTCATGGGAAGAGGTCAAAATATCGACATTAACAGGAGTTTGGAAGAAGTTGATTCCAGCCCTCATGAATGAATTTGAAGGGTTCAAGAGTCTAGAGGAGGAAGAAACTGCAGACGTGGTGGAAATAGCAAGACAGCTAGAATTACAAGTGGAGCCTGAAGATGGGATTGAATTGCTTCAGTCTCATGATAAAAGTGGAACAGATGAAGAGTTGCTTCTTGTGGATGAACAGAGAAAGTGGTTTCTTGAGGTGGAGTCTACTCCTGGAAAAGATGCTGTGAAGATTGTTGAAATGACAACAAAGGATTCAGAATATTACATAAACTTCGTTGATAAAGCAGTGGCAGGGTTTGAGAGGACAAACTCCAATTTTGAAAGAAGTTCTACTGTGGGTAAAATGCTGTCAAATAGCATACCTGCTATGGAGAAATTATTCATGAAAGAGTCATTTGATGTGGCATATTTTATTTTATTGTCTTATTTTAAGAAATTGCAACGGCCACCCCAGTCTTCAACAGCCACCATCCTGACCAGTCAGTAGCCATCAGCATTGAGGTGAGACCCTCCACCAGCAAAAAGATCATGACTCAATGAAGGCTTAGGTGATGGTTAGCATTTTTTAGCAATGAAGCTTTTTAATTTTTATTTATTTATTTTTTAAACAATTTTCTTAAATTAATTATTTTTGGCTGCGCCGGGTCTTCGTTGCTGTGGGGGCAAGCAGGGGCCACTCCCCGCTGTGGTGCGTGAGCCTCTCACCGCAATGGCCCCAGGCGTGCGGGCCTCAGCAGTTGTTGCATGCAGGCTCAGCAGTTGTGTCTCGTGGGCTCCAGACCGCAGGCTCAGCAGCTATGGCACGTGGGCTCAGTTGCTCCGAGGCATGCGGGATCCTCCCGGACCAGGGATCGAACCCATGTCCCCCTGCATTGGTAGGCAGATTCCTAACCACTGTGCCACCAGGGAAGTCCAATAAAGCTTTTTAAAATTAAGGTATGCACATTGTTTTTTTAGACATAGCACTATCTTTCACTTAATAGACTACAGTGTAGTGTAAACATAACTTACATGCATTGGGAAACCAAAAACTTGGTGTGATTTGCTTTATTGCGATAATCACTTTATTGCAGTGGTCTGGAACTGAACCCAAACTCACAGTATCTCCAAGGTTTGCTTGTAATAACTTTTTGTCGAGTCTTCAGTAGTCCTACCATGTGTCATTTTTGGGTCTGTTTCTATTTATTTTTCTTGTCATTATGGGTTAAATTTCTCTGGTTTGTATTCTTAATAATTTTTTTATTGGTTACCATACGTGAATTTAACTTCGGGTCCTGGATATTTTTGTATTCATGTTAATATATATTTTTAAGTTTTATTTATTTTTGGCTGCGTTGGGTCTTCGTTGATGCACACAGGCTTTCTCCAGTTGTGATGAGCAGGGGCTACTCTTCCTTGCAGTGCACAGGCTTCTCATTGTGGTGGCTTCTCTTGTTGTGGAACATGGGCTGTAGGCGCGTGCGGACTTCAGTAGTTGTGGCTCATGGGCTCTAGAGCACAGACTCAGTAGTTGTGGCGCACGGGCTTAGTTGCTCTACAGCATGTGGAATCTTGCCGGACCAGGGCTTGAACCCGTGACCCCTGCATTGGCAGGCAGATTCTTAACCACTGCTCCACCAGGGTAGTCCCCATGTTAATATTTTTGAGCTTTGTTCTGAAATGCAGGTAAAGTTACTTGGAAATGTATCCCTTGGGGTCTTGCTTTTAAGCTGTGTTAGGTGGAGTTTATCCTTCCTGTGTTTATTTTTATAAAGATACACCGATATATGTTTTCAGATTTCCTTTTCTTTCTTTTACAAAAATGGCTTATATGTGTTCTTTTCATTCATTCTTCCTTCATACTCATAACTGTCTTTTTCCTTACAGTTCTAATATTCTTACTCAGGCAATAATTACCCCTGGCCTAACTATTGCATTCGTCTCTTAATTAGTGCTCTAGTTTTCAGACTCTTTCCATCTCTAATGTGGTGTTCCAATTACTGTTGGAATGATTCTAAAGTACAACTCTGATAATGCCACTGCACTTCTTTTCAGTGCCTACAGCAGTGGGATTCACTTTTTTTTATTATTTCCCCAATAGTAATTTTAAAAAAATACTGAGTTCACATCCTCAGTGTGTATATGTTTATATTTGTTTATTTATACATCATATATACGTACTATTAGACGTAAGCATATGTTCTTTTATAATATGTCCATTGTGAAATACACCCTAAAACAAATTTTAAAGTATTTTAAAATTACACTATATTTTGAAAATAAATAGTTAACATTAGAGTGAAATTATTAAATGGCAGAAGGTATGTTTCAACTAGTCTTATCTCATTTTGAATGTTTGGGCTAACATCTTTTTTGCGCATGATTTGCTTGTTGTTGACTTTATCGTGTAATATACCTGATGAAGAGTTTATATACTTGCTATAAAATTGTCAGCTCTTCTGTTTTCTTAGTGTCCCTTGTACTTGCATTAACAGTATTACCTCAAAACTGCCTTTTCTTTATGGTAATGTTAGTAAGCCTGGTTAAAATTAGATATAAAGTCTGTTAATCTACCTAACTATGCATGTGAAACATGCTGAAAAGAATTTCAGAATACTGAATATGATGTAGGAGTGATGTAGGAATTGAGAAAGAGCAGCTGTGTCATTCCATATACTAAATGGGTAAAGCTTAATTTCGTGTTCTGTCTTCGGATTAAAAATATATGTGGGGAATTCCCTGGTGGTCCAGTGGTTAGTACTCTGTGCTTTCACTGTTGAGGGCATGGGTTCAGTCCCTGTTTGGGGAACTAGGATCACACAAGCCACGTGGTGTGGCCAAAAAAAAAAAAAGATGTTAAAAATATGTGTGTATGTACATTTTATTTTGGCAATTACTGGCCCCATCGATAGACACATCTCTGCCTAATCCTTGAGCACCTCCTGATTATTCTGTATGTTTAAATATTATAGCATTTTGTATCAGTTAGCTTTGCTGTGTAACAGGTCATCCCCAAATGTGGTGCTTTAACTCAGTTCCTTGGGAGAATTGGTTGAATGGGCTGTGTTTCTGGTTTGGTCTGGTTCAGATTATCCGATTATCTGGGCTTGGTCTTTCATGCATCTGTGGTCAGCTGGAGGGATGGCTGGAGGCTGGATATGTTACGCAGACTTCTAAAATGATCCTAGGACTTCCCTGGTGGTCCAGTGGTTAAGCCTGTGATTCCACTTCAGGGGGAGTGGGTTCGAGCCCTGGTGGGGGAACTAAGATCCTGCATGCTGCATGGCACGGCCAAAAAAAAAAGATCCTAATAATTGATGCCTTTCTATAATCTCTTGGGCATGGGAGTGAGATGTGCAGTTGGCTTCTCACCAATAGGATATGGCAAAGGTGAAGAGAGTTTATAGATGCATTTAAGATCTCTAGTCAGTTACCTCAAAGAGCTATTATCTTGAATTGGCCTGACCCAATCAGGGAAGCCCTTTAAAAGAGGACCTGGAGGTCAGAGATGGGAGAAGTAAGCTGCTATATTGTGAGAGGGCCACACGGCAAGAACTGCAGAGGTCCCTAGGAGCTGAGTGAAAGACCAGATGACAGCCAGCAAGAAGGTGACCTTAACTCTGCACCACAAGAAATTTTCTGCCAATAACCACATGATCTTGGAAAAGGACACTGAGCTCCAGAAAAAAAAGCTTGGTTGACACCTCGATTTGAAACTTATGAGCCCCTGAACAGAGAACCCAGCTAAACCATGCCCAGATTCCTTACCCCTGAAAATTGAGATAATAAATGTGTGTTGTTTTAAACTACTAAGTTTGTGACAGTTTGTTATACAACAGTAGAAAACTAATATACTTGATGTCTAGGATGGCCTTAGTATAATTTTATCTTTTCCAGAATGGAATAGAATCATACAGAAAGCCTTTTGAGATTGGCTTTTTCACTCAGCATAACACCTGAGGTTTACCGAAGTTGTTGTGTATATCCACCCTTCCATTTTATTGTTTGATAGTACTCCACTTTATGGACATATCATAGGTTGTTTAGTCATTCTTATACTGAAGAACATTTGGATTGTTACCAGTTTGGGTCTGTTACAAATAAAACTACTGTGAAAATTTGCATGCAGGTTGCAGTGTGAAAACATTTTTATTTCTTTGGGATAAATCTATGAGTGTAATTGCCGGGTCATATGCTGTGTGTGTGTGTGTGTGTGTGTGTGTGTTCATTGTTCTCATCAGTTTATTTTATTATTTTTTTTTAATTGGAGTATAATTGCTTTTTACAGTGTTGTGTTAGTTTCTGCTCTACAGTGGAGTGAATCAGCTATATGTATACGTACCTCTCCTCAGTCTTGGACCTCCCCCACCCCATCCCACCCATCTACGTCATCACAGAGCACTGAGCTGACCTCCCTGTGCTGCTACATACGTGTTTAACTCTATAGGAGACTGCCACACTTTTCCAGATTGGTAGTACCATTTTTTGTTCTCACTAGCAATGTATGTGTGAGTTGTTCTGCTTTCTCATTAGCACTTGATATTGTTGGTATTTTTCCTTTTATCCATTCATAGTAGAATCTCATATGGCCTTTAATTTGCATTTCCCTTATGGCTAATTATGCTGAATTTCTTCCCTTATGTTGCATCTGAATATCTTTTTTTTGGTGCAGTTTATGTTCATGTCTTTTGTCCAATTTCTAATTGGATTGTTTTCTTATTGTTGACTGTAAAGTGTTCTAGATAATTTGTTGGATATGTGACTTGCAAATATTTTCTCCCAGTGTATGGCTTATCTTTTCATGTTTTTAGGAGTGTCTTTTACAGAGGAAAGGTTTTGAATCTTGATGAAGTCTAATTTATCAGTTTTTAAAATTTATAGATCTGTTTTTGTGTTTCTGTGCATCATGTCTTAAGAACTCTTTGCCTAACTCTAGATGATAGAAAATTTTTTCCTTATATTTTCTTCTAAAAGTTTTATATTTTACATTTAGGTCTACAGTTTCTTTTGAGTTAATTTTTTAATTAGGTGTAAGGTTATGTTAAGGCTTTTTCTTTTTTTGCCTCTGGATGGCCAGTTGTTCCAACACCATTTAAATTGCTTTTACACCTCTGTAAAAAATCAGTTGGCCATATTTTTAAAAGGTTCTGCTTTTGGTCTCTCTTCCATTAACCTATACGGCTTTTCCTCTGTCAGTACCATGTTATCTTGATTACTGTTGTATACCCATATGATAAGTTGTAAAATTAGGTGATGTGCTTCCTCCAACTTTATTCTTTTTCAGAATTGTTTTACCTATTATAATAACTTTGCCTTTCCATATGGAACTGTCTTAACTATATCTGCAAAATACTTTGTTGAGATTTTAGTAGTAAATACATTAAACCAGTAGATCAGTTTGGGGAGAATTGACATCTTAACTATGTTGAGTCTTCCAGTTTATGGGTGGTATGACTTTTCATTTACTTAGATTGTTTTTGGTATTTTTATCAGCAGTTTTTGGTTTTTAGCATACAGAGTCTATACATGTTTTGTTAGATCTATACCTTAATATTTAATTTTTGGACAAGCTATTGTAAATGGTATTGTGTTTTTACTTTTGGTTTCTAATTGTTGATTGCTAGCATATAGATAGTACTGATTTTTTTTTTTTTTATGTTGACCTCTGTCCTATGAATGTGATAAACTCACTTGTTCTAGGAGTTTTTCCTTTAGATGACTTGGGATTTTCTATGTAGATTATCATGTTATCCATGAATAGGACCAATTTCACATGTTCTTTCTGTTGTATGTGCCTTTTATTTCCTTTTCTTGACTGATTTCACAGGCTAGGATTTCAGGGATTGTGTTGAATAGGAGAGGTGAGTGTGGACATCCTTGCCTTCTTCTCAATCTTAGTGGGAAAACATTCAGTCTTTTACTATTACTATGATGTTAGCTGTAGATATTTTGTATATGCTCTTCATTGAGTTGAGGAAGTTCTATTCCTAGTTTGCTGAAAGTTTTTATCATGAATGTGTATTGAATTTTGTTAAAAATTATCCAGCTTTAATAAATACATGGTTGCTTTTTTTATACATATCTCATTGTTTTAATTGATATTTCTCATGATAAATGATGATGAGTACCTTCTCATGTACTTATTGGCCATTTGTATCATCTTCGTATGTGAATTGTCTATTAAAGTGTTTTGCCCATTTAAAAAATAATTTATATTTAGTTTTTAACAGTGATTAAACTTTCAGAAAAGTCTTAAATACAATGCAAAAAAGATCTCTTTTCCTGAACCATTTTAGGGCCTTGTTACAATACCTTAATACTTTAGTGTATATGTGTTACAATTAAGGACATCTGCTACATTTCCATAATACATGTATCAAATTCAGAAAATTACATTGAGTCATTTTTGCCATCTAATCTTCCGATTCCATGTAAGTTTTGTTAATTGTCCCTGTAATATCCTTTATGCCTAAAGGATCTGGTTCAGAATTACATGTTGTGGGACTTCCCTGGTGGTCCAGTGGTTAAGACTCTGTGCTTCCAATGCAGAAGGTGTGGGTACAATCCCTGGTGGGGGAACTAAGAGCCCCAAACTGGTAACAATCCAAACATGCTGTGTGATGCGGCCAAAATAGGAAGAAAAAAAAAAGGCAGAATTACATGTTGTATGTAGTTGGTATAAGGAGTTGGTCTCCTTCAGTCCGGAACAGTTCCTTCGTCTTTCCTTGACTTTCATGACCTTGACTCTTTTGAAGATTATTTCATAGTTACTTCATAAAATGTTGTTCATTTTGGGTTTTCTTAGGTTTTCTCATGATTCGATTCAAGTTATGCATCTGTGTCAGGTATTAGCAGAGAAGTGATGCTTCTTAGTGCATCTTGTCAGTTGGCTCATTATTTCTACTTGTCCTGTTACTAATGCTGTCTACTTTTATCACTTGGTTAAGGAGCATCTGCCAGACTTCATCACTGTAAAACTCCTCTTTTCCCCCCTTTTAATAACTGTTTTGTGGGAGGGGCTTTTAAGCTCTGTGATATCCCTTTCTTCTAAATTTTGGGTTGTTTATATATCGATATGAAATCATGGTTTTCTGTTTTACTCAGTGTGTTATAATCTGTTATTATTACTTATTTAGATGTTCAAATTGTCCCTGATTTGGCTGGTGGGAATTTTGTCAGTATGACTTATGTGTCCCTTTGACATATTCCCATCATTCCTGGAGTTCTGTCTTCTTTCTGGCAAAAGATGATCTAGGCTCACTGTGTAATTTCCCTGCCTTAGCCCTTATTATTCGCATTTCTCCACAGAGCCCTGGTTCTTTTAATGTGTAGTGGCATTTAGAAGCCAGGATCTAGGTTTTAGATATGCTTGATGTTATTGGGGTGTTGCTGATCCCAGTTCCTCTCAGTGAGAAGCAGCTAAGGAACATTTGAGTGTATTTACATACATATACATATATGCACTTATATACATACATGCCCTTATAGCTATATTTATGTGTAGTTTTATCTAAATATATTGAAAACCATAAGTTTATACTAATAACACAAATTCTAATGTAAGCCCAGAGGGTTCATTCTACTTTTCTGCCTTTCCATATTTAAAAAAAATTTTTTAATTAAACATTTAAAAAATCTATTTATTTATTTATTTTTGGCTGCGTTGGGTCTTCGTTGCTGCACACAGGCTTTCTCTAGCTGCAGCGAGTGGGGGCTACTCTTTGTTGTGGTACGTGGGCTTCTCATTGCGGTGGCTTCTCTTGTTGCAGAGCATGGGCTGTAGGCGAGCGGGCTTCAGTAGTTGTGGCTCACAGGCTCTAGAGCGCAGGCTCAGTAGTTGTGGCACACAGGCTTAGTTGCTCCACAGCGTGTGGTAATCTTCCCGGACCAGGGCTCAAACCCGTGTCCCCTGCATTGGCAGGCAGATTCTTAACGACTGTGCCACCAGGGAAGTCCTCCATATTTTTTTTAGCATTCATTTATTTTTATTTATTTATTTTGGCTGTGCTGGGTCTTAGTTGTGGCACGAGGGATCTTCATTGAGGCATGCAGGATTTTTAGTTGTGGCGTGAGGACTTCTTAGTTGCAGCATGCGAACTGTTAGTTGCGTCATGCATGCGGGATCTAGTTTCCCAACTGGGTATCGAATCCGGGCTCCCTGCATTGGGAGCACAGAGTCGTACCCACTGGACCACCAGGGAAATCCCTCCATTTCCATATTTGTAACTCATTTCTCCAGCAGTAAGAAATCCAACTCCTATTTTTCCTGTTATCTCTATATATCTAGCGTATCTCTTAATATATTTACTTGTTTAATTTTCCCACTCTCTTATATAACTAATCTCTCCCATCAGTGTTGCTGCCTTTCCCTCATGAAGATGCCCTCTTGACGCCTCTTGAATTCCAACACCCTCTGCTAGGTTGGCCCCCATGGATGATGGCCTCGCCTGCTCAGACTCTGATCCCCTGCACCAGGCTGCCATCTCGTATAAGCGCCGTCCTCACCCAACTTGGGCTTTGATACTCTGCCCCTTGTCATTCCTTGTTTGGGAATTTCACCCTTTTTTAGCTCTCATTCCCACACCATGCTGCCCTCAAATGTGAATACCCTCTGTTCCCCACTCAGGCTCTAACATCCTACTCTTGGCCACTGGGGCTCCTTTCCCCACATTTCTCGTTCACACACCTAATGGGAGGAAGAAAATAACAGCCCTTCCCCTTTTATTTTTAAATTGAAGTATAGTCATTTTGGTTTCCATTTGTAGATTTAAAAAAAAATATACCCTGGATTCAAGTCCTTTGTCAGATATATGTATTGCAGATATTTTTACCAATCTGTAGGCTGCCTTTTCAATTTTTTTTTTTTTTTTAAGATCTTTCTTTTTTTTTTGACCGTGCCACGTGGCTTTCGGGATCTTAGTTCCCCTACCAGAGATCAAACGCAGGGCCACAGCAATGAAAGCACCAAGTCCTAACCACTG
Organism: Grampus griseus; assembly: GCF_964374135.1. Taxonomy (NCBI): domain Eukaryota; kingdom Metazoa; phylum Chordata; class Mammalia; order Artiodactyla; family Delphinidae; genus Grampus; species Grampus griseus. Next base: position 62,813,209 of record NC_139008.1, read on the forward strand.
GACTGCCAGGGAAGTCCCCGCCTTTTCATTTATATTAAGCTGTCTTTAATTAGAAATTTTCAATTTTGAGAAAGTCCATTTAAAAAATTTAATGAAAGTATATAGTTAGTGTTTTTAGAAATCTTTCCTTTCCAATGAATATTTTATTACATTTTCTTCTATAGAAGCTGTATATATTTGGCTCTTACGTTTAGGTTTGGCTCCCTACTTTATCTACTTTGTATCTAGTTATTTGCTCAGGTCTAGAATAAACATTTAATACTTTAAGAATTGCCAACCTATTCTCCTATGAAAAATCTAACTAGAGCTCAATATTTGTTTATAGTTCATTTATTTCTTTAGCGCAAGTGTACATAGTTAAAATACTGTGTTTAAAAACTGCTACTTGAGGGACTTCCCTGGTGGTCCAGTGGCTAAGACTCCGTGCTCTCAATGCAGGGGACCTGGGTTCGATCCCTGGTTAGGGAACTAGGTCCTGCACGCATGCCGCAACTAAGAGTTCGCATATCACAACTAAGACCCAGTGCAGCCAAATAAATAAATAAATATTTTAAAAAGGAAAAAAAAAATGGAGTTGCTACTTGGGTTAAATCCACCCCTGCCCCCCTTTCAGTGTGGTTGTGTTATTTGAATACATAAAGCAAAAATTTTTTAAAGTATCACAGTATATTTTCTCTTTTCAAGGCTGTGGGAAAACAGGCATGTCATACTTTGCTGTTAGGAACACAAATCAGAGCAAGTTTTTTTTGAGGGGAATTTGGCTGTTAACAAAATTACATTTACATCTACCTTTTGACCCATCATTTTCCACTTTAAGAATTTATTCTGAAGATACACCTTCAGTAATATAAAAGCACAGATTCACAAGGTTATTCAAGGCAGTGGCATTTCTATTTGTAAAATATCAAAAAGACATCTAAATGCCGGCATGTGGAGAAGTAATTGCATAAATAAAGTTCGGTACATCTGCATCGTGGAGTATTATGCAGCTGAGAAGAGAATGAGGAAGAATATCTATAAAATGAAAGAGTTATTTTCAGGATACTTTTTTTTTTTTTTGGCTGTGCCTCATGGCATGTGGGATCTTAGTTCTACCTGAGATCGAAACCACGCCCCCTGCATTGGAAGCGTGGAGTCTTAACCGCTAGACTGCCAGGGAAGTCCCAGGATACATTGTTAATTGAAAAAAGTATTTTGCACTTTGCTATATATAGTGTGCCATTTTTTTGTCTAAGGATGAAGGGGAAATTAGGTGTATATATTATCATTTGTGTAAAAAGAAACACAAGAGAAATAAGCTGGAAACTAATGAGATTGGTTACCTAACCAGGGGATGGGTAGGAATGGATTGGAAAGCTGGGGAGTTGGGGGAGGAAGAAAGGGATAAAGGGGGGCAGTGTCGATTCTCTGAGTGTAACCCTTTAGATAATTGTGACTTTTATAACCATGTTATAGTTCACATTTACTTCAAAAGTAAAATGATAAAGATGAGGAATAAAAAACAACATGGATTACAAACAGAAAAGATGAAGCCTAATGCTATTACTAGCTATAAAAGTCCTCTTGATATGGTCAGACACAATGGTTTTGTTCTTCTTTCTAAAGGTTGGTCCTATTGCTGTCCTTATTCCGGTTCCCAGTATGGACTATTTATCGGGTGGGCAACCATCCTGGTTTGCCCAGGATTGAGGAATTTCCTGGGGTGCAGGACTTTCGGTGCTAAAATGAGGAAAGTCCCAGACACACCTGGGGCAAGTTGGTTACCCTGTCTGACATGCATATAGCTGTTTTCCTGGGAGTTCCTTTCATTCTCACCTTAGAATTCTCATCACCTTTCTCCTGTGTTATAGCCTCTCTTTCCTATACTTCGTGCAGGTGTTGTTTATTTATGTAACACATTCTCTAGTTGCTTCCTGAGAACAGGTGCATAGGAGGTAAATTATTTTGAGACCTTACATGTCTTTGTTCTGTGTTCCATACTGGATTATGGGTTTGACTCAGAATTCCAAAAGATGTTATTTTAGTACATTCTCTAAAACTGCTCTTGAGACGTGTGATGCCATTCTGACTTCTTTGTCATGTAATGTGTTCTCTCTGATTAAAAGATTTTAGGATCTCTTTTTCAATCCTGTATTCTCAGATTTCATGGTGAGGTGTTGCAGAATGGGTCTTTTTTCATTCACTGTGCTGGGCATTTTGCCTTATTAAACCTGGAAACTCAGGTCTTAATTTTGGGAAAACTTCCTGTCTTTTTCGGTTTTCTCTTTCTGGAACTTTTGTTTGTTGTATGTGGGACTTTTCTTGATGCAGCAGCCTGTTCTCTTTTTCTTTCGAGTCACTTCTCTGAGAAATAGCCTGTTGGTGGTTATTGCTGATTTTTTGGGGGGGGGGTATTATTTTTAATTACTAGCACATTGCTCATGTTCTCTGATGTTCCTTTATTTTTTAAAAATAGCATTTTGTACTTGTTTTTGGACTGTCTCTTGGAGGACATTTGCTGTGAGATCTTCATTATTTCTGTTTCCTTTCAGTTCCTCCTTTGTTATTTTGGTTGCTGTCCTTCATATAGCAGTAGTGCTTACTTATCTGGTGGTCGTTGATAGGTCATTTATGGTGAGAACTGACAGACTCTGTGCTTGTGGGCACTGCTTGTTGACTGTGGTAGAGTGAGGACCTGGATATTTTTTTGGAATCTCCCAATTATCTGTACTTTGAAGGTGTATTTTTTTAGGTTGGGCACTTTTTGCAGGAGGAGAGATCCTCCCATCTCTTGCCAGGTAGCTGAGAGTAGGCTGGGGCTGTAGGGCTGCCACTGTTTGGGGAGCTTTGGGAGCCGTAGCTGGGGGAGAGAGTTAATGGTGTCACCGTTTTGTATATGGTCTTTGACTTAATGCTTCTGTTTATGGAGTGTGGCACCTCAGTCTCTCCCCACTCCTTGAACTGGTGTCTTCTATTCCAGAACCTCTCTGGTTTAGTCCAGTCAGAATATAAATCTCCTGTTTTCTTCTGGAGCTGGAGAAGGGTATTGCTTGACTGTTTGGGGACAGAGAGGAGATCTGAAGGGTCTGACTTCTTGTTCGGACTTCCAGCCACTTCTATTTTCATTCCCGTGCCTCACCTCTGTCTGCAGTTGTTCCTGGTACCTCTTAATCCCTACCCCCTTGGGGGTTTTACAGTAGAACTGGCTTGCTCTTTGTGGCTTTTCCCTCTGCAGTCTTAGACTTTGGTTTTCTTTCCCCTGCTGAGTCATCACTTGTCTTCCTGTTATTCATCTTCTAGAATTTTATTGATAGTCCTCATCTACTGCTTTTTCTTCCCTCTTTCTCTTTGTGCATTTGTACTTTTTAAAATGCAGCCATTCTAAATGAGGCTTCAGGAGTTTGCAGAGAGCTGTGTGTGTTCATTTCGCCATGTTTAAATGGAAGCTGCAGCCTTTGTGCAGAGAAAGTGAGAAATGCCTTTGACTTCCACACCAAACCCTACCCTTGTATATGCCATCCAGGCCTATGGCCCTTGTTCCTTCCCAGTAGCAACCAACTACTGTCATCAATTTAATGTGCATCCTTCTTACTCATATGTGTCCATGAAAAATGTGTGGTTTGTTTATATAGATGTATTTTTTTATTCCTTTTACCTGCTGTTTAATTGTGCATCATATCAATATATCTTTTTATTTATCCAGTCCCTGTTGTGTACATTTAGGTTTTCCACAAGTTTTCCAGTTTTTCATTATTACAAACTATAATAGTAAAATTGCTGCAATAATCATCCTTTTACTTTTGTAGTCTTCATATGCAAATGTGTGAAATTTTTCTAGGAGATACTTCCCTATCTTTTAATGGGTAAAATGGAGGTGATTTGGAGGTGCTGTGTGGGCTCAAAAATATTTCATTACATTTTCTTTATGTGTTACACCTGTGATGAGAAAAGTTGAATTATAAAACTTCCAAATCTTTTCAAAAATTTTATCAAGAAGCATGTGCTTTTTTAATGGTCCAGTAACCCCTTATTAACAATACGGAAATCTGAAATATTTTGAGAACTGACAAAATTTATTCCTAACTCACTTGGCAGTAAAACTTGACTTGCTTAAACTCATTTGGTGGCAAATCTCTGATCTAGACTGAGAAGGACACTTTAAACCTATTTATTTCACCTGGTATGTACATTATGTTAATTCAAAAAATATTACTGTGTTTGATTATGGGTTGCTGGTGGTGTTAATATGATATATTGCCATTTGTAAAATTCAAGAAATCCTAAGTTCTAAAACACATCTAGACCCAGGGGTTTCAGAGGAGGAATCATGGGCCTATGGTCACCATCAGCTAGAAACTTTGTTTGCAGATGTGGGTGGCACATCACAAAATGAGAATTTTTCTGGTTGATGGAATCTACTTTTTAGTCATTAATGAGATCTCAGACAATTTCTTGTCTTTAAACTGTATTCCAAGAATGTGTTCATTTTTTAAATAACGGGTCTTTTCTTTGACAGCTGTAATATTGAAATTGCTTCTGATAATGCAAATGGATTTCAAATTCAAAGAACTTTTTTTACGTTAAGTATTTTTAAAAAGGATAAAGCCTTTTCTCAAGCATACACAGAGGTTGCTTTACAAGTTTTAATCTTTCTTTAGGATTCACATAACAAAGTTAAAACATAATAACGGACCATTGTCTAAAAATGAATTTTAACTTTCGATCTATAAACGTTCTATACACTTTAATGGGTTTTATGTGGTTTTTATAAATTTTGATTAGATTCTTTCATGTTTTCAGAGCTGTCAAATTTAGTAAGCAAATTTTTATCCAGGTTTTTTGGGATGTAACTCACAGACCATATAGTTTACCCATTTAAAGTGTACAATTCGGTGGCTTTTAGTATATTCATAAACTTATGCAACTATCACCATTATATAATTCTAGAACATTTTCATTACCCTTAAAAGAAACCCCATACCCTTTAGCAGTCATTTCCTATTCTCCCCTCCCCCTAGCCCCTAGCAACTGCTAATCTACTCATTTCATTACTAGAGCTTTATTAAAAAATAAAATAAAGCAGAGCATCTCATCTTGTTCTTCTTCAGGAGTGTCTTGGCTTATTTGCGGCTCATTGCTTGTCCCTGTACAGTCAAGTTCTACCAAAAAAAAAAAAAAAATCTGGTTGAGTGTTTTATTGCAATTTCATTGAACCTACAAGTCAATTTGAGAAGAGTTGACATCTTTACAGTGTTGAGTCTTCCTAATCAAGAACATGGTGTAGCTCTCCGTTTACTAAGTTTTAAACCTTTCTTGATAAAGTTTTGTTTTCTTCATAAAATGATTGTTTCTTTTTGAGCTTTATCTCAGAGTAACATATTCTTTGTTATAAATTACATTTTCTAATTGCTGGTATTATGCTGATGTTAGGATCGCTTGCGTTTTTAATGTGATTTTGAATCTTACAGCCTTGCTGAATTTCTTACTAGGTCGGAATCCCTTGCATCTTCAATGTGGATAATTATACTTGTCTGGAATAACGACACTCTGGTTTCTTCTAATTCCTTCTTGTTTCTTTTTCTTATGCATTGGTTAGGAACTCTAATATACTGTTGAATGGTCAGTACGTTCTTAGTTTTTGATAATACACATTAAACAACCCTCAGATCAGCCTTCTCTAAGAGAGTACAGATTTCTTGTTGAGGACAGGTTTGTCAGACCCATAAAGAAAGCAAAGGCATACCTGAAATTTGCTTATCGTTTTTTAGTTGTGAACCTAATCCTGGGTGGTTTAAAACTTCATCGGTTTAAATTTTAGAGTTCCATTTTATTCATGTTTGGGGCTTCTTGTATTTACAGTGCATTTTATTTTTTAAAACATTTGACTTGGGCTTCCCTGGTGGCACAGTGGTTGAGAGTCCGCCTGCCGATGCAGGGGACACGGGTTCATGCCCTGGTCCGGGAAGATCCCACATGCCGCGGAGCGGCTGGGCCCGTGAGCCATGGCCTCTGAGCCTGCGCTTCCGGAGCCTGTGCTCCACAACGGGAGAGGCCACAACAGTGAGAGGCCCGCATACCACAAAAACAAACAAACAAAAAAACATTTGACTTACGGGAAAATATTGTATCTGGGTTTATTTATTAATGCTGGTTGCTTTTTTCCCCATCACTAGCCTCTTTGCCAGTTGCCTTGCCAAACTAATATATTTTATGTATTTTTGAAACATTTATTTGTGTTAATAGGTGAACACGGGTAAAAATTATACAGCAGGTGTTCTTTGTACTATTTTTATTCTTACAGCTTTTCTTTAAATTTGAAATTATTTCCAAATAAAGGTGTTCAAAATGTATTTGTTTGTAAAGGTAATACATGCCCATTATCAAAATAAAAAATGATTCAGAATAGCTATAATAAAAAAAGACAAGTAACTCTTTTTTTCTTTTCTTTTTTTTGGGTTTTTTGGCCATGCAGCTTTCAGGATCTTAGTTCCCCAACCAGAGATCGAATCTGTGACCCCTGCAGTGGAGTGCCGAGTCCTAACCACTGGACCGCCAGGGAATTCCCTTTTTTTTTTTTTTAACAAATAAAAACACTTGAACAAACAACTTCAGAAAAGGAAGATATGAAAATGTCCAGTAAGCACATAAAAATGCGCTCAGTATCTTTAGTCATCAGGAAAATGAAAATTAAAGCCACAGTGAGGTACTCACTGCATTAGAATGGCTAAAATAAGACTGATACCACCAAATGTTGGTGAGGATGTGGAGCACCTGGAACTCTCATACAGTGTTGTTGGAAGTGTACATCTTTGGCTTTTTTTTTTTTTTTAAATAAAGTTCAACATTCATCCATCCTATACCCCCCTTGTTCTATTCTTAGATATTTACTCAGGAAAAATGAAAACCTGTCGATAAAAGCTGTGTACAAGAATGTTCAGAGTAGCTTTGTTCATAATAGCCCGAATTTGGAAATACCCCAGATGCCCTCAGCAGGAGAATAGATAAACAAATGGTTGCATATGAATGCTACTCTGTAATAACAAGTAATGATCTGCTGATGTATGCAGCAGCATGGATGACTCTCATAGACACGAGACTGAGCAAAACAAGCCAGACAAAAGAGAGTACCTACTGTATGATTGCATTTACATGTAGAACAAAAATAGGCAAAGCTGATTTTTGGTGGTAGAAATTGGAACAACCGTTGTCTCTGTGGGGTGGGAGGGGCAGTGTAGAGTGGGGATTGACTAGAAAGGGGCACAAGGGGACTTTTAGGAGTGTTGGGTATGTTCTATATCTTGGTATGAATTTTTAGAAATAAATTTATTGGGCTTCCCTGGTGGCGCAGTGGTTAAGAATCCGCCTGCCAATGTAGAGGACATGGATTCGGGCCCTCCTCCGGGGAGATCCCACATGCCGCGGAGCAACTAAGCCTGTGAGCCACAACTACTGAGCCCGCATGCCACAACTACTGAAGCCCACACACGTAGAGCCCATGCTCTGCAACGAGAAGCCACTGCAATGAGAAGCCCACGCACACTGCAACAAAGAGTAGCCCCCGCTCGCCGCAACTAGAGAAAGCCTGTGTGTAGCAACAAAGACCCAATGCAGCCAAAAATAAATAAAATTAAATTTAAAAATAAAATAAAATAAATTTATTTATTTATTTTTGACTGCATTGGGTCTTTGTCGTTGTGTGTGGGCTTTCTCTAGTTGCAGTGAGTGGGGGCTACTCTTTGTTGCAGTACACGGGCTTCTAATTGCGGTGGCTTCTCTTGTTGCGGAGCACAGGCTCAAGGCGCGTGGGCTTCAGTAGTTGTGGCATGTGGGCTCAGTAGTTGTGGCTTGAAGGTTCTAGAGCGCAGGCTCAGTAGTTGTGGCGCACGGGCTTAGTTGCTCCACGGCATGTGGGATTGATCTTCCCGGACCAGGGCTCGAACCCGTGTCCCCTGAGTTGGTAGGCGGATTCTTAACCACTGCGCCACCAGGGAAGTCCCTTGATACACATTTGTCAAAACTAATCAGATAGTATACATTTCACTCTTTGTAAATTGTACCTCAATTTAAAAAAATAAAGGAAAGGACACAAAGGGTATACATTGATCCAAGGACAGTCTCCTGCATAAGCACAATACAGTTCATCCATGTTGTTGTGAGTAGCTGTAGTTCGTTCTTTTTTTTATTATTGTATAATATCTATTTATTGAGTACTGATCAATAAATACATCAGTCAATCCATGTAGTGATTCTACTGATGGGCACTTTGTTTATAGCCGAAGTTACAAATGACGCTGTCACGAACATCTGGATGTGTACATGCATGTATTTCCCTAGGGAATCCAAACCTAGGACTGACATTGCTGGGTCATAGGATGTTTGTATCTTCAAGTGTAGCAGATAATGCCAAACCACATTCTTAAATGCCTGGATCCATTTTCAGTGTACCTGTTCCCTGTTCCACATCCTCATTAGCACTACTTGGTATTGTTAAACTTTAATTTTAGCCATTCTTGTGGATGTGATGTCATCTCATTGTGGTTTTAATTTGCATTGTTTTGTGTCTTCCTTACTTTATTGAGGTTAAATACCTTTCCGTGTGAATGTTGGCCATCTGGACATCCTCTTTGGTACAGTGCCTAATACAGGTCTGCCTATTTTTCTTACTGGTTGCCTTTTTCTCTTTTTTTTTGCTGTGCTGCGTGGCATGTGGGATCTTAGTTCCTGGGCTAGGGATCAAACCCGTGCCCCCTTCAGTGGAAGCAGAGTCCTAACCACTGGACTGCCAGGGAAGTCCCTGGGTTGCCTTTTTCTTATTGATTTATGCAGTCTAGATACAAGTTCTTTATTGGTTATATGAATTGCAGATCTCATCTTCAACTCTGTAGGTAGCTTGCCCTTTTTACTCTATTAATGGTATCATTTGCTGAACAGAGGATATTAATTTTAATGTAGTTCAATCGATTGATTTTCTCCTTTTTAAGATAATGTCCTGGGTGAGTCTTACAAGTGTTGGGTTAAAAGGTATATACAGTTTTTAGAGTTTTGCTTACAGTTTACTTTACCACTGGCTGTGTATAAACCTTTTTATACCATTTTCACTCTCACCAACAGTGTATATGTGATTTTCCCACACTCTTGCCAGAACTGGAGTTTTGGGGTCAGTTTTGACAATGTAATAGACCTCTTTTCTTCATTAAATGAGTATTTTGTCTTAGTTTGCCTGTATGATTCAGGGAATAAATTTGTTGCATTGTTCCAAGAACATGGCAGTCAGTAAGCCTAATTACAAGATTAATACTAAAAATATTCTTTAGCTTTTGATCCTGTGAGGAGCATTTATGGTTGGTAGGGAAAAGAGAGAAAGATATAAAAAACCATTTTCTTTTTTATTAACTTAAGTCAGCTTGATGTTGGCTTAAATTAATGCAAATAAACTGATGAAGACTTAAGACAGTAGTCCTCCGTTGTCTGTGGGGGAATATGTTCCAGGACCTCAAGTGGATGCCTGAAACTGTGGATAGTACCTAACTCTATATATGCTATGTTTTTACCTACACATACATACCTATGATGAAGTTTAATTTATGTATTAGGTACACTAAGAAAGTATAAATCAGGCAGAGCGAGAAGTGCCAGCACCACTACGCTTGCCTTTGGGGCCATTATTAAGTAAAGTGAAGAGTTTCTTGAACACAAGTGCTGTGATACCATGACAGTCGATCTGATAACTGAGATGGCCACTCAGTGACTAATGGGTGGGCTACGCTGGACAAACAAATGACCCACGTCCCAGGTAGGTCGGAGCTGGACAGTGTGAGACTTTAGCACAGTACTCAGAACAGCATGCAATTTGAAACCAATGGGTTGTTTATTTCTGCTACTTTCCATTTAATATTTTTCAACCATGGTTGATTGTGGAAAGTGAAAAAAACCCCTCAGATAAGGGGAGGCTACAAGGAATCCATGGAATTGATGAGTTAGAATTTTGTGGATTTTCCTTGTAAATTTCTGGCATATTTTTAAGTGATAGAATCATGATTTTACCTACTCTTTTTCACACACTTTTACTCAAAGAAGACATCCCCACCCCAATCTATATCTGCTCCTCCTCTCTCCATCCCCAGTATTCATTCATACTCCTTCCTGGTTTCAAGGTAGCTCCTAAGTTTTCCTTGGGGATGGGTAGAGTTTCATTTTGAGACTCCACGACAGAGACTGTTAGAAGGAGTATTTGTTAGGAGATGAAATTTGGAGTGGAACTCTCCTCTACACTCTAGCCTTGTTCCCACTCTCTTACTTTAGTTTAGATCTTTATCCTTTTCAATAGATTTCTGTCATAATCTAACTCTTCTTCTGCCTCCAGACTTCCCATGGTTAACAGAATGAAATTCCTAAAACTCAGATCATTCTCCTGATTCATATCCTTCAGACTCTAAAAAAAATCAGTCTTAATCCCTCAGCACAGTGCCGTGATTATCATCAGCCCTCTTCCTGTCTCTCTATCCTCCTCACGTATCCAGTTTCCCACACACCTCCTGAAGTCTATGGTTTCTTTGAATTTGGAATGTTCTTCCACATTCGCTCATCACATTACCTAGGACTCCCTCTCCCTCCCCACTGGCAACTCATCTGCCTATTAACTGACTTCTTTTAAAACTGAGCTCAAGCAACACATCTCCTTGGAAACCCTACCTCCCTGATCCTTATTCCCCTTCTGTACCTCCATGCCCTGTTCTCCAGCTCAGTGAGTTAGATGTTCCCTGTTCTGGGCTGCTACAGTTTTCTCTCTATCCTTCCATCACTGTGCTTTGTATTGTTATAGATTTGACTTTGTCCTCTACTCATTTGAGCTCCTTGAAGGCAGGGCCCTGATTCCCCTCCTTATTCCCACCCCACCCACCGCTTGGAACTAGCATGGTGTAGTTTATAGGAGGCACCCCATAAATGTTTAATGAATAATTAGATGCAAAATTATATCTAACTTTTTAATTTATTTTTGGCTGCATTGGGTCTTCATTGCTGCACATGGGTTTTCTCTAGTTGTGGCGAGCGGGGGCTACTCTTCGTTGTGGTGCGTGGGCTTCTCATTTTGCGATGCCTTCTCTTGTTGTGGAGCACAGGCTCTAGGCACGTGGGCTCAGTAGTTGTGGCACACGGGCTCAGTCGCTCCGCGGCATGTGGGGTCCTCCTGGACCAGGGATCAAACCCGTGTCCCCCGCATTGGCAGGTGGATTCTGAACCACTGCCCCACCAGGGAAGTCCCTCTAACTTTCTTAATGTACGTATGAGAAGAACTTTCTGAGAAAAAGAGGTCAATTAGAAAGGGATAGGAATTTAATCAATATTCTAAATCCCTCTTCTCCAAAAGCAATACACATATAGGAATGACTACTGTGCTTGTAGGATTTGTAGGGTTTTGCTCACCTGAGTTGTGCCTTGCTGTCACAGAAGGATGCCCTGCAGTGGTCTCGCAGTCCGGCTGCAGTGGAGGGAGAGGAGCCAGAGGACACAGCTGATGTGGAGAGCTGTGGGTCTAATGAAGCCAGCACTGTGAGTGGTGAAAATGATGGTAAGTGTCCTTGACAAGATGGGTGAAGAGCCACAAGCAGTCGCTAGGGTCTAACCTTTATTTCCCTCTCTTACAGTTTCTCTCGATGAAACATCTTCTAATGCTTCCTGTTCTACCGAATCTCAGAGTCGGCCTCATTCCAATCCCAGGGACAGCTACAGAGCTTCCTCACAGGTGGGGGGAGAGTTGGTGACTAGGCTGGATGGAAAAGTGAGGCAGGCACACGACAGGACTCTTACTCCTGTAGTTAACTGAGCGTGTTGAAGAGTGGAGAAAATCACCTTGGTCTCCACCTGTTAGTACCATTTAAAAGCGGGCCATAGGAAAAGTGGGTAGTAGATCTGAGAGCAGAGCAATTTGTTTTTTCTCTTTACCATGGGTGGATAATTTTGTTTGTATTTATGAAAAACCTGGGAACATTCAGGGAGAAGTATAACAGAGTGGGGAGAACATGAGCTTGGGAGTCATCAGTTTGAATTGCAGCCCTGCCACTCACTAGCTTTGGGCAAATTCCTTACCTGTAAAGTGGGGAGAGCAACACATTCTTTTCAGTGTGGGGTGATGCTTGGCACAGTGGCCAGCACCTGGCTCAGTAGAATGAGTCGTTGCTATTATTGGCATTACCTGCCCGTGCTGGTTGAACACTAACTCTATTTTACAAGACAGCGAGGGAGACGTGGTCGAGAGGGACAGCTATTGTGGCCTGCAGGTGACTCAGGCTCCCTTTGTATCCCCTCTGGGAAAATAGGCAAACAAGCAGAAGAAGAAGACCGGGGTGATGCTGCCTCGAGTTGTCCTGACTCCTCTGAAGGTAAACGGGGCCCACGTGGAATCTGCATCAGGTATGTGTAAACTCGTGATTGTGATGCTTCTTCCTCAGGGCCTGGGGACCTGCCTCCCTCTGGCAGCAGCTCTTGGCCTAGGTAGTGCTGTGCCAGTAGAGTCAGGAGCCGTCCTCTGGCAGTCAGCACGCCGTGGCGGTGAGACCCGACCTAGCTTCCGGCATGGGCTCTGCTGGGCGCCCTTCCCCTGGCCTCCCAGGGCAGTTGTGAGGGTCCTGTGAAGGCGTGTGCAGGTGCTTTGTAAAAGACACAGTGCAAACCAAGATGGCGGTTTGGCATTCTTACGTGATAATTTAAAGCCAGACCAGGAGGTGGTGATCTCTGACGGCCCAAGGCTGGGCCATGGAAGCACCAGTATTGCTGGCAGCATGTCAGGGAGAGCTGGGAGAAGTAAGCTTGTCTGAGAGCCGTGGGCGCGGCGTGTGATGCTTTTGACCGGTGGAATGCTGTGCCTTCAGGGTTCTCAGGCCGCCACGCCGATGGCGAGAGCGGCAGCCCGTCCAGCAGCAGCAGTGGCTCTCTGGCCCTGGGCAGCGCTGCTATTCGTGGCCAGGCCGAGGTCGCCCGGGACCCTGCCCCGCTCCTGAGAGGCTTCCGGAAGCCGGCCACAGGTAGGTGGCTTGGCACTCATTTCTCTGCCTGAAAGGGGGCCCCTGCAGGCCTAGAGAGAAGATGATGTCTTCTACTCCACTCCTTTACAGTTTATTTTTACTTCGCAGGTGGCCCTCTATTTTTGTTGGTTTTTACCTTGTATTTTGGTTATGTCACATACAGATTTTTCTCTGCTAGACTGAGAGAACTCCCTGTGGGCAGAGATGGTGCCACATTGCTCCTTGTATGTCCCTGTAAGGGCCTAGCCTGTGCCTGCCTTGATACTGCTTAGTGAGTGCTCAAGTGAGTGAAAATTGCTTCTGAGTGTCTCAGTGAAGAATTCCAACATTTGTTTTCTTTCTTCGGTAGCATCCTGCCAAGTTTGTTCTCAACGTCTGCAGTCTCTGTCAGATGCCCTTTTTTATAACCTAGTTAGTATATGGGGTGGAAGCCTATGTTGAATATGGGCTATGCAGACAAGTTCAGTAGTGTGCACCTCCCACCCGCAGTAGGGGTATTTGCAAGGCTAGTATGCCATTTGCTATTTCCGGATTTATTTCTCAAAGCCCCCATGCTGGGTTTTTGTAGATGGGCCACTTGAAATCATTAAGAAGACTAACCTTGGCTTCTGAAAATTAGAATAAACCATCACCCAAGTGGCAGCTAGGTTTGCTGTCTTGTAGCCTCTCCAGCTCATCAGCCTTGCTGAATCTTAAAGCCTCACAGGTCTCTGTTCCATTTGCTGAGGCTTTTGTGAGAGGTATTGACATTGCAGTGGGCTTTAAACAACCCTTAGCACCTTTCTGCCTGGAGGTCAGACCTCTCCAGCCCATTCACAGAAGACTTCTGCAGATTTTTCTGTAGGACGCTAACCGGATTCACTTTTAGACTTCCATCGTTTCTCCCATTGGCTTTGTGGAGCCTGTTCTCCAGCTTTGGAGGGAAGCTCAGAGCCTGCCCCTTGCCTGGTTTTCTGTGGGAAGAGTGTCCCTTCAGGCTGTGACACAGCATGCTACTGAGTCTTGTCTGAGACGATGCAAGCCCAAGTGTTCTCTTAGGTTTGATGGTAGCTGATAGGTTAGGGTAGACTGGATGATTGAGCTCATTGTGTGCAGATAAGTTCTGGGTAGCTTGGGTGCTGCCACCAAAGTTTTCCCTCAGTTGGCATTTGCTTTTTTGGTTTAAGAAGCTGAAAATCTACATTTTGCTTCCTACTGCTTGAAAAATCACAGGTCAAATGAAGCGCAACAGAGGGGAAGAGATAGATTTTGAGACGCCTGGGTCCATTCTCGTCAACACCAACCTCCGGGCCCTCATCAACTCTCGGACCTTCCATGCCCTGCCGTCCCACTTCCAGCAGCAGCTCCTCTTCCTCCTGCCCGAAGTGGACAGACAGGTACATGTGGGCGGCTTCCTCTTTGCTTTCTCTGGGCTAGCTTCTGTTCTCTTTCTAAGTTTCTTTATTGTTTTTTTTTGCCTTGATCCTTCCAGGTGGGGACCGATGGCCTGTTGCGTCTCAGCAGCAGTGCACTGAACAACGAGTTTTTCACCCACGCGGCTCAGAGCTGGCGGGAACGCCTGGCTGATGGTGAGTAAACGTTCTCGTCCCAGCGGCTTGAAAGGTGCCTGCCACGTGTGGTGTCACTTGTCTCCTGGTTTTTAAAACCCAAAACCCAAATACGCATTTTTCAAGTCTTTTTTTTTTTTTTGGCGGTACGCGGGCCTCTCACTGTTGTGGCCTCTCCCGCTGTGGAGCACAGGCTCCGGACGCGCAGGCTCAGCGGCCATGGCTCACGGGCCCAGCCACTCCATGGCATGTGGGATCTTCCTGGACCGGGGCACGAACCCGTGTCCCTCGCATCGGCAGGCGGACTCTCAACCACTGCGCCACCAGGGAAGCCCCTTTTTCTTTTTTTTCCAAGGGGTATTCTTTAGTATAAGGCAGGCTTTCCTCTAATAGACGTGGTGGATGTTAATATGCCCCGTAGCTCTAAAGAAGGTACAAGAGTATTTGGGCTTTCACTATTTTGTGTGTATATATTCATCTGCATTGCCTCTTCATCATTAAAACTATAAACTCCTATTCTTTCCAGTAAGCATGGCATTGACCTACTCGGTAAGTTCCACCAGGTGCTCTGTCTTTTTAGATGTTGCCACTTGGAGTGATTGTTAGCTTCTCGTAATTCAATTTTGTGGGGAAGCTACGTGGGAAGTGCACTGGGAGGTCCCCAAGACTCCCCTCCAGGTTCGATGATTTGCTAGGAGGACTCACAGGACTCAGCATGTAGTTGTACTCATGGCTGTAGTTTATTTTGGTGAAAGAATACAGAACAAAATTAGCAAAAAGGGAAAAGACGTCTGGGGTGTAGTCCAGGGAAACCAGGTGCACACTTCTGAGATCCTCTCCCGGTGGCGTCCCACAGGATGTGCTCAGTTCCCTCAGCAAGGAGTTGTGACCGCACGTAGTCACAAGTGTAGTCTGCCGGGAAGCTCGTCAAGGACTTGGTGCCTGTGGTTTTTACTGGGAGCTGATTATGTAGGAAGCCTCTGTCTGACCCAGACCCAAATTCCAGATTCCCCAAAGGAAAGCAGGTGTTCACCATAAACCATCTGGTTTGCTTCAGCTGTTCAGGCACAGTGAGCCATTCCCTGTCAGTTATGGAGTGGGGACCCTCCTGAAATCCAAGGTCCAAGATGTCAGCCAGGGGCCCACCTTGTCAGCAGGCCTGTCTGAGCCTGCTATGTTAACTTTTTTCTGCGCATGGAGTAAGAACAATTCTCTTGTTTGTTTTTGTTCTGATCAATGTGGTGTTTGCTGTTGAAGGACTGATTACCCGAGGGAAGGGTAAATTTCCCTTATAATAGGTGTGTTAGTTCTGTCCTGAATAAGAGCACCATGTGAGAGTTCCTCTGGGGGAGATGGGAGCCAGCGTGAGGAAGATAGTGAGGGTTAAAAAAATGATTTCCAAGCTCACCAAAGTCACGTGTTATTTTGAAAACTCCTGACATGGTAGAACTGCAAGATTTGGCGTTTCCTAAGACAGACCTTAATATCTTTAATGCATCACTTGAAGAGTTTTGTTTCTCTCTAGGCGAATTCACTCATGAGATGCAAGTCAGGATACGACAGGAAATGGAGAAGGAAAAGAAGGTGGAACAATGGAAAGAAAAGTTCTTCGAAGACTACTATGGACAGAAGTAAGGCCCTTGGTGCTGTGAGTCCTAGTGTGGTTTCTGGGGGGACAGAGGCAGGTGTTCTCAAAGCCATGCATACTGCTGTGTCACCCAGGAATGTGGAGATTGCAGTGACTCTTATTTAGCTTAATGCCATTCATGGGGAAGCTAACATAGGTTTTTCTATGGTTAGTGTTACATACCATGCAGATTTATTTTGTTCTGAGAGATCTAATATTTGGGTGTATATTATTCATAGTGGATGTGCCCTCTCTGCCCTGTAACTGATAATGTGAGTTTGGTTTGCAGGTTGGGTTTAAGCAAAGAAGAGTCATTGCAGCAGAATGTGGGCCAGGAGGAGGTTGAAATCAAGAGTGACTTGCGTGTCTCGGGAGAATCAACACGACCGCAGCGTGGCCCGGCCACCCGGCAGCGAGATGGGCATTTCAAGAAACGCTCTCGGCCAGATCTCCGAACCAGAGCCCGAAGGAATCTGTACAAAAAACAGGAGCCAGAAGAAGCAGAGGTTGCTAAAGACACACAGTCTGTGGCACCAGACATCCCCCTGTACAAGGATGGGGAGGCTAAGACCGATGCAGCAGGGGTGGGCGGTCCCCACCTGCCTGGCACATCCTCCGCTGCACCCAACCCAGAGAGTTCCGAATTCCCGGTGGAAACTGTGGCTTCCCGGATCCAGCCCAATCCAGACGACCTGGCACGTGTCTCCACGTCTCCAGACAGAATTCCCAGCTTGCCTCAGGAGACCGTGGATCAGGAACCCAAGGATCAGAAGAGGAAATCCTTTGAGCAGGCGGCCTCTGCGTCCTTTCCCGAAAAGAAGCCCCGGCTTGAAGATCGTCAGTCCTTTCGTAACACAATTGAAAGTGTTCACACCGAAAAGCCACAGCCCACCAAAGAGGAGCCCAAAGTCCCGCCCATCCGGGTAGGAGGCTGTTTGATACTGGCTGCCCTGAGCCCAGGCCCCTTTGAGGGACGGGAGATTAGTGGGGCTCCTTTGCAGGGACAGAAGGCCCCCGGGCCCTTGTGTTAATTATGTGGGAGTGTAGAGCTCGCTGTACGAGAGGCGTTCTTGAGACTGACTTGAGTATCAGGGGGATAAGGTTCTTTTCTTCCTCACTTGGTTGTTCACTCTGTTGACGTTATCTCTAGAGGTCATAATCCTTTGGGGTTTTAAAATCTTTTATTAGGTGGTGGTAGATTTTTTGTGTAGTGACTTACACAGTCCCACCAGAAATTAAATTTAGAAGTGTGGCATATAATATCAGCCCTTGAGCAGAATCTTCTCAGAATGGTGTGGTGTCTTGGACAGCCATTTTACCATGATTATTTCTTTTTTTTTTTTTTTTTGCGGTACGCGGGCCCCTCACTGTTGTGGCATCTCCCGTTGTGGAGCACAGGCTCCGGATGCGCAGGCTCAGCGGCCATGGCTCACAGGCCCAGCCACTCTGCGGCATGTGGGATCTTCCCGAACCGGGGCATGAACCCCTGTCCCCTGCATCGGCAGGCGGACTCTCAACCACTGTGCCGCCAGGGAAGCCCGATTATTTCATTTTTAAGGAAAATGATTGGATTCTCTAGGCCACTAGGGTCACGATTTAGCTTTACAGTTCCTAGGTCAGAGTGCTCAGTCAATTAAAACTGTTTTCTTACTTTTCTCTTGCAGATTCAACTTTCACGTATCAAACCACCCTGGGTGGTTAAAGGTCAGCCCACTTACCAGATATGCCCCCGCATCGTCCCCATCACGGAGTCCTCCTGCCGGGGCTGGACTGGCACCAGGACCCTTGCAGACATTAAAGCCCGTGCTCTGCAGGTCCGAGGGGCGAGAGGCCACCACTGCCATCGAGAGGCGGCCACCACTGCCATCGGAGGGGGGGGTGGCCCGGGTGGAGGTGGCGGCAGGGCCACCGATGAGGGAGGTGGCAGAGGCATCGGCAGTGGTGATGGTGGTGAGGCCTGTGGCCACCCTGAGCCCAGGGGAGCCCCAGGTACCCCTGGAGAGTGTGCGTCAGATCTACAGCGAACACAACTACTGCCGCCTTGTCCTCTAAATGGGGAGCATGTCCATCCTGGAAGTGCCGTGTCCAGAGCCAGGAGAGAGGACCTGGCTTCTCCCAGAAAGGAGAAGAGCTACCCACGACAGAGGGTTCCAGATGGCCTCAGAAGCGGGCTGGAAGATGCTTCCCGACTTCCCATTGCTCCCACTGGGGACCAGCCACACCAGGCCTTACTCCCACTGCCCTCCAAAACCCCGGCACCTGAGCGATTAGTTGAGCAGCCTGCGTTGCATCTGGGAGGTAGAACTGAATGTGGGTCTGGTACCACTTCCTGGGAAAGGGGTAATGAGGAGCGAGGACCCACCATCCCCCTGGAGAGCAGTCCTGTTCAGGCTCTAGCAGGGGATGTTGGATTAGAAGAAGGAACCGGCCAGGCTCTAGACAGTGACAGTAATCCCACCGTGAAGGATCCTGTGAATGTGACCCCCAGTCCCATCCCTGAACCATCGTTGGCCGGTTCCCTGCAGGACAGACCATTTGATGACGAATCAGGACTTGGTGGCTCGGGCCCACCCACGAGGGAAAGTGCTACTAGGCAAGAAAACTTGAAAACCGAGGCTCTTGTCTCTGCTGGTGCTGCTCCTTGGATGCCTGGCCTGTCAAATGACAAGGCAGTGGGACAGCCTGAACCCGACTCCAGAGAAGACGTCCCATCTGTTGAGCCGCAGGTTGGAGAGGAGTGGGAGAAAGCTGCTCCCCTCATTCCAGCGTCACCTGGGGGGTTGACCGCTGAGGAGGGTCTGGATCCCCCCGACAGCTCGGCTTCACTCTGGACAGTGCCATCTCCGGGGTGCGTTGCGAGCACCGGCCACGACCGCAGACAGCTGGAAGGTGGAAAGCTGAAAATCAGTGGAGACTCTGAAGTGCTGAGTCCTCACAGCGAGTCCACGGACACAGCCTCTGACTTTGAAGGCCACTTCTCTGAGGACAGCATTGAGGCCGAGCCTAGTGAAGCTGCAGTGCCGAAGAGGTCCTCAGCGGTGCGGCAGGGTGAGAAACACGCTTGGAACCGCTCCACCTCACTCTCCAAGGTGAACGGTGACCTGAGTCTGGTCACAAGGACAGACGGGATGGTTGCTCCACAGAGCTGGGTGTCTCGAGTATGTGCGGTTCCCCAAAAGATCCCGGACTCCCTGTTACTGGCCAGTACCGAGTACCAGCCGAGGCCTGTGTCCCTGGGCAGGCTTGCGTCCTCGGTGGAGGCTACTAACCCCCTCGTGATGCAGTTGCTGCAGGGCAGCTTGCCCCTAGAGAAGGTTCTTCGTCCAGCCCGCGGTGGCAGCAAACCTGAATCCCCACGACTCCCACTGACGACAGAGCCGAGCCATGACGGCTCCCTGCATGTGGGATCTTTGCAAGACCCTGCGGAAAGCAGTTGTGAGGTTGGCAGTAGCGGTCCCAGTTCTTTAAGAGCTTCGAAGGAGTCTCTTCTACCTGAGAGCCGTGAAGCAAGCACCGGCCTCGCCAGGCTGGAGGCCGCCCAGGCTCCTGGAGCGCCCCCAAAGATTTCCAAGCACGCCCTGAGTTTAGGCTCCCTATATCCAGTGACAAATCCAATGGCTGCCTCTGGGAAAGTAGAAGTGGATTCCAAAGAGCAGTTCTCTCCCTTTAGTTTTGAAGATCAGAAGGAAGTTGGTGACCTGTCCCAGTGCAGTAATTCAAGTGCTACCCCAGGCACGAGTCCGGGAAATCTCACTACCTCGAGAGCCCCTTGTTTCTCATCTCCAGTTGTGGTCTCCTCGGGTCCCGATCAGGCAGGTCGGGCCCTGGGTGATCAGAACAGTGCTGGAGGCCAAGGGAAGAAGCTCTTTGGCTCCAAAAACGAGGCTGCAGCCCTTCAGTGCCCCCGGCCTGTGGAGCCAACACCTCTGCCTGCTGATGCCCCTCCCGATTTTCCCAGCAGGAAGTTGGGGCCAAGCAAAAACTCTGTGTCTGGTGGGGTACAGACTGCCAGGGAAGACTGGGCTCCAAAGCCACCGCCTGCCTCTGTTGGCAGCATCAAGAGCGAGAAGACTTTTGGTGGGGGGCCTCCCAAGGCGAATGCAGAGAACAGAAATGTCGCGGGGCCTGGTCCTCGGGAGCTGGTGGATCACTTGCAAGGGATCCCCTTTGTCCTTGATTTGCCCTTCTGGAAATTACCCCGAGAGTCTGGGAAAGGGCTCAGCCAGCCTCTAGAGCCTTCTTCCATCCCCTCCCAGCTCAACATCAAACAGGCATTTTATGGGAAGCTTTCCAAACTCCAGCTAAGTTCCACCAGCTTTAATTATTCCTCTGGCTCCCCCACCTTTGCCAAAGGCCTTGCCGGAAGTGTGGTGCAGCTGAGCCACAAAGCAAACTTTGGTGCAAGCCACAGCGCATCACTTTCCTTGCAGATGTTCACCGACAGCAGCACGGTGGAAAGCATCTCACTCCAGTGTGCGTGCAGCCTGAAAGCCATGATCATGTGCCAGGGCTGTGGTGCGTTCTGTCACGATGACTGTATTGGACCCTCAAAGCTCTGTGTATTGTGCCTTGTGGTGAGATAATAAATTATGGCCATGGGAAAAGTTGTATATTTAGTGTGTGTATTTTGATAATGACGGATCTTAAATCTGTATACAGAATATCATTGATAAAATAGACTGTCTCTAGGCAAGAGTTCTCTTGCCTGTCCCTAAAATCTGTAGTGCTAAAGCCCCTCGGCCACTTGTCGGCCTTCTGGTTTTGCTGGAAGGGTTTCCTGCAGGGCAGGTTGCTGGGCTGCCCAAGGCTGGCCGGCCAGCCCGAGCTCTTGTCACACAGACAGAGCCTGGTGCGGCGTGGGGAGCCTCCTTGAGACTCAGAGGGACTTGAAGCTGAAGCAAGAAGGTTGTGTTCTCCACCAAGGGGACTAACCTACCCGAACTGAGTAGAAATGTCAGTCTTCCACTGCCCCCTCCCTGCCGTCTTTCCTCCCGCTGTTGCTCTGGGAGTTGATGGGGAAGAAGCCAGCACAGGGTTAAAGCAACTCCCAGCAGTGCCCACCAGGGGGCTTCAGAACCTGCTGACCTCAGGGTCACAGTCATTTGCCAGTTGGTGGAGCCAGTTTGACCTTTGGTTCTGTTGCTGAAGCCAGTTTGGGACTTGGCTGTCTCCGAATAATCCACTGGCCCACGGGAGCTTTCGGGACCTTGAATAGACCTGCTTGGACAATGGTCGGGCATAGGATTGTCTTTCCTCCTCCTAAGTCAGGTGTCCAGACGTTTGGCAGGTGAATTTGTCTGCTCGACACCCTCTCCGTCACTTTGGACTCTGTGGGAGTGGGCATCTCCACACACCTGTGTATGTGAAAGTCATTTTACATTTCAAAGCAGTGTGTTTTTCTTATTTTTATATTTTTAACTCTTTATCCTTGGATGTATAAAGTGAACTTCTGGCTTCTGTAAGTATGCTCTCTGCACCTCTAATGTTTTATCATGTATTTATATGTTGTACACAGTACTGGCCGATTCTGTAAATGGATGTATTGTACAGAGAACACGAACGACTCTCCCTTATTTTACGTCTTCGGCATCATTGCATTAAAGTGGTGTCATTGACTTCTCTCCACCTGTGTCAGAGCCACTGCGTGCTGTGCTGCCCGACGTGAGGGGTGGAGTGATTGATTTGGGACCTGCCAGTTGGCCCGGTGCCCTGTCACCGGTCAGCCGGTGGACCTGCTGCACTTGCAGAGCCACGGGCAGCCCGGCTGCTCGCTGCTGGGCGAATGCGTCTTGCTCCTCATCGCTTCTCCTCCGACCTTCACTGGCGGCTCGCCGCCACGTGTGACAAATCACCACCACCAGTGTCAAGTGCTTCTGGATTCAAGGGTGAGTGACCTGGGCAGCCCCCAGGTGGGCCTTCTGGACCTGGCTCCGGGCTCCCCACCTGTCAGCAGTACCTGGGAGCACGCTTTCCTGGGGCCACAGGACTCCACTGGACATACTTTTGACAGCAGGTTAAGGAAGAAACAGCTATGCCAGCTGCCAGCCTCTCTCCCAACACGTTTCCAGCAAGTAGATGTCTCCATAGCTGTGCCACCTCACCCTGCTTCCTGCCTTATTTCTTGTTCCTCGACTTGTGAGTTGAGCATCTTCCTTGTTGAACTTAGGTCTCCCTGTGTGAGTGCGTCTGTGTGAGCTGTAAAATTGGTATGACTTCAGCAAGTCTCATTTCATCCGAAAGGTCTTTTCTTTCCCCCACTTTTCATCCATTGTGGCATTTCTGTCATCTGAAGCATGAGTGGGAAGTTGGCAAAGATGTGGTGGTGATTTAAATGCAGTATTGGCCAAGTCCAGGTTGTCAACTTCAAGAGTCTGTTTACCAAAGACAGGGAGCAGAGGCACAAGCGTGTTTGACCCTCTTCCTCCTTCTGCTGTGACCTTTGGGGTCACCCTAGGGGACAGTTGGAAACTGGTCCGCCAGGGAAAGCACTGCTCTTGTATGTCTCTGTGGTCTTGGAAAAATAAACCTGTACAACCTGCACGTGTGGTCTCGGTCATCTTCTGCGGCCGCCCTGCTGGACTGGGAGGAAGGTTGGGTTGGGAGGCAGACCCTGGCTCACTTCACCTCAGCGCTGGAGCTGATTTTCTAGTCTGTGGAGTTTTTTGTTTTGTTTGATATAGACCATTTTTTAAAGTCTTTATTGAATTTTGTTACAGTATTGTTTCTGTTTCATGTTTTGGTTTTTTGGCCACAAGGCTTATGGGACCCTAACTCCCTGACCAGGGATCGAACCCACACCCCCTGGGGTCTTAACCACTGCACCGCCAGGGAAGTCCCTCATGTGTGGAGTTCTTTTGAGACGTTGGTCCCAAAGGTGCGACTTGTCAGTGTTGCTGGTCTTCATCAGACTGAGCATGACGTGGCGAACTTACCCATTTATCCACCATGTGGACTGGAAGCAAAATCTCATGAAAACGGTGGGGGTCCTTTTCGCCTGAGAATCGAAGCCGTGAACTATGCCATCCCTCCACAGCTGCTCATCCCAACCGCCTTGCTGAGACTGAGGTTGCCTGAGAGAGTCCTCCTGGCAGAGGGTCTTGCGGGAGGGTGACCAGCAGCAGTGAGGGAGGGGCCTGCCCGAAATGGGGTCTGATGCTGGTTGACGAGCCTCAGTGGATGACAGACTGCAGGGCTTGACTTTAAAGATTAATTAATTTGTTTCCCGTGAACTGGAGAAAGTAGATTTTACGTGCGTTGCAACATGTGTTGGGGCAGTGCAAGCTGTCGTTTTGCGGTGCTGCGATTTGATCGAGGTGCGGGTAGAGGAGTCGTGGTCAGGTGGCTTTGTGGTGCCTGGGTAACTGCCTGGTGGTGGTGATGTGTACGTGTGCCTTCATGTCATGGAATCTGTTTGCCCAATTACTTCTGCAGGAGCTTAGAATGTGTTGGAAGCCGGGGCTGGGACCTGACTGCCAACTGCATCTCAGCAGGGAGGTGGAACGTGCGCTGGGTGAGAGTGGGGGCCTGGCCGCTTGCCAGCTCAGTGGTTGGGGTAAGTCACTAAGCCCCTGGCAACTTTCTCATCACTGATTTGGGCTGAGAGTTGCTACTGCATAAAGTCATAGTGTGCGGCACATAGGAAGTACCCCATCCTGTTAGCTCGCGTGGGACCGAGACAGGAGAGGCTCCTGGCGTCGGCTTGACCCTCACCCCAGGGAGGAGCCGTGGAGAGGGGGGCCCGTGTGGCGCGCTGAGGGCTGGTGCGAGCTGAGTGGATATCTGCCTTTCAGCCCCTCGCTACAGTTGAGTGCATAGTCCTGGGTGTAGAGACTGAGTACTTGGCAGGAGAGGCTGATTTTACTCATGGTCCAAAGGACAAGGAAATCTGCTGTTTCAGAATCTGGAAAGTGCTGTCTTACTGGCCAGGCACAGTGTCACCCGTTTGTTTCATGTTCTACCTGCTCATGAGGAAGTCAGACCCTGCTTGAGAGGGATGCGTGTGTGTGTGTGTGTGTGTGTGTGTGTGTTTACACTCAACAGAGTAGCCACGTCCCTCCGGCCTCGGGGACCAAAGCCCAAAGCGTCTGCCTGCCCTGTGCCCTGAGAGAAGGCGGCACGGGCTGTGTTGCCGTGTGTGTGTGTGTGTGTGTGTGTGTGTGTGTGTGTGTGTGTGCGCCATTTGAAGTGATGGAGAGGGTAGGCTCTGTGACCCTGGAGGTTAATACTTGAAACCAAATGGTGACAGTGCCCTGTGCTTCTTCCTCTTTGTGCATCATTTTGAAAACCTGGAATGAGCATCTCTAACAACCAAAAGGTGTAGACGGAAGCTCTGTAAGGATGACAGTAAGAAAAATACAGCTGTCAGTGCAATGATTCTTAACTTTTCTGGGAACACGGGCTCCTTTGAGAGTCCAGTGGGAGCTCTGGACCCTCTCCCCGCAGGAACGTGCACATGCACACACAAGTTGTATTATTTCAGACGGTTTAAGAGACCCCCTCCGCCCCGCCGGCAGCTGGAGCCCCTCACTGAAGAACCCCCTGACTGATAATAAACCTAATAAAATCTGGGTTTATACAAAAGAGGGGAGAGAGGACTTTGCAAAGGATTATCCTACAGTCTGTAGCTACTGACCTTCACTAGTGCATTTAGATTTAAAAGTGCGTTACAGGCACGGTCTCCCCTCCTCACCAAGTAAGCTGAGCTTCGCCTGCTGGGTCACTGAGTAGCCTTGATCTGACTGTTCCATGGGGGCGTCCCCTTTGATGTCGTCCTCTACACTTAACACCGGTGGTCTGGAGCTCCATTTAAAGAAGCTGGGCCGGGACCAAGCAGCCCTTCTCTGTCCACAAGCGCTTCCTCCTTGGATCCCAGTGTCCCCGCGGCTGGCTGCGGCTTCAGCTGGAGGTGAGTGCTTTCCATTGGGCCAGCGCGGACCGTGTGCCGTGGGCCCGGGCTCTGGCTGTGTTGTCCCAGGTGGGGGAGTTTGTGGTCCTTCGGTGACTCTCAGCAGTGGTAGTTTTGGTGGGACAGGCACTGTCATGGCATCACTGAGGACTTGCTGCTCTGGGTCCCTACCTGCATCTGAGATGAAGTGTCACCTTGTGCTTTGACTGCCTGCTCCTCTTCTTACAAATCTCAGCCCCAGGGTATATAGACTCCCACGGGGCAGCGTCTTCAAACTGTTGGCCCATCTCCCTTTACCTGTTTTATATATTTGGCTACTGCACAGAATTTCATTTCAAAAAAAGATTCTTCTGCCATTACAAAAAAAACGTTTAACGACTGCCACATAGTATGTGGGGGGGTGTGTATATACAAGCAATTGTTAATTACATTTATGCTTTAAACTCAGAATTGATTTTAAACTCCTGATAATCAGGTTTGGCCCCAGTCACATTCCTGAAAGTTTTCCTCAAAGTTTAACCTAAATTGAATGCAGGATGAAAAAAAGTCTGCACACAAGTAAACGTCTTTGAAAAAAAAAAAGCAGCCCTTTTGTTTCCTTCAAGGGGATCCCAGGTGTTGGGTTGAATGGAGTGTCAAGTCCTGACGGTTCAGGACCAGGGATGGTGTTTCCTCGGTTTTCCCAGCCGCCTGAGTTTGGTTTCAGTCTCAGAAGAGCTGCGCCCTGGGCGGACGGGAGTGGAAAGAGGGCGATTTGCCGGGAAACAGCTGCATTTAAGACCTTGCTTGGGCGCTGGCTGAATCCAGGCGAGGTGTGCACCCGGCGTGCCCTCTTTCTCATCTGTAAGCGGGGCCAGAGCACCTCCCTGGGAAGGCAACGGTGAGATTTCAAAATGATGTGTGCCTGTGCTGAGCACCTGACGAGAACCAGGAAAGGTCCATTTCCTTCCCTTTCTGAAGGGTGAGGCGCCAAAAAAAGTGACAAGTTCATGTGTTCAAGAAAATCTACTAAGGACCTTCTGTGTGCTAGCTTATTGGCTAGGAAAAGGTGGAATCTGGGACTTCCCTGGTGGTGCAGTGGTTAAGAATCTGCCTGCCAATGCAGGAGACACGGGGTTCGATCCCTGGTCCAGGAAGATCCCACATGCCACAGAGCAACTAAGCCCATGCGCCACGACTACTGAGCCTGTGCTCTGGAGCCCACGAGCCACAACTACTGAAGCCCGCGTGCCTAGAGCCTGTGCTCCGTGACAAGAGAAGCCACCACAGTGAGAAGCCTGTGCGCCACATCGAAGAGTAGCCCCCGCTCGCTGCAACCAGAGAAAGCCCGTGGGCAGCAACAAAGACCCAACGCAGCCAAAAATAGTAAGTATATAAATAAAAAAAAAAAAAAAGGTGGAATCTACTGGTAGAATGGTATCTCAGTGCCAAACTAGAGTTGGAGGGAACAGAACTGGCTGGCAGTGCTGCTGTTGAGAGGACACAGTGGAAATAAAGCATTCAGTTTGTTATTCAGTGTTTATTAAGTAGATTCAGTCTTATATATGATATACAGATTCAAAAGAAAAAGGATTCCACATACTTATGAAATCAGTGCATTTAGCAAGTAATACCATGGAGATAACAGCTCGATTAACAGCTCATTGGTCTTTTGTTAAGTGAGGGGAGAGGGAGTTGGCCTGTGCTAGTCATTCCACAAACAAAACAGAATTTAGTTGCATCACATAGAGAAGACACATTCTAAGAATTAAAATATTAAGCCACATTTACTGGAAAAACTCACTATATAGAACACAAATAATTTTTATAGAGCATTGAGGAGGAAGTCCTCACCTGCTTAGAAGAGCCACGTTAAGTTGCATAGGTGCATATCTGTAAAAATATAATTTAGAGGTGAAGCCATTGATTAAGTAATAAAGAGTCATCTTTAAAAGTTCGTGCCATCTGCTTACTGTCCGGAGCCCCCTGCCCCTCCCCAGAGGTGATGCCTCATGAATGAGCTGCCTCCAGGGGACCCTGAAGAAATGCTCATACCATCTGCATTGGTAAGTCTTAAAACTCATCTCAGGTAAGGAACTTGCGCTCTTCCCCAACATGTCTACATTATGCCAGGGGATTGGAAACCTCTCGGGTTGTCCCTAAATCTTGGGTGGCTTGACCCTGAAGCTCCCATGAGTCAACGTGACCTTCCCATTCCCAGGCTGTCAGGAGAAGAGCTATATCCACCCCCGGCTCTGCAGCCAAGTCCTACTTTCACTTTTCATGAGTCCACGCAGTCAGTGTCCCACCTGCAGCCGGTAGGAAGTCTCCCTTCTGAGCCCTGCTCCTAAATGGACCATATGACACAGGCATATGGGCCATCTGCCGCATGGAGATTTTTCTGAGCTTAGAAAAGTATTTTTCAGCAAATCTGAGTTCTGTGTGGTGTAGGTTTTTTGTTTTTGTTTTTAGGTGGAAACATAGGTAAAAAGTGAGAGGTTTTTGTTTTGTGGCTTTGCTAAGCAGATGAGCTTTGAGGTGCACCTTCCTCCTCAGGAGCGAGTCTTGCAGGACACACAGGGACCGGGGCATCTGTACATGTAAACAGTACACTTTCACTGAGTCCAAAATTAGGAGCAAAAATACAAAGGTTCACATTGGTCTTAGGTAGATACAGGCGAAAAAGGACTGAGCTGTTTAGCTCATAAACAACAAAAACAAAGTTTCTAAAGCACCACTAAATTATATAAAAATCAGACCATGGACGGATTGAAACTGGTATTCTGGTGAAATACTTTACTATCTTGTAAAAAGTTTTACAAAAAATTACAAATTAAAAGTATCAACCCTCTGAGTTCAAAGCAGCATTTTGAATATGAACTGGTAATTAATCCTATAACCACCCCTGGAGTCATAAGTGGCCCTTGGGAATAGGGATGGCTGGGTTCCACCTGTTGGTTTGAAATCTTCTAAAACTTTCCAACCCCCTGCCGGTCCCCCTCCCCCTCAACACTATCCTTGGGTATAAACTGAGTGGTGACGGCAAAATGAGTTTTAGATGGGTTGTACTCTCACTGGTCTACCCGATGACCCACCCCTAAGACCAAATTCCCATTTCTCCTCTGATTCCAACCTTGTGGGATTAGTTAGCCCCCTGCAAAGACTCTGGAACTGATACATTCTATTCTTGCATTACCTCTTAAAAGTAGGATCCCGAATGATCAATTTGTGCCCTGAGGCCCTCCGTAAGCACTGGCTGTGGGGCAGGGCTTTGGACGCTCCCTTTAGGAGAAGCAGTCCCTGGGGTGGGCGGGGACAGCAGCGAGCTGGGTTCAGCAGAGCCAGCTCCTTGGTGCTTCTTCAAGTCAGGACGAGAGGGATGGGGTTGACGCTGCATCTTTTAAAACAAAAGCAAAACTGAACAAGTTCCCTGACTGAACTAGCTAATGGAATCCTGTTTCCACACAGTAACTTGCTCCTGATTCGGCCGTCACGAGGGATTCACTAGGAAGGAGCCCACCCAAGAGGTGGGGTCAACGTGACGGGATCCACTGTCCTGGAGGGGCTCTGGGAGCCCCAGTGGACCTTGACCACTATCATCATTTGCTTCCTTTCTCTTTGAAGCACACTGAACCTACACTCTTATTATCGCGGTGCTAAGGCCGCTGAAGGTGGTCAGTTAGTTAGGACAAGCTTGACTCAGAAAAACACGACTTCACACTGGAGCTTATACTGAGCTTCAGATCTAATCCCTTGTGCGGGTGGTGGCGGAAGCCCCTTCCCCAGTCTTTCTCACTCCTGTGCGTTCAGAAAAGCTAACCGTTTGTGCCTGGCTTGGGTACTGCCTCCGGGAGGAGAAATGACATGTGAAGCAGTTGATGTCGAGAATTCTAAGGCGGCGATTGTCTGTGCCAGTTTTCAACATTAAGATTTTCACAAATTGCCTGGGGTAACATTTTGCAAAAGATCTACTGATTACTTTTTGTAGTATTGTTCACACACAAAAATAAATATTTACACAAATTCAAACATCCGCGAGTAGTACTGAGCAGATGGGGGCGGGACGTGTGGACGCTGGGGGGGTGGGAGCGGCCTCGGGCACTGGAGCTTGTGCTGTGCTGACGGCGGGTCTCGGCGTCCCGGCCCTGGCTGGAGCCTGGGGACTGGTCAGATGGAAGGCAGAGGTGGTGTGGCTGCATGGGGTGCTGGAGGCCACTTGGGAGAGCAAAGGCCACCCTCAACCTCTCGGGGCTGGAAGCAAGCAGGGGGCAGGACCCCCTGCCCTTCAGACTTTCTGGATCGGGGGCCCGTAGCTCAGTCGCGGATCCGAGGAGGGGGAGGCATCCACGCTGGGGCCCCCTCACCACCCCTCCTGAGGGTGGTCTGCCAGTGCCAGGAGGCAGTTGGCTGCAGAAAAGCTGGTTTGGGAAGGGGGGGGGGTGCCTGCTTTGGGGTCGAGCGGCTCTCGACCCTAGGGTCCCCTCGGCCCTGGCTCCCATGGGACCTCTTTGCTCTGAGGGCGGAAAGGCAACAGAGGGCTTCTGCCAGCTCCGGGCAGGGGCAGGCAGCAGAGGGCTGCTGTCATGGCTACGGAGTGTCGCATGGAGAGGCCCTGTGGGCCTTGTGAGGTCTGGGCAAATCCCTGGTTTTAGCAGCACTGGTAGGTATTGCACTGAGCAAGAGGAAGTGCCTATCGGGGAGGAAGGAAACCAGGCCAGCCTTTTCTTTTTGCCCTTTTTCACACTCCAGGGATTATGGGTTTCTTCCAGGACTGGCCCCTGCGGAAGGGCTGGTCCTAGGAGAACCCAGGTGGCTTCTCCACTTCTGCTGATGGCCCCTTTACTCCAGCCACGGGGGCAGGGGACAGGAGCTGTGGTCCACCTTTCCTGACAGCCAGGGGCGCACCCTGCAGCAATGAGGGGGGTGGGGTCGGGGGCCCTGTCCGAGGGGCCAGGGCCTGTGCGGAGAAGTGTTCAGACCTGGCTCCCTGGGGGCAGGGTGAGGGCAAGGGCCCAGCTGACCGGCTGCCTGTGCCCCAGCACTCTGTCCTGTCAAGCGCTGGGGCCAGGGGCTCCTCCCTGGGCTCCATCCAGCTCCTGGCCTCCCCTCTGGACTTACCTCCCAGGCAGACACACTGGGTGGGGGAGGTGGGAGACAGCCGTTCAGAACAGGCTCAGGGCACATCCTGGAAAAGCCCACGCTGGAGTGTGAGGTAGAATACGGGTGACCGTGTGACTGGGGCGTCTGTGGGATGGGGGAGGGGGAGCCGCTTTTGTTTGTCTTTGCTCTGTAGTGGGTGTGGGTGAGGTCCTCCTGCTTGGCGGGGCTGGGCGCTCAGAGGGACAGCCAGCCCGGCGCCCCCGCTGCCCCCAGCCCTGCCGGCCCCCAGCCCGCGCCAGTGTAGTGATATGGAATGTTAGGTCACAGGGATACATCCTTCTGATCAGACAGACACAGACTGGCAATCTGTACAAACACAAAAGAATCCATTTTCAGAAAAATAAATTACTAAGGGGAGAGGAAGAAAGGGTCCACTTTGTTTTTCTCAATAAATATGCAATTCTGCTCACCTAAGACTTGAAAGGTGATTATCTGGGGGTGGGATTCTAACATCAGGGTCCACGAAGATGATTCTAAATACAGCTGCGGCCCCAGCGCCTTGTCAGGGGAGCCCCAGCCCTTCCAAAGCTGCCCCGTTGGCCTCTTCCAAGCAGGTCAGAGCACCCGTGTGGTGAGATTCCAAAAAAAAGTGTCCTTGTGCCCAGAGTCTCAGGCGCTTGGAGTGTGGCTAGAAACAGCTCTTCTGCATCCACCTCTTTCAAAAAACAAAAGGTACCAACTGGTGAGGCGGGAAGCCGGTCCGGGGCTGGGAGAGCCTCCTTCCCTAGGGTAGTGCACTCCACGTGCTGCTGGGTCAGTTCTGCTGTAAAATGAGGTTTTCCAGTTCATCTGCTGAGCGCAGCAGGAAGGCGGCGGACTCCCGGTAGCCGGCGATGAGCTGCCGCACGGCACTGATCTCGGTGGGGCTGAGCTGGGCGGTGGGCATGGTCCGGCTGGTGCTGTTGCTGGAGGGCGTGGGCGTGGGCGTGGTGGAGGTGTTGGAGGCCCCGCCTTTCATGCTGAGGTCCGTGGGCCCTGTGAGGAGGGGAGCCAGGGTGAGGAGGGGCACCCTTTCCCCTATCGTGGGGGCCCAAGGCCCTCGTCTGTCTCCACGGTTGTACCCCAGTGCTTAGAAGGGGGCCTGCAGACAAGACGTGGGCTTCTCTGTTAAGCCCGAGGAT
Organism: Grampus griseus; assembly: GCF_964374135.1. Taxonomy (NCBI): domain Eukaryota; kingdom Metazoa; phylum Chordata; class Mammalia; order Artiodactyla; family Delphinidae; genus Grampus; species Grampus griseus. The sequence continues at coordinate 62,844,549 of NC_139008.1, forward strand.
GATCCTGCGTTGGGGTCGGGGGGAGGCTTTGGCCTCGGGCCGGGCAGCACTCTGAGCCCAGCTCCCTGGCACTCATCGCACCTCGGCTGCTCTCTGAGGACAGTCAGGCAGGTCTCCGTGCTCTGGGCTCTGGGCTCCGGGGGAGGAGGCGGCCTCAAGCTGGCGGGGAAGGGGGCGGCTAAGACACTGCCGGTAGGTGGGGGTCCGACGCCCCCGAGGGGGACAGGGTGCGGAAAGCCCTGGACGGAGTCCAGAGTTGGAGCCCCAGAAGGCCAGGAAAAGGAGCACCCATGTGTGCGCCTCGTGAGACAAGGAAGGGGTTTCTCAACCGCTGCCGCCGGGGAAGAGCAAGAAAGAGGCTGGCTGCCCTGGGCTGCCCTGCTTGGGCCTGGGAAAGAGGCTGGGGCTGGAGCGGCCAGATGGAGCGCGCCCTGCCGGGAGCGGCTGGAGGGGCAGGTGGAGGGAGGCGCTGGGGGCTGAGCCTCCTCCTGATGGGCTGCAGCACCTCGAAGCCCCTTGCCTTTGAGAAGTTCTCTTGTGCCCAAGCGAGGTGGAAGATTAATGCTGGTGGGACGGGAGAGCGTGGGGTGGGTGTGTGAAGGTCGGAAGGTCAGACAGGACCCAGAGGGGCCCTCTGGAGAAATCACCTCCCCTTTGCCCTTGAACGGTGGCAACAAAGAGGGAGCCTGCAGTCTTACCGAAACACACTGGGGGTGTGTGCTGGGGCCACCAGGCCTGGTCTCCTCTCCACCTTTCCCAAACGGCTCTATGGGGTGCGCTGTGGCTCTGCAGTCAGCGAGCCCGGACCCCGCCGTGGGTGATTCCTAACTTCCCTGGGCCCCGGCCCTCAGCTACAGCACAAGGAGACTGTTCTGGGCTGAGCCACGCCGGTGAACCCCTTGGTGCGGCTCGGCCTACGGAGGCCCACTGGGAAAGGGCTTCCAGGAGACACAGAAGCTCCCGGAATTTGAGCATTCTTTCGAGGTGTTCAGCAAGAAAACCGCCAAAGGAGAGGATCTGGCGGTGTGGGGGCGGAAGCTTGCTTGGGAGGCCTTCTGTGCCCTGCCCAGCCCCCAACCCCCATAAGCAGAGATCATCGTACAAGGGTGTGTGAGGCAGTTCTCAGTTACCAGCCAGCTCCCCACCACCCCACCGGCTCTGAAAGCCAGTTTGAATCATTATTGCACCTACAGTGGCAGCAGCTTTTTTTTTTTTTGGCCGCACCATGAGTCTTGCAGGATCTCAGTTCCCTGACCAGGCGCTGAACCCGGGCCACAGCAGTGAGAGCCCAGAATCCTAACCACTAGGCCACCAGGGAACTCCCTATAGTTTTTATGCTGCTACAGAGATGGACAAGCCCTTGTCACTGGAGACATATAGACCAGAAGTAACATCTTGGGAGAAATTATGGAAACTCGACTACTGCTAAAAGGAAGCTGGGGAAGGAAGTTGGAATCTAGATGGGACAGTCTGTCACGTGGGGTTATTTCTTCTCTAATCAGAGAACAGGGACGTCAAGCAGGAGGTCCTGGGAACTGGCCTGCTAAGGAACATCCTTGGAACTGAGGGTCGAGGGAAGTCCGTTAAAATGAAACACAGGAGGAAGGACTGGGGCTGTGAACTGCTGGGAACTGCAGCCAAGCAGGCGGCTGACCCCCACGTGGGTGCTGCTGGGATAGTCTGGGAGCAGGCAGGGGTGCCTGCGCTGGCTCCCGGCTGCTGCAGGGTTTGGTCCCCTCCAGACACTGGCTGGGGATGGCAGAGGAAGGCCGGAGCCGCCTGCCACATGGGTGTGAGCCGGCCCTGGGCTTCCTCTCTTTCCTCACTCCGCCCCCAAGCCTTGTCCTCTTCACTCCCATGCTCGGAGCAGGCCTTCCGTCTCTTCCCCCAGGGCTCTGGTTACAGGCAGACACTCAGGTGGCCAGGTGGTTGCTAGAGGGGCCAGAGCGGGTGCGAGTTGCCCAGCACCCCGGGTAAAACAGGCAGAGCCTGAGTCTATCTGGGCTGACCTGGATCCACCCACGATCTAAGTGAGGAACTCTGAGCTACCAACACGACTGCCCAACCAAGGTGCCAAATGGACTGAACCCTCGTTTAAGGGCTGCTGCTGGGAAGGTACTGGGACTGGGACTGCCCGTGGTGTTCTTCCAACTGCTGGACCCAAACCCAGTGCTCACAGGACGCCACTGCCCCAGGCAGGAGGTCAGCGAGCAGATCTCGGCCTCCGTGACCTCACCACCCACCTCTAAGGAACCAGGGAGACTGAGGTACAGGGGCAGAGCTAGTGGCCTTTCTTGAAGCCTCTCTGGCAAGTGTGAACAGGGCGGGAGGGCGGCAGGCCTGGCCCTCAAGAGAGGCCGGAGCAGCCCTGGCAGCTGCGGCCCGAGACAGGCCCTGCTGTGTGGTACCAGGTGGGGGCCTATCACCATCACCTGCCCCCTGGGAACGACTCTCCCCGTGCGCAACAGGGGGGGCTCTAACTTCCTGCCCCACACCTGTCTCCAGACCCGCTCTACCAGGGTCCCCACTCAGCAGGGCTGTCAGATAGGCTCCTTCCTGGAAGGAAAGCAGCCCGCCTGGGACAGCCATTTCACCCCTGCTGCAGCTGGCCACTCTGGCCTCAGCCTCAGGGATTAGGGCCAGGCAGCCTCTTATTTTAGGTTAAGAGGCATTAGGAAAGGATGAGAAGTTAAGCCCAGGCAGGAATCTTCCAGGGACCCGCATGTACTTGCCGGTGGTGGGGGGCAAGGTGAGCGAGGGTGTCTGGGCTTTCTGCCATGGGTAGGGACCAGCCGCCTCCATCGCTGCCCAGGAACAGTAAGGGGTCTCCCGTGGCCAAGGACAAGGGCCTGAGAGGAATTCTCAGCCAAGACCTAGAACCAGAATTCCCTGGCCTGCGGGCGGCACCTTCCTCTAACCTACTCGTCAAGCGGCAACTTGCTGTCACCCCCAGCCTCTCCTCTCGCCTCTGAACGACCCCCGAAGCACACTGCTTCTGCCTCCTGTCCTCCCCGTTAAAATCTCACCACAAGGGCAGACAGCACATTCATAGCCTCCTTTGGTTAAAGCCTATCTGTGGCTCCCGCTGCACACAGAACTATATCCAGATACCTGGCTCAAGAGGCCCTGGGATCACCCCTACCTGACCCCGCCAGCTCCCGGAGGCCGCCAGGCTGCCCTTCACCGGGGGAACCCGCTCTTCCCCTGCCGCACCGGCCACCCAGGCCTCAGTGTGACAGGGCCTGAGGTCCGCACTCAGGGCAGCACCTAGCTCCATTGGGAGGTTTGTATCTTTTGGGGACTGTTTCTCCAATATTGGCCTGTGTTCCGTCTGCATCAGAGTCACCTGGGCAGAGTTACAGGGGGCACCTAGGGGATCACCAGCTCCTGGGGTTAGAGTTGGGGGACAGACGGCTAACCACTGCCCCAGGTGACCTAGATGGGGCCCCACAGTGCAGCAGAAAGGGCTGGGACCCTGCTCCTAGGTGAAAGAACCTTCATCTCGGGGCTTCCCTGGTGGCACAGCGGTTAAGAATCTGCCTGCCAATGCAGGGGACACGGGTTCGAGCCCTGGTCCAGGAAGATCCCACATGCCGCGGAGCAACTAAGCCCGTGTGCCACAACTACTGAGCCTGCGCTCTAGAGCCGTGAACCATAACTACTGAGCCCGTGTGCCACAACTACTGAAGCCCGCGCGCCTAGAGCCCGTGCTCCGCAACAAGAGAAGCCACTGCAACGAGAAGCCCGCGCACTGTACCGCAACGAAGAGTAGCCCCCACTCGCCGCAACTAGAGAAAGCCCGCGCACAGCAACGAAGACCCAATGCAGCCAAAAATAAATAAAATACATAATTTTTTTTTAAAAACTAAGAAATGCTTTTAAAGAGAAGAACCTTCATCTCACAAGTGAGGTCCTAAGCGGTGGCCTGGAGAGGGAGGTGACCTGCCTGGGACCAAATCCTGGCTCTGCCATCAACTCTGCAAGAGCTGGGCCAGCGACCGTCTCACTGAGACTTGGTCATTTTGGGTGAGACGAGGGTGTGGAGGGGCTCAACTCAGGTGAAGAGCGGGGCCTTAGCTGGGACTGCACACAGTGGCCCGTGGAGGGGGTGTGGGGCAGCGGCAGGGGACCAGGGAGAGGCCCAGCAAGCCTCCGGGGAGGCAAGAAAGGAGTGGAACGCTGTTCCTGTTAACCTTGCCTTCCAAGCTAAGGACTGGCTAAGATTATGAGATGGGGAGGGTCCCTGTGCCAGGAAGGAGTCACTTTCCCGGACGCCTCTGCTGCTTCCTCGCCTGCCCCGCCCCCTTCCCAAGGCAGCTGGTCAGGGAGCCGCAGAGCCTGGTGTCCCACACTCACCATTACTGTGATTTCCTGTTTGGAGGGAGGCAGGGGGCTGCAGGTTGCTGCCCAAGGCCCCGTAACCACGGTAACTGTAGTTCAGGCCACCGTTGACGTACACAGGGTCCTGGGAGTAGGAGGAGGCTGGCAGTGAGTAGGTGGAGTGGGGGATGGCTGCGGAGTCCCGGGAGTGCTGCTTGTCCAGGGCTATGGGCTCGTCCTGCAGAGCGGGAGGGAGGCGCTGGGGAACCACAGGGGCAGCAAGCCCTGACCACGGTCCCTGGACGGGGGTGGGTGGTGGCCCCAGATTTGCCGGGACCTGGCGCGGCACCTGCAGGACTCTGCCTCTCCCCCTGGCTGCCTTGCCCAGGGCCTCCCCCAGCCCCCCATGTGCTCATCTATCTTCAGGGCAGATTTCATCTGTTCCTGCCCGGCTGAAGACACTCTCAGGGCTCGGGATGAAGTCCAGACTCCCTTCCTAGGTCTGCAAGGCCTTTGTGTCTGGGCTCCTCTGACTCCCCCCCGCCGCCCCCCTCCCCCCAGCATCTCCATCTCCCCTCTGAGGACGCCCTCCCTGCTCCCTCTGCACCCGGGGGCCGTGGCAGTATCTGCAGCATGGCTGAGGACACCCTCCCAGTGGCTGGCGGCGAGCAGGCACCTGAGAGGACGGGTAGATCTCCAGGCGCATCCTTTTGGCTGCTTTTCTCGTCTCACTCTCACAGGCAGCTGCCAGGATGTTTTCTGCCATGGCCGAGGTCAGGTGGGGAGGTGTGGGTCTGGTCTGCAGGCGGAATGGGGATGGAGCCAGTGTTAGGGCACAGGGACCCTGCCCTAGAGGTGGGCAGGGTGGCACTGGGCTTTGGGCTCCTCTGTGAACGAGGGGCCACAATGCTTCCAGGGGTGTTGGGAGGGCTGTGGGAAAAGCGCCCAGGAGGCCGGGAGGGTGCGGGGAGCCTGGGACTGGTGGGCCTGGGGCTCACCATCTCCATGCCGTTCTTCTTCATGCGCCGGCAGGACTTGAGGTACGTGCGGATGCGCTTGCGGGCCCGCTCCTGGAACTCAGGGAACTGCCGGCTGCAGGACTCGATGATGGCCTGGATCTTCTCCTTGGGCTGCTTGGAGATGGGCACCATGCGGTCCAGGTTCTCGTCCACAAAGAGACGCACAAACATCTGCAGGAGACACAGGCTGTGGGAAGGGCTGGCCTGGCTGAGCCCCCGCCCCAGCCAGCCCTCCCGGGCGGGCGCTCACGTTGAAGGCCTTGAGGCGCTCAGGGTCCATGCCCTCGGAGTCATTCATCTTGTCATTGTCCTCATGGTCGTCGTGGTCATCGTCGTCGTCATCTGCTGTGGGGGCCCGGCCCACCGTCAGGTCCTCAGGGCAGCCACTGACCTCGGTTTTGATGGAGTCATAGCTCCCTGAGCTGTAGGGGGGGGACTGAGAGAGGGCGGGGGGGGCAGAGGGTCAGGCCGCGGTGAGCGTGCGGGCAGGCGCGGCGAGCACACCCAGATGCCACGTGAGCCACACTGCAAGGCCCTGAGCAAGTCACTCTCCTTCTGCTCCTTTCCCCTGTGACACGGGGCCAGCGATGCTGCCGCCCCTCCCTGGGCGGCCGTAGGAGGGACTGCCCACAACCACACATGCAGAGGCCTGGCGCCCCAGAGGAGTTCAGTGGAGGGGACAGTGGTTTACTCGGCAGTAGTGCCCACGCCAGGATGTGCCTCATCGCACGAGGGAAAGGCAAACACAGAAAGGGCTCCTTCCCGCCACCAGCCAGCCTCTCCTGCTTGTGCCAAGATCTGTTCTGGCTTCGGGGTTTCCCTCCCTGGTCTCCAAGGGGCTGCAACCCTGAGCTGACAACCGAGCTGTCACAAAAGCAGTGAGTGTGCTGTCTGTCGGGGATGAGGAACAGATGGGCTGGGAAAGAACCAGCCAAAGAGACAGGCCCATCAGGCAAAAGGGCATCCCTGCAGCTCCCAGGCTGGGCTTCTCCTGTCTGCCGCCACCCCTGGAAGTCACCGTGAGCCCTGATGCAGAGCGTGTGTAGAAAGGGGAGAGGGAACCAGGCACAGCCCACTGGGAACCAGGCACAGCCCCTTGTCCTGCAGTAGAGAAGGGACCCACCCCCTGAGCCCCTCTTGGAGCAAGACCCTTCCCCAGCTCTCCTGGGAATGCACTTCCCCACTCTCCTCTCTGCTTTTTCCATCCTCTTCATCCTTTACTGCTCAGTTCCCAACCGGTCTCCTGCCCCCTGCTGCACGTGCTCTGGGAAGGCTCCCTGAGGACCACTGTCATTTGCCTTTTAGAAAGTCTGCGGCTTTGTCCAGTCCTGACTTCACTCAGTGGTACCCTGACTAGCAGTGTCCTGGAGACACAGTCCCTGCCCTCAAGGAGGTGGGCATCTAGTAGGCAGTCAGGCCCAGGAAACCAACAGCCGCAGATCACACCCTGCAACGTGGCCACGTAGTGGCCCAGACGGCATACAGCTCTTGCTGACAAACGTACAAAGACAGACACTGATTGGTGCCCTGTCCCACGGTAGCTGCCACCACCAGCCTCCATGTGACCACACCCACCGGGGTCAGCCCTCCCAGGGTCCCTGGCCCCATGCCCATCTCTTGATCCACACATAGACTCTGAAGGGGAAAGGACACCCAGGTCCTCTGGCCTCCCAGTGGGCTGTGTCAGACTCTCGACGGAGGGTCAAAGGCGCCTTGGGCAAGTCACATTCCCAGGTGCTCTTTGGCCAATCCTCTGCCAGCGTCAGAGGAGACAGAAGAACTATCGGTGGCACTCGTGCTCCCGTCTCACTTCCGTGGTCCACACATGTGGCCTGAGACCACGGTGGCAAACTCAACCCCTCTGGCTCTCTGCCTGCCGAGGCAGCAGCTGTGCCTGCCCCTGGGACCCAGTCAAAGAAGGGAAGACAGTGCTTTGGCCAGTACCTGTCCCTCAGCCTGGGCTCAGACACACAGCGACGACTGAACACCGTTCATTTGTACAGAACCTTCCCACGAGACACGTCACTGGAAGCCAGCACTGGCACCCACCCCACACCCTCTGCAGAAGAGAAAACAGGCCCTGGGAGGGGAAGGAACCTGTGCAGGGGCCAGTAGCTGCAGCCCAGGAGTGTAGGGCTCTGAGAAGGCACCTCTGGCCCCCCTAGCCCGGGCAGAAGAAAACACTCCCCGGGAGAGCTCCCGCCGCCGGTGCCGCACTGCACTGCTGCAGAAGACCTCCGTGGCCCGGAGGTGGCTTTCGGAAGCAACAGGGGAGGGGTAGGGGAGCGCCAAACGGTGGGGCACCTGTCCGCCCCCCATTAGCCTGGTCTATTGAGTTTCACACATCCACATCCCTGGGGCCACAAACAAAGGCCTCACCTTTTTTCTGCACCATCTGTAGAATGGGGACAGGCATGCAGAGTAGCGAGAAAACATGAGGCCTTGGGCCTCTGTGCTGAATGCAGCCCACTTGCTGCTGCTCCTCACAGCAGACTGTTTTGGAGGCAGAGGGGGCCAGGCCACACGTCACCCACCACGTCCACCAAGGCAGAGGCCAACAACCCCACTTCACAGATGGGGGTGGAGGCTGAGAGAAGTGAGGGCTTGCTCGAGGTCAACTGAGCGGTCTCCCGTTCCAGAGCCTCCCCAGGACAATGATAGCAGAGCAGCCACGGCTACCACCCTGACTTGGTGTCACAACCCCAGTACGCGTGATTTCACGTCAGCCCCGCACAGCCCTGCCGTGTACGGGCGCGGCAGAGGCTCCCAGCTCCGGCGGGCCAGCAGCCCGCAGCCCCACACACCTCGGGGGTGGTCTTCACCCCGTACTTGACGCGGCTCCGCAGTCCATCGGCGTCGGAGGGGTAGGAGGGCGTGCCGAGCGCCGAGCCCTGCGGGAGCTTGTCGCACAGGTTGATGGGCTGATCCTCGGCGGTGGCGGTGAAGTCCACGGGGGCCACGGTGCCGTTGCCATTCATCTCGGGGAAGGCGGGGTCTCCCTGTGTGCTGCTCGAGGTGGACGGGTTCAGGGTGGAGGAGCCATTGCCGCTGCCGCTCTCGGAGGAGGAGTCGTCTGAAACGAGAGGCCTGGGTGTGAGGCTCCACCGCAGCACCCACTGGCCCCCAAGACCCCCCCTCCCCCCAGGTACGTGGCCACGGCAGCCACAGGGGGTACTTGCCCTGTGCCGTCCTCGCGAGCATCCCTGGGCAGGAGGTGAGTGAGCGCTGCCGTCCCCGCTGGGGGCGCCAAGAGGCTAGCCTTGCCCCAGCCTGAGGTGGGGGCAGGGTCCCTCTGCCAGAAACTGGGGCCATCAGGGCGGAGCGGCCATGGAGCATGCCTCCTGCCCTCCACCCCACAAAAGCCTTATCCAGCTTCGGGGGCCAGGGAGTGAGTGGCTGCAGCCTCAAGTGTGACCTGCCTGCCGCAGGTCCAGAGGTCCTCGGACACGCCAGGGGCTGCATGGGGCCTGGCCAGTGCCCCCCTCTTCCTCCAGCTCACCACTGCCTTGCCCCTTTACACCCTCTCCCCACAGGACCCCTTCCCCACAGCAGACCCTCGAACTTCTCCATCCTCTGCCTGAGGAAGGTTGGCTCCACTGTGACACCCCTGCCCCTTAGTCACTCCCTCCAGCAAAAACGCCCAGGCCAAGCCTGTGCAGACAGAGATCTGCCCTTGGTGCACGGCCACATGGCACTGAACACCCAGAGCCAGGGCTGCGGGTGCATCCCTGGCACCTCCTGGGCCATCCCTGCTTTCCTGAAGTGACAGCCCAACAAAGCCCTGTGGAGGGCGCCCCCTGCTGCAGACAGCGCGGCATTGCTGGGGGACCTAGGAGGACAAACTTTTAACTAGGGGGTTAGACACTTCAGATAAATTCCAGGCCCCTTTTCCCCACCCTGCCCCAGCCTCCTGCTTGATCAGCTGAGAAGGCAGAGGCCCAAGCTACGCTCAAGCTCCCGGGGTCACTGTCAGGTGAGTACCGCGTGGTTCCTGGTGGCGCCCAGGTGCCCAAGCGGCTCTGCACCTGTAACCTGAGTGGGTGGGGGAGGGGCGGCCACTGTGAGCCCTGACCGCCTCCCAGGCCACCCCCTCCCCCAGGCCAGGGTCGCGCACGACCCCACCCCCACCCTCCCAGCCGGCAGATTATGAAGATTTAGTTCCTGGTGCTGGGCACTGGGCACGCGCACCTCCGAGCGTCCCCATGGTGACCAAGCGGCTCTAGCTCGCCAACCAATCACTGGCCTCCCGGCTGCCCAGGGGCGGGGCCGGGCTGCCCATCAAGCAGCCAGGGCCCAGGGCAGAGGGGGATGGGAAAGGCCTTCGAGCCATGGCACCCCTCCCCCTCGGCTGCCGCAGGTCCCCTGGGCCAGGATGCCCCTCCTTCTGCCCCTCTTCCTCTGGGCAGTCACTGCTCTCTCCATCCTCCTGCAGGGCAGCTCCAGGCTCTACTTAAAGCCACCTCAAAGATCCCCCCGCCTTGCTCAGCTACATCCCACAGTCCCCAGGCTAGCCGCCCTGCTACGTCTGGAACCTCACTGCCCATCCCCTCCTCCTCAATCACAGATGGGTCTGGTTTTCTTCTGGCAGTGTCTCCAGCGACCAACCTAGATATTTGTAGAGTGAGTAGTATTTACTGAGCACCTATTGCGTGCTGGCTCTGTCCCAGGCTGAGAAACAAAGTAGTGACTATGACCCAGATGCCAGCCCTCCTGGGGGGACAGACACACATTACTGAAACACACAGAGAGTGAATGGGCCACCAACTTGCCAAACCACATCCAACCCAGCCCCACCCCATCCAGCCTCCTTGGCCGACCTCCCCCTTCAGCACCCCAGCTCCCCTCGGTCACCCCACCCTTTCCCAGCACCAGTCTAATGATCACTCCCCTGTTCCCTAACCTTCCTGCTCCCCACAGCCTGCCCAAGAAGAGTCGGCAAGAGTGCCGGGTGTGTTCTTGGTCCCATGATCTCTGCAGCCTCCCCCAGCCCAGGTCCCACTATCCTGGGCCACTTCTGAAGCCTCACACCTCCAGGCCTCTGCTTGGGCTCTGCTGCCTGCCTGCCGTGTTGCTTCCAGCTCAGTAAATGTCAGTCCACCTTCAAGACCTGGCTCAACGCTACCTTCTCAGAGCAGGCCTCCTTCCTCCGCTGTCCCTAGGAAGGAGGTACTCAGAGCTCCGAGCCCAGCCTGGTACCCATCCTTCCGAGGGATACTTCATGCCTCCTTCAGCGGCTCAGGGTCAGTCCTGAGAGCTGCCGACCTCCCCACCAGGGCTGGGCCCGTTGCCAGAGAAGCCCCAGAACCCGGGATTCAGAAGTCTCTGCCAGGGTCAAGGAGCTGAAGGGCAAGGATTGACACCCATCCTGGCCAACTGTCTGAGCTCCTCTGAGCTCTGGCCGGTGCCCATTCTCAGCTCACCTTGCACGTGTGACTTCACATCCTGGCACCACCCCCAAAAGGCCACTTGCTTGACCTCAGAGGGCCTTGTCTTCCTCCTCTGGAAGGAGGGGTTACTAGGAGGGTCAATGGGCACCACACCAAGCACAGAGAGAGCCAACTGTCACTATGCTCAGCACGGGCGTCAGGCCGACGGCCTCCTGCAGCATCACACCAGGAACGGGCCCAGAGGTGGCACCCTGACTGCCTGCCTCCCGGCCAGATTCCCTCCAGGGAGGATGGACCCTCTTGCCCTGTGCATCTCCAGGCATGAGCATGAAGGAGGCTCGGGTGCTGTGAGGACACACGCACGTGGGTGTGAGTGTGTGCACGGGTGCGTGTGTGTGTTCCCAGGGCCCTCCAGCTCAGGAGCCCAGGGTGCTGGCCCAGACTCTTGAGCTGCCAACACCCTCACCCCAGGGCTGTGCACCTCAGGCACTGGCTCCAATGGTGGCACGGCCCCTCCGAGTAGGCAGATGCCGCCTCAGTCTGATAGGGGAAGTGGCTGGGCAGATGAGACCCAAGAGGCCAGGAGCCCTGACCTCCTGTAGCTGTGCATTCCAAGTTTTTAGAAGAAACTGGAAATATGCACCATTATGTAAATGTCCAGATTTTTAAATACTGGTGACTGACTTACATTGTTCACATTTTGAAAAACCTTACTGGACAAACGGACAAACAAAACGTGGTCTATCTATGCAATGAAATACTATTCAGCCATAAAAAGTAATGAAACTCTGATACATGCTATAACATGGATGAACTGTGGAAACGTTACGCTAAGTGAAATAAGTCAGAAGCAACAGGACGGATACTGAATGAGGACACTTACATGCAGTATCTAGAACAGTCATGTTCAGAGGGACTGAAAGTATATGAGGGGACACCAGGGACTGGGGGAGGGCGGAATGGGGAGTTATTGCTTAATGGTTACAGAGTTTCTGTTTAGAGTAATGAAAACTCTGTTTTGGAAATAACGTGTGCTGGTTGCACAACATCGTCAATGTACCGCTGCCGCGTTGTACACTTAAAAATGGTTAAATGGCAAATTTTATGTTTTACAAAATTTTTCACCACAAAAAATTCCCCCAAAACAAAGCAAAGCAAAAGTCCTTGAGTAGGCCAGCGGGCTCCAGTTTACAAGCTCCATTTACTGCCGCCGCATGTATCCACGGGCCAAGCCTCTCGCGCCTCCACTCTGCATCTGGGGTCAGGGAGACCCAGTGACACACACAGAGCCCTCCTCTGGGGCATAGGTGAGTCACAAGTGCCTCCCCCCGCCCCCAACATGCCGCCCTTAACCTGCTCATGGGCTGCCTGCAACCTGGGGTCCACTTCCAGCCGACGAGGGAGGCCATGGGCTTTAGGCAGAATGCAGCGGGGCTGTGTATCCTTGAAGACACCCCTTCGCCTCCTTTCAAAGTGGGTGCCATGTCAGTAGACAGCACCCGGCACAAAGCACCCCGATTCCCTGCCCCCGCCCAGGCCTTCTCACTTCGTAACGCACATGCTTCCCGAGCGTGGCTTTTCCAGGCTGGACTGTGGGCTTCCGGGGGCCCCGTGGAGCCCAGCTCGGTGCCAAATCTGAGGTGGGCACGGTAAAGGGAGGTGGGAGAGGGACAGGGCCGGGAAGATGCTGTTCCTGCCCTCGTCCCTTCCTTTCTCGAACACTTACTGGGTGTCAGGCCTGTGTGGGGCACTGGGGACACTGAGGTGAAAAGATGGGGGTGGTCACTGTCCTGGAGCTCACGCTCTAGGGAGCAAAAAACCAAACATAAGGTTCTAGAGGACGCTGGGCTCTGGAGAGAGCCTTGGAGTTTCTCGCCCCTCCTGTCCCCCCACCTCCCCCTGCAACCCCTTCCTCCTCTGGGAAGCCCCCTCTGACTGCAGCGGCCATCGAGGCCCCAGTTCTGGACCACCCGCTGCGGGTCTCACCCCAGGGAGGGTGGAGCTAGGGTGGCTGCTAGGCAGGTGGGAGGCAGGGCAGGCTTTCTGGGAGAAGCCTCCAAGGAAAATGCTGAGAAAGCCCTGGGGCAAGGGCTGAAGCCCCCTGACCAAAGCAGGGCAGAGGGCTGCTGAGGAGAAGAAAAGCAGCTGCATCTGTCCAGAGGCCACGAGGCAGCGGCTGCATCTGTCCAGAGGCCCCTGAGGCAGTGGTGATGACCCGGCCCCAGTCCACGGACTGAGTTCAAACCCCCAAGTTGAAGCCAAACTCTCCCCAGGCCCACTGGGCCCTGCTGGCAGCCCCCCACCCCCGCTGTCACCCGCTCTGGCTGTGTGCCCTGGCCTCTGCCCTTGTTCCCTCTTCTCGGGACACTGTGAGTTCCCTTCCCTCCAGGGCTTTGCTGAAAGGTCACCTTCCCAGTAAGACCTCCCTGCCCCCACTCTGACACACTGACCCCTTTACCCGTTTTTTTCAGAGTGTTTATCACCTTCTCACATATTATGTCTATGGTCTGTGCCCAGCGCCCCGGTAAGCTGCCCCGGATCGTTCCTGCCTCTCCAGAAACCACACCCCTTCCTCTGGTGAGGGCACCCCGAGTCTTCCAGGGTGAGCATGTGTCCCAGGCCCGGCCAGTCAGCACAGCCCATCACAGCGATCCCTGGTGGGCATGTGACCAAGCTCGACCCATGAAAGTCAGTCCAGGGGCTTTTGCAGGAACAACTGGGGAGAAGTACCCTCCCCTCACCACAGGGGCCTGCTGAGCCCACTCAGCAGGGAGGCCCTCACCCGGAAGGCAGGGCTGACAAGCTGGCACAGACAAATCCCCCCTAAATCCGTCCGTGCCCAAAAGCCAAAGGAGGCCCTAGACTTTCTGGTTACAGGAGCCAATGATTTCCTCAACCGCTAAAGCTGGCCGGAGGCAGGTTGTATCACGTGTGCCTGGTTTGGTCTCTGAGTAATCCACGGTCCTGCCCCCGGGAGCGCCCGAGGGAATGCAGCCTCCACTGGCCCTCTCCTCACTGTGGGCCACCCCAACCCCAGGAGGGGCTGGCTGTAGGGCCCGCCCTCCCCCAGCGCCCGGCACAGCCCTGGCCCAGAGACCTGCCTGTCACCGTGTGGGCAAAGAAGAAAGAGGGAGAAACATCAACATCCCAGGCTGGGGCACGCTGGGCTCTGATCCATTCCTAGTTCTCTCCTCCTCCCGACCCTCTCCAAAAAAATGTGACTTAAGGGAGTCACGCACGCAAACCCTTGCCCGAGGAGCAGGGCTGGGGGAGCAGGTGCGCGGCCTCGCCGTCTCCCGACCTTGGGCACAGCCTGCCTCCCTGGCTCCTCTTATCTGCAGTCTAGGGAGTTGCCGCTGACGCCCTCTTGGGCTCTGACACTTTATGATCCTGTGAAAGAACCCAGCTGGCCCCATGGGCACCAAGGGCCCAGTACACGGAGTGCAGGAGTTGGGCCTGCTGGGGGTGCAGGCCTCCAGGCACGGGACACGGAGCTGGAAGTGACCCTCTTGTCTCCACCTGGTCCTTATCTGTGCAGCCGTGCCAGGAGGCCCCTCCAGCGTGGGCACCCCACCCACGGCCGGCCAGCCAGAGCCCCGAACAATGCCAGCAAGACAGGACGGCCCCCAGCCTGTGACTGCAGTGACAGGGACAAGTGCAGTGCGGGGCCACAGGGAAGCGGCGGGAATGCACCCCTCCCAAGCATTTCCACAAAACCAGGCCTCCCTGGCTCCGGCGAAGGGCAGCTCCCCGGTCTGGGCAGGACGCAGGGCCCACCACCTGTGCCCGGAATGCCTATGGGCAGGGGAGGACTGCGTGCCCATCTATGTAACGTGGGGCAATGCACTGCTATTCAAATGGGGGAATTAGTGATGAATGGGGGAAATTGTTCCTCCTTCTGTCCAGTCTCCAGAAGGAGACAAAAACCCCTTTTACCTCGGCAAACAATGCCCTTATGTGGGCGCCAGCACCCCGCAGTCCGCACAAGCCCGGCTCTGTGCGAGCCGCCAATCGCCACACCAGGCTCTGGGGCCACAGCCGGTGGCGCCCTCTCCCAGGGGCGACCCTCACAGGCTCCCGAGGAGGGCTGGACAAGAGCGCGAAGGTCCACCGGCCCTGGGACCACAGGCCGGGCCCCACCAGCCCAGAGTGCCCACCGCAGGCTGCCCGCTGTGGCCAGAGGTGCGGCTGGGCTGCCGCAGGAAGCGCCCCCTCCTGGCGGGCTTCCAGGCAGGGGAGAGGAGGGGGCTTCGATAATTCACACACACAGGACACAGCCCGGAGGAGGCGGGGAGGGGAGAGCGCTGGAGCCGCAGCCCCACCGCGGCCCGGCGGCCCCCAGGATGTGCAAGAGCCAGCCCCGCCTCCCCCCTGCCACGTGGCTTCGGGCTACAGTCCGGGGGCCCTGACTCTGCTCTGAATTTGGGGTGCGCGCCTCGCCAGGGCTGGCCTCCGCTCTGACAAAGGCCAGTGGCCAGGCTGTGTTGACATGATGCCTAGTTCCCAGGAGCACCCGGCTCCTGGCAGGCTTACCCGGCTCTTCCTCCCGGAAGAGGGCCCTGGGGTCAAACGGGGGACACCGAGGAGTTGGGTGAGGCGGCGTCCCTGGGACCCCACCATCCTGGGCGGTGGGGCCACGCCGGGCATCTGCCCCACAGTCTGCCTTTGGACCCCGCTGCCCGCCTAGCTGCCCCTCCTGAGCGCTACCCCGCTCCATCCCTGTGGCTCCCAAGGCCTGGCCCGGCCCCTGCTCCCCATCCCAGCTCCACTCCTGCCCCCAACACCCCCAGCACCTCTACTGCACAGCATCCACCTTCCTGCACTTTTATGACTCATTCCTGAAGGTGGCATCAACACCTGAGCCCTCAGAGTCCAGAGCGGCGCTGTCCAACAGAAACGTAACGCGAGCCACCTACGGAATTGTCAGTTTTCTAGTAGCCACATTAAAAAACGTAAAAAACAAAAAACAAGTGGAATGAATTTTAATAAACTACTTTATTTAACCCAGTATATCCAAAATATGATCATTTCAACTAATAATTAATTCCGTGTTAAATCTGAGATACCTCACATCCTTTTTTCATACAAAGCCTTTGAAACTCAGTGTGTATTTTACACGGTACACCTCAATTTGCACGAGCCCTTTTCCATAGCGGTCTGTGGCTCCCACGTTAGCACAGACCCAGATTTTTGTGATTTCCCTCTAAAACTGAAATCATTTTGCTCAGTGCAGGGACCCTGGGGTCTCAGCCCCTAGAGAGGTGTCCAAGTTGCAGATGAGAGTTGGGGTCTTGGGGCAGGTGGCCTGAGCAGGGCTGGTGGCGGGGCACTGGGGGCAGGCGCCGCCTTCGGTGGGGGTGGACACCAAGTATGTGGCAGGCGCCAGGCAGACTCATCGTGCCTGATTTGCACAACCACCCCCCGGAACAGACGTCAGGAAGGAACCAGAGGATCCCAGAGGGAAGTCATCGGCTGTCACACAGTGTGAATGGAAGAGCACAGAGGAGCCCCAGTGCTGCCTGATTCCCCGAAGCACCCACCCCCATGCTCTTTCCTCTCTTGGCCTCGATTTGCCCATCTGTACTATGGGACAGCCCCCACCCCTGCCACTGTCCCACTTTCTGCCGGCCCTCCCCAACATATCCTGGCCCAATGTGCCCCGGGGGAAGACACTCCCAATATGGACTGCCTGGGTCTTTGTCTCCCCAGGTCCGACAGTCTCCCTGGCCCCACCCTCAAGGCCAAACACAGGCAGTGAGCCCTCAATGCTAATTCAGTGTGCAACTCTCTAGCTGAGATGTCCCCTGCACCCCCTCAACCCAACCCCCAAAAAAATGAGCGAAAAGAGCCACTTCGGGCAAGCATGTGTGAATGATTCATGGGGCAGGGCCCTAGCCCCAGAGCCTGTGTGCTTGTGCGTGTGGCTTCTGAGGGCCTGGCAGGCCTTCTGCCAGACGGCTAGGAAGCCCGTCTGGGTTCGGTGCATCCCAGCCCTTAGGTCAGAGTGATCAAGCCAGCGTGGCCCCGGTCACTTCCTGGTTCCTGGGAACGTGGCCTGTGGACAGGCTCCGGTGGCGAAGCCTCTCCGACACACCCCTCCCCCGGCCTCCTCTCCAGCACAGCAGGCCTGCCTCCACAGAGGGGCAAGAGGCAGCTGGGTTTCCACGTGTCCTGGGCTGGGGAGGGGGGCAGGGGGGAGCAGGGCTCTGACACCCCGATGGCTCAGCAGGCCTAGGCGAATCTTCCAGGTGTCGGGGGGGATCTCCCTCTCCCTTTCTCAGCAGGTGAACTTTACCTCTAGGGCCCTGGAGCGTGTCCTGCCCTATGCCCCTCTGCGTCTGGGGGCCTGTGAGGGCCTAAGACCCTGGCAGCCTGCACAAGGCCAGGGCTGTGCAGGCCTGGCCTGCTCCGGGGATAAAGGGATCTCTCGGTGCTGTCTCCCAGCCTCCCTTACCCCGCAGCGGCAGGAGGCCAGGACAGCCCAGCATTGTCTGTGCCGCCTGCAGCCCAGCTGATGATGGACACTTTCCTGTGACCCGGGCCTGGCAGGGTGGCCCACGGCCAATCCCCGGAAGGGCTTGGGCCCTAGTTCTGGGGTTGGGGGGCGGGGGCAGGAGGCCGCCGCCGCCACTGCCTCTCTCCATCCGGTGTGGATGTTCGGAGCCTTGAATAGGAGCAAATAGCTCCTGCTCTAGAAGGAGGAAGTATGTGACCTGTAGCCAGAAAATAAGGCCCAGACACAGCTTCCAGTCTCACCTGAGAAAGGTGGAGTCAGGACCAAGATCAGGCGTGGGGGAGAGGAGGCTCAGTTTAAAGGCCCACTGCAGGAAGCCATCCTAGGGAGGCCACTGTGAAGGGGCTACAGTCCCCCCACATGTGACAGTGACCAGGGAGGATGCCCAACGAGGGCTGGGTCCGCAGTGAGCAGGCTGCAGCAGGCTGTGAAGCCTTGGGGCCCCGGCTGGGGAGACAGCTGCTCCAACCGCAGGGGTGGGCCCGTGGGAGGGTGGGTACCATGCGCACAGAACACGAGAAGTGGCCGAGGCTCAGGGGTAATGCGGGCGATCGTCTCAGAGCCTGCCTGGCCTGGACCCAACCCCGCTCGCAGTACAGCCTCTTGGCTCTCCCCTTGCACAAGCAGCTTCCATCCCCAGCCGGGAACACTCCCGTGGCATCCTCAGTGCCCGGCACAGTGGCCAGCACACAGGAGCTAAGCTGCTGCCCGGGCGCCTTCTCCTTGGACAGAAGAGCTAACTTGTAGCTGCCCATGGGGCTGCCCATCAGTGAGGGAGCCTGGGACGGGTCTGGGGTTTGCAGATTAGAGAGCAGGATCCTGGGAGATGTAAGGTCCCCCAACAGGCCCTGGCACACATGGGTGGTGAGTGGGACAGGAACTCAGGAGATGCTAGAGCAAGCTGTGGGTGCCCAAGCCGCGAGCTTGTAAAGAAAGCCGTGGTCAGAACCCCACAGGGCGCAGTGGGCAGAAGGGATCAAGAAAGACCTGGATGGATGAGGAGACAGGACTGGACCGCATGGGGCAGTGAAGGG
This sequence comes from Grampus griseus, assembly GCF_964374135.1. Classification (NCBI taxonomy): domain Eukaryota; kingdom Metazoa; phylum Chordata; class Mammalia; order Artiodactyla; family Delphinidae; genus Grampus; species Grampus griseus. The sequence continues at coordinate 62,862,823 of NC_139008.1, forward strand.
TCGGGTGGATGGGGTAAAGTGAGGCGGACTCCTGACCCACCTACAGCCCCCTCAGCCTGTGAGTGCCAGTCGGCCACGGACCCCAGCCTCCGGCTCGTCAGCAGAGGCTCCTGCAGCTGCCTGGCCACCTGAGAGGAAACGATCCCCTCTCCGGTCACCAGCCTTCCCTGTCCACACACTGTCCAGTCCTCACCCCGCCATCCAGTGACGGGGAGGGACTGGCCCCAGGCCACACAGCAGACAGGCCGCAGAGGCAGAATCTAGCCTGGGCTGGCTCACCGTGGCTGGGGTTAGGGCACACTCCCCCTGCACACCCACCCTCCGTGGAGACCGGCCCAGGTGGGTGAGGACAGGGGAGGCGGCACTGCTGTAAATACCGAGCCCTGGGCAAGCAAGTCACACACCTGCTCCCCAGGTGACCGCCCCTGCTGCTGCCCAGTTTGCGTGTCTGGGTAGTGGAGCGCCACACCCAAGGGCAGCAAGAGTCAGGAGGCAGGAAGCCTTGGTCTCCTCACAAAGGGCTCCTGAGACACACCAGGATTAATGGCTGCAGTCACGCAGGCCATGCTCCAGACAGCAGCCAGGGATCAGAGGTGAACAACTTGCTTAAGACTCCACTGCAGGACCAGGGCAGGCCAGGACCTGCTCGGGAGAGCCACGGCAAGGTGCCAGGGGCTGCCGGCAGGGGGCCGAGTCCGGGAGAGACCCTGGGCCCACAGAGGCGGCTTCACCTCTCTCCTTCCTCCCGGATCCCCTGCGTGCCAGCCTCTCGCCTGGCCTGGGCCCTCTCTCCTGGCTGAAGCTTGGGGCCACAAGGAGCTTCTGGAGACATGTGACCCAGGAAATCCCCAACGCTGGCATGCAGCATCTCCCTCCCTTCCCAGCCTCCTCCTGACGTTCTGCCCAAGCTTCCCAGGCTCTTGACACCTGCCTTCGACATCACAACGCAGCCTCCTCCGAGAGGCTTCCGCTGGTCCCCCGTCTCTGCCACCAGCTTCTCAAGAGCCGTTTGCCGGGCACCTGCTCTGAGCTGAGGACTGGGGATAAAGCCCAGAAGAGGACACTCGGCCCTGAAGCTGCTCCGTGCCGCACTGTTTGTGACAACAGAAAAGTGGGGGCTGGGATGTCCTTCCCCATGAGTGGCCCAAACATAGGCTCTGGAGTCAGAGACACCCTTGTGGCCACTTGGAGTCCGGGCACGTTACCTCTCCCTCTCCCTCTGCACGTCAGGCCTAGTCACAGCTCTGAGCTCACAGGGTCGCAGCCAACCTGCCACCAGCGCAGAGCTGAGCAAACAGTGGGCTCAGGAATGGGACCTCCAGTCACTGGGGTGACCAGACAACCTTTAAAAATGCCGTATCAGCGATGGGGAGAGACGAGACACCATGTGGGAAAAAACGTGGGTCCAACACTACACGATCCCTCCCCCCCACCTTTTTTTTTTTTTTTTAAAGGAAACGACTTCGATTATATACACAGAAAAGACTAAGAAAAACAGCACTGGTAACATTGGTAACTTTGTCATTTTTTTTTTTTTTGCTCCTGTTTTTTTTCTGTTTTCTACAACGAATGTAATACTTGTGAAATAAGGTAAAAAATAAGATACGTTTCTTCGAAGACACATCTCCTGCCCTCAGAAAGCTTACAACCTGGCGGGGGTCCCACGTTCTGTGTGCCTGTCCCTCTCCTGCAGGTTCCTTGAAGGGGTGAGGGGTTAACAGCCTCCCAGGCCACAGGGCTTGATATTCATGTGACAAGACTGGTGGAGAGCCCTGAAAGAACCAAAGGCTTAAGCCAGGACCCTCAGCGCCTTGGTCCAGCCTCAAGACGTGGTGATGGCCACTGGAGGAGAGACTCCAGACGTCCAGTCTGCAGGCAGAAAGCGCCGGCACCATGTCCCTGGAGGGAGGGAAGCTCCGAGGTCCAGTGGGTCCCAGAGGCCCAAGGCTGGAGGAGCCTCCCATCTGAGAGGCACAAACAAGAGGCCCCCCAGATGCCCCACAGCTCCTGCCCAGCAAACCCCAACGGCCCTGCAGGAAGACAGAAGCAGGACCCCCGGTTCTGCCCTGGCGGTGACTTCCTGTCTGCCCGGAAGGTGAGTAATGTCCACTCCCCACCCCCCGCATCCCTTCTGGAGGCCAGGCCTCACATTTTCCGCTCAGGAAGAGGCAGAGCAAGAGGCCTGGTGAAGCACATCAAGGGGAAATGGAAGGAGAGGGCCCTGGCCTGGCCATGCATCTGACATCCAGCAGCCTGCTGGCTCACCTGCCCGGCCTGGGCCCTCTTTCGCTTACTCATTTAACAGACACTCCCCCTCCCTTGCTCTGTGCCAGGTGCTATGCTGGGCACCAGGGAACTGGCTCTCAGGGTGCTCAGTCGGTCACTGGGGAAGAGACGGTCATCAAACAGATAATCCCACTGACGGGGCATAACTACAGAGGGATGTGCCGTTTGGTCCTAAGTCAATGCCAGACCACCGTGTCTCTGGACGGAGTCTCCACAGTTGGCTTCTTCCAACTGTCCTCCTCTCCACCCCCTAAATGCAGCTCCTGGGTGTTTTTCCAGGCACCTGTGATGAGACCAGGGCTCTGTGTGGACTCAAAAGAAAGCCCAAAGCCTCAGCTGGGGCTTAGTGGAGGGTCTGGAGGGGACCTGGCTGTACGTGGACTGCAGGCAGTGGTGGGAACAGCCTGGATCACTCAGCCCTGGATCACGACTCAGAGAAGGTAGTGCTCTGAGTTTGGGGGGACAGCCTCCTCTGGTTCCCAGGCTCCCGTGCCCATCTTCCGGGGAACCTCACACACGACCTCGACGCCTGCCAAAGAGGACAGAGGAGGGCAGCAGCCTTGGCAACCCCTCCCGACTCTGGCCAGATCACCCAAGTTCTCTCACTGATCAACAGTTCCCTCCCCTGAGACGAGACAAGAGCCCTGTGCTCACCCGCAGCAGCTCCAGCCGCCAGTGAAGAAGCACCACGGGGCTCCCCAGCCGAAGCAGCCGATGCTGGGATTTCAAGAAGCCAGGAACGGGGCCCGTGAAAGAGACCTGAAGCGAGGCCTCGCAGGCAGTGGCAGGCTCGGGGACAGAAGCACAGCCGCGTTTGTGTTCGTGGCGAGCACACTCCCACAGCTGCTGAACCTCAGACAAGCTCCCAGGAGTGAGAACTGGCCTGGTTCATTCCTGGTCTCAGCCACGGGACCTGCCCTGCCAAGGCCCAGCCCTTACCTGCCTTTGCTAAAATTTGAAAAAGGGGGAGGGAGGAGGAGGTGCTGGAGGAAGAGGAGGGCCCCCGATTCACATCCACCAACAGGTGTGAATCTGTGCAAACTGCCTGGTTTCTTGAAATGCTCTGGCTGTATCCCTGAGCAGCAGGGGTGGGCTGCTGCTCCCTGGCATGGCCTTGGGAGTCCCCACACTTTCTGGCTAAAGGAAAAGACCCAGGTGCTCAGACTGGGGGGTATCCTCGGGAACAAAGGAGCCGACTTGGCGGGGGCAGACCTCTATCCCCTCTGGAGGGTGCGCTCGGGGGTAGGCCTCAATAAGTGTTCGCTCCTTTATTCATTCGGGCAACAAACATTCAGCAGGCCCCTATGACGTGCCAGGCGTGCAGAGTCACCGGGGACAGCAGAGGGCGAGATCCACGTGGTCTGCCCCTTGCGGAGCTCACAGTGGGGGCCTCAGACTGAGGACCCCCGAGGCAGGACCGAGGGCCAGAGACCGAGCGCCAAGCCGTCCTGGGGGTCGGTGGCGTTGGGGAAGCTTCTGGATGAAGGCACAGGAGCAGGGAGTGGAGACCATGGAGGGCTGTGCCTGGACGCACACAGAGCCCCTGCCTGGCCTGTCCCTGCCCAGTCCTTCTTTAACAACAGGGGACATGAGAACACCCTGAAGCCCCCAACGGTCTCCCACCGATTCACTGATGGGAGTGGGATCTCAGCTCACGTCTACACTGCAGGCACCTGCAGAGGGAGGGCTGGAGGGCTGGCCAAGGACTCCAGGCCGGGTCTGCGCCCAGCTTTGGGAGCCCACTGGTCTGGACAGACACGGGAGTCACCACCAGATCTAGGACCAGAAGGGCAGCAGAGACCAAGCCAGCCGGTCTCTCAAAGCCTGCGACCCCCTGCACTGGGTCTGGGTCGGCCTCTGGCCAGCACGTCAACCCACAGCCTCCAGACAGCCTCTGATGAAATAATTAAATCGATGGTATCGTGGTCAACACCATCCTCCCTGTCTCCAGCTCTGGCTGCCTGCCCTCATAAACACCCTCGTCCTGTCAGCGGGCCAGCCTGCCTCGGCCCCAGCACCCAGTCAGGAGGGACCTGGGCGGCCGGAGGGGTGGGGGACACGTGTGACGACACACACCCGGGTTGGCGCCGCCACCTGGCTCCTGCAGGACGGGCTGCGGGACACACTGACCCCATTAGCCTCCGTGGCTGGGGAAGCCCTGTAAACCCCACAGAAACACTCCCTTCTGCTACCTGATCCTGGAGGCCCCCCCATATCACCACATCTCCCTGGAAAGTGTCTCTGACAGAGCTGAGACACCCCCCACCCCGCCCCCCGCCAAAGGGTGGCTGTAAGCAACAATAACACGAGTTTTCTGAGAATGAGTTGGGGGACTAGGGCGCCCATTCAGTCCTACTACTCTGGGGTTTTTAAAAATAAATGCTCTGGATCCTTCCTGGGAAGGTGTAACCGACAGCCTTGGACTGAGCTTTGCTGGTGTGGCCCTCGGTGTGGCCTTTGGCTGTGGCCCTCAATCAGCTCAGATGAGGCGGGAGGTCAGCTGCTGGGCACGTCCGGGCCCCAGAGCCCCCCGACAGCATGCGCTGCCCCTGCCCCGCTCCCCACCCGCGGGAACGCTGGAGCTGGAAGGCGGAATTGGTCTGGGAGGCTCGCAGCACAAGGGGGTCCTGCTGACCTCATGTAGCGTCAAGGGACAAAAGCCTTTTCTTTCCCAGCAGCCTCGAACCCCACTCCTCACAGAACCACACCCTGGGCTCCCCAGACCCAGGCGCAGCCACCCCCAGTGGCCTCCGGGCTGGGTCTCCTCCCAGACAAAGCCGGATTCAGGCCTGGGAGGGCTGTGGGGAGGCAGGCACGCGGGTTCCGCCATGGAGACGAACTTTGACCCAAACTGCAAGGCTCCTACTCCTTATTTACTCTTTAAGGCTAACCCGTTTCACAGAGTTAACATTACACCCCTTTTTACTCCTGCACCTCCCGCCTACATTCCAGGCCCCGACCTTCGACCCCTCCTAATTGCAGCTCTACACCCCAGTTCTCTCCAGCTCATCCCCCACCCCCAAGCACCTCCTCTGGGAGAGCAGAGCCCGGCCCGCCCGGGACGCTGTGACTACAGGTGCCACCCCACGCCCACAAATGCATCTAACTGAGGCAGACACCAGAGTCCCAGAGCCCAGCCCCGGGGCTCAGCGTGGGAGCACCAGAGTGGACCTCTGGGGTCTGACTCTGACCCCAGCGCTCCTACCCCAAGAAAGGAGCCTGTGTTCCAAGAGAGGCAAGAGAAGGCTGGCTGGCAGGCCCTGGCGGGTGACAGCTCCTCACCAGACCACCTCTCATCCCAAGGGCCTGGGCACACACGTGGACAAGCGCACTGCCTGCTCGCTGACCAGGGGAAGGGAAGGGACCCTGGTCCTGTAGCCTCACATCCAGGCCACAGAAGCCCAGCTCTTGTTTTCGTTACTGGGCAGCTGGACTGTTCCGGGTCAGGCACACTGTTAACCTTCCCAGACCTGAACCGTGATAACTTCAAAATCCATATCCCACCAGCCCGTGAGCATCAGAGCAAACAGGGAGGACACCATCAGGCTGCCTATCCCCGAAGAGCTCTGAGCCCTTCACCTTTGGGAGGAACAACTGTTCTCCCCAGAACTAGGGGCTGGGGCAGTGGGGCCTGTGGAGACGCTGAGAACACTGGGGGCAGCTGTCAGCCTGGGCCCAGCCGCCCCCAGAGGCTCCAGCCCAGATTCTACCCCTGCCCCCCCTACCCCCCCCCAGGGATTCCTAGGACCCTGCAGGCGGGGACACAGCCCCTCCCCCACCAGCCACAAAGGGACACTCACCGTCCTCTTGGCTGTGGAGGTTCTGCGGGCTCCGCATCCTCTCCTCCTGGCTGGGACTCAGGCTGGAGGCCAGATGTGGGTCAGCTGACATCCATGTGGAGTCGTTCATATCAAAATCTTCACTGCTCACAGAAGTTTCATCCTGATCAGGGACAAAGAAGGTGGGCGTTCAACAGGGACGGGCTCTCTGCAGCCCCTCGGCAGCATTCTGGGAGAACCCCAAGGCCCGTGGGCGTTTGGAGGTGCCCCCAAAGGCCGTAGGGCGCCCCCAAACCTTGCAGTGGGGGCTGGGTTGCTCCCCCTACCCTCCCATGGAAGTGGCTCGGGCTCTGGTTCCTGTCGGAAGCCGGGGCTGAGGGCCGGCGCTGTCTGTAATTGAAGACAATTACGAGGTTTCGCATCCTGTAGGGGCGGATCGCAGGGCCTGGCTCTTACCCCTGTGAGCCAAGGCTGAAGCAACCGCTGTAAACAAGGGCCACTGCTCCCCACTCCCTGCCCACAGCCCGGCGACGAGGGCTCGCTCCACGCAGGGCCAGGCGAGCAGAAGTGGGCAGCAGGACAAGCCGGGCACCACCGAGGCCAGGCTGATCGCGCCCACCACGCCTGCTTCCCGACTCCCGTGGAGCATGCATGGAATTCCTTTCTCCCACTCCCCCAGCCCAGAGGACATTTCTGTCTTCCTCCTTCCTAACCTTTGCTGTGCTTCAAAGATATGCTCTTGGGCGGCTTCCAGAGCTGAAAAGGCCAGCCCCAGAAGTATAGAGAAGGAAGGGGGTGGGGCAGGCGAGGGTTCGGATCAGACCGCAAAGGGGGTTCGGCTCAAGGGCCTGGGGGGCCGCCAGGGCCTTCCAAACAGCCGGAGGGCCTGCTGGAGAGGACCACGCCTGCCTCCTCTCCCCTCGCTGGCTTCAGTGAGCCCTTGGCCAGTCATCCGGGAACCCCCGGGGCGGGGCCCCTTCAACCCAGCCCTCCAGTGGGAAGGGACCCCACCTCCTCCTGGCCCAGCCTCTTTCAGGGGCAGCAAGCAACTGTGTTTGGGAGCTGGCTGCAAAACGCAAGAAAGATGACCCAGCGGCTCCCACACCCTGAAGCTCTGGCTTTGCCCCTTCCCCTTCCCCAGCAAGATACAGTGGCCTCTGTGGGCCCCCAGTAAGGACCTCTGGCAGAGCACTACCCCCCAAAGGCCTCCCTCCAGGGGCCCCTCACAGAGGTCTCTTTTACAGCGAGCAAACACACTTCGGTTTGAACTTTCTTCTGCTGCTGTCCGAGGCAGACACATCTGCTCTCCAAGTGCTGGGGAACCAGCCTGGATTATCCTCACTCCCTCCCCCACCGGCCCGGCTGGCAGGGAGTTTCCTGGAATTTATAGCTTCTGTGCAGCACGAGTGTGCACCCTCTGCGGCTGAATCAGGAGGACTCAAGCCCGGCCAGAACGCCAGCTCCGCCCAGCTCAGGGGTCCCCACGCAGCACGCCCAGAGCCTCAGGGGACGGGGACCACATGTGCTCTCGTGCCCTCTCCCCACACACGCACGCACTCTGCTTCCCTCCCACGGGCCGCCCTGCTCCTCATACACAAGGACGCTCACTCACACACTCACTCAGACTGTGTTCTCACACCCGGAGGGAGGAGGGAGAGACACACGTTCAAAAGGTTCTCTCTGCACAAAGGGCAACAAGACTCTCCCTACGCTAACAGGACAGGACCCAGAGCGAGGGATGGCGGGCAGGTGGGGAGAAGGACCCTTGGAGGGGTAGGGCCATACAGGTTCTGGGAGCCAGGAACTGGGCCATCCTCGCTTGGGGCCCTGGCTCCTTCCTGGCTGCCCAGGGGTCACTGTGCTCAGGGTATGACCTGAAGTCCCTGCTGAAGCAGGAAGGCCCTCTCCTGGCTCTTGGGTATTGTCGAAACACTCATGGTTTAAAGGACCAAGTATTCTGTTCACATCTGGGAGTAACATCTATTCAAAATGCTCCGTCCGTTTACTCAACAAGTATTTACTGAACACCTACTATGTGCCCAACACCTTTCTAGGTGCTGGAAAATTCAGCTGTGGACAACTCCTGGCCTTCCCAGTGCTCACTGCCCAGTGGGGGCGATGGACAATCAGCAGAAAAACTCATAATATCAGGGGCGACGAGGGCTACAAAATAAAGCAGAATAAAGTAGAAGAAGAGGAAGAGGGACCTGCAGGACTGTGTTTGCCAGGGTGGCCAAGAGGAGCCTCACTGGTCAGGGGACAATCAGAGCAGAGGCCTGCAGAAGTGAGGGAGGTTGCTGGAGAGGGGGTGGTCCACGTAGGGAGTGCACCACGCACCAGCACGTGCTGGTGGCTTCCAGCAAGCAGCCCGGAGGCCACAGTGGCCGGGGGATGGGTGAGCGGTGGGCAGCGGAGCCATGCGGGGCACGTCATCTTGGGCAGCCATCTTCAGCTCAGAGAAGGAGTGTTCCGCTAAACACACAGGTTCTCACTGAGGAGCAAGAAAAAGTCCGAGCTGCTGGCTGCAGCGCTGAAGGCTCCCACATTCTAGCCCCACCTGGCAGCGTTTAAAACAGTAACGACAGGGCTTCCCTGGTGGCGCAGTGGTTGAGAGTCCGCCTGCCGATGCAGGGGACACGGGTTCGTGCCCCGGTCCGGGAAGATCCCACATGCCGCGGAGCGGCTGGGCCCGTGAGCCATGGCCGCTGGGCCGGAGCGTCCGGAGCCTGTGCTCCGCAACAGGAGAGGCCACAGCGGTGAGAGGCCCGCGTACCGCAAAAAACCAAAAAAAAAAAAAAACCAGAAACAACAGAAGCCCATGTTTATCAGGTGCCAAGTGCGCCGCAGGCCCGCTGGGTAGGTGCAGTTATCAGCCCCATTCTACAGATGAGGAGGCTGAGGCTCCAGGGGGTGAAGGCACCTGCCCAAGGTCACGAGCTAACAAGTGGCAGAGCCACAGGTGGGCGGTCCTGAAGGGCCCAGAAGCACCCTCCTTCCTGCCCCTCACCTGGAACGCCCGCACTGCCTCGGTGCCCCACAACCCAAACTCCAAACGCACGTCCGTCCCCCTGGCTCCATCAACTCCAGCTCAGTCTCCATCGTTCCTTTCCTTATACCCTCTGCCTGCCGGTACCATCAGCCCTGGCACTTAGGCAGGCACAGAACTCAGCTGCAGCAGGCGGCACAGTGGCTCTCCGCCCTCTCTTTCCCCAAGAAAACCTTAAGTCCTCCCAAGAGCGGGGACCAGGCTCTACGCTCTCTGGACAAGGCCAGCGAGACCAGTCAAATTGGCTGAATTGCCTGGCATGATACTGGTGTTTAATGAGGACGCAGCAACAGTTTGACAATCAGGGACGTGGACCCACTGAACACAGCTCCTGAATGGAGACCATATGAAACCTGGACCCTGGCTGCCGTGCCGCATCCCCCCCTGCAGCTGCCAGGCGCCCCCATGCAGAGCCTCAGGTTTCTCTGGCTCAGATCACTTAACTATCCACCAAAATGGCCCCCCTCCACTTCTTCCTGCCCTGACAGGCCAAACGGGGCACAGGTGGGCTAAATTTTACATTGAGTTGCAATCGCCCGATAATGAAGAGCACCCAGTGCCCACACACGAAGGGCTCTGCGGCAGGGGTGTTATGAGATTTCCTCGCAACAGCCCCGCAGAGAAAGCAGGCACCCGTGTAAGGCCTATCTCCAGATCTGGCGCCCGCCCCTTGGAGACCTGCCTCAGCTGCCCAAGGGCACCGTAGCTAGTGGCAGAGCTGGGATCTGAACCCAGGCTGTCTGTGCCCAGAGCCCACATGACAGTCCCCCACACCGAGGGGCCCCCTCACCACACTTCCTCCCTTCAATCGGAAGAATCAGATTCCTTAACAACAAAGTGTCTCAGGACGAGACCCAAAGGAAACTCCGTGGGAGACGAAGCTGTATTTACACCCATACCCACACCCAGCTCACTCTCGTCAATGAGTCGACGCGCACTTACAGAGCATCTACTGTGTGCTGGTGTTACGTTAGGGGCACCAAGACTGTGGCAGGGCTCCTTTCCTCCAGGGCCCTGTTATTTAGGGAAGAACAGAGAAAAATTCTGACCCACTTGTAAGCGCAGAGAAAGAAGGGGGCTGGGGAACCCCCTCTCCAGTTATCTACCGACCATCCAGCTCTCCCCAGCGAGGGTTCCTACAACCCCCAGGGTTCTGCCACACGAATCCCTGTTTTGTGGGTGATGGTTCTAGCTAAGCTTCTGACACCACTGATACAGCAATTTTCTAAGTGAGAAATCAAACTTATTAAACCTAACTTTAAAAACCTGCCAAACTCTTAAGTTCCAATCAAAATTAGCTCCCACACCCTCACTTCCAGGGCTGACCTGGGACAGAAGGTTTCCCAAGCCCCCTCTGCCACCCACCTGCTACAGCAGAGCTCCCAGCTGCAGAGGGCAGACTGTAACCTCACCGGCTCACACTGAGCCCAGGCTCCAGGAGCAGCCCAATTACACAGGCAATTACCAGTACACAGTTCAGAGCCCATCAACGATGAGCAGAGGGGGGCACAGCCGGGCCTGAGGACCTGCGGGAGATGCCAGCGCAGGCTATGAAGGGCCAGGCCCAGAGGTCATAAGTCGGGCACTGCTTGTTTTTCCCTCTGGAATCTCAAGGGAACTCAGCCTACTAATTTCTCTTTCTTTAAACAAACTTCAATGAAACTTACATTAGAAAATAAGAGTGTGTACAATCCATTACTTCCAGGTCCCCTCTCCCTAGACCCCACGTGACTGGCCAGCCAGTACCCCCGGCTCCTCTCACCTTACCTTCGGACACCCTGAAGCCTGCAGCCTTGCCCACCTGTTGACAAAAGTCCATCATTTATTAGGCACCAAAGGACCTGAGCCACTTGCGGGTCACAGGGCGATCAGGTCAAATGTTCTTCTGAAAAGGGAACACAAGAGTTGGGGCAGGGAGAGGGGGCAGGCAGACAGCACCCAGACAGCCCCTGGGACACACCCCAATCTGGCAGCCCTGACTCTGGGCAGAAGGAGAGGAGCCGACCAAACCCTCCCTGCTCTTATCTGTGGTCCAAAATTCACGGGCAGGTTCAGTTTCTCTCCACCCAGGTTCGGAGGCCCTTCCTCCTCTGCAAGCAATAGTACCAAGCACGGCTCAGCCCAGGAGGAGGAGAAAATGGGAGACCAGAGGGGAAATGGTGGAAACGCGCCTGTATCCATGGCACGTAACCAGGGGCAGGTGCTATCAGTAACCTGATTATTTTACAACTGGGGTCACTTTCTCGGGAACTGGGTTCCTGGTGCCTCTGAAGTTGAGCCATTTGCATCCTCCAGGACAGGGATCCTGGGCTTTGCCTCCACAACATTTTCCAGGCCTTTCCTCAGAGCTGTAACTCTATCTCTACCACTTGCTTTGAGAGAGAAAAGGAGGAGGATTTGCTGTGAATTTAGTGCAGTTGTGAGCCGTAAGCCCTGACCAGGAGCCTTCTTGGGTGTGTGTTTCAGAGGAGGGGCGGAAGGCAGGCATGGGCCAGGCAGGAAACAGAGCCCCTCTCTGTCCAGCCCTTGGGGTCTTTTTGATGAGAAGCTGAAGCTCCTGCCAGAAAGACCACCAGGCTCAAGGCAGTTGCCCTGGCACCGGCCCTAACCCAAGCAGGCGGGCACCAAGACGGAGAAAGTGAGCACCTCCTTCAGGAACACCTGCAGGCCCCTTCCAGGCCCTGGAAATTCTTCAGTGCGAGGCAATTCCCCCCCTTGTCTCCATGTCAGCGAGCATTACACACACAGCCTTCTGAGCATGCCAAGGAGGTACTGAACCGCATTTGACCCCAACTTAACCACTTCAGTTCATCAGATGGCTTATTAATGGAAGACGAAAACCCTCCAGGATCCAAGGCAACAAGGGTTCAAATCCCTGTTGGGAAGGAACAGCACAAATGAAATCGTAGGGTGGTCGGAGCCACAGCTCCTGGGAGCTGCGGGGCCCCAAGGCTGCAGCTCATGCTCCTTCCCAAGCCCACCTGGCCACCAGGGGAGGAGGCCAGCCTCCCGGGGACACTCCCGCGCAATTCCACTCCTTCCTGCCAGCGTACCTCCTCTGCTTCCTAGTCGTACAAGCATACAGGCTCATCTGGGAAATGGGAAGTGGGGAGGGCTGATACAGCTGATCACCTAGCACATTCTAGGTAGCCCCCCCACACACACACACGTGCACACACACACACACACATGCACACAGCGTCCGTTAGAAACATGTTCGCATCTACACAGGGACGCTCTGTTGTCTTTGCTGTCATGGGTGCCTGGATGCTGGGGTGAGCATTTTCAACACCTTCCTACTAGTGTATTGAGTGTAAAATGGGCTTTTGTTTCCCAAGCAAAGGCAACTGGCTGTCTTCCCAGCACTCCTCACCACGAGGGCCTCACTGATACCCCAGGCCCTGCCTTGAACAGGGGTCTCTTTAAAAGGGAGGCTGGAGAGATGAGCTTCAGTAGACAGGGTTCTTCCAGCCAAAAAGAGGGCTGGAGAGAAATCACTCTGCACTAATCCCCTGCAGGAGTTTCCTTCCAAGAAAAGGGCCCAGACAAGTCAAAAAAGTTCTTGAGCAACTCAGGGGCAGTTCAGCTCCACATGGCCCCAGGGTGACGGAGGCCACAAAAGCTTCCCCAAATCGGCCTTTCCAGCTGGGAGGAAGGCCCTGGGTGCTCTGTTCCCGCTGTTCCTCAGGAAGGTGCTGAATGGGGTCTTGGCACCCAGCCATGGTGCAAGGATGTGGGAGGAGGTGCTGTCTCAAACCCTGACTCTCCAGGACAAGCCCACCTTGAGATGGAGTTAAATTAAGCTTGATATTATTCATTCATGGACACACTGAGGCCCTAATGGTTTTCCAATATAGGGGTAATTTACTACCTGGGGGCTAAATTACCACTGGGGCCTGGGCCCTAAATGGGTCTTTCTCCCAGAATGACCTGAAATCCAGAAGCAGGGGGCAAGGCAAGAAAGGGCCCCTGGTCAGGACTCTCTCCTGAGGAGCTGTGAGAGCCCCACAGCCCTCTCCCCATGCCCCCCACCTCGTAGGACAGGGGCCCAGGCTGGGGTTTCCAGCTGATTCTGGGATAAGTAGGGCTTTATCTCAAGGGAGGATCTATTTCAAGCCACAATCCTTCTCAGAAAGAGGAGGAAATCACAGAGTCCAAACACCATTTCAGGTGAAATCAGGAGGTTATTAATCTCCCCTCAGAGCAGACAGAAAGAAAAATCAATGTTTTAGAGGGGGGAAAAAAAGGTTCCATTTGAATTAATAGGTTTGTGGCTTCTCCATTGATCAGTGCCTCTTCACACTTTCTTTTTGTGTTTTTGTGCTCTTGGGGAGGAGGGAGGAAGAAGGGAATGGGGAGGAGGGGGGTGGGCCTCCCGATAAGGAAAAGGACGCTCTAACCTTAACCTTTCTCCAGGAATAATGCTAATTAGCGAGGCTTAGTGAGAACTTCCCCCAGGAAGCGCGGCCCGCTAGGGACGACCGGACTCGGGCAAACGCAGCTCCAGGTGGGATTGGGGGGTGGGGAGGGGGGTCACTTCTGAACCTGAGCTGCTGGAATAAGAACGCGAATGGCACTCCCCCACCCCGCCGCCGGAAAAAGTGTCCAGCCTTGGAGAAGCGGAGAGCGGCGGACGGAGGTGTAAATCCAACTTAACCCGGGCGCGCGCCCTCACTCTGGCCAGCTGCCCCCGCCCCATGTGCCCCCGTCAGTAAGGAATGCCCCTGCGACAGGGGCCGCCGACGCCTCCAGCTTCCGCTCCGACCGAACACTTGCCAGGGGCATCAGGTCCGCTCCGGGGAAGGGCGGGGGCCTGCCGAAGTGGGCTCAACTCTGCAAACCTCGTCTCAACTCCCCGCGCCGAGGCAGGGAGCCCCTCCCTGCCACTCTACGCTTCCCGTCCTCACATCTCCAAACAGTCCACTTCCCTTCTCGCTACGGCCGCGGTGGCGGCAACCCGAGCCTGACCCCCACCCCGCCGCCTGCGAACGCCTTCCTCACCGGGACGCGGTGCCGAGCCCGCTGCAAACCGTGTGGCCGCAGCACAATACCGCGGCGCGGCGCACACAATCACCGCCCCCCAGGACCGGCGGCGCGCACGGCCCGGGAGTGGGGTGCGCCCGGCGGCCCCCGGCACTCGGGGCCGGGCACACCTCTCGAGCAGCCCGCGGCCCCCAGAGTGCAGGCTTCACGGCCCCCACCCCATTCGGTCACACACACCCGCCCCCCGCCCCAGCCCACTCCGCCTAGGGCGCAGCCGCTTCCGCGCGCCCCCCTCCTCAGCCCCGGTGCAGGAAGCTCCCCCGCGTCCCCCTCCCCGGAACCCCCCCAGCTTCCCGCCCCCCTAACCGCAGCTCAACGGCCGGCGGCAGCAGCAAGAGAAGGGGGGCGGCGGCCGGGGGCCCGGAAACGGCCCGATCGCGGGGATCCGGGCCGGACTCCGTACCTGGGCGGGAGGCGAGGCGGAGACAGACGGTCGGGCTCGGCGAGTGAGCGGGGCGGGCGGCGGTGACAGCCCTACAGCTCCAGCTGCTGCTGCTGCTGCCGCCGCGGCCGCCCGGGGAGAGGGACTGGCACCGCCGCGGCGCGTCACTGCCCGGCCCGGGGGCGGGGGTGGCCAGGGGGAGGGCCCAGGCGAGCGGCGGCGGCGGCGGCGGCGGCGGCGGCAGCGGCGGCGGCGCCGCGGCCGGGAGGGAGGAAGGGGGAGGGGGGCACCGGGCAAGGGGAGGCGGGGGAGGGGGGCGGGACCCGGCACGGGGCGGGAGCCGGGGGGAGGGGAGCACTGGGAGGGCGCACGCTGGGAGAGTAGGAGGGGCAGCAGGAGGAGGAGGTGGAGGGGCGGGCGGGCGGGCGGGAGGGAGGAGTGGGCACTGGGGGAGGGGGAGAGAGGAAAAGGAGGCACCCAGAGAGAGGAGAAAGAAGGGAGAGGCGGGGGGTGGGGAGAGGAGGAGGAAGGAGCGGGTGCTGGGCCAGGTACGGGGGGAGGGATGAGGGCGCGCTGGACGCGCCGCCGCGCTCTCTGTGGGGAGAGCTCTCTTAAGGGGGAAGCGCTTGGAGGAAGATTCTTGCCGGGGTCTGAGCCCGGGAAAGAAGGCGGTGGGGTCTGTGCCCGCCCCTTGCTCGCGGAGGACTCAGTCTTCGAGTCCGGGGTGGGGGTTGGGGGGCGCCCGGTCGGCTCTCCGCGTTCAGACCAGAAGAGGAGACACTTGGCCCAAAGAAAGTGGCTCGGGCACTATTAGGAACTCCCGGCACCCTGGGGCCTTCGGACAGCCCTCGACCCCTGCGCGTCTTCTGGTTCCCCGGGGACTTGGGTCCTCGCTGGGCGGGGCTGCTGGGCCAGAGGGCTGGGCCCCCCGGCGGTCAGAGCAAGACCCAGCTCTGGGAAAGACAGGCACGTGGTCGGCTCTGTGCCGCCCCCCCACTCTGGGCCCCCCCTTTTCTCGATCAAGTTCAAGCTCGGGCTCCTCGGCTTGCTGCCCATTCGCTGCCCCCTCCCCTCCCCCTCCTCTATTCCGCACCATCTCGCCTCTTCACTCTTCCTTTGTCTCTTTCCCACCACTTAGTTTACACCCTCCCCTGCTCCCCTTCTTCCCACTGGCGGGCGCCGAAGAGTCCGGCTGCGCTCACCTGTCAGACCCAAACATTTCAACCATCTCCAGCGCCCGCCGCCGGCCTGCTCCCGGCTCTCTCCCCGCCCCACCTCCCGCCGGACATTGTGCTCCTCTAGACCACACAGTTCGGGCTCCTTAAGACGCACAAGATACAGCTGTAAAGTCATAGGATAACATCAAGAAATGCTTCTCCATCCCAGACCCGGGCGCGCACTGTCCACAGACACAGAATCGCAGTAGGGGAAGGACCCACGCGGATCAGAGACGCAGTGCTCCGCGCAGTCAGACCTCATCCACCTGGGGTGCAGGAGAAGACGGCACCGGGCGTCGCGGTGGTGGGGGACCCTGGACCTCTGAGCAGCCTCAGACTCAGCCTGAAACATAACACGCTCGTACCCCGACAGAATTAGCCCCCGACAGAGAAGATTGGTCAGGGCGGATTCTCGCCTCCCCAAATCCACACCCTCCAACATATCAGCCTTCAGAAAATCTTGTGCTTTAACGGGGATGGAGAGCTGCCCTCGTGGAATTCTGTGAGGAAATGGCCAAAAAACAAAACAAAACAAACCAATAACGATCCCACCACCTGGTTCCTCTGGTCGCATCCAAAGAGGAGGGGCAATTTCTACTGACTTTACGCTACAATTCATTCACAGTGAAACCAGCAAAGAAGAGAAAACGAGACAGCCACCGCGATTGTTTGCAATTTTGAAACAGACTGCCTTTAACCCTCCAACTTTTTTTCTGTAAAAAGCCTTTTTCTTTCTTCCACTGAAAGCTTTGCATTGTGAACAATCCGAGGTAAACAAGGCTCCCTCTACAGGTACGAGTTGGAAATACAACACCGCAGGTTCAGGGCTCAGTATTCACCCATTAGAAAAATAAAAAGATGACAACACATCAGATTAACAGCACACCGACTTCCTTCTGCACACGCTAAAGATTTTACTGTCAATATAAAAGTCACACTTTGTTTTTAAAGGAGGCTCTAAGCATGTTACTCATTAGCACCTTTTATCCCTAAAATCAAATGTGTTTTCAAACCAATTCACTCTTCCCACTTTTCTCTATGAGATCTTTCTTTCTCATCCTTTGTGGTGGGGGACAGTTTGGAAACTTCATTGTCTGAACGGCCACACACCAATAATGATTTTTAGAATTAATTAGTGGCCACGAATCTTCAGTTCATACAGGGAAATATGGGTGTTTCCAACATGGGAACTGTCCTTCCTCACTCTGAAAATGAGATAATTCAGGCCCAGGATTTCCCATCTCTTCCCACCACATTTCTAGAGACCTCTGACTTCTCCTGGCCTGAGTCACTATTTCACAGCGGTGGTGGACATCTGGGCTTGAAATATAAAGCCAGATCCAGCTGATGTTCAAAGGTGGAATTGAACCCAGATAAGCCACCTCTTCTCTGACTAATAAGAGAAAGAGCTAGTACGCCAGGAGGGCAGAGCAGTGATTTTCTCTAGGCATGAAATGTGAACTCATTTACCATCCCTGAGATAAAACAGCCCCAGCCTCACTCGATACACAGGAAGCGGTTGGGAGCCCTGGAGAAGCCTGGCTGTTTAGTAGCACGGCGAATTAGGTGAGTTTTCATGTGTGCTGAAGCCTGCAGAAATCTCCCGGCTCCTTAATTCCTGCAGGAGCTGCCACTCCTTGAGTAACCTTGTGTAGGTTGCTCTCTGTGTCTTTGCGCATCTCCTTAAAGTGGCCACAGCATGGGTCCCAACAAGGAATGGCATAACCTAGTTTCTTGACCACTAATTCTCCCAGTGATGTGTCTCTTCTTCCAGCCCCAAGCTGGTGGGAGACCATGACAGAGAAGGGCTGCTCTAGTCTGCTTAAGGGGGCGGTACTGCCTTCATGTCCCCTCCAGGCTCTGCAAACAGTGGGTGCCTTTGTAAATGGCAAAATTAGCAGGGCATTTGCTCTGCGGAGCTTCTTAAACAGCAACCCCGTCCAGGCGGATTCCCATACGAAATGAGCGCGCTCCGTGAGCAGGGACCTGGCCATGGGAACCAGAGGTTGTGATTCGGAATAACAGGATCTTAGTGTGACCAGAACAGATGCTATTCAAGCATCTCAAAGCATAAAAAAAAAAAAAAAAAATTATCCCTACAAATTACTTATTAATGATAAAAGGCACACGTACCTGCACCATGGAGAGACTGGTAGACACCCCCCAATCAAGTGATCAAATGCAGCAGACCCCGAAGTAGAACCACCTGACACGATGTGCTTACTTCCTGAAGGGATGCAGTGAGAGAACATAGCATTACCTATGTTATGTTCTCCCCATGTCAAGTCCTCCCCTCCAAAATGCTTAACCTGAATCTGATCATGAAGAAACAACCAGACAAGAAATACTGAAAGAGAGACTCCATAACACAAGTATCCCGGACACTTCAAAAGATTCACTGTCATTAGTTGGACTGTTCTTTTAATCACGAGACTAATGAGAAAAAACAATGAAATGCAAAGTTTGAATCTTGGTTGGATCCCAGAGACAAAGAGTGAGGTGGTGATGGGGTGAAGGAGACGCAGAGGATGGGGGCGGTGAGGGGTGGAGGGGAGACAGGGGTTGAGGGTGGAGATAAGGTGGGCTCTGGGCTGAGTGGTCAGGGAAGGCCCCTCTCAGGAGTAAGCCACATGTGCTCTGACCCCAGGATGCTAGAAGCTGACAGCTGGGTGAAGACTTGGGGTCACAGTCTTGCAGGCAGAGGACACAGCTGGTGCAAAGGCCCTGAGGTGAGAAGGGACTCGGCATGTTTGAGGACTTGAAAGCTACCAGTGTATTTACAGCGTGGGGGAGGGTGGGAGGAGGTAGGGGTGAGAGGGCATGCAGGGCCAAGCACTCAGAGCCTTGTACACCACCGTGAGGTGTGTGGATTTTATTCTAAGAGCAAGGAAATCATGCCATCTAAATTATGTTTTTAGATCAGAGGAGATGAAATTATAAGGAAGCAGGAGTGGCATCCGGGAGACCACTGAGGAGGTGGACTAGAGTCTAGTCAAATGGGACTGGTTCCAGTTCTGGCTCTGACACCAAACAAGTGTCCTTGGGCACCAGTTTCCTCATCTACAAAGCAGATAATAAGATAGTGTGTTTAATGTATTTGACACCAAAATGTCCCCTTTGACATCAGAAACTGTGGTGTCCGGCCTCCCAGCTCTCCCGATGATCCTTCCCCCTCCTGGTGTCACACCCTCGGTCCCCTGGCACAATGGATAGGGCTGTGGAAATGAGGCTCTATGACTTCTGAGCTTAGGTCATAAAATACAGCTTGCTCTTTTCCCCAGAGGGAGTACTCGGTAAATGGTAGCTTTTATCGTCCTCATCAGGAGTCTACATTTTCACAGTGCTGGTCAGAACCCTCTCCACAAACGCTGTACCAGTTTCCTCAGCAGCCAGCAGCATCTGGTAGTTGTCATTTCACTACACACTTGTCAGCGCTTAGTACTAGCAACCTCCTTTATCTCTGTCAATCTGAGAAGTGAAAAATGGTGTCTCTCTGCCCTCTTCATTTGGGAATGTGAGCCTATATTTATGTGTATCGTGTGTTTATTGGTCACTTGTAATTCTTTTCCTTTTTTTAAACAATCTATTCATATTCTTTGCCCTTTACTTGAGTTGGTGGTTTGTTTTTTTGGTGAGAACTGTTTAGAAAGGAAGGGAATTCATCTTTTGTCATATATTTTGCAAACATGTTTTCCTTTTGTTGTCTTTTTATTTATGATGGGATTTTTTGCCATATGAAAATTTTACTTTTTTTTTTTATATTGGCTCATTAGGTTTTTTTTTTCCTTTAGGGCTTTAGGATTTCACGTCAAAACAAAGGTTTTTCTTTTTCCACTCTAAAATTATAAATGTAATTCACCCATATTTTCTTCTAGAGCATTTATAGCTTCATTAGAGTTAAATCTTTATTCTATCTATAATTTCTCTCCATATAAGAAGTGAGGTGAAGATCTAGCTTATTTTGTTTTTTAATGCCTATCCTAGTTGTCCCAATGCCATCTTTTTTTTTTTTTTTTTGGCTGTGTTGGGTCTTCGTTGCTACTCATGGGGGCTGCTCTTCATTATGGTGTGCGGGCTTCTCATTGCAGTGGCTTCTCTTGTTGTGGAGCACGGGCTCTAGGTGTGCAGGATTCAGCAGTTGTGGCACGCAGGCTCAGCAGTTGTGGCTTGCGGGCTCTAGGTCGCAGGCTCAGTAGTTGTGGCGCACGGGCTTAGTTGCTCTGCGGCACGTGGGATCTTCCCGGACCAAGGCTCAAACCCGTGTCCCCTGCATTGGCAGGCGGATTCTTA
This sequence comes from Grampus griseus, assembly GCF_964374135.1. Lineage (NCBI taxonomy): Eukaryota > Metazoa > Chordata > Mammalia > Artiodactyla > Delphinidae > Grampus > Grampus griseus. The sequence goes on from NC_139008.1 coordinate 62,882,866, forward strand.
ACCACTGCGCCACCAGGGAAGCCCCCAATACCATCTTTTAAATAACTCATCTTTATCCACTGATTGGAAGTGCCGTCTTTATAGTATACTAATTTCCCCTTATTTTTGGAATTGCCTATTCTACTGATCTGTCCATTCCTGTCCCAATAGCATGGCTCTGGAATATATTTTAATATCTGGTAGGGCCAGCACTCACCTCTACCTGCCATGAACTGTCCCTGCCCGCAGCATAATAAAGACAAACTCTTGCCACAGCAGGGAAGGCTCTAGGTGCAGCACAATTATGGCAAACGGTGAGGGGGGGGGCGCGTTTCTGACTGAGGGGCTGTTGGGGGGTGGTTCCTGGAAGAGGTGACATCTACTCTGAACCAAAGAAGGCAGGAGGAATGTGACAGGTGGCAAGTGGAGAGGGCATCTCGGTAGGAAGAAGAGCGGGGACAGAAGTTCCAGGGCTTCACACATGCCTGGATTCAAAATACCTGATCTGCAGGTTGGGTAGTAACTCAGCTTATCCATTTATTCTTCACCTTCACTGATTTTTGCCCAACTGGCTGCAACCTCATAGTTGGTTTGACACCTTTGTTGAAATCTAGGAGAAACTGTCCCATGCCATTTCCTCACTCCTTCTCTATTCAGATAAATTTCCCATGATGCGTATCACTAAGAGTCTGACTTGTAGAAATACACTTTCCTAACAACCATGACAAAAGGTAAAAATTACAACTTCATCAATTGCCTTTTCAGAAATGTGTTGCTTTAAAATGTCATCAATTAATCTCTCTTACTCCAAAACCTTCAATGGCTCCCAGTCACGGGCAGAATCAAGTTAGAGCTCTCTGGCCCGGTGTTTAAGGGCTTCCACAGCCCTGCTGGCCTTACAGCCTTCTGTTCCAAACTGTGAACTCTGCTTCAGACTCACAACTGCTGTCCCTCAACTGCCCATGTGTGACCCCCTTCAAGCCTTTGATCATGCATGCTTCCAGACACACGTGTTTTCCACAAATATGTATAGACCCCCTACCACATGCCAGGCACCATGATTAGTATGGGTGACACAACAATGAACAACACAGATACAGGTCTTCCCACCTGTAGCCTGCAGGCCAGCAGGAGAGAGAGAGATTAATCAAATGACCACAAAGGTTTTAGTCACAGGATATATATTCGGTTTGTACTTGACAGTTGTGGGACCTGCTAGGAAGGAAGTGCCTAGTTATGTGAGAAGGACATAGTGGATCCTGGAGGGCTCCACTGAGGAGGTGACATTTAAGTTGGGCATTGAAGAATGCATGGGCGTTCACTAGGTAGAAATATACTCTGGGCCATTAACAAAGACATCCTCCACCCCTGCCGGATCTAGGCCCCTCTGAACTCAGAGCATCAATCTCACAGACCACCCAGCTGGCTCTGGTGGCAGGTCTCCGTCAGTCTTATATCACTTAATGCACTTGTAGTACTTCCCATTTCCTCGGCTATACCTCATCTCCCCAACTGGACCATGAGCTCTCAGGGGCTGGGACAGGGTCTCAGGTGGGAGAGTCCCTGGTAGCATCCTGCACACAGTAGGGACCTACCACTGCATCACTCAGGACCCCATCCTGCCCACTGCCCAGCACAGCCCTGATGTCTGCAACAGAGCTCTGAATTAAGCACACCCCCCTTAATGCAGACCACACTTTGGAGCTCCCCAGAGAGGGCACCTACCTCCTCTCTCCCTTCTTTCCTGGCACCTTTGGAGAGGCTTGGCCAAAAAGCCAAGGCCAGCTGCAACCTGGCACTACTGCTCCTGGGGGTGCACACAACAAAAACGAGTACAGATGGTCCCCAAACACGCCAAGATGGTCATAGCTGCCCTATTCACAGCGGCCCCGGCCTGGACACTACCAAGTGTCCATCAGCGGAGAATGGATGGTGGTGGTACAGCTACACTGTGGAATACTGCTCAGCAATGGAAAGGAACAAGCTAGTGGTGCAGGCCCCAACTCAAGGACTCTCACGAACTCATGCTTGTGGGCAAAAGAGCACACACAGGCCACAGTAGAACAGGCAGAAGCAATCTGTGGTCAGGAGAGTGGTCACCCTTGCCAAAGGTTAGTGACCAGAGTGGGGGCTCAAAGGGTCTTTGTGGTGCTGACAAAGTTCTGTTTTTTGATGTGAGAATTGGTCACAAGAGGTGGATTCAGTTTGTAAAACTTTACTGAGCTGTCCACTTAATGATACGTGTTCTTTTCTGTATGCGTGTCATACTTCCATAAAAGTATGAAAAAGGGAAAAAAAGCTGAGGCCAGTTACCATAGCTGAGCAGCTTAGAGCTTGGTGTAATCCATTATGGCGACCCATACACTACCAGGCACCCGTGCTGGGTGGTAGGATATGTTACCTTATTTGACCAGCCAAATAACAAGGGTGATTTAACTACCACTTTGCACACGAAGATAGTGGCTGTGGGAGGGAGATTAAATGACCCATCGAGTCCCCCAACAGCTCAGAGACCAGGGGACATGCCCACAGTCACAGAGCCAAAAGCTAGTGGACGTGCTGGGGTTTGAAGCAGGGTGAGCTGGTCTCCAGGGTGCATGGTGGGCCCTGCCCAGGTGGGGCTGCTGAGACGTACCGCGGGGCACTGTGCTTCACCGACCTCCAGCAGAGCAGAGAGAGGAACCCTCTAGAGCGAGTCTGGGGCTGGGTGGGCAGAGGTTTCCCCCGGGGTTGAGGCTGCTCCGAGGTGGTCAGCCCCTGCCTGGAACCCCAGCTTCTCCGTGCAGCCCCTGAGGGCGGCTGGGCCTGGGAGTCTCCTGGGAGGCAACTCCGGCTGCTCCTCAGCAGGTGATTGGAGGAGAGGCAGGGCCCCTCTGCGAGCTGAGCGAGACGCTGGGAAACTGGGGCAGGTGGTCCCTCCGTGCCGGAGGCTGCAGGTGGGGGTTGTGTGGGGGGACGGGTAGCAGCCCAGGCTTTGGGGCCAGAGTTGCTGCACAGAGGCCTTGCTGGTGGCTGGCGTCCTGTGTTTGACGGTCAGCATCTAAGGTGGGGGTAGAGCAGGGGACATGTTTTGCTTGCATTCAGGCCCTTCCTCAGTGTGATCTCAGGCAGGAGACTTAACTTCTCCAAGCCTCAGTTTTTTCATCTCTGAAATGGGGGCACAATAATAGAAGCTTGTTTCTGAAGACTGCTGTGTGCTTAAATGCAGGGATGCCTGCAGGGCGCTGGACTGATGCCTGACACAGAACACGTGCCCAAACCCTAGTTATTGTTAATGATGATGATGTGAAAGATAAGTAATTAATGATACAGACATCAGTCAACAAACATTTCTTGAGCCCCTACTGTGTGCCAAGGCCTGACCCAGGTGAGGGACTGTGGTGGTGAGATAAGCAGACCCAGGCCTGTGCCCATGAAGCTGCTGGTGCAGGGGCCTTGGCCTGGCCCTAACCTCACCATCACTTTCTTTCTCCCTTCCCTTCTCCCCCCCACCTCCCCACCCATCCGTTGGGAAATAGCAGCGTTAACGTGGGAGGGAACAGGCTCTGCCTCTCACGCACTTTGGGTGAGTTACCTGAGCTCTCTGACACCGAGCCTCAGTTTCCCCATGTTGTCTGTAAGGGACCCAGCACACAGAAGGCCTCGAAAGATGGTTCCTGCTCCCCTCCCTGCCACGCCCTCCTCTCTTCCCTTCCTCCCTGCTTCCACTCTGTTTCCTTTCCTCACTATTCTTTTTTTTCTTTTGATGTGGACCATTTTTTAAAGACTTTATTGAACTTGGTACAATATCGCTTCTGTTTTACATGTTGGTTTTTTGGTTGTGAGGCATATGAGATCTTAGCTCCACGACCAGGGGTCGGACCTGCAGCCCCTGCATTGGAAGGCGAACTTTTAACCACTGGATGGCCAGGGAAGCCCCTCCCTTACTATTCTTCCCCCTGCCCAAGCCTGTGGCAACTTAACACCCAAAGGCATTGTCAAGCTCAAATGATGGTGCCCAGGCCATGGCAGACACTGTGGACTAACTTACCTGATAGCTAGACTCAACATTTCTCTCTCCCTTGTCTGAACTACAGAAGGTGGGAAGTGAAATTTTTTCTTTCCCAGCCCCCGCCCCACACCTGCACCCCCGCAGCTGGAAGTGGCCATGTGACCCTGACCAATGAGATGTTAACAAAAGTGTATTGGCAACTCTCTGGGAAAGCTTTTGCTTTGCCGGACTAAGCTTACGCCTCCCCTTCCCATCTTCCTCTCACCCTGAATGTGGACAAGATGGCTGGAGCAATAGCAGCCAACTTGCAAGTGTGAGGAAAAGGTCAATAACATCACAGAGACACCAACCCAACATGGCTGACATCAACACCAACAGCTGCGCCACCACTCTTCCTATTTCAGGTGTAGAAAACCTTCATGTTTTCTTATAGAGCCGGCTGGGTTTTTAGACCTGTAGTCAAAAGCATCCCTCTCTGATTCACAGGGCTCCTGTTTATGGATGGACTGGACAGTAAGGACCCCAGACCCATATGGCCTTTTCCCTAGAGTGTCAGCTCCTTAAAGAGACTGAGGAGGGGGGTTGTGTCAGGGCACCTGCTGTGGCTACTGCGGTGCAGGGTGGGGGAGGACTCTGCAGAGGGAAAGGTGCCAGGCTCTGCACAGGTGTGCCCGGGCACTTCCCGAGCCACAGCAGTGTTCCAGGTAAAGAGGATCTTCTGTTTCTATCCTATTTTTTCTTGAGGCACTTGGAGCTGTTCCAAACATCCAAGCCTCCCAGCAACCATGGGGCTGGCAAGGCATAGGCTCTGTCACTCACGTCTACTGAGGAGGAAGCTGCAGGAGAGAGGGGAGCGGCCAGCCTGGGGCCGGGCCGCCTGTGGTCATGCTGGGCTGAGCCCCTCTCCCGCCTGACTGCAGCACCCCAGCCCGAAGCTCAGGGCTATCCAGGCCCTGTTATTTACTGCTGAAGGCTGGAGGTGGGCTGGCTGGGGGCAGGAAGGGCAGGTGGGCAGAGCTCTGGGCCCCTTTCCCAGCGACATGCCTGCCTCCTGCTGACCCTTGACATACTAACTTCCTCCCCAGAAGAGTTTCCTTGAAGAAAGGGGTTCCTCTGTCCAAAAACAAATTTTGAAAACCACTGAAGTCTGGCCCAAACGTGCTGTTCCAGTAACAGGGAAGCTGCAGCTTGGAGAAGTGAAAGTTAGGCAGCTGGTGCGGGGCAGGGCCACACCTAGGGTCGGAGTCGATGGGCTCTCTTGGCCGCTCATCTCCACTTGCTGTCACCTCCAGTTAAGCCCCTGCCCTCCTCTGGAAGAGGAAGGTGCGCCTTGAGGTTCCACGTGCACACGACAGGTGGGCGAGAGAGCACCGTCCTCTGCAGGCTGCTCGGGCTTCTCCCAAGCACATCTGCCCCTCACTCCCCTGTCCTAGTCCCCTTGCTGTTCCCAGCTTAGGGCCTTTGCACTCACTGTCTGCTCCACCTGGAAAGCCTTTCCTCTATAGAGCGGGCCACCTCCTATCAATTGGGTCTCAGCCTGGATGCCATCTTTTCAGAGAGGCCTTCTCACCCAGAGGCGCAGTCTATCGATGGTCTCTATTTTAATTCTCCGCCCTAAGCATCTCACTTTTGCATATCTTTTTTTCTTTCTTGTCTTGTTTATCATCTCTATGGCCTGTGAACTCCCAGAGAGTGGGCTCCTTGTCTGTCTCAGAACAGCGTCTGGGACGTTGAAGGAACTTAAATGATTGTTGAATGAATGAAGGAGGAGATTTTTTAAAAACTATACACACAGAGGGTCGCAGGGAGGGCAAGGGTCTGGAGGGCTGTGAGCAGAAGCGTGGGCCTTTGCCTCCTCCGTCTGAGTGGAGGTTGGGGAGCTCCCAGCCCCCCGTGGGTCGATGCCTGGTCCCCGTATGAGTAAAACAAGGCAGGCAGCACAAACAGTGTGACACTGCTGTGCTACCCTCAAAAAAAAAAAAAAAGAAAAGAAAAAGAAAAAGGCCGGTTAATGAGGTAATCACAACCAGGAAAAATCCTGGCCATGCTTCTTCGAGTCTACCCAGAGCCATTATCTCTAATTGATCTCCAGACATCAGCTGCTGAAGCGTCTGAACCCCTCCTGCATTTTCCAGGTCTGGTTACAAAGCCCTGGCCCACCCAGCCACCAAGTGGGGTCAGGTCTCCTGGAGCAGCTCTTTGCTGGGGGCCGGGACCCGTCTGGGCCCCACCTGAGAAGAAGGAGCCATCAGGCTGCCAAGGTCGGGGGAGTCAAGAAGCTGTGGAAAAGCCACAACCCATAAATGCTCGCCCCCCCACCCACCCCGAGCCAAGCAGCCCGCATTGCGGTGCCTTGAGCAGAAGTCTCCACAAAGCCACCAGGGGCTTCGCCCTCAAAAACATGCGACAAAAAACAGGGAGGGCGGGAGCAAGCGCCCTGCCCAAGATATCCCCCTCGAACTGGGGGATATCCAAGAACTGGGGTCAGGAGTTCCATTGTTAAAAACAACAACAGGACGTGGCCATGAGACAACAAGGCCCCTCTGGGTCTCAGTCAGGCTGGACCCAGAGTCGGAGCGGGGTGGGGCACAAGGTCGGCCATTGGTTCAGTGACCATCTGGTTTGAGCTGCTCCCTCCTGGCCCAGCTGGGGAGAGACACCTCCTTTCCTGTTGGGTCCTTAGAGACAGAGCAGGGAGTCAGCTACCTGGGTGCCTTGAGGGGCGGTTCACAGTCAGAGGTCTGAGAAGACAGAGCTGCTCCCATGGACGGAGGCCCAGGTAGCGGCTCCTGACCTTGCCCCCGCCTTTTCCCTTGACACAGATAAAGCATCTTCAGGCCAGCCCCACATGCAGGATTCTGCTCCGGGCACCAGGCAGCTCTCCTGCCTGCACCAGTAAATTATGGGCACTGCATGCATTTCCCCCCCCAGATAATGAAGCTGAAAGGCTGCGTCAGCATCCTTGCAAGCATGGGGGTGGATTTGGTAGCCTGGAAGGGGGCTGAGACTTTTGGAGCGGACGGGGACAATGAGTTGTTTAGGTTTGGGGTATCTACTAACTGCATCAGGCAACTGGCTTTGGAGACAGGATGTTGGTCGTTTTCTGCTTCTTTCCCACACAGCTTCAGGGAAGCAGGAGGAAAGAAGAGAGACACGGACATCTCCGAACCCAGGCTGCCCTGGCGAAAACAGCCGTAATGCTCATTTTCTTCAAGTATTTGGAAACTGTAGCAAGTTTCTTCAAAGCACCGAGGACTGTCAGTGAAATACATTGATCACTAAAACAATGCCCTGTAAGAAAGATGTTTGACAACGGGTTTTTCACTTCCCTTTTTGTCTTCTCAAAAAAGAGGTTTCTGGCTACCCTGGTGGCGCAGTGGTTGAGAGTCCGCCTACCGATGCAGGGGACGCAGGTTCGTGTCCCAGGCCGGGAAGATCCCACATGCCGCGGAGCAGCTGGGCCCGTGAGCCATGGCCTCTGAGCCTGCGCGTCCGGAGCCTGTGCTCCGCAACGGGAGAGGCCACAACAGTGAGAGGCCCGCGTACCACAAAAAAAAAAAAAAGAGGTTTCCCAGAAAACTTTCCGTCTCAAGTTTTAGCGATGCCCCATTTTGCCTGTCACCATCTTTAGGAGGATGGGAACGCTGGGCTGTCAATATTTATAGCCCCCAGATTCCAGCACGGAAGTGTGATGCTCCTGGCTCATGGCCCACCCGGTCTGCTGGGCGAACAGAAAGGCCTGCACTCAAAGTGTTTCAGCTTCATGTTCACGTGGATGGATCAATGGTGCCTCAGTATCTTTCCCTCACCAGGAATGGAGTATGAAATTTTTTAAGGCATTAAACTTTTTTTTTTTTCAAATACTTCTTTTTTCAAGCCAAGGAAACTTTAAAAAATAAGGACAACAAGGAGGGGAACCATTCCTGCTACGTAGTAAGATACATTAATTACATGTATTAGATATTAAGACATATTAGTCTCAATACTTAAAACAGTGTGTAGCTGGTACATGAACAGACAAAGCAACCGTGGACTGAACAGAAGTACACTCTGTTTCAGATGGAAATTTAGTAAATTATAAAGGTGGCATCTCAGATCAGTGGGAAGAAAATAGATTCCTTAATAAATGATGTTGACACAAAAGGGTAAAGCAGGACCTGTATCTTAGAATATACTAGGATGAGCTCCAAATGGATCAAAGATCAAATATGAAAAATGAAAACACGTATATGTTTTTGCTCTGTCATCTGAGAGGGTCTAAAAGAAAGGACACCCCAGTAGCAATGAGTACACTTAGTGCCCAGATCTTGGTTTTTAATATGATTCTATAATATAAGGAAGATATGGCTGATTCTAGGATTGGGGTAGAATATATACAAGATGAGCCTGGAGCATCTTGTAGTAAAGAAACACTAAAACAAAATAAAATCCTTCAAAAAACAAACCAACAAAAAACTTCAATGGGGGTATGTCAAAAGAGCACAGGAGCCGGCTGAAAGAGCTCCCGGTGGCCAAAGCCGGAACAGTTGGAGCATCAAAATAGATACAGCAGTACTGAGTTATAACCCCAAGTATAGAATAAATAGCCATTTAAGTAAATGATTGAATAGATTTATAAATGAGGAAGGAGAGACAAACCTCCCATGCAAAAGAATTCCAAATAATGTATGTAGACACTCTACCCTCAAGGAGGGAAATTATAAACCCCACTGCTTAGGTGTGGGCTGCACATGGTGACTTCCTTCCAAAGTGTACAGTGATGACACCTGACAAACATTATGTCAGCCGGTGTGGCCAAGGCAACATCAACGGTCATGAGTCATGGTGACAGTAGGTACACTTGATACGATGTGGTAAAAATGGCACTCTGAGGGCTTCCCTGGTGGCGCAGTGGTTGAGAGTCCGCCTGCCGATGCAGGGGACACGGGTGCGTGCCCCGGTCCGGGAAGATCCCATATGCTGCGGAGCGGCTGGGCCCGTGAGCCATGGCTGCTGAGCCTGCGCGTCCGGAGCCTGTGCTCCGCAACAGGAGAGGCCACAACAGTGAGAGGCCCGTGTATCGGGGAAAAAAAAAAAAAAAAAAAAATGGCACTCTGAGCTGGGCATTGGCAGAGGCAAACTATTGTATACAGGATGGATAAACAACAAGGTCCTACTGTATAGCACAGGGAACTATATTCAATATCCTGTGACAAACCATAATGGAAAAGAATATGAAAAGAATATATATATGTGTGTGTGTGTGTGTATATGTATAACTGAGTCTGCTGAAATTAAACACAACATTGTAAACCAACTATACTTCAATAAATTTTTTTTTAAATGGCACTGTGTCTGTGGTCTTCCTCCTAATAACCCATAAGCCCAGTTTTATATTGAGAAAAACATCAGAGAAATTCCAAAATTCTACAAAATACTTGACCAGTATGCTTTAAAACTATCAAGGTCATTGAAACCAAGAAAAGGCTGAGAAACTATCACAGCCAAGAGGAGCCTAAGGAGATGTGACAAGTAAATGTTAATAGTGTATCCCAGATAGGGTTGTGGAACAGAAAAAGGACATTAGGTAAAAACTAAGGAAATCTAAATAATATATAAACTTTAGTTAATAATGTATCAGTATTGGTTCACTAATTGTAACAAATGTATCATACTAATGTAAGATATTAATAATAGGGGATGGGCTTCCCTGGTGGCGCAGTGGTTGAGAGTCCTCCTGCTAATGCAGGGGACACGGGTGGGTGCCCTGGTCCAGGAAGATCCCACATGCCGCGGAGCGGCTGGGCCCGTGAGCCATGGCCGCTGAGCCTGCGCGTCCGGATCCTGTGCTCCGCAACGGGAGAGGCCACAACAGTGAGAGGCCCGCGTACCACAAAAAAAAAAAAAATAGGGAAAACTGTGGGGGGGTGGATAATGTGGGAATTCTGCACTAGCTTCTCAATTTTTCTCTAAATCTAAAACTGTTCTAAAAACATGAAAATACTAAAAGAGAACACGGAGGCAGGGTGGAGTTAGGTTTTTCTTAAGACTCAAATGCAGAAGCTATTAAAGAAAAAAACTGATAAATCTGAGTACATAAAAATAAAAATGACACACACACACACACACACACACACATACCATAAGCAAGCTCAAAAGATGGAGGGCTAAGGCTGGAAAAAAAGAGGCAATGGCTAACTCTGGGGAATCAAAAGAAAGAAAATGTAATCACAGTGTGCTGATTGGCTCAGCTATGAATAACCTATACAGCCATTATAATAGAAATATAATAATTTACCTAAATAGGGAGGTACAAATAATACTGAGGGATGGAAGAAGGAGAAATAATACATGTGTTTATGAGAGGGTGTAATAGTGTACATACTTATCTCCTCCAGCAGGAAATTAAACAACAATAACCAAAACAGCCCAAACTGAAAAATCAAGAACTAGCAGCATGAGCACATGTTATGTAGAAATAGGAGATAAATACCAGAAGAGACAGCTAAAAGATAAGAAAGAATGGAGGCTGTCTCTGAAGGGTAGAAATTGAGGTGGGGAGGCTGGGACAGGATCTGCTGTTTTTCTATATGACTTCTAAGACATGTATTTTTTATTGATAAAAATAAAAATGAATACAAATAAACAAAAAAGATGAACACTTGAGAAGCTGTTTCTGAGGGTTAGCTGCCCTGGGGTGATGCGGGGGGGCCTGAGGGGCACAGGGCAGGACCTGAGATCAGCTACCCCACCTGCACATCTTCTCACAGAAGAAATGTGCCAAGAATCATTCTTTGCCTGGAGAAATCCAAACAGCAGCCTCGGTCAAGGTCAGTATTTCAGTGGCTTTTTGTTTTTCTATTCACAGTACAAACCTTCTACAGTGCCAGGGATTTACTGAGATGGGAAAAGGTTTGTGCTACAGCTTCTCAGATCTTGACAATGGGGCCAGTGGCATTTCAGGCCTTTCTTGGGCTCTCATGGAGGCAAGCTGGGCCCCCTTCACTCAGCTACATAAGGCGGGCTGATCCCAGAGGCCTGTGGGGGGTGTCTGAGTGGAGGGAGGCAAGAAATGGAATGTGAGAAGGAAGCCAGCAGAGGACCAGGAAGGCCTGGACTTGGAAAGAAGGGAAGGCGGCTGGGAACTGAGAAAGTGGCCCCAGCAGACCTCAATGGGTGAGCCCAGTGGGGAGAGGAGGAGAGGGACTAAAATTCAGGCAGCTAAGGCTGCAGACCGCACATTCTCACAAGTTCCATGGAGTCCGCCCCTCATATTGCTCCATGCACATTTCCAGAGAGCAAACGCTGATGCTCAAAGTACAAATACTGGTTTAGAGAAGTAGCTACAGAAAGATAGTAGCAAAAATTGCAAAGGTGAAGAGACTGATGATGGGTAGATGCTGAGGGATGTGAAAGAAAGGTGCTGCCTCCACCCTTTGCCCCTTCTACTCCCCTGATACGTACAGGGACCAGTAAAGGCCCAGAGTATATTTACATTTTGCTTACATGCTGGGATTATAAAAGATCCTCACAAGAAAAAGGGATAAAACATGAGCGTTTGGGAAAGAAAGAAAGATGGAAAGAAAGGAAGGAAGGAAGGAAAGAAGGAAGGAAGGAAGGAAGGAAGGAGGGAAGAAAGAAAGATGCTGCCTCCCACAGTGAAGTCCAAGTTACTCTTTATGTTCATAAGACCTACTGCCCTCCTTGACGCCCCCTCAGGGCAGACTGCTGAGGTCAAGAGCCCTCAACCTCCCCAAGGGTAGACCTCCAAAGTCAAGAGGTTCTGAAATCTTACTGGGAAACTGTGCTTTTGATCAACAAAATATCTCACTTTGCCCTATTTAATGCTTTTTTTGCCTTGAACATGTTTGCCTTGAACTTGTTTGACACTAATAGCGCTGCCCTCTCTTTCTTATGTTTTAATCTTCCTTTTTGTGTCATCCGAAAAGTCTTTTATAAATACCAAATGGATTTTATCATTAAAAAACCTCATCTGAGCCTTTTTCACTCTTTGTAGTGGAATTTAACCCATTTATGTTTATTGTGATTTACTAGTGTTTCATCTTGTTCCTGTTAGTTTACCTATCTTTTCCATTTATTATATCTCTTTTTGGTTACTTCTTCTTTTATTCCCTCTTTTAATTACTCTTGCTGGACTGATCAAGTTTTCTTTGGTTTTTTTATTGTTCTCTAGTCATTTAGAAGTTCTACATTCTGTTTCTATTCCATGAAGATTACTGTTTAATTTTCAAGAACACATTGGCCTTTTCACGGTGATGGCACCAAAGGCAAAGAAGGAAGTCCCTGCCCCTCCCAAAGCCGAAGCCAAGGGAAAGGCTTTGAAGGCCAAGAAAGCAGTGTTGAAAGTCACGCATAGCCACAGAAAAAAGAAAATCTAGACGTCACCCACCTTCTGATGGCCCAAAATACTGCAGCTCAGGAGGCAGCCCAAATAGCCTCAGAAGAGCACCCCTAGGAGAAACAAGCTTGACCACTATGCCATCATCAAGTTTCCCCTCACCACCAAGATAGCCATGAAGAAGATAGAGGATAACAACACACTTGTGTTCATTGTGGATGTCAAGGCCAATAAGTACCACATTAAACAGGCTGTGAAGAAGCTCTATGACACTGGTGTGACCAAGGTCAACACCCTGATTAGGCCTGATGGAGAGAAGAAGCCCTGTGTTCAGCTGGCCCCGACTATGATGCTTTGGATGTTGCCAACAAAATTGGGATCCTCTAAACTGAGTCCAGCTGGCTAATTCTAAATATAAAAGTTTTCACTATTAAAACACACACACACACACACATCAGAACTGCTGCTTCCTTCAGAGACCATTAAATCCTTGGACATGGCAAAGTTTCCATTCTGCTATTTCTCCCCTGAGCTCACACCTTGCCTGGGCTTCAGGGCAGCCTGAGGAAGGGGAAGGAGGAGATTACCATTGCTATCAAGCTCTTAAATCTGGGTGTCAGAGTCAGTACTCACAGGTTCTCCACAGGTAAAAGTCCTGTGAGTCAGGCACTGTTTAAGTAAGTGACAGGCTCTCACTGTAACCCATCAACTGTGCTTCCTCTTTAGGTCTGCCCATTTTGGGGGGCCCTTTTGAGCAGGAAGGAGGTTGAGAATGTCCATGAGAAAAGCAAGCCACAAAGAGGGGTAAGGACTCAGAGAGAGAAGGAGCAGATCCCTGTTTTAATCCCTCCCTATCCCATAACCTGGTCTAAAATATTAAAAAGTGAATGTGGCTAGCCAAAAAGTGGAAACAACCCAAATGTCCATCAACGGACGAATGGATAAAAACAATGCCGTCTATCCATACAATGGAATATTATTCAGCCATAAAGAGGAATGCAGTTTTGACACATGCTACAACGTGGATGAACCCTGGAAACATGCTGAGTGAAATAAGCCAGACACAGAGGGACAAATATGTGATTCCACTTATATGAGGTAGCTAGATGGTCCAATTTATAGAGACAGAAAGTAAAACAGTGGTCACCAGGGGCTGGAGGTGGGGGGAATGGGGAATTATTGCTTAATGGTTACAAAGTTTCGGTTTGGGGTGATGAAAAACTTTTGGAAATAGTGGTAATGATTGCACAACACTGTGAATGTACTTAATGCCACTGAACTGTACACTTAAAAATGGAAAATTTTACATATATTTTACCACAATTAAGAAAAAAGTGGGGCTTCCCTGGTGGCGCAGTGGTTGAGAGTCCGCCTGCCGATGCAGGGGACACGGGTTCGTGCCCCGGTTCGGGAGGATCCCACATGCCACGGAGCGGCTGGGCCCGTGAGCCATGGCCGCTGAGCCTGCGCGTCCGGAGCCTGTGCTCCGCAGCGGGAGAGGCCGCAACAGTGAGAGGCCCGCGTACCGCAAAAAAAAAAAAAAAAAGAAAAAAGTGAATGTGGAGAGCTTTTCAGAGTGGACTTGTTTCCTTCTCCTCTAAGGAAGATGCAAGCCTGAGAAAGTTTCACACTTGGAATGTGCTCATTTCCTGCCCCAAATCCTTGCCTGGCTCCCGAGTGCTGACTGAGGAAAGGGCTCTCTCGTGGCCTTGCTTGCAAGAGGTGCATGCTCTGAGTCCCCTCCACCGCCTCTTCTTCCTTCTCCTCCTTTTCCCAAACTGGCTCTGTTCTTCGCCAGCCCAGGTTCTCCTAGAGCTGTTACCCCTCAGCTTCCCTCACCTGGGCCCTCTTTGCTGGTCCAAATCTCATTTTCAAATAAGCGAGTGTCCCCTGAACCGCCTGGCAGGCTCCTGGTCCCCTCTTGTTTCTGTTTTCTTGTCTTGGATCACAGTTCCCTGGCTGCTGTCTTGTCCCCTCTACTAAGAAGAGCTCCTTGAGACCAGCTACGCTGTCTTACTCATCTTTGTGGCGCTGCTCTCTCGGACAAGGTCATTCACTGTGTCTATTAAACCGAGGCTGCATAATAACATTACCACCAACAATAGCAGAGGTCACTGAGATTTCCTCTGTGCTTCTGAGGTGTCCGGCACGGTGCTAAGCACTATGGCTGCTTTGTGTCATTCAACTCTTGGAATAACTCAGTGAGGCGGCAGTATTGTTATTATTCTCAAGTAACGTGAGGAAAGAGGAGCACGGAGGGGTGAAACGGTTTGCGCGGAGTCACACAGCCGGTAGGCGCCGGAACTGGTACCGTCAGCCGGACTCCAGGGTCTCTGGTGGGCGGGCTGGAGTCCTGGCTGAGAACAGTGCTGCTTCCCGCTGGCCTGGAGACCCCCCCACCCCCACCCTGCAGGCCCCACTTGTGTGTGGGGGAGGGGGGAAGCCTGCCCTCCTCCCCCAGCCTCCAGGATCCAGGGAAAACTCAGGGCCGGGCGAGAGCTGCCGAGGAGAGGGAGGCAGACGTTAAGGAATCGAGAGGCTCCGTCACGTGGGTTTAAACAATGGGGCAGCGCACCACTTCACACGCTGCCGGGAGAACCATTAAAACCATTAGCGGGACATTAGTGCTGCTCCAAGAACTGGAGACACTGGAGGTGGGAGGCGAAGGAAGGTGCCGACAGCCCTCCCGCTCCGGAAAGAGCAAGGGGCTGGTGGAGGGGCGGTGGGCACCGGAAAAGCCTGAGCCAGGGGCTGCCCTGGGAAAGTTGCTGAGCCGCCCTGGGTCTCAGCCTCCGCTACTATAAAATGCAAGTAGGTGTCAGGGAAGGAACACAGATGATTTGTCTTCCTCCTTCGGATCTGGATCTGATTTCTACAACAACAGGGTCTTGGTTCAAACACTGCGATCTCAGGAAAGATCAGGATCACATCGCCCGTAACGCGGCTGTCAACTTATCCACGCACCCCTGCAGGTAATTGAGCGTTCACGAGGTAGGAGGCGACCTCTCCCCCACCCCAGCCCCCTACCAAATCCCTCCTCCCGTATTTCCTTAAGCATTATATGCTTAAGGCGGCTCCCAGTTCCCAAGCCAAAGAAAGCTCTCTGCCCTGCCAGCGTCTCTGCCAAGGACATTTTCTCTCCACCAGCCGTGCCGGCGATCTGGCATTCAGTACCCAGGTGGCACACCGCCTCCGATTCTGAAGAGCACACCCTCATCCAGGAAGTACAGGGAGAAGCAGGGCTCGCGGCCGTGGCAAGCGCACAGGTTTGGACGCAAGAGGTCTGAGTTTCAGCTCACGTTAGTGGCTGTGTGACCTTGAGCAAGTACGGAACCTTTCTGAGCCTCAGCTACGAACCTGTAAGGCAAGGATGACAACGTGACCCTGCTGAGCTGTGAGGGCGAGGGGCGAGGTGTGTAAAGTGCTGAAACAGCATCCGCCCTGCTCACTGGCCGTCCCTCCTCTGTTCCTCCTCTAAGCTCTTCCTACAGACCCCACAGCGTTGATTTCGGTTTTCCTTTCTCTCACTGAACTCTGAGAGCCAGCAGGGCAGAGACTCTGTTCACTAGTCTCCTCAGCGCCTGGAACCATGCCAGTTCAAGTGCAGGATGGATGGATGGATGGATGGATGGACGGGTGGATGGGTGGATGGGTGGATGGACGGGTGGATGGGTGGATGGGTAGGTACGGGTGAGAAAGGAGTGAATGACAGGAAATTATACAATCAGCTTATCTGGTAGGTGGGAACAACAGGGCCCAGAGGGTAAGGAGACTGAATAGGATGGAAAATCAGCATCAGAAAAGCAAAGCGGGTTGTAAAATGGTGCAGACAGGGTAATTCCCTTTTCTATTCAATAGTCTGGAGGGCTGGACACCGAAATATCCACAGTGATCTGTGTGGTGAGATGATGGTGACGTTTGTCACCATGCTTTTGCGTTTTGGCAACTGAGGCCATGTGTATTTGTGTAACTAAAAGTATGAAAGAAAATAAAATGAGACAGAAAACAAATCAGCGGCTGCGTGAAGACGAGACCCTCACATTCCTCTTGGTGCGTCTCGCACACGGCCCTGAGAGGGGATTTGAAACATCAGCGGCTGGGGGTGCACTCGCTGGCCGCCTCTGGCCCTATGAGCTCGGCCTGCACCCCTCCCTAGGACCCCATCTTATCAGAGAATGCTTTGGAACATTCTCTGAGACAGTCCACATCTCATGAAATCTTCACACCCTCCCTCCTACGAGAAAATGTATTAATCGTCAGTATAACTAAATGCGATTTCAGTTTTATATCTTTATGACTGTTTTCCCAAGTAAGGCGGAAAAAAAAATTTTTATCAGGCTACACTCGCCTATTTTCAGCTCAATGTGGCCACCGCAATGACAGCTCCTGCGGGGTCTTGTGTCTTAGGGTGGAGCTCCTGGAGGGTGGAGTCTGACCCCTAAATGTCTTGCATGTTGAGGACACCATAAATATTTGCTACACTGGATCAGATGTCAAGAATCTTTTTTGTTCGTGTGAACATTATTATTAGATTTTCATATTAACTAATGTCCTCTGTGGAGAAAGACCCATTTCTCAGCACATTAACCCAACACAACTGGACAAAAGGTAACATGGTTCTGTCCAGTTCACAGGCACACTCCACCGCCTGTTCGTCGTCTGCTCGAAGCCAAGTGAGGGGAACATGTTCTACCTGCCTCACTAGTATAGTGTCTCCTGGACATCTAATGCTGGAAAAAAATGAATTCTTAGATTTTTCTCACCCAGAGTTTTTAGATGTAGAGCTTTGCTCAGCATTGATAAAATATCATTTATCCCGTTACTTTAGATTCGGGTTTGTTTTCCGCGTAGCCTGCATGAGTGATTTGTAGACACTACAGGTGTCTTCTGTTGGCAAGCCTTTCGGGGTCGCAGGGATGCTGCAGGGAATGAAACTACTTTCAGAGCCTTGTCTTGGGACGTGGGGTTTGACGGCAGCAGAGGTAGCCCTGTGGCTGCGTTGGGACAGGGAGCCATTCACCCAGTCCTGCTCTGACTGCACTACAGGAAAGAAGCTACCAATTCAAGTATATGTACTTTCAGTTCCAACCCAAGCTGAAGAATCAAAGACATCTGGGCCCTTGGCCCTTCCTTGCTGCTGCAGATAAATAAACTAGTGAGCAATGCGACTTCTTGTTTGCCACGCGCCTGGCTATGGAACCGGGCTAACGGTGCTGGCTGAGAGGCTGAGGCCTTGAGCGCTCACTGCAGTGTGTGGAGTGTGGGAGACTGACAGCTGAAGGGCCCCAGGCACGAGGTGGGGTGCCGCTTCTCCTGCCAGGTGTGTGCAAGGAGGGTCTGAGCCTTTATCCCCGACCACGGGAATGTTCAGATGATCCCCATCTGGGAAACCAGAAATGGAGGCAAGGAAGACACAGCCAACTCCACTGTCCACGGAGGCCACCCCAATCTCAGCCTCAGTCCCAGCCACAGCATCCTGGGGACAAACACATCCCACAGTTCTCCCTCCCTTTGGGAGTAGCCTGAACCTCACCAGGGCAACTTATCCATCTTGTTACATGAACTTCCGTTCACTCACAGATGCGCAGCAAGTGCTTATATGCCCAACACTGTGCTTCTCCCACTTTCCTTTAGCTACAGAACTCCTCACACTCCCCGCACCAGCCACACCAGCCTCACAAATTCTCACTGGTGCTGTCCTCCCTCGAGCCACAGGGCCTTTGCACAAGCTGTTTCCTCAGCCTGGAGCTCTCCTCCCTTCAGATCTTGATCTCAGCTCAAGCACCCCCTTCTGAGGCAAACCTTCCTGACCCCTGCCTCAGTCCCCGCACCGTGTCCATCTAAGTACTCATGGCACCATGAGTCTCCTGCCTGGCACTCGTCACAGCTGCACCGTGGTGCCTTATTACCATTTGTGCGTAATTTTTCATTAGTGTCTGTCTCCCCCTAGATCATAAGGAGAGCTAGGAATGGTACTGTCTTTGCTCATCCCCAGAGCCTGGCTCACGGAGTGGGGCTTCATAAATATTTGTTGAATGACTGAATCCTTGCTAATGTACCTAACCTACAGTCTTAATGCCCCACAGACAGTAGGAATTTGTATACCAAATGAAACGTAACAGAATCCATTAATGAGGGATCACAGAGTGGGCTACGCTGACCACTGCTGGTTCTGGTGGTGAGCTGGATGGAGCGCCATTTTGTAGAAAAGAAAGAGCCGTGGGGCTGTACTCCGGCTGTTTGGCTGTTCGAGTGCCCCTGCTCTTCACCCTGAGTGGTGGTGTTTAGATTTTATAACAATTAACAAAACAACACCCTTATAACTGGCATTCCTGCACAAAAACAACGTTACCACTGTGAGTTGAAAATCCAACACCATTTTCCCCACTGACATTGTTTGTGAGTACATGAAGTTTCTTAGGGATGCAACCATCATAGAACAGCCCATCTCAGATGAAAAGACGCAAGAGACACAGACGGCTCTACTACCCAGAGCCAAGCTTACTTCATTTGACCTTTGGAGGCTGTAAGGACGGGAGGGCACACCATGCCTCCTCCTCGGGGGAATGCAGAACTCAAGCCAACCAGCTCAGATCCTCAAACTGGGTGCCACAGCCCCAGATGCCACCTGAGCGCGTCCTGTAACATCACCTCGGAGCTGACTGCAGAGCCATCACCCCCTGGGTGGACACAGGCTCAGGTTGTCAAGGAGACCAGCCATACCCAGGACGGAATGCACCCAGGGCTGAAGTCAGACTTTCAACGGAGGAGAAAGAACCCATTCCCCTTGGCAGGCCTCAAAGATACAGTAGGTTCATGTGTCACAACAGATGAAAAAACTTGAAGCGAGAGGTTAAGACATCATTACTCTAGTTTTCTGGGCAGCGGCGGAGGGAGGGGGTGGCAATCACCTAGTCCTTCTCTGAAAGACAGTCAGGCTACTTGCCTTGCAAAGGGCTAGAAGGTGGGCTGTGTAGAGAGGCAGACAGGAGGGGTTTTCTTTTCATAACCTGTTTCCATGGTGCCTGACAGCCCTGGGCAATCCACAGCTGGGGAGTCTTAGACAGCCGGGGAGGGGGAGCCCAGGGCCTTATGTCACCCAGGCCACCCTCCAAGGCCCATCTTCTTGGCCTGTCTGGGCCCCAAGGGTGACAGAAGCCACAGGCAGGCAGCAAGGGCCCCCCTCTCTCGGGGGAAAGGAGCCGAGTGATGTAGCAGACAAAGGGCAGAGCAGAGAGAGAACCACCCAAGGGCCAAGGTGGGCAGCTCTTACCCACCCCCTTCCTCGCCCCTGCCCTGAAGGAAAGTTTCACTGAAGACCCGGCAGACCCTCTAACTAGGAACACATTCCCTCCCTCCCCTCTCAGCCTGGACTGCATGGCCCAGATAACCAGATAAGGGCCTCTTTGATTTCCAGTGTGTTTACACAGGTCTCGGAAAGGATCGACCACATCCAGGCAAGTCAGGGCGCCTCCGGGGGGGGTGAAGGGGGCGGACGCCTTACCTGCTCCTGGGAATTCATCACACGCAACTTCATCTGCTTCAGGTATGTAGAGGTGAGGGGCATGTTGTAATCGATAATCCCGGAGACCAGAGGAGAGGGAGGCTCGTTTTCTGGCGGAAAGAAGAAAAGGAAGCCCCTTTCAGCCTGTGCTGTGGGCCACCAGCAGCCTGGCACCCACGTGGGGGACCCAACACAGGGACTGAGGAGGAGGGAGGGGAGGCCGGAGATCGCTGACTGGGGGCTCGCCCGCCGTGCCTGGCCCGTGGATGTGGACTGCACGACACTTAAGTGCCAGTGTTTAGTGAGAGAGTTCACCTTTGAAAACCAGGGATTTCTGACTCCTTTGAGAAATGGAAGGTCTGGCCGCACAGGGCCCGCACTCCCACGTGGCAGACACCCACTGCAGCTGAGCAGCAGCCGCTCCTTTTAGACAGAGTGTGAGGGCTCCATTTTGCCACAGTCCCCACCCCTCCCTATTGCACTGCACACTTTCACTCAACGATGATGCCTGCCAGGCCCCTGAAGTCATTTAAGTTTCCAGTGCTGGCCTAAGCCAGCTCACGTGCCACACTGTCCCACCCCGTCCCCCAACCCCCACCATATCCCCCCCAAAGCACCGTCAGGGACCACATCACTTGTAGGTCTGGGCCAGGCCTCCAGTATGCCCAAATTCTAGTTCCTCTTTCATCACACAGAGAGGAGCATTGTTCCTCCCATTTATTGCTTTCTTGTCCTGAACATCAAAGTAACGCATATCCCTTTTGTAGAGCATTTGCAAAGTGTGGAAAGATGTAAAGAAAAATTTTAAAAACCATAATTGCACCAAGAAGCTTGGCATATGCTTGTTTATTTTTTCCCTGTGATTTCTCTTTTTTATATACTTGATATCACAATGCATACAGAGAATTACAGTCTGCTTAAAAAAATTTTTTTTTGCTTAACATTTTCTCATAGGCACTTCCCCCACCATCAAAAATCTCGTTTTGCTTTGCAAGTATAATTTTTATAGCCCTGTACTATTTTATCCTATTTTCCTTAAGTCATTCCCTTATGATTGATTACTTAGGTTGTTTGCTATTGGGGGTTACTATAAACACTGCAGGGGACATCCTTGTGCAGGAATACTGGTCTGTATTTATGATCGTTTCCTTTTTAGACCAGACTCCAAGACGTGGAATTTGTGGGTCAAAGGGTAGGAATACTCGGAAACTCTTGAAATGTCTGGCCATGCTGCCTTCTGCAAAGGCTCCTGCAGTGGACACTGCCCAGCCGTTGTGTTCTGCATCTTGGGTGCCACGGTGGGTACCATTTAGGAGAGACTGCAGTGGCACAGGAATAAGTCAAGAAGACGAAAAGCATGATTCGAAGGGAGCCCATCACGTCTCTCTCCAGTCCAGCTTCCCCTTCAGATGTCTCCTGCTGTGACCAAGCTCGAAACCCTGGAGTCACCCGCTGGGACCCGTCACACGAAGCGGGGCCTCATTTCGTCACTTAGTCGCTTGACCTGGCTTCACCCTCCGTCCAGGGAATAGTCTTGGTTACCTGTTCTCTGGTTGCCCCTTCCCCCCGTCTCCAAGGGTGCCAGGCCTTTGACCCATGTCCCCCCTGGTTCATGGGCTGGGGTTTGAGTGGTGCGAGAAGTGGGAACGACTTCCAGACAGGCCAAAGCCTGCACGTCACCACAAGCACCGCGCCCAGGAGATGCGCTGGACGGGAGCGGGTGACAGGACTGAGGTGGAGAGAGGCAGGGATTTGCAGAATCTGCCGCTCCAGAGCCAGAGCCCAGGCCAGACAGGCCCCTGCAACCTTGAAAACGCTCTGCTGAGGGAGAGAAGCCAGACGCCACAGGACAAATACTTTGTGATTCCACGTGGATGGAACATCTAGAACAGGCACATTCACAGAGACAGAAAGTAGAAGAGGGCTTCCCTGGTGGCGCAGTGGTTGAGAATCCGCCTGCCAATGCAGGGGACACGGGTTCGATCCCTGGTCCAGGAAGATCCCACATGCCGCAGAGCAACGAAGCCTGCGCCACAACTACTGAGCCTGCGCTCTAGGGCCCGCGAGCCACAACTACTGAGCCCGCGTGCCTAGAGCCAGTGCTCCACAACAAGGGAAGCCACCGCAATGAGAAGCCCGTGCACCGCAACAAAGTGTAGTCCCCGCTTGCCACAACTAGAGAAAGCCAGTTCGCAGCAATGAAGACACAACGCAGCCAAAAATAAATAAATAAATAAATTTAAAAAAAAGAAAGAAAGTAGAAGAGAGGTTTCCGGGGACGGGTGTCTGAGAATGGGAAGTTACTGCTTCACGGGTCCACAGTTTCTGTTTGGCGTGATGCAAATGTTTTGGAAACAGACAGTGGTGATGACTGCCCAGTGGTGTGGCTGTACTAACACTGAGTTGTACACTTAAAAATTATTAAAATGGCGCGTCTTGTGTTGTAAATAGTTTGTCACAAAAAAGAAAAAAGGCAAAAAAAAACCCCAATAAAGATGTATTTAAAAAAACCAATAAAGATGTACTAAAAAAAAAAAAAAAACACCAATAAGGATGGATGTACATTAAAAAAAAAAAAAGGTAAGAAAAAAGGCCCCTGCAAACTAGGGGGAGAAACTACCCAAAGGGCAGCGGGCAGTTCCTACTTGGCGCAGACAGGAACAGCCCTGCAGAAAACAGGGTCCATGCGTCTTGGGATGGTGTCCTTCTGGTGACTGTACAGCTTGAATAACACTTCTTATCAAGTTTCATAAAAATGCAGAGCTTTGTTTTGCTTTTTTTTTTTTTTTTTGCCTTTGGGCCGTGCCATGCGACTTGTGGGATTTTAGCTCCCTGACCAGGGATCAAACCCAGTCCCCCTCAGTGAAAGCGGTGAGTCCTAACCACTGGACCACCAGGGAATTCCTTGTTTTGCTTTTTAAAGCTAATGTGTCTTACGCAGAATTTCTGTTTGTCCAGGAGGAGGTAAATGTCACTAATAGAATGTCTCAGAAACTGGCTTGGAATGGGCCAAACCTTTCTTTTTCTTAAGGGATTTCCTCTTGGTCTGTGGCAGAGGAGTTCTCTAACACCAGTGCACACTGGCCCCTCTGACACAGATGCCCAGTGCTGTGGGGAAACTAAAATGCACTTTTGTGACCTTGGGTCCTCTTCTTCTTGCTGCCCCACCATCAACCCAGACGTGACCTCTTTCAACCCAGGGGCGTGCTGGGACCTGGCCTCCGCAGCTCCATGAGGTTGGATACAATACGTGAGGCAGACACTGCAGCCACATTGAGATGATGTCACTCAAGAGAGCCGTGGTTCCTGGTTTGGAATGTGGGTCTTCAGATGGAGGACTCTGCCGTTTCCATTTCATTTCCTCAAAGACGTGGTTGTCTGCTGAAAAGCTGCTGGACAACATGGTAGATGAGAAGGGACCCCCACCCTAAGGGTCGCCGGTCAGAGACTCAAATGAAGACTTCGTCGGCTGCCATGGCGACGCTCTGTGTTTGGTTGTCCATGGAGGCCGGACACTGTGTTCCTTTATGGATGGCCACCCGTGTCCTGCCTGAAAGCCATGACTACTTACGAAAAGGTAACGTTAAAAAAGCCAGGTATAGCTAGGTTTAGGAGAAAACCCACAATGGCTGGGAAGGCACTCTTGGGGGGTGGGAGAAGGGGTCTTCCTTGGCCTGTTCCCTCCACAGCAGGTCCACCGATCAGAAACTGCTTCCAGGGCCCGGAGGTGAGCCAGGAGAGCTCGGGAAGAGGAGGCCGGATGCCCTCGTCTGGGGAAGCAGGGACATCCCGGGCACACACACGAATCCATCCGAGATCGGTGTGCAGTGAAATGCTTGCATCTGCAGTTCCGGAAGTGAGGGTTCTGTCGGGGAGGCGGGACCTTGGTGGGTGGGACACGTTCCAGGTGAGGGAACATGCCAGGGAGCTGGCTGTGGGAGGCCAGAGCTCGGCCACACCACAGCAAGAAGACAGGCAGGCAGGGTTTTCGGCAGTGGGAAGCCAAATGGTTCCAGGGGTGGTAAGTGCCACACACGAAGATGAACAGCTTACTAGGAAAGAGCTAAGGAGCAGGGCCAGTGGGGGCGCCGTGGAGTCCGGTGCTCGCGGCGGGATGGGGGATGAGCTAAGGTGGACACACGAACAAGGAAGAAGTGGCTTCCCTGGGCTCTGATGGGCAGGCCAGGTCCCCGCTGTGGTCAACAAATACAGTGGCCACGCCTGAGCCACTACAAGTAACCTGAGACCACGGGTGAGTTAGGAGCTAGGAAGGGTCACGGAGCTGAAATAACCCAGTAGGTTGTTGGTGAGAGAAGCAGAGAAACCACACAAAGAAATGTTTCGACACCTTTTTGCCAAGAAAAACTGAAACCAGCCCAAGCACTAGTCCTAGTTTTACAGGCCTTGAAAATAACCAGCGATGTAGAGGTTCTCCCAGGGCCAAGCCGAGAGCTGATCACAGCTGGGCTCCAGTGACATTTGCCAATCAACGCAAATTCCAGCGGAGGTGGCGGCCCGGATCCTCCAGGTGGAACACAAGGTGGCAATTCTCATGAGTTTCCCCCTACAGGATGGAAGAACTCCTCCGTCCAGAGACAGCTGTAGCTGCTGGATGCCAGGGTGAGACCTCTCGGGGTCAGAGCTGGGGGTTGAAGGACGTGTGCACGATGAAGGCCTGGCACAGAGGAGCCTCGAGAGCGGCCAGCCTGCCATGGGGCTCAGATTTGGAACTAGAGAAGCCAGGCCTGGGGCTGGCTCAGATGAAAAGACCTCTCTCCCAGGGAAGGGAATCAATAGGTCAGCAAGTCTTCAAGGAGCACTGATGTGTGTGCGTTCAGGGTGGGGACGGTGGGGGGAAGGGCGTAGGGACGGTGCCTGTGCTCAGCAGGGCAGGACTGATGGCGAGTCCATTAGCGCTCCAAGGAGGAAGAGCTACAGGGCTGTGAAGGAGCTCCAGGCAGCCTTGTGGAGGGGGGATCTCAACAGGACTTCCGTTCAATCACTCAGATGACAGCCACTGAGCCCTGCCAGAGCGCCACGCAGACCCTCCCGCGTGGTGCTCCCAAGGACTCCGTGGGGTGGGTGCTCGTGTTAATAACCCCACTTTACAGATGAGGCAGCCACACGTGGGGAGGCTACGCAACCTCCCCAGGTCGTATAACGAGTGAGTATGAGAGCCGAGAGAGGACAGGCCAGCACAGGAGAGACTGCAAGGGCAGAGGAATGAGCCGGGATGGGGTCACATGGGGCAGGACAGGAAGAGGGGATCTGGAGGGGCCAGGCAGGGAGGGGGTTGGAAACCACAGAGGAATCTGGGCCCGGCTGCAAAGGCGCTGCCACCTGCGTGGATGGCTCTCGCTGAGGAAGGGACCCTTCGGTAGGTGACTGGCATTGCCCACTGCTAACTCCTAGTCTGCAGCCATGCAAATGGTATTTCATCACATCAAAGAAACGTGAAACGTGCCCCCGAGGCCCCTCACCCCTGCAGCCAGAGCTGGGCCCAGGGCACACCCACTTCTCATCTCTGCCTCCTCCAGTCCAGACTCAGGGGCTGGTGGAAGAGGAGAGTGGAGCCGGCAAGCCCTGGAATCTCCCATCCTCGGACTTCCTGATCCCCGGCAGCCTCCTTTGTTCGTGCTTCTGGCGCTGGGGGAGGGCACAGGGCTGTCCAGCCCCCTACCCCCCCACCCCGCCCCCCCGTGCCGGGACAAACCACTGAGCAGGGGAGGCTGCTTTGCTTCCTTTCTTTCTTTATAACATGAGGCCAGGAAGCGAGGCATCCTCCCAGCAGCCCCTCGAGAAGGCTCCATCCTGTTCCCTGTCTCCCTCCGGCCCCACCTTCCTGGGACAGGAACCTGGGGCCTGCCTCTGGGCCTTGGGGCAGGCTCTGATTTCCCGGAGGGCGGGCGAGGGAGGAGGGAAGGCTGGCAGAGCAGGGGTGCCTATGAAAGAGCGGTCGGAGCAGCTGACCACATCCAGAGAGGCCAGCATGGCAGGCGGAGACAGGATCTCCAGGCTCTCAGCTGGGGCAGGAGAAGAGAGAACCTGCCAGCTGGTGAGGGTGGTCCAGGCACTAGTGCCTCTGGCCATCAAGCAGACAGGGGAGCCTTTCAGCCTCTAAGGCTCTCCACTGGCAGCCTCCAGAAACCAAACCTTTCCCTTTTGCCCAGCGGCCAGATTGTGGACCCAGGGTGCTCACCTGGGTGGGTGACTGACCGTGCATCTCCCCGTGGGACACCTGGACATTGGCAGCCTTGTGCCTGGGTGGTACAACAACACGGCGGTAGGGTGGGGGACAGGCTGATGCTCCCTAGGCACCCACGGCACCAGGCGCCTGGCAGAATGGGCTCGTTTAATTCAATTGCATCCTCATGAAAACCGAGACGGGGGAATTCCCTGGTGGTCCAGTGTTTAGGACTTGGGCTTTCACTGCCATGGGTCTGGGTTCAATCCCTGGGGATTGGGGAACTAAGATCCTGCAAGCTGCGTGGCGTGGACAAAAAAACAGAGAGGGTAGCATTACTCCCATTTGTTGATGGGAAGGTAAGTTCTCCTGCCTTCTGGGGACCTCGGACGAGTGATTTCACCCTACCACCTCTCTGTGCCTCCTTTCCTTAGCTGTAAACAGGGACAGAGCCCTCACAGGATCACAGGGGCTGTTATGAGCAGCTGATGTTCAGAGAGGTCCCTGAACCTGCTGAGGGACACACAGCAGGGAGCGGGGCGACACACCCAGGCCTGCCAGACCCCAAGCCCACTTTCTGAGACACTGAGGCCACACAGTCTCCTGCTCCCTCAGCATCTCCTCCTCTCCCTGCACGGGAAGCTCCACTCCTGGGGACAGGGAAGTGGCACTCTGCCCGAGGACAGGCAAGGATGGGCACGGCGCAGCCTTACTCTGCCTGCCCTCTGTCTCGCTGGCGCAAGCCCCTGGACAGAGAGGCTCCAGCACAGGACCCATGAAGCTGCGGCGTGTGCTCTCGGCCTCTCCCCCTCCCTTGGTCCCCCCTCCCTCCCCCGGAGACCTTGCTGCCTCTACTGGGGAGTCAGGGACGTGAGGATGTCCTCCACACCAGCGTGGAGAAGGGAGCAGAATAGAGCCTGCAGACGCCCCAGAGCAGCCCAGAAACACAGCCCCTCTTGGCCTGCCTTTGTTTCCCCCAGGTTCTGTGTCTGACTCTGCCAGTTGCTATGGAAACGATTAGGCCAGCGCTGGAGGGGACAGGCGGATGGGCGGGCAGGGACCAAGCAGCCACCACCAGGGCCCGTGTCCCTGGGACCCAGACCCGGGCAGGGTGGGGAATGCAGCAGGGAAAGCCTCCTGGCCCACTGGCAGGTACCAAGTGCTGTCTTGGCGCAGGGGTTGCAGCTGCTCAGCGGGGGCCAGGCCACGTGGGGCAGGGGCCTCACTCAGGCCCCACACGTTATCACAGTAACTGCCACAGCCATGGCTCACTCCTCCTGCATGGGAGCCCTGTGCCAGGTACAGGGATTAATTCTCATATTTCATCAGAATCCTGCCCCCCCGCCACCAGATAGGTGCCATTGTTAACTCCATTTCACAGATGAGGAAACTGAGGCTCACAGAGGTGAAGTCACTTGCTCAGAACACATGGCTGCTGAGCGGCAGAGCCGGGATCCAAACCCACCCAGTGCGGCCCTGGAGCCCCTGCTCTTAAACCAGGAACGCAGCACTTATGAGGGATTAACTAGATTAATTCCTGTCCCTCATACTTTAGTGGTCATCCAATGAGCTCAGTGAAGTGGCCACGGCCTAATGGCCCCCAAGGACAGGAAAGCCTCTGGGTCTGGTGAGGTGGCTGCTGTCCGAAGTCGTATCGGGGACTACCAACCAGGAGGACAACCTCACTCGACACCTGTGCTCCAATTCCTTTGCTGTCGTCGGGCCTCGTTGTTGGTTTTTCCACGTATTTGGTGGATGCCACTTGGGCACCACCTGAGTAAATGGCTCACCCTTCATTCCGAGTCTGTTCCCATCCTCAGGCAAATGCCCACCGACCTCAGCAACCTTTGCGGGCCTGATGCCTAGAAGTCCTGATAAGTCACCCACCGGGGCATCATGTCTCAGTGCTGAGTTAAACATAACGGCCTGTCTCGCTAGGCCAAAGCCACCTGCGAACAGATGGCCCAGACTTACTGGAGGCCTCTGGGATGTTCGGGTAGAGGCTGTGGGAGACTGAAGCGGGGATCTCACTGGGCAGGGCAGAGCTGGAGAGCTTGGATGTCGGTCTAAGGGACCACCTTCGGCTGGTCACAAGTACTCTGGGCATTTTCAATTCTAACGAATCCCCACAGATCTCCTGGGGGTGCACTGGGGGTGGGGGGCAGGGGACAAATACTTAGGGAGGCCTGCTAATGGCAGGTGGGTGGCTATAGGGTAGGCGGGTGCACGCAGTGGGGGGTGTGCTCCTGTCCTCAGAGAGTGCACAGTCGGGTCAGTGAGACCAGATCCACGTGCACGCCGCCTGGGGTGAGATCTGGGAGGCAAGTACTGCAGAGCTTAGGGAACGGGGCGAGGTGGCCATTTCCGTCTGGGACCTCGGTGGGAGAGGAGAGTCTTGAAGGGCAGTAGGAATGCGCTATTGGTTTTTAAGTGAAACTTGACATTTAAAAAAAAGTTTTAAAAAAAACAAACCTAAAATGAGGCTCTCTGGGCAGCTCCATGGACCCACACTGGCCTCTGGGAATTGTGACAACTGCTGGCCATGCACTTTTCTGTCCGTGCCAGCAAAGGGCAGGCCCTTCTGGGGGAGAGCCCCTCCCCGCAGAGCCTCCCCTGAGCCTCCAGCACGCCCACCTCCTCCCCTACCTTTGGGCTCCAGGCCGTTGGAATTAAAGTGCATCCTCTTCTGACACTCTGTGCAGCTCATCAGGAACCGGGTCACAGCCTCTCGCGGAAGGAAGGCGTAGGTCTCGGCGATCTGGGAGAGAGAGGAGGTTTGCTGTTACATGGACCCGTGGGGAGGTGGCTTGGTCACCGGTTCACCAAGGGCTGTGCTTTGGTGGCAGGCACTTTGCCCTTGCCAGGAAGGGCAGGGATTTGAGGAGCAAGGAGCAGATGTCTTAGAGTCTCAGCCATGGAAATGAGTCAGTACTTTTGCAGAATACCAGCAGTTGTAAATTTTTCAATTAAAGAAGCTTAAAAATTGAATGAGCAAAACAATGAAACATCATCTAGTCTTTAACCTATGTTCTCATAAGTTGGGAATAGTCCTCTCAGCATATCATTGCTACTACTGAAAAATGACTTGATAAACATTGGTCTAGGGTAGGAGGAGACAACTTCCACAATTCGAGATGAAGAAACTGAGCCTCACTTACAAAGCGACCGGCTCCGGGCCTATAAATGGATCCCGAAGCTCTACAAACCATTCCTTGATCTACTCACAGATCAAGAGAGCTGTGAAAGGCTGATGCCAAGCGGTTCGATTTTTCAAATTGGACAGACTCTTAGGGACCCCCTTGTTCCAGGTGAGTTTATGAGGCCCAGAGAGGTGAACCAATTCGCCCAAGATCACACAGCTCCTTAGAGCAATGCCAGACTAGAACCCAAGCTCCAGGTCACGCCCCATAGCTGTCTCCAGGGGGCCTCCCCTAGCTAGGGAGAAAGACTAAGCAGTGTGGGAGGGAAGCTGAAAGAGATGGGAGGCGACACAAGAACGAGACTGGGTGGGGGAGTGGGGAAGAGCAGGGTGTGGGCCCAGAAGCTCAGTCCTCTCCTCTTGTTCTGGGTTTTGAGAAACCCACTGGTCCTGGTTTGGCTGCCTGAGGGGCCCAGAGGGACCTCTTGGACCCGGGTTTCCTGGCTGAGGCCGGTGGCTGCCCAGTTGCTGGTTTTCACGTTTCCCAGAGCCCAGGCCCTTCCGCTCCTCTCCACTAAGGGGCAGCACCACCCTAGCATTCCGCCGTTCTCGCCGCAGCCCAGTCGGGAAAGTTGGCCAAGGGTGCTGGTCAGCCCACAGTAGGAGGGGCTGCTCTCCAGGACGCACCTGGTCTGCTCCTGCGGGGTGGACACGTGCCCAGGCCCATCTCTGTGGTGGCTAGGAAGCAGGGCGGGGTGAGGCAGAGTGGATGGGGTTGGGGGGGTGCCAGGGGGCCCCCCCGGCTGCGGCCAGGCCGTCAGAGGACCAGCTTAGGCTGTGCTGCCTGCGGAGCTCCAGGGGCCGCTCCTGCCTGGTGGCCGGCTACAAATGCAGAGTTGATCTCGGTGACACAATTGTTATTTCTCAGCTGATTTGATGCTCTGCGGAGCAGGCAGGCTCCTTGATGAGTTATCTCCCTTCCAAATTCCCTGTCTGATTGCCTTCCTCTGGAGGTCAGGGACAAGGGCAAAGCCCTGCTCTCTGATTGGAGCTGGTGGATGGGAGGGCGTGAGGGCCGAGGCACGGGGGCTCTCCTGCCACGCATGTGGACATCTTCATCCCCGGCCAGGGTCTGCCTGGTAGTCTTAGGGGTGGCAGGTCCCTCTTGGGCCTGCGGGGTCGGGAGGGATGGGTCCTGCTGAGGGGCTGACGGCTGCAGGAGTCAACGGGCAAGAGGGGAGGATGCCCGCTGTGCCAAGCAGAGGGCCAAGGCTCAGTTGGGCCAGCAGACGACCTCCTAGGTGCCCAAGGTGTGGCCTCTCTGGTCAGGCCCCAGAAGAGCTGAGGTGAGGGCGTGGAGGAGGAGAGTTGCAGTCTGCTGGGAAAGGAAGGGTGACACCATGGGGAAAGAAGCCCTACTTTACTACCCGGAACTCACCGGCCGCTGGGCAGAGACAGAGTTTCTGCAGGGCTCAGGGAGAGCCTCCTGGGTGGGCTGCTCTGCTGAGGGCTGCCTGTGGCATAGGCAGAGGCCCTGCTTGCCGCCTGGCCCACTGCGGGCACAGGGACAGTTACGAGAGAGCGTCCTACCCAGGGGCCGGAGTGGCAGCCCCAGCTCTCCCGGCCTTGGCAGGGACCCAGCAGTATGCAAAGGCTGGCCGGAGTGCCACAGGGAGGTGGCGCACCGGGCACACGCCTTCTGGCCCTGGGTCCCATGGATGGGCAGGTGGGCTGGACCACAGGCGGGTGGGTAAGAAGTCCTTGGAGCTCTCCGAGGGCCCGGGAGGGAAGCCCTGCCCTGCGTGGCTGGAATGTCTGCAGCCTCGCTAAGCGCTCCCCGGGGAGCCAGTAAAGTGCAGAGTCCAGCTCCACGCTGCTGCAGGGACCCGAATGGAGGACGATGCCTTCCCCCACTGGGGCCTTCGACCTCCTGTGGGCATCTTTTGGTTCATGCTCCTGCCTTGTCCACATGAGAAATGGGACCTCCATTTGTTTGACTGCACAGATGCCCAAGGCCACAGGACCCACAGGATGAGCTGAAACAAGGAGGACCATCCCAGCTGATGCCCTGGTCAGTAGGATGGTGGTTTTCAGATAGTTTTAGAGCTACAGACAGTGTTCTGGAAATAGACTCTTATCCTGAAGCCCAAAACATGACACAGATAAAGATGGAGCTGTTGCACTTAAGAGGGGAAGCTCCAGGACCCCTGTCCCCACCCAGCCGCCCTTGGAGCCCCTGGACTGTCTGTTGCCTCACGCTCAGGCCTCCTGCCTGGACACTGAAACACATAAATGAATGTGCCTTTTACGTTTTTCTTAGTAGTAAAAACTGAGTGAGATTTCGCTGGCAGGGAGAGCAGAAGCTATTTGCAGAGTTGCTGACTTGCAAGGCCCCATTTTCGGTCCCCAACTCAGAGGTCAACAAAGACAGATGAGGCCAATTGGGGGGATTTGCACCACTTTACAAGATCCTCCTTCTGCCCTGCGGGTGGATTAGCACGTGGTGGGCCTGCAGCAGCTGCTGACCACATCTGGCCCCAGCTCCGAAGTGGTCTGGGCAGCCAGATCAGGACTCCAGAACCCGATCTAGCCTACTAGCACCCTGGGAAAGAGGAAGGAAGCAAAGGGGATCACCCTAATTCAGATGGGTGCAGACACCAGAAATGCCCCTTGAAGAAGGACCAGTCCTCTATGTGGCTTCAGCGAACTTTGTAGAACCCACACCCCTGCCTTGGCACGACTCCCCGGGATCCTCTGGACCTCAGGTCACGCTGCGTCAGAGGCAAAGTAAGGCAGGGGCTTCTTGCCCAAGATGGGACTCCCCTGTATTGTCCGTCGTAAACAGCCATCCACCCCTGGCTCAGAGACCTCCAGTTTCAGAAAAGCTCATTACCTGCCCTCTCTGATCCCTAGAAAGTCCTTTGCCCACTGAAGAATGCGCCTCCTTTCATGCCCTGAACAAGCCTGCCCATCTCCCTTCCAGGCTCCGGCTCCCTCAGGCACCCCAGGCCTGTAAGAATCTGGAAGGTCCCAGGTGTCCCCAGAGACAGCAAGGCAGTCCCAGGATTCACGTTTGGTAAAGCACACACAGGCAGGTCCAAAAACCCCTCCGAAGGGCCTGACGCAAAGCCCGCAGCGCCAGGCTGTGCCTCTCTGCACCCAGCAGCACGGAGTTTCCTTTGGGGGCGGGGGCGGGTCTCTTTCCACAGGCATGGATGGGGCTGAAGAGCTAGGCTTGGGCTGAGGAAAATGGGAGCAGGTGAAAAGAGGAGGACAAAAGCATGCGGGCACCGCCCCATCCCCCCAAAAGGAAAAGGGTGGCAATGAGAAGGGTGACAGATGGAGAAGAGGGGGGGAAGGGAGAGGAGGCACACAGGGGAGGAAGGGGGTACGGCGGCCCCCCGGCCTCACACCCACTGCAAGAGGGCCTGGCCTGCTCCCTCAGCCCTGGCCCTGCTGCTGAAATTCCAGCTCTGCACGCAGCCCAGCTGGCTCGCTGCCAGTCATGTGCCAGCTCCAGGCTGGGCAGCGGGAAGTGGGGCACGCGGCGGGCATATGGACGAGAAGCCAGGAAGCGCAGAGCCAAGGGCTGGACGTCCGCTTGGCCCAGAGACGCAGAGCCTGGCGGGTGCAGCCAGCCCCGCCCTCTCCGCAGCACAGAGCTCGAAGACCCCAGCCTTCGTAAACACCCAGGAAGTGCCCGAGGGCGAGACTGGGGGCTGGGCACCCAGGGGACCAGGGAAATCATGAGGTCTGGTTGGTACAAGCAAGTCAGCGGACCCCACTAGCTGGCCATAGGAGGTTTGTAGAGAGGTGGCATGTGTGGTGCTCAGGGTGTGGGCTCTGGGACAGCTGCCTGGCTCTGAACATCAGCTGGATGACCTCAAGGCAGGTTTATTCATCTCTCTGAGCCTCGCTTTCCTCATCTGTAAAATGGGGGTACAGCAGCACCTGCTTCATCCGTGTGATGGCTCAGAGAGCTGGTGCAGGGGACGTGCTGAGCGCAGAGCCTGGCACGTGCCGGCTCCCAGCAAGGCAAATTCAACGCTGAGAAAGTGTGCGGGGTTGCATCAGTACCAAGGGGCCCACACAGGCCCCAGCTCGGGTATCCCTCCCTCCATTTATGACCCTCCGGTGGAAATACCCTCAGAACTCCCTTCCCACAAGCCGTTGCCCAACGCACAAGTGCTGAGAAGCAGTAGAGGTCGGGGCAGATAGGACAATCATCTCCTGCTTCCCTCAGCCCGACCCCTCATCTCTCTGAGGTCCTTGTCATGCGGGTCCATCCTTAAGACTCATTTAGAGCAAAGGCCATCTTCTGAGGACAAGGACAAACCAGATTATTGGATTTTTTAAAAAAAAATCAGGCCATATGGGGAAACTATAGACTTATACAGGCCACCTCCGCTGCACTCCAAGGATATTTATAAAAGAACTTAGAGGGTCCGCATCCGCTTTGGGTGAGGTAGCCCCATCACAGAGGGGCAGGTCTCTAGGAAGCCAGAGAGAAAGTCAACGCAGAGCTGACTGCCACTTAAGTGCTGTGTGACCTTAGAGCGGTAGCCTACCTCTCTGGGTCTCAGTTTCCTCAACTGTGAAATGGGCCACAGCACCTCTGTCACAGGACTGCTGTGAGGCTTGAATGAACATCAAGTGCTTGGCTTTACTGGTTCAGTGGTGGGTGCCAGACAAGTGGTTCAGAGCTGGGCATGAGCCATGGCAATGGGGGTCAATGGCGGGGGGCAGGACCAGAACCCAGGCAGGCCCCTCCTGCTCCGGCCACCATCCCCTCCACTGCCCGGTGTGTGATGTTTCCCACCCTAGGTTGCCGCCTCTGCTCTCTTCTGTCTACCCAAAGTTTAGATTGCTAGCTCACCTGCCACCTTCTCCATGAAGTCCCCCTGGCTTAGCACTGAAAGTTGGTGTCTGGAGGGGCCTTTGCTGAACGACCAGGCGTACCTGGGTTCTTGTTCCCTCGAAGCTAGTCTTGGACACATTTCTGTTTCTCGCATCTTGGTTTTGCTCTCAGCCTCCCCACCCCAAATCGAACTGTGCTTTCCTAGAGGGTGGGGCCCAGGTCCTCAGACTTCCCCTGGGGAACTTCCAGCACTGACTTCACAGGGTCGTAGGGGGCTGAATGAACTCACACATAGGAGTATTCAGGACAGGCCTGGCACACAGTAAATGCCATGGAAGCATTTGCTCTGATGATTATTATTATCTAGCCACCCCACCCCCAACTGCGGCCCCAGGCTGGGGCTGGGGGGATGGAGTGAAGCAGAAACCAGGAAGAGGAGGGCTTTCCTCCTTCCCTCATCCCTCTCCTTCCCTCCCTCTCACTCCCTTCAACCTGCTTCTCCTTTGTGCTCAGACCACAGAGCCCGCCCCCTCGCCCCATGAGCCATCTCTGGCTGCCATGCCCTTGCCCTGTGCCCCCCTGGGTCCCCAAAGGCTGTTTCATCACGCCTCAGCTCCCTGCCCCACCCCCCTGCCCAACATGTGCGGATCCCATGGCCTCCTGCCAAGGCCTGGGGCTGCCAGCAGAGGCAAAGAGACAGAAATCTCACCGCTCGGTAGGTTTTCTTCTGCCCAGCGTGCTTGGGGGCTTTGCCTGGCTCCGCTGAGCTCTCCACATGCATCGAGTAGATGATGTCAAAGAAATCTTCCACCACAGCGACCCGCTTCAGAGAGATGCCCTCCGGCTCCGACAGGCCATCTGCCCCCTGCGACAGGGTGGACAAGCTGTGTTAGTGTCAGGGATGATGGCAGGGTGAGAGCTGGGCCCTGTGGCTGGGCAGTGGGTCAGGGGCAGGGACACCGCTGCTCGCTGACCCCGTAAGGCCTCCGACGGTAGGTCTGGGGGGCTGGGGGACAGGAGCCTGCTGAGAGGGCCGCAGGGAGGGGGCTTCCAGAGTCAAGGGTGGCTGCTGCTACTAAATCTGCCAGAAACAATGGGCAGAGAAAAACAACAAATTAAAAAACCAAGAGCCACCATGTTCACAGTTTCAGACAGATTGTGCCAGGCTCAGAAGGGAGCTTTCGAATCACACACTGTGCCAAGACCATCCTGGAAGCCTCTGGGGAGGGGGGCGGTGCTAACTAGATGCGGCTCCATCGAGAGCTCCCCAATTAGCAGTCACCTTTCGCTGTGGTCGGGGGCTAGGGTCCCAGGGAAACGGCTCGGATCACCTGGGTGACTCCTGCCTCGCCCTGGCATTTCAGAAAAGCTTTTCACCGCTGCCCACCTCCCCACTCCAGCAGCTGAGCGCCGGCAACGGCACCCGGGCTCTTTGTGTGTGGAGACGTAGAGAATGACAGACACAAGGCCACGTGGAGGTGGCAGGGCCACAGGAGTGGGGTGACCGTGGACCCCCCGAGCCTCTTACTGGGCTGGCACGAGTGCCGTCAGCTGGCCCCAAAAAGGAGTGCCAGGATCTCAGGGACACTGGGCTTTCAGCCACCATCTCCCAGAGTGGAGCCTTGGAGGGCCCCGGGGGTTTCAAAGAGGAAGAGCAAGCAGTGTTTGGGAGGGGAATCTGGGAAAAAGGAGGCAGGCTCTTCTCCAAGAGTGCTCAAAACACACATCTCCAATAGAATTCTTCCCCAAAGGATCCCACTCAAGAATGTTGGCTCTCTGGAGGGGGAAAGGGGGTGTTCTTCTGGGGGCTCACAGCTGTCTCCCCAGCACAGAGCACAATGCCTGGCACACAGTAGGCTCAATAAACAGCTGCTGAATGACTGGGTGGTTGTAAGCATTAGCCAGGCAGGGTAGTTTAGACACACACTTCTCCAGTTGCAATGGGGCCCCATCATTGACGTGGCTGTGTGACCCTGAGCAGGTATTTTGCTTTTCTGAGCCTCAGGTCCTTTACCTAGAGGCTGGGCATAACGGAAGCACCTTTCCCATAAGCTGCAGAGAGGAGTAAGTGAAATGTGTGCGCGGCACTTAGCACCAAGCCTGGCCACAGAAACTGCTGGATAAATATTGTCATTAAGAAGTGCTTTGCCCATTGCCAAGCTTCCCCCAGCCAGGACGGGGCTGAACATCGCGACAAGCCTGGGAGACTGTTAGGGTCAGGACCTGCCTGGGGGATGGTGGCTGGTAAGGGTCAGAGCCGGCTCAGGACTTTGGTCTTTGTCGTCCAGGGAGAATCGAGGGCACGCTGAATGGGACACTCACTCACAATACATTCTGGGCACAGGCAGGGTTTGCTTTTATCCAGCAATTTTCTCAACGTGCCATGATAGGATAGCAGGGCTATCTCTTTGCCAGTGGCCCACTTGAGAGCAGGTGGAAAGGAAGGGCATCTGGGACGTAGGGACCAAACACTAGGGCTAGTGGGCAGCGTCCATGAGTGACGACCCTGGGTGGTGACCTCACTGGCCCTGCATCCACTGCAATGGGGACTTCTCAGCAGGTACCTGTGTGTGTGTGTGTGTGTGTGTGTGTGTGTGTGTGTGTGTGTGTGTGTGTGTGTGTGTGTGTGTGTGTGTGTTCGCGCGCCTGTGTAGGAAGAGCAGCTTGCTGGTCCTGACTGCTTGCTGTGAGATCGTAGGCAAACTCTTCAACCTCCCTGAGCTTCACTTATGAGATAAGCTGTAAAATTCCATGACTGCTATTCTTAAACCCTCTCAGAAGTTACTGTTATCTCCGTCTTGAGGGTATCTGAAGTCCCCCTCTGAAGTCCTGGGCTCATCAGTGACTAATTCATTAGCTGACTTGTAACTACCAGCATTTTGGAGATCTTCAAATACTGCCGTGACAGAGATGCATGGGAGAAATATTATGACAGGTCAGTTACAATACACTGCTAACCAGAGGTTCACATGGACAACAACAAACAAAAGAAACTTAAGAATGAAAATACAACTGGGTTTCTATTTCTTGAGCGGGGGTGGGTTCAGTTTATAAAAAGCCATTGATCTGAACACTTACAATTTGTGTACTTTTCTGTGTGTCTGTTAAACTTAATTTTAAAAGGCATATTTTTTAAAAGTATAATGGGGTGGGTAGTTCCAGATTTCAATAATCTGAGTCCCAGAGGCATAATGATGGGTTTCGCTGCTTACAAGTGAATAGACCTCTCTGCTCATAAAATTGTTTCAGGCCAGAACACAGATACTTCTGGAAAAAGTTGATAAAATTTGATGAGAAGGAAGAGAGAAAAAAGACAATCTGATGAAAGATAATATTTTAGATAGGTGAGATGGAAAGTGCCCCCTCACCAGCTTGGTGACCTTGGACAGGTCATTTCTTCACGTCTTAAAACTCAGTTTCCTGGGCTTCCCTGGTGGCGCAGTGGTTAAGAATCCACCTGCCAATGCAGGGGACACAGGTTCGAGCCCTGGTCCGGGAAGATCCCACATGCCATGGAGCAACTAAGCCTGTGCACCACAACTACTGAGCACTCTAGAGCCTGCAAGCCACAACTACTGAAGCCTGCATGCCACAACTACTGAAGCCTGCACGCCTAGAGCCCATGCTCCGCAACGAGAGAAGCCACCGCAGTGAGAAGCCCACGTGCCGCAACTAAGAGTAGCCCCCGCTCACTGCAACTAGAGAAAGCCTGTGCACAGCTGCAACTAGAGAAAGCCTGTGCACAGCTGCAACTAGAGAAAGCCTGTGCACAGCAACGAAAACCCAATGCAACCAAAAATAAATAAATTAATTAATTAAAAAAAAAAAAAAACTCAGTTTCCGCTCACCTGTAAAATGAACCTAAAAAGTCCTAGTTGGATGTTCCAAGGCTCAGGTAAGAACGTAAGTCAGGCATCTGCCACATAGATCCATTCAGGTTACAGAAGGGGTCCCCCGAGGTAATAACCACCATCAGAAGAGATGCAGAATCTTATGCAAAATAACATGCTAATAAGGCTGTCACAAATACTTGGAATAAGCTTTCCTAAAGTCAAGGTGTAACTAACGAACTCAGATTAAACAGCAAAACACACTGCCCAGTGCCTGACCTGCCTCGGTCCCAGCCTCCCACCTCCATTCACAGGCAGGCGCGGGTAACCAACAGCTTTGTACCTGGCCCAACGTGACCATAAAATTAACCCAGAGAAACTATTCAGGGATGCTCCCTGTTTAAAAATGGATTGTCGGGGCTTCCCTGGTGGCGCAGTGGTTGAGAGTCCGCCTGCCGATGCAGGGGACACGGGTTCGTGCCCCGGTCCGGGAAGATCCCACATGCCGCGGAGCGGCTGGGCCCGTGAGCCATGGCCGCTGAGCCTGCGCGTCCGGAGCCTGTGCTCCGCAGCGGGAGAGGCCACAGAAGTGAGAGGCCCGCGTACAGCAAAAAAAAAAAAAACAAAAAATGGATTGTCATCTCCTGTGCTGTTCAAACCTGGGTCCTGTAATCAGTCTATCTCAACTGCAGAGATGTACACGGGAAAGGAGAGGGCCCGTAGCAACCAGAATTCAAACCACACAAGGTCTGCAGAGCCACACCTTGAACTGTCCTCTGGTGAGCTGTGGCCACCTGGACACCATGTGTACTACACCCTGAGGGTGGAACACCAGGATATCTGTGTGGCCTTCAAGGAGAACCCTGGGATGAGAACAAAGGGATCGCACGGCAGTCACGTGCCGCAGACAGCTCTGCCATGCCCTGCATCCACAGAGGTAATAACTTTCATGCTAAATGCTGCAGGAAAGACATGCCTTTCCTAGCCGAGAATCCAGACGCAGTACTACAACGCTTGAGCTGCTAATTAGGGAGTGGACAGCACCTTCCGCATAGCCTTGGGATGCCTCTGCCAACCACCTCTGCTTTGTACCCAAGTTAGCTTAGTCTGATCCACAGCCCTAAGCAAGCTGGGCCCTGGGTTGACAAAGGAAGCTCACTTCATCTACAGGCTGGATAAAGAGTGGGGCTGGAGCCTCTTGGCTATTCCCCACTTCCTGGGAACGCCAACCAGGAGTGACGGAATGGAACCCAGCAGCACCGCATGGGAAAAGCCATGAAAAACACATGCTCAGGGCTTCCCTGGTGGCGCAGTGGTTGAGAGTCCGCCTGCCGATGCAGGGGACACGGGTTCGTGCCCCGGTCCGGGAAGATCCCACATGCCGCGGAGCGGCTGGGCCCGTGAGCCACGGCCGCTGAGCCTGCGCGTCCGGAGCCTGTGCTCCGCAACGGGAGAGGCCACAACAGTGAGAGGCCTGCGAATCGCAAAAAAAAAAAAAAAAAAAAAAAAAAAACACGTGGTCAGTTATGCAGGACCGACCTCTGGGGCCTTCCTGTGGGGGGAAGAATATTGCCATGGTAACTTACTACATCCTTTTGAAACAGCTAACTCCAAAACAGCCAGCCAGACTTGGGCCAACAAAACCAGACATGGCAATAGTTGTTAAAAATTCATGGAGCGGGACTTCCCTGGTGGCGCAGAGGTTAAGAATCTGCCTGTCAATGCAGGCGATACATGTTCGAGCCCTGGTCTGGGAAGATCCCACGTGCCGTGGAGCAACTAAGCCCGTGCACCGCAACTACTGAGCCTGCGCTCCAGAGCCCGCTTGCCTACAGCCCGTGCTCCGCGACAAGAGAAGCCACAGCAATGAGAAGTCTGCACACCGCAACGAAGAGTAGCCCCTGCTTGCCACAACTAAAGAAAGTCAGCGCGCAGCAACAGACCCAACACGGCCAAAAAAAAAAAAAAAATTCATGGAGCTACAAACTTTCTTGGTTATTACCATCTTCCTTAAAACCAGCCCATCTGGGTTCCAAACTAAAGACCAGGTTGCAAGTCATTGAGGAAACCACCAAATGTCTACTTAAGCAAGGCTGGTCTTTCAGAATATTTATAACAATGGTTCGCAAAGTGTGGCCCCTAGGCATCACCTGTGAACTTGT
Source organism: Grampus griseus (assembly GCF_964374135.1). Lineage (NCBI taxonomy): Eukaryota > Metazoa > Chordata > Mammalia > Artiodactyla > Delphinidae > Grampus > Grampus griseus. Next base: position 62,922,851 of record NC_139008.1, read on the forward strand.
TAGAAACGCAATTCTCAGGTTCCACCTCAGACCTACCAAATCTGACACTCTGAGGATTTTAATAGACCCCCCCAGTTGATTCTAATGCATGACAGATTTGGGGAACTGCTGATTAGAATGTCTCTGTGATTGAGACAGGGAGGTAACTAGTAAGGAAACTGGCATTGGATAATGAATATAAACATGTTCTGGGACTTCCCTGGTGGTCCAGTGGTTAAGACTCCATGTTTCCAGTGCAGGGGGCCCGAGTTCGATCCCCGGTCAGGGAACTAGATCCCCCATGCCGCAACTAAAAATTCCGCATGCCACAACGAAGATCCCGCAGGTGGCACGGCCAAATAAATATTTTTTTAAAAAAAGAATAAACATGTTCCGTGCTGCCAGGCCTAATATATTAATACTTTCTTCTCCAGTGAAGGCCCATTTTCCTAATGGTGGGAAGAAAAGAATCTCATTGGACAACATTAGTATGAATTCAAAACACCTACCCAGAGGCTTAATGTGGCTAATGGATAGAAAGAGCGGGAGTGCCCAGCGTCCTGACATCTGATTTTTAAGTCCTCCCTGGCAAAATTAATTAATACTTAAGCAGGTCATCCCTTGACGGGTCTTTTTCTGGCTTCCTCAGTTTCCTCAAATGATCTGAATGCTCGGCACAAAGGGGACTGCTGTGCCCAGGGCTGCAAACCTAGGAGAGAGATGAGCATGTCTTCCCAGGCCCCTGCCTGGGTGGCCTCGCGGGTTGTTGTTGGGAGTCATCTCTCAGGTGAGCTCCTGAATCTGACTGAGTTTTGCCCGTCTTCCCACTAAGCCAATTAAACGGACTCCTGCCCTTGATGGCAGGTGAGGTCCAATTGCTAATGGATTGCAGTTCTGTCATCTCCACTGGAACTTCAAAGTCACTTGCTGGTAATAAGTTATACACTTAACAAAGCGGGCTCACCGTTTCAGGCCACCGGGGTGCCGTTTAGTGCACCACCATCACTATAGTAGTGGCATATGCCTTCCAGCAACGAAGTGTCCATGATTAAGAGAATGAGGCTAAACAGTGGGGACATTTCTCAATTGGGTTCCTAAGGTAGAGGAAGAAACCATGCAATCAGTCCTTAGGATGAGCCCTTTTGGTGCAGCTCTCGACAAAGAGTAAAAATCAACGAGCTTCCCTGGTGGCACAGTGGTTAAGAATCCGCCTGCCAATGCAGGAGACACGGGTTCGAGCCCTGGTCTGGGAGGATCCCACATGCCTCGGAGCAGCAAAGCCCATGTGCCACAACTACTGAGCCTGCACTCTGGAGCCCGAGAGCCACAACTACTGAGCCCGTGTGCCACAACTAGTGAGCCCACGTGCTGCAACTACTGAAGCCCGTGCGCCTGGAGCCTGTGCTCCTCAACGGGAGAGGCCACCGCAATGAGAAGCACACGCACCACAATGAAGAGTAGCCCCCGCTCGCTGCAACTACAGAAAGCCCGCGCATGGCAACAAAGACCCAATGCAGCCAAAAATAAATAAATTTATTTCAAAAAAAAATCAACGAGGTTGCTGTCAGAGGAGAAAGTCAGTGAGCAGAACCCACCCCTGGGGAAACACACCTTTGGCTACCACTTGTTTGGGAGCCCAGGACTTCAGGAGGTTAATTGCACAGACACGTGTGAAGACGCTGCCCCATCCCATCAGGGCCAGCCAGATTACAGGCAAAAGCTACCGCAAACGCTATTAGCTGCGTGTTCCTCCCAACTTCTGGAACTGTGGCCATTCCTCCCGTGCCCCAAACCACACTTTAATCAATTCAGGCGGGACCAAGGTTTTGGAAATGGGGGTAGCAGTTTTGGGGGAGTTCCCACTAAGTCTCATTCCAACTACTGGTAGGGCTGAAAGAAGACCCAAGGGGAGAAGTCAGCTTCCTGCAAAGGGTCCTCAGAGGGAAAGGAAAATGGTGGAGATGAAATTTAAAAAGCAAACTAAATGGAGAGAACGAAAAGAACAGAAAACCAGAATGAAGACCGTCACCCAAATATCCAGAAATTCTTTCCTCAGAATCTCCAAGAGAAGCCAGTCACAGTTTGTAAAGGGCACTCAGATGACTGAGAGGGGCCGTTACTTTAATGGGACAAGGACAGTATTTGAATTTCTCTACATTACGAACACTGCTTACTGCAGACTGGAAACCAAAACCAAAAGCAGAAAACTCCAAGATAAAGATTCACAGCAGAATTTTCGGACCCATGGTTGCACTGAGCTCTGTAGGCCTGGATGGGGCGGAGGGATGAGACCTCCCCCCGCATAAATAAATAAATACAAAAACAAGGCGTGGAGGACCTAATGTTGCCTCTTCTCCACCCCTGTGCACAATCTCCAACTGTTAGTGCAGAGCCGCCACCGCATCGCACCTGCCATCTGGAACAGGCCTCATATATTCCAAGGCTTCCTTTCTGCTTCGCTGAACCTCCATCTTCTTTCAAATCACGCCGGGGACCGAAATGCACACGCCGGGGCCACAGGGCAAGGTGCTGTGGATCAGCCCCCAAACAACAGCACTACCTTTGAGGGATGCCACCCTTCAAGCAGCTCTGAATGTTTTTCTTTTTCCTTTTTTTTTCTTTTTGGTTTTGTTAACTGTGGGATGTCTGGAAAGGGTGAACGGGGAAGGAGTGGGAAGAGAAAGGGGTGTAGCGGGCCAACGTGTCCCCCTCTTGGCGCAATGACCCTGGTTTAAGGGATGGAGGGAGGGAGTAGCTAAGGCACTCTCAAGCAGGATAGGGTAGGGCCTGGAGGATAGGAATTCTGGCCTGGGCGTGCCAGGAGGGCGCAGGTGCTCTAAGGTTAAGTCACAGGCCTGAGGACAATGAGCCCTGACCCTGGGCCTCAGTTTCCTCCTGTGCAGAGATGACACGATACGCGCAGTGCCTTTCGCCACCTCACAGGAAGGTTGTGGGAACCCAAAGGATGCACAAATAGCCCCCACCCTGGGCGAGATATCCATAAATAACCGCGGTCACCGCTACTATGGAGGGGCGCGCTCCAGGATTCTGGGCACCCGCCTCCCTCGAGCGCCGCGGCCAAGGGCAGGGGAGTGGGGTCGCTGAGGTGGGGGTGAGGCGGAAGGGGGCGGCCCTGAGCCAAGCAGACCCAGCGGGCGGGTCCCTTCGGGGCCGCGGCGGGCGGCCGGGGTGCGCTAACGAGCGGGGCCCCAGGTGCGGGCCCCACCCTAGACTTGGAGGGAGAAGGAGGGGCTGGAGGGGTAGGGGAAAGGCCCGCGCTAATGACTGTTGACAGCGCGCGCTGGGACTGGCCGAGCCGCGCGCGCCACTGACAGCTGCTCCGGCGGAGAGCTGGGGGACGGGGGTGAGGCTGCTCGCGCTCCCCCCACGGCGCACGCGCGTGCGCCTCGGCGAGGAGGGGCCGGGAGGAGCGCGCGCGCTAGGCCCGGGTTCGGAGGGCCTGCTGGAGCGGCTCGCGCGGGCTCCTCGCGGGCAGGCAGGTAATGAGAGTAACCATGGCAACCCACCAGAGGAAGTGTATTCTGCAGGAGACGTTAATCCCCTCTCCCCGGAGCTGGGACAGCCTGACTTTCCATTCTCACACAGTAATTAGATACCAGCTGTCAGTGCAGGGGGGACGGCTCCGCGGCTGCAGCCCGGCTGGGGGGGCGCACAAAGGGGGCGGGGGGGGCGGGAGGAACGCGGGGAGGAGGACGTTAAAGACACAGGGACGCTTTCCGGCGGGTGGGCCGGGGCGGCGCGCCTCCCCCAGTCTCCGGCCTCGAGGCGCGCTCCCGCTCACCTGGAGACCCCGCCCGCGCGGGGCCCCGCCCACTCGACACGCACCTGCTGCGCGCGCGCGCCCGCCCGCCCGCCGGCCCCTGCGTTCCCCCTTTTTCGACCCCGCCTCCCCACTCTCCGCGCACCTGCTCCGCTCCCCGCCCTCCTGGGACGCTGCCCACCTGTCCTTTGTGCGGGGCGGTACCATTCGATCTGCCCAGCTCTCCTTCAGGGAGCGCCCGCTATGTGCCAGGCGCCGTGCCAAGCCTGATCTGTGTAATCCTCACAGACCCTCTGCGGTAGGCGCCTCTGCTGTTCCCCGCCCAGGGCGCAGCGGGGTGTGGCCATTTGCCCAGGGTCACGCAGACTTGAACTCCCATCCCGATGCCCATTTAACCACCAAGCTGCAGCGCCTCCCCATCGCGTCCACATCCGTTATAGCTCCAGGGGCCTCCCAACCGCCCAGGGAGACAAAACAATCACGCTGGTGGCTGGCATCGTGGTGCACTTAATGTGTGCCAAGCATTCACTGCCTCATTTCACTTTCCCAGCAGCCCTGGGAGAATTATTACCCCCATCTTATAGATGAGGAAACTGAGGCACAGAAAATGGAAGGGACTTGTCCACAGGCATGGAGAACAGAGTGGAAGAGCTGGATTCAAACCCAGGCACTCAGACCCCAGGATCCATGCTGTCAGCTACCGGCACTATTAACTCCACCCCCAGGTTCCTGGTGTCTGTAATCCAGCCCAGGCCCTCTCCTTTCACCCTTCAGCCCACCCACATCCTGTCCCAGCATCAGTAAGGAGCTGCCTCTCTTAGCCATACCTGAGAAATAGAAGTTCCTAGGCCTAAAGCCACTGCCACGTCCCTAATTTCTGCCAGACCTCCCAGAAACCCTGGCTCTCAGTGAGGGTAGCCACTCAGAAATCATTGTAGGCCAGCCTCCCCATTTCCCAGGTACGGGAACCAAGACCACCAAGGTGAAAGGCTAGCCCAAGGAGGAGATGGCCTCGTGGAGCCTTTGGCGGGGAGTTCAGTCCCCGCAGGCCCAGCTATGGCTCCTGCCCCCCACCCCACAGTCAGGTCTGGGGGGGCACGCCAAGGAGGGGCAGGAAGTGCTGAGAAGCAGAGCGGGCTCCCGTCCCCAGTGGCGGCGGGTGTCTGGGGCAGGAGGAGGCTATCTGATCCCTTCCCCACTGCCCCGGCCATGACCTCCTCCCTCCCTCCATCTCTCCCTCCTCCCTCATGGCCAGGGGAGCCAGCACCCTGGGCTGCAGCTGAGAACCCAGCGTTCCCCAACCAGGCCCACATTCCTGTGGGAGGAGGAGTGGGGGGGGGGCATTGGGCCAAGGGCTTTAGGGACGGGGCACCCCTGGGGTTGCCCCACCCTGCCTGGGCCAAGGCCGGGCTGTCTCCAACCTCACCATTTCCTGCCTCCGCTCTCCGCATCTCTCAGTAGCAGAGCTGCCTAAATTTGGCTCCAGGAGGGAATGGGGGAGGTGGCAGCAGGCGGGTGCTGTCAGAGGCCAGGGCGCAGCTCCCTGTCTAGCCGGCTGGCATTTTTGCTGTCTGGAGGAGGGCAGGGGGGCCCAGCAGCCCTCTCCGGGAAAGGGAGATGTTCGTACCTTCTGACGTGAACTGAGTAATGTGCAAACGACATGCAAACCAAGCTTCAAATCAGCATCTCAGCCAGGGAACAGCTTGGGTGCTGCTTTTGGGATGAGAACAGAAGGACCAGTGGCCCACTCCCCAGGGCTCCAGTGGGGGCTGAGGGTGGGTACAGGGTGTCCGGGGCTGGGAGCTGGGAGACTCCGTTTCTTGCTGGTTGGAGCTTCAGGGCTTTAGATCAGTGGCTGGATGCTCTGGGTCCCAGCCTGAGAGCAGGGCCATGGCTTGCTCTGCCTGCTCTGGCACAGTGCTTGGCACACCCTGTCACATGGTTAATTGAGCACATGAGTTTGTAGCCACCCTGTCTAGGTTTGAACCTTGGGTCTCTACTGGCCAACTCGGTGAATTCATCAACAGCTGTTTACCCAGGCAAACAGCTCATGTAATTGGCATCCCTTTTAGGACTTCCCTGCCCTAGAAGGTGGGCACAGGGGCATGGCCCAAAAGAACATGGGCTTTGGAATCAGACCTGGATTCCAGGTCTGGCTTAGCCAGTGAGGCTCTGTGGGTCTCACGCCCTCCTCTGGGAAATGGGTTCAGGATCTCAAGCTCAGCTGTGATGTCCACGTGAGGGCCTGGACACTCCAGAAGTCTTCCCACCAGTGTGGTCTCACTGCTCTCTGCATTCATTCAACTACCTTCTCTGTCCCGGTCCCATCTCCCCTCTCCTCTTTGCTGTCTTGGTTTTTCTCTTGTCTTGTAGATTTCTTTCAGTCTTTCCCCTCCCGTTCTCTCCACTTGTCTCCGCGACCTCAGGGAAGCCACTGCCTCTCCCAGTCTCAGTCTGCACATCTGCTGCATGGGGGTAATGGGAGGTGGATGACGAGCTCTGTCTGGGGTCTAGGGCCCAGGAGGAACTTGATGGGCGGCAGCACTTCATAAGGCCCATTTACATCCCAAATGACCAGGAGGGGTGGGCTGTGCCCCCAGCTCTATCAGGTATGGGGTGTTGGGGCCCCACTTCTCGGTAACTCTGTTTAACCCCAGATAACTGCTCTCCTGCCCCTCGGCCAGGGCTGATATGAGCTGAATCCAACTTCCTGCCACCCAAAAGCCACTTCCTGCCAAACTCGAGCTGATACCAGAAGAACTTGTTTTCTGCGCACAGAGCAGTCCCGCTGGGGCGGCCACCCGCCTGCCCCGGGTGTGAACATTTTTTCCATCTGCAGGTCTGCCTGGTGAGGCCGGCGGGGGTGGGGGGGGAGGATGGGGACTCTGCCCTCCTCACCTCTGAACCTGCCTGTCCTGCCCCGCCATAGCCTCCGGGCCTGCCAGCCAGCCCAGGAAGGGTGCCAGGTGGCCCTTTGGGCCCAGACAGACGCGTGTAGGCAGCCATACACAGTCTGACACAGCCACACACACAGCCGGCCTGACAGTCCTCACAGCCACCGGGCGTTTGGGTGAAGACTCTGGGAGACAAGTGCGTGACCCTGTCAGACAGCAGTCGCACACACTCGGAGTCACAGACAACCACACACGGAGACAGTACACCCAGTCTCAGTCACTCACACACATGCACACGGAGCTCCCCACACTTGCCCAGCGTCCCCCTTCCAGATGTATTCACTAATTCAACAAACACTCTCTGAGGGCCTGCTCTGTGCCAAGCCCTGGGCTAACCCAGAGTAAAAGCTACTGGAATAGTAACACGTAAGTAGCTGACCTGTGCTGTTCCCTCAGTTTCCTTACCTGTGAAATGGGGAGAACAGCCCTGCCCCATAGGTCTGTTGGGAGGATTAATGAGCTAATTCGTGCAAGGCCCTGGTCCCCATCTGGCCCGTAGACAGCACCGTCTAAGTTAGGCTATCTTAGTTAACCAAGAGCTTCCTGTGCCCAGCTCCGCTGAGATCTTACATACCTTATGGCCCTGAGTCCTGGCCCAAGCCCCCCACGGCTCAGGTCCTCATTCCCATTTCCACAGATGAGGAAACTGAAGCTCCGGGAAGAGGCCCACAGGTCCTCAGGGTGCCCCCATGACCTCCTCTCCTGCCGCATCCCTCTGCTGCCGCGGCCTGCCTCACTGCCCGCCTCGCCACACAGCCACGGTTGCCTCTGCCTGGAATGGCCTTGCCATTTGCTCTTGGTGTGACCGGCTCCTTCTGACCTGCCTACTTCCCCAGCTCCTCCCCAAAGCCCAGGCAGCCCCTGTTCACTTCCCTCAGAACGCTCATCACCTGTGGAGCACCTGGACCCTCCACTGGCCTTCAAGGGCCAAGAGTCAGAACCATTTTGTCCATCCTCCGGCACCTAGTAGGTGCTCAACAACTTCAGAACTAAATGGATAAACGAAGTGGCCTGCCCCTCACAGCTACTGAGGACAGAGCCTGGGGCCACGCCAGGACACCTGAAGCTGGAGCTCAGTCCTGTGCTATCTTGCTTCTCACACCACCAGCACTTCATAGCGTGTCAATGCATGAATGAATGAAACCAAGATTTCGGGATCCCGGACCAGTGCTCTCTGGGCCAAACCTCCTTCACTTCCTGGCAGCGTGGACAGGAGCCAAGCTCCAGCCGCTTCGGATGGTGGCGGGGCTGACGGGCCGCCTGAAGCCTGCTGTCAGGAGCTCGTCTGGCCACAGCCGCCAGCAGGGAAGACCAGCTGGCGGTGCAGGGTCCATCGGCCCAGGCCTGGAATCTGAGCCGCCCTGAGAGGCCCAGCTTCTCTCCAGGCCCCCACAAACTGGCCTTTGTTTCCCAGGCCGGCCAAGACCCAGCAGCCTGGGCTTTCTCTCTGCCTGCGGCACCCACACTGAGCTGGCGGGGTAAATGGGCCAGCCTCCCCTCTGTCCGGGCCCAGGATGTCGCTTCAGGACTAAATGGAGATGTAATTTTCTATACAAATCCATGACAATTTAGATGGAGTGATTGTAATTGGCTTTTCAATGGGGGTTTTGTCCAGTGCTGGTGGCTAGAACTGGGTGGCCTGTTTGAGGCAGGCTGCATTTAAATGACAATAAAGCAATAATATTGAGGACTTGTACAGTACCCAGAGCCCCTCCTGGGCCCAAGTGGAGGCTCATGTTTATGGATCTGGTCCTTCCCTGGGGCTGTCTGGACAACCGGGTAGTGGGGGGCACGGAGCCCGGGAGAGGGGCTATTCCAGACATAAAGGCTCTGGGACGGCCGGGGCGGGGTCGTGTGTCCACCGGCTTCCCTGCTCCACACTCATCACACAACCACTGACTAGTGCCGCCCGTGGGCTGCTGCTATTCCAGGTGCTGGGGGTGCCGAGAGCCAGAGAACCCTCCCGGCAGGTCAGAGGCAGGAGGGAACAGTGGCTAGCTAGCACAACATGCGGCTGGATGGAGAGCATGACCCAGAGCCAGATGGCACGGGTTCAAATCCTACCGCGCTCCTTACTAGTTTCCTGGGCTTTGCAAGTTACTTAACCTCTCTGTGCCTCCGTTCCGCCAGCCATAAAATACAGTTGCAAAGTCCCTGTGAGGACGAAACACCTGTCGAGGGCTCAGCACAGTGCCTGGCGGGCGGAAGGGGCTGTCGGTAAGTTACCGCCTTGTTCGTTAAAACTCCAGCTCTGGTGTCAGACTTGCCAGGGGGTGACTGCGAGCTTGTGACTTAACCTCTGAAAACCTCCACCGGCTTCTCTTTAAGGTGGGGCTTTTAGGAGAGCCAACCCCACAGGGTGGTGGGGAGAGGATGCAGGAAGTGCTTGGCTCAGTGAACGTTAGCTCTCACTTGCAGTGATGCTTTTTGGCCTTAAGGAGCTTCCCATTCCGTGATAATTATACTGTTGGGTGTGGGAGACAGAAAGGGAAGGAGAGAAAGCTCACAGGAAGCCAGGACAGAGCTGTCTCTGCTGGCAGGGGCTGCACTGGGAGGGAATGATCTGGAGGGGCCTCGGGAACAGGGTGGGGCTGCAGGCTGTGTTAAGGAAGGAAGGCTTCACAGAGGAGGTGACATTTGGGCTGGGCCTTGAAGGATGAGTGGCGGGGTTTTGCCAACATAGGACGGATCCCAGTGCCAGGCACCGTGGCCAGAGAGTCACAGGCAGACCCTGCAGCCCTGCGTCCTGAGCACGTGTTTCGTACCTGTGGGAGTGGCTGAGGCGGGAAGATAAAGGCAGGCGGTCAGGGAGACCCTCCTGAAGGAGAGATGCTGAGAGCATGTAGGAAGGGAAAGAGCCTGTGCAAAGGCCCGCAGGTGGGAAGGCGGCTGGCGTCTTAGGCTTTGGTGAGTGGACGGTGGGGAAACTGCAAAACATGGCTGGAGGGACTGGACAGGGGCTGTGGGTTTACTCACAGTGAAGTAGGCGGCCACAGAGGGATTTTAAGCAGGCGGGTAACACCATCCACGTTACATTTTTAAAGGATCCCTCCAGCTGCTTGTGGAAAATGGACTGCAGAGAGGAAGGGGTAAGAGGGAGACCTTGGAGAAGCGGGCGAGTCACTGGAGGCAGGGAAGTGGTTGGATCCACAAAATAGCAGGCGTTCGGTAACTGCTGGCTGGATGATGGGCAAGCAGAGCAGAGCATGGTGAGGGGCTGGGTGCAGCTGGCACATAAGCAGGGTTGGTGAAAGGAGATGAGAGAAGAGAGGTGAGGGCCGCCTCCCACCTCCCCTTGCAAGGCTAAGGCTCTGGGGCTTTTTCCTGAGGGCAGCAGCGGAGCCAATACGGGTTCTTCTCCAGGCAGAGAAAGACCATGCTGCGATCTGTGCTTTGGAAAGATCATTCTGCCGCAGGGTGGAAGGGTGGGAGGTGGTGGGTGGGCGAGGCTGGAGGGAAGGAGGCAGGGAGGGAGAGGGGTTGCTGAGGGCTCAGAGGCCTCAACAGGCATCCTAGCCATCCCTCAACTCCAAGAGCAACAAACTTCCTCTTCAGCAAGGTCTAAAATCTAGTCCTGGGTCACAGAGCTGTCAACGCAGAGTTGGGATCCGACCCCAGGGCTGTTCCCCTTTATTATCATTCCCATCCTGCAGATGAGGAAACCAAGGCTCCGAGAGGCTGAGTCACTCATCTAAGGAGACACAGCTAGGAACTGAGATCCAGGCTCAGACCCAGGCAGCCTGACTTCAGACCTATACACCAGAGGTCCTAACCTGTATGTGGGGGGCAGAGGTTTATTACCATTTTGAATTTATTGCTAATACGTAAAAGTTGGGAAATTTCGTGGAAAAAGAAAACCCGAACTTTGTACAGAACCTCCTGATGTTGACAGCTCCAGGACCCAGTCCTTGAACCTCGTCCACCTAGCGGCTCCCAGGTTTACGCCTCCAGCCTGGGCCTCTGCTCTGCGTCCATTCGGCCGATTGGACGTGTCTGAAAGCAAGTGCGTGTCTAGGGCCCCTGTAGAGGGCCAGGGAAAGGCATCTACCTATCCATGCATCCATCCATCCATTCATTCAAGCATCTGGACCACCGCCACCGCCTCCAACGCCCGGCCATCGCCACCAAATCTCCTCCACCAGAAGCCTTCTCCATCTCCACTTACTCAGGCCAAATACCCAGGAGTCATCCTTGATTCCTCCCTCTTTCTCTCACATCCCCCCACGCCCATCTCACCCAACAGCAAATCCTGTTGGCTCCACCTTAAACTTTAACCAGAATCCAACTGCATTCCACCACTTTCCCTGCTCCTGACTTCCTGTCCCGGGACCTGCGGGGCTTCAGGGAGAAGCACGTGCTGGCACTGGAGAGCCCTGGGGCCCTCCCCACTGGGTCTCAGTCTCTTCATCTGTAGGAAGGGTGGGATACAGCAGGTCATTTTGACTCCCGTTATCCTTTTGTCCAGACTCTGGAGTCGGGAAGAGCCTGGTTCACAAGACATTTCATGTTAAACTCCTAATTCCTTTCTGGCCTGGGCAGGACACAGGTGGGACAAAGGAATAGAGTGTGAGTGTCTGAGACAATGACAATCTTGACTTTCAACACCCTGGGGTGGGTTAGGAGCTCCCTGGAGTGGAGGACGTCTTGCTCACCACTGACCAGTCCTCAATATCTGCTGGAGCCTCGCACCAAGTAGGTGCTCAGGAAACATTTGTTGAATGAATAAAGGAATGAATGAACCTTCCTGGCCCTCCAAAGGCACCCTGGGCATTCACTCAATTTCAGAGGGCCTTGATTTTCCCATCTGAGAAATAGGTAGAGTAACCTAATGCCACTGCCTTCCTTCTGTACAACAACTAACATGTACTGAGCGCCTGCTGTGTGCCAGGCACATATTAACTCATTTATGCTTCACTATAATCCCAAGAAGTAGGAACAACTCCCTTTTATGACTGAGGAAACTGAGGCCCAGAGAGGTTAAGTGACATGACCAAAGTCACACAGGGCACAAGTGGCTGTGCCAGAGACCACTCCAGGTAGCCTGGACCTAGAACTCTCATTCTTTTTTTCTTTTTTTTTGGCCGCACTGCGAGCAGCTTGCAGGATCTTAGTTCCCCAACCAGGGATTGAACCTGCGCCCTTGGCAGTGAAAGCACGGAGTCCTAACCCCTGGACCACCAGGGAATTACCTAGAACTCTCATTCTTAAACACTGTTCCAGGCTACCCTTCAAGGAGAAATGAGGTCTGGGGAAGCCTGCCCCAAGGAGGCAGCCCACAACTTTATAGATGGGGATATGCCGAGCAGGGCTGCCAACTCGACGGTCCTTCCATGGCCCTCATTTAATACCAGTCAAATAAAACCCAAATACCCACATCTGGACTCAAGGCCCCTGGAAGGAGCTCCAGCTGCATCTTCTCCTTCCATAGGCCAGCCCCAGCGCAAATGTGATACCCCAGCCATGCTGGCTGCTTCTCCTCCCCATCAGCCTGGGGCTGTCCTGCCTCTGTGCCTGGACACACCCTGTCCCCTCTATGTAGAATGCCACCCCCTGGCTCCTGGGCCGTCGTTACTCCAAGTTTCATTCAAATGTCCTTCTCTCTCCTTCCTCCCTTCGAAGACTTCCCTGACCCCCAGCCATATTTCTTATCTTCGATTTCCTAAAGCACTTTGCCAGCAAGGATAACATAGTTAATGCGTCTCCACATGCCAGTACGTACTATTAACAATGCCACTTTACAGATGAGAAAATCGAGGCACCGAGAGAAGTAAGTTGCCCAAAGTAACATGGGATGGAGTCAAGATTGAACCAACACTGGCCTGACCCAAAGCTAGATCGCCAAGCCCTGAGTCAGACCACATTTCCTGAAGTCTGTCTTTGAGTCTTAGCTGCCTTACCAGGAGGGATGCAGCCTGAGGGCAGAGGCTACTTCTCACCCATCTTGGCACCCCTGGCTCCTAGGACAGTGCCAGGCATACAGTAGGTGCTCATTCAAGATTCCCTAGTGACTGAACAGTGTGGACCTTCTGCATGAGTAAATGTGGTCTTAGAAACAGATTTTCCAGGCAGCACATGCTGAATTTGTGCTCTTCTGGCAGTTATGTCGGAAGGCGTTTGAGGCACTGTGAAGGCACAGGAGCTGGATAGGATGGTGGAAAGTGAGTCAGGGTCAGAAGCCAGACAGACCATGTGACCTTAGATCACTGCAGAGTGGGGATTTTAATCCTGACCTTCAGGGTCATTGTGAGGGTATACACAGTGCCAGTATATAGTGAGCGTTCAATACATAGTAATCATGATTATTAATTAACAATACATATTCTAGACATTGCTGCCAGGAGTGGAAGGCAATCTGGCATCATCTACCAAGGACCAAAAGCACATGCCTGTGGACCCAGCAATTCTACTCCTTGGTAAAAACTCACATGTGTCTGAAATGGCCATCTGCGTTCAAGGAGGTTCACTGAGGTCTTGTTGTGAGAACATAATGCTGGAAACAACTTAAGTGTCCATCGACAGAGGGCTAGGTAAATAAATTGTGGTACATCCATAAAATCGAATACTACGCAGCTATAAAAAAGAATGAGAAAGTTCTTTACGTTCTGACATACTTATGCACTGACAGCACATAGATCTACTGTTTCATGGGAAAACAACCTGAAGAACGTAAGAGCTAAAACTATAAAACTCTGAGAAGAAAGCATAAGGATAAATCTTTGTGACCTTGGATTAGGCAATGAAGATGACACTATAACACAAGCAAAAAAAAATTAGACAAACTGGACCTCATCAAAATTAAGAACTTTTGTCCTTTAGTGGACACCATCAAGAAAGTGAAAAGAAAACCCACAGGCTGGAAGTAAATATCTGAAAATCATATATCTGATAAGGGACTTGTATCTAGAATATAGAAAGAACTCATAACTCAATAATAAAACAAATAATGCAATTAAAAATCAGTCGAAGAATCTGAATAGATATTTCTCCAAAGAAGCTGTACAAACAGCCAACAAGCACGTGAAAAGATGCTAAACATCATTAGCCATCAGAGAAATGCAAATCAAAACCACAGTCAGGGGACTCCCCTGGTGGTCCAGTGGTAAAGAATCCACCTTCCAATGCAGGGGAGGCAGGTTCTATCCCTGGTCCGAGAAGATCCCACATGCCACGGAGCAACTAAGCCTGAGCGCCACAACTACTGAGCTTGCGTGCCTCAACTAGAGAGCCTGCGTGCCACAAACTACGGAGCCCACGTGCTCTGGAACCCATGCACCACAACTAGAGAGAGAAAGCCCGCAGGCCACAACTACAAAGAAGCCCGTGTGCCGCAACAAAGAGCCTGTGCGCCACAATGAAAGATCCCACGTGCTGCAACTAAGACCTGACGCAGCCAAAAAAAAAAAAAAAAAAGAAAAGAAAAACAACCCACAATCAGATACTATTTCACACCCACTGGGATGACTTGAATCAAAACGACAGATAATAATAAGTGTTGATGAGGATGTGGGAAAATTGGAAGCCTCCTACACTGCTGGTAGGATTGTAAAATGGTGCAATGATTTTGGAAAACAGTCTGGCAGTTTCTCAAAAGGTTAAACATAGAATTACCCTATGATCCAGCAATTCCGTTCCTAGGTAGAAGAGAACTGAAAATGTATGTCCACACAGAAACTTGCACGGGACTGTTCATAGCAGCATTATTCATGATAGCTAAAATCTGGAAACAACCCAAACGTCCATCAACTGTTGAACAGGTAAATAAAATGTGGTATATCCATACAATGGAATACTATTCAGTAATAAAAAGGCAAGAAGTGCATGCTACAGCATGGACAAACCTTGAAAAAATTACACTAAGTGAAAGAAGTCAGGCACAAAAGTCAGGCACATATCGTATGATTCCATTTATAGGAAATGTCCAGAGAAGGCAAATCTACAGTGAAAGAAGCAGTTTCCTAGGGCTGGGGAAGGAGGTCTAGGGGAGTGGGGAGTGACAGCTCTTGGGTGTGGGGTTTCTTTTGGGGGTGATGAAAATGTTCTAAAATTGATTGTGGTGACACTTGCACAATTCTGAATATACCCCAAAACCACTGAGTTGTATTTTAAATGGGTGAATTGTATGGTATGTGAAGTATATCTCAATAAAGCTATTATAAGAACAAAAAGCAACCTACAGAACAGCGTACAACATATTTTGTGTAAAAATAGAAACAAACCCCAGAAATACATGTGCATATGTGCTTATACATATGTATAAAACATCTCTGGAAGGAAACCAGAGAAATAATAGTGGCTGCCCCTGGGGAGGGGAGCTGGGTGGCTAGGAGGGAGAATTGTTTTTTTCACTGTACACTGGTACCTGATGAATTTTTTTTTTAATAATGAGATTTTATTACCATTTCAAAATGTTATACTTAAAAAAAACCAAACCAGTGGTTTATAACTGGCCCTCAGCCAGGGGGTGGGTTGGGCGAGGCAGCTCTGAAACACAGGAGGTGGCGAGAGAAACCCAACTTTACAGTTTTCCAAGCCTTGCTAACATCCATCGTCTTTTTTATTCCTCACGCAAGCCCTGTCAGAGGGTTTCAGCACAAGCCCTGTTTCCAACAGCAAATCCTGTGGGTCTTCCTTCAAAAAAAGCATAGAATTTGTCCACTTCTCACCCTCTGCAGGCACCCTTCTGGCTCAGGCCATCATCCCCTTCCACCTGGCTGACCTGGATCAAGGCACCGGCCTTCTCCCAGCTTCCACCCTCTCCAGTCTGTACTCCACACGGATCTGCCCTTGCCTCCCACCACTCGCCCCCACAGCCTGGGCTCCAGCCCACTGGCCTCCTCACGGTTCCTCAGACTTACCAGGCACTTCCTTCCTCAGGGCCTTTGCACTTGCTCTGCTCTCTACCTAGAATACTTTCCCACCAGATATCCACCTGAAGGCTCCCTCACCTCTGGACAGTTCTCTGCTCCAATGTTTCCTCATAAAGAGGCCTTCCCAGACCTCCCTATCTTCTTTCCCTGCTTTATTTTTCTGTATAGGACTGACATATTTAATATTTACATTTACTTGCGTGTCATCTGTCTCCCTAGCCCCAAATTTGGCTCCATGAAAGGTAGGCTTCTGTTTCTTTCCCCAGCACCTAGAACCATGCACATTGTAGGAGCTCAAAAATATCTGTTGAAATAAAACTGGGGGCTTCCCTGGTGGCACAGTGGTTGAGAGTCCCCCTGCCGATGCAGGGGACACGGGTTCGTGCTCCGGTCCGGGAAGATCCCACATGCTGCGGAGCGGCTGGGCCCGTGAGCCATGGCCGCTGAGCCTGTGGAGCCTGTGCTCCACAACGGGAGAGGCCACAACGGTGAGAGTGCCGCGTACCGCAAAAAAAAAAAAAAAACTGCGTCCTAAGAAACTGTCACAGACCAGAGGAGCACAGGGAGATATGAGGACTAAATGTAACGTGGTCTCTTGATTGGGATCCTGAAACAGGAAACGAAAGTTAGGGAAAAACTAGTGAAATCTGGGGAAAAAAAAAAAAAAAGTGTGAGCTTAGTTAATAGTGATGTACCCATGTCGGTTCCTTAGTTGTAACAAACATACCATAATAGTGTCAAACGTTAGCAATAGGGGAAACTGGGTGAGGGGTAAATGGGAACTCTCTGGACTATATTTGCCACTTTTCTGTAAATCTAAAATTGTTCTAAAATAAACCATTTATTTAAATTTTAAAATGTGTTGCATGAAAGCACACGTGTGCAAACTGAGGCTCAAAGGTGAAGGCATTTGCCACAGGCTACAGAGCCAATGAAAAGCCGCAGCTCACGGGCAGAGACCGGCGAACACCCCCCAAGAGAAGGAGGCCCCTGTCACTGCAGATCCATTTATTTTGCAATGAAAGGCAATGTTATATTGGGGGAAGGTGGAGGTTTTCTTTCCAAACATCACAGGAGACTCAGACATTTTACTGAGAATCCACGTCTGGTCCTGTAGAGCTCAGAAGACAGGCATGCTCTCCCAGCAACTCCCCAGGAAATTGTCCTTTTCTCCTTGGCTCCCAGGAGGCCCAAAGGGCCTCTCCAAGTCATGATATTGTTTGCCAAGGGTTCTTGGCCCTGTGGCTCAAGATCTCAAGCCGGGTCATACAAATCAGGTTGGGGACAAGGAGAGGGGCTAGGGGAGACGAAGGGTGGTCTAGGAAAGGAAGAGAAAAGGGACAACTCTTCTTGAGCACCTACGAGGAGGTGGCACTGGCCAGGCATTTTAGGCCTGTGTGACCTCATTCCAGGCTCCCAGCCCAACAGGCTGGTTTGGTTATTCCTGTTTCCCCGATGAGGAAACCGAAGATTGGAAAAGGATGCAGTTACAGGGTGATGAAGCAGACACACTGGGGTTTGATCTCTTCGGGCCTCATCTTGAACTTCTCTCCACACCCTTCCTGCCCTCTAGCGACGCTGGCTGCTCTCAGAACCACATTTGTCACCTGGCCTTTGCCCATGCTGTACCCTCTGCCTGAAACACCCTTTCTTCCCTATTACTAAGCTAACTTCTACTCGACCTTCAAGTCTCAGCTCAAGTATTACTGCCTGTTATGGGCTGAACTGTGTCCCCCACAACTCCTTCCCACTGCACATTCCTATGTTGAGGTCTTAACTCCTGTACCTCAGAATGGGACTGTATTTGGAGATAGGGTCTTAAAAGAAGTAATTAAGTTAAATGAGGTTATTAGGGTGGGCCCTAATCCAACATGATCGGTGTCCTTATAAGAAGAGGAAATTAGGACACAGATACACACAGAGGAGAGACTGTGTGAAGACACAGGGAGAAGACAGCCCTCTGTGAGCCAAGGAAGAGGCCTCAAGAAACCAACGCTGCCGACACCTTGATCTCGGGCTTGTAGCCTCCAGAATTGTGAGAAAATCAATTTCTGCTGTTTAAGACCCCCATTCTGTGGTGCTTCGCTTTGGCAGCCCCAGCAAGTGAACAGACTGCCTCAGAGAACCCTCCCTGAGCCCCATGCCCAGGTCAGGACCTCGTGAGCCCCATTCCTTCACGGCACCTCTCACGACGGGGATACTCTGTTTATTTGTGTGACTGTCTGGGTAACAGCTATCGCCCCCGCCAGATGGTGAGTGTCATGAGGGCACAGACGGGGACTGCCATGGTCTCTGCCAGGGCCTAGCACAGTGCCCGCACATAGTGGGTGCTTCATAAACGAGCACTGCACGAAGCCATGAAGGAGTAAAGGACAAGCAAATCTCCACGGCCTCGTCTCCCTGTCTCCCTTCGTGCCTCTGTCCCTGACCACAGAACAGCCAATGGAAGGCTTCTGGAACTCTTAAACTTCATTCCTTTTCTGAAGCAAATATTTCTTTTTGGGGCGGGGAGGGGGGGGCTTCAGGTCTGTCAAGCTCAGGTTTGCCCAGCAACTTTAAATCCAATCCTTGCTAAAAAATGTAAAATTCATTCCTGGAGGCAACAAAGGAAAAGGTACCTCGCCCTTGGCTACCTGTGCCCACGCCTCCCTGAACCCTGTTCTTCCTGCTCCCCAGTTCCAGCCCTGCCCAAATCCTGCCATCTCCCTGGGGCTACATCCAAAAGCTTCCCTCCCAAAGAGCTCACCCTGGGGAGCCTAGAGACATGAAGTGGAGGCTCAGAAAGGGAAAGAGAGTGGCCCAAAGTCACACAGCCAAGCAGAGGCTGGTGCATCTGTGAACCTCAGCTCTGGGCCCAGTCCATCCCTTGGGGCATCAGCTATGGCATCTCCCCACATAAATGTCATCAGCCCCGGGGAAACTGCCCTACTTCTCTGACCTCAGGTGCAGCAGAGGTCCTGGGGCTCAAAGAGGATGTGACCTGCCCAAGGTCACACAGCTGGGAAACAGTGGAGCCAGAGCTGCAAGTCCTGGAGCTCAGCCACCCTGACCTTCCACGTGGGCTGCCGGAGCTGGGTTACGTGACGCTGATAGAGCTCCTGCTGCAGGGTGGGTGGGGAATCTTAGGAATCAGACCTGAGTTCAAGTCAAATCACCACATGACCTCAGACAAGGGACTCCATCTCTCTGGGATGTTTCCTCAATTGTAACATGGGGTTAATGGAGTTCACGTGGTGGGGATAGGGTGCGGGTTCAACGAAACAATGTTAAGGTTAATGATCGATTCCTTAACTATGTTAAGGGGGTGAAACCATCAACAAAGAGCCTGTCCACTACATAGAGCAGGTCTACCTGCTAAGCCCATTCCATAAAGCGGGGTCCACCCTCCCATCCCGCCCCCATGAAGGGGCCCCTCGCTGCTATGCTTGTGCTGGGGTCCTGTCTGCTGAGTCACGGCACTGCCTCTCCCCACCATTTGCGTTGCGGATGGTGCCCGAAGGCGCGCAGGATAGTTAGTTAGAATGTTCTTAACATCTCCTCGGTCGCTACTACTTGTACAGAGACACACTCTGAAAGCAGGATCCTCTCTGCAGGGGAATCAGGAACAACCCAGCCAGCTTCCCGAATCTCCCCATGTGGGCATGCCCAGTGCTTGGGCAGGGGGAGGCCGGTGGGTACTCTACCCCCACCAAGCTCTGCGACCTCTGGCAATCCCTTAAGGTGGACGGGGGCAAACTCTGACACTGACCAGTTCTTTCTAGTTCTAAAAGCAGGTTCTGTACACTAGCACTTGCCTTCGTGCACATCAAATATCCCTGGAAGGACAGACAAGAAGCTGTTTGCCGCGATGCCTTCTGAGAGTGGGACGGAGCAGCTGGGGCAGAGAATGGAGGATTTTTACCATATCTTTTTAAACTTTCAAATTTCGAATCGTGTAAATGCATTGTGTATTTAAGCAAAATTAAAATTAACAATAGTAACAGAAACTAGGATTCTGGGTGGAAGGATTAAAACCCCTGGCTTGGGACTTCCCTGGTGGCACAGTGGTTAAGAATCTGCCTGCCATTGCAGGGGACACGAGTTCGAGCCCTGGTCCGGGAAGATCCCACATGCCGCGGAGCAACTAGGCCCGTGAGCCACAACTACTGAGCCCACGTGCCACAACTAATGAAGCCCACGCACCCAGAGCCCGTGCTCCACAACAAAGAGAAGCCACCGCAACGAGAAGCCCGCGCACCGCAACGAAGAGTAGCCCCCGCTCGCCGCAACTAGAGAAAGCCCGCACACAGCAACGAAGACTCAACGCAGCCAAAAATAAATACTAAACAAAACAAAAAAACACCCCGGCTTCCCGAGTTAGCCTGACCCTTCTGCCATGACTGCAGATAACTGACACTGGCCAGAGCGGCTTGGTTGCTACAGGGTGAGCTGATGGACCTTTTACCTTATGGGCCTCAGTGTCTCCTCGGGATCAAGTGAGCTACTGAAATCCATGTCCTAGCCTAACCCCGATTTGCTAGTCTCTTCTTTGGATCAGATCCGGGGAGGGCAGGAAATAGTCCATCATGGGAGCCATGGGGTGAGGGGTGGGGGATGAGCTCATGAGAGCCCCAGTGGCCCAGCGCTTTGAATGAGACTCTCCAGGGCACCACCCGGGCAGTCCCCTGGTTTTGCTGATGGGGAAACCAAGGCACGATGCTGGAAAGGGACTGTGTGCTGAGATGGCACTGCCAGGCTAGGCACGTCACCACCCCACTGGCCTGCACCTGACAGCCACAATCGGGGGCTCCGTCTGCATTAACTTCACCCATGCACCCTCAAGAGGCTGCGTGGGCAGGTGGAGGATCTGGCCTGGACGTGGCCCTGTCCGCAGCCTGGGGAGGCTGGAAGGTCAGCTGTGCTGGCCCGCCTGGGCCTTTCAGGCTGAGGTATGGAGTCTGGTCTTTGTCCTAAGAGCCCCTGGGGAGCCACTGAAGGGTTTTAGGCTAGGAGTGATGTTGTCTGATTTATGTTTCAGAAGATTGTTCTGGCTGCTGGGTGGAGAATGGACCGGAGGGGCGAGAGGGGGAGCAGGAGACTGACGCAGAAGCCGCGGCAGCCTAGACCAGAGGGGGAGTGGCGGGAGAGCTGTGAATGGGTCCGAGGGAAGGTCAGCTGATTGCAAATGGAAAAAGTATATTCCTCCTTGGGTAGTGAGTCCCCTGTCCCTGGACATGTTTAAACTGAGCCCAGACCACAACATGACAAGGCTGTTACAGAGGGGACTTGATAAGGTGGACCACAAGGCCAAGGTCCTGGATCACCTCCTCCAGGAAGCCTTCCCGGACTCCCAAGGCTGGGTTGGCAGCCCCCAGGGCATCCCACATCACAGCACTGATCCCAGGTCGTAATCATCGGTTTCCAGGTTTCCATGCCCTTCTCTGCCACAAGGGCAGGGGCCACTCTGCTCCTTTCTGGATTCCCGGCACTCAGCAAAGAGCCTGGCTCGCGGTAAGACCTCATACATCACTTCCCCTTCCTTCCTTATCCTTCTCTCCCCAACACCCCTTCTCCCAGGTCTTTCATCTGTGTATCCCCAATGCCCAGCCCAGATACTGGCACAGAGTAGGTGCTCAGTAAATGGTTCTTGAAATGGATCCTCTCTCCAGCGGATCTAACACACAGTAGGAGTCCAGCAAATGTTCCGCCCTTCCTCTCAAGAGCGTAGTCAACAACAGTGCAGTAACACTTGCTGGGTGCTTTTTTCGACCGCTCTGAGAACTTGAGGTAGGACTACTGTCGTGTTTATCCTGGAGGCCTAGAAAGGTGTGGGGATTTGCCGGGGCCAGCCGGCTGTCCAATAGCAGGACAGGGAACTCAGGCTGTCGGGATCCAGCACTGGACTGTGTGGCCTTGTTCTGAGGGCCCAGCTGCTACCACCACTGCTCCTGGCACATAGGAGGTGCAGAGACCTTTCTGTAGTGGGCCCCAGAAGGACAAAGTCACCCCCAAGCTGGCTGCCACGGGGAGCACCAGCCTGATCCCACTCTCCTCCCAGGCTTGGGGCTCCCTCCCGCCTGAGTGGGCGAGGCTGTCCCAGGGGGCCGCTGCCAGCCCAGGCCTGCCCAGGCCCACCGCCCACACAGCCTTCCCTGAGCCGCCAGCCGGCGGGCAACATGGCCTGCCCCGGGGGACTGAGCCTCGGCCGCCGGGCAGCCCAGACAAAGGCCGGCAGCGTGCCCGATCCCCTGGCACTTGGGCTGCTGCTGCCTCCTCCTCCTTCTTCTCCGGCTCTCCCTCCAGGGCCCAGGCTGGGGGCACTGGCAGAGGTTGTTTGCAAAAAGGAGGTGGAAGGAAGGGTGAGGAACCCCAAGGGCAGAAGCTGGAGCAATTAGAATGACGGGCGGGAAGCAGGGCAGTCCTGCAGGGCCGAGCAGCCCAGAAATCAGGTGGGTGGGGGGGCTGGTGAGGGCACAGCCTGGCAGGTCTGGCACCTCTCCCTGCCCCCACGCAGGCACCCAGCAGGCGCCAATCCAGGTCTGTTGAATAATGACCACTCTCGGAACTGAGTGCTGTCAGGGTGGGGCCCTGGGCACACGCATCACTGATCCTTCCAATAAGAGATAGGGCTTCGAACCTGCCCGGAAGAGAACAGGTATGGAGATAGCTATTAATTATCTCCCCAATTTAGATAAGAGGCAACTGAGGTTCTGAGAGGCAAAATGACTCGTCTAAGGTCGTACAGTTGGAAGTGCGGCAAACAAACCCCACCCAGACCTATCTGATTGCAAAAGCCCACATGCTTCCCACTGCCCTCATTGTCTCTTTACAAATAACTAATTAATAATAAAAGTGGACACAACAAGTCGTCTTTATTGAGCATTTAACATGTGCCAGGCACTGTGCCTAGGGCATTGTCTGCATTAAGTCATTTAATCCTCACAACAACACTACGAAGTAAGAACTATTATTGTGACCATTTCACAGACGAAAAAACCGAGGCCTGGCAAAGTAGAGTAACGTGACCAAGATCAAACAGCAAGTAGGGTTTCAACCCAGCCATCCGGAGCCTGCACAAAACACCACCATTCTATCCCGAATGGATGGATAGAGGGGTGGATGGATGGACGGTGGGATGGACAGACTAATGAGTGGGAGCTCTGCCCTGCGTGCACCAGGCCTACGGCCGGGCACCCAGTAGGTGCTTGGCCAGCAGTAGCCATGACAACGCTGTACTTTCTCCTGCAGCCCCTGCCAGAGGGGCCTCATGTCCCCAGCAGGGCTGGAGCTTGGGGGCCGTGGGCTGCGTGCCCGGGCTGCTGGGGCCGCCCAAGCTCCCTCGCTGAGCCGAGCAGCGGCATGACGGATGTGCCTGCCACCGCGGGGAGCCCGGGGTAGAGCAGTTGCCTGGAAACAGGCTGCTCTGGCGGCCCACACTCAGACCTTTGTCACCATCTCAAGGACCTTTCTTTCCTCCTCCTTTCTCGCTGGAGCCAGACCCGGCACGCAGGTGAGAAGCTGCAGCCAATGCCACCAGCAGCCCCCATCATGGGGGACCCACGGGGGGGGGCCAGGGCCCCAGGTTGGGGAGAGGGAGGCAGATGCAGGAGAGACAGGAGAGCCTGTGGCGGGGGAGACCGAGCTCTGTGGGCGGCCCAGCCAAGGCATGGAAAAATCCTGATGCCGGGATGCTTCTCTCACTGGCTTTATTTCTCCCAGCTTCTCTGACAAAAAAATGATTCTCAGTCCTTCTTCTAAATGGTGCAATACTGGAAGCATCAGCTTCTAGAGCTGAGGGTGGTGCCCGAAGAGATCCAGGCAGGGCCGGGCCTCCGGGGGGCCCAGGGCAGGGGGACAGGTGTGACGCCCCCGCGCAGCAGGCACTGACTGGCTCTCGTGCTGGTGGGCCCTGACGGGGGACTGACCGGGCGCTGGGGGAACCGGCTGGGGACTGGGCCATGCCCTAGCCAGGGCCCCCCAGGGGACAGGGGTGTGGAGTCGCTAAGAGCAAGGACTCTGGGGCCAGACCAGCCTGGGCTCAATTCCAGCTCTGCCCGTTGGGCAAATCATTTCTCTTCTCTGTGCCTCAGTTTTCCTCCTCGATGAATGGGGAGGGGCTGCCTAAAAGGGCAGTTGTGAGAATGCAATGATATATAACCTCTATAGAATACCTAGCACATAGCGAGTGCTCGGTGAAAGATCACAGGGAACTTTTTGCTGAGATGCCTCAGGGTGCCTGGCCCCAGACGTATCATAAGGACGATTTCACGCTCATCCCAAGCGCTCAGCGAGGCAGGAGGTCTACAGACCCCTCGGACACACGCAGAAGCTGAGGCTCCCGAAGGGATGGGGTTTGCCCAGGTCGGACACCCCGGAAGGTAAGCGGCCAGGCTGACTTCCACCCCTGTCAGGTTTCCAGTTTGAACAACCACTATCTAAACCTCCCTGACTAATGGGGCTGCACTTTGACTTTGAAAATCAGATCTCAAGGCTGCCTCCCTCAAACCTTCCTTGTCTCCCCAGTGCCTGGATAAAGCCCAGGCTCGTTCGCCGGGCATCTGAGATCTCTGTGACGTGGCCCTACTCACCCCAGCTTTGAAGTGTACTTCGTGCCTCTGCAAGGCTGTCTCCTCTGCCTGGGATGCCCACCCTCCACTCGGCTCTTTGCTGAGTCCTGGCCCCTAAGGTACGCTCTTCCAGAAAGGCCTCCCAGCCCAGCGCTCCCCAGGCCAAGCCAGGGACCCCTTCTCCTGTGCTCCAACGCTCTGTTCACCAACACCCCTCTGACCCATAGGCCCGGAAGATCTCCTCTGTGGAATCTGGGCCCCGAGGGGAGAATGCACCTGGCCTGGCACCCAAGGCCACACAGTCAGACCCTATCTATCTCCCGAATCTCTGCCTCGCCTCAACCTGCCACAGTGCCCAGCTGCAGCCTATGTCCTGGGCCACCAGCCTTACAGCCTCATGGCCCCAGAGCAGACTGTCTATCCATTTGCGTTCCACTCCACTGCTCACACAGAACCCCCACCACACTGTCCCCAGGCCACTCTGCAGCCCCCTGGCCCGCTGAGTCCCATTCAGACCCTCCGTTCAGACCCTCCCTCCTCTGTGGCCTTTTCCTGACCACCCCAAGACAGGCAGACCTTCAACCCAATTTTCCAGCAGGAGTTGCAGCTGCCCCCCTCCTGTGTGTTCCTGAGGCCTGGGGAGGGAGGGAGAGATGGGGGAGGGAGAAAGGGAAGGGGTGGGGGGGAGGGAGAGACGGGGGGAGGGGGAGAAAGGGGAGGGGCAGAAAGGGGAGGGGAGGGAGGAGGAAGCAGGGGAAGGAGCTCCACCTTTGTTAGGCCCTGTTCTAGGCACATGACCACACAGTATCTCAATTATTCCATCGCTTAAGGGAACAAAAAGAGGCTCAGGCTCTCAGAGATTCAGCTTCTCTCTCGCTAAAGGCCTAAGGCCTAGCTGGGCTTCTCCAGCTGCCTGTGACCCTCAGGTGGCACTACATTGTCCCCAAGGGTTACGGCTGGGCTTGCACTCCTTGTATTCGCCACCTGGGCCAGCACAGCCCCAAGGCAGCGGCAGGAGTAACATGACTCGCTGACTACACTGAGGTTCCGGGCCCCGAACTCACACAATCTAACGTTCGAGATGAGGAAACTGCCACCCAGACAGGCAAAGCGCCTTACGCAGGTCACCAGCCAAGAAGCCACAGAGCCGGGACCTGCACCCCGTGATCTAAACGCCATGATGTCCCGGAGCCCAGGACACTGCCTGGCCTCCCAGCCGAGCTGACGCTAGCCTCAGGCAGCCGTAGCCCCAATTCCAGCCACCAGGTCCTGAGCCTGTCCCCGGCGGCCGCTGCTAATTAGCTAGGCGGCTTCTGCTTGCTCTGGCTGCTTTGGGGCAATTCTCCCAGGAAAGGCCGCGCTTGCAGGTGCAGGAAAGGTACTCGTAACCTGCACGAGAGGCGACAAAGGGCACAAAGGCATCCTTGGCTGCCCGGCGCAGCCTAAGCTGGCCTCACACCCATGTCCCAGGACTACCCGCCACTCGCCACCACCACAGCAGGCTCCCTGGATGTCTGCTGTCAGCAGGACACATCCACACAGAGTCCCCATCCAGTCTGGGTCACCCGGCCACCCCCCAGGAAGGGCAAAAGTGAGCATTAACATGGCCCCAGCCATCCTTTCAAGCACTGCAGGGAGGGGTGGACAGGAAGCTCAGCAATTTCAAAACCTGCCACCCCTCTGCGCGTCCCTCACTCTGGGCAATCGGCACGGCTGCTCCCCGGACCTCACAGCAGCTCGAGGGGTGATACTGCTCTCAGCCCCATTTACAGGTGAGAAAACTGAGGCCTGGGGAGAGGAAGTGACTATCCAAGGTCACCCCGCTAAGAAGTGAAGGGGCCAGGATTCACATTCAGCCTGTCTCACACTAGAGTTTGTGCTGTCTCCACCCTGCTCTAAATTGAGGTCGTCCAGTTCCAGTCTCCCATTTTGCCACTGAAGAAAGAGAGGGCAGGAGGCTACAGTACAGAAAAAGCATGGGCTTTGGAGTCCCAGCTCTGCTCTCATGGCCTGTGTGTTTTAGGACATAACCTTTCCTCTTTGTGCCTCAGTTTCTTCATCTAGAAAATGGGCCTAAGGGGCTTCCCTGGTGGTGCAGTGGTTAAGAATCTGCCTGCCAATACAAGGGACACGGGTTCGAGCCCTGGACTGGGAAGATCCCACATGCCGCGGAGCAACTAAGCCCGTGCGCCACAGCTACTGAGCCTGAGCTCTAGAGCCCACGAGCCACAACCACTGAGTCCCTGTGCCACAACTACTGAGCCTGCATGCCTAGAGCCCGTGCTCCGCAACAAGAGAAGCCACTGCCATGAGAAGCCCACGCACTGCAAGAGTAGCCCCCGCTCCCTGCAACTAGAGAAAGCCCACGCACAGCAATGACGACCCAATGCAGCCAAAAATAAATAAACAATAAATAAATAAATAAATAAAAATGGGCCTAGGAACCCCTGAGCTGTGTGGGCACTGGGCAAAGGCTCTCTGGGGCCTTAAAGGCACTAAATAAGGATGGGCTCTCTGACGTCCCCTGCAAAGGGTCAGATGGTGAGTCCAGTCCCCACAGTGAGCTGATGCAGGGTGGGCTAGAACCCGCAGCCTCGAGCCCCACGAAATGAAGGTTGAGGCTGCAGCAACTAAAGAGAGAGAACGACCGGTCTGCAGGGCCCCCATCAAGGGTCAGGAGGCCAGATCGTGGCCAAGCAGGTGGGTCAAGGGAGGAAGGGGTCCTCCTGCACAAAGCCTGCCTGCCAGTCCCTGCCTGAGCTGTGACCCGGAATCGCCAGCACTGGGGCTGGGTCAGGCACACCTGGGTTCAAACCCTGGCTCCCCCCACCAACTGGGCACACCCCGCCCTGAAGCTTGGCTTCCTCATTTGTAATGCACCCCCCCCACCCCGTTCCTCCCTCCCCAGGCCGTCCTGAGGCTCAGAAGCTGATCAGGTCGAGCATCTGGACGACAAAGCACTGGGGGCCAGGCTGCTCAGAGGCCAACCTGGAGACCCCGCCGGCCCTGCCCAGGAAGGCCAGACACCGGATGGACAGACAGGCCGAGTGGACAATCACATGAGCCCAGACCTCTTCCTCTTCTCAAGGACCTGCCCGACTCCGCCCGCCTGTGGCCTGAGCTTCCCCATGCTCCGGGCCTTTCAACATCCTTACAACAGACCTCCCGACCCACCAAGCCAGGCCTTACAAAACCTGCTCGCGGACCACAAATCTGAAAGTCGCTATTGTTGCTTGGTGCGGGTGATGTGAGTGTGTGCGTGTGCGCGCACACACACACACGCGCGCGCGCTCCTGGGGGGGGGGGATGGGCGGGCTCTGCACAATCTCCACTCCCTTGGCTCCCAGGCTTCCCTGAGCCAGGAGACCCATGTCTTAGCCCTCCATCAGCCCTGCCTCACTGTGACCTTGGGCAAGTCACCCTCTTCAGGCTTCAGTCCACCCCGGTCTAAGTCGGGGCTATTATTTCCTGCCCCCTTTTCCTCACGGAGCTCTTAGAAGACTACAGTAATACTACAAATTCCCAACAGCTGTGAAAACAGTTTGAAGTCATATAAATGTTAGGTTCTGGCTTTAAATGTATACAGAGCACCTCCTCCAGGAAGGCCCAAGGCTGGGCACTTATACACGTGCTTCCAGGTGTGTTTCCTGAAAGTCCCATCCCATCAACCCTGACAGACAGACACTGTAGCCTCATTCTGCAGATGAAGACACTGAGGCGCGGAGAAGGATTTGCCTAAGGTCACACAGCCGCAAAGCAGCGGACCCAGGATTTCAACCCAGGGCCGTCTGACTGTCAGTCATGTGGAGCGACGAGGAGCACACTGTTCTCTTTTCTAAGCCCTCACAGGCCTTAAAATTCACCCTTTGGGTTGAAGAAACAGGCAGCAAGGTCCCTGCCCCAGCCCCATCCAGGAGGCTGGCATCACCAGCGCTCCCCAGGATGGGCTGTGGGGGTTCAGAAATAATTGTGTTCTGGGGCCTAACGTCCTGAGAGGTAAAATGTGGTCTTTTGATTCCCAAATACAGGGGGTGCGGGAAGCTGTGGACACTGGCCTCCTCACTCTTCCTCAAATCCTCCAGACATACTCCTGCCTCAGGGCCTTTGCACTTACTGTTCCCTCTACCTGGAATCCTTTTCCATCAGATACCTGCCTAACTTGCTCCTGCACCTCCTTCAGGGCTTTGCTCAAAATGTCACCTTCCCAGCGAGGCCCTCTCTGATTAAAATTCCATTATTTCCCACTCCAGCACCTCCGATTCGCCCCACTCTGCTTGATTTTTCTCCAAAGCATCTGCCAGCATGTGACAAGCTGGGAGCTTTCCTTGTTTATTACGTAGTGTCAGTCTCCACTAGAACGTCAGCTCTCCGAGGGCAGAGTTTTTCATTTGTGTCTCCAGAGCCTGGCACAGTGCCTGGCACAGAGCACCTACTCTGTATATATTTGAACAAATGGATAAAACTGAGGCCCAGAGAGGGACAGTGGTGGGCCCTAGGCTACACAGGGAGCGCAGAGGCGGCATCTGTGTCCAGGCCTTCTGCTCCCAGCACCCACCTTCTGTCCCCTCTCTTCACGTTCATGGGACTACTTGGGTTTGCTAGAACTGGGGGTGTAGGAGCCTGGGTCCCAGAGGCAGGGGAGTCAGCAGTGGGTGGGAGAAGAACAGCCCCTCCCCTGGGGCCTGCACAGGGGAAGCAACAAGTGGGGGTGTGTGTACAGAGCGTTCATCCATCCAGGGGCCCCCGCCTCCCCGCATGCCCCTCCCCATCCCACAGCTGAAGGCAGACTCCGAACTGAGTCTCTCTCTCTCGCCTCCTGATTAGGGAATGGGGTCTCCCCCTGGAGAGAGGGAGTCTCCCCCTCAACTGCTCCAGTGAGGGTCGGGGTTCCTTGACCTTCTGGCGGCCTCCCTGGGTTCTTCCCTTTCACAAATGACATGCTGAGGGCAGAGGAGCCAGGGCATCATCTGCCCAAGCATGCTGGGACAAAGCCTGACCTCCAACCTTGTTCAGGCAAGTCCGATTCATGCACTCTCCCCAGCACTGGGCCCCGTGCTAGGTGCTGGGTTCAAGAGGCAAGAAAGGGACCTGACGGTGATCCCAGTGAGGGGGAGCTGCCTGCTGGAAGTGGCAGGTGGCCATGGCTAGGAGCAGCTGCTGGTCAGCCTGCCTGCCTGGGTTCACATCCGGTGCCACCCTTGGTTCACAGGGGGCCTCAGGCAAGTTGAGTAAGATCTCGGTGTCTCAGGGGGTGGTTGCAGGAGCCCAGAGCGCAAACACACAGGAAGCATTTAGAGCAGCCCAGCATCCAGTGAGCACTCAATAAATGGTAGCTGACACACCACCAACCTCACCATCACTATCACCGTTATCACCACCAGCATCGTCACCACCATCACCATCACCACCACCATCACCATCACCACAACCATCCTCACCACCGCTACCACCACCACCACCATCACCGTCATCATCATCACAACCACCACTGCTATCACCAGGTCCCGTAGCATCTGTCTCCCACAGTGCATCCTGAGCTCTGCCAGGGCAAGAGCCACCTCTGTGAGGCTCACCACCGCACCCCAGGAGGTCCTCTCCAAGTTGTCAATGAGTAAATGAGCGAATGGATAAATGAATGATGAAGAGGTGCTTACGGAGAACAAAGCAGCTAATACGAGGAGGAGCCTGTGGGATCCATTCGTCCAGCCCCCAGCAGCCCCTCCGCCTCAGTTCTGTAGCTTCTGCTCCCATTTGGGCTGTGGTGCCCTAGAACCCAGAGCCTCCCTGGGCCTCGGACTCCAGTCTCTGCTCACACTGGACCAGACTCGGTTCCCTAAAATCCTCCCTCCCCATGTTCCCCTGCTCTGTAATACTCAGTCACTCCCACCGCCTGAGAGCTGGCATTCTGGGGCCCCATTAAGGGACCACCCAGCCACATCTCCTCAGCCCCAGACCTCCCTTCAGACCAGCTTCTCTTCCCCTCTTCCCACAGCTGTGTCCCTGCCCCACCTAGGCTTCCCAGCATGGCCAGGACAAGTCCAGACACCTCCACGTGGGGCTTGGAGCCTTCCCTGACCACCTGCTGACCCTGCCAGCCTTCCTCTGGCTCTCTCAGCCCTTGGACTGGAGAAGCCTGCTGGTTGGGTGGGTCAGACAGCCCTTGATGGGATCCTGGCCAGCAAGCCAGCCCTCATGTAGGCCCCACAACAGCCCTGGCCCTCCATTTTGCAGAGGAGGAAACTGAGGCACAAAGAGAAGAATGAATAGGTTAGAGGCATTCATTTAACAAATATTTTCTGAGTGCATACCATGCACCAGGTGTTAGCAGGGGGTCCCTGGGACCTGCAGAGATCAAGTCTGTCCTATTCGCCACTCCCGGTCCATAGTGGGTGCTCAGTAAATCTTTGTGGAATGAATGAACAGGACCTGGTACACAGCAGGTGCCAATCAAAGTGTGCTCGGTAAATCGGTGAATGAATGCACCAGGGAATGCAGCAGGGAGCAAAAGAGCACATACCCCTGTCCTCATGGAGCCCAGAGGAACACACAAAATACAGCATTAGTCAGTTACTGATAAGCACTTCATAGTTGGAGCGAGGGGCTTGAGAGTGATGGGGAATAAAGGGCGTTTTGGAAAAGCAGTCAGGGAGGGCCTCACTGAGGAGGTGACATGTCAGCAGGGCCCAGTGAGGGCTGGGGGACAGCCTGGAGGCTAGTGTGGCCAAAGAGCAGTGAGCAGAAGCCCAGAAGGTGGAGAGGGGCAGAGCTGGGGCTTGTGGGTCTTGGTGGCTTTTGCTCAGACAGTGATTGGGACCCACAGAAGGGTTTGAGCAGAGAAGGAACATGGTCAGGTTTACATTTTTAATACTGCGCTTCGGCCGCTGTGTAAAGAGGAGAAAATAGGAAGGACAATGAGTGTTGTTGCTGGGGAGGGGGTGACAAGAACTGGAGTGGGACGGGCTGATGAAAAAGGCCCTGCACACTCCCCCACCCCCCGGAGTTCTACTTCTCTGGGAAAGGGGGAGTCAGAGGAGCCAGACGTGGGGGCAGCAGAGCTAGCTTGGGGACACCAGGCAGAAGTGGCCGCCTTGAGCTCAGCAAGTCCACCACAATGGGGACAGGGGCCCAGCTGCCTGAGCCAACCAGCTGGATGGCACGCCAGGCCCTAGGTGCTCCCTGACCACCAGCTAGTGGAGGTACCTGGAACCCCCAGCTCTGGGAGGGCAGAGATCAAATCTGTCCTATTCACCACTCCTGACACATGGTAGGTGCTCAGTAAATCTTTGTGGAATGAATGAACAGGACCTGGTACACAGCAGGTACCAATCAAAGTTTGCTGAATGAATAGGTGAATGAATGGATTGCCTGCAGCCCTGTACTCTTTGCTGGTGGTTTCTCAACTTTGTCTGAGTTCCTTAAAATAACTGCAAGGCTCTGCCAATCAGAGTCTTACTGTGAGCCAGACCCGTACCTCCGTTTCTTACCAACAACCCCACAGAGCAGGTTCTATTGCTATGCCCATTCTACAGAGGAGGAAACTGAGGCCCAGAGAGTTAATTAACTTCCCCAAGGTCACTCAGCTACTAAGCAGAACTTTAATACCTCCCAAATTTGGATCTTGCCAATGACACCATCAACTCACTTGTAAATCCCCTGCAGGCAGAAACCTGAAGGTGGGGTTCTTATCAACAGCCCAATGGTCCATCACATCTGAGGCATTGCCCTGGCTCCTCACCACAGCCTGGTACCACCTTCCTGATAAGGAAACCAAGGCTTGGAGTTGGGAACTTTTTCAAGAACCTTAGGGGTGAGAAGTGGCAGAATCCCCATCTTCTGGAGCCTGGCCCAGGGCTCTCTCCACAGCCCCTTCATCCTTCCTGTCCCCGCCGCCACCTCATGTCCCCAGCACAGGGGCAGGAGATGGAGTCCCCGAACCACAAGCCCTGCATGGGTCGGTGGCTAGTTCGGGGGGTCCAGCCGATGACATAAAGCCCCTCCACATCAGAGGCCTGTCTCAATACGCGGGACCATTGGGATGACCTCTGGGCTGACCTCTCACCTCTGCCTCTTCTTAAATGGGCAGAAGTGATGAAAACTGACCTTCAGGACCTGCCAGGGGAGCTGGGCATTTAAACTGCACACCCAGTGTACATAACTACACTTGCACAACAGTGATCACAGCGGTAATAGTAACAGCAACAGCAGCAGAGAGAGCCCGTGCTCCCGGAGCACTCAGGCATGGGCCCTGCCCTCCACTAGGCTTTAGGAGCCCTGGTCCTCACAACAGTCCAGAGAAGCAGTTCCTATTACCCCCACTTTTTACATGTAGAAACCGAGGCACAGAGAGGTGGAGTAACTTGCCCAAGTCACACAGAGAGTATATGGCGGGTTGAGGATTCAAATCCAGGTAGGCCAGCTCCAGAGCCAAGTGTATCAGGGAAGACACATAACGGACTGGACCCCTGTGGGCAGGGGAACTAGGTGGGGGGCGGGCTGGACCCCTGTGGGCAGGGGAACTAGGTGGAGGGTGGGCTGGACCCCTGTGGGCAGGGGAACTAGGTGGAGGGTGGGCTGGACCCCTGTGGGCAGGGGAACTAGGTGGAGGGCGGGATGGACCCCTGTGGGCAGGGGAACTAGGTGAGGGTGGGCTGGACCCCTGTGGGCAGGGGAACTAGGTGGAGGGCGGGCTGGACCCCTGTGGGCAGGGGAACTAGGTGGGGGGCAGGCTGGACCCCTGTGGGCAGGGGAACTAGGTGGGGGGCGGGCTGGACCCCTGTGGGCAGGGGAACTAGGTGGGGGGTGGGCTGGACCCCTGTGGGCAGGGGAACTAGGTGGAGGGCGGGCTGGGCCCCTGTGGGCAGGGGAACTAGGTGGGGGGCGGGCTGGACCCCTGTGGGCAGGGGAACTAGGTGGGGGGCGGGCTGGACCCCTGTGGGCAGGGGAACTAGGTGGGGGGCGGGCTGGACCCCTGTGGGCAGGGGAACTAGGTGGGGGGCGGGCTGGACCCCTGTGGGCAGGGGAACTAGGTGGGGGGCGGGCTGGGCCCCTGTGGGCAGGGGAACTAGGTGGAGGGCGGGCTGGACCCCTGTGGGCAGGGGAACTAGGTGGGGGGCGGGCTGGACCCCTGTGGGCAGGGGAACTAGGTGGGGGGCGGGCTGGGACCGTGGGCAGGGGAACTAGGTGGGGGGCGGGCTGGGCACTTCTCGCTATTTGGAGGCTGCTGTTTGGTGGCTGTTGCGTTAAGTCAGGTGCGTGTATTACCTTAAAAACAAACTTCTCTTGTGCTCCTTTGTCCACAGCGCCCCTTCCCCATCCTGGGAGGCCCCATCCCCTCCTCTGCTGTTTCATGGCTTACCTCCTCGTAAGAGCCCTCCCGAGTTCCTCCCAAGCCTCCGTGGGTGCCGCCCAGGCCAGGCACTGGCCACCCATACCTTCTCGGGGCTGCTGGCAGCTGCCTGTGACCTGGTCGTTGAGCCACGCCTTGTGTCGTACTGGTGGGCACAAAGCTCCCCAGCCTGAGCTGGGTGCAGCGCGCTGGCCGGCTGGCCGTGGGGTTCCATGCCGCAACCTGGCCCTCCCCGAACCACAGAATCCCCCGGTGACCCCCGAGGGTCAACTCTACCAGTAGATCCCATTTGCGCCTAAGCAATGTGTTCCAGAGTCGGGACACTCTGCCAGACAGACTCACGCCTGCCTCCCCATCCTGGGAAGAGCCACTGTCCAAGCCCGTGTAATACCACAGGGGACCTCATGATCCTCATCTTACTGTCAAAGAGGATGGGTGATTTAGGGAGTAAAGGACACAACACTTCTCCACCGCATGGGCTCAAGTCCCTGCTCTGCCTCTTGCCAGCTGTGTGGCCTCAGGCATGTTACTTAACCTCTCTGAGCCTCAACATCCTCATCAGCAAGATGAGGATCATGGGACTTCCCTGGTGGCTCAGTGGTTAAAAACCCGCCTGCCCGGGGCTTCCCTGGTGGCGCAGTGGTTAAGAATTCGCCTGCCAATGCAGGGGATGCAGGTTCGAGACTTGATCCGGGAAGATCCCACATGCCGCGGAGCAACTAAGCCCGTGCACCACAACTACTGAGTCTGCGCTCTAGAGCCCGCAAGCCACAGCTACTGAAGCCCGTGCACCTAGAGACCGTGCTCCGCAACAAGAGAAGCCACCTCAGTAAGAAGCCCGCGCACCACAACAAAGAGTAGCCCCCCTCTCGCCGTAACTAGAGAAAGCCCGTGCACAGCAACGAAGAGCCAACCCAGCCAAAAAATAATTAATTAATTAATTTTTTTTAAAAAAGATGAGGATCATAACGGTAGCCATGTTTGGACAAGCACATGGAGGCATGTGCATGTGTTTAGCAGCGTGCCTGGCATTTCGCAAGCGCTCAACAAATACTAGCTGTGTCATGACTGTCATTGTTTCTGCTCAGCAGCAGGCACTGACTGAGAATGTATCTCAAATGATCACCACGACAACCCTAAAAGGTAGTTGATATCACTATCCCCATTTTACAGATGTGGAAATGGAGGCTCAGAGAGGTTGAGATGCATCCAAGTTGCACAGCTGGTTGGTAAGACAGGATTTGAACCCAGGGTTCCCTACCCTGGGGAGCACACCCACTCTTAGTCCCATAATAGGCAGCCTAGACTCGGGGAAGCCCACGGCCCCTCTCACCCTCATTTCCTGACAGCCAACTGCTGACTGGACCGGCAAGACTTCTGGTCTCTCCTTCCCACCTGCTTTGGCTCGGCACCTTCCCTCTGCCCTCTGGCTTCCATCAAAGCCTTCTCTCATCCAGATCTGGGGGCGGGGGGGTTGTTAATCCTCGGGGCAGACCCAGCTGACCAGCCCTCCTCCTAGAAGTCCTCCCCTCCAGTTCCCTGCACATTCCTTTCTGCCTCTGTCCTCTCCCTCTTCTGTACCTCTCTGCTCCAGCATCCACTGGCCCTGCCCCAGACCCCAATCCCTAGCTCTAATTGCCACTGGCCACGTCACAGGGGCAAGCACAGAAAAGCTCCTGCTTCCTGTGCTGAGAACTTGACGTGGAGTCTCTCTTCACTTGCCCACAGCAACCCTGTGAGATGGGGAATACTACTGAGCCAATTTTACAGAGGAGGAAACTGAGGTTCAGAGAGCAACTTGGTTCAAGGTCATCCAGCCAGTGAGTCACAGCTCAGTGCAAACCTGGGGCCAGTCTGAACTCCAAAGCCCAACTCAGCAGCACGGCTTGAATGGCCTTGTCACAGATTCGCGGGTTATTGATTGGCTCACAATCGTAATCCTAATTATAGCTCCCTTTTATTGAGGGCTTTATTATGGCCACGCCCTGTACAGATGCTTCTAGATTATAAAATATAGTATACAGTATCGTGTATATACACACTGTAGAACACAGTATAGAAGGAGGATATAAGTGAAGCCACAGCTATTATCACCCCATTTTACTGATGAGGAAACTGAGGCTCAGAGAGGGGAAGTGACCTGCCCAAGACTGCACAGCAGTAAATGGCAGAGCCTGGACCCAGGCCCTACCTCCACACCCTGTACTCCTCTGCTGACCTATAGGGGCCTTACATTCAACACAAAATCCTTTGCCCCTCGCTCTGCTCCTGTCCCAGCCCCCAGATCTCCCAGAGAGACCCCATCCCCCAGGGAGTTTCCTAGCCTGAACTCTCTGAGCTGCCTCCCCTCCCCTCTCCCTCTTGGTTTGGGCTTGAAGCACCCTTGGGAGGTTAACAGCTGTCTGGTTTGGGGATCTTCACGCTGGCGTGGGGGGAATCCTCTGAGGGACCCTGAGATGGAGCCACAGCCCCTACTTGGTGGCCTGTTTGTCAGGCTTGGTGTTATGTCATCTTCCCAACTACCTCCCAGGGTGTGGGTCATCACCCGCTTATATACAAGCGGTCGGGGGATCAGAGCAGGCAAGCCATTTGTCCAGAACCAGGGGCTTGTGGCAGCGCTGGGATCCAAACGCAGGTCTGTTTTTGGCTATGTTAGCCTGTGGCCTTCCCTATGGCTGCTCTACCCAGTAGGGAGCTCCTGTAGCCTGGGCGGACCCCTCTCCCCATCCTCATGAAAATGACAACCCCACTACTTGAGCGTCACATGATCCCCTCCTTCAGTTTCTCCCAACAACCCTATAGGGGAGGGCCAATCATCAGACCCATTTTTCAGATGAAGAAACTGAAGTACCAAGTGATGACTTAGCCGGGTGCCCAGCAGAGGCTGTGCCTTGGTTCACTGACCTGTAGAATGGGGTCAGGACGGCCTCCCAGGGCAGTGGAGGATGCGTGCGATTGTGGAAGCCAGGGGCTCCTGGAGACACGCACTCAGGATGCTCTCAGACAAGGCCTGAGGCCGAGTGTGTTTTTCTCGACCCGCCAGCATCCAGTCAGGGCCTGGCCTGCCAAAGGAAGGGCCCCATGTCTCCTTGAACATTTCCTCAGCCTGGGGATGCCGAGAAAACGATGAGTCATCCACCGAGCACAGGCCTCCCGGGAGGCTGCATCGGGTCCCAGCCGGGGCGGGGAGGGCTCCAAGCTGGGAAGGGGGCCCCGAGAACGTGATGACTCCCGAGCTGGCCCCACTGAGACCTGAGTCACCAGGTCTCCTCCATGGCCTCTCACTACCACATGCTACCAGCCTTGGGGACGGCTCTTGGGTTCCGCCCACTGGACCCTGCCCCTGGGCCATCACCCCAGATGTGTGTCTGCCTGCCTTCCTCGTTTCCTAAACGCCTCTCTTTCCACCCAAGAATACTGGGTCAACTGTGACTACCAACCATCAAGCTTCCCTCGCCCCCCTCTCCCCTCCCCATGTCATCCAGCCCCGGACACTCAACCTCTTGTCCTACCAAGGAACCAGCCCCTCCTCTTCGCCCCAGGCCGGCCTTCTCTCTCCGCACCTACTTCCCAGCCTCCTGTTTTTCCTTCTCTGTAACACGTCTCCCTCTTGCCACATCTAGCATTCCGAGACTCCTTCTAAAACACGAATCTAACCTTCTCTCCCCTCTACTTAAAAACCCTCCTGCGAACTCCCAGCTCTCCTTGATTCTGACGCACCAGCTCCTCTGAGTGGCTTTCCAGATCCTCCTCTTCCATTTGGCCCCAAGTGATTTCACCAGCTCGTCCCCCTCAGGATCCCCAAGTGGTTCTCAAGCTGATCTGACCATTCACCCACCCACCACCGCATCTGAAATGCTCTGCAGAGCCCGCTTCTCCAGGAAGGTGGCCCCGGCCACCAGCATACACAGCCTGCACTGACCCCCAAAACCTGGCCCACCCCTAGCCCTTGCTCACATTCCCACCCCCTGGGGTGAGCTTTCCCCGTGTTCTGTTCTTGCCGAACAATTTGGTTTGGCCCTCAAGGTCCAGCTCAAATGTCGCCTCCCTGAGGACTCCCTGGACGCCCTCAGACAGGAGGATGGGTCTGGGCCTTGGGGCTCCTGAGGCCCTCTGAGTGCAGAAGGCATGGGCGACTCTCAGACTCCTGCTCTAAGGCATTTGCTGCCCCCACAGTGGGGAGTCCCTTAGGAGCAGGGGCTGTTCTGGGTCCTGGGGATACAGCAGTGAACCAAGCAGGCTGGTCTACCCTGGCAGAGATCACAGCCTTGTGGGGAGAAAGATACTAAATATATAAACTAGTAAAATACATCCACAATGTCAGAGAGTGGTAAGGGCTATAGAGAAAATTAAGTAGAAAGAGAGAGGGTCCAAGGAACCTAAGGTGGTCCTGGCTGGGTGATCAGGGAGGGCTTCTCTGAGGAGGTGACACTTGAGCAAAGATCTGAAAGAGGAGGGGAGCAGCCATGTAGAGATCTGGGGGGAAGAGTGTTCCAGGCTGGGGAAACAGTCAGTGCAAGGGCCCTGGGGCAGGATCGTGTTTGGTAGTTTTTAGAATAGCAAGGAGGCCAGTGTGGCTGACACTGAATGAACAAGGGGAGGGTGGAAGGTGGTGAGGGAAGCAGGCAGCTGGGCCAGATCATGCAGGGCCTGTAGGTTTCAGGAAAGACTCTGGCTCTTGCTTTGAGTGAGACGGGAATCTCAGAGGGTTCTGAGCAGGGGAGGGAGAGAATCTGATTTGCTTTTTGCTTTTGCTGATTTGCTGGTTGTGTGAGCCACAGGGGATTACAGGGGGGCAGAGTGGACACAGGGGTCCCAGTGGGGAGGCTGACGCACCTCCAGGCTTGGACGAGGCTGGAGGCAGTGGAGGTGATGAGAAAGTAAAATTTGAGTTGTATTTTGAAGGTAGAACCAACAGAATCTGCAAATGGTTGGATGGGGAGGGAGGGGTGGTAAGAGAAGAGAGTCCAAAATGATGCCCAGGTGTGGCCTGAGCCAGAGAAGGTTGGAGCCACTGTGATGCGGAGGGTGGTGAAAGGAGCAAATGAGCGAGCGAGTGAGCGAATGAATGAATGAATGAATGACCCCCAGCTTTGAAACCAGATGGGCTCACCCTCAGCCCTGGTGCTCTGTGGGACCTGGAGCTCCCTCCTTTGCATTTGGCCTTAGTCCCTCCATCTGAGGCTGAGGAACCTGGAGTACCAGGGTGGCCGGGAGGACTGGATGCTGCCAGAGGCGTTGACCTTGTGGGGAGAGGACAACTGCTCTCTCTCCCCGCCCCCTGCAGCCTGCCCAGGGCAGGCTGGGCCCGTAGCTGCAGTTGAGGTGAGAGGGTGAAGGTGTGGGCGACGGGGAGGGGTGGCATCTGTCTCCCACCAGGCTGGGTCCGGACAGGTAAGAGGGCTACCTCGAGCTCTGGGAAGCTTTTGTAGGGTGTCCTCAGATGAGGGGCCACCGTGAGCCTGGGGTGGGGAGGTGGGGAGAGCCAGGGCACCTGTGGGCCCCTACCTCCGTGCCCCGGGTCTCAGAGGGTCAAAGAGCCACGGGACCCAGGCCCTGCCACTTGCTCACTGTGGTGCTTGGGGAGGTTCCCTGGCCTCTCTGATGCCAAGTTCTCATCTACCTCACAGAATCCAGGGGAGATTAAATGAAATAGAGTGTCTGGCACATGGCAGGGGCTTGAGAACATGAGATATGCTCAGACCCCTGCCCCAGGGGGGCAGTCATTACACCAGCCTCACTGTGTTCTCTGGAAGAGCCCAGAGCCCGGAGCTCAGGCTCCCGGCCAGGGACTGGGGCGGGGGTGTGTGGGGGCCGTCGGGTGGTGAGAAGCCTCTGGGCAGCTCACCCTTCTACCTTCCCACCTGGCGAGTGCCTCCAGGCCTGGGTAAAGCCCCCACTCTCACCTCTCCAGCACCCCTCCTTGAGCTCTGGGATTGGGCAACCCCAGCACCAGGAAGAGATTCAAAGGCAGGAGGGGCCACAGGAGGCTTCACTGTGCAATGACTAGGGAAACTGAGGCTCAGAGCAGGGCAGGAGCCAGCCGGGGCAGAGAGGGACCCTGAGCCTTCAAGTTCCCAGCCCTGGGGGCTCATGCCACACCTATGGCCCTCACGAAGACTTCGCTGGTGTTCTGTGTAATTCAGTACAACATTAACCAGGCCCCCAGTGGCACTGGAGACACAGAAATAACCCAGACACAATCTCTAAGGAACCAATAGTTGCTTCCCACCAACTACATGCCAGGGATTTGGCTGGGGGCTTTACTTCCATTATCCCACTTAATATCCATGACATTTCATTTCCATCCCCATAATCCAGATGAGGAAACTGAGGCTCAGTGAGATCACATAACAACTAACATGTTGTAAGACGTGCTACCTTCTTAAGGCTCTATACGCATTAATGCATTCATCTTTATACCAGTCTTAGGAGGAAGGCAGTTTTCTCATCTGTAAAATGGAGCTGATAGGTCCTAAGGCCAAACAGGTGCAAGAGCAGAGCTGGGATTTGTACCCAGGACCCTGTGGCTTGACACCCCAAGCCCTTCACCTCTTCTCTATGTCAGGGTGGGCCAGGGGCAGAAAGTGGACTCAGAAGTCCTTGTTCTGACAAGCCACCCGCCTTGGTGGGCCCTCTCCCAGCTGCCTTTGGCTCCTTCTTCTGTTATGGGGCCTAGGGCCCAGGCCTGGCTTTGACAGAGGTTGGCGGAGTGACCTCCTGAAATGACAACAGAACCTTTTCCAGTTTGCCAAGCCTCTTGGAAGTGGGGCTTTGGAGCCCATTTTCCAGATGAGTAAACTGAGACTTGGAGAGGTCAAGCAAGCTATTTGCCCGAGGTCACATGGCAAGAAAGTGGGTGTGTTAGGATCGGTCCTGGCCCCCTCACTTCAAGTTCAGAAGCCTCTCTCCCACCCTGCCCCCCATGGAGCTTAGCTTTCGGCTCGGTAAGTGCCACAATGGCAGAGGTCACAAGTTTTACCTGCTGCCCTTGTTGGGCAGAGAGTGGCGGGGTGGCGGGGAAGGAGGAGGACAGCTGCTGGAAACAAGGAGGTGCTTCAGCCACTATCGCGGGGACAGGGACGTGGCACCACCTCTCGTGTCCACTCCGTCCCTCACACTACGCTTCAGCAGCTGCTGAGACCCCAGGAGCAGCACGGGGCCAGGCCAGCAGCTCCGGCTGACTTGGTTGTGATGAAGGACACCCCGTCAGCTCGTCACTGCCAAAGGACAGGATGCTTTTCAATAGGATCCTGAACATGTGGCACGCACACGCACGCTCGTGGTCTGCCAATGCCCACACCCCAGGTGCTTGCACATCTGCCAACACAGCCGCTCACAATCACACACACTCACAAGCATGCAGTCCCCCTCCACCTGTACACACACACACACACACACTGCCCCGGGCCCACAAGCGTCCCCAGCCTGCACATGGACAGGCACAGGCACACTCAGGCCCACACAGCCACACTCCTGCATGCACACCCACGTGCGCACACATGCTGTAGCCCAGGAATGCACGTGCATGTGCATGGTACTCAATCAGTCCCACAACCTCTAAGTTAAGAGCCAGCTTGGAGAAGCCCAGGTTTGCCTGAGGATGGGTTGGACCCTTGACCTTTGTCCCTGGGCAGCCCCAGCCACAGGCCCCCCACCTCCCATCCTCCCAGCAGGGTTTTTAGGGTCCCAATTGGACCTCCTGACTCCCAGACGCTCAGGGATGGGAAGGCAGCCTGTAGTGAAGGAGAGAATGTTCACGCCAGGCCTCGCCCAAGGACGAGCGGGGCATGCTGCCCCCACCACCAGCAGAAAGTGACCCAGGATCCGGAGGAGACACCCCGGGAAGGCAGAGCCTGATCCACCAGCAATCACTCAGGCTCCAAACTGCGGCCCCGCCCCCACAGAGACCCCAAGACCACATTCACCCACATCACTGAGGCTAATTAACAAAATAGCCCACTTCTGCCATTCACGAGAAATCCAAACAGGGTCCGTGTCATTGCCAACCTTCTCCCTGAAAGCCCCCAGGACCCAGGACAGCAGAGGCTTCCTCCCTTCTCCTCACCCCATACCCATCCTTTCGCACCCCAGGCAAGTCCCAGACACCATACACTGAGCCAATCCTGCCTTAAGTACCTGCCTGTGATCACACACACCTTGACTAGAGGATTCTTCTGCACTAATCCAGGTTAGGGTGTAATGGACTGAACGCTTGTCACGAAAAGCCCTGTGAACCAGATGAGGCTGTAAGACAACCAGAGAGGGTCAGAAAAGAGGGGTGTAGAGACGGCACGCAAGCTCAGCGTGCCCTGTGAGGACTCAGGGAAGTTCTAAACCTCCCTAAGCCTCAGTTTACTCATCTGAAGGATGGCAGGGACCTCTGGGCCGCTGTGAGAACCTGACGCACAGGGACAGGCACACGGTAGGTGACTCAGAAAGGGTCACTATGGTGACAATTTAGAGAAAAGTAGGAAATACTGAGGTATTCAACCGAAGGTCACAGCATATATTATGTTGTGCTAAGTCAGAGGCCATTTCCTGCCCAGACCAGCGGCCGCAGGTGCCAAAGGTTTACACAAAAGCTCTGGGGAGAAAAGCTGAAGACTGTGAAAATGCTCTCCACTAAATGAACATTGTCTGCAAACTGGGAAAAGACCACCATTAGTCAATTTGGCCAGCGGAACACCTGGGGTCTGGCTCGCAAAAGCCCAGTGCTGAGAGTGGAGTTTGGCAATCTGGCGTTTCCCCCTCGGGGGACGGGGCTCTAATGGGGGGATTCCTGGCATGTGATGGGCCCATGGAGAAGCCTCAGTGGAGCGCAGAGATCTGCGTTCCAGGCCCAGCTCCCCACCAACGGAAACTTCCCCTCTCAGGGCCTCAGTTTTCCCATCCGGAAGATGGTAGAGTTGGGCTGAGAACATCTATCTCCAAGGAGCCTGAGGGCTCTCTGGTCCTGGGAGTTGACAGATGGCCCGGGGCCCCTCCCCAGACATAACCTGTGGCCCTTGCAGGCGCCGGGACAGCCTCGTTCAGAGACCAGAGGAAAAGGAAAGGGGTTGGTTCACTTTTGGGCTGAGGCTGGAATGGAATCGGAGGGTCTCATTGGCAAAGGGTTTGCTTCCCACCCGCCCCCAGGCTTGGCAGCCACAGAGGCCAGAACAGGCCAAACGCAAGAAATAATAAATCCTAACCAGGCTTTGCCCAGTCAGGAGGCCCGGCTGGCTCTTGTCACAGAAAGATCTTGTCCCCAGGAGCGCCCCGTGCTGCCCGGTGGAGGACTCCGCCCTCCTCCCCTCAGCCCTCCGCCTCCACATCTATTTCCTGTGACAACCTGCAAACCGAAGACCAACTTGCCTCCCCCCCACCACCACCATGCCCTGGCTTCTGCTCGACCCCCGCCCCGCCCCGCCCCCCAAGCAGGCCCCAGCTGCAGGAGGCCCCGCAGAGTGTAATTCCCCGCGCCCTGCTCTCCGCCCTGGGCCCGTCCGGACAGATTAAGCCTTTGTCACACACACCCAGAAAAGCTCAGGGCCAGATGGGACGGGACAAGTGGTGTCAGATCATCGACCCTCCACGGCCGGGACTCGGAAGGGCCCCAACCGCAGCACCACATATGGCTGTGGGAAGAGGAAAGGGGGCCCACGCAGGGGGCAGCCAGAGAGCAACATGGAAGGGAGATGACATACCATGGCCACCCTGGGGACCTGAGCCGACGCAGGGGCGCAGGGGGCCCTCGTTCCGCGGCTGCATGACACAACTCCCATACCCCCTCTTGGCCGAAATTGCTCTGCCTCCCCGCCTGCCCTCCCTTGGAGCCTCCATGGGCTTCTTGATCAGATCCTGAGCTATGCCCACCCCCACCCCCAGCAGCTGGGTGCCCAGGGAGCAGGCTCTGAGTCCAACCCTCTCCAATGCCCCAGTGCCCCCAGAACGCCTGTGGATGCCAAACAAATGTCTCAGACAAAGGTTTGTGGCCCAATGACCTTCACAAAAACCCACCCAGGACAAAACTACAGGATATCTCCCAACTGCCACCAGAGGCAATGATAACTTTACTCTGTGTGTGTGTGTAAAAGCCAGCAAAGGTAGGGGATATCCTTTGCACCTTTCAAAGAAGGTCCCATTCAGCTCCTCCCGGGAAGAGTCCATGGCTGCCCCAGAATTCCCAGCAGGATCTGTCCCTCTTAGATCAGTGAAAAGGAAAATGGAAATGTAAAAATAATAACTGAGCCCCAGGAAGGTACTTGGAGCTGGGGGTGGCAGGATTCAGGGCATCTCCTGCGGCTGGCTCCGGCTGACTGGGCGAGTGCAGGTAACTAACGGGCTCCCTGGGGACCAGCAGGCCAGGCAGGTGGGCGTGGGTAGCTTGAGGGGCGGGCTGTCACAGGAGGGCACGTCTGTTGTGTTTGTCGTCCCCCTGGCAGCCTGGGCAGGGAGGCCTGGGTTCCCTTTCTCTGCCTCCCAGGCAGGTGGTCCCTTGGGAGGGCTTATTATTGGTCTGGGAGCTAGGGTGGAGTCTTTCAAGGCCCCTGTTGCCAAGCAAAGCGGGTCGGCGTGGGCCTCACGGAGGATCCGAAGGCTGGCAGGACCTGGGGCCCAGGCCCAGCACCCAATTTCTGCATGTGGCCTGGGTGGGTGTATGTTCACTTGCTCCGCCTTGACAGCTCTGTGGCTAAGGGGGTAGGGGGACTGACGGCCCTATGATGCCCACTCCCTAGGGGAGAGGTCGACCAGCTCAGAGAACTGGTGAGCTAGCTGCCCTGTCTGAGGGTCACCTGCCCTCCCAACTCCAGGAGCGGGTGGAGTGGGGGCTCCTGCCTCAGGCAAGAAGGAGGTTGGGCCAAGACTCCCAGCTCCCTGGGGAGGGATAACCAGGATGGGATGGGGTTGAGGGGCACGAACTGACCTGGGAAGCTGGGATGGCTGAGGGCAATGACCCAGGGTAGGGGGTGTGGACCAAGCCAACCATCTGGTGGGTCACTGACCTCGAAAAACCACTCTTAGGCTGGGGGCACTAGCCCAAGATGGAGGAGAACCGAGGGGGGTTAGCAACTGGCAGAGTGGGGAGGGCTGACCTGGGGAGAGGCAATGACCCCTACTCCCCGGGTGGCAGAGTGGGCACCAATTTGGGCTCGGGGAGGGGTCCCTGACTCGATCGGGGGAGGGGGGACAATGACCC
This sequence comes from Grampus griseus, assembly GCF_964374135.1. NCBI lineage: Eukaryota > Metazoa > Chordata > Mammalia > Artiodactyla > Delphinidae > Grampus > Grampus griseus. The sequence continues at coordinate 62,967,506 of NC_139008.1, forward strand.
AGACTCCCCGCGTTTGGCAGAGAGCACTGATTTAGGCTGGAAGGTCCCCGACTCGCTCAGGGTGGGACACTACCCCAGCCTTCCCCCGGGGAATCCGGCCCCAGCGCGCCCCTCTGCCCGGCCCCCTGCTCTGTGTCCGGCCGGAGGCGGCAGCGGCGCAGATGGGCCGCTGGCGGCCGCAGCGGCAGCGGCGCGGTTATCAGCGCTCCTCGCAGATGGGCCGCCCGCCCTCTGCGCTCACGGCTCCCCACTCCCCGCGGCCTGCAGCCCCGTCCCCTGGGCGAGGGGGGAGGCGCCTCCGGATCCGCTCCCCGGCTCCCGCCTCCCTCCCTCTCAGCCCCCTCACCCCGCGGGCCTGGCCCGGGCGGCTGCCGGAGGGGGAGGGGGAGGGGACAAGTGCACTTTTCGTAACGACCGAATCAATTGTGTGTGAAGAGCCCGCTCCGGCCGGGGACTGGGCTGAGCGCAGGGCGGGCGGGCCGGACGGGGGAGGAGCACGGAGCGGGGAGCGGGGGAGCGAGGGAGGGAGGGAGGCCGGCGCGGGGCGGCCCCGCTCGCTCGCTCGGGCCGGGCGAGGCCGGGGAGGGAGCGAGGGGGGCAGGGAGGGAGGCTGGCCTGGCCCGGCCGGGCCAGGGGCTGAACGCACTAATGGAGGGTCTCCGCGACGGAAAGTTCAAAGCTCAGCAGCACCCCGGGAGCAGCGGCCCCCCCAGCCCCCACCCGCTGCAGAACAATGAGGTCCCGGCGGGGGAGCCGCGGGGCCCACGCCGCACGCCCTCTCCAGGGCGCCCCGGGCCGGAGGGGACGCCCCCGCCCGGCCGCCCGCCTCCTCCCTGTCGGCGGCTGCGGTTCCCCGTCCCCTCCCCCACGCCACCCCGCCCGGACCGGGCCGGCCCCGGGGACGGGGGAGGGGAGGGGATGGATAGGTCAGGCCGCCCCCGTCCCAGAGAGGGGGGAGCGAGGGGCCCGGGGGGCGGAGGGGGCGCCCCACCCACCCGCGGGAGGCTGCTCCTGCGCCAGGCTGCGGCTCGGGCTGCCCCTCCCCGGGCCAGCCCCGGGTGGGGTCGGGTAGACAGTGCCCGGGCGGGCCCCCTCCCCTGGCGCTGGGAAGCCGAGCTGACTCCCCGTCCCGTGGCTGTCCCTGCCCCCCCGCCCTCGCGGCACCACCCTCCACACACACATACACACGCACGCACACACACACACAGACACACACACCACACCGCCCAGCCGGCCCGGGGGCGGGAGCGCGAGGCGCCCGGGACAGGCAGCCCCGGGGCGGGCGGGGGGAGGCTCGGGCTTCTGAGCAGCCGCCTGCTGGCGGGGGGAGGGGACGGGAGAACGGAACATGCTGGGGTGAGCAGCCCGGGACAGCCCGCCCGGCACGGCCCGGGCAGCAGCGCAGAGGGGGGCAGGGACGCCCCGAACCCGGAGCGCTGCCCGGGCTGGCTGGGGCTGGCGGGTGAGCAGGGACGCGTGCGCCTCGGGAGGGCCAGACCCAGGGACAACCTCAGGGACACACGTTCGGACACACATCCACACCCCCACCCCGCCCCCGCCCGCCCCGAGCCCCGCGGTGGGACCGGCCCGCGGCCGCCGCGCGCGCACTCACCGAGCCCGTCTTGACCGGCACATACACCACTTGGCCCATCTTGGGTTCCCGGCCGCTGCCCAGGCGGAAGCCCTTGGAGCGCACCCAGAACTGGAACTTGCCTTTCTCGCCGGCTGCCGGGCCGCTGCCCGCGCCGGTCCCGCCGCCGCCCTGCAGGACCTCGGCGATCCGCTGGTATTTGCTGCGTGTCACCGTCTTGGTTTTGGCCGAGTCGCCGTAGGTGCGCAGGCACCAGTCCCGGAACTGGCGGCCCAGCTCCGAGTCCCCGGGGCTGCGCTCGCGCTCCCAGCCCCCGCGCAGCAGCAGCGTCGGTTTCGGCATCCTCCCGGCGCGCCCGGCGCCCTCGGGGGCGGGCCGGCCGCCGGGCCGCCCGGTGCCGGGACTGGGCTGGGCTGGGCCGAGCCGGGGTGCGCCGCGGCCCGGGCTGTCCCGCGGTGTAGCTCCGGCGCGGCTGCTTGATGGGCACGGGCGGCGGCCGGACGCGCGGGGCTGCGGCGCGCTCTGTCCTGCTCGGGCGGCGGCGGCGGCGGCGGCGTTGGCGGCGGCGGCTCCGGCTCGCCTCCTGCTCCGCCTCCTCCTCCCCCCCGGCCGGGATGCAGGAGCGATGGAGGCAGCTCCGGGCCCGGAGGTGCAGAGGGGGCGGGCCGCCCCGCGGGCGGCCGGGGGAGGCGGGAGGCGGGGAGCGGCCCCGGGCGCGGAGAGCGAGACCGAGCCTGGGCGCGGGCGGCGGCGGCGGCGGCGGCTGTCAGCTCGCGCGGCTCATCCTGCTCCTGCTCAGGCTCCCGCTGCCGCTGCTCTTCCTCCTCCTCCTCCTCCTCCCGCGCCCGCCTCCACCACGCCGCGGGATCCCACCTGTTAGAGCGTCGCAGCCTTCGCCGCCGCCCCCCTTCCCGCGCCCGCCCGCGGGGCCCAGCCCCCGCCCTGGCCCGGCTCCTGGGGGCGCGGGGGCCGCCGCGCCCGCAGCCGCCGGTAGGGCAAGAGCCGCAGGCGCGCAGTGCCCAGCCCAGGGACCGAGTTCCCTCTGGCCGGGCCTGGCCCCGAGCCTCGCAGGCCGCTCTCAGCCCGGACCCGGCGGCCTCGCAGGGAGTAGGGCGCAGACCCCGCCCGGCCGCAGGCGTCCCGGCCTCCCCGGGCGGCCCCGCCCGATTTTAGCCTGGCGCTGGTGGTACAGGGCAGGGCCCCTTCCCTTCCTCTCGGCGACTGGCCTGACCTCTCCGGTGCGAGCCCGGCGCCAGAGGAGCAGTGTTCCCCTGGGGAACCCCAAACCGCCGCCCTTCGGAGGCCCCCAAACTTCCTCCCCTCTCGCCTCACCTGAATTCCCCGAAGTTTGGCCGGTCTTGGTTCGGCTAACGCCACTGGTCTGGGACAGCGCCAGGCCCCGGAGAAGTCGTCAACATTGACCGGTGGCCTCACTCAGGCCAGCCCTACCAAGGCTTGGAGCAACGCTCAACACACCCACAAATTCATCCCGAGACACCCTGCCTTCCTGGGTGCACCTTGGCCTAGAATCACTGGCTGAGTAAACTCAAGTGGATATGCCATCCCCCTCCTCCCCGGGCAGGACTGACCTTGGGTAGAGCCAGTCCCCTTCCCCTTAATGAGATTACTAACATAAATAAAGGCACAGGCCAATTCTCCGGGATGTCTGCCCTCCTTTGCTTAACAGGTTTGAGAAATTGCTGAGCTTCTCTTCTGGCTGCTTCTCTTCCACCCTCAATGTCCTCAGGCCACTCCTGCAAGCAAGTCACCACCCACGCCTGAGTCCCAGATTTTGCCCAGTGCAGGACCATTTTTTGCCCAGGAACTACTGGCTACCCTCATCCCAAGGTCCCCCACCCTGGTACCTACAGAGTGCCAGGTCCTGGCAACTCTGAGCGGCAAAGGAGACTGGCCCATTTTACAGATGAAGGCCTGGGGCTTGGAGAGGTGGCCTGACCTGGTCAAGGTCACGCAGGGAGGAGAGGAGGGTTCTGGCTCAGGTCGGTCTGGCTCCTGCTACCACATCACACATGAAGACTCCCCCTGACATCCCGCTGGGAGGGATACCCACTCTGTATGTGGCTGGCTCATGTCCCCCCAGTAGACTGGGAGCTCCAGACGCTCAGGGTTCATGTCAGGCCCTAGCACAGCACCTGGCACACAGTAGGTGCCAATAACTGCCAAAAGAACGCCAGAGGTCTTCCAAGTCCCAACCTCTCTCTGCATTTCACATAGATTTATTTTTAGATAATTTACATTTCTATGTTACTTTATATATACCAACAACTCCACACTCATTTTTCCTCTTTATCTTCCTAAGAGCTCTATTTGGTTCCATGCTGCCATGCCCATTTTTCAGAGATGACCCCTGAGGCTCAGAGAGGGCAAGGTGCTACCCAAAGGCCATACAGCCCCTCCCCTGGGGGTGGGGGAGGAGGGGCTTCTGCATGATTTAGAAGCCCACTGCCTGACTTTTCCAATACAGCCCTTGACACATAACCCCACAGTTCACTCTCTTCCTGAGAACAAAGGTGCTCTAGCCTAGCAATGCTAATGATTACTTTCAGCAAGGGTGCCCTGGTGCCTAGGTGGTGGGGCCCCCTCGTTTGAGCCCGGGTCTCTGTCCAGTTCCAAGACACACCAATAACCGCTAAGCCAGACCACCTCTCCATGCAATCTGGGTCTTTGCCTGCCTTCCAGAACCTAAAAATCTTGTTAATCTTGAGCTGAGTTCTAGTGTGACAGAAGGTGTAGTACGATGAAGAGAACGCAGGCTTCGACGAGGACCTACTGTAGAGCACAGGGAACTCTGCTCCCTGTTATGTGGCAGCCTGGAGGGGAGGGGAGTTTGGGGGAGAGTGGATACATGGATATGTATGGCTGAGTCCCTTTGCTGTGCACCTGAAACTATCACAACACTGTTAATCGGCTAAACTCCAATAGAACATAAAAAGTTAAAAAAAAAAAAAAAAGAATGTAGGCTTCGCATAGAGTCAAACAGACTTGAGGTTGAATCCTGGCTACCATTTGCCATGGCATTCTTCGTGCCCAGAGATCCCAGTTGACTGCTTCCCAACTAAGTGAACCCATCAACCCACCCTTTGCTGGGTGACCTCTGGCAGGTCACTGAACCCTAACTTCATCATCTGTTATAATGGACAGACTGTAAAGTTTCAGCAGAATAACGTATGTGAGAGAGGCTGGCATATTTAACAGGTGCCCAATAAATGCCATTTGCACCTCCGTAGAAGGAGGAAGATGAACTTCGTTAATACTTTTTGTGTTTCATTCCATCAACAAACACTTCTTGAGAAGCCATTATACACTAGGTGCTTGGAATATAGCCATGGGATCCCCAAGGTCCTTGCCCTCTTAGAGCTTACCGATGGGTGGGGAAGAGGGCCATTGAACAAACCAACTATCAATAATTACAGCTCAGGGAAAGGGCCATGATGGAAATAGGGAACTGTGATAGCAAATAATGGACAGGAGGGACTGCTGTTCTTAGGGGGATCAGGAAAGTCTCCTCTGAGAAGGTAGATTTGAGCAGTGATGTAAGTGACAAGGAGCCAGCCATGCTATGTTCTGAGGGAAGAGCATTCCAGGCAGAGGGAACAGCATGTGTAAAGGCCCTGAGGTGGGAAAGAGACTGGTATTTTCCAGAAGTTGGAAGGAGGCCAGTGTGGCTAGAGTGAAGTAAGTGAGGAAGGCTTAGAGGGCAGGAGACCATGGGAGAAACCTTGGATTTCAGTCTAGATGTGCTGGGAGGCCTTTGGTGAGTTTTAAACAGGAGGGAGATTGATGAGTAGAGAGGACTGGAGGGCAGCTAGAGTGGCCCAGGGGTCTGTGATCTAGGGGCTTGGAGGTCAGGGGCCTTGGTTTCTCCTCCCATGTGTCAGCTCACTCTACACCAGGCATATCTCAGCCTCTTGCCCCAAGGGATGCTAGGAAAAGAGTGGAGGGGGCTGAGTCAAGGATGAGAATAGCCTACTGCAACCCATCTCCACTTCTGCGGAAGCAGTTCCCTGGACCTCTGGCTTGTTCGTGTCAATGGCATCCTTTAGCAAGGGTCCTGCCCCAGAGCACACTAGGTGGAAGGTAAGTTTCTCACAATGCCCAGCAAGAGCAGGGCAATGGAAGGACAATCATGGTCCTAGGGCGAAACTGCGCCTCCTGTCTTCTCATTCCCGACAGCTGCCAAAGGACAAAGTAGGCTGCTCCAGTAATCGTGGGTTATTGGATCCCTGGATTTTTTTTTTACCCTTAATCCAGATGTCCACAGGAGTCCAGACCACCAGGGCTCATGTCCACTTCCAATACTGACAGTAATGTACTGGGTCACAGGAGCTTAAGTGAGAAAGGGTCTGGAGAAATCATACAGTCTAAACTCTGCCCTTTACAGATGGGTAAACTGAGTCCCACAGAAGGGAAGAGGCTCAGGGTTACCAGCAGAGCAGGGCACCTGGACTTTGCCTGGTTTGGCCCAGATCACTGAGCTCTGACCCTGGGCCCAGATGAAAGGGAATGCCTGCAACTCGGAGGTGAGGTGGCCCCAACCCAGCCTGGGGTGGGGCAGAGTGACTCAGGACCCCACGGAGGCCTGTCCACCGAAGGCTGGGAGAAGCAGTGAGGTCCCGGAGCCTTGGGGCAGCTGGGGGGAGGGTGGTTTCCACTGTCAGGCACTTGTGCCACTTCCATCAAGGACTATGCAGCCATTCCCCGCCCCCCCCCCCACCGCAAGCACCGCAAGCATCTCCCCCTGTGGTCTGCTCAGCCACAGCGACCTGCTGCTTCAGGTCCACCCCACACAGTGTGGTCCAGGGGCTTCCATGGCTGCTCACAGACCCCTGGGCTTTCCCCATCCTGGCTTTGACCACACAATATCACGATTGCCTGCTTACCTATGCCCACCAGTGCCCAGCACACGGGCTGAGGTTTAATAATTATTAAATAAATGAGTGAATGAAGGAATGAATGAAAGTGTTGGTTCTCAAAATGCACGTCTCAGACTGACGACTACAGCATTTCCCGCCACGCTCCTCTGCCTCCCCCGTAATCGATCAGTTTGTGAGCATTTATGTGCTCCTCCTCAGAAGGCTCTGCCATTGAGTCACCTGCCGTGGGCGCCTTGATTCCTCTAAGCCTCAGTTTTCAAAACCGGTAAGATGGGGATAATAATTATACCTAACTCACAGTGCTGTTGTGAGAATAAGCACTCAATAAATGTTAGCTCCAGTTATCACCATGTCCATCTGCCATTCATTCCGGCGGTTGTTTGAGTAGCCTCTGTGTGTCAGATGCTGTGCCTGGTGTCGGGAGCACAGCCATAAACAAGATGGACCTGGCCCCAGCCCTCATGACACTCAGGGACCAGCTGACTTTGAAAAGATCATGACAAATATGTTGAGAATTAGAAGACAAAAAGCTGCCATGAGAACACACGAAGGGGGCTCAAACGTGCATCTTCTGAGAAACCCTGCCCTAGAGTTCCCTGGACGGAGGCACTCAGGGCGAAGACAAGGGGAAGGAGAAAAATGTCTCCACACCTACAGCGGCCCTGGTCGTGGAACCACACCAGAGTGGGAAACATCGACCCACCTTCCCGCAGAGTTTAGGAAGCCCTTGAGTCCAGCATCTCCCTTTCCAAAAACTAAAGCATAAAGAGATAAGGGTCTCCTTCAAATGTCACTGCCCCAGCCGAGCCCTCCTTGACCACCCTTTCAAAAATAAGCCCCAGTGTCTCTCTCTATCCCCTGCCCTACTTTATTCATCTTCATAGACTCAGCACCACCTTCTGTTATAATGTGTATTTATTTGTTTCTGTTCATCTCATGCACTGCAATGTGTCAAAAAGGCGGGGATTTTGTCTTGTTGACTGTAGTATCTCCGACACTGAGAACAGCCTGGCACATAGTAGGTGTTCAATACATATTTGTTGAATAAATGAGTGAATGAAGAAACGTGTGTGTGTGTGTGTTTGCATGCACATGCATTATAACTAAAATTTGCAATGATATCCACAAAGATTTATGTTGAATTGAAAAGGAAAGAGGTTTTTCTTTCTGTTATTAATTTTGTCTACTGCAAGTCACTTCCCTTCACTGAGCCTCAGTTTCCTCATCTGTAAAATGGAGCTAATATCTACTTTGCAGCATCATTGTGGGACACCAATATGGTGCAAAATGCCCAGATGCCTGGCACACAGTAGGTCCCCTGTGGGCAACTCTGTTATTCTGATGGAGCCCTTAGTTGGAGAGGCTCACAGAGGGGGATACCCAGGGCCTGAGCCTTCCTGTAGGACACAGAGGCAGCTGACACTGGATCTGTCCCGTCACCTGAACTTGCCGGTAATTTATTGATGCTGGATGCTGGCACCTAGCAGCTTGCCGGGTCAGCCTCAGGGAGCAGGTGTGGGGCCACCGGGGCCTACCCCCAGCCTCACCCAGGAGGAGCGGGTGGGGAGAGTGGGTCTGCACAGCCCAGGAAAACTGATAGATCAGCCCTTACAAATCCCCTACTATGTGCCAGGCACTGGGGGACTCGGAAAAAAACCAGGTGAGTTCCTTGCCTGACCAGAGCTGATAGAGGGTGAGAGAGACATAACTCATCATTTGAACACCCACAGAAATAGTGACAGCTGCATGCAGGCCTACTGTGTGCCAGGAACTTTGTACATATAACCACATTTAAGCCTCATGAATAGGCTTTGTTCATATTCTATAGGTCAGAAAATGTCACCAAGGAGACATCAGATGATGTGCTCAAAGTCACATGGCTAGTGAGTGGCAGTCTGAACCCAGATCTGACTGGCTCCAAAGCCCATGCATATGTTACCACCACCCTGCCCCCATCAGGCTGGCTGGCCTAAGGGGCATGTAAATACCCTAAATTAGGAGCACTGCAAGGTCAAAGTGAGCAGGGACCCATTCCACTGAATCTTCCTGGAGACCAAGGCCTTTAACTGCCTTTCAGAGCATGTGTGGAAATACCAAAGGGAGGTATATTTTAGGGCAGGGAAAGAGCCAGAGGAAAGGTTTGAAGGTGGAAAAGGGACTGGTGGGTTTTGTGTGTGTGTGGTGCGCAGGCCCACCTGGGAGAGCAGAGGGGCCCAGTAGGGGGCAGTGAGCATGTGGGGGCTTTGAATGCCTGGCCAGCTCTGGGCCTCCCTGGGTGGGCCATGGGGAGTGGGTGCGGGGGGGGGGGGGGAGCGGCGGGGGGCTGTTGCTGAAAGATGAAGCCACCATTTCCCCCTGACCTTTATATTCTAAGAGGCTGGTCGGTTAGGCCAGAGGACAACTGGCATTCAAGGGCCTCTAACGTCTAATTCCAGCCTCACCTACCTCCACTCCCCCCACCAGCCCTCTGGGCCTGGCATGCTCACTGGCTCTGAAACACTTCCCTGCTTGCTCTCACCTCCGTACCTCTGTTCTCCCAGATCCCAACTCCTGCATCCTACCCACTGCTCAGGCCTCACTCCTAGACCTGTTTCCTCCACGAAGCCTGCCCTGACCACACCAAGCCTTGCTTATATGCCTCAGCCTCAAAGGCCTGGGCTGGGCAAGGGCCCATCCTCCACTAAAAGCCACAGGCACTCGCCATCCACGGTGGTCAGCTGTTGCTTTCACCTGCCTAGCAACATTCTTCGCCTGGTAATCTGAAATGCCTTTGAGAAGCTGCCCCTTCCCCTTCTTTAGAGCGTGTCGCTGGAGCAGGACAGACCTAAACCTTGGCCATCAAAAACATCCTGTCCCCTTGACCACTGTGATGGTGGCCAGATTTCTGACATTATTTGAGCCCCTTGATTCAGTCGTGCCTGGAGGCCCTTTTTATTTTCACTTAGGTCTCTTTGCGCTGGATTTCTTGCAACCCAAAGATCCTTGTCAGATGTACCATCTGTGCAATGCAGTTTGGGCCTCCTCTGGTCTGGCCCAGACAGCTATACCAACCTCCTCACTGGACTCCTGGTCTGTATGTCTTCCCCTCCACCCCAACCCAAAAGGATCTCTTCTCTTAATTATGACCTCTGTCATTCCCCAGAATAAAGTCAAAGTCCTCAACTCAGCATTCAAGGCCTTTCACCATCCTGTTCTGCTCTATCCCTCTCTGTGCCAGCCACACTGAGCTCTCCATTCCTCTGAACAACACACCCTTTATGTGACTATAATTTATATATACTGTTCCCCTCACTGGGACTTCCCTAAGCCCCCTACCCTCAATATTCTTTCTGGCGAACTCGTACTCACCTTTCAAAACCCCATTTGACTGTCACCCTGTCTGCCATATTTTCCTTGAACGCCCCATGCAGGGTGAGATGTCTCTCCCTGCCACCCTGGGCACCTCAAGCTCCCCAGCTGGTCTCGTTCAGGTCAATGACCACATAATTTGCTTATTATCATCTATTTGACTACCTTCTCCCCAGATGAGGAGCTCCTCAAAGATAGGGACATGTCTTATTCACTTCTTATCTCCCAAAGGGCCCGTTAATAGCTGTCAACTAACTAACTTACTAACAGGGAGCTGAAGCAAAGTCATACTCCTTGAGGCCTTGTGAACCATTAAGTAACCATTTTTGCTGGTCAACTCTTCAAGGCAACCACTCACTATTTTTTTTTTTTTTTTAGCTTCAGGACTTCTCAGTGCCTTTAATTTACTAATGGGCACTGTGAACCTGTGCACCGGCTTGCTCCATTTCAGGAGTGGGGAAACTGAGACCCAGAGAGGGACAAGGATTCATTCAGGCAGTTGACAGCAGAACCGGGCCTGGGGTCCAGGCCCCTGCCCTGCCTCACCCAGTGTTCTCCCCGCTACACCTCAGGCCCCTTCTAGGCACAAGTCACCTCTGTAGCAAAACGTTAAGAGCAAGGGCTCTGAGCCTTGCACCCCCTTTTGCCAGCTGTGTGGCCTTGGCCGAATGTCTTAACCTCTCTGAGTTTCAATTTTCTCACCTGTAAGGTGAGAAAGCACCTTACCTCTTGACGTTGCTGTGAGGGTTCAAGTCCATGTAAGAGCACCTAGTACAACACCCAGCACACAGTAGGCCCTCAACGAATCCCTACCAGCATCTCTATGGCCTCAGCTTTCTCAGTGGGCACAGTGAGCCCTGACATCTTTGGGGGGATGTGGGTCTTTCTGGGGAGAGATGCCAACTAAATACTAGGTTCGGCCTGGGCCTCCTTCCACAAGGTTCAAATCTGGGTCTCAGCGGGGGCCTGCTCGTCTGGGTGCCCAGCTGTCAGGCCTGCCTCCTTCCTGATTTGAAAAGAGGCATTTTTTGTTTAGAGGAATTTTCCCCCATTTCATACTGGCTCTATAAATTGGATTTTGTTGAGTGGTTTCTGACAAGCAAGTCAAACAGGCATGTGTATGGAGGAGATGCAAGGCTGACTCTGGCCACAGGGGTGGATCTGAGGCCTTGAGTTCTGCTGGTCGCTGGCTATGAGCTCAGCCCCTGGGCAGCCGCATCCTAAGGAGAGTGTGTGTCCTTGGGGGTGATCCAGAAGGACTTCTTCCCCAGGAATTCTTTCCAGAGGCTTCCCAGAAACTTCCCTTAGAGGAAAGGCCCCTATGGCATATGGATCTGCCTACTTACCCTCCTCCAGCAAACCTGCACCCTGGATTCGGATTCATGGTGGCCAGGGGCTGTCCCTGAGTCTCCTACCCCAGTTCAGTCCTCCCGAGATGATAGTCAAGGATCATGAGAAGGATCACAGTGTTTTCCACATCTTCAGCCACCCAAACAAGGGGAAACTGACATAGTAAAGCAGGAGAGATTTCAGTTAGACAGCAGGAAGAACTTCCTCCCTTCCAGATGGCTGAAACTTGAGCTGTGCATGACCTTGGAAAGTGCACTAAACTAGGAGCCAAGGCACCTTCGGCTGATGATTACTGTGGGACTCTAGGTCAGTGTCTCATTTTCTCCTCCCCTTGGTTTGCTCATCTACAAGGTGGGGATTCGAATTTCTATTCACCATGCCTCCATGTCTTCAAATAAGACAGTGGGATGATGCGTTGAGGGCAGTGCCTGGTGGGGCTGGATCAAATGACCTCCATAGGTTCCTTTTCCTCTCTTTTTTGGAAGGAATTCCCAGGGCCATGACCCTGGCAATAGGCCCAGGGACCCAGTGGTGAAGTGTGTGTGTGCATGTGTGCGCATGCACAGGACTCTGGGTCACATAGTAGGTGCTAAGTTAATGTTTGGTTTTCTCTCACTTCTCTTGGGCAGCTCTCCAGATGCAGAAAGAGCCCTGGGGAGATGTCAAGAAGCCTGGATTCTAACCCTGGGTCTGCCCCAAATTGATTTTACCTTGCCATGTCCCTTACCCAAATGAGTCTCGATTTCCCCATCTGTACCGGGGCTTCCCTGGTGGCGCAGTGGTTGAGAGTCCGCCTGCCGATGCAGGGGACACGGGTTCGTGCCCCGGTCCGGGAAGATCCCACATGCCGCGGAGCGGCTGGGCCTGTGAGCCATGGCCGCTGAGCCTGTGAGTCCAGAGCCTGTGCTCCGCAGCGGGAGAGGCCACAACAGTGAGAGGCCTGCGTACCACAAAAAAAAAAAAAAAAAAAAAAAAAGTACCAGGAGGAGTTTGGATGGTTTCCAAGACTACTTCTCTCCTGAAACTGTGAAACCCATGACTGACCCAGTGAGGTCTGACCCCTGATCCCTTGTCTCCCACCAGCCATTACAGGAGGTTTCAGATACACTGACCTTCCTATGCTTCCCTGAATTTGCCAGGGCCTTGGGAATGGCCTCAGGTCCCTCTCACAAGCCACATGACCCTGGACGTTTCACACCTCCCAAGCCAGTGCCTCCGCCCAAACCCTTCCTCTCTTGCCACAAATTCACCTTAATTAACTCCAACTCATCTTTACAGCTCTCAGCTCAATCATCACTTCCTGAAAACCCCTCCCTCCCTGAGATCCTCCTCCACGATTCACTCTCATGGGGGGCTCCCCTGCACCCCTTCTTTGTAACACTTAACCACCTGTGCATCTCACATTTATGTCGTTTCTTTAGTGACATCTGCCCTTCCCCAGACTGTGAATTCTATGAGGACAGGGACTGGTTGGATCTCGGTCCCCACCATGTCCGGGTGCCCAGCACAGAATAGATGCTCAATGCGTAACTATTGAATGAATGGACGGACGGCCTCCTCATTTTTGGTCAGGAGCTAAGCTGCTGACAGGCCCTACCTGCAGAAGATGGGCTGGGGGTATATTGGGAGCCCCTCACATCCCCACCCAGGCTTTCCTGTGAGGCTCTCCCAGCTGACCTGAGACCTCGGGAAAGGCAGATATGAAGCATCAGCTCCATTTTTCAGACGAGGAGAGCAGCCCCAAAGGCAAGTTGGCTGGAGGGAGGTCACCTAGCTAATACATGACAGGGTTGGGGTAGGATCCCAGGATTAACAAAGCTGGAAGGGTTTTCTAGTCCCTTTTTGACAGAGGTGGAAACTGAGGCATGAACGGGGAAGGCATTGCCCAAGGTTTTCCTGGCCAGGCAGCAGCAAGGTGGGGATGGGAATCTGTGGTTCTTGAACTCGGAGAACTTTCTCCTGCCGGTCTGAGGAAGAAGATCCATGGGCTTGACCCCGGGATGACCAAGCGGCTTCAGATAACTGATAACACCACACGGCACCCTCTGGGAGTGGACAGTGCTGGCAAAAAGCCCCCTGAGGGTTTGGGTGTCTGTATAGAACCAGGCTGCCTGGGTTTGAATGCCGGCTCTGCCGGTCACCAGCTGTGAGTGACCTTGCTTGGGTCACTTTACCTCTCTGTGCCTCAGTTTCCTCATGTGTAAAATGGAGGCAATCTGGGTTAATACGTAAATAGAACAAAGCACTGAGAGCAGGAAGTGGTCTGGGACAACGTCTAATACGCGCGAACTGCAGAGCTGACCTGGCCAGAAGCAGGAGGAAGTGATTCATTCTCTCTGTGTACCAAGGGACTGGTATCAGCCTGCTTCTCGCCCCAGGTCCACAGGATAAAATGTACCGGAGGGGTTTCAATCATCATGGTGACCTTTTTTGAGCCCTCCGGTACTTTACAACCCACTGAATCCTCAGAACCACCCCAAGAAGCAGGCTCTGTCATTATCCCATTTTATAGATGTGAAAACCAAGGCCCAGGCAAGTCACTTGTCCAAGTCCCACAGTTTGTGACCGGCAGAAGCGGGGCTCATGTCCAGAGGTCAAAGGATGAAGGACCCAGGGGTCAAAGGATGAAGAGAGATGTGTTGGCCAAGGGAGTGGAGTCCTAGAGGAGGTCCTGGTCGGGCCTCGCACAGTGAGGAGACCTGGGCAGTTGGGGACTGGCGGAAGCTGCCGCTGGAGCCCCCATCTCCCCTGGGGTGGGATCCTCGGTGGGGCCTGCTTGGTAATCACAGCATTTGCCAAGTGCCTGCTGGGCAAGCTCTCTGAGGGCAGGGCTAAGTCTCTCATACCCACCATTGGGCACCCAGCCCAGCCCCAGGCAGGTGCTATGAGGGCTTGTTGGTTGAGTAGTGCCAGACACCCGACCCGCTGTGGCCAGGCCTCTCGACAGTCATGAGCCCCATTCTCCAGGTGAGGAAACCAAGGCTCAGAGAGGGGAAGCGACGTGTCCTAAGCCACACACTTCTGTCCAAATCTTTACTCTCCTCCAGGGACGTGAGCCCAGGGACCACGTCTCCCCACCTCCAGCGGTCAGTGCCCATGACAGACCCCGGAAGGCAGGTAAGTCTGAAGGGGTGGGGAGCATGAAGCATCTTCCCAAGGTCTCACCAGGCATGAACAGATCAAAGAAGGGCAGCTTCTCCATGGCTCCCAAGGCCCCCAAAACGTGAAAATGTAAGGACTGTCTTTAGGGCTCAAGGAGTTCAAGCTTCCCCTTTTACAGATGGAGAAACTGAGGCCCAGAAAAAGGATAAGCCACATCCGGGGCCATCAGGCAGGTAAGGAACAGACCAGAAGCTAGCAGAGCAAGTCCAAAGGCCCTGAGGTTGACACAAAGTATGAACTAAGGCCAGCAGGCTGAAGAGAGATGAGGCTGGAGAGGTGGGCTGGGGCCAGGCCGGGCAAGGAGTATGGTCTCTAGGCCAGAGCAGTGGGAAATCACTGAATTGGAAAGTCTGTCCACCTCCTGGCTTTGGCGCTTTAGAGACCCATCTGGTGGCCAGGGACTGACTGGCCTGCAGGAGGGCAGGATGGGAACAGGAGACCCGGGAGCAGGGCTGACACTGAGCCCAGCCTGCTCCTCTCTCCTGCCCTCCAGACCTGCCGACTCAGCCTCACTGCTCAGAGGGCTGAGGGCATCCTAGCAGCACGCGTCCAAGCCCGAGCTCCTGATTTCCATCCCCAGATCTGCCCCTCCACTGTCTTCCCATCTCAGTAAACACAAACTCCATTCTTCCCCAAAACCTTGGAATCATCCCTGCCCCTCCTTTCTCTCACCCGCTACACCTGATCCGTCAGCAAATCCCTTTGGCTCCACCTTCAAAATATAACCGGAATCTGACCACTTCTCATCACGGTGCTGCTGCTCTCCGGTCTCCCGGGGGATAGTTGCGCCAGCCTCTCCCAGCCCCGTGGTGTCCCTTCCACCAGGCAGCTCCAACACACATCAGATCACGTCCCTCCGCTGCTCCAAGGTATCTTGTGGTTCCCCACCTCTCTCAGAGTAAAGTCCTAACTTGGCCCTTGAGGCCCTCAAACTCCGGCCTCCCTGTCCCTGTGTGGCCCTCTGTCCCCAGTCTCTCGCCCCCAGTGTCTGTGGCAGCAACTCCATCCTTGCCGCGTTTGTATTCTTACCTCAAGGCATTTGCACGTGCTGTGCCCTTTGCCTGCAATGCCCTTCCCAGATGTCTGCAGGGCCGGCTGCCTCACCTCCTTCAAGTCATCAGATGTCACATTCCCAGGAGGCCTCCCGTGACCACCCGACTTAAAATGGCAAAGCCCTTCTCCCATCACACACACACACACACACACACTCACACACACACACACACACACACTTCGTTTGTCAGCTTCATTTTCTCCACAGTTTGCATCATTTTCTAATATACTATTTAATCGCCCTATTTGCATTGCTTTTTCTCAGCTACCCTTGGCACCCCTCTCACCCACAGTAGGATTTCAGCTTCCTGAGGGCAAGACTCTCTGGCTCACCAGTGCCAAGAATGGCATCTGTGCAGAGCTGTTAACCTGATTCACTCTCATGTGGTTCTAACTCTTGGTGGGAGGCTGCCTTAGTGTCCTGTCACAGACAAGGAAACCGAGGTCCAGGGAGGGAAACAGTTTGCTGAGGTCACAAGGCCAGGACACAGTGGAGCTGGGACTTGGACCCTGCCCAAACCTCCCACCCTGACCAGCTCAGGCTGAGTGTGGGCTGGGAACAGGACCGCTGAGCTAGCTCTTGGGGAGGAGGCTGCAGGGCCGCAGCTCCTGCCAGCCCCCTGCGGTCAGTGCCCTCCCCGAGGGGCCACGGCAGCCGGGCAGGGAGAAGGCTCCAGGGCGGTGGTGTAAGAGGGGCATTGGGAAAGGCCCGGGGCACCAGGTCCATTCTACGGTTGCCCAGTCCTCAGAGCCTGAACAGCCATGGCTGAGAAAGGAAGTCAGCAGGATCCAAAATAGGTCTGAGTTTTGGGAAGTGAAACCGGGTGCTGGGGACACTCGGCCAGAGGAAGACCTGGGCCTCCTGGGCTGAGGCTGTCAGGCTGGGGGGGGGTCTTCCCCTGCCTTCTCAGCCTGGGGAGAGTGGGTCTGGGAAATAGGCTCAGGCCCCTCTCACAAGCCATGGGACCCTGGACGCGTCATTCTAGTTCTCTGACCCTCAGTGTTCTCATCTGTAAAATGGGACTAAGGGAAGGACCTACCTCACTGGGGACTGGGAAGGTGTGATGAGACCACGGCCTGAAGCCTGAGGCTGTTGCTCAAGAGACGGTAACAGTTACTACCGTACTGGTGTTCCACATCCATCTCTGGTGACTCCTCCTCCAGGAAGCCTCCCCAGGACCTTAGGTCAGAATGCATCTCTCGTCCCTGGTGTCCCAGTCCCTCTTAACTTCTCTTTGTTTCTCTTCACGTGTGTCTTTTCCACTAGAGGAGGCCGGGACCTCATCTGTGTCCTCTCAGTGTCTCTAGTGCCCAGGACAGGGTCCGACACACGGGAGATGCCACATAGCGGGGCTGAATGGGGGAACGAAGGGCGGATGCTGCTGTATGCCCTTGAGGGTCTGATGTCTGCATCCTGAGAGCCAGCTCCTCAGGGCTGGCCTGGAGTTGCAGCAAGAGGTAAGTAGGTGAGCTACGTTTCCTCTGAGCCAACTGGCTCATCTTGTAAAATGGGGACAATTGGAAACCGGGAGCCACGGTCTCTTTGTCCCAAATCAAAGAAACACAGGCCACCCAAGATGCCACCCCAGGCACCTCAGAATGTGCCTGGGGACAGGGCTGCCCCAGGGTGGGACTCTTCAGACCGAGGTGGCCCTGCATTCTGCCTGCTTCTGTCCCCATCCTGCTCCAGTGATAAGCAAGCCTTTGAAGCTGAAAACCGTCCCAGGTATAGCTGAGGACTTGCCACCTACTGGAATCGGGAATCTCTAAATAACAATAGTCAACAGTCCGCAGAGGCCCTCACATCATGCAGGTTTTACAGATAAAGCCCAGAGAAGTCAGGCTACTTGTTCAAGGTGACACAGCAAATTAGGGCAGAGCAGGTAGGGTGTCCAGTCCTCCTCTAACTCTCGGTCCTGGGATTCACTTAGCACATTTTACGATCACCATGTCTCCACAAAGTGAGACTCAGGACACCCATTCTACAGATGAAGACCTCAGGCTTCTAGAAGGGAAGGATCTTTCCCAGGACCATCCCCCAGAGGCCCCACTCTTGGAGATTCCGAAGGGCTCTTGGGGTCCCTTGAAGGCTGGGCCTTCAAACCCAGGGACCAAACTCGGAGCTGAGGCTCCTCCAGGAAGGACTCTGAAGGGTCTGTGTGGTCTTCAGTTTCCCGTCAGCCCAGCCCTCCTGCCAGCCTCACCCATGAGCCAGCTACAGCTGCACATCTGGAAGCCCCACTGTGCATCTGACCAGGCAGACTCAGAATAACGAGACCCACGTGGCATTTCCTGGAGGCTGCGCCCTGTTCTAAGGGCTTTACTACAACGCTTTTGAGACTCAGAAGAACTCAGTGAGGTCAACCCCATGACTGGCCCCATTTTACACGGAGGAAGACTCATGCACATCCCAGACTGAGCTCAACACCTTCTGAAAAGCTGCTCCTCTCCTAGTTCCCAGCCCAGGAAGTGGTTCCTGAAGCCCCCAGGGAACCACTGAGAACAGGAGTCATTCCTGACCCCCAACTCCACCTCTCCCCCAGCATCCCATCAAGTCAAACTCCTAACCTGGGCCCTGGAACTGAACCTCTCTGGGCCTCATCTGTCAACTAGCAAAACAGCCTAGGCCTGTGAAGGGGACGGCAGAGTTGTGGAGATTCGCCATCACTGCCCAGCTGTGTGACCTGGGGCCGGAGCACCAACCTCTCTGGGCTGCGGTTTCCACATCTATGAAGTAGAAATGCTAACGTGGCTCACCTCCTAGGCTCGTGGGGATGATTCAGTGGCCCCTTCCCTCCGTCCTCCCTGAGACATTGCTCCAGCCACTGTCCCCTCCTGTTAGAACCCCTCAGCCTTTCCCTCTCTACCGGATCAACCTGAACAATGTACAAACGGCTGATTTGTTTCTCTGAGCCCACATCCCCTCCCCTGCTGCCCGGCTTCTCTCCCGCCCTGCACGGGAGTTCCCTGAAAGCGTGTCTATCCTCGCTGTCCCCACTCCTTCCTCGAACCCGCTCCCCTCGGGTTTTCACACCCCCTCCCAGGACACCAAGGACCACCACGGGTAAACCAGAGCCATCTCTAGGCCTAGCCCTTGTCTTTCTGGTCCCACAGCAGCATTGACGCAGTAACTCTCCCTGCCTCTTCAATGCCTTCTTTACTGGCTGGCAGAATGTTCTGGTTTCCTCCGACTTCCTGGCTGCCCCTTCTCAGCCCCTTTTCTGCTTCTTCCTCCATCTCGCCCTTACCTCTCAAGGTTAGGGGCCCCAGGCTCGGTCCCCAGTCCTCTGTCTCTCTCCATCCGCCTTCCTCCTTGGCGGACTTTAGAGGAGGCTTCTCTGCGGGTCCCCCGCACTGCTGTTTCCAACCTGGACTCTCCCCTGAGCTCCAAGCCCAGCATCACCTTCCTCCTCCTCAGTGCCTCCCACCTCCCCGCTTTACCTTATTCCAATCTGATCTCCCGACACGTGCACATCGACCTGTTCCACCCTCAACCTTCCTCAGCCCAATGAAGGGCAACTCCATTCTTCCCACGGCCCAGGCCAAAACACTGACTGCCATCCTGCATTTCCTCTCTCTGACTCTCTCTCACATCCCACATGAGATGCATCAGCAAGTCCTGCTGCCCTAACTTCTAAATCCATCTCAGTTTCCAGCACTCGTCAGCCTCCCCTGGACCAGCCTCCATCGTCTCTCTCCTGGATCTTCACCACAGCTGCCTCCTGCTCTCCTGGCTGCGGCCCCTCTGGACTATAGGCCCCTGTAGTCTATTCTCCACACAGCAGCCGGAGGGACCCTATTCCCGGCGGAGTCGGACGCAGCCTCCTGTGCTCCACCCCTCACTCTGAGAAGCCCTAGTCCTGATAAAGACCTCCGAAACCCTGCATGCTCCCCACCCTACGGCCCCCTCCCTCCTGCCTCCCCTCCCCGGGTTCACCCCGCTCCAGCTCCTGCCTCGGGGAGCTGGCTTTCTGGAATGTTCCCCCAGCAGCACGTGTGCAGAAGCCTCCTCCTGCGGAGCCTTCCCAGGTGCCCTATCCTCGAGTTCAACCTGCCGCTGCCACCCCTCGTCCCCTTGCCACTTCCTTCTTTCCTCTTTGCACTTACACTGATCTCACATACCGTACAGTTGACTTGCTTATCACGTTTACTGTTGGCCTCTCCCAGGAGGGCAGGGATTTCTGTCCTGCGCCTCCCCGCCTAGAGCAGGGTCTGGTCGGCAGTGGGGGGCTTCGTGGGGACGGCGCTGTAGGGACGCTGGGTGAGAGCTCACTGAGCCTGGGATGAACGCGGCCCCCTCCCGCCCCCCGCCGTGCGGGGCTACTCAAGGCATCCTGCTCCCAGGGCCCTTTCCGTCTTCCCACTGCCTCCCGTCCACCCTCTGGCCCCGCTGAGATCCACTCCGTTCTCCACAACGGACGCCGGAAGAGTTGTTAAAAGCCTGGAGTAGATCGTGTCATGCACGCGCCCAGGCCCTCCCACGACTGCCCTTGGCCCGCAGGATCACATGCCGATTCCCTACCTGGCGCCGGAGTCCCCTGAAGGGTGGCCTCAGGAGGCTCCTCCCGTGGAGTGGTCCCCAGCTCCCTCACACCCGGGACCCCGGGATGGCGGGTGTCCTGAAGGCCTCGGTGTGCAGCCCCGGACAA
Source organism: Grampus griseus (assembly GCF_964374135.1). Taxonomy (NCBI): domain Eukaryota; kingdom Metazoa; phylum Chordata; class Mammalia; order Artiodactyla; family Delphinidae; genus Grampus; species Grampus griseus. The sequence continues at coordinate 62,987,554 of NC_139008.1, forward strand.
GAGGCCCCACGCGGTCCATAATCCTCCCACTACCCCCCGTGACAGCAGTGCCAGCTTTTCTTAAGCACCTACTATGTGCTGGCTGCCCAGAATGCAGCAATAACCAAGACACCCTTTGTCCTCTCCCTCCGGAGGCACGTTCTAGAGAGGGAGGCAAAAATGCCTCCTCAGGACCTCCCCCCGGACACCTTCCCCACAGAGCCCCGAACTCTTCCTCTGCTTCTTCGGAGACCCTGCTCCAGTGCGACTCGTCGTGAGCTCTCCCCCACGACCCCCACAGTCCCCCGCAAGTCCCACACCCCCTCCTGCTTTCTTTGACTTAGCGTACATATCTCGTGCGGAAAAGCCGGCAGGGGGTGTCTGTTCTGTTCTCTGCTCGCCCGCAGCACCTAGGACAGTGCCAGGCAGAGAGGAAGTGTGTGCTGAAGAAAGGAACGCAGTCTAGAAGGACCGTGAACACCTAAAGCACAGGATGGGTACAGATGAGTGGAGTGGCTCTCTTCTGACTGGGTGGTCTAAGAGGCCTCACCAAGGAGGTGGCATTGAGCAGAGACTCAAGGCTGTAAAGACTGCGCCTGAGGAAGCAGTAAATTGCAAGGCCCTGAGGCAGGGTGTAACAGAACAGCAAGGGAGGCTGGAGTTGGAGTGAACCAGAGGAGAGCTGGGGTCAGGGGCGGGAAGAGTCTTCCTAAGCTCTTTTCCAGGAAGGTCCATGAGGCTCAGGGAAGCGAAACGACTTGTCCAAGGTCACAAAACAAGGAAGGGGCAGAGGTGGGCCTGCTGGTGGGATGTGAGGCCAGAGACCGGGCCTCCCCTCACCAGGTGGGGCCCCTCCCTGTGGCTCTCTGGGGCTCACCTACGCTGTGCTCATTAATAGCTAACCCAGGTGGGGCCCTGCTGGCTCAGGAGCCTCCAGGTATTGGCTCAGCCCAGCAGCCTCTGGGGCAAAGCCCAGCGGGTGAGTGAGTGAGCAAGGGGCCCACTGGGGAGCAGCCGTTGTCCCTTGCCCCCGCCCCCAGCCGAGCCATCACCACGCACGGAAGGCTCAATTTGCTGGAGTTGAAGCTGACTGGCTGGGGCAGGAGACATCATAGCCAGGCGCTTGGAGACTGTGCGAAACTCAGGCAGGTGGCCCCTGCCCACCCCGCCCCGAACCTTCCTAGGGCAGGTGGGCCCGCGATGCGCTGTGGCCTGCCTGCAGCTGGGACTCCAACTTCCTTCCCTCTCCTGGCCCCTGTGCTCATGCCCTATGGGCCACTGGGCTTCCTTGCTGCTCCCAGGCTGTGGTGGGCCACGCTTTTGCCCTTGCCTGTCTCTCTGCCGGGGACTCTCCTCCCCCAGTGCTGCCTGGCTGGTTCCAGCTCAGCCTCAGGCCTCAACGTCCCCTCCTCAGAGGCCTTCCCTGACCACCTGTCCAAAGCAGGTCAGCCCCACCACCTCTTACTCTCCATCAGAGAACATTTTGAGGTCTTTCATGACAACAAAAATGACAGTCATCCTATATGCCGTTTATTGTCAGTGTGCCCATCCCCACACTGGGATGTGATCTTCCCATGTATCTTGTTCCCTGGAGTCTCCTTAGGGCCTTCCCCAGGGCCTGGTTCACATTAGATGATCAATAAATACTTGTGGAATGAGGGCATGAGAGTCTACCCCCCTCATTGTGCAGAGGCAGCAATTGAGGTTCAGAGAAGGTGAGTCACTTGCCCAAGGTCACACAGCAAACCAGAAGCAGACCCAAGGCAATGGCCCAACTCAGCCCACGTGACTCTGTGTCCAGCACTCTTCTGCCTTAGGCATAACTAGCACTGAGGACTCAGCCAGTCCCACTCCAGCCTTTCAGGTAGGACCTCTACCCCTCGCTACTATCTTTTAGTTCTGGGGAGAAGGAAGAAGTGGGTAGAAAGCAGGGAAGGGAGCAAACAGGGGAGAGTGAGTGTCAGAGGTAAATGTGTCCTCAGGAGTCACCTAGTCCCATCTGACCAGGCCCAGAGAGGTTGGGTGCCTGGCCTGGGGCTTCTGGGCCCCCAGTCCAGTCTTGCCCTTGCCTGCCTGAGCTGCAAGGGGTTAAATTTTGTGCTTGGCTCCTGGCTCGCTGCGGACCGTGGCTGGGACAGAACATCTGTCTGTTGCTATGGTTGCCGTACACTTGAAGGGGATGGCTGGATAATTACAGCAAATGCCGCTGAGCAAGTGAGCGGGTGCCCAGAAGTGGCTCAGGACCCCTGCCCGCCCAGTGCAGTGGAGGCCGCAGGCCCTTTGCCTGGCCAGTTCACTGTGGGCCCTGTCCCCAGGCTTCAGGTCCTGGGCCAGGTGGAGGGGAGTCAACCAGAGCCAACTTGACCTTTGCACAATGAATGGGCCTGGCCACAGGGCTCCTGGGAAACCTGGAGCAGGGCAGACACTGCAGCCTTGGGCACTGGAGCCTGAGGGCAGTGGGCTGGCTGGGACAGGGGGTAGGCTCTGAGGGTGTCCCAGTGCCTCTGTGTCCTCCCCCCAGGGGAGAAGCCCTGTCAGCTGTCCCTGTCTCCGTGGGTCCCATGGAGCCCAGGAGGTGGCAGGTGGAGACTGGTGGCCTCAGGCTCGGCCTCTCTGCTCTGCCCACTCTCTGGGCAATGCAGGTGGCTCACTGGCCCCCTGAGCCTCAGTGTCCTCACCTGCCCGTGGCGGCAGAGCTCAAGGAGCTCTACGTGGGCCTGGGCAGGGCAGAGGTGGCTCTGGGGCAGGAAATGATTGCCCCGCTCTGGCTCACCAGGCCGCTCATGAACCTCACCCAAGCGGCCATGGACGTGGATTCTAACCTGCAAAGTGTGGTCCCATGGAAGGGCTGGATGCGGCTCAGTGCTGTGGCCAATCACGATTTGTCCTTGGGTCCAACCCCTGCCCCGCTGAGCTATGGGCAGGGCAGACGGGCTTGCACCAGGAAGGGTCATTTCCCACCCCACCGCCCCTCTCAGCTTCTGGAAAGCTCTATGCAGACCCACCGGCAGACCCCAGAGGCCTGAGAGTTCCCTCTGCAACAGCGGGAAGTGCGCGGGACATGGAGCCTCGCACCTTCCCCAAGGCCACCTTACGGGTTCCTGGCTCTCCCCACGCCACTGCCCCCTTCTCCCGGCAACTTCTCTCCTCTCCCCCATCTGCTTCCCTCACATAACAATTGCAATAATAATAACTGACGTTGTGCAGGTGCCAAGCTCTATGAGCATCAGCTCATTTACTTCTTTCAACAACCTATGCAGAAGGTGTTTCTAATGCTGTTTTTGGATGAGGAATATTGAGTCATGGAGCAGTAAAGAGAGCTTCACAAGTTCCCCTGGTAGGTAGTATAAACCCGAAGCTCAGAACGGGGCCACTCTGGGCACCGACTCCTCTTCTGTCTTCCTTCCCTCTGAGGATGACCTCCTTGGTGTCAGAGATGGGTTTAGTTCTTCTGTTTCACCAGCTCTGTGCACACAGGAGGCACAGACACACGGTTAACTTTCTGCTCATTCATTCACGCTTACATTCATTCATTCAACAAGTGCGGAGCACATCTTTTTTTTTTAATTAACTTATTATTTACTTATTTTATTTACTTTCGGCTGCGTTGGGCTCCCCTGCTGCGCGTGGCCCCTCTCCAGTTGCGGTGAGCTTCGTTGCGGTGTGCGGGCTTCTCATTGCGGTGGCTTCTCTTGTTGCGGAGCACAGGCTCCAGGCGCGCAGGCTTCAGCAGTTGTGGCATGTGGGCTCAGTAGTTGTGGCTCGCGGGCCTAGTTGCTCCGCGGCATATGGGATCCTCCCGGACCAGGGCCAGAACCCGTGTCCCCCGCACCGGCAGGCAGACCCTCAACCACTGCGCCACCAGGGAAGCCCCGTGTGGAGCACATTTAATGCGCCAGGTCCTGGGCTGGGTGAAGCAATGATCCCCTTTGCCACGTCGGTCTGTCTAGAGGTCCCTGAGGGTATCTGAGCCCAGTGCACAGAGGTTGATTCAAATGAAGGCTCAGAGTCACTCTGGCAATCTGGACGCTCCCATTGGCCTGAGGTGGGCAGGGCAGCGGCCCTGCCCTCAGGTTACAAAAGTTCACGGAGATTAGGGGCCCTGCCCGAGGAGACACAGCTATGCCTCAAGAGGGGCAGCCCCTGGGACCCAGGAACGTCACACCTTAGGGAGCTGTCAGGATGGGGGTGGCTTTGATCTTGGAGTGCATACAGGAGAGCTACCAACGGGTCCTGGTTTGCCTTCCTCAGACCCAGGCAACCTGGACGATTGGTGACCCTCCCTCAGGACCTCCACAGACCCAGGCTCAGGTGCCACAGATCCAGGCTTTAAGTCCGGCTGCCTGGTCTGGGATCCAGGCTCCTTCCCTTCCTGGGGGTGTGGTCCTGGAAAGGGGAGAGCCCCTCTGTGCTGGTTCCTCCCTGCCCTGCCCAGGAACCTGCAGCCCCGCCCCAGGCTGCCTTAACAGGTTGGAGTCACTAGTTCTGCACCAGACCTGCCCAGTTCCTGTTCCTCTGGGAACGCTGGCTGGGTAGGGAGGCCCAGGCCTGCCTTAAAGAGACAGGCGCAGGCCACAGCCACGCTCTTATTTAACAGGCAGCTCCTGTGAGCTATGAATCAGCATCCCAGGGGCCCTCTGGGCAGCACCAGACGCATTTTCCCAGCCAGGCCCGTCCTGCAGCCATGGGGGTGGATGCGCGGTGGGCCAAGCAGGTCTGCAAGGAGGGGCCTGTGGGTCCCAGAAGGCTGCTCCCCTCCCAGCTACAGGGCCTCCTTGGGGCTTGACAGGTCCCAGGCAGGGCTTCCATGAGACCTGCAAACAGGGCTGCAGTGGGAGGCATGGGGGCGGGAGGGACTCTGGTACCAAGCGTGACCTTCCTGCTTCCTGGCCATGTAAACTTGCATGGGGACCTGAGCTTCTCTGGGCTTCAGCGTACCTAGAACAATAGCATCTGGCCTCTGTGACCTCTCTGGCCCCTTCCAGCCTTCCTAAGGTCCTCAAACCGAAACCGGACTTCTGGGTACCCAGTGACACTGGCTGAATCCTGGGCCTTCCGGTCCCGGGTCTCAGTACTCAGTCCGGTACACGGTAGGTACTGAGAACGGCAGAATAGAAAGATGGCTGGCCGGATGGCTGGATGATGGGAGATTGGCTGGGAAGCTGGATCTATGGATGGATGGATGGATTGAGAAGGGGACCTCTGGGCCAGTGGACCCCTAGTGCTCAGTGAGGGCACTGCCTGGCTCCGCTTGGGTAAGGGACGACTGGGGGGGCGGGGAGTGAGTCCTTAACTCCTCCCTTGCTCTTAGCCTCACATCCACTCCACCCTCAGGGCCACCTATCCTACCTCTGACTTCCTCTCCATCCCCCCTGCTACCTTCTGGCTGAGGCCACTACCCTCTTAAGCCTGGACACCATAGCACTCTTCTCACTGGGCTCCGCGCTGCCTCCCCACCTCCCTTCAGATCGTTCTCCAAGAGCAGAAGGAGTGAGCATGTAAATTAGCCCCCACTGCCTCCTGCCTCACATCTCCCCCCACCCCGCTGCTGCCCTCCTTACCCTCGTCCACAGGCCTCACATAGTCACGCCCCCAGTTACCACTGGGCCTCACCTCCTGCCCCTCACGGCCCCACCCCACCCTGATCTCTCCATGCTCCTTCACACGGACTGCTCTCCTCACGTGCACCCTTCTCCCGCCCACCTCACAGACTGGGGATACTCTTCCTTCACCACCCCCACACCCCGTAACCAGTGCACCCCCCCGTACCCACTTACCTCCGCTCTCCCTCAGATCTCAGTTCAGTGGCCGCCTCCTCAAGGAAGCCCGCCCTGATCCCCAGCCTGTACCAGGCACTCCCAGACCTCTATTTTATAGTTCTTCTTGCCGTCGCAAGCTCGTGCTTGTCTGACTAACAGCATCTGTTCTCCCAGCGACGTGGACCTGTGCAGGCCAGAGCCCCACCTGTCTCATTCCCTGCTGGCTCACCTGCACCCAGGACAGGGCCTGGCACATAGCTGGGGCTCACTGAGTGTTTGTTCAATGAGTGAATGAACAGATGGAAGGATGGATGAATGGGAAGGTGATGGTTAGACAGATGGAAGCCGAGTAGAAGGTAAAGGATGAGGTGATGGCTGTTTAGACAGGGTGGTTGGGGGCCGAAAGCCTCAGTTAGGAGGTGACATTTGGGAAGAATCATGAAGGTGGTAGGGGGCAGGTTATGGGCATCCAGGCGGAGGAAAGAGCATTGCAAAGACCCGACGGGAGGCCAGCACGCATGTCCAAAGGACACGGGAGAGTGGAGCCAGAGAAGCAGGCGTGTGAACCCTGAAGCTTGTCCCGAGGGAGGTGGGAGGAGCCTTTCGAGGGCTCTGAGCAGAGGCGTGGCTTCGTCCCTTTCTCCCCCTGGAGTGGAATATTCGCTCAGTGAGGGCAAGCCCTGCTCTGCCCGGTTGGCTCACAGTAGTAAGTACGGGTTTGGGAGGCGGCCGAGTGGTCCTTGCACAGGCATCTGAGGGGCGTCTGCCACCCCTCTCCCTGGGGTGGCCCATTTTCCATCCAGTCAGGCCACTGTCTTCCCTCTGCTTACAACCCTCCTGTGGCTTCCGGATCACTTGGAGTAAAAGCCAGAGGCTTCGTGACAGCCCTCAGCCCCCAGAGCAGGTCTTCCCCGCCACCGCACTAATGACATTCAGGGCTGTGATCCTCTGCTGCGGGGCTGTCCTGTGCCCTGCAGGATGGCGGCAGCAGCAGCTCTGGGACCGGCCTGATGGATGCCAGCAGCACCCCACCCCCAGTTATGACAAACAAAACTCTCCAGACACTGTCTCCAGGGGGCAAAATCTTCCCTGGCAGGGGCAGGGGAACAAAAACCACTGCCCTACCAGATCTGTACCGTCCCCCCATCCCACCTCTGTCCTGGACATTCTGCTGAAAATAGCCCACCTCCATTTCCCAGCCCAGCCCCAGCTTAATCTTGCTCATAGATCTTACCAACATCTGACATTTCTTTAGTTCCTTTGTGTGTTTAGCTGGTCTGACTCCCCACTTGCAATGAATTCTATGAAGGTGGGCACCAGCTTGGATCCCCAGTGCCCAGCACAGGGCACCCTATGCATTTGATGAGAGGATGCCTGAGTTTGGATCATCACTCCCTGTTTTATGGATGAGAAAACTGGATCAGGAAGGGAAAAAACTGGATCAGAGAGGTTTGGTGACTTACCCAAGGTCACTCAGCTATGTCTGTGGCACCAGCAAGACTAGAACTAGGGCCTCTGACTCTAAATCTGGGTTCATTTAACTCCATCTGTGCCCTCGACAGCCAAGGCCTGGGACAGGGTGGGCAATGCAGAGGGAGACCAGAGTAGCTGGATCCCAGGAAACAGGATTCCAGTGGGGCTCAAATCCATGACCACCTGGATGTGAAGCAGGTATGTCACCAGGTGTCACAGTGTGGGGCTGAGGGAGAGGGGCATTGCTGGGGGATGCGAGCAAAAATCTTCCAATGATTAATTCATCTTAATTGACAGTGTTTTACTGAATTCTCAACAAGCCCTGGGCTGGGCATTTTGGAAAACACAGTTGCAGTGTCTCCCCGGGAAATGTCCTCCAATATCAGGCAAGCAAGCAGACGCTCCTTAAGATAAAAGTTTGGTGAATTTACCCAGTAGACATTCCATCTGGGGTCGGGGGAGGCAGTGCTCAGGAGAAAGGGGTGTGATTTCCTGAAGAAGAGAATACGCTTTTCATAAATTACCGGGAGGAAAATTGTATGTGTCGCAATAAACTCTGTCAAGAAATATTGCAGGGCTGCCAGATAGTTAATAATTCAGAGCTGTTCCCCAGCACCATGTGGGATTTAAAAAATATTTCCTTGGGACTGTTGTTTAAAAATACTGTTAATGGCGGACACCCTCTCAACGCATTAGATGGCCAGAGTGGGCCAGCCGGGTGGGGCCTCTGGTGGAAGGCAAAGGGCAGTGACACAGTGACCCACTGTGGTGTGTGAGTGAAGCTCTGTTCCCAAGGAAAGCACCATGACGCCCATCCATCCTCCTTACAGTCCCCAGGATGGGAGGTGAGGCCCTTGGGGCTCAGAGAGGGCAAGAGCACAGCCCCAGACCACACAGCTAGGAAATGGAGGACCGGGTTCGGATGAGAACCCAGGTTGCAGTGGTTGAATTGCAACGACCCCACCCTGACTTTGGGCAAGGGATTCCCCTCCTCTGTGCTTCAGTTTCCTCATCTGTAAACTGGGGGTCTGTTTATTTGCTTCAACAACAAGTATTTATGGAGTACTTTTTAAAATCCGGATGTTGGAATGGAGTGTGACCAAGGCAGACCCAGTGCTCGCTTCCATGGAGCTCCGTCTGTTGGAAGAGTCACAAATGGTAATCAATACTATCAAGAAAAATAAAGAAGGGACTTCCCTGGTGGTCCAGTGGTTAAGACTTCACCTTCCAGTGCAGGGGGTGTGGGTTCGATCCCTGGTCGGGGAGCTAAGATCCCACATGCCTCGGGGCCAAAACAAACCCCCCAAAAAACATTAAAACGAAAAAACCCAGAAGCAATATTGTAACAAATTCAATAAAGACTTTAGAAATGGTCCACATTAAAAAAAAATCTTAAAAAAAAAAAGAATAAACGTACAGGCTGGGTGGGAGGGTGGATACTTGAGTTAGGAGAATCAGGGAGATCCTCTCTGGGCAGGTGATAGTTGAGTGGAGACCTGAAAAAGAGGGAGCTGAGAGGATTTCTGGAAGAACAAAGCAGAGAGAACAGCAAGTGCAAAGGCCCTGGGGTGGGGGCTTTGCTGCTGTACTAGAGGAGCATGGAGGAGGCCATGGCAGCTGGAGTGGAGGGAGCTGGGTGGAGAGAGGTGGGAGGTGAGGTCAGAGATGCCGGCAGGGGTCAGATCATGGAGGACCCCGTAGAAGTTTGGGTTTTATTCTGGGGACCCACCAGAGGGCTGGTTTGCAAGGGAAGGACCAGCTATAGTGCATGTTTTAAAAAGACCCCCTGAAAATTCTTCAGACTAGACTGTCAAGTGAAAAAAGCACGGGCAGAACCGCGTGCATGTTATGCTACTGTCTGCTTTAAAAAAAGGAGATAAAGGTATGCATTGGCTTGTATATGCATAAAATTATCTCTGGCATGATAGATGAAAATAGGAGGAAACAGTGCTTGCCTCTGGGGAGGAGTTCTGCCAGGCTGGGACTGGGTAGGAGGGATACTTTTTTCTTTATTTATTTTCTCTCGCACCTTTTGAATTTTGAGTCGTGTAAATTTGTTACCTATTCAAAAAATAGGTAAATACATTTTTGGAAGCAAAAGTAAAAGAAGGAAAAAGGCCCCTCTGGCTACTGTGTGGATAACGGATTACAGTGCACCAGGGTGGCAGTGGGGAGGGAGAGGCGGAGGACGCTGAGGCCCCTTGGTCGGTACATTTAGCACCACTTTACAGATGAGGACTGTGGGGCTCAGAGAGGGCTAGTGCTGAGCCCCAAACCACACAGCTAGGAAATGAAGGATGGACTCAGGGGGGAATCGAGGTCTGCTGGGTTCCTCGCTGTCTCCCTTCCACTCTCCGCTACGTGTCCTTGGATCACCTGCCTGGTGATGTCCTCCTCAAGGCCTGGGTGTGAGGGGTTTGGTTCCCAGGCCCTGTACCAACAGCAGATCTTGCCTACGGTAAGTGCTCGTAAATGTTTGCTGAATAATGAATTCGTTCACTCGTTCATTCATTGAACGATGGTATCGGGTGCCTTCTCTGGGCCGGGTCCCCGGCCCCAGGATTCAGCCAGGAACAAGACGAAGCCCCCTCCTTCGTGGAGCTCACGTTCTCGAGGCAGGGTGGGGGGAGGGTGTGGGGAGGCAGATGATTAGACATGACCTGAAATATGTCTACCATATGGGCCAGGAAGAAAACTAAAGCGAAGTTGGGGTGTAACAAGTGAGAAGGGAGGTGCCTTTAGACGATCAGCAATGGCTCATCCGAGGAAGGGGGCATTAGAGCAGAGGCTTCAGGGAGGTGCAGGAGTTTGCCCCATGGGGATCTGGGGGAGAGCATCATCGGCAGAGAGAACAGTAAGTGTGTAAGATGGAGCAGAGCACTCAAGGGGGGAGTCGGCCAGGCGGGAAATCCCAGAGTGGTGAGGCCAGAAGGGACTGTCCCATCTTTTGAGGCTCCTGGGGTGTGCTGGAGAGGACTTGGCCGTGTAGACAGAAGCTGGTGTCTGTTCCCAGGCCTCAGCTGTCTGCTTTGTCATAGAGGGACAAGGTCACGGATGGAGAAGCGCTCCCAAAGGCTGGCAACACTTAACACCAAGATCAGCGGTGCACCCGCCACCGGTAGAGACTGACCCGGGCAGCTGAGGCCCACCGCGAGGAAGGGAGGGTCTGGAGGCCGATGGAGCCCCTGCCGCCGCCATCGCCTGTCCTACCACAGACTGGGCTCTGGCTCTGGAGACCTGGGTTTGGCCTCCTGTGCTTTCACCATCTGTGATCCACGTCTGGCCAGGCGTGCCCGGCTCCGGGGCGCCCATCTGGACGTCAAGCTCATGGTACATCCGGCTCATGCAGAGCATCTTACAAGCAATCATTCACAGATTCATCAGGCTTCTCGCGATTTTATTTTGGTTTTTTGGCCCATCTCCTCTCCCAGTTGCACTGACAGGGAAAGGGAGGGGAGATAGGAGCTCACACTGCCTGTCTACTCTATGCAGGAGCCGAGCTGGCCTCGACACCCATTACCTCATTCTGTCCTATAACCTGCCCCGCAATTTGCAGGTGTGTAAACTGAGGCTCAGAGAAAATGGTGGCCAGCTGTGTTAAGAAGCAAAGCCAGGATTAAACCTGGGAATGTCAGATTCCAAACCACCACTTTCCACCAAATCCCAATTCTGCTGGCAGCTCATGCCTGGAAGGGGCTTGACGGGGCGGGGGTGGGGGGTGGGGTGGGAGGGGCGGGAGTGCAGTCAGGGGTTGACAAAGCCACACCTTCATCCCAGGTTCAGGGAAGCCCACGGTTCCTCCGTGGTAGTGAGGAGGTGAGCTGGCCAGCCAGTTGTGTGAACACAGCTCCCTCCTCCCCCTGGGGCAGCCATGACCTGGGCTCAGGTGACACAGCACCTGCAGCTCGAGCCACCGCCTGCCTGGCCTGCCAGCTACAATGTCCCCAGAGCAACGGGTAGGCAGACTGGGGGCCTCAGTCCACTGGCCCGGCCTTGGGAAGCCCAAGAAGGGAGGTCAGGAACACCACTGCCAGGCTTCCAGAAGCTTCTCCAATTTCTGCAGCCCCAGCAACTTCTGGAATGGATCCAGGGCAGCCTGACCCCCAGCCCAGCCCAGACGTCCTCACAAGTGCCACCTCCTACACGCACACACACACTGCCAGCAAGAGTGATGCCTTCTGCCCTTGGCTCGTCAGGGCCTTTGAAGATTCTGGGGAAAACTCACAGAGGTGCCACCATGCCTGAAATCCACCATTTTGTCAGCTGCCATTTTTAAAAATATGCCTATAGGGCTTCCCTGGTGGCGCAGTGGTTGAGAGTCCGCCTGCCGATGCAGGGGACACGGGTTCGTGCCCCGGTCCGGGAAGATCCCACATGCCGCGGAGCGGCTGGGCCCGTGAGCCATGGCCGCTGAGCCTGCGCGTCCGGAGCCTGTGCTCCGCAACGGAAGAGGCCACAACAGTGAGAGGCCCGCGTACCGCAAAAAAAAAAAAAAAAAAAAAAAAAAATGCCTATAATCTCATGAGGGAGAAAATGACAAGTCTTTAACAAGTCTTTAATCAGTGAAATAGGGAATTCCCTGGTGGTCCAGTGGTTAGAACTCTGAACTTCCACTGCCCAGGGCCAGGGTTTGATCCCTGTTCGGGGAACTAAGATCCCATAAGCCGCATGGCGCAACCAAGAAAAAAATAAATTTAAAGTAATAAATAAATAAATAAAAATAACTGGCTGTGGGGGGAGGAAAGAGCATTCGCTTCCTGTCAGACTCATCAGACTTGAACTCAAATCGTGACCTGAGCTTCCACGCCAGTGGCGTCTCTCTGCTCCCCCAGCCTCACATCTGTCTTTCGGTCCCCCTCAAAGGCATTTCTTCCTCTCCTTCCCCAGGCACTGCCGTGGAGTCAAGCCCTCCTTATCCTTCACGTGGACTGTTGCAGTATCCTTGCAACTGGTCACGACCACTCCATTTACACTCCGTAGAAGCCACGGGATCTTCTCTCTCAAACATAGTCCTGACCCTCCCCCTCTCCCACTCAAAACCCTACTAGGGCTCTCCAGAAGCCCCACGAGTGGGTCCTGTCACCTTAGCTTGGACTTCAGGACCTTAGTGGCCCAACTCGAACTGTCTATCCAACTCCACCCCTGGGTGTTTGAGAGCACGGGCTCTGTGGTTGCTGTGTGACCTTGGGCAAGTGATTTAACTTATCTGAATCTCAATTCCTCATTCATGAAAGTGAAATACGCCTTTGCTGCAAAGGGAGCAGTGTTTAAATTGTGTGATTCCAATGAGCTCCTGCCTGTAGCACTGAGCTGGGCATACAGTCAGTGCTCAATAAAGCTAGCTATCCTTATTTATCACTGGCCCTAAGAAACAATGAAAAAACAATCCCCCACCATACTATACTGTTTCCTATCTCTGAGCCTGTGCAAGTGCTATGTCCTCTGCCTTGACAGTCTGGTGAACTCCTATTGATGCTTCAATGACCCTCTCAGGCAGTGCCCTGACCTGTGTCAGCTCTCCTTCCTCAGAACACTCTTCTGTACTGGCCAAACAGCTGATCTGGAATTTTTCTATTTACTTGTTGATCCTCCACCATATGACTGTGGGCTCCCAGGGCAGCAGCTGACAAATGACTAAAATGAACCAGTCAGGGAGGGATGGTGTGATGGGGGAGGGGGTGGAGAGAGGAAGGAGGGAAAGGTCGGGGGAGAGGGGCTCTGTGGCTGGGCACTGCAGAATAAAACTTTCATTCATTCATTCACTCATTCATCCAACAAATGTCTTTTGACCTCCTTTTCTACCTAAAGCCACTTGCTAACTTTCCACAGCTTTTAGAATCACATCCAGAAACTCTCCTCCATGGCCCACGAAGCCCTGAGATCCAACCCCAGGCCACCTCAGTCTCCCTGTCCCTCTGTGCTCCAGAGGGAACTGGTTCCCTTTGGCTCCTCAAGCAAGGCCACATTCTAGAACGTCCTTCTCCTGACCTTCCCAGGCTGGCCCCCTGGAGAGGCCCTCCCTGATCACTCTGTGTAACTGGGATCTCAGCCCACCCGGCACCGGCTCCATCTCAGCCCGGGTTTGTCTCCTTCCTCACAACCCACACCCCAGACACACTTGTGGGATTAGGCGATTAACACCACCTCCTTGCTGGGCTGTGAGCTCCCCATGTCCCAGCTCGCTGTCCCGACTGGCGCCTTCCAGAGAGGCCACGCCTTCAGAAAGCCGCCTGGAGAGCCCAGGGAGGCTGGAGCCAACAGGGGCCTCGGTGAGCATCTAGGTCCGCCTCCTTAGGTTGTAACGACAATAATAAAAATAATCACATTTCCAACTATAACAACAGCTAATGCTGCCCACGTGCCAGGCCGTGCACTTTCCACTCACTGTTTTCTTTAATCTGAACAACAGCCCCATAAGGGGATGTTCAATTATACCCCCATTTTACAGAGGAGAAAACGGAGGCTAGGAGAGGTGGACTCACATCTCACCCCAGGCCACAGAGCCTGTACTCTTAGCTAACCTCTGGGCAACACTGCCAGGTGACAGGGAGACAGAGAATAGCTACAATGAACACCACAGCAATGGCAGGGCAGTTGCAAGACTGAAGTGGGTTGAGGCTCCACATTTTTAGTTGTGTGACCTTAGACAGATCACATAACCTCTCTGGCCTCAGTTTCCCCATCTATAGAATGGAAATAAACACAGTCCCTTTCATCAGATTGAACGTTCACAGGAGGGAGAACGACAGAGCCTCCACTACAGAGTGGAGGGGAACGGGTGCCATGAGGGCAGGGTTCTGGGAGTCCCCAGACAGCGCCCCAGGTTCAAGGCCTTTCCCGCAGCAAACTCCCCACAAAGCCAGTCTTGCCCAAGGCTGCTCGGGGCCTGGCTCCACCAGGACCCCCGCAGGGCAAGTGAATGGGTCACAAACCCCCTTCCCTAAGAGTGCCCAGGGATCCCACTGTGGGTGGCGAGACCCAGGGGTCCTGGGGTGTGCCGTGGGCACCCAGGTGGCAGCACCTGAGCCACGGGGACCCCGAGCACCCCCAGCCCTCCTGAGACCTGCTCCCCTCGCCCCAAGGGCCCCGGCAGCAGAATGGGCGTCTGGGGGAGCCTCCCCTGGGCCGTGCCAGCCTCCCGGTGCCCAGACAAAGCCCCCTCCCCCTGGCCTCCGGGGAGGGGGGCGGGTGGGCGAGGGAGCTGACAAAGGGAGCCAGTGGGGCTGCACCCGGGGCTCGTGCCACTCCCTCCCCGACCTGCCCAGAGCGCCAGCACCCCCTCCTGCCACTCGGCCGCTTGGCTGGGGCGCCCGGCACCGTTGCTATGGCGGCAGCTCTGGGGAAGCTGCAGCTGGGTAATTATTGCGAACATCCATCCTGCCTCCTGCCCGCCCCGGAGAGCAGGGTAGCGAGCAGCCGGGGCCAGGGCAGCCCCTCCTCACTGGCTGCCGGGTGGCCGCACCCAGGCCTGGCACGGCGCCCGCCCGAGGTGCGGAGCGGAGGAGAGCCACGCAGGGAGCGCGGGCAGCGGGCAGTCGGGCTCCCACGGGGCCGGCCAACTCCGCTTCCGCCCCGGCCCCCCACCCCAGCCCCGTGCTGGAGCTGGCCAGCCAGCCCCGAACTTATTTTTTCTAGATATCAACATACACGCCGCACACAAAACCCGCCAGAGAGGCTCTTTTGTTCAAACGGAGTCTTTCCTCGGCCTTTTTGGGGCAGTGGGAGGCCACAGTGCCTGGTCTGGGCTCGGGCCTGTCACACAGGGACTGTCGCCCTGGAGGAGGAGGTCCCCCTGGGGCCCCACCGTGGGCCCCACCACCTCCTCAGACCCAGAAGCTCGCCCTGGCCCTGGTGTCTAAATATAGCTCAGCCTGGCTGAGCTTGAGGTCACACGCGCTCCCAACTGCCCCGGGATGGCCACGCGGGGGGCGGCGGGCGACGTCCATTTGTCTGGGCGTCTGACAAGCATCTCAGGAGCCTTTGTCCGTGCCGGGCACCATATGGGGCCCAGAGCCCCAGCCACGAAGCAGGCCTGCCTCTGCCTTGCAGGGCTCATGACCCCCTTAGAGAGACGCACAGCTGTGACACTAGGAGCTCACTCCGCGGGGGGACATGAGAAAGGGGCCCCTCACGTGGACTGGAGTGAGTGAGGAGATGGCAGGACTGAGGGAAGGGGTGGGTCCAGCCGAGGGGAGAGGGAGCGGGCGGGCCGGGCCTGGGACAGCCTCTTGCAGGGTAGGAGTGTGGGGTGCACCCCAGGCAGGACGTGGGGCCAGGAGCAGTGGGAGGTCGCTCCTGCAGGCCAGGGGTCAGCAGGCCGCAGGCCACAGGGCCAGCCTTTTCTCTCCTCTGGCCCTCGCCGCCCCTTGGGGCTCTGCACAGCCCGCACCTTGGTGGAGGGCATCTGAAGGGCACTCAGCAGGAGGTACCTGCTAGGAACCTTGATTTCTAAAGGTCCCTGGGGGCCAAGGTGGAAATGGAGGGGGCGTGAGGGAGGTGGGGAAGCTGGCGGGGCAAAGGCCGTGGGTGAGGCAAGGCTTCCTGGGACAGCAGGTTAGAGGGGAAAGGGAAGAACAGACAGGACGTGGGGCTGAGAAGGAGGGAGGGCATGCCTCTCCCACTACCTGTGTCCCCTCCCCAGACCTCAGTCATCTAGGCGCTGACCAGGGCCCTGCATGGGACGAACATGCAAAAATAAAAGGGAAAATGCTGAAAGAGAGCCCAGCCCCAGCATGCCCCCAGACGTCAGGGCCTCGGGGAGAAGGCTGTCTTCTCTTCCATCGGTGATAGAGGGAGAGTGGCCTGGGCTTCAGCATAGCCTTCTGGGTAGGGACCATCTGGTCCTGACGGCCTTCGGACCTCACACTTACAGTCACAGCAATAAATCTTCCCAATGGGCCAAGGTTTTCCAACTGCAAAGCTCTTTCCCATCCAGCATCTTACACTATCTTCAAACAGTCCTGGTGCTTGACTCCAGGGAGAAACAGCATCGCAGACGTGAGGAGACTGAGGCTCAGAGAAGTGAGCTGACTTGCGCCGGCAGGGACTGGGGGGAGAGGGGTCATGATGTCAAGTACCCACTAAGTGGCGGGAACCTTGCACACATCACTCGGGGCTGCAGCTAGAAAGTGTCCAGGAGCAGAACTTGAACTCACAGCTGATCCCCTGGTCCAGGGGTCCCCTCGCCCGCCTCCTGAGACAGAGGCTGGCAGGAAGCAGAGGCCAGGCCAGGCCAGGCTCCACTCCCTCTAACAGCATGTTTTCTGAGACTAGAAACCAGAAGGCCGGGGGGCCAAGGCAAACAGAAATGCCCTTAGAAATCACCCAATCTGACTGTGACCATTTCTATCTTACAGATGGGGAAACTGAGGCTCTGGCCAGGCCCGGATCCAAAGAACCTGCTGTTTTCCAGATTTTGGAGTAGCTCAGACTGGGTGGGTGGGTAAGTCCCATTATCCCCAGAGTCCTATTGGGTCCAGCTGTTCACGTAGTATGTGGGGTTTTCACCTGGAATGTGGGAGAAAGAACTCCAGATGCAACTTCAGGAGAGAGGGTTCCGGGCCAGCCCTGCAGCTAATGTCAGCCCTGGGGACTCGCAGGTCACCGGGTTAAAGCGACTTGGAGCAGGAAGAATGAGGAGGGGCAAGCCCCAGCCACCTGCAGTAATCTCAATAGTGCAAGTGACAGTGACGGTGCACGTCCGGTGCCATGTGTGAGAAAATGAAGCCAAGGCCCTTGAAGGAGCGCCTGGCACGTGATGAGGCTGCAAGACACACTCGCCACGATTGTTATTATTGTTCTTATCCCTCTGCACCAGGTCTCTGCCCGGCTTTTCTCACTTCATCCTCAGCGTGACTCTGTGAGTGAGGCGCTAGTATTATCTCCATTTTAGAGACTAAGAAATGGAGGCTCAAAGATATCCATCCATCCATCCATCATCCACTGTCCATCCATCCATCCATCCATTATCCATCCATCCATCCATCCAACTTCCTTCCTTCTTTCTTTCCTCCCATCCATTCCTCCTATAGCCGAGACCCAGTGCTGGGTACGGGCCTACAGGGGTGAGTCAGTGGTCCTTACCCTGCCCTCATGGGGCTTCCAGGCTAGACAGTTTCCTAATCTGTAAAACAGACATCATGGTGTCCATCTCCTGGAGCTGTTGGGAGAGTATGCTGGCGTGTTTGGAAGGCCACAGCGCCAGCAGCTGTATTAGTAACGCAGATGTCATTGGCTGCAGTGGATAATGAGGGTGGTGATGAGTTGCAAGCCAGTCCCCAGCCTGGCATCCACAGCCCACAGGGCAGTCCTGGTCTCCCATAGCTGCCAGCTCCGCATGTGGCACCATGACCCAGACCAGGCTTTTCCACCATCAACATGCCAGGTTGGGAATTCCGTGGCGGTGCAGGGGTTAGGACTCAGCGCTCTCACTGCTGGGAGCCGGGATTCGATACCTGGTTGGGGAACTAAGATCCCGCAAGCCTCGTGGTGTGGTCAAAATAAAAATTAAAAACTTTTACAAAATAGAAAAATAAAAACAACAAACAAACAAACAAAGAAAAATGCCAGGTTCACTCCCACCTGGGGCTTTTGTTCAGGTCCTTCCAGCCACCTGGAAGGCCCTTCCCTTCCTCCCCAACCCCACCCGTCTCTCCAGATGCTCCCTCCTCACACACACACACGCACACACGCACACACACCTTCTCTGTCCTTCGTCCTTCATTGATCTCAGACTCTCTGGGGAGTCAGCACCACCTCCTTACACACATTTTAGCTCCTTGTGGGTTCAGGGCCTGGGCTCTGGGGCTGTAGAGGCCTGAGTTCAAATCCTGCCTCCTCCACCCTCCAGGCCTCCGCTTCCTCGTCACTTGCAGGGTGGGGACAGTGATAGGACCGCAGGGTGTGTGCCTCAGGCTGGGGGTGGCCCCAGGCTGCAGGAGGTATTTTATGAGGAACAGGCCCTTAGGAGGGTTCTGTTTCTTTGGTGCCCCTGTGCTTTCCACCTCCCGTGCCCGCCCTTCTTTGCCCCATGCTGCCCATGTAGCGGGAAGCCTCAGGTAAAAGGACTCCCAAAGGGGGCAGGGCCTTCATCAAACCTCCCCCTTCATGGAGGAATTTCAGGAGGGGTGGACTTTAGAAGGCGGAGAAATCTGGGGATGTGGGGCTCCCCCAATTCTCCCTGTAATCACCCCAGGTAGCAGGCTACTCACCAACAGGGTAAGCCAAGATGGCTCAAGAGTTCTCTGTGGCCCAGGTTTCAACGCCAACCCAGGGGAGTGATTGGAGGCTTGGGGAGGAAGGATTATGCCAGGAGAGGTGGCCTGATGCAAAAACGTGACCCACTAGACAGCGCGGTGCCGGTGATGAGCGTGGATGGACACAGGCGGTCTACACCCTTGGGTGGGAGTGGGGCTCAGCTCAGACTTCCCAGAGCACAGTTTGTGAGTAGCTGGCCCACATTCTACCCAGCCCTTCAGTGGTGCCAGGGGCTAGCCAGGTACCTATCCCCGGGAAATCGCTCGAGTGCACAACGAGGCCAGGGCTGTTTGTGGAAGCAAAACGATTTCAATGTCCATCAGCAGGGGACCGGACAAAGAAATGATGGGCCAGCTCACATCGTGGAATACTGTGTGTGCAGCTGTTAGAAAGAGGGAGGTGGCTGTACACGTATTGGCACAAACAATGTCCATAACACGTTCAGTGAAAATAAGGCAACTTGCAGAAGAAAACATACAGAATGTTACCATTTATGTGAGAAGCACACAAACACTACAGACACATCTAAGTCAATAGTTACAGATGATACAGATATGGATATAGATATAGGTACAGGAGCTATAGGTATAGATATAAATCAAGATATAGATACAGGGCTTTCCTGGTGGTGCGGTGGTTAAGAATCCGCCTGCCAACGCAGGGGACACGGGTTCAAGCCCTGGTCCTGAAAGATCCCACTTGCCGCGGAGCAACTAAGCTGGTGCCCCACAACTACTGAGCCTGCGCTCTACAGCCCATGAGCCACAACTACTGAGCCCGCGTGCCACAACTACTGAAGCCTGTGCACCTAGAGCCCGTGCTCCGCAACACGAGAAGCCACTGCAATGAGAAGCCTGCGCACCACAACGAAGAGTAGCGCCCGCTCGCCACAACTAGAGAAAGCCTGTGCACAGCAACAAAGACCCAACACAGCCAAAAAAAAAAATATATAGATCCAGTTAGAGGTATAGATATATATACAGGAGAGTAAAACTTTCGAAAGGATGCCTACCAATTGACAGTAATGTTTCAGGAAAATGGGACTTGGGAAGTGCAGGGAAATTACTTGGGTTTTATTGGCTACATTTTATTAATGTTTGAGATATTACAATGAGAATATTTTCCTAAAATATGTATGTGATGCTAAAAATTCAGAAGGAGCCTGGCCACGTGGCTGGGAGCTCGAGGCAGGGCTGGGCTGGGGGCTCGTGGGAGGCAGGTCTGTGGGGGTCAGGCCTGCTGGGTCATCTCAGGCTGCACCTGGAGCCTCTTCCTAAACCAGCTGTGGCTCCTTTTCCCCGAGGCCAGAGGCAGAGAGAACTGGCTTTGGCAGCGGCAGCGGCACACGCAGGCCCCCTGGTCTGGAGGTAAAGGAAACTGCAACCACTTACTCTGTGAGATGGGCCCACCTCCGCCCCTCGAGGCTGGGCAGCCCCCAGAACCCGGGAGAGGGCGACCTCAGACATGAGGGCAGAGAAGTGGGCGAGGGACCCCAGGAGCCCTCAGACCTGCAGGCAGGATGCCGTGCAGAGCCTGAAGCTGTCTGCCCAGGCTGTGCTTGCACCTGAACCTGACGAACACTGCATTAGAGAAGGCAGCAGCCCACCTGTGCCCCCTGAACACCCAGCCCACGGGTTGATGAGGTCATGGGTGGGAGCGGGGAGAAGGCCATTCTTGGAGCAGCTCTGGTGCTGGCGCCTGAACTAGGCGCTTTTCTTAACTCTCTGTAACTTGGGCCTTTTACTTTTGTTCAGGGTCCGTTTTTTTGTTCTTTGGTTTTTGACACACAGAGCTGGGGAGTTGTTTTGGCCAGATAATGAAAACAAAGAGTTAAAATAATTCCAACAATGCAAAAGGATACATAGTGACAAGCGTTTCCCCATCCTTTCTCCCAGCTCCCCGGTTCCCTCCCGGGAGAATCCGCGGATGCAGGAGTAGATGCGTCTATTCAGACCGCCCCCCCCCCCAACTACTAACAGAAGCGCACCGCACAAAGCATTCTGTACCTTGCCTTGTTCACCAAAAATATGTATCTTAGAGCTTCTTCATGGCAGGTCCTGCGAGCCGGCTCGTGCTTTTTCATGCCTGGATTTCCATGGCAGACAGAGCTCTTTCTATGTAACGAGTCTACAATTCTGGCCCCATGGTTTCGTGCCTTCCCCCTGTGCTTACTTCTGTTCTGCACCACAGCCCTGGGAGGCATACAGTTCCCTTTGTTACAGATGAAGAAACGAGGGTGACCACCCATCCCTGCTTGCCTGGGGACTGTCCCAGTTTTAGATCTGAGAGTCCCGCATCCCGGGAAAACCCTCATTCCCAGCCCAGCCGGGGTGGTTGGTTGCCCTAAGGGAAAGTGAGGCTGGGAAGGGTAGGGACATTCTCCATGACCTTGTGGGTGGTCAGCGTACACCTGACACTGCAACTAGAGTCCACTTAGCAATGACGACACCATAGGAGGACCATGATAGCAGCGCCTGCTTAGTAAGTGCTTCTCCGCGCCAGCACCTCACCCGGTCCTCACAGTAGCCCCGAGGGGTAGACTGCAGGGCACCATGCACAGAATCTGTGGCCGACAAACCTGGGTTTGATCCCAGCTGCAGGGCTTCCTGCACGTGTGACCGTGGTGGTCAGCTCCCTCTCAGCCTCCAGTCCTGGGCCCAGAACAGGCACTCAACAGTGTTTGTTAAGTGAAAAAAAAAAAAAAGCCAATGAATGAATGAAGTACTAACATTTATTATTCTCATTTTATAGTCGGAAAAACTGAGGCACGGAGAAGTTAAGTCACTGGCTTGAAGTCACACAGCTCATAAGCAAAAGGGTCAGGATTTGAACCCAGGTGGGCTCCAGAGCCCATGAAACTTTGCCCTCTTCTGGAATTTTCTTGCCCTCATGACCCATTGGTGCCCCCTGCTTCTGACTACTCAGAATGGTCCCCCCAGCTAGCCCCTCTCTCCCTACACTGCACTGCCCGGCCCCCTGGTCCCAGCCTCCTTTCGCAGGAGTCTTGCCTCCAGCTCCCCACTCTGGGCTCGGGGGCCCTGCTCTGCACCTCCCTCTGTCCCCCTGGACTGGATGCTCGTCCGAGCCCAGTGAGCTTCAGCCTTCCCCTGCAGACTTCGTTTCCTTTGTTCATTCCTGTATCTGACTCTTCATTCCTTTGCTCAACAAACATTTAGTGAAACTGAAATGAGCCAGCTCAACCCCTGGTGCTGGAAATTCAAAGATGAAACCAGCCTGGGCCTTGTCCTCAGGGGACAAAGAAAACCAGGCAAAGAAACGGCACTCGTAACCCAGTGAGATAGCAGCTCTGATGGAGGTAGCCCAGGCACAGCTGCAGAGCGGGTGGGCATGGGAGCTCCCCGCCCAGGCTCTGGAAGAGCTTCCTGGAGAAGGTTATGCCGGCGTCTGGAAAGATGAAGAGTTAGCAAGACAGGGAAGTGGGGAGAGAGAGTTGGGGGTTGGGGGGCTGTAACAGCTCGGACAAAGTGGCGGGGAGGTAGGAGAGAGCATAAGGCATTCATAAAGTGCAAGGTGTTCCTTCCAGCTGGGCCCCAGGCTGTCCTCTGGTGGGGACAAGTGGCGCTGGGAAACCCACCCCCTCTCCTGGTTACCCAGCCAGCTCTGCTCCCAGCGGGGCTTCCAAGAATCTCATGTCTAAGAATTAAGCAGGAAAAAACAAAATAATCAGCGATGTGGACACGGAATTATGTACGTATGGAGGCTGTTTATCACGGTGTTCTTTCTTACAGTGAACAAGTGGAAACAGCCTCAGTACCCAGCCCTGAGAAATCGCCTCCTAGCCAGAGTCCACCACTGGCTGGAGTCCTCCGAAGGGCTTAGAAGTCAGGTTTTCAGAGATTATTTAATGGCACTGGAAAATGAGTCTGATGTAATTTAAAGCAAAAAACAGCAAGCTGGGGCTTCCCTGGTGGCTCAGTGGTTAAGAATCCGCCTGCCAATGCAGGGGACACAGGTTCGATTCCCGGTCCGGGAAGATCCCACACATGCCACAGAGCAAATAAGCCTGTGCGCCACAACTACTGAGCCTGCGCTCTAGAGCCCGCGAGCCACAACTACTGAGCCCGCGTGCCACAGCAACTGAAGCCCACACGCCTAGAGCCCATGCTCCGCAACAGGAAAAGTCACCGCAGTGAGAAGCCCGCACACCGCAACAAAGAGTAGCCCCCGCTCACCGCAACTAGAGAAAGCCCTCGCGCAACAACGAAGACCCAACGCAGCCAAAAATAAATGAATAAAATAAATTTATAAAAAAACAAAACAACCACAAAAAAACCAGCAAGCTGCAAACTATTTTATTACTCTAAGTTAGGATGTATATATATATACATATATATATATACACACACACACACACACACACACACACACACATATATACACACACACATACATGTGGGAAGATATTAGGAAGAAACGTATCAAATGCTTCACAGTGGTTATCTCTGGTGATGGGCTAACCTAGGGATTGTATTTCCTTTTCAAAAATAATTTCCTGTGCTCTCTGATTTTGCAACAGAGGGCCAGACTCACTTTTATTTTCGGAGACTAATTCTAAGAGACAAGCTCTCTGAGGCCACGACTTCCCTTTCCAGCCTCCTCTGAACCGTACCTCCCGGCCCACCAAGAACCCTTCACTGAGCCGCACAGACCACTGTTCCCCAACATCCCTGTACATCAGCCTCCGTGCTTCTGCCTCTGCTGTTCCTCTGCCTGCCTTCCCTTTCCGTCTCCCTCTGGTGAAACATCCCCAGCCTCCCAAGCCTGCCTCCCAGGCTCCTTCCTCCGAGGAGCTGGCAAACACGGAGCGCCCACGCCATTGAAGGCTGGGTTTACGCACCCAGATCCCTCAGTGGACCCTGAGCTGCTGGAGGTAAGGACCTGCTTTATCTCCACCCCCACAGATGCTTCATTTGGGGGCCAGATTTATTTGTATTTATTCCCCCAACACTTTATTTTGAAAGTGTCTAAACCTACAAGAAACAATAAGATGAACAGCCACATGCCCTTCACTTAGATTCTTCACTATTTGCTTCTTCCCTCCCTTGCCTGGTCTTGCTGATCCAGTGCAGACATCTCAGCTGGGGATGGGAAGTTGCTCAGTGGCCATTGGAATGAAGGAAAGAAGGAACGCGGACACGGCATTGCTCCCCTCTCTATCCTCTGCCCCAGCGCAGAACCTTGCACAGCAAAGCATCGCTCTTTCTAAAAGGCTGAAGTCGAGTTGCCCACCTGTTTGGAGGCCGGCTGCCCGCAGTCAGTGCAGCCCCTTCGCGGACACCCGAGGCCTCACCGTCCCTTCCGGCCTCATCATCACTGACGCCCGGGAGGCAGCCTTGTCGCCACGCCAGCCTGCACCCCGCACTCTGCGGTATTTGGCACTTGGAGCCTCTGCCCTCCTCGCTTACCTGGCATGGACACATGGCCTCTCCTTCCACATCTTCAGAGAAGCAGAAGCCTTTGCTGGCCTTTCCTCAGCCTCTCGGGACGAGGGCAGCCTCTGTGAGGGCGATTGCTTGTGCTGTTTGCCCAGGACTTTCCGGTTTAGCCCTGAAAGTCCTGTGTCCTGAGGATCCCTTAGTCCCTGGCAGACCACGATGGCTCTTACAGGGCGGGTCGGACCCCACTGCTAGGAGACAACGTCTGTAAGCTGCTCGGGGTGAGCCCACGTCCCCACGCCCACCACCAAACAGGGCCAAGGCAACGTTTGCTGATGCTGGCTGACTGCCTGGAAGAACGAACGAACAAACGAATGAATGAATACGAATGAGTGGACGGATGAACAAACGATAATGTCACCTCCTTTGAATCTTTGCTCAAATGTCACCTTCTCTGTGGGGCCTTCCCTGGTTGCGCTGTCTCACATGACAACCCCCCGTGCCCCCCTCCCCCTACCTGTTGTATGAGTTTCCTCAGAGTCTATATCACCAAGTGACATTCTCCATATGGCACTGTTCATTTTCTCTGGGGTCTGTCTCTCCCACTAGAGCGTCAGCTCTACCAGGACAGGAGTTTCGTCTGTCTTGTTGGCTGCCGTATCCCCAGAGCCTAGAATAGTAGGTGTTCAGCAGGTATTAGTTGAATGAATGAATGGATGAATGAGTGAGTGAATTGGCGTTTTCCTGCAAAAGGTGGAGCCTTGTGGCCTTCTTACACATTTGCTCTTCTGTGCAACTTGTTCGACAGACATCAGCATGCCCTGCGTCAGCAGGTGGGGACGGGGTGTACAAAGCAGGACGCCCAGGCTGATGGCCTCATGGACGAGGGGCAGAACCAAAGAACCATCACGCCTGGCTGTATGTGAGGCCAGAGACCCGGCATTTGGGGATGGGGTCTCTGGGGCAGGACCCCCTGCACTTTGCGACAGCCCTAAAAGGCCAGGATCACGGTAACCGTGGCCAACATACGTTAAACACTTGCTATGGCCCAAGCATGGTTCTGGGCTCTTCATGTGTTTTTTCTCAGTTAATTCTCAAGTCTCTGAGGGGCTGTTGTCGTCCCCACTTTGCAGATAAGGAGACTGAGGCTGGGGAAGCCGAGTAACTTCCTCAGGGGACCACAGTGAGTAAGTGGGGAGTCAGAATCACACTCCAGAGCCCACCGCTGACCCCAGTGCCCTCGAGAAGGAATAAGGCTCAGAGAGGTGGAGTCCCACTTGGTGGCCGGCCTGGGGTGGTGCAGAGGGTGACCAAAGGGAGGGGGACAGGAGTCAGGGGAGGAGTAGAGAGACCCCACACCAGGTGGGTTGGGATCCACGTTCCAGAGGTGCAGAGCAGCTCCCCAGGAGTGGGGGACAAGAGGGACCAGGCCTGGCTGGGGAGGTGGGGGCAGACTTCTCGGTGGAGGTGTCCCCGCTTCCTCTCCTCTCCTGGGAAATGAATACAGAAGCAGTGGGCAACTGTCTCCCGCCCTTCGTGTGGGCCCGAGAGCAGTGTGAAAAGGCTGGGCCGGGCAGCAGCCCCTCTCCCAGCCGCTCCTCCTGGGCTCCCAGCCTCCATCCACCTGACCCACCTGGTGGTACCAAAGCTCGTTCCATGTCAGGAGGTGGCCGGGTGACTCAAGGTTCTCTGACATATCTGATTCTTCCACCCACCTAATACAGACAGGGAAAACAAGTTCACACAGTGAGGAAGCCGCCCAAGTCACCAGCAGAGGGGGGACTCCAATCTCAACTGTCTGGCTCCAAAGCCTGTGCCCCAAACCCCTACCCAGACCTGGGGCCCCGGCCCACCCTGGATCCCGCCCTGCCACCCACCCTGCCAGCCTGCACATCCCAGCAGACACTGCATTCGAGGCCCCACCGCGTCCCCACGGCCCAGCGGAGGCCTCAGCGCACAGTAGGCCCACGCCAGCACATCCTCGTGATTTACATCTTGCAGCAGTGACTTCCCCATTTGCACGCTACCCTCCAGGTCCGGGGAGTAATAACACTCCCTCATTCAAACAACTCAGCCTTTTCAAAGACATCTCTTCATCAGAGGGCAGAGAAGCAGCAAGAACACAGGCTTTCAACCAGCCAGCCTGGAAATGACCCCCAGATCCACCCTCAGCTGTTTGAAAAGGTTAAGTGGCTGCCCCTCCCCAAGCCTTGATTTCCCCCTCCGTCATACGGGGTGGACAACAGTCATGGCGAGGGTTAAAGGAGACACCATGAGCCAGGGCCAAGCACACGGTAGGTGCTCCGAAGGGTGATTTTCTCCATTGAGGGTCACGACAACCTCCAGGGCTCTCCCAGGGTCTGACCCTGACCTGCCCCCGCTACTTTTAAAGTATGGATTTCTTTTTGTTTTCTTGTTTTTGGCTGAGTCAGATCTTAGTTGTGGCATGTGACATCTTCGTTGTGGCACTTGCGGCACGCAGACTTCTTAGTTGCAGCATGCGGACTCCTTAGTTGCAGCATGCAGACTTCTTGGTTGCGGCATGTGGGATCTAGTTCCCTGACCAGGGATTGAACCCAGGCCCCCTGCATTGGGAGCGTGGAGTCTTACCCACTGGACCACCAGGGGAGTCCCAAAGTATGGATGTTTTGAATCATGGTATGTGTGAAAAGTTACAGAACACACAGAAATGAGCTGCCCCCTGGTTGGAGCGCTCCAGGCTGGCACAAATGTACTCATGACAGGGCTTCCGCTTCCAGAGTGTCTTCCTCGGGCCGGGGGCTATACCAGGTGCCAGAGGCGTGCAGTCTCCTTCCTTCCTCCTCACAGCTTCCTCCACAGAGGGTCCTTAGTTACCCCACCTTACAGATGGAGAGACCAAGGGTCCAAGCGGTGAGGTTGCTTCCCCAAGGCCCACAGCCAGTGAGTGGCGGAAGTAGGATTTGTTTTCGTGTAGAGCTATATTTATTGACGTGGAAAGATGTTTACAATATATTATTAAACGAAAAAGCAGCACATAGGACAACAGAGTATAATTTGGGAGAGTATCATTAAAACGTAACAGTGGTTGTCTCTAGGTGATAGGATTATGGACTTAACAATATTTTTCTTTTTTCTTCTGCTTGTTTGTATTCCCTAATTTTTTATAGCAGCTTTATGGAGCTATAATTCACATAGCATACAATTCACCCATTTAGTGTCCAATTCAATGGCTTTTAGTGTATTCAGAGCCACGCAACCATCAGCACTGTTTTCTAGTATTACCACAGTCCCTTCCCAGAAAACCCCTACCCATTAGCTGTCACTCCCCACTTCCCCAAACCTCCTCTATAGATTTGCCTGTTCTGGACAACTCATGCAAAAGGATTCATCCACGCGGTCTTCGCGACTGGCTTCTTTCACTCAGTATGATGTCTTCAAGTTTCACCCATGTTGTAGGATCATTCATTTTTATGGCTAAATAATAGTCCACATTATATTTATTAATTCATCAGTCAAAAGGCATTTCGATTATTTCTACCTTTTGGCTATTATGAATAATGCTTGCTATTAATATTTGTGTAATTTTAAAAATTTAATTAATTTATTTTTGGCTGCGTTGGGGCTTCGTTGCTGTGCGCAGGCTTTCTCTAGTTGCGGTGAGCGGGGGCTACTCTTTGTTGCGATGCGTGGGCTTCTCAATGCGGTGGCTTCTCTAGTTGTGGAGCACGGGCTCTAGGTGCACAGGCTTCAGTAGTTGTGGCACATGGGCTTAGTTGCTCCGCGGCATGTGGGACCTTCCCGGACCAGGGCTTGAACTCGTGTCCCCTGCATTGGCAGACAGATTCTTAACCACTGCGCCACCAGGGAAGCCCCTTTGTGTGATTTTTTGTGTGGACATGTGTTTTTAATTCTCTTGGGTAGATACCTCAGAGTGCAATTGCTGGGTCATAGGGTAACTCCATGTTAACCTTTTGAGGAACTGCCAGACTGTTCTCCAATATAACATCATTTTACATCCCCGCCAGCAGCAGATAAGGACACGGTTTCTTTACATGCTCACCAGCACGTATTATTATCTGTCTTTCTGATTCTAGCCATCCCAGTGGGTGTAAGGTGGTGCCCCATGTGGTTTGAATTTGCATGTCTCTGATGGCTAATGACGTTGAGGGTCTTTCATGTGCTTGTTGGCTGTTTAAATGTCTTCCTTGGAGAAATATCTATTCAGATCCTTTGCCCATTTAAAAAATTGGGTTACTTGTGTCATTATTTTAAGTTTTTGGAAGGAGGATTTGAACCCGGGTCCTGCTTGACCAATAGATCCTGCACTTGCAGGCGTGTACCCCTGCCTCCAAGGAGCTCTGGACGCACCCTGGAAGCCTGCCCATCCTCAGGGCAGGTGAGGGCCAGCACAGCCCTCGAGCCTGGCGGGGGCCCAGCACATGACAGGTGCCCAGGTAAACAGATGGACAGACAGACAAACAACTCTATCTCCAGGAACTGGTGAGCTAAAGGGGGAGAAAAAAGCACCCAGAACAAAAAGTCTGCACCCCAGAAGGAGGAAGCTACTGAGGCCCTGCTCCAAGAGGCGGAGATAAAGCCCTGAGCGCTGAGCGGCCACCATGGCAACTGCTTCTCGTGTCCTCGGTGGTGGTGACCTATCTGCCAGTTTTTATGCTACTGACTGTTGGCCCACGTGAGGCTGGGAAGAGGAGGCCCAGGGAGATTATCAGGGAATCCGAGATCATATCTGTCCAGAAGGGGGCTGTAGTGGGTGTGCAGGGGCGGCAGCTAGACAGGAGAGTGGGGCCTGATGGGGTGTGGCCCCATACCTGTGCCACTGCCCTGGCCACAGGGACCCGCTGCCTTGTCACCAAGGGCACCCTTATCTTGAACACCCAGCTCTGGAGTCCAGCTCCCTGGGTTTAAGGGCCAGTCTCACCATCTCCTTGCTGTGTGACTGGACAAGTTACTTCCCCTCTCTGAGCCTTGGTTCCCTTCTGAGGCTCTCCTGCGGAATGAAGCTAATCAGGTTGAGAATGAAGTGACAGTATAACATGGCCTTAACGTGACCTCTGGTGGGGCCAGGCTACTAGACAGCATGGCTCACCCATGGGGCATCCCTGCCCACCCTGGACTCAGAGCCAGAGGACTGTCACCCTAGGAAACAGAAGCCAGAGTCTCCTGAGAACACTTGAGACCAGCCACTTGCAGGAAGCTTCACCCTCAGACAGGAGCTTAAGTGCATGGCTGCAGAACAGGGCAGCTTTTGGGGGCTTCGTGGTAAAGGTGGACTGTGCAGTGGTTACGAGAGCAGCGCCTCACTCAGGCAGCCTGGGTTCAAATCCCAGCACCACCACTTGCCAGCTGTGAACCTGGACCAGGACTTGTCTCTCTGTGCCTTGGTTTACCTTTGGAAAATGAAGATGACAACAGTCCTTACTTTATAGGTTGGTTGTGAAGATTAAATGTATTAATATAGGGAAAATAGGGATAAAGTCTTAGCTTTAAAATAAAGGCTAGAGCATCTTCCGAATCCTTTTCTTTGGACCCCGTGCTCCCCAAGATTCTTCCAGAGTCCCCAAGATTCCTCCAGCTCTTATATGTGGAGGAGGGAGAGGTTTTTTTTACTATGTTGGCATTTCCCAAAGTGGGACCCATAGCCCTCTAAGCTCACTAGATGGTCCAGGACACCATCGTCAGAGGTCTGCCTGCTGCGTAGACAGAGCTGCTGCCTCTAGAATTTCACAAATGCACATGAAAGGCTCTGAGAAACCCTGCAGAGAAGAAACCGCATTGGATGGTTAAGTTGGTGTTTCCCAGATTTATTTCACCATGAACACCCTTTTCTTTCTTTATTGTTTTTTTAATTTTTAAAAATTAATTTATTTATTTATTTTGGGCCATGTTGGGTCTCCATTGCTGTGCGCGGGCTTCCTCTAGTTGCGGCGAGCGGGGGCCACTCTTCATTGCCGTCCGCGGGCTTCTCATTGCGGTGGCTTCTCTTTTTGCAGAGCACAGGCTCTAGGCTCGCAGGCTCTAGGGCGCAGGCTCAGTAGTTGTAGTGCATAGGCTTAGCTGCTCCGCGGCATGTGGGATCTTCCCGGACCAGGGCTCAAACCCATGTCCCTGCATTGGCAGGTGGATTTTTAACCACTGTGCCACCAGGGAAGTCCCGAATACCCTTTTCTGCTCAATATCAATTTAACATCCTCCTGGAAAAACATTGATGGTCCAGGCCATTTCTAGCTTGTAATTTCTGCCTCACAGAAGAAACAGAAGGTTTTCTAAAGATTATCATCCCCGCATTGGAGAAGCCCCTTTCAGTTTTTCTAGCACTTTGACACTTGCCCAGAGGAAAGGGCTGCACCCCTGTGGCACGCCCTCAGCCCTGCTCCCAGGGACAGAGAGGACCGGGTAGAGAAAGTCCCCTCACGGACGCCCCCAGGACTGGCTCAGCTCCCTTCCACGCCCTGCAGTCACCTCCAGCTCCAGACCAGACTGAAGGCCCAGAACATTGTCAGGACAGGAGGCGGTGTCTTCTGGGAGACTTCTAGAAAAGTAGTTGCCAAAAAGAAGCTGTTGTGGGTTGAGCCAGCCCAGCCTCAGGCAGGGGAGATGTGCTGCCGGATCAGCAGTCTCCTGGCGCTTGCAGAGGAGGCCCTGTGGCCACCGGGCCCCATCAGTAGGGACAGCACCACTTTCAAATGCAGTAGTCTCCCCCATGTCCCTGTTAATGTTTCAGCAATTCTAACATTTGGAGACCAAAGTGCATCTCCCAGCCGGCTGCGTGAACACAGGACAAGTGCCAAAATTCGTCTCCAGGCCTGTAGGGTTTGGAAAATGAGCTTAATCAGCTAGTCAGTGGAGGAGAGTAACATTTATTGAGCACCTACTACGTATCGTGCTTTGTGTAAGAAGCTCTACCATTATGATGAGATCTCGATTCTGATAACAACCCCATTTTACACATGGGGAAACCGAGGCTCATGGTGGTAAGTTAACATGACCAGGAATGAAGCAGAGCTGGGATTCAAACCCAAGCCAGATTTCACATCCCCAGTCCCGGCGCCCCCGCTCCCCAATCCCCACCCCGCCGTGGTGTTCTGGGCGGCCTGGCTGAGGTCACTGACAAATGCTTTGACACCGCGTTTCATACCTCAGTCCCCAGGCCCCTCTCATTATTAATCCAGGCTCCCCAGGCCTGGGGTAGGAGGAAGGGAATCGGAGGGGAGACTAATGCAGTCTGGCCCTTAATGGTGTGGTCCACGTCGTCCATGAAGAAACTGGCTTTGGGTTTTTTGGTCCATGTCCTGGAGAATTGGGCTGTCTTGACCCCAATCCTCTGATCATCTCTGGGGCATGGCAGGGGAGAGGTAGAAAAATCAGTTTTCTGAGCCTGCTAAGCTGAAGGCCAGCCCACCAGCCTGGGGCAACCCTGCTGAGGTGAGGACCACACCCCTGGGAACCCAGCCTGAGCCGGCACCTGGGCTGGGCCCCTTTTCTCTTGGTCATTCCTGTGGCTCCTGGCTGCCTCCTTCCCTGCATCCTGCCCCGCCCACCTTGCAGGGTCCTGGCACACAGCCTAGGTTGGGGTGTTGGGCCCACTGCACAAACCTCTGGAAACCCCTTTTCCCTCCCCTGACTCCCCAGAATTCCTCAGTCAGCAGTGCAGCTGTGGGGTGGGTAGAGGGTGGATGCAGGGGAGAGGGCACCACCCATCCCGCTCCCGGGGGGCGGGGGGGGGCTCTCATCTGCTTTGTCTGCACAGTTGCAGGGAAAGGACACCCCACCTTAAGCTCCCGGCCCCCTGAAACACCTATCTGGCCACATCCTTCCTCTTGCCCTTCACAGGAAGCGCCCATCGCACGTGGGGAGAGCAACCTCCCAGGCGCCACAGAGGCCTCTCCCTCCACCTCCCTCAGCCCTGAGCCATCTGATTGGCAGGCTTCCTTTTCTCCATCCTGAGCGGGGAGCCAGATCACAGAGAAGACAGTGACTTTCCCAAGGCAAGGCAGCCAAGCAGTGGTGGGCATCACTCCTGGATGCGGCTGACTCTGGAGTTGGGGTCCTTTCTCCCAGTACAGTGCGGTGCTCAGGGGTGCAGGTTCAGGATCAAGACTGCCAGACTCGGGCTTCCCTGGTGGCGTGGTGGTTGAGAGTCTGCCTGCCGATGCAGGGGACACGGGTTTGTGCCCCGGTCCGGGAAGATCCCGCATGCCGCAGAGCGGCTGGGCCCGTGAGCCATGACCGCTGAGCCTGCGCGTCCGGAGCCTGTGCTCCACAATGGGAGAGGCCACAACAGTGAGAGGCCGTGTACCGCAAAAAAAAAAAAAAAAAAAAAAAGACTGCCAGACTCGAGTCCTGGTTCCTCCATCTCCTTGCTGGGTCAGCTGGGGTTGGTTACTCAACCTCTCTGTGCCTCAGTTTCTTCATCTATACAATGTTGTTAGAGAGTCCCTGAGTTCAAACCCTGTGTTAGCTGTGTGGCACTGGGCAAGTGATTTAACTTCTCTGTGCCTCAGTTTACTCCAATTTTAAGTGGAGATATTGATATATATACAGCAAGGGTTGGTATGAGGATTAAAAGTGACAACTGTACATCTAGGGCTTTCTGGCAGGTGGTGCCAGGCAGGCCCACGGGGACTGCTGGTTGTTTGTGGTCAAGGTGCTGCTGTGGAAAGATGCACAAGAAACAGGCCTCCGAGGGCATCTCTGAGGGAAGGAAACTGGGGGGGGGGGAACCTTAACTTGTCTCTATATGTTGTTTTGTACCTTCAGAATTCTGTATTACAAACATGTAGAATTACTATTTCCAAAGTTGATTACAAAACTATTGTACAAAGATGCTCTCTAGTGCTTACACACAGCCGTGTGCTGGCCAGAGACCCCATCTCTCGGGTGCCCCCTTCCTGCTTGGCCTACCCCTCCATAGCCACACCCAGGCCTTGTGCAGGCCCTGCCTTTTAGCCCACTCCATGTCTCCCAGCAAGTCCCCAGCACAGCCTCAAGGGCCGTGAGCACTGGCCTTCCAAGCACAGGCCTGTCACTTTTACCGAGAGGGACGTGGGCTGAGTCTCTGTTCCTCCACCGTCTCACCTGTAAGTGAAAATGCTGGTATCTCCCCCACAGGGTGACTGTAGGGACGAAGTGAGGTGCTAATTCGTGGAAAGGGCCAGATACAGTCCCAGCCCAGGGTCTCCCTCCTCCCTCCTGTCCTTTGAAAAGGGTAAAATGATGTTGAAGAAAAGCCGCCAACTTCTCGGAGCTCAGCTCTACCCGCGAAGCCCCCTCCAGCCCTGCAGGTGGACCGCAGACCTCCCAAGCCAATTCCTGCCTCCAGGCCTTTGCACCTACTGTTCCCTCCTCCTGGCCCATCTTCCCCTGATCTTCCCACCACTCAGTTTCTCCCAATGCTACCTCCTCTGAGAGGATCACCCTCTCTAAAATGGCCCCCCCTCCCTTATCTCTCCGTGCCCCCCCGCCCCCACTGATCTTCTTCCTGGTACTTACCATTACCCCAAATTGTATTTTTTGTTTCTTTTTTTTGGCTGCATCTCCCACACAGCTTGCAGGATCTTAGTTCCCCAACCAGGAATTGAACCAAGGCCCCCTGCAGTGAAAGCACGGAGTCCTACCCACTGGACTGCCAGGGAATTCCCCTTTTTGTTCTTTTTCTTTTTTTTCCAAATTGTATATTTTGAATAAACTATTTTTAGGGAATAATTTTAAATTCACAGAAAAGTTGCAAAGATAGTACAAAGGGTTCCTGTATATCCTTCACTCAGTCTTCCTAACCTCAGTCCTTTACCTAACAGTGGTACATCTGTCAAAACTAAGAAATTAACACTGATATATTACCATTAACTAAACTGCAGGCTTAATTCATGTGAAATTGTACTTTTCCTTTATTTATTACTTGTTTTCAGCTGCTTCCCCCACTGGAAGGAAAACTGAAAGCAGGGAGGTCACCTCACTCACTCACCACCAACTCCCTCATACCTGGCAATAAATATTGATGGATAAAAAGAAGGGAAATAATGGCAAAAACGGCCAATGATGACCGAGGACTCCCTCTGTCCTGCGTGCACTAAACATGGTAAATCATTTAATCCTCACGACAACCCACGAGGTAGCGGCTACTTGTGGGGAAACTGAGGCCAGTGCAGCTTGGTGACCACACAGATGGAGAGCACCAGGGCAGACAGGCTCTGGTCCTTCCCTCAGGAACCGGAATAAATGCCCATCCTTCCACGTCCTTAGTCCACGTCGGAGCTGGGGTCGGCACACTTGTGCGGCCGGCCAGGATGCTGAGGCCCCAGTGTGGCTGATTTGCCTGAAGCCACAGATGGACCAGAGAGCAGGGCTGGGCTGGAACCTGAGCCTCCTGCCTCCAGCTGGCTGCCCCGAGGCGGCAGCTGCCCCCGCTCTGCAGGAAGGGTGTGGGGTGTCGCTCCCAGGGCTCCCAGCCCCGCCCTGCTTCAAGGAAACAGAGTGCCCGGTTCAGCCACAGCCTGTGGGCTCACTCGTGGGCCCCCGACCCCCAGGGCCCTTGCAGACGCAGAGCGCAGCTGAGACTCCCCCACCACTGCCCTTTGCCCGTGGCCTGGGCCTCCGGGATCTGCGCCTGGGGGAGGTGGGGTTGGAGGATGGACCCTCTCCATCCCGGAAGATGCAGCCTTCTCGGGGGAGCCTGCTGGGCTCTGGGACAGGGAGGAACAGGAAGAAATGGCCGTCCCTTTCCGGATGTGGGGTGGGAGCAACACCTCCCAAAGGGAAAAGCCGGCCCCAGCAGGCGCACAGGACTGAGGCGGCCACCCCCGTCCAGCCTGGGTTCCGCCCAGCGCCAGCCTGGCGCAGGCTCGAGGCCCTAATAATGTTTGCTGGATGCCTTCAATACAAGCCTCGGTGCCCAGAATCTCCTTGAGGTTTCAGCCAGGCGTGCCCGCCCCATCCCCCATTCTGGGGAGCAGAATAAGTATGGGGGGGGGTGACAGGGGACACCATGAGGTGGTGGCAGCCTCTGTGAGAGAGGCAGGCTGCTCAACCCAGAGCTGGGGGGTAGGGGCGCCTTGTGTGCGGCTAATTAAACAGTGACTGTGATGAATCAGGGAGAGGCTGCTGCTTGCTAATTAAATGTGCCGGCAAGGATGGAAGGCAGAAGCAGCCCTGGAACCATGTCGCAGGGCCGGGCCAGCAAGGACAGCGCTTGGCAAACCCCACGCCCCCACGCTGGCTCTGGGCATCCCTTCCGGCCTCTGGCCCTCCCAGCAGGACCCCCGTGGCCCCCTCCCCACTTCCCTATCTCTCCTACCCACCTTGCCGGAGCCAGCGGCCTCGGACTTCCCCCTCCCCACCAACCCAAATCCCTTTCCTGATAAGGGGCTGGGCCTTGGCGAGAGGGAGCCTGTTGGTGCCCGGCATCTGGCTGGTGGGTGGGCATCATTCTGAGCCTTTGAGTACTCCCCATCACCCCCCGCCAAGACCCCAAAGTTGGGCAAACGAGTCCAACCACAAGAGGCTGGCTGTTGGGAACGAGGCCCCAGGATAATTTTTAGAATCATAGATTCTGAGACTCATGGGCTTAGGCGTCACCCAGTTTCTGCCAGGGTCCTGCTTTGCCCCCAGATGCCCTGGTGTGTGAGAGAGACTGAGGGAGGCTCTCCTTTCTGGCCTCAGTGCTCCAGTCCCGAAACAGGAAGGTCAGAACAAATGATCTCTGACCCCTGAGGATTCCTATAGAGTGGACAGAAAGACCCCAGGGCTGCCTATCCCTGCCCCGTGTCGGCTTCGGCGAGCAGACTCAGTAGCTAAGAGCACGGGCTCCAGAGGCCAGACACCAGGGTCCAAGTCCCAGACCCAGCACTGGCCAAGTGTGTGACCTCAGGCAACGTAGCTAATTGCTGCCTGCCTCAGTTTCCCTGTCTGCAAAGCTGGGGATGGTCACGCTGCCTACTCGAAGGGTCACAGACGGGATCAAGAGAGAGAATCTGGGTGAGATACTTAGCACAGTGTCTGGCCCATGGAACAGGCCCAGGAAATGTCTGCCATTGTTATTTGAAAACTGGGGCACTCGGGAGGGTGTGGCCTGGCGCCTGCCTCTCATCCATGTGACCTCCGCGTGCAGCCCTGTGCTCTGAGGACAACCGCCCGTGACATGCGGAGAGCATGTCACCCTTCACTCCAGGGCTCTCACACTCTCTCTGACCCTGGCAATCTTCTGAGGGAAGGCGAGCAGCAAAGAAGAAAACAGAGTGGAAGCTCAGAGAGGCTCAGCAAGTGGCCCAAAGCCACACAGCTAAGTGAGGGGCAGAGGCAGCCCCAGTCCTTGAGTGGGAGGACAGGATGGGATAGGGACTCCCGTGGTGACATCTGCTGAGCTCCTACTGGATGTCCAGTCCTGAACCAGCTGCCACAGAGGGAAGTGAGGAGCATGGGAGAGTCACTCTGCCTTCAAGGGGGCCCAGTCTGGAAGGGGAGAGAAAAAACATACACAAGTAATGGAATGCAAGGCAAGTTGCAGGCATCCGGGCGGGCGGGGGCTGCGGCATCCCTCCGGGGAACAGGCTGGGAGATGCTGCTTTGTCTTGGGGCTTGATTTGCAAAGCAAAGGTTCTGCTTCTGTTTGGAGGGTGAAATCAGCATTAGGGGAGTCTCAGAGGGCCTGATAGAGCCCCTCTGGTGCTCCCAGGAGAATCCTTCAGAAAGGAGGTGAGATACTCTGCTCTGGGAAGTGCAGGGTGGTCCCTGAGGTCTGTGGTGCCTATTTCTGTGGTTCTGGGGTCTGTCACGTGAGGTATCTGGGGGTCCTGGATGTTGTGGTTTCCAAGACTACGCAGTCCAGGGCCCCCATCGTGAATCCATCCATATGCAAAATGGGCTGTGACGTGTCCCTTCTAGGCAGCCAGGCACTGTCCAGGATAGGGGCTTTGTACTGCCGGGTAACATGGTGGGGGAAGGGTGCCTCAGCCGTAAGAGGCCTAGTGACAGTGGAAACCTTTTGAGGCTGAGAAACTCAAGGCTGTTGGCCCTGACACTGGGGCGCCTGGGCCTTATGCAGCCAACCCAAAGCAGACAGGGATGAGTGCAAGGTCACTGGCCTTGGGGGTGATGTCTCCATCCTCCCTTCTCAGAGATCAGTGCTCATAGGAATGGGGAGATGGCTTGAGTAGGTCTAGCCACCAGGAAGTCTGTGTAAGCAAAGCTAGTGGCTCCTGGAAAACACGCCCTGCCTCTCAGCCTCCCTAGGGCCCCCTGCACCAGAGCTGGGCCAAATGCTGGTCTGGGGCGCCCTCTGGTGGTCCTTCCGGGCAATGGCAGAAGCAGCTGAGGGTTTAAGGGTGAGTGGTCAGAGCTGGAGGACGTTAGAGTGGACCACCTCTCCCACTGCAAAGATGGAAACACTGAGGCCCAGGGAAGGGGGAATGGAGCAACATTCCCAGGATCATACAACAATTTAGTGGTCAAGCCAAGAACAGAACCCAGGCCTCCCTCTGTAGCCGTGGCTGCCCTTGGTGGGTCTCAAGGCATCCCTACTAGGGGAGGGAAGGTTGAGTGTCCAGGAGGCTGACTCCCTGGTAACTGTGGACAGCTGGATGGAAGGCGGCTGAGCAGCTGTGTCATGAGGCAGGCAACACTTCCCTTCCCTGGCCTTAGGGTCCTCACCTCTAAACCCGGGGCCATTGTGTTGGCAAGGAGACTGGGGTCCCATTCATACACACTAGTAGTGAGGCTGTAACAAGCCAACCTTCCAGAAAATCCTAAAATGAGCCTTGCTACAGTGAGTATTGCATTTAATGGTGAAAGACTGGGTGCTTTCCCTCTGAGATCAAGAACAAGAGAAGAACGTACACTCTCACCATTTCTGTCCAACATTGTACTGGAGGTTCCAGCCAGGGCACTAAGGCAAGAAAAGAAAGGCAACCAGATTGCAAAGGAAGAAGTAAAACTATTTGTAGATGACTAATGTATATACAAAATTCTGAAGAATCCACCAAAAAATATTAGAACTAATAAACAATTCCTACAAGGTTGTGGGATACAAGCTGAATATACAAAAATCAATTGCATCTCTATGCATTTGCAATGAACACTTCAAAAACGTAATTAAGGGCTTCCCTGGTGGCACAATGGTTAAGAATCCGCCTGCCAATGCAGGGGACATGGGTTCGAGCCCTGGTCCGGGAAGATCCCACATGCTGTGGAGCAACTAAACCCATGCGCCACAACTACTGAGCCTGCACTCTAGAGCCCGTGAGCCACAACTACTGAGCCTACGTGCCACAACTACTGAAGCCCGCACGCCGAGAGCCCGTACTCTGCAACAAGAGAAGCCACCGCAATGAGAAGCCACCGCAATGAGAAGCCCACGCACCACAATGAAGAGTAGCCTCCGCTCGCCGCAACTAGAGAAAAAGCACACACGCAGCAACGAAGACCCAACGCAGCCAAATAAATAAATAAATAAAGCCTCACATTTACAGTTAATTGATTTTCAACAAAAGTTCCAAGATAATTCAATGGGGAAAGGACAGTCTTTTCAACAAATGGTACTGGGACAACTGGTTACCCACATGCAAAAGAAGGAAGCTGGACACCTTCCTCACACCCCACACAAAAATTCACTCAAAATGAATCTTAGACCCAAATGTAAAAGTTAAAACTATGAAACTGTTAGAAGAAAACACAGGCATAAATATTCACGCCCTAGGATTAGGCAACAGTTCCTTAAATATGACACCAAAAGCACAGCAACAAAAGAAAAAACCTGGACTTCCCTGGTGGCGCAGTGGTTAAGAATCCGCCTGCCAATGCAGGGGACACGGGTTCGAGCCCTGGTCCGGGAAGATCCCACATGCCGCGGAGCAACTAAGTCCATGTGCCACAACTACTAAGCCTGTGCTCTAGAGCTTGTGAGCCACAACTACTGAGTCCACGTGCCACAATTACTGAAGTCCATACACCTAGAGCCCGTGCTCCGCAACAAAAGAAGCCACCACAATGAGAAGCCCGCACACGAAAATGAAGAGTGGCCCCTGCTCGCCACAACTAGAGAAAGCCCACGTGGAACAACGTAGACCCCACATAGCCAATAAATAAATAAATAAAAATTTACAAAAAAAATAGATAAATTGGACATCATGAAAATCAAAAACTTTTGTGCTGCAAAGAACATCATTAAGAAAGTAAAAAAAAACAACCCATAGAATGGGAGAAAATATTTGCAATTCATATATTTGATAAGGAATTGTAACCAGATTATATAAAGAACTCTTACAACTCAATAATAAAAGACAAATACACTAATTTAAAAATGGGCAAATGATCTAAGTAGACACTGATCCAAAGAAGATATACAAATGGCCCATAAGCTCATGAAAGATGCTGAATATCATTAGCCATCAGGGAAATGCCAATTAAACCCACAAGATACCACTTCGCAACCACTAGGTTTCCTATTAAAAAAACAACAACAACAGATAATAACAAGTGTTGACAAGGATGTGGAGAAATCAGAACCCTCACACACTACTGGTAGGAATTTAAAATGATGCAGCCACTTTGGAAAACCGTCTGGCAGTTCCTCAAAAGGTTAAACAGAATTAGCATATGACCCAGCAATCCCATGCCTAGGAGATATATATCAAAGAGAAATGAAAACATACATTTGCACAAAAACTTACATGAACGTTCACATTCATAAAAGCTAAAAGCAGAAACAACCCAAATGTCCACAGACTGATGAATAGATAAACAAAGTGTGGTTTAATCATGCAATGGAATATTATTCAGCAATAAAAAGGAATAAAGTACTGAGGCATGCTATGACATGGATAAATCTTGAAAACATTAAGCTAATGGAAAGTCAGTCACAAAAGTCACACACTGTTTGACTTCATTTATATGAAATGTCCAGAATAAACAAATCCATAGAGACAGAAAGAAGATAGCCCTTTTTTTAAAAAAAAAAATATATTTATTTATTTTTTTATGGCTGCGTTGGGTCTTCATTGCTACGCATGGGCTTTCTCTAGTTGCAGCGAGCGGGGTCTACTCTTCGTTGCGGTGTGCAGGCTTCTCATTGCGGTGGCTTCTCTTGCTGCAGGGCACAGGCTCTAGGTGCACGGGCTTCAGTAGTTGTGGCTCGCAGGCTCTAGAGCACAGGCTCAATAGTTGACGCTCACGGGCTTACTTGCTCCATGGTATGTGGGATCTTCCCGGACCAGGGCTTGAACCCATGTCCCCTGCATTGGCAGGTGGATTCTTAACCACTGCTCCACCGAGGAAGTCCCAAGATTGTCTTTTATAGGGAATTCCCTGGCAGTCCAGTGGTTAGGACTCTGTGCTTTCAGTGCTGAGGGCTCGGGTTCAATCCCTGGTCGGGGAATTAAGATCCCACAAACCGCATGGCATGACCAAAACAAACAAAGAAAAAAAAAAAAGGAGAAGAAGACAGTCCTTTATAGCAGTGGTTGCCTAGGGCTGGAAGAGAGGATTGGGGAAAATGGGCTTGGGGTTCTTTATGGGATGATGAAAATATTCTAAAATTGATTGTGGTGATGGTTGCACAACTCAGAATATACGAGAAAACAATGAATTGTATGCTTTAAATGGGTGAATTATATGGTATGTGGATCATTTCTCAAAAAAGAGCCTGTTCTTTGGACCCGAGACTCCACTTCTAGAAATTCCTTCTAGGAATCATTCAAGTACATGAAAACATATGCATAAAGCTTTCCATCACAGTATTGTATGTAATGGCAAAAGTGTGAGAATAACCTAAGTGTCCATCAGTAGGGGAATGAGTCGGTTATATTCATCCCTGGGACGGAACAATGGACTCTTTAAAAATGAGAATCACATGGACAAGGTCCAAGAGACACTGCCAAGTTTTTTTGTTTTTTGGGTTTTTTTTTTAAAACAAGTTACAAAAATAAACCTGTGGATTAGAGGGACATAAAAGAGAGGTTTTTTAAAAGACAAAATTATAGCATCTAGGGATGCACACTTGAGTGATAACGAGCCAGAAAGTGATTATCTTAAAAATCCAGATAATGGAAACTTTTGTGGGGAGGTAGGGAGTGTGACTAAGATGGGGCACACTGACGGCTTCTGGGGGGGGGCTGGCAGAGTTCTTCACCTGGGCAGTGGGTCCAAGGGTGTTTGCCTTATAATATGTCGAGCTGAGCAATCATTTTACGTGGTCTTTCTGTATATGTCATATTTTACAATAAAAAGATTTTAAAAATAAAGTATACTCATTCCAATTTTTTTAAAAGCAAGTATCAAAGGATTCCATTCTCCAAAACAGTCTATATCTATATGTGTATACACAGAAAAACACTTGGAAGTTTGAAATTTGGGGTGCTCTTAATTTGTATTTTTCTAATTTTCTATTTTTTTCTGCAGTGAACAAGAATTACTTTCACAACCAGAAAAAAATAAAGCTCTTTGCTGTGTCTTGGGCATACCCTTGGAGCTCTGGCATCGTGTGAGCAGAAAGGTAGATTGTGATGGCCTTGGAGCAGCTGGGAGATGGCACAGGGATCTGTGCAGGAGAAGACCAGGGTTCATTGCCTGCTCAGTGCCCAGGCCTAGCCAAGACCCCAAGGCCCAGCCGGGAGACTCGGCCCCCTTCGGGCTGCTGGCGGCAGCTGCTGCACAGCCGTCCCGCTGGCCTCGTGCTCCAAAGATGCTGGGAACGCAGTTTGACCTGGCAAGCTCGATGGAGGTCACTCTGCTCCCATCTGTCCAAGTCTCCTATCCTGGGCCGAGAACGAGAAGCCCAGGCGGAGGGCAGGCGAGGCAGGGGTGAGGCGGGGGGCAGCTTCTCACCCTGGCTGGCTTTGCTACCACCAGCAAAAACCGCATAATAATAGCTAAATGAGCACTTTCTACATGCCGGGCACTCACGCTAGGTGGGTTTTGTGGTTCGTTTTATTGAGTCCTCTGAATGACCTGAAGGATGTGGGGGAATCATCATCTTCATATTACAGGTGGGCAAAGTGAGGTCGGGGAGGCCCCTGGAGCAGTCACTATCTCTGAGGCTGGATTCAGCCAGACCCCTCGCGTGCAGGGCCTCAGTGACTCCTCGCAGGAACCCTGGGAGGGGGCTGCCCTCATTTGGCAGAGGAGGACGCTGAAGCTGAAGGAGGTGGTCAGCTCCCCACGCCCCACAGCAACTGCAGCAGGGCCAGGCGGCCTCTTCCAGCTTTGAGGGGCGGTGGGCGTGTTCCCACCCCTGCGGACTGGCTCCTAGTCAAGCTAGTGATTGTACTATAACCTCAGGAGTGTACGTGACAGCGGCCAAAGTGCTCTCAGAGACACCCTCTCATTTGCTGCTTTCAGCAGGCCTGTAAATCTTCCGTCCGACTGTATTTCCCCCCATTTTAAAGTCTGGAGGCCCAGAGAGTTGAGTGACAGGCCGAGGGGGCCCGGGGCTTCCATCCTGCCCTGCATGGGGCAGCTGGCGTGGGAGCCCGCAGAGGCAGTATGGCCAGCCCCTTTCCTGCTGCGGGGAGACAAGAGAGCAGCTCTCCAGAGGAGCTGGGCCCCCTCCTGGCCGAGCTCCCCAGCCACAGTGTGTGCCTTCCCAGCAGGAGAAAGGACACCCAATGACAGAGCCAAGGGCGAAGTGCCTGGGACAGCCGCCAGGTCTCATGGGATCCAGAACCCTCCGTGGCCTCAGCCCAAGATCGTCCCCTGCACCTCCATCAGTCAACAGTCAGCCAGCTCACGTCGGGGGGTTCACACCACCTACAGA
Organism: Grampus griseus; assembly: GCF_964374135.1. NCBI lineage: Eukaryota > Metazoa > Chordata > Mammalia > Artiodactyla > Delphinidae > Grampus > Grampus griseus. The sequence continues at coordinate 63,030,159 of NC_139008.1, forward strand.
GGCCAGGCCACCGCCAACAAGAGGGGCCGCTTCTCGAGTGCCCACCACTTGCTTGCTGGGCACCGACTGCGCTAACCACCAAAGCCTCACCACACTTTCAGGAAAGGCAATGGAGGCTCAGAGAAGTTGAGTGACTTGTCCAAAGTCACAGAGCCAGGAAGCCTCAGTTTCCACCAAGGAGGACAGAGGAAGGGACCATTCAGGACCCTTCGGTGGGAGGGAAGAGACCCACGTGGAGGGGAGGTGGGGAGTAAGGGAGGGCCTGTATCGTGAGCTCTGACTCTCTCAGGACATAATTTGCTCATTGATCCAACCGTCTCCACATGCCAGTGTTTTTGCTGAGCATTGAGGACTCAGGTAAACCTGGCTAATCTCTGCTCTCCCAGAGCTCACGGCCTAGCAGGGCAGGATGGGAAGGAGAACTGAGGCAGTCAGAGGCCCCTACTGGCCTTGGTGGCTAGTATTTACCGAGGGTCTACTGTAGGCCAGGACCAGCGCTGGGCACTGAGGGCACCGAGTGAGTGCGAGGCACAAGGCTCCTGCCCTCCTGAGGCGTACATTCTACAGGTGTCCAGCCGTGAGCCTCCAGAAACCCTGCCTGCATGACCCCTGAGCCCTGAATGCAACAGGAAATTTCTCAGAAAGGGCTGGGGGTTGCAGCAGACCTAAGGGTTCTCCATGAGTCATATTGGGGCCTGGTTCCGGGCTGCTGAGCAGGGATCCGGGAAGGACAGGAAACCCTATGAGTGCCTTGCTAGGGACGAATCAGGGCCCTGGGAAGCCAGAGATATTCAAAGGGGTCTGGAGTTATCCAGTCTGGACAACTGGAAGGCCGAGGGCCAGCCATTCAGGGTGTAGCCACAGACTCCTGGGGCTGGGGACACGGCAGAGAATCTCAGAGCTGGGAAGGGCTCCACGGCTCTTACAGGGCAAAGGTCACTTGCTGAGGCCACCCAGGCCCTAACAGGCCTTTGTTCCTTTGCTCCCCAGTGAGGCAATACTGGGTCAGAGGCAGCGTCATGGCATTCGATTCTAGCCACTCTAGCATCAGGTCCACATTACAGCCTAGGGAGGGCGAAACGGAGCTGTGAGAGGACTTGCCCAAGATCACACGTCAACTCATCCCAAGCAGAGTGTGAACGGCGAACGGCCCAACCCTTTCTTCCAGCTCGCACCGCAGGACGCTGCCCAGAGAATGGGCACATCCACACACTGCACTGGTGATGTGAACGGCACTCCAGCAGGGGCACAGCATGAAAACTCTCTTCCTCAGCCTCCCCGGTGGGGTGCTGGGGTTTATTTTTTGTTTCTTCCAAATGCTCGACCTTTGTCGTCACCTGGAGATGTTAAACCGAGGGGCCCCTCTCAGAATGAATAGCAGACAGGATGCCCCAAAACGGCTCCAGCTCGGCAGCCGAAAAGCTGGATTTATATATATATATATATATATATATATATATATATATATATATATTTTTTTTTTTTTTTTTTTTTTTTTTTTTTTTTTGCGGTACGTGGGCATCTCACCGCCGCGGCCTCTCCCGTCGCAGAGCACAGGCTCCGGGCACGCAGGCCCAGCGGCCACGGCTCATTGGCCCAGCCGCTCCGTGGCACGGGAATCTTCCTGGACTGGGGCACGAACCCGCGTCCCCCACATTGGCCGGCGGACTCCCAACCACTGCGCCACCAGGGAAGCCCTGGATTTATATTTTTAAGTGGAAGTTTTAAAACTGCCAAATTCCCTTGATAAAAAAAGAGTCAAAATAGGAGAATTTAAAGAATAGGAGGATGGCTAAATAAATTCTTAATAGAATATTATACAGCCATTAAATAACTTTAAAGGAAATTTGAATGCTGTGAGAAAGTGTTCACAATACGATGTAACGTGGGGGGTGGGGAGAGGGAAGGCAGCTGTAGAGTATGATTACAATTAAAACACACACTTAGATACACATGTATGATCCATGCAGAAAAACAGGACTAGAGAGAAATACAACAAAATACCGACGGCATTATCTCTGGGCACTGAGATGACAGATGACTTTCATTTTCTCCTTTCTACCTTTCTGTAGTTCCCCAATTTTACAGTGAGTATGAATTGCTTTTATAATTAGACATTAAACAAAAAAGCAGAGTCAGGGGTTGCTCTTGCCCAAGCTTACCCTCCCTACCTGCCCCTCCCTCCACACCAAGCTGGGGGCCGCTGGGCTCTGTCCTCGCTGGCCAGCCCGGCCTGGCCGGAGATCATGGGGTTCACCAGCCATCCCTGCCGGTGGAGGAACCAGCGAGGGGACACTGCCCTTTTGGAGCCCAGGCCCCGCCCCAGGCCCTCTGGAAGGGTCAACTGCAGTATGTAAATTTCCTGGCTAGGGACTCTGGGAGATGATCCTCTCTAGCGCTGAGAATCAAAACATTCATTATCTACTGTATGAGAAAAGCCATCTTCTTTGTTCCTTGCACCTCTTTCGGAGCCGCTGAGCAGCGGGAGGGCTGAAGGAGAGCTGGCCTCTGTCACCTTCTCACCGCGGGCCCCGGGCAGGCTCCCAGCTTCCCCACGTGGGACTGGAGCTCCTGGCCCACCTGGTCTCCGGGGTCCTTCCAGCCCCAACGCTCTGGGCTGCTTCTAACCTGAGAGGCCAAGGCCCAGGGGCACCGGCCCTGTCTTAGAAAAGCTGTCTGGATCCATTCAAGAGCAGTGTTCGGAAAAGCCTGGAGAGTTGGAAGGCAGCATTCACCACCACCCGCGCCCACCCAGCCCTGCGTCTGGCTGGTACCTGCTTTTGCCCCACCCTGTTCTCACCCACTGGGGCCGGACCAGCGGAGGTTTCCAGAGGGAGGGGGCTCCCTGCTCTCCAGAGCTGGCCGCAGAGTTGGGCCAGTACCGAAACGGTGCCCTCACTTCCTTTCGGCCACCCCACCCCCTCCCGGTTCTGGAAGCTTCTGCCTTCCTCCTGGACTATTTTAGCAATCAGGTCACCCGTGGGCTCACTCTGAGCTTGTGGCCAATTAGAACCCACACGCCTTCTTCACAGAAATGGTGGTACCTCCGCCTCTTCCAGATCCTTCCAAAGTCAGGGTCCTCGGGGTGAAAACACAGAACGAGGTGGTGACCTGGTGGTCCTCCCATATCGGGAGGTGGGGGGGTGGGGCTTGCTCAGGAACTAAGGCCAGGCACTGCTCCTGTCCCCATCGTGGCCAGCGCCCTGCAAAGGTGGCTGCTGGCATGGAGGGAGGATTGGTCACAAGGACGTCGGGGTGGCCTGCACATCGGTGTGCTCCCACACGGTGCCGCGTCGGTGCTGGAGACACACGTCCCTCACTTTGGTCCTCACCGGCCCCAGGCAGTGAGCTGATGCTCATCTGGAGGGGAGCTGAGTGACCTGTCAAGGTCACCGTGCTGGTGAGCAGCAGGGCCGAGACGGAGCCTGGGGAGCCCCAGCAAAGCTCAAGTCCACCTGGGCTGCCCTGGCGTTTCCCTAGGGCCTGGCAGACAGTGGCAGCCGGCCCAGCTGGCAAACGAGTTCTCATGAAGCCTGGGAGGCTCTGCAGCCCTGGTTCTACCCAAATAGCAGGTTCCCAGGACCCCACGAAAAGCCCAAAGCCCCTTGTGGCCCGTGTGTTCCGCTCAGAGCTGCTGATTACCTACTGCTGCTTCTGCTAAGCCCTGGCCAACAGCAGGTGGAGCCTTCTGGCCTAAGACCCGCCCCCGCCCCCTCCCCGACACCTTGGCTTCAGGCGGCGGAATGTGAGCCAGTTCCCATCCTTCCCTCCCCCAGGCCTCTGACTGACCACAGGCCTTTCCCGGCCAAAACGGAACCAGGTACTGGACCAAGAGCAGATCCTCGGGAGCCTGCAGTCCATCCAGGAGGAAAAAAGATAACAAACATGCAAACAGAAGGGCTCTCCGTGATTGTGTGATGGAGGTGCAGCGGGGGTGGGGGGCAGGGCAACTGAGAGGGGTTGGAGAAGAGCTGCGGGAGGAGGGATGCAGTGGCCTGCGGCCTGGGGCTGGGAAGAGCTTGGCACCGTCCAGGAACTGAAGGAAAGCCAGTGTGGCTAGGGCAGCACAGGCCAATAGGAATAGAATGCGAGCCACACATGCAATTTACAATTTTCTAGTAGCCACAATAAAAAAATAAAAAGAGGGAGTTGGCATGGGGTCTCTGTCCAGGCTGGTTCCACCACAGTTTCCTTTAAGATCACACCGACCTTGGACCCAAGGCTACCTCACAAAGTACACAGTATTCCTGAAAGTACACCTTTCACAACGGTCTTATAGTTTGCAGCAGAAGAATGTAAAATTCCTGCATCAACAAGTGCACTTATTACCAATGATGGGATAGGAATAAATCCTGCACAGACAGCTGGAAATGCTTTTCCAAAGCATAGTTCAGAACTGTGAATTACTCCTATAGATCATGTTGGAAGTTGTTAACATCTGCTACGTGGAACATACAATTACTTTTCAGAATAAATATTGGTATTGTTGTAAAAAAAAAGTAAAAAGAAATAGGTGAACTTCATTTTAATATTTTATTTAACCCAATATATCTCAAATATTAATATTTCAATGTAGAATCAATGTAGAAATTATTATTATTATTGGCCATGCCATGTGGCTTGTGGGGGATCTAAGTTCCCTGACCAGGGATGGAACCCAGCCCCCCTGCAGTGGAAATGCTGAGTCCTAACCACTGGACCGCCAGGGAATTCCCAATATAGAAATTATTAATGAGACATTTCACATCTTTTTTGTACTACAGCTTCGAGATCAGGTGTGTATTTTACATGGATGCGCACATCTCAATTCAGACTGGCCGTATTCCAAGGGCTCAGCAGCCCCGTATGGCTAGTGGCCACTGGTTAGGACAGCTCAGGACTACGGGAGGGTGAGCAAAGGGGAGGAGGTGTGAGATAAGGTCAGAGGGGTGGGCACGGATCACCTTGGATTTATTCCAGGAGTTTCCGGAAGCTGTGAGAGGGCTTTAAGTAGGGGCGTGATGTGATTCACTGCTGTCTTTACAGGCTGACTCTGGCCACCACTTGGAATGCTTTGGAGCAAGTGAGTGAGGTCAGTTGCCAGACAGACACCCAGGTCAGGGCTGAAGGCGGCCTGGGCGTCATTGAGGGCAGCCATGATGGAGCTGCAGGGGACACTGAAGAGACCGTGGAGAGGCAGAGAGACAGGGAGACAGGACTTCCCATCTGCTTTTTTTCTTCCTCTCTGCCAAAATTCCTCCAAAGTAACCCTGTCCTAACAGTTGCCTTCCTCCCAGGAAGAGATCTGCGTGGTTGCTATTTAACAAAGCCCACAGGCGCTCAACCAGAAACAGTTTGCCAAAGGCCCAGAATTGAAAAGTCTGCCACTTTCTGTGTCTCAAAGAATCACTGCATTTCTGAGCAAGAAAAGATAAATTTTCTAGATGCTCAGTATCACCTAGTGATGAGATGATCTCTGGGGCCAGCCTGCCTGCGTTTCAATCCCTGCTGTCCCTCTAACAAACTGCGTGACCTTGGACAAGATACTTAACACTCCTGGGCTAGCGTTTCCTCATCTGTATTCCAGAGGCATTAATAATCTCTATCTCTGGGGTGACTGGGAAGAGTAAGTAGGTGTATACCTATGGAAGTGGTTAGCACAGTGCCTGACACATACGAGGCACTCATTGCATGTTATCTATCATAATTGTTGCTGTTTTTGTTAACAGATGAGATAACTAAGGCCGAGGGACAGGAAGGGACCTGCCCAGTGTCAAACAGTAAACCTGCGGCAGAGCAGGAAACAGTATCTAAATTTTCTAATTTCTGGCTCTTACACGGAGCCGCCTCCCAATTGGAAATGCTGGCCATCCCTTCGTTTAGACAGTTACCATGTTCTCCCCATGTGCCAGGTGCCATGCTGGTACAAGCCCCATCTCTACAAAATCAAGGCTTTCCAGTTCGGAAGGAAAAAGCTCTTTGTCAGCCACTCTGGACTACAGGGTGAGAAAGGGACTACAGTGCAGGCAGAGAGACACATGCTGATAACAGGGCAGTCAAAACAGCGCTGGCCCGAGAACTGGGAGACGCCAGGCTGGGTTGCCTCTGCCTGAGCTGCTCTGTGATGTGGGCAAAGGGCTTCACCTCTCTGATCTCAGCAGTCCTGGCTGCGAGGCAGTGGACAGACGTTAACACGCACCTCCTCTGTGGAGCTCCGAACTCCAAAGCGCCCACGGCCTGACTGGGGAGAAGGAATGAACTACCAGTCAGACTGGGATGTGGCCTCCAAGGACATGGGCCCTATGGCTCAGATTTTCTGGAACATTCCTGACTGACCCACCCTTTTCATAAGAGCCATGTGTATACTGGCCCACAAATCCTAGTTTTTAAAAAACAACCTGTCACTATAATAAAATTACGAGAGTCTGGTTCACAGGATTTCATAAACCAGCAACATTTCTAAAGAAACTTTAGGGAACTTGCAAAGGACTGAAAATTTGTTATTTTTCCAAACAAGGCCCTTTGGAAAATTTGTTATTTTTCCAAACAACAAATGGCGCTGGGAAAAGTGGATATCCATGTGCAAAAGAATGAAACTGGACCCTTATCTTCCACCCCACACAAAAGTCAACTCAAAATGGATTGAAGACTGAAATGTAAGACCTGAAACTATAAGACTCCTAGAAGAAAACATAGGGGAAAAGTTTCATAACAATGGTCTTGGCAATGATTTCTTGGATATGACACCAAAAGCACGGGCAACAAAAGCAAAAATAGACAAGTGGGTCTATATCAAACTAAAAAGCTTCTGCACAGCAAAAGAAACAATCAACAAAAAGGCAACCTACAGAATGGGAAAAAACATTTGCAAACCATAAATTTGCAAACTATATATATGATAAGAAGTTAATATATAAGGAACTCCTACAACTCAATAGCAAAAACCCAAATAACCAAATTAAAAAATGGGCAAGGGATCTGAACAGACTTTTCTCCAAAGAAGACACAGAGACGGCCAACAAGCAAGTGAAAAGGTGCTCAACATCCTTAATCATCAGCTAAATGCAAATCAAAACTACAATATGGGGCTTCCCTGGTGGCGCAGTGGTTGAGAGTCCGCCTGCCGATGCAGGGGACACAGGTTTGTGCCCCGGTCCGGGAAGATCCCACATGCCGCGGAGCGGCTGGGCCCGTGAGCCATGGCCGCTGAGCCTGCGCGTCCAGAGCCTGTGCTCTGCAATGGGAGAGGCCACAACAGTGAGAGGCCCACATACCGCAAAAAACAAACAAACAAACAAAAAAACTACAATATGATATCACCTCACACATGTTAGAATGGCTAATATCAAAAAGACAAGAATTAACAAGTGTTGGAGGATATAAAAGAGAAACCTTGTGCATGTTGGTGGGAATGTAAAACGGTGCAGCTGTTAGGGAAAACAGTATGGAGGTTCCTCAAAATAAACTGAATACCATATGATCTAGCAACCCCACTTCTGGGTACATACCCAAAAGAACTGAAATCAGGATCTCAAAAATATATTTGCATTCCCATGTTGACTGCAGCACTGCAATGGAATTGGAAGCAACCTAAATGTCCACTGACGGACGGATGAAAGTAAAGAAGATGCTGTATATACATACAATGAAACGTTTGTCATTCAGCCATGAAAAAGAAGAATATCTTGTCTTATGCTACAACACAGATAAAAACATGAGGACATGCTAAGTGAAACTGGCCAGTCACAGAAGGACAAATCCTGCATGATTCCACTTATATGAGGTATCTAGAACAGTTAAATTCATAGAAACAGAAAGTAGAAGGGTGGTTGCCAAGGGCTGGGGGGAGGAGGAGATGGGGAGTTGCTACTCAATGGGGGTAGAGTTTCAGTTATGCAAGAGGAATAAGTTCTAGGGATCTGCTGTACAGCGCTGGGCATCTAGCTCACAATACTGTGTAATACACTTAACATTTTGTTATGGGAGTGGAACTCATGTTATGTCCTCTTTAACCACAATAAAAAAACAAACAAAGTACCTTCTGGAAAGGACATCAGAACATCAAAAAACAGGAAAGCTATCATCTCAGAATAAAGAATAGTCCTTCAAATTAAATAGCTTTAGTTTTGTGGGGGAAACAGACCACAGGGTGTGTGTGTGTGTGTGTGTGTGTGTCTTGCTTTCTGCTCGCCCCTGCCCCCTGCCACTGCCCACTTCTCATCACACTAGACCTTGCGTCTGGAAGTCCAGGGGAGGAAGCCATGGACGCTTCCTCCTCTGACCAGTGCCCCGCGCCGCCCCCGCCTTCTTCCTTCAAGCCCACAGCACTTTGCACACACAGTTCTAGAAGAATGCTTCTCTCACTTATTTGGGGCTGGCTCTGCATCTTCCCACCGGGCTGTGAGCTGCGGAGGGCAGGATGCGTCCCACCCCTCTGTCCCCACCCCCATCTAACTGATACTGGCACCGGGTAGGGGCCTGGCACACACTGTTGGGTGGAAAGTGGATTCTAACTGGACCTGGGGAGGCAACGTGGGCATCAGGCCCAGGAGACCTGAAGGGCTTAGGAAGGGAAGAATGGAAACCATATGGAAGCATTGCCCCTAAGAGAAGCCCGCCCAGCCCCAAGACCCCTCTGTCTCGAGGACTGGGTACCTCTGTCCCCCCTCACAGCCTGGGGGAGGGTGGGGAGAGGCAGCGGGGGATAGGGGTGGAGGTGGGGAGAAGCCCTGGAAAGATTCATTCCCGATAAGGCCCAGGGCTGGGACGAATGGCAGGAAGAGGCTGAGCCGGGACCTCAGAACCACAGACAAGCTGGGAGTTGGGAGGCCCGGCCCCTCCTGGGCCAGCCCCGCTCCCTCCATCCGCTCCCCTCCGCGCCGCCCCGAGGTGTCTCAGCCCCAGCAGCCAACCACAGGGAGAGCAGAGGGCGGAAGTGGCCGGCTCTTCAGACCTGGCTGCCGGAGGTGGACTCAACGGCCATACGCTCCCCACATGGCAGCCACCGCGGTCCCCCAGGCCCAGAGGCCCAGGTGGGGCGCCGAGGGACACGTGAAGGTCAGATGGCAGCTTCAGAAGCACACACTGGTCCTTCTGCTTGATTTTCACCCAGTCACTCCCTCCCCTGCTTAAAACCCCTCACGGTCACTCGGTGCCCTCAGACTAAAGACAGGCTGGCCAGCTGTAGGCTCCCCTCACCCCGCTCATCCGTGCCTCCTGCCCCGGCCACTTGGCTCTGTTTGCAAGTAGGCGTTTATTTGTGAGATTCTTCAAGTGCGCAGGGACACATCTGCTTTTGCTCCTGTGGCGTCCCCTACATGGTGCGGAGAGCCTGACCCCGGTAACCACGCAAGAACTGTTTGTCGGTGGAATGAATGAAGAAGCTGGGGAGGAGGGTGAGGCTGTGGGGCAGCCAAGGGTTTGGAGATCAGACATGCTCGGGAAGGCCCACTGGCTGTGTGACCTTGGGCAGGTCCCCAGCCTGGCAAGCCTCTCCCAGCTTTTGCTGGCTCAGCTCACCCACCTCTGAGCACAAGGCAGGGATCACGCTGTTCAGAGAAGATTGGTTTCCTTACTTTGGTTCTTTTTTTAATTTTTATTTATTTATTTATTGGCCACACTGTGCAGCACGCGTGATCTTAGTTCCCCAACCAGGGACTGAACCCAGGCACCTGGCAGTGGAAGGGCAAAGTCTTAACCACTGGACCCCCAGGGAAGTCCCTTTGTTTCTTTTTTAAAAAAAATCCAGCCCTTTCATTTTATGGACAGAATGCTGTGGGGTGATGTGACCCCCCCCACCCCGTCTCATCTTGATGTTCATGTTTATCTGAACCAAAAAGGGAGTGCAAATTGGTGCAAACTATTTTGGAAAGAGACTTAGATGTCACCTGCCTACACGCAAAATGCTAGTAGCATCCACCAACCCAGCCCTTGTGCTTCTAGGAACTTGTCCTAAAGAAAAGTACAATACATTGTTTTAATAAGGGAGAAAAAAGCAAGTGGGAGAATTTTCAGTATTTTTAGAACTGACCACCAGGAGGCGCCTTTGAGTCAGGGGCTCGATCAGGTTAGCCCAGAGCCCCTGGACTTAAAGGACAAAAATGACAAAACCCAGTTCTTCTCAAAGGACGTGCCAGTCTTACTTCATCGCACCCTGGGAGCTTTTGTTACAGACAATATCTACGTGTTTTGTGTCCTCTCTGCCCTTCCTCATAAAAGACTCCCCTTACCAAAAAAAAAAAAAAAAAAAAAAAGGCAATTTTAACTCTTACATTCTAATATTGTTCTGCTGGGCTTATTTCTGTCCAGATCTTCATCTCTCAAAGCTCCCCGGTCAGAATTCAGTTTGTTAGAATTCAGAACTTGACTTGTGCAATGTCTTTCATGAGCTTCATGACAAACGGGTGCTACGGATCTTGTTATTCCTGTGAACAGGTGGGGAAACCAAGGTTGGCACTGCCCAGGCCGCAAAATATACGATGGCCCGGAGGAGAGAACCTGGGGCCCAGGGTAACCCAAATAAAGTCAGTGAGCTATGCCCTGGCCTTGGGCTCAACCCTCTAGCCTCTCCTGCTGCCTCCTCTCTCTCTCTGCATTTTCGTGATGCCGTGTCCCTGGACCCAATCCCTCCTTCCCCTTCCGTCTGCTGGGAGCCTGCCATTTATCCTCCTGGTCTTTGTCTGCTGCAGGTTTGGGGCCCTCCTGGTGGGCCATGTTTCCCCACACTCCACACACACACCCCAAGGAGTGCAGGCAAGGATTCCTCCCCTTACCCGAGGGGCTAAGATAAAGTCACGAACCCCCAGGCTCCTTCCCACCCCACATCCTCTGCTAGGGACCGCCCGCACTGCGTGGCCAGCCGGGGTGCTGGGCTCGGAGGGGGAGAGCAGGGGCTTGTCTCAGGTGAGCTAACGGAGGGGCCCACCGCTTGCCCTGGGGACCAGTCCTGCCCACCCAGCGACAGGAGGCGGGGACGCCTCCTCACAGGACCCAACCACCCAAGAGCTACTCCGCCTGAGTTTCCAGGTGCCCAAGGGGCCTTCCTCCTGCCCCTCCCCCGAAGGCTCGGTGTGCCTCCTGCAGCCCCGTCCCCCCCTTCCCGTCCCTCACTTCTCAGTCACACTGTGCGGCAGGCACCCACCCTGGGGGCACAGGGCCGCTCCTGGCCCGTTTCCGGCACTGGGAGGGCCTCTCTCTGGGCCTTCTTTCCCCGTCTAGAGGATCCCTGGGCCCCTCTCAGCTCAGTTTCTCTACCCTCAGTGCAGTAGTTTTTCATTAAGCTCGTCTTTCAAGGAGGAATTAAGAATTAAGAATCTTTTTCCTGGCCTCCAGGCTGCTTACAATGACAGTTCATGAGGAGCTGCGCTCTGAGCTGAAAAAGATCTATGTTGGAAGAGGTGAAGCCTGGAGGAGGAGGGGGCAAAGAGAAAAGAGGCAGTGACAGCCTCTAGTCTGGTCTCCCAGCTCCCTCTCTCCTCACCCCTCACGGGGTGACAGGAAGGCTCTTTAACAACACAATTGTGGTCCTGTTGTTCCTGCTTCATTTAAAATCCTTCCAGCCTTTGCCACCTTCCAGGAGGCCCCATGGGATCGAGCACATTCATTCAACAAATATTTATTTGGTGCCAAGTTCTGGGCTAGGGAGAGAAAGACAAGACAAGGGGCAGCACATAAACATACTGTTGCACCTGACGCAAGTGTCATAAGAACAGTGGGGTGGGAGGAGGCAGAGGCTGGGTGGTCAGGGAAGGCCCCTGGGAGGAGATGACAACTTGAGCTGAGACTCGCCTAACAGGAGGAGTTGGCCCCCCAGAGGCCTCAGGAGGCCAGAGCAGCAGAGGGGGCGACGGACAGGCTGTCAAGATATGACACAACAGGAGAAGCAGGGGCTGGATCGTGCAGGACGGCCTGACAGATGGGGAAACTGAGGCACAGGACCAGGTGACGCACGCACGGCCCTGTGGCTAGTTGGCTGTCCCCACTCAAGGTACCCAACCCTCTCTTCAAACGGTTCTGAATCACCTGCGTCAGGTCCTGTGTCCGCCCTGGGGTTTCCCAGGACAGGGCTGCACCAGCCACCTCAGAGGACCAGTGCCTGCTGTGTAGCAGATGCCCAGGAGCGTTTGTTGGATTGGATCTCGGCATCTCCAGGATGCCTGCAGAACAGCAGGGGCTCAGAGAGTATACAGGCTGTCCTGACACCGCCCTAGGCCACACAGGAGGCTCCCAAGTGCAGCCCAACAGGCAGAGTCAGCCATGCAGCAGCTGCATCTGTACCCACGGTCTGTCCTGGCCCTCACGGCTACCTGCTGATTAGAGCTGTCACCAAGGTGCGGGGGCTTGGAGGCGCTGAGAGCATTGTGCGCCCCCAAAGAGTTCTGAACCCAGCTCCTCACCCCGATTTCACCTCTGATCTGTGTCCCTGTAAGCCCAGTACTTCACACCTCAAGGGCGGAAGCCGGCAGAGCTGCATTTCAGGATGTCTTCGGTGATGTGGGGGCTGTTACTTAACCGGCTCTCCTCTCTACCCTGTTGGTGCCTGGGGAAGAAAACCCCACTCCATGAGCAGGTATCCAGCAACCACATACCAGGCACCTCCGAGGTTTGGGGCCTTCTACAAAGCTAGGCTGGGGGAGGTGCGATGGGAGTGGCTCACAGGTTTATCAGCTCTCACAAAGGAACAGAAACCACGGCTCAGGATGTGGCAGGTGTGAAAGGAAGAGGAACTGCATGAGCTGCAGCCCCGGCCAGCCCGGCTCGGCTCCTTCCCAAGGCCAACATTCTGCTTCTCCTGGTGCTACAGGGTTTATGAAGTGGCCACACCACCTGGAAGAAGAACCCAGGTAGCGGGGGCAGTGCAGAGGAGTCCCAGCTGGACAAGCCCTGCCTCCTGTCCTCCCCCTGCTGAGACTGTCAAAATGTCCATCCAGGGGCTTCCCTGGTGGCACAGTGGTTGAGAATCCGCTTGCCGATGCAGGGCACACGGGTTCAAGCCCTGGTCTGGGAAGATCCCACACTCCGCGGAGCAACTAGGCCCGTGAGCCACAACTACTGAGCCTGCGCGTCTGGAGCCTGTGCTCCTCAACAAGGGATGCCGCGACAGTGAGAGGCCCGCGCACCGCGATGAAGAGTGGCCCCCGCTCGCCGCAACTAGAGAAAGCCCTCCGCACAGAAACGAAGACCCAACACAGTCAAAAATAAATAAATAAATAAAATTAAAAAAAAAATTGGATCATATATTCACCTGTCTCTTTAAAAAAAAAAAAAGTCCACCAACAAGAATGGGTGTCGGCTGTGGAGTGCACAGCCCCAGAATTCTAGGACTGCACCATCTAGGAGACAGACATAGAAAGAAGCACGTACAGTTCAGGTGCTCAGACAGAAGACCCGTCAGGACACTGTCGGTGGGTGGGGGGGACGAGGGAGGTGGTCGTCTCCATTCCAGAGCAGCAAGAGGGGGACTGGGCGAGGTGTCACGCCTGCCACAACAACAGCTACCCCAGCAGCGATGGCTGTCACCAACCGGCTCACCATGGGCGCCAAGAACACACACTTGGCTCCATGTACTCCTCCCACAGCCCCAGAATAGCCACTGCCCCCATTTCAGAGATGAGGAAACCCGCAAGGAGGGGTGAGCGACTTGCCCACGGGCCCCCAGGCAGTAAGGGTAGGTCTGGAAGGAGGAAGCTGGCATGTTGGTTCCCCCAAGGTAACAGCGACAGGAACTAGAGATGTTCCCCCAAGGTAACAGCGACAGGGCATCCAGCCACCAATGTGTTTAAACCTGCCAACTGGTTCCATCTTATTTCCAGCATCACCGGCCACCCTTGCTACTCTGCCCACTCTGGGCTAGCAGGGTGGGGCCTCTTCCTGGGGTGTGACACAAAGACCAGGACCAGGGGGCAAGCCTGACTCGGCCTGCAGACAAGCCTGGGAGGAGGAGACGGTGACCCAGATGCTTCTCAGCAGCTAGATTTCCTCTGCCCTCCAGAGGCTGCCTGCTCCCCTCCGCCCCCACTGCCTGCAGTCAGTAGCCTGCAAATTGCCAAGTGTTAATGATTACAGGAGGCCCAATCTAATTAACACCTGAGAGGGAGGAAGCAGGGTGGGTGCGTGCGTGCGTGTGTGCGTGCGTGTCCCATCACCCCGAACCCTTAGGACAGAGGCAGAACGTGGGTTACGTCCAGTTCTTTGAGGCCTGGGCAGGCCAAAGTCGCCAACCCTTCCAGGCCAAGCTGGGGTTGGGGCCAGCAGCGCCTCTCCTTCCCTGAACTGAGTGAGCCTCGCAGGGAAAGCTGAAGACCCACGGGGAGGTAGGTGCCCTGGTGGCCACAGCTGGCCAAGACTCTCAGGCCAGCCAGCGTCCAGCCCCTTTCACAACTCTGGGCCTTGGCAAGGTGGTTTCAGGAGGAAAACTCTGGCACAGAGCAGGGATCTCAAAAGCAGCTAGTTTAAACCTCTCCTGGTCCAGATGGCGTAACAGAGGAGCACAGACAGGGCACAGTTTACCCAGTACTACAAGGCAGGTTAGACTCAAGTCCCTGACTCCCGTATCCCCAACTTCTCACCAATAAGAGGGACCCTTCCTCCCAATTCACTTTCTTCACAGGCTTTCTCTCCAAGAGGCTGGAAGTAAGTCTAAGGAATGGCTTTGGGGCTGGGCAGACTGGTTTGAAGCCTCACTCCCCCCCTTAATTGCTGTGTGACTTTGGGCAAATACATTTCCCTCTCTGAGCCTATTTCCTCATCTGTAAAATGGGGGAAATAATAGATGCTTCTTAACACTGTAGTAGGAATTCAGTGAAATAAGGTGTCCCTGGGATGGAAAGCTCCTCCTGGGCCCCTGACAGGCCTTCCTGATGCCCTGTAGGTGGTCAGACACTCGGTGGACTCCCTTCCTGTCTCCCTCTGTGATGGCAAATACACCCTAACTCAGAAACACACATTCTCTGCCAGCCTTTGAGACAGGCTTGAAAATCCTCCCCAACGCTGGCCACAAGCACAGGGCTTCTCTCGGGATGGTTTCCCTGATGGGGCGGCGGGGGGTGGGGGGTGCGGCGGGGAATGGTAGAGAGAGGGATGGAATTCTCGGGGCAGAATCCCTCCTCACTTCTGCTGCCCCGAGTTTTCTGAGAGCTTGGCCCCCAGCCCCACCCCCCAAGAGCCTCCTGACTGCAGGGGCCGCTGGGTGGAGGGGTGCTTGGGAAGCAGCCTTCACCCCTTCACCCCTCCTACGAGTGGGCACACATCTGCTGCAGGCAGTGAGGCGGGCAGTGTCGATGAAAGCTGCTGACGGCAGGCCTCTGAGGAGGAGTGTGGAGGGGAGGAAATGGGGGGAAGGAAAAGGAAGAGGAGGAGGAGAGAGACCGGGTGAGGCCTGCTCCCTCCCCACGACCCACCCCGGACAAGCTAAGAAAAGCTCTGGGGGAGAAAAACCGCCAAAGATGCACAGTTGCCCTCCCCAGCCCACCGAGCTGGAGGCCCTTCCTTCCCTGGAGCCAGCTGCCCCCGGCAGATTAGCATTTGGCTCCGGAAAAGCAGGCCCCACACACCAACCCACGGGAGGCTGCCAGCTGAGTCAGACTCTCTACCTGTCAGGAAATCATTCATAAAATACGACACCTGCCCAGCGCCCGCCCTCACCCCAGCCACTGTCAGCCACCAGCTCCACAACCACAGTGCCTCCAGCCCCCCCTCCCGCCCCCACCCCCCAGCCACTTCACACATTTCTCCTGGGATAGCTTGAAATAAGGCCGGCTCAGCCTCGGTAAATCAGTATTTACGGGTCGCCTGCCCTGGGGATGACAGCTGAGTCTAGAAGAGCGACAACTTCACTCAATTATGAACAAATGACAGTGACACAGATTCCAAAGCGTTTTCAGTGTCACGGCCATGCCAGTAGTCGGCACTTCTTTATCTTCAGTTTATGTACAGACAGCTGGAGGCTCCCAGGATACCTCACTAGACATAGCTAGACAAGGACCATGTGGCCAATCCTCCCACAAAGGAAAACTGGGGGCCCCAGGGGGAGGTGACTTGCCCCAGGTCACATGGGAGTTCAAACTCAAAGCCCACATTTTCAAAATGCAGATGATATTCCATGTTCTTCTCACTTTCCATCACTCAAACCCTGATGCGGCCCTCCTGCTGAAGAACTGGATTCTTTATCACAGACCCTTGTGCCTGGGCCCTACTACCCTCGGCCCTCATCACACTCCCCCTTGCTCTCCTTCTGCAACCACTCTGGCTTCCTTGTTTCTCAAACACACCAAGCATGCCTCAGGGCCTTTGCACATGCCACCCCTTCTCCCTTCCATTCATTACATGTCAGGCTCCCTATCACCCTGCAAGATGAGGTTCCTTGTCACCTCAGAGAGACCACGAGAACCACCCCCCCCAACATTCTTTCCTATCCTTGCATGAAAATTGTTCCCATCCTAACCCATATTACAAGTTAGTTGTGTACTTCTTCACCTGTCTACTGCCTGTCTCCTCAGGGAGAGTAAGCCTGAGAGGTTGGTTTTACTCACCATGATGTCCTCAAGTCCTTGCACAATGCTTGGTACAAAACAGACCCTCGGTAAATATTTGTTACACGAAGAACTGAATGATTTCTCGTTGTGTGCAATCAGAACCCCTCAGGCTGTCACTCGAGTCCCTTTATCCTCTGACCATATCACTAAGTTGAGCAGTTAAATTATCAGAATACGTCTTCCGCGTTTATCATTCTTATTCAGTGTTCACGACAGAGAGGCTCAGAAGAGCCCTGGAGTGTGAGAGTGGTGTCCAGGTGTCGGGAGCCAAGGTAAAGGGCCACTCGGCCCCACCCAGCCAGGTAGGCGCCCTGACAGCAGGACACTGTGGGTACTGTAGGATGGCGTTCTGTAAGACACTCTGAAACTGCTCTTATTTCTATTCTCTATGCCCCCAAGAGTGGCAGAGAGTCATCAAACAATCGCTGCTTCAGGAGAAGGGTTTCAAGCTGCACCTGGGTCACCCTTCTGATCAATCTCTAATCAGTACTGACCCACCAGGACTCAGACCTACTATAGAAGCCAAGGCAAATATATCCAGGTGACAGGATCAAGGGTTCTCAACATTACATGTACATTAGAATCACCCAGGAAACCTGTGAGAACACACAGATGCCTTGCCCGCTCTGCCCCACGCTGAGTTCACAGGTCTAGGCTGGGGCAAGGCAAGTGCCCAGGGAGATTCTGATGCACAGTGAAGGCTGTCAGTGATTCCAACCCTGGCCAGACACTGCAACGATTTGAGCAGCTCTCCCCTCTGCTGCAGAGATCCTGACTCAAGGGCCAGGGGTTTTCAAACATTCCCCACCTGCAGCCAGGGTTAAGAACCACTGCCCAGATGCTTGCTTTCTAGACTGTTCTAGCTGACCCAAGTCAGGGGACCTGGCTTTTCTTGTGGGTGCTGGATGTTAGGTGAACACTGATTGAGTGCTTGCTATGGGCTGCACTGGACACACCCCTGCCCTTAAAACTTCCACTCCCACTCGAACTGGGAGACCGCTGTGAGGGGGGCCAGGCTGGGAGGCAGGGCACAGATGCTCCTGTCCCTCTCCTGCCTAACCCCTGTCCATGACTCCCTTTAGGACCAAGTCCTAAGGCTCACCTGGTAGGATCTGGTCCCTGACTATCTTCCTACCTCCTCTCCTGCTGTTCCCGTTCCCAGCACCCACCCAGGGGCTCCTTCATCTTAAACTACATCCAGTTCTTCCACAAGCGCCACGCGACTTCCCACCTCCCTGCAAAGGGGGAGCGCCGTTGCCCACAGCAGTGCCTTCAACCCCCACTCACCAGACTGCTTCACTCCTGCTGGGGCCTCGTCCACAGGGCCGAAGGCTCCATCCGGGCTCCTAGGGCATGTACTGCCCACCTCCTCCAGTGGGCATCTATCACACTGCCCTGGAGTCGCTGCCCATCTCCCTGAGAACAACGCTGTGCATCCCTAGCTTCTAACACAGGCACGTAAGAGGCTGGGGGAGCAGAGGGTAAGCAAGGGCAAGTTGTGTTTTTGGCTTACCTTGGCTAGGTTCTAAAGACTTCTTAGAGAATGGACAGCCTCGGGCAGAGAGGAGACTATTCGGTACCAACCCAGGAACTAGAAAGTTGCCACAAGAATAGAAACCTAGGAATTGACAGGCTAGAAATCACCAAAAGATGCCTCATCACTTGGTTAAAATCCAGACTCTACCACATACCAGCTGTGGGCATTTGGGCAAGCTATTTAACTCTCTGAGCCTCAATTTCCTTATCGGTACAATGGAGATAATTATAGTGCTAACTCAGGGCTGCTAAAAGCAATGAAACAAGCCAAGGTATATAAAGCCCTTAACGCAGCAGTGCCTGGCATAAGGAATCACTCAGTGAAGGTTGGCAATTATCACCATTATTATTACTCACGGAACACCCGTGCTGAAAACGCCTTTAGAGATCATCTACATTAACTCCTGCATTTTATAGTCAGGGAAGAGGAAGGTCTCACTGGCTCTTCTGCCCAGGCTTGCAAACCCAGAGCAGGACCAAGCCGATGGCGTCTCCTCCTGGGCCACTGAGGAGAGCCGGGAGGGGCTGCTGGGGATCACTCGATGTGCTGGCAGGATGCCAGCTGGACTTCCTAAGGACTTGGAGCCCGACGGTCCCAACATCTCAGCTCTGTTTCAGGCAAAATCACTGAGCGTATTTTAGGATCAGCAAAAACCCACAATGCCTTTGGCTGCGCACTTTCCCTCTTCTTGTTGAAGCCCAGGGGTATTTTCTAGGAAATTGAGTCCATCTGTTTCTGATTCATTTGTACTTAACTCATCACCAGGCTGTTTTGTAATAGCCCTTTGATGTGAAAGCAGCCTTATTCCATAAGCCTCTCTAAGCCTTTATTTAGTCAACAGTAGGTAAACGGGGCTCTCCAAAGAGGCCAGAGGCAGCTTCTTCATCTCGCTCAACACACAGGCCATGTGACGGGGAGGCGCGGCCCTGAGACTCCCCTCTTTGGGCCTGTTAGGGCAAAGCGACCACTCCCTGACGCCGGCCCAGCCCCCAGCACCTGGGGCGTCCTCCTGCTCCTCCGCAGCTCACAGCCTGTCCGCGTCAGTTTACGACTTCCTGCGTGTTGCTGGAGCTGCTTGGTCTCAGTTCCTCAAGGGTGAGCGGCCGGTCTCCCCCTTTACGGCGCCCCCACCACCCGGCCCTGTGCACAGTCACAGGGACCAGCACTTCCAAACCAAAAACCCACGGGAGAGGTCTAACACGTGTAAGGGTCCATCCCCAAAGGGACAAAGGGGAGGAATATTTGAAGGTGGGGCTGCTGGAACTTAGCCGGCAGCTCAGAGAACCGCTGATTGAACTGCAAGTCCCAGAGTACAAAGGGGAGAGTCTGTCTCCCCTTCCCTCTGCCACCCAGACCAAAGTACCCGTGAAGTCTCAAACCTGCCCTGCTTCATTCAGCAGGATGAAAAATCGAGGAACCTCCCAATCTAAGGAAACGTATGTACGAAACTCTTCACTGAGTTCAAGGCTGAATCACAAAGTGCTCCTGAAGGGAAGCCAGGATGTTTTAGGGGATGTCCCTAACTTCGGGCTGGCTTTCAAGGCTCCACAACCCAATCCAGAGGCATCTCTGTTAACAGAGGCAGGATCTTGGAGGGGCCCAGCGGGCTGGCAAGACCCTGTGTTTATTAAAGACGTAGTAAGCAGTCTCTCAAACGCAGGGGATGGTGTAGCCCAGTGGCTCTCAAATGCAAGCGTGCATCACAGTCACCCTCCAAGGGCTGGTTACCACATAGAGCACCGGGTCACACCCTCAGAGTTCCTGACCCAGTAGGTCTAGAGCAGGGCCCAAGAACCTGAATTTCTAGTGGGTTTCCGGGTGATGCTCATACTGTGGGTCCTGGGACTGCACTTTGAGAACCACTAGTCTAGCCACTCGTTGAGTCCCGGGGTGAGAATATCATGGGTGGAGGCGGCTACCTACTGCCAATGAATGTGTTTCGTTTCCCCTTTTCTCTGAATACCGGGCTTAGTACTAAGTTAGTGAGGGGATGACAGTGCAGGCTGTGAAGCAGGCCTTGGGCTCCATGCCCCACAGAGAGCACCTCATTCAGTCCTCACAGTTACCCTGCGAGGTCGACACTATCTCCATTTTACTGATGAACTGGAGAGGAGAAGGGAAGCGACCCTCCTTAGGGCCACACACTACTTAGCCCAGGAGCTCGCACACAGCAAGAGGTCAAAATATTCTCACCCGTGAACACAGATGGTTAAGAGACGGATTTGAAACCAAATCTGACTCCAAAGCTCAGACTCATTCTACCACATTAGCAGGAAGTATCAAAGGAGGTAATGTAAGCTCTGGGAGGGAAAGGACTAAAGCTTTTCTCTATTTCCTTCCTCCCTCCCTGCCCACCCCCCTTCCCCTCTCTCTTTCTTCCCTCTCTTTATGAAAGTAGTGATCTGACTAAAGCTTTTCTGAACCTCCTGTCAGGGCTCAGGGTCTGACCTAGTGCAGCAGAAATGAAAAGCAGTGTTGAGGAGCTGGCCCCAGAGGGGCCACAGGTGAGAAGTGGGACCACCTGCCAGAGGAGTGAAGACAAGGCCCAGGTTATGGGCCCAGATCAGCCCCAGGGAGTCACCAGGGCCTCATTAGGGACAAGCATCTAGAAATAATTCAGGTAGTTGGGGTGGAGGAAGTTTAGTTGTTTTGGTTGAAAAAAATATATTTTTACCAAAAATAATCGATGTTCTTAGCAATCTGGGCAGGTAGAGAAGTTCTCTTGGAATTTTTTAACTGTGCACCTTTCATGTATTATCTCTATAAACAGAGCACACTAATGGATGCTTACATTGAAAAACTTAGAAACTACAGATAAACAAAAGAAAAATTCAAACCCTGTAATTCCATGACCTGGAAATTACCACTGATAATGTTTTCCCTTAATTTAAAATTTTTTTGAATTAGTTTTTATTGGAGTACAGTTGCTTAATGTTTACGTTTATACCCATTTTATCTACTTACTAGTTTATTTCTATGTAGACATTTTTTACAAGAGTAGGTTCACCTTGATCTTATTGTTTTGTAGCCTGACTTTTTTTTTTTTTTTTTTTTGCGGTACTCGGGCCTCTCACTGTTGTGGCCTCTCCCGTTGCGGAGCACAGGCTCCAGACGCGCAGGCTCAGCGGCCATGGCTCACGGGCCCAGACGCTCCGCGGCATGTGGGATCTTCCCGGACTGGGGCACGAACCCGTGTCCCCTGCATCGGCAGGCATACTCTCAACCATTGCGCCACCAGGGAAGCCCATAGCCTGGCTTTTTTTTTTTTTTTTTTTTAGCCTGGCTTTTTTAAGCAGCACATCATGACCATGATCCTTTCATTGTCTTCAATACCCATTTCAATGGCTACATGCTCCTCCATTACATGCACACACCATAATGTATATAACGAATCTCTTATTGCCTGATACTAGATTATTTTCAATTATTTGCTATATTAATTTTAGTTTATTTTGGACTAGTACATTGTATTCATCATTGGGTTACCCATGGTTTGAAAGAGCCTCATTTGGATCAAGAGATGATATTTTAAGATTCCTCCTGTTTTAACACAGGCTGAGAAGTAAAACATTCATGGAGATGTTTCAGTGGGGGTTTGATTTTTGTAATACTTCTTAATTTAGGTAAGTTCTGTTAAAACCTTTCTAATTGGAACTTTATGGAATATGAATTGTATCTTGGTAAAAACCAAACAAAAATCCTTTCTAGTTGGGAGTTAGAAGACCAAAATTCCAATTGTTGCCAATGTGACCTCATGCAGTGTAACCCTTGATGTGTCCTTTTTCTCAGATACTGGTGTAACAATACCTAACTCTCAGGGTGTCCTGAGCTTCAAGCAAGATGGTGTGTGTGAAGGAATGAATGCTGTTCTCTATGCATAATCACCAAAGCAAGAAACAACCTACTCCATTGGTCACTGGTAAACAGATTTATAAACTGGGATGTATCTATACTATGGAACACAAGCCACGGATAAAAAGGAAAAAACTACTGACATGTCAATAACATAGATGAATCTGAAATACATTATGCTAAGTGGAAGAAGCTAGCCACACAAGGCTACATACTGAATTATTTCATTTATACAACATTCTGAGAAAGGTAAACTGTGGGGAAAGGGATCAGGTCAGTGGTTTCCAGGACTAGGAGTGAGGGGAGGGGACTGACTATAAAGACTCATGAGGGGATTTTCTGGGGTGATGGAAATATTTTATATGTTGATAACAGTGGTGGTTACACAACTGTATACATTTTTCAAAACTCATTGAACTGTACACTTATAAAGGGTGAATTTTACTGTATGTAAACTATGCCTTAATAAATTTAACTCTTCGGCTTCCGTGGTGGCACGGTGGTTAAGAATCCGCCTGCCAACACAGGGAACATGGGTTCGAGCCCTGGTCCGGGAAAATCCCACATGCCGTGGAGCAACTAAGCCCGTGTGCCACAACTACTGAGCCTGTGCTCTAGAGCCCGCGAGCCACACTACTGAGCCCGTGTGCCACAACTACTGAAGCCCCCACGCCTAGAGCCCATGCTCCACGACAAGAGAAGCCACCACGATGAGAAGCCTGCGCACAGCAACGAAGAGTAGCCCCAGCACAGCAACGAAGAGTAGCGCCCGCTCATGGCAACCAGAGAAAAGCCTGAGCACAGCAACAAAGACCCAACACAGCCAACGAATAAATAAATAATTAAATAAAATTTTAAAATGAAAAAAAATGAGTCCCCTCAAAAAAACAAAATATAGGGAATTCCTTGGCAGTCCAGGGCTTTCACTTCAGAGGGTGCGGGTTCAATCCCTGGTTGGGGAACTAAGATCCCGCAAGCCACGTGGCATGGCCAAAAAAAGAAAAAAAAAAGTATAGTACTGTCCAGGTATAAGGTATCATCCATCAGGCACTACCTATAGTACTTTTCACAGAAATTCTCAAATGCCTTTGTGAAACACGGCAAACGTAAAAAAAAAAAAAAAAAAAAATCTAGAAAAGACCAAATGTGCTCAGGAAAATATGTGTTGTTAGGCAGCCTTTTGGAACGGCCATTTCTACACTCTAGCAAATGCTCATATGTGAGGCAGCTGGTCCCACTGGGGAGCAGCTGACCACTTGTACTATTTGGGGGTTCTCCTTTCATGACCTGTTTGTTTGCTTATTTGTTTTTAACACCACCAGAGTAAAAAGAATCAACAGTGTCAGAACTGAACAGTGAACGCCTCCCCCAACCCAACCAGGACAGCCTTTGTCCTCCAGGGAAAGAATACAGGTATTTCTGGTTGATCTCCTCTTGGCCTGACCACTGCCATCTTGATGAACACCATGCTCCAAAAGTAAATAAAATATAAAATAAGAATAACCTGCAGCCAAAGACTAGGCTAATGGACAGCAGATTTCTAAGCAGAATAGGAACAAGAGGGGATCAGTACGAAGATGAAGTGCTAACAGTGAGAAAGAATCTGCTCAAACCTGCCAGCATTGCGTCAAAATCCCTGCCCCGCAGTCCATGGCCCTGATCAATGCTGACGAAATTCCAATACAACCAAGGGACCGAAGTAGTTCCTGGAGTTCATAATGGGATCTGAACTGCAGCAAATGGAACTGAGGATATAACCTCCTCTTGCACAGAAATAAGGTCGCTGAAAAGAAAGGGTCATCTATCTGTGTGCACAGCTTATCACCTGCTCCCACAGGGCCCAGCGGAGCTCCGGCCCGTAGGAGGCGCTCCGAGAATGTTTGTGAGCAAGGCATTCAACTGCTCTTGGAAGACGGGTGCCCAGCCCAGCCCCCCTCACGGTAAAGACTTATCTCTAATCCATGTTACAATTGACCAACAGTCAAACCAACTTCCCCAGATTTATTCTTCTGAAGCCACGCAGGTTTGTTAACAGTCCTGCATGGAGGGTCTACTCAGCCTCATTTCAAGTAACAACGGGGCCTATTACCCTGTTATCCGCTGGGGGTGGGGAGGAGTACAGCTGACTGATGCCAGGTGTTGGGGTTATTGAGCTGAAAAGCTTCTTACCAAGAAGCTCACATGCTAGTGGGAAAGAGAATTCTGGAAACAATTACAATAATTTGATAATGAAGAGCTCACCATTAGTTGAGCAGACATTGTGCTAAGTGATCTGTCCAATAACCTTGTGAGGTGAGAACTATACCCACTTTAAAACGAGGAAACTAAGGTTCTGAGAGGTTAGGCACTTGCCTGAGGTCACAGAGGCAGTGAGCAGAGGGGCCAGGAAAAGAACCCAAGAGGCCTGACTCCACAGCCTGCTCTCCTGGCCCCTGCCGCAGAGATATGAAGACCTGAGACCTGGAGCTGTCAGAGGAGGCCCTCAGACCTGTCCTGGCCGCTACATCCTGAAGCATGGGGGAAGCACTGCAGCCCGAGGGGAGAAGAGGCAAATGGCCTCATGGTGGACCAGACGCTGCGGTACAACGGGATGCCGCCAGGAGGCACGGGACACCGCCAAGAAGCACGGGAGATGGAGCCCTGGGAGACACAGGCAGGGCCAGACCATGGGGCTTGGTGTGCAGGGCATCTACACTTTACCCGGGCCCCCAGCAGAACCGTGAGCCTTTCGATCTGTCGGCCGACATGAGTCTCGCCCGTGAGAATGCTCATGTAGGGCCAGGCCACGCTGTAGAAGCTGGGAAATTGAAGACTGGGGAGGGGCCATCACAAAGCCACTGCGCCGGTCCAGTTGGGCAGGAGAGCCTGAACTGGGCAGGGCCAGGAGCTCCTTGGTCAGAATCCGCCCAGGGGAGCCAGGTACAGCTCTCGCAGAGCATCTGACACGGACCAACCCTGGACTGCTTGCTGGGCTGATCCCCCTCAGGTCTTTCAGGATCCCGTTTCTGAACCAAGCAGACCCCATGGTTCACAAGGCAGCACAGACCACTGGCCAGCAGCCAGTTTCGATCTCTAGTCTCAGTTTCCCCATCTGTAATGCAAATGGATTTAACTAGATTGCACTTTAGGTAGCTTCCTGTTCTGACATTCTGTGAATTCTTTTTATATTAGATTCCCATGGTGTCAGGCAAATGAAACCTCATGGACACATTTGGAAGTTCTGTCCAAAGGCACTGATTTGCTCTTCTTTGGGACGTGTGGGCAGTAATCTTATATAAATTGGAACAATCTCTGAAGAGGTCGGTTTGGCACTGTCACGGTTTGGTTTGTGCGTTAACTTGGCTGAGCCACTGTGCCCAGATGTTTGATCAAATATTACTCTGGATGTTTCTATAAAGGTGTTTTTGAGATGAGATTAACATTTAAATCAGTGGACTTTAAACCAGAGAAAAGCAGTTCCCCTTTGTAATGTGGGTGGGCCTCATCCAATCAGTTGAAGGTCTTATTAGACCAAAAATGGACTCCCCCACCTCCTCCAAGCAAGGAATTCTGCCAGCAGACTGCCTTTGGACTGGATCTGAAACTCCAGCCAGCCAGCCTACTCTACAGATTTTAGATTTACCAAGCCTCCACAATCCTGTGAGCCAATCCTTTAAAATAAATCAGTCCTCTCTCTCTCTGTCTCTCTCTCTCACACTCACACACACACACTGCTGGTTCTGTTCTCTGGAGAACACTAATACCCACACTATTTATCAAAATTGTAAATGCTGGTTATAACCCATCCACATATCAGAATATATTGTAGCCACAGAAAACGATGCAGTCCCTTTATGTACTGACATGGAAAGATCTCCAAGATATATTAATAATAATGTGTATAGTGTATAATCATCTGTGTAAACAACAAAAAAAGAGTAAAAATTAAAATTCGTATTGCTTACCTGTGGGGGGAAAACTCTCTGGAAGGATAACTAAGAAACTAACAGCAGGGGTTACCTGTTGGAGGAGGGCAGTGGGGGAACTGAGTAATGGGAGACAGGGCAGAGGGGCTTTTTGCTTTATTCCTTCTATATTCTTTGATAAATGCACATATTCTTTGACCCAGCAACTCCACATCCACGTTTACCTTATAAATACACTCCCCCACATGTAAAATGGTATATAAAATTCAGTTGTAGCATCGTTCATAAGAAAATAAGAATGGAGGGACTTCCCTGGTGGCGCAGTGGTTAAGAATACACCTGCCAATGCAGGGGACACAGGTTCGAGCCCTGGTCCAAGAAGATCCCACATGCCGCAGAGCTACTAAGCCCGTGTGCGCCTGTGCTCTACAGCCCACGAGCCACAACTACTGAGCCCGCACGCCTAGAGCCCGTGCTCCGAAAAAAGAACAGCCACTGCAATGAGAAGGCCGTGCACCGCAACAGAGTAGCCCTCGCTTGCTGCAACTAGAGAAAGCGCACACACAGGAACGAAGACCCAATGCAGTCAAAAATAAATAAATAAAATATATAAATTTATATATTAAAAAAAGAATGGAAACAACCCAAACACCCATCAGCAGGAAAGCGGTTAAATAAATCATCCATTTGTTCAAAAAATGAGGCTGCTCTCTCTGTTCTGATGTGGAATGATTTCCAAGTGGGAAAAAGTGAGGTGCAGGACACGGTGTGTATACAGTATGCTACCATTTGTGTGGGAAGAAAAGTCAAACTCAGTGCCTGTGTATTTGCAAATGCATGAACACAGAATAAACTCATGACAGGTGTTCCCTCTGGGGAGGGGAACTAGGTAAGTGGGGAGTGGGGCAGGAGAAGGAATTACTCTACAATGTATTTTTTGAATCATGGGCATGTATAATCTACTCAAAAGTTTGGAAAATTTCTGAGGGGAAGGGGAGAGGTAGGAGGAGGAGAACTTACGTGCCAGGGTGGTACTAAACACAAAGCATTCATCCACTCCGCTTTTTATGATGTTTTTAACCTCAGTTTTCCCTGAACTGATCTTACGAATTCCCACTTTGGACCACGGCAAATTTCACTGAAGACCCAGGGCCCTCACCAAAATCAAGAAGATAATTTTTTTTTTTTTTGCGGTACGCGGGCCTCTCACTGCTGTGGCCTCTCCTGTTGCGGAGCACAGGCTCCGGACGCGCAGGCTCAGCGGCCATGGCTCACGGGCCCAGCCGCTCCGCGGCATGTGGGATCCTCCCGGACCGGGGCACAAACCTGTGTCCCCTGCATCGGCAGGCGGACTCTCAACCACTGCGCCACCAGGGAAGCCCAGGAAGATAATTTTTGAAGATAAGAGCACTAGCTCTCTGAAAGGCAGGTGACTCTTTAATCCATGCATAGATACGACCAGATGCAGACCTGTTCTTCAGAACCTTTTTTATTCTTCTAACCACCAGAGAAGGTCAGCTTGAACCGAAACAAGCTGAAATCGCCTCAAAAGGCCCACCTCATTACACACAACAGGGCAAAACCTGAAGTGAAGCCTCAGTTTTTTTCAGAGCAGACCCAGCATGTATTCTTACACAGGTGTCCACTAAAGACTGATCAGCAAAGCACCACCACCACAAACTTACAAACTCCGCTGGGGGCTCCCCCGTGTGTCACTCACGGAGTCCACCTCTTCCTCAGCCATAAATAAGTCCTCGTTCTTTTGCGGGGGAAGGTCGTCAGTGCGTATCTTGAGCGATAGACCATTTGTTTACTCTGGAACTTTGAAAGGGAGGTGACTCAACTTATTTCCTCCCATGCATCTGAGATGCAATCGCTTCTCTGAATATCTAAACCATGACCTGGGAGATAGGTCGTGGAGGGTCCCTCAACAAAGACTCTTCAGGACCAGCCTATCAGGCTCCTTAAGTACTTAATCCTTTGTTTTTCAGAAACCTTGGCACCTGGGCTCCCAAGAGGCAAGCAGGCCCAAAGGAGCGGCCACAGGCCTGGGAGCCAGCGGCCTCTCTGAGCAGTCACCGGGGAGGAGGAGGGGGCAGGGAGGGGGCGAGGTGGAGATGCAGGGGGGCAGAAATCAGCTGAAACACTCCATGCTGGTTCTGACGCGCTCCATCTCGTGCAGGAAGCTGTAGAACTGAGGCAAGGTTAACTCTGGGGAGAGAAAATGCAGCTTCAGGTGAGTGTTTCCAACTCCACAGAATCATCCAAGAAAATGAATTTCCACCCGGAGACTTTCTTTTTCTTTTTTGGTTTAGTACCTCTAAGCAGTTCTTGACAGGTAATTGATCATAATAAAGAACTGAAGCCTTAAATAAAAAAAAAAAAGAACTGAAGCCTTGAACATAGAAAGTTCTCAGCTCCACAAAAAAAAGGAAGGGGGGGATTTAAAATGGCATTAACTCCCCGGCACAAAGGGATGAAAGGGGATCATTCAGGACAGTAGGTGTGGCTCCTACAGCAAGAGCTTCTTGCGCTTCGATATTCGCCATTCCTACCTCACCCTTTCCCTTTTGCAAAAAGGTCTAAAAGTCTTCAAACTGTGGGGTCTCCAACCTGCTGATGGCTTATTATTTATGAGAGCAAAGGCAGCAGAATGGTGACTCCACAGCTTGGTTATGACTTTTTCTTCTGGAAAAATGATTGGTGGCGGGCTTCACAAGCCCAATGACTGAAGAAAACATGGGAAAAGGGAAAGAGCTCTAATGGGAATTTGGACTCACCTATGTATAAATTTTCAGTTTGATTTCCTTTCTTAACCACCAACTTTAACTGATCCAAAAAGGAAAAAGAGAAAGAAAACATTTAAATTAAAATGATGACAACTGGGCAAAGAAATTCCTGAAACCTGAACTGTCACGTAAACATCAAAGCATCCAGCATCTCACTTGAGAGTTACTAGGGAGCAGTCTGGATCGTCCACCACCAAAACTTCTAACAATTTCCGCGATTACATGAATAATCAAACTTTCAAGAATCATATCCCGATCCTATTAATCTGAAAGTAAGCGTGTTAGTGACTACATCTTTGGCTGATCACATTGCTCTGAGATACACAAGGCACTGGATATTAAAGAAACCCAATGTAGATTTAATACCAAGTCAAAAATCTCCCAATTTTCAGAGATCAGGAGAAGACTTACTTGTAAAAAAATACTTCCCACTTTTTCCAGTTCGCTGCTCCCAGACGTCACTGTGACACAAAAGAGAAAACCAGTAAGTGACTGATTGAGGACTCACCCTGAAGACCCCAATCTTGTAAGTTGTACAGCAGAAGCCATGTGGGGGCCAGTATGAGGACAGCAGAATGTGCTTTTCAGGAAGTGAACTTCTTGAGACCCGTGGATAGAAAGAGCTGCCGAATGTTGACAGCGACACAGAGAAGCAGGTGCTGGACCCAACAGTCTTGGGGGACCAAGGACACCTCTTCCCCAGCAAAGTCATCTGAAAGCCTCTGCCACCCAACCCTACATCACCCAAATGACCCAGGACTGGCTCTAACTAGTTACCTCCAAATGTCCACTCCATATCTATAAGCTGGTTAATCATCAGAGTCTGACCTATGGCCCATCGAGCAAGGGTGGGGGCATTCTGTTTCCACTGGAACAAAAGCAAAAAGCCAAAGTCATAACAATGGGAAAAAATCCCCCCTATTCATTCCGCCCCCAACACAGCATGTTTAGTCTTTACACAGACAGTGGTAAGCATGCAGAACGAAGGGCTCGGCCTATGTGCACAGATCTGGGGGCTGGGGGGAGTCAAGAGGGGCAGGAGACAATTTAAATGTTTTCTTTTATTCCAAGATTTAATCCAGGTTGGAACAAAAACTGTATGACATTTATATTCAGTCAAATCAGAGGGAAAAAATTAGAGTTGCACTGAATAGTGCTGTTTAAAAGCTACATGTCTGTCATTTGCATGAAACCAAATGAAAAACATTAAGCTGGGAGACGACACATGATGACTGACGGTTTTTCCTTAGTCAGCATTTTCCATTTGTTTCTTTTCACGAAATAAAAGCAAGTGATCTTAATTAACCTTGATTAGGAGGAATTATGATACCTTTTCAGAAAAGTAAGTGGCTTTCTCCTCACTGAGACCTATAAGAGAACAGAAGGAGACATGAACACAGTGAAGGGCTGCAGGGCCTGTCACCCTGAGCAGCCTTGGTGGTCACCTACCCAGAGTTATGAAATCAGCCCGGACCTGCTCAGCTGTGAGACTCTTCTTCAAGGCACCTAGGAGGGAGGGGAGAAATCAGTCAAAGAGGGCAAATCAATCAATCAGCTAGCAGTAAGTATTTAATGGGCACAACCTAAGCGACCAGGATGACAACAGGAATGAGCAGACTCAGCTCCATCTCAGTCCAGTCGGGGAGGAAGGAGCCCCCGAGACCCGGGAGAACGAGGCAGCACATTTGGGTTTTTTTTTGTGCCACACACGTGTTGGCCCCTCCAGAAAGTATGGATGAGGTCAGAGCCAAAAGAAAAGACTGTATGGACTTGGGGATGGGGCACCTGATCTGAGGAAATAAGGCCACAGACTCCTGGAGCCAAGTGGGGGAGTTCAAGGTCAGACAGGGCGCAGGGGTAACAGCCCAGAGCTGCGCTGTGTGATCCATAACCACTGAACATACGTGGCTCTTCTTATTTATTTTTCTGTTTTTGGCCACACCACGAGGCTTGCAGGGATCTTGGTTCCCCGACCAGGGATGAAACCTGGGCCCTCGGCACTGAAAGCGCTAAGTCCTAACCACTGGACCACCAGGGAATTCCCCTCTTTAACTTTTAATGAATTAAAATGAAAGAAAATGTACGATTCTGTTCCTCAGTGCTCAATAGCCACACGGGCCCAGGGGCCACAGCACTGGTCAGGGCAGATCACACACCGTTCCCACCTACATACTGGCCAGCCTGCCGCAGAAGATCAGCCCTCAGGAAGTAAACCCAGGTGGACTAAGCAGTTTGGCTTCTACAGTTCCCAAGTCACTTGCAGAGGGGAATATCAGGACCTCCCTTCAGGAGCCCTGGGAACCCCCCACCTCGTGGGAGCCGCTTTGTTCTGCCTGCAGCCTCCCAGTTCCTGAAAACAAACTGCTGCCAGCCATCCGGGCTTCTCAACGTTTAACCCGCAGGCTACAGCCTCGAGTCACGATCTGGCAGCGGCTTTAAAATTTTCCACTTCTTAGTCTTCCAGAAGATGACTAATCAAAGAGTAAGAAGACATCCACCACCATCCAGGGAGGGCCCTGAAGTAACACCCTAAACCTGAGCCCCCGCCCCCATCGCACTCCAGAAAAACAATCCTAAAGGCTGTTGTCCCCTGCAAAATAAACCATGTCAACAAAGGGAGGAAATCTTTTATCTGCAAAATCAGACGGAGCAAGGAAACCACCGGGAAATAAAAAAGGCAAGACCCCAGGAAACCTTGGCCATAAAAGCTCTCCAAGAAGGCGGCTACATTCCAGACACTCCAAAGAACTCCTGGCTACCACGGGTGCTGCTCCTTAGTTTATATCCAGTTCAAATCCAGTATTCTGTTTGATGATCCCAAAATACTCTGAAGTGGAGATTATTATTGTAACTTTTAATTTACCGGGAAGTTAAAGATCAGAATGATCAAGCTTTTGGGGGAGAAGATTTGGCAAATCCATAGTCAACGACTGCACTGCCAAGAACTCAACTGCAGCTATGCCCCCAAATACACTGAGATCTACGTGGGCAGCTCTTCAGCAACGTGGGCAGGAGAGACGAAATGTCAGTAACAGTACGTTGGTTTTGGTGCATCCACATAACCGCCTGGGCGCCGAGGTGATTTTGT
The DNA here is from genome assembly GCF_964374135.1 of Grampus griseus. Lineage (NCBI taxonomy): Eukaryota > Metazoa > Chordata > Mammalia > Artiodactyla > Delphinidae > Grampus > Grampus griseus. The sequence goes on from NC_139008.1 coordinate 63,061,841, forward strand.
TAAAACTTAAGTCAGACCATGTCTCCCCTCTGCTCAAAACCCTCTACTAGCTCCTGTTTCACTCATAGGAAAATCCAAAGCTCTCACAATGCCTGGCAGGATCTGGCCCTCTTTAGAACCCTATGCTCTCTCCCCTCGCTTAGCTCTTCTTGTAATTTGCTAGGCAGGTTCCTACCTCCAGGCATTTGCCCTTGCAGTTCCCTCTGCTGGGAACACATTTCCTCAAATACGTACATGCTCACTCCCTCACTTCATTCTGGAATCTGCTGGAATCGCACCTCCTCTGAAAGGATCCCTGACCATTCTTCAAGTATACTTTTCTGCATCGCATTTATAACTACCCAACTTTATGTTACATATTTATTGTCCATTTTCCCACTAAAATGTCATTTTGATGAGAACAAGGACGTGGTCCATTTTGCCTACTGCTGTGTCCCAAGCTCCTAAAAAAGTGCCTGGCACTGTTCATTGGTTGGCACTCAGTAAACACATACTGAATGAAAGGATCCATACAATGGAATACTATGCAACCTTTAAAAAGAATAAGGTAGCTCTTGATGTGCTATATTTGCAAAATATAATTTATATATTTTAATCTATATTTAAATTATTATAAATTATATAAATATTATAAATAAAAATATAAATTATATTTTAATCTATATTTAAATTATTATATATATAATTTAAATATAGATTATATTAAAATATAATCTGTATTTGCAAAATATAATTGAAAGAAGAAAAGGAAAGGTAAGAACAGTCTGCACAGTGTAATCCCTTTTGCATAAAGAAGTATATATTATCTATTCTTATTTCTAGCTTTAATTATATCCTTATCTTATAGCTAAGTAGACAGATGTGAGGCATATTTTTTCTGAACATATCCACAAAAAACTTAAGAGTGGAGATCTTTTGCGAAAGGGACTGGGTGGGACTTTTTCTTTGTGTCATTTAAAAATGTTCTAGCTGCACGCTGGTTTTTTTATGTGAAGACAGTAAAATTGTGAGCCGTTTTTGTTTTCTTTCTTGTACTTTCTATAATTAAAAAAAAAATGTCCCCCACGCCAAGAAAAAAAAATTATATGAATTGCTCAGGGCCACAACAGCTGGCAAGTGGCAGAGAAAGTCGCTTACAGGCCAGAGGGTTCCCAAACCCAGGCTCTTTCCACTCCAGGTCATTCTGAGATGCTGTCGGGGAGGCGGTACTAGGCCACGCCTGGTACCTGACAACAGTGACTGACAACAGAGGCTACCAAGCTGCAGGGGCCAGAGCAAGCTCTCCGTCCCGATGTCACCTCATTACCTGGGGCAGGCAGGAGCCATACTTTAGAAATATACATATGTATATATATATTTGCATTGTGCTAGGCCTCAAGCCCTTAGCTTCTTTTTCAGCTTTTTCCTTTGGTGATTCCTTTGTCCTAAGCGCAAGACAGGCCTGCAGCCTTGACCCTATGCCAGATAGAAAACTCTGAACTCCAGGCCTGGAGTCACCAGAACATGTCACTAGGGGAAATCTGAGAATGTCCTTTAAACACAGATAACCATCCGGGATGGTTTATAAAAGTCCTTGAGCTCCACTTTTCACTGGAACAGTTGCCTTAGGCAAACCCCCACTGCCATCAAATAGGACGGGTGACAAGACAGAAGTGTATGTGAGGATGAGGGTTTCAGGAAACAGTTGGAAAATTAGCAAACACTATTCTTCCAGCCAAAATCTATGTAAGTTTATTCAGTATAATAAGGGAAGCCCAAGCAACAGAACTAAGCCTTGGTGAAGAGCCCTGGAGGAGGAAGCAGATGGGAGAGCACAGTGAGCCCCATTCATTCAGTCATTACTGACCCTGAAGGCTGACCAGCTGAATCCACCCCTGAGAGGTTCATGGGGAAACAGAGGTCACGGTCACTGTACACAGATGTACCTGGACCCTGGAATACATCAATGAACTGAACAGGCAACAATCTCTGTTCTCCTGAGGCTCACAACCTTTTGGGAGGAGAAAGACCAAAACAATAATGTAACAAGTAGGTAAGCCATATAGAGTGTTATTGAAAAGTGCCACAGAGAAAAGTAACAGAGCAGGGTAAGGTCAGGAACCCTGGGGAACTTAGTTCAACATTTGATTAAATACCATTTGTGACTATTGTTCAGTGCTGATTATTCCTCTTTTGGCCCAGCCAGACAGACTCCTTTAGGAGTGGGGAAAGGGAGTTATCACCTTTTCTTAAAAAACAACCAGTTACTGAGTACCCACAAGGGCCAGATATCTTGCAATGTATTAAAGTAAAAACCACTTAAATTATGGCCCTACTGTGAAGTTATCTGTAATCTTTTCTAGGAGACAACTCATGATGATAATGACAATCAATCATCGTCCCAGCGGCAGCGTAGCTACCACTCATGATTGAAGCAAGCGCTTTACATTTATCTTTCTCCATTTTTGGGGAAGAAATTTTTTTTTAATTTTAATTTTTAAATTATTTTATTTTAATTTTTTTGGCTGCGCCACACAGCTTGTGGGATCTTAGTTCCCCGACCAAGGACTGAACCTGGCCCCGGAAGTGAAAGCGCGAGTCCTAACCACTAGACTGCCATCTTTCTCCATTCTTGCAACAATGTATGAGCTACTAGTATTAGCTCCATTTTATTCCTGAAGAAACTGATTGTCAGAGTGGTTAAGTGATGTGGCTCAAGGTCTCAGAGCTGTGAAGGAGCCACAGTGACAAGTGAGCACACAAGGGCCACCTAGGAACTGAATGCAAGGTGGGGCCCTATTGGGATCCTGATGAGAACGCCACTTACAAATAAAATGTACGAGACAATGGGGAGGTCTGAACACTGACTGCATATTTTAATTTTAGATACGATAATTGCACAGCGACTTGATAAGGGGGAAAAAGTCCTTTATCTTTTAGAGATACATAACTAGGAACTGAATGAACTGAATGAAACGATATGATATCTGAGATTTGTTTAAAAATAGTCCAGTTTGGAGAGCAATGAGGAGAATTAGTGGGGCACAGATGAAGCAATTCATCCATGGGATGATAAAGGTTGATCTCAGGTGCTTTTAAGAATTACATACTAAAAAAAAAAAAAAAAAAAAAAAGAATTACATACTAAGTAGTAAAAGAAAAACATTAAAAACAAACAAAAAAAAAACCCAAACCAAAAACCCCACAAGCTTTGAGCTAATCAAGGGAGGTTCTAGCAGCAGCTTTTCCACTGTAAGATCTTAAGTAAGTCACTTCCCCTCTCTAGGGCTCTGTTTCTTTATCTCCAAGACAAAGATCAGACTAGATCAGCACTTTACAAAGCTTTTACTTGACCCTCCCCCTGCCCCCCTCCCCCTCTCCAAAAGAAGAAGAGGTCCATGGTTAACTGTTTCACAGATACTGGTTAAGCAGGTTGCTTTACTGCAGGACTTTTCGGAGCCTGAGATATGTTAATGTGTGTGTGAATCTCCAAGATTCCAAGGCTGGGGGGTGCGGGGACAGTATTTTATGACCCTGTCTGGCCACTGAAGTCTTTTCTGGATGAAAACACCAATCTGGGGAAGACTGATCTGGAGAGTTCTCGAGGTTCTTTCAGCTCTAACAAGGCTGCACTTCTACAGTGAGGTCTTACTGCACAAGCAGGACCAGGATGAGGGAAGGGGAAGAGAATGAGGGCCTTACACGTCAGACTAGATTGGGGAAGGCCTTGAATGCCAAGTTAAGGACTACAGAATTTATTATGCAAAATAAACAGCTGAGAGGAACAGCAGGGTCCAAGGATCCAAGTTGTACTATGCTCCAGGGCAAACTGGAATCTGGGATGGGGGAACAGAAGCGGAGATGTTGTTGCCGTAACAAGGCATGAAGGGCTAAGAACTTGTTCTGGGATGGCAGCCTTTGGGACTGAAAAGAAAATGGCACGCTGGGAATTCCCTGGCGGTGCAGTGGTCAGGGCTCCATGCTCTCACTGCCGAGGGCCCGGGTTCAATCTGTGGTTGGGGAACTAAAATCCCACAAGCCGTGCAGTGCAGAAAAAAAAAAAAAAAGGAAAAGAAAATGGCACATCAGGCCAAGGGATGAGGAAGAGGCCAAGAGACTTACAAGCTACCTCAGGTGCTTAGGAGATGCTCTGGAAGAAATGGAGAATTCAAGCAGAAAAACTCTGCAGGAAGAGAAAAGTCAGATTGCATGAGAACAAAAAGAAGAGTAAAAGAAATTCTTGAGAGCTACTGAGAAGTACAGCAAACCTGAGACTTCGATTCTAGAACTTGAAAAGCTTGAAAAGCTTTGGGACATTAAATAGTCAAGAGGTGAATTCAGATCCTCTCCATTAGATGAAGGAAGGAACGTTTTACCTGATGATCTGATATCGAGGCAAAGGACTGAAATTAACTGAACAATCAATAAATAATGTTGAAGTTCGGCAAGCACTGTACTAACTCATTTATTCCTAATGCCAACACCATAGACTGCTCTTATTATTCCGTTTTTCAGATGAGAAACTGAGGCGCCAAGAGGCTGATTTGTCCAAGGCCAAATAGCTACATTAGGTGATATGACCAAGACTCAAATCCAAGTGAGCTTGCAAAGCCCATCCCTGGAACTCAGCATACCTCAGTGTTCTCTGCATCTATAGAAAGCAGTCTGCTATAAACATTGATAATCAATCCTGCTTGAAGAATATACACCCAGCATCCCCTGGGAGGATCACAGGGTCTCCCAAGTTCAGCTCAACTCACCTAGCATGTACTAAAAGCTCCTGCTCTGTGTCTTCACTTTACTTGTGACTGTGGCTTAGGAAAGTAGTACAGACATGCCCCTGACTTCAAAGAACTGTCTGTTAGGGCCACGAGACAGACACACACAAAACAGCACGATCAACAGAAAACAAAATGATTACAGTCCAAAATGAGAGCTTCAGATAAAAGAACCTATCTCGGTTGTTGAGAGGAAGGGGAGCTCACCATGGACTGAAATGGTTTGGGAAGACTTTCTGAAAGAGGTAGAACAGAGGCCGGAGTGCTAGGATTAGGAGGGATTAAGGCAGTCTGGCAGGATAGAATGTGGTGGGGAGCAGAGATGAGAAGGACAGGAAAGAATGGAGGCAGGGACACCAGACAGAGATCTCCTGAAAAACCAGTATCCACAACAGCTCACAGGTTTCCCCATTCCTACAGGTGTAGGCTAGACAATGAGAATAAAGAGAATAAGTACTCCTGGTTCTGCACTCTGGGCACCTGTCCTACGAAATGCTCACATAAGTTGAGAACATAGATTTCTAAGGACGTTCACTGCGATATTGTTTCTAAGAGTGAAGAGTCAGAACTAAAATGTCCAGCAACAGGAAATGGATTAACTAAAAGAAGATACATTCAGTCCAAGGTACACTGCAGTCATCAGAAGAATGAAGTTGATGTGGAGAGATCTCCTTGATGTACTAGGTATGAAAAAATGCAAGCCGCAGAGCAATTCTATGGTTTATTACCATTTTATATATAAAAATATAAAAAGATATACACTGGACTTCCCTGGTGGCACAGTGGTTAAGAATCTGCCTGCCAATGCAGGGGTCACGGATTTGAGCCCTGGTTCGGGAAGATCCTACATGGTTCAGAGCGGCTAAGCCCGTGTACCACAACTACTGAGCCTGCACTCTAGAGCCTGCGAGCCACAACTACTGAGCCTGCATGCCACAACTACTGAAGCCCACACGCCTAGAGCCCATGCTCCACAACAAGAGAAGCCACCGCAATGAGAAGCCCGCGCACCGCAACGAAAAGTAGCCCCCGCTTGCTGCAACTAGAGGAAGCCTGCGCACAGCAACAAAGACCCAACGCAGACAAAAATAAATAAATAAAATTAAAAAAAAAAAAAAAAAGGATATACACCAAAATTATACTCTGATTATTCCTAGAGACAAGCGTGGGATGAGAGTAAAAGGGGATTTTCCCTTTGACTCTCCAGAGCTCTGCAGTTTTAAGTTTATAATGAAAATTTATTCCTGTGTTAAAAAGACTGCAAGTTCCCATCCAGCCTTGTGGTTCTCATGCTTTAACCTGCCATGAGGGCAAAGAATGCAAGAACTGCACAAACAGAGGATCATAAAATTTCACAGCTGGAAACCTCAGGGATGTTCTGATCACAGGACACGGCAAAGGAAAGGATCTGCACTAAGATATAACAGAAGGCCCAACAGGAACAAACAAATCAAGCACCCAACTTTTAATGCACCTTTGCGCTGAGATCTTGGGAAGATCAGCTTATTACTGATTTTTAAAATATGCAAACTAGGGATGCTGTTTTATCTCCTCTCAGCCCGGCTGACATTTATTCATTCCTTAAGACTGGGCTCAAAGGTCATGTCTCTCTTTAAATAAAATTAACTTTTAATTAAATTGCCAAATTAATTCTTGCAACTTTTTAGACAAGACATAGCTAAAAATAAACAATTAAAACAAGCTGCAGTCCTACTACCCAGACAGAGCCACAGTTAACCTTTTTTTTAATGCAAAAATAGGACAGTGGCAGACAGTATTAAACAGAATACTGTGAAAGGTTTTCCATATCATTACATTTTCCTCAACAGCATCTTTTTAAATTACTACATAATTTGAAAAATAAGAACAACCTTTTGCTGAGGTACTGTGCTAAGCATTTTATTTACGTTATCTTAATTAATCTTCAAAACAACTCCATGCGCACACCAAAAACAAGCTTAGATGGAGGGGAACAACTGCTGGGGGACGGTTGTTGCTAGGGGTTGAAAGAGATCAGGTACTTAGCCAAAGTCACACTGCTTATCAAGGCCCAGACTCCCACTCAGGTCCTACTAACTCAAACTGAATTCTTGACCACCGTGATGCTCCCCTCTAACAATGGACCTAAACTCGTTACACCAATTTCCAGCTGCTGGGTAATTTGATTGCTTCTAATTTTTCTCTGTCATAAACAGTGCTACTAGGGACAGCTCTACAGCTCAACCTTTGTGATCACCTCCCTTCTGACTAGAAACTTTCTCTGATTGCTCTAAGGCAAACCCTGCTTCTCAAACTATCTGCAGCAAAAGACCTATCTTTTAAATTTTTCAATCCATCATGGACTGATATTTTTGTAAAATACAATGAAAATTAATTCCTAGAACTATGAAATGAAAAAACACATACAAAATATACGGCCCAAATGGTTACAATGGTCAATTACATGTTTATGTATTATTTTACCACAGTTTAAAAAAAGCCCCATTTTAAAAAATTAACAGACTGAAGAGACTTCGTCAAATTGTCATAAAAGTTTCTAAATTCTTACTCTCAGTTTCTGCACCTATCACGTAGAGGACCAGATAAGTCTGGGCATGGAAGCTGGGATGCAGACCACAGTTACCCTCTCCTATGGCTATCTGTTTACCTGGCTTCCCTTCCTAGACTGCAGTCCCGCCCATGTCTGGTTCACTACCAAACGCTCTGGCTCAGTGCCCAGAGCACACTTGCCAACTCGGTGGATTGAGGGAATGTTCAAGCAATGTCTCTGGCCTTGGCTGCCGGGAGAGGCTACTCACCATTTGGAACCAGGAGAAGGCTCTTCACGATGCTTCTGAGGGGCCCGAGACTGATCTGGTTGGTGGTGGCAAATTCAGAGAGCTGAGCCAGAAACCTTTCCGCCTGCAGAGAGGGGACAACACAAACCAGGCCGTCACTTTCTAAGCATCTCAGGACTGTAGGCCCACACTCGGGAACGCTCCTTAACACAAGATACTTTACCTCTTTTGGCTCAGTTAGGAAGTGGAAGAGTACTTCCGTCAGGGCTGAGAACTTCTGTGAAGAGAACACAGAACATCAGTAAAATTCTACTCCTGGGTCAGTGTTCCCACATCCCATCCTACTACAGCCCCTTAAGAGAGAAGAGGAACACACAGATGTTGATACCTGTTTTGATCATCTTAAAGTTACAAACATTCATAACTTGAAAATATGTAAGCACACCAATGTTCATTGCAGCACTATTTACAATAGCCGAGATGCGCAAGCAACCTAAGCGTCCGTCAACAGATGAATGGATAAGGAAGATGTGGTACGTATATACAATAGAATATTACTCAGCCATAAAAAGGATGAAATCTTGCCATTGGTAACAACATGGATGGATGTAGAAGGTATTATGCTAAGTGAAATAAGTCAGAGAAAGACAAATACCATATGATCTCACTTATATGTGGAATCTGAAAAACAAACCAAACAAAAACAGACTCATAGATACAGAGGGGAGAGGGGTGGGGTATGAAGTGGGCTAAGGGGATTAAGAGGTACAAACTTACAGTTACAAAATAAATTAGCCACAGGGATGTAATATACAGCATAAGGAATATGGTGAATAATACTGTAATAAGTTTGTATGGTGACAGATGGTTACTAGACTTACGGTGATCATTTCATAATGTATACAAATGTCAAATCACTGTGTAGTACACCTGAAACTAACATAATATTGTATGTCAACTATATTTCAATTAAAAAAAAAGTTACAAATATTCACAATACCCACCACCAGTGTCAATCTATCTGTAACACTATATTGTCTGAAAAACTCATATATCTTATTGGGATACTTAGGAGATACATATTGAGAGATGGTGAGGGTATGCACACATGTTCACACATACATCTCAACGGTCTAAATACCACCCCTCCAACACCTCCCCCCACACAAGACCTGAAAGGGAAAATCACTGGAACATTCATAGCAGTTACTTTTTTTTCTTTTCTCTTTTTGTTTATACTTTCACATACTTATTATTCAAACATGTCAATTCAAATATATAATTTTCACCCTCACAAATGGTAACATATTATATGAACTTTTTCTCTACCTTGCTTTTGAAAGCAGTTACTTCTGTGTGGCAAGATTTTAGATGATTTTTATTTTCTTCTGTTTTGTCTATCCATGTTTTCTGGGTTTCCTTCTCCCACAATAAACATCTTGTTGAGTATATGACAAAACAGTAAAGTTTAACGTGTTATTATACACTGTCTTAGAAGAGTCTCTTATTCTTTTGTGCATGTGAACCTCTTTATCAGTACCGTATTATTAAGAACTGAATAGATGTGTGTCCCCAAATTCATATGTTGAAGTCCTAACACCAAACACAGGGTATTACTGTATTTGAAGAGAGGGGCTGTGAGGAGGTGACAAAGGTAAATGAGGTCATAAGGGTGGGGTGCTACTCGCATAGGGCTGGTGCCCTTGTAAGCAGAGGAAGACACCCCAGAGCTCTCTGTGAGGCACAGGTCATGAAGACACGGTGTGAAGGCAAGCCAGGAAGAGAGCTCTCACCAGGAACTGAATCTGGTGGCACCCTGATCTTGGAATCACCAGCCTCCAGAACTGTGAGAAATCAATCTCTGCTGTTCAAGCTGCCCAGTCTGTGGTATTTTGTTACAGCAGCCCAAGCAGACTGAGACACATGTCATTACTTTCCCATGTTCCCTCCCAATGGACACAGTGTGTGTGGCATAGAGGGGAAAATCAACACACAAGCGTTTAAAAGACCCAGATGTGCATCATTGTTCTGCTGACCACCCAATGTGACCCTGGGCAAGTCACTCAGCCTCACTGTGATTCAGTCCTCATTGGGAAAATGAAGGTAATAGTACATAGCTTCCAGAACAGTACTAATTGGCACATGCAAACCCTCCAGTACAGCGCCAGGCTAGAGGCTAAACCAACGGCAGCAATTACCACAGCTACAATTAAAGTCACTATGCCAATAGAGCCACCTTCCTGAAGCAAGATAACATTTAAACAAACATTAGATACTTCAGCTCAGAGCCCCCAAAGCTATACGTGTAACATGACTGTCAAACGCATCTGCCCTTTTCCCCATGACACTAAACTCCACGTAAACCCCTGGCAAGGCTCTGTATTATTTTATTCTAAAATGTATTCTATTTTAAAATATAAAACTAACGTTTGAAAATATAAAATATATGCAGAAGGTTTTAAAAAGACCCAGCTAACATAAAAGAATATAAAATAAAATGTCTTGCTCCCTCCCTGCCCCCTCCCACCTTAGTCACACTCCCCAGGGTAGTTACTGCTAACACCTCTGTGGCCTTCCCATCATTTTATTTTCATTTAATTTCTTTTAAATACAAATGGGATCATACGGAACCCAATCCCTGCACCTCACCTTTTTTTCACTCAATTACATCTTAGAGATCAATCATGTCAGCAGATATAAATCTACCCAGTTCTTTTAACAACTGCATGACATTCAACTGGTAAAGACTTAGCATAATTTATTTCCCTAGAAATGAACATTAGTGGGTGTGTTTGTTGGTGTTATGTAAACGATGCTGCAATGAATATCCTCCCACATATTTCTTTGTGACATGTATGTCTATAAGATATATTCTTGGGGGCTTCCCTGGTGGCGCAGCGGTTGAGAATCTGCCTGCCAATGCAGGGGACACGGGTTCGAGCCCTGGTCTGGGAAGCTCCCACATGCTGTGGAGCAACTGGGCCCGTGAGCCACAACTACTGAGCCTGCGCGTCTGGAGCCTATGCTCCGCAACAAGAGAGGCCGCGATAGTGAGAGGCCCACGCACCGCAATGAAGAGTGGCCCCCGCTCGCCGCAACTAGAGAAAGCCCTCCCACAGAAACGAAGACCCAACACAGCCAAATATAAATAAATAAATTAAAAAAAAAAAAAGAATCCTTCCTTTAAAAAAAAAAAAAAAAAGATATATTCTTGGGAATTCCCAGGAGGTCCAACGGTTAGGACTCTGAGCTTTCACTACCGAGGGCCCAGCTTCAATCCCTGGTCAGGAAACTAAGATCCTACAAACCTCACGGTGCGGTAAAAAAAAAAAAAGATATATTCTTAAAATGCACCCTAGGTCAAAAGGATATATGCATTTTTTATGTTGAGGTGTAGTTCAAGTACAACATTATATAAGTTCCAGGTGTACAACACAGTAATTCATAATTTTTAAAGGTTAGGTTCCATTTATAGTTTTTATAAAATATTGGCTATATTTCCTGTGTTGTACAATATATCCTTATAGCTTATTTATTTTATTTATTTTTATTTTTGGCTGTGTTGGGTCTTCATTGCTGTGCGCAGGCTTTCTCTAGTTGCGATGAGCAGAGGCTACTCTTCGTTGCGGTGCGCGGGCTTCTCATTGTCGTGGCTTCTCTTGTTGCAGAGCACGGGCTCTAGGCACGCAGGCTTCAGTAGTTGTGGCATGTGGGCTCAGTAGTTGTGGCTTGCGGGCTCTAGAGCTCAGGCTCAGTAGTTGTGGCGCACAGGCTCGAACCCGTGTCCCTTGCATTGGCAGGCAGATTCTTAACCACTGCGCCACCAGGGAAGCCCTTTATAGTTTATTAATTTTTTACATAATAGTTTGTACCTCTTAATCCCCTACCCCTATCTTGCCCCTCCCCCCTCCCCTCTCCCCACTGGGAACCACTAGTTTATTCTCTAAGATATATGCATTTTAAATTCTGAGAAAATATTGCCAAATTGCCTTGCAAAGAAGTTGCACAGATTTACACTCCCACCACCCAACGGCATAGAGGTGTCTGCTTTCTCAAAACTTCATGGATATTCCATGGGAACACTTTAACCAATGCTGGTCCAGGGGTTGTTTTTCTGCAGTATTTGTGATATTGGGTATCAGCCTTGCCCAAATGCTGATATAGTGAAAACAAGAACAGTCAAGACTGGCTTGAGAATGTGTCCTCAAACTGTGCTTTCCTCTATTTCTTTCATTTTTATTTTTATTTTATTTATTTATTTATTTTTGCTGCAGATCTGTGGAACTGTCAGATCTTTGGCAAACCGTGTTTGCTATGCCACCTGGGGCCTTTTAAAAAATGGGGTGACTGAGAAGGCCTCCAGTTGCTTTTCCATTTCCAGGCCTCAGCCTAGCACTCAGGCTCGGACTCCTTGTGTGGTCTCATCCCAGCCTCTCAAGAGGGGCCTCAAGCTACTGTGGTCTGTAGGCTGTTACCGACCCCCAACCCTATCTCCACTCTTCCAAAACCTCCTTATCCTCAAAGCCCTGCCAAGATACCAGGACACTCCCAACAAGAAAGGGACCTACCCAAATTCTTAAGTTCTGAGGCTCCCTCTTGGAACCTCACCTGGGGGCACTTAGAATTTTCAATCTTGATAAGGAACACAAACCTGTCTTAACAGAAAAGGTTCCTCCTCCAGCTTTGTATGGTAAACTACACCTTAATTATTGTAAGTGCACAGTAAGTATTTGTTGAATAAGTCTTCCCTAAACACTTTCCCCATTCTTTGCCTTTGTACCTGCATAGCTGTCTCTCCCTGGAATGCTCACCTGCTCATGAATATCCATGAAATCAAAATCTTAACTACTCTTACCAGTTAAACATATGAAAAGATTCTCAAGATCATTCCAGATAAGAAATGCGAATCAGCAAAACAAGGAGATACCAATTTTTCACTTATCGGATCTTCAAACTAATAGTCTGATGACACCAGTGTTGGTGAAAGTAACAGACATGCTTGCACACTGTTGAGAAGATAAACTGGGGCAACCTTTCTGGACTGTAACTTAGCAAAATCCATATCTACTTTTTTTAAACAATCAGACCCTTTGACCTAGTAATTCCACTGCAAGAAGTATACCCTTCAGAGATGTTCTAAAAAGTAAACCCAGACACACACAAAGCAGTTTGTTGACAGCATTGTTCTTAAAAATAAAAAACTGAAAGCAACTTAAGTGTCTATTAATAGGGGACTGGTTAAATTATGTTAGATCTGTTTCAAGGAATATCACACTCCCTTTTGTGTAAAAAAAGTTTTGAAAGGATACCCATACATACGATGGCAGATTGCAGATTTTTTTTTTTCTATAAAGATACATGAGAAACTATCAAAATGATTTCTGGAGACAAGAGAAATAGGTGTTTTTTAATTTTATACCTTTGAATACTGTCTGAATTTTCTAACTGTGTGTGTTGCTAGGTGAGAGACTGTAGACCATTTGTTTTCTTCTTTATATTTTTCTGAATATCCTCTCATAACCACTCTAAAAGTGATTTTTTTTTTTTTTAGTGATTACGTTACCTAGGACTGTCCACAGCATCAGAGAGCACATGCAGATCCACTCAGTGCTGTACCATGTCTCCATTTTCCGACCTGCCCCAGCAGATCACAACTTCCCCAGCACAAGAGGCCTCATTCATCAAGCCTTTGTAAATCTCACTGGGTTTAGTGGCTATTTGGTGCACAGTAGGCATTCAGATAAATACCCACCGAATAAGCAATAACTGGTGATGCCAATGTTAATACAATGATTCTTTTTCTCCTTGAGGCCTGGGCCTCTGACTTCAAAGTAAGTTCAGCTAACAGAGTGGCTACTCAGAGAAGTTTGATCACCCAAGTAAAGGGGGGAAAATGGCCCAAAGGACTCTGGTAAGTTGCTCATCAGGAAAAAGCTTTCTGTATTAAAAACAAAGGTAAAGGTTTAAAGTGCGTTTCAAGGTTAGAAAATGAGTCCAGCTCTGACCTTAAAGGAGGTGGATTATCTTTAGAATACCAAGTTGGAGGTAACCTTAGAGATCATACAATCCAGAAGCTTTAAAAAGAGTTTTTTAGCAGCAGAATCTTTTTTATTCTCCAAATGGAAATCTTTCAGAAAGCCCCAATACATAAACAAGTAAAAGCTAAACTACCTGATTGGGGAGATCACCTACAAAGCTCTATTCTAGTGTGGTTAATTCCCCAGGATCTGAAGTCAGGTGTCCGGTCCTGAATTCCTGGCTCCACCACTTCCTGGTTGACTGCCCTTAAACAGGTCAATTGATTTCCCTGAACCATTTTTTTAATCTGTGAAATGGGAATGGTAATAGTACCTGACTCCTAGGGTGGTTGCAAGAACTCGGTGACTTAATACACATAAAAGCACTTAGAACTGGGCTGTAAAATACAGTGGCTGCCGGCCATGTGTGGCTACTGAGCACTTGAAAAAGGCTAATTTCAGATGCGCTTTAAAATACACACTAGAATCAGAAACCTCAGTACCAAAAAGTGAAATATCTCACTGATATATTTTATGTGGGTTACACATTGAAATGATAATATTCTGATATAGTGGATTACAGAAAACACATTATATTCATTTCCTGTTTCTTTTGAATTTTTAAATGTGGCTGCTAGAAAATGTAAAAGTAGACCTGAGGCTTGCAGTTCATTTTTCTTGGACACTGAAGCCGTAGAACATGACTGGCATTACAATTAGTGTTACTTCATGAGAAAACAATAAGTTGTGAGGATGCTGAGATGAAAGACAGGGGCCCCACCTCCTGGGAAGTTACAACCCAGTGGGGAAAATAAATGCACCTTTGCTGTGGTGGTGAGAAGTGACATTTTAACTTGCTTAATTTGTCTGACTTAGTGGTATGAAAGGGACATCCCAACCAGCACAGGAGCAGGAAGACGTCAAGGTTGACTGGAGGGCACCTGCAGCCTGAATAGTGAGAAAAAGCCTTTGCCAGCTCCACTACCATCAAGGAACCGCCCTCTACTGTGTAGGGTACATGGTTTCTTTCCTTGGGGACTACCAGTATCTCCCTTAATTGGGGCGGATGGGAGTGGCGACGAGGACAGGATGTCATCGCTTGCCCACAGAGCCATTCTGGCCTGGCCATCACCTACACACACATCCCACCCCCTGATGACCTGCCCCCACTCCAGGCTCCTTCAGCCTCCTCGAGATGCTAAGACCCCCCTGGCTAAGTCTCCCTAAGATCCCCGGCCTTCCTACAAAATGTCTCAGTCCCTCGCCTGGCCCACCAAATTCCACGGCTCCCCCAAACTCCATCAGCCTCTCAAGGCCCTTAGTCTGTTACTTCGGTTCTCCCAACTCCCTTCGGCCTCATCAAGACCCCCCTCAGCCCCCCTTCCAGGACCCTGCAAACTCTCCTGGTTCTCAGGACTCCCAGAAGTCCCCCAGTCCCATTTCTGGGTCCCCGAGATCCCCCTGGGATCCCTCAGCTTGGCCTTAGGCCTCCCGAGATCCTTCGGCCCTCAAAACTGGCCTGAGACCCCAATTCCCCTCAGCCCCTCCCCGAATCCCCCGCTACCGCCACAAAGCACAGCGGGCGGCTGCGGCCTAAACCGCCATTCCCTCCGGGGCCCCCGCCCGGATCCCGCGCCGCGGTCGCCCGGCCCACCTGCGCGCCCAGCTGGTTCAGCTGCTGCATGTCGCCGCCCACGGCCTCGGGCACGGGGTCCTGCGTGCAGTGCAGGCGGCCCATGGCGTCCGCTCGGCGCCGCAGACCCCCAGCTCCCGCGCCTCCCCGGACTTCCTCCTTCGCGCCGCCGGCCTCGCCGCGCTTCCGCAGCCGCACTTTCGCCACGGGCCGCCGCAGCCGCCGCCGAGCTCCTCTCGGACCGGTTCCGGGTGCGCCCTCACGAGCCGCTGACGCGCGCGGACCCAGGGTGGGGCGGGGCAGGGGCGCCCTCGCGGAGCCCTGGTACCCGCGACCGCTATGCCCCGTCCAGGGCGCTGAGCAGCACAGCGGTGAAACGCGGGATTCCCTGCGTGATCTCCCCCTGGGCTCTGAGCTTGGCCTCTCGGAACCGGCTTCACTATCCGTAAAATGATCCCGGGGGTGGCGCCTTAAATGCGCTCACCCTCTTAAAATGTTTAGAAGATAGCCTGGCACACTGGAGGTCCTCAACCAATGGCTAGCTGCTATCATTAACATCGTTACTATGCATCAGAAGATATTTAGGGCATGCCTCCTAGATGCCAGGCACTGGGGATGGAAAAGTGAACAGGCAGGCCAAGTGTCTCTGGGAGAGCTTGGGTCAGAGCAGAGCAATGAAAGCTCAAACTTGGGCTTGCACCAGCATCATCTGGAGGGCATGCCAATTTCTGGGCCCCACTCCCAGAGTCTCTGATTAGAAAAGCCTGGGATAGAACCTGAGAATTTTGCATTTCCAACAACTTCCCAAAGACCAGAGTTGGAGAAACTCTGGAGTGAAGGAAACACTGACCCAAAGAAGTGCAAGGAGTGTGATAGTGCTAGGCAGGAAGGTGGTCAGGTTGGTGGGGGAGATTATTGAGACAGTGATAATCACTGCAGCCCCTGAAACATTTTAACCCCCATGCTCTCTTCCCAAGGACCCCTTGCAGCCCGAGATAAGTATTAATTACCCTGATCCCCACTGGACAGATGAGAAAACCAAGACATGCTCCTTGGAATCTAAGACCTGAGCCCTGCAAGCCCCAAAGCATCTTCACCTACCCCTGAGCCCAGCCTTGAGGGTAGGGAGAGGGTTCCTAGATACCTAGGGTGGGGGAGTGTGGGGAGGATTGGCTGGCTTTCTCCACCAGGCTTTTTTCTCTACGCTTTCCTAAAAATCCCTTCGGAAAGGGTATGAACAAATTCCTTCATACATTCATTCAACAGATAATCCTGAGTATCACCTGTGGGGCAGTTGCCCTGACAGGTGCTGGGACACCACAGTGACAAAACCAGATGCAGTGCCTGGCCTGGGAGAAGTCAGAGTTTAGTCAGGGAGGTAGACACACACATGTGAAAAATCACGCGTGGGTGAAATTATGAAATGATGCCAAAAAGTACAAAGTGCTTTGAGAATGTATACAGGCCACCTGTCCAAGTCCAAGGTACCTGGAAGAAAGTAAACCTTCGGGTGACTGACAGACAGGGACTGAACTCAGACCCCCTGACTCACTGTCCAGGAATTTAATTTAAAAATAGTTTTAACCTATTAAAAAAGATCCCTATCAGGGACTTATATTTCTTCATATATTTAAGTATTAAATCAACTTTGTTCAGGTATAAATTATATACAGTGAAATGCACCCATTTTAAGTGGTTTATTTTTAACTTAAAAAAAATAATAACCTTGAGGAAACCACTGGATTTCCTTCATTTCTGCTCCCACAGTGACTGGTGCTGAGGCACTCAATAGATATGTGTGGAATTGAATGTGACAGAAAATAGAGGAAGGGAAAGAACTTCACTTGAAACTGCAGCCCAACACCGCAGTAGGACAGTAACTGTATTGTTTTCCAGTCTTTTTCCACATCACAGATCATTGGGACTGCTGTGATTTGTTTGGTTTTTACATATTCAGGGCTCTCCCACTTTGCCAAGCTATTTATTTATTATTTATTTATTTATTTATTTTTCTGCCAAGCTATTTAATCTCTGGTACTCAAAGTGTGGTCCTTGGACCAGCAGCATGGACCTTACCCAGGAGCTTGGAGGAAATGCAGGCTCCCAGACTTACCGTAGACCAGCATTTTAAACAAGATCCCCGGGTGATTCATGATCACATTCAAGTCTGAGGTACAAATAATCACCGTTTTAAAATGCCTACCACATGCTGGGCTTTATTTTATGCACCCAAAGACACCCTGTGTATAATGTTAATACTTTGCATTGTCTCTCATATTATTTCTATTTTAATGTTTATCACATTGTGTTTTTGCTGTCATTTACACGTGTCTCCTCTGCTTACTAATTATGTTGTCTTGGGCAAATTACTAACCTTTCTGTGCTTCCATTTCTTTTTTCATTTGTAAAAATGGAGACAATAATACAACCTACTAGAAAAGATGAAATGAGATAATGCTTGTAAAACACTTAGCACAGCAACTGGCCCACGCTAAGTGCTCAATAAATGCTTGTTATTAATAGTATTCCAAATTTTCAATCTTATAAAAAGAAGATGGCAGTAAGAACCCTGGTACACAATTCATTTTCCACATCTGATTATTTCTTTAGGAGAAATTCCTAGAAGGGTTAAGGATATCATGTTCTGACTTTCAGGGTTCAAAATAGCACTAGGATGACAAACTTTCAAGTTAGGGAGAGACTAGACCATGATTGATCTGAGAACACCCAGAAATTAGCATTTCAGCCTGAACTGGAACCCGGTGGCAGGTTCATTTCCCTGATGAGGACCCTGCTCTCCTAACCCACATTCCTCAGCCCTGAGAAGAATTCCAAGTCCTCTAAGAGAAACTTCAAAGTCTCACACAACAGCATTCTTGGTTTCAATTATAAATGCTGCAAAAACCTCATCATAAAATGCGGCATAATATTCCACTAAGCAAGAATATAATAATGCTCATAATGAATCCCCATTGGTTGCCTATTCAGAGCTTTACAATTTTTCAATTTTATTATTAAGAAGTTGGCAACTAGCAAGGACAGTAGATAAAAATTATCTTTCCAATGTTGTCCTTCACAATCCACTCTCGGATAGAAAGGAGTCGTGATTACTGTTAATGAGATAACTTTGTAGCAGGAAATGCAGACCTGGGGCCAAGCCTCCTTCTAGAGAACCCCCGCCCCCAGCAGCTCCCGTTTCAGCCTTAATGAGGGACCTTGCTCCCTTCATTCACTTTAAAATGTCCCTGCAGAGGGCAAAGGAGGCCCCCTCCCCCAACCCCTGCAAGTGAAAGGAGTTCATTAAGAAGTCCTTTCTCAGGCTGGAGGATTCCCACTGGGAATTTCACCAAGGGGCTAGGTTCTCCCTGGGAGAATTGTTGACACTTCAGGCTCTGAAATGCCAAAGGGCATCTTTTAAAAAATTAAACTTTTAATTCTGAGACAATTGTAGATTTACACTTACACTTTTAACAAATTATACAGAGAGGCACCCGTACCCTTTTCCCAGTTTCTCTCTATGCACAGATCCCATCTTGCAAAGCTAGAGTGCAATCTCCCAACCAGGATAATGACATTGATTCAGAGATACAGAACATCTCCATCACCACTGGGATCCTGCATTTTAGCAGGAGGGACAAACTCCAGATGCTCTTTCTACCAAAAACTAGGGGAAAAAGTACTGTGGATATTTTTATGTTTCCATTTGTGATTATCCTCATCATACCTTCAATATTATCTCCTTTATTATAAAAGATAACAAAAGCCACAAAATTACAGTTAGCCTAGACTCTTCAAAACACCTATGTCATGAAAGTCATTAACAAAGGAAGGCTAAGGAATTTTTCCAGGTTAAAAGAAACTGAAAGGATAAGGTGACTACGTAAATGTAATGTGTGATCCTAGATGGAGGCAAACAATTGCTATAAAAGATACTATTGGCACAGCAATATGAATATCCTTAACGCTACTGAACTGTACGCTGTACACTTAAGCAAAGGGAATTCCCTGGCTGTCTAGTGGTTAGGACTCCGCACTTTCACTGCCTAGGGCCCTGATTCAATCCCTGGTTGGGAAAATAAGATCCCACAAGCTGTACAGCATGGCGAAAAAAAATGAATGGAAAGAAGGAAGGAAGGAAGGAAAGAAGGAAGGAAGGAAGGAAGAAAGAAAGAAAAAGAAAAAGAAAGAAAGAAAGAAAGGGCTAAGATGGTAAATTTTATGAGATATATATATTTTTTAACCACAATTTTTAAAAAAGACATTATTAGGACAATTGATGAAATTTGAACATGACTTTAGATTGGATATAATATTGTATCAATGTTTAATTTCCTGAATTTTATCATTGTACTTGATTTATGTAAGAGAATGTCTTTTTTCTTAAGAAATATATGCTGAACGTATAAGGTAAAGAGGGATAAAATGGTTCAAGAAAAAAATGAGGAGGGGGTAGTGCAAACATGGCAAATGTTAACAATTGGTAACTCTGGGAAGAATATACAGGGATTCTTTGTATTGTTCTTGCAACTCTTTTGTCAATTTTGATTTATTTGCAGAATACATTTTAAAGGTTTTCTTTTAAAGAGTTAAATGATCTTTGTTCCCATCCTATGATGAGAGAAATGGTTTTCTATTTTAACTCATATATCTTTGAGTACTCACTCTGAGAGAGGTGCCTGACATTTATATGCATTTTCTTCCTTAATCCTCTCAGTAACCCCACCAGGAGGTCATAACTCATCCTTGTTTTTATAGAAGGGGGGATGGGCTTAGAGAGGAAAGGTGCTAATCAAGGTCACTTGCTGGTTAGGGGCAGGACTGAGGTTGGAACCTCCCAAATGTGCTCTCAGGATCACTCTGGAATGGCCTATTAGACTTCTTTCTCCATGTTATTTATTTTGAACTATGGACTCATATATACACTGTTTACACTATTTAGCATCTTGCCTTTTCACTTAGAAGCATGTCTTGTAGCCCTATTTCCTTTTCAATAGCTGTATAGTCTGGATGAATTCTATCTGATTTAACCAGGCCCCTATTGATGGACACTTAGGGTTTTCCCATGTTCGCACTGTTACAAACAATGTTAGAGGAAACATTCCTCCCTGCACAGACACTTGCACTCTTATGAATGGAGTTGCTGGGCCTTAGAATGGAATTGCTGGGTCAGTACCTTTTTTTTTATTTTTTCTTTTTTTTTTTTTGGCCATGCCACGGGGCTTGCGGGATCTTAGATCGCTGACCAAGGATCAAACTCGGACCCTGGCAGTGAAAGCACCGAATCCTAATCCACTGGACCGCCAGGGAATTCTCCCTGGGTCAGTACCTTTCATCTGGGGAGGATTTGCTTAATGCCCAAGAAGATTTGAAGTCAGCTTTGTGGAGACATTTGTCCATTCATGGGACACGTCTTTATTGAACACTTATTATGCCCCCATCATCGTGCTAGATGCTGGTACAGAGCAGTGAACTAGAGACAAAAACTCCTCTGTTGGGAGGCTGTTAAGGGCAGAGGAAATGAGATGCTTAAAATAGGAAGATTTAAAAAAAAGAAAGATAGTAAATCAGGACCAGGTCGGAAGCAAATTCACCAACACATGGGGCAGCGGAGAGATTACTGATTAGTTTTCAAATTGGCTCTGAGCTTGTTTGCAGCCAGGGGAAAGGAGTCAATTCCACTTTTAGTTTTTAATCCTTATACATGTAAATGAATGTAAACAATCCTCTATTGTTAGACTCCTAGGACAGTTCCTATTCTCTGATTTTTGTATGGGATGTGGTGATGTACTTGCTTGTCTGTTCAAAAATATTTCTCCAAATCTCAAGATTTTTCCTTGAGACAAATTTGAGAAGTGGGATTCCTGGGGTAAAGTTTAAGCCTGTTTAAGATCCTTGGCCTAAGCTCCGATGGACATTTACACCGTCCCCTCTAGAAATTTGCTTTTTAAAGGGCCCTTTGGCAGTTCCTAGTTTTGAGGGTGGGGGTGATAATGCCTCCACCTTTGGGGAATCTCACCCCTTATTTCAAATTCAAGGCGGGATTCACTTTGCCTGAGAAAATGAGGGCTTGGATCCCTATTGTCTGCTTTGTTTTTCTCCTCAGGACTATTATAAAGTGAATGCCCGCTCTGGGCCCTGATTTAGGACTGCAATGCAAATTGCTGCTGGGTGTTGTGAACACAACCTGGGTGTAACCTTGGAGGAGTTCCCCGGGGGAACTTTCTCTTCTAGACCATTTTGATTATCTGAAGGCTGGAGGAGTCCATTGACTCCTTCAGACAGCAGATACTTATTGAGCACCTACTATGTGCCAGGTCCTGTGCTAGGTACCGGGGACACAACAGTGAACAAGACAGGCTACTGTTCCGCCCCTGTGCAGCTCCCAATCTGATGGAGGAGATACGCCGTATCTGAAGAGTCACTCAAAGACATTACAAAGGGATAATGCTAGGAAGAGAGTGGGGGCTTGTGAGCAGGTTCAGTTGGGGTAGGGGTAGAGGAAGCCAGGCATGAGTAGACCTGAGAGATGAATGGAGGTTAAGCCGAGTCGTCAGGCCTTGAACATAGGAACTAAACAACCCAAGGGGAAAGCCCTGGGGTCTTAAGCATGTCACCCAGCCTTCTCCCACCACTCCCCAGGTCAGCACAACTCACAGTCATTTTCCAAAGCCCAGCCTGCAGGCAGAGTTATTGGCATGCTGTGTATATGGACTTCCTGCAGCTTGGAGGGAGAGGGCCTGCCCAGAAGAGATCAGGGAAGGTCTGGACATGGGGGAATCCATCCCCTCTATGCTTATCCTGAAACAAAAGAGGAGGCGGAGTCCAGATGCAGAGCAAACTCAGGAAGTAGAATCCTTCCTTTCCAGTCCCTCAGCAGCAATAACAGTTGTTATTATTACTACATATCAGGCACTGTGTTAAACACTTTCCACATGGCTTTTTGTTTAACCCTCAATAAACTTCTGAAACAGAGATCAGCAGGGCCAGGGAACTTGAGTGGCCTGCCCGAGGTCACACAGGTGTCTGAAGCCAGTGCCCTGAGCCACAGGACCTCTCCCTCTTCAACCTGTGGGCAGCACTCTATAACAGGCATCCATGTACCATCTCACTTTCACAATGAGGAAAACATTGGCACCCCCGCCCTTTTTAAAAAAAAAATAAATCTATTTATTTATTTATTTTTGGCTGCATTGGGCCTTCGTTGTTGCACGCGGGCTTTCTCTAGTTGCGGTGCGTGGGCTTCACGTTGCAGTGGCTTCTCTTGTTGTGGAGCTCTAGGTGAGTGGGCTTCAGTAGTTGTGGCTCACTGGCTCAGTAGTTGTGGCATGCGGGCTCTGGAGGGCAGGCTCAGTAGGTGTGGCGCATGGGCTTAGTTGCTCCATGGCATGTGGGATCTTCCTGGACCAGGGCTCGAACCCGTGTCCCCTGCATTGGCAGGTTGATTCTTAACCACTGCACCACCAGGGAAGTCCCGGGACCCCTTTTAAGGGAGGAATCCAAACCTTAGAGAAAATGTGCTAGAGGTATGTCCCAAACCCCTGTTCCTGACTTAACCAAGAAATATTTCCTGAGCACCTACTAGGAGCTAGGCCCTGTTCTAGGTGCATCAGGAACAAAATATAGCAGTAGTCAAGCAGACAAATAAGCTGTCCCTCATGGAGCTTACACCCTAGTCGGGTAGACAGACAATAATAAGTAGGTGAATACACAGCAGATTGGATGATGGCAGGTGGAAGGGAGGTGCGGAGTGCTTGTGGAGGAAGGTGGAGGTTTGCTCTGTTAATGGTGGCAGTGAAGGAAGGCATCTTTAATAAAGTGACATTTGAGCAAAGAGCTGAAAAAAAATGAAAAAATAAGCCACGCAACCGTATAGGGGAAGAATTCCAGGCATGGGGAGAGAAACTGCAAAGGCCCTGAGGTCAGAGTATGCTTGCTGTGTTCCAGGAAAGCCATGAGGCCAGTGTGGTGAGAGCTGCGAGGACGATGCAAGGTGAAGTCAAGGTCGGATTGGGTCAAGATCATGGGGGCCCTTGTGGGCCATCAGAAGCACTTTGGTTTTTGCCCTGAGATGGGGAGTCATGGGAGGGCTTTGAACAGAGAAGGAGGGTGGTCTGCCCTAAGTGTTGCAGAGACCCTTCTGGCTGCTTCAGAGGAGAACACAGGGGGCAAGTTGGAAGCCAGGAGTCCAGGAAGGAGCCTGGTGTAGTCTTCTAGTGAGGAGGACGGTAGCTTGCTAGCTTGTACCAAGGTGGTGGCAATGTAAGAATGGTGAGGGTCAGGTTTTGGATCTGATTTGAGGGAAGAACTGTCAGATTTCCTGCTAGATCCAGTGTGGAAGCATGAGACAAAGGAGGCAAGAATGACACTAAAGTTTTTGGCCCCATTCCATGCTCTACCATCTGCCTTCAGTGGAGGAAGCAAGTGCCCAGAGGGGGGAAGACCCTTGCACGAGGTCACTCAGTGGGTTAATGGGAGACTAAGACCAGAGCCCCAGGCTGCCGACCTTCTTACCCCACCTCAGGAGTCAAGCCTGAGCTTCCAAACATAAGGGAAGGCCCCGGGGTACTTGCTGGTCTGTCTGAGAGTGGGAGAAAGATAATAATGAGTCAGAGCACCTACTGTGGGTAAATGGGGTCCTTGCTCTCAGGTAGCTCAAGGCCTAAATATGTGTATCCCAGAGAATGAGCAGTTAATTGTTTATTGGAACTCAGAGAAGGAATGGAACTCATCTGGCCAGGAAGAAATAAATTCCTTTAGGCATTGGAGAGGAGGTAGGATATTTTTTTCTCCCACTAAAATACAGAGAAAAAAAATACATGAGTGTACAGGGAGTATTTTTTTTTCCTTCTCTTTAAAAAAATATAAAGCTCTAAAACAGGCAGTCCATGATGGAAAGTATTAGAACACTGATTGTCTCTGTAGGAGTCGGGGCAGGGATTGCCTAGGAAGGGACACCAGAGAACTTTCTAGGGTGATGGTGATGTTCTATATCTTGATAGGGGTTTGGGTTACACAGGCGTGTGTGTATATGTGTGTGTGTGTGTGAAGGTTTAACAAATGTACATCTAAGATTTGTGTGTACCTTTGTATGTAAAATTTACCTTGAAGACAAAAAAACTGTAAACAAACATTAAACTTTAGTGATACGCATGTTGAAATGCCTAAAGGGAAGTGTATTGATGTCTGCAATTTACTTTGAAATGTTTCAAAAAATAAGATGGATGGATGGATGAATAAATGGATAGATGTGTAACTTGGGTGGTGGGTATAAGAGTGTTCCTCATAATTTCTTTCAACTTTGCTGAATGCTTGAATGTTTTCATAATAAAATGTTGGAAAATTATAAAAATAATTAATTAATTGTTATATAGTCATCTGGGACAATTTAACAGTAACTCTTAAAACTGAAAATATCTGGGAGTTCCCTGGTGGCCTAGCAGTTAGGATTCTGGGCTTTCACTGCCAGGGGCCAGGTTCAGTCCCTGGTTGAAGAACTGAGATCCTGCAAGCAGTGCAGCTCAGCCAAAAAAAAAAAAATTGTAATGGATTATAATGGGGAGAAGTTGCAAACACACTCATTGTCCATTAACAGGATAAACTGTTAAATAACTTGCAGTTCATTCATACTGTGGAATTCTGTGAAACAGTTTCAAAAGAATGACAAAGAGTCATAAGTGCTGACACAGCCATTTTCCCTTGGGTTGACCAAGGAAAGGGCAAAATGTGATACACACACAACATAACATGGCCTTCACCCTACCTCCGGGACTTTGGTTTTTGCTCTGAGGGCAACCGTGTACGAGTTCTAAGCAGAGGCTTGAGGGTAGTGGGGTAGGGGGACTAACGCTTTATAATTCAGCAGGACCCCTAGGCATCTGTCTGGTGGTAGCAAACAAATGGGAACTTCAGGTGGCAACCCTGGAACCTGGACAGTGGACGGGGGAGGACAGACATCTCCTGGAGGCCCCAGAATGCAGCTGGAATGGACACTAGGGCCTGGAACTTGCAAACAGTGAACATGGCCTTGTTCCTCGGCACCTGTATTCCCTGTCCCCATCACTACTACCGTCTCAGCTGACGTTTCTTCAGGGAGGACTCGAGGCTGAAGTCTGTGCTGCTGTGTGTGAGGACATATGTGAGGCTGTGCATCATCCCCTTCAATCCTCACCAGCCCCTGTTTTATAGATGGAGGGAGTGAAGCTCAGACAGGTCAGCTCGTCAGGCCAGATAACAAGCGGCAGAAACAAGACTTTTACAAAGAGCTTCCTAACACTAGAAACCTATCAACTGTGGATGAATCAAAATCAATGTTACCTCATTTCATGATCATCACAAAACTTGGAGGGGCCGTGGGGCACTCTCTAAAGAGTAAGGCACCGGATCTGTTTTTCTTGTTTTTTAAAGATTTATTATTTATTTATTTATTTCATTTTTATTTTTGGCTGCATCAGGTCTTAGTTGAGGCTTGCAGCCTCTCTGGTCGTGGTGCGTGGGTTTAGTTGCTCCGCGGCATGTGGGATCCTAGTTCCCCAACCAGGGATCGAACCCGTGTCCTTGCATTGTAAGGCGAATTCTTTACCACTGGACCACCAGGGAAGTCCCCCTATCTGTTTTAAGGCTCAGGATGGAGAAAGCCATCAGTGGTTTAGGCCTGGGCTCCCAGTCAAAAGCCACAAAGACCAATTACGGACAATTCTGCGGGAGTTTCTTTTCACAAGGGCCACTATGAGGGGTGTGTTTCAGGGCAGTGGAGAGTAGGGCTACGTTTCCTAAATCACATCTATACCTTTAAAAAATCATCATCTTGGGTAATTCAGGGGAGGCAAGTTAGGAGTAATGTTATCATTGCTACTACTACTACTAATGAATAACTTGAATATTCATTCATTTGATGTCTGTCGAAATGGGGATAAAATGTTATCTGGATCCAAAGACTTGCAGAATGAAGGGAGGGCTTTCTTTCTTTCTTTCTTTTAAAATTTTCATTGAAGTATGGTTGATTTACAATGTTGTATTAGTTTCAGGTGTACAGCAAAGTGAGTCAGTTATACATATACCCACTCTTTGTGTTTTTTTTAGATTCTTTTCCCATGTAGGCCATTACAGAGTATTGAGTAGAGTTCCCTGTGCTATACAGCAGGTTCTTATTATCTATTTTACATATAGTAGTGTGTATATGTCAGTCCCAATCTCCCTATTTATCCCTCCCCTACCAAGGGAAGTTTTTCTTGCTTTCTGCTAGCTCCCACTGTGCCAGACACCATGCAAAATGCTTCATTCATATATGATCACATTACTAACCCGCCTGCTGAAAACCTTCCAATGAAACCGCATGACCTGGCCCTGCTTTCTTCACCAGATTCCAGCCTCCTCTCCACTGCTGCAGCAACGTGGGCATCCCCTCAGTTCCTTGTGTGGACCAGGTTCCCTGTGCTCTAGGACATTAGCAAGCGCTGGTCTCACTCCCCCAAACACTTTCCTCTCCTGTAGCCTCCTAACTGCTGTGTTCCCTCAGATCGCTGCTTGGCCACCACTTTCCCAGGGCGGTTTTCTCAGGCCCCATCACTGAAAATCCTTCCTCTTATTATACCCTGTGCCTGTCTTCTTAGCATTTAACACAACTGTAATCTCATAATTTCTCATGAGATAAATTTAATTAATGTCTGTTTCTCTTACTCACTCAATTGTAAGCTCCAGGAGGGCAGGACCAGGAAGGAGTCTGTTTTTGTTCTCTGTTTTATCCCCAGTCCTACTACAATAGATTCAATAAATATCCACACCCCTCCTCCTCCAAGGCATCCCATTCAGTGAGGGTAACAAGGAAAGAATTTCTAAGCTGGCTTTGCAGGGGATGGAGAGGGTGGGCTGTCAGGACAAGGAGGCAGGGTATCCCCCACTTCTTATCCCAACCCCCATCCCCACTCCAGGGCACTTCCCTTTTTTGGATGGGGACAAGGAGGAATAGAAGGGAGATATCAGCAGCAAAGCCGCAGGACAGTTTTCCTGGCTCAGAAGATGGGGCAGATTCACCTCCCCAGGCAAAGGAAAGTCCTGGAGCGGTGCATTGAGCAAAGGGCTCTAGGACCTAAGGAGACTCGGGATCCAACCTCCTGCCCACCAGTGACTTGCTGTGTAACCTTGGACAAGTTACTGCTTCTTTCTGAGCCTCATTTTCCTAAGTAAAGGGCCTCCTGCTCAGTAATAAGAATACTAACAATAGCTAATATTTAAGGAGCACTTACCAGGCACCATGCTAAGCCTTTTATGGGGTAGCAAAGTGGTTAAGACCACAGCTTGGCATTTAATACGAGTTTGCAACACACTTCCTGGAAGTATGACTTTGGACAATCGCTCTACCTGTGAACCTCAGTTTCCCCATGTGTAAAATGCAGATACCACTCCTTCCTACTTCATAAGACTGCTATGAAAGTCCATGTGTAATACGTGTAAACCCCTCAGCTCAGGGCTTCCCCGGTGGTGCAGTGATTGAGAGTCCGCCTGCCGATGCAGGGGACACAGGTTCGTGCCCCAGTCTGGGAGGATCCCACGTGCCGCGGAGCGGCTGGGTCCGTGAGCCATGGCCGCTGAGCCTGCGCGTCCGGAGCCTGTGCTCCGCGGCGGGAGAGGCCACAGCAGTGAGAGGCCCGCGTACCACAAAAAACAAAACAAAACAAAAAAAACCAAAAAAAAAAACCCCAGCTCAGCGTCTGGTACACGGTTATTTTCTCGATACAATAGCTACTGTTAATGTGATTACTTATTTATTTATTATTTTTTTTTGCCACACCACGCGGCTTGTGGGATCTTAGTTCCCCGACCAGGGATTGAGTCCAGGCCCTTGGCAGTGAAAGCGCAGAGCCCTAACCACTGAACCGCTAGGGAACTCCCCCTAAGACGCTTATTTAATAATAATTATATAAAGAATAATACCTGGCCAGATGCTGTGTACTCATCTAAGCAGGTATATTTAGCAACTATTTCAATGGCCCATTGGGGGATTTAAAAAAGCAGAAAAGAATTCCTTCCATCGTCAACTGGGGCAGAAAGGAGTCTGGGTGTTCCTGTTGAAAATGAAAGGTGAGGAACCCACTTTGCAAATGAACGTGGCCTATAATGACACTGCAATTAAGACTGAGTACCTTACAATGGGGTTCTTTCACATACATGGGCTCTTCGAATCCCCGCAGTCACTCCGGGAAGTAGGCATCACTATTATTATTATTATTCCAATTAGAAGGGGAAGACGACAGAGGATCAAACTCCTTAGCATAGTATATGTGGAGTGGGGGGGGTCACAGGTAGTGGGGGTCGAGCCAGGAGTCTAGTCCCTGAGCTGCCACCAACCAGCTGTGGCTCAGACAAACTGCCTCACCGTGCAGAGCCTCAGTCTCCTCGACTGTAAAATGGAGCTCATTATGCTAGACGTGGCTTGTTGAGGTGAACTGGGCTGGCCTCAGCAGCTGGGAACCCAAGGGACAGGGTTATGCCCCTGAGAAGGCAGGGAGAATGCTCATCTCTGCACCTGCCGTGAGCTGGGACGGACAGGAGCGCGGTGAAATAAGTACTCGTTACCAATAACAATGTATTTTTTTAATTTAGCAAGCACTTTTATGGTGGTTTCCATGTGCCAGGCACTGTTCAAAATGCCTCACATGTATTTTTTCTTTTTTTAAAAAATTTTTGGCTGCATTGGGTCTTCATTGCTGCGCGCGGGCTTTCTTTAGTTGCGAGGAGGGGGGCTACTCTTATTTGCGGCGGGCTTCTCATTGCGGTGGCTTCTGTTGTTGCGGAGCATGGGCTCTAGGCGTGCAGGCTCAGTAGTTGTGACACGTGGCTCAGTAGTTGGCCTCACATGTATTAACTCATCTAATTCTCACAACAACCCTACAACGTGGTACTATTACTACCTCCATTTTACAGGTGAAGAAATTGAGGCACAGAGAGGTGAAGTCACTTGCTCATAAAAATACTGACCATATATGGAGAAGTTAACTGCTCATCAGGCACTTTTCAAGTGTTATTAAAAACCTGTAGCTGCTCTAAAAGCTGAAAAGATGATGGTATAATTCTATACAAATATAATATTTAATCACAACACAGGCAAAAGCCCATCAATGTGTTGATTTATTAGCATGAGGGCATCAAGGATGTCTGTATGTATGTGTGTTTTTTCTTTTTAATGTTAATCTTTTTGGGGGGAGATAATCTTTTTATTTGAGATAATCTCTAATTTACAGAGGAGTTGTAAGACTAGCACAAGGAACTCATGAATGTCTTTTTAACCAGATTCTCCATTTGCTTACATTTTTGCCCCATTTGCTTTCCATTCTCCCTCTCCCATATACATGCATATTATTGTTTCTGAACCATAGAAGGGCAAATTGGTGACATTGTGCCCCTTTATGCCTCAATACTTTCGTGTTTATTTCCTAAGAGCAAGAACATGCTCTTGTCTATGGTTTTTTGATGACAGAGCAAATGTCCTTTAAGCACAGAATTTTTGTCGTTTCCTTAATAAATATTGATTACCATCACATCATGATTGTGATCTGTTACAATAAATTTTTAAGTAAGCACTGTTGCACCTGTATGCAACCAGAGGAAAATCTGAAATCAATCTAGAAAAAAAAGTTTGTGTGCATGTAGTAACATCTATATATATTTTTTAAATATCAAAAAGAAAAATCTTGGGGGTCTGGGAGAA
This sequence comes from Grampus griseus, assembly GCF_964374135.1. Taxonomy (NCBI): domain Eukaryota; kingdom Metazoa; phylum Chordata; class Mammalia; order Artiodactyla; family Delphinidae; genus Grampus; species Grampus griseus. The sequence goes on from NC_139008.1 coordinate 63,091,729, forward strand.
TAAAAAGCAAAATCTTTCTTAAAAATATTTCACTGGCGGCCAAAGCCTTGTCTGCCTAACTGGGTAATCCAGCATCAATGTGTTCATTTAAATGCATTCAATGGTCCCAGCAGCAATCCCTTGAAGTCTTCTCTCTCTGTGGCTGAGGAAAACTGAGGTTTGGAGAGACCAAGTGACATTTATCAGATTCACATGATCTTAGAGGCTGGATTCAAATCACAGTATCTGATGAAAGGTCCCCCCCTTGGACATGGGGCCAGTCCCTCTGAGAATGGATGCTGGGGGTGAGGGTGTGGTGTGGGAGATGTATATGGTACACCCTACCACCCAGACAGTGTGAAGAGCACTGGACAGAGAGTTGGGGGACCTGGGTGCCAACCCAGCCCGTGCTGTGACTCCACATTCACACGGCCAAGGCAGACCCACTGTGCTCCCCTCCAAATCCACAGTCTGCAAGCCTTCCTCATTTAGGTAAATGTACCACCCTTCGCGCTGGTGCTCAGGCTAAAACCCCAGGGGTCATCCTTGATGTCACTCTTCCCTTTACCCACTGGAGCCAGCAATACCACTTGGCTCATCCTCTACAATCTATCCCAAATCCAGTCACTTCTCTCCACCTCCTCTGCTCCCACCACTGTCCGTAGTCTTCCAGATCAGGCACCAGACTTCTCCCCATCCACCTCCCTACTCAGGTCTGTTTTAAACATCTGAGTCAGAACATGGCTCACGTGGTGACATCCCCGCCATGGCGTGCCAGGTCTCACAGGACATGGCCACCCTGTTATTTTTTCCCTCCTTACTTCCTGTGCTCTGGCCACACTGGCCCCCTGGCTGTCCCTCCCACATGCCAGGCTGGATCCTGACCTGGGTCTTCCCCTGGCTATGTCTTTCCAGTCTCCATTTTACAATATCTTCTTCCCAGATTTATCCACACCCGACTTTCTCTTGTTTGTTTATTTGTGTTTCTTGCCTGACACTCCCTAACCAGCGTGTAAGCTCTGAACCTTCCTGTCTGAATTCCTAGCCAGGTAGCCGCCACATAGCAGATGCTCAATCAAGGTCAGGCTGCATGGCTGACTCACTTTGCACAAGCCCTTCTCTTCTGTGGGCCTCAGTCCCCTCATCGGAAATGGGGCTCCCAATTCTCCTTGCCCTGGCTCCTCGTGGAGTGGCTGAGAGGCTCAAATGAGGTGGTAAATATGACCAAGGAACTTTGCAAACTATAAAGTCCTGTGCCATGGGGAAACATGCCGTTTTTCTTTCACCTCCTTTCCAAATGACAGGACAGAGACCATTTGCTTATTCAGACCTTATATGTTTTTCTTCCTGGAGTTAGGTGGTCTGCTGTCCCTATAAATGCCTGCCATGTCCCCCCAAACCCTACTCTTTGGCATCTTAACTACACCTTCCAGGCATTCCTGGTGGTACACAGACATCCTTTGCCATGTGGCAGGTCTTAGCTTATGGATCAGAAAACAGAGACCCAGCAGCCCTCTCCACAGGCCCACGAACTTCATATAATTTCTTTCCTCTGAAGACTTACCACAGATGGTGGGCACAAGCCACAGGCCCTCTTGAGAGATCTTCTTCCTGCACCAACTGACTGGAACCCAATTTTGGATGTTTGTGCCAGAAGGTAGAGGAGTTCCTGCCACTCATTCACATGAGGCTTTCCTGGTTGCTGAGTCCATTTCACTTTCGAATCTCCTTAGCCTCTCTCTGGGTTCCTAGGTAGAACAAGATCCAGTAAGTTTAGAAACGTTTGCTGCTTCCAGAGAATTTACCATTTACTCATTTGCAAATACCTGGTGAGAGATGAAGGGAAAAAGCTGTGGTTTTCGGAGCCCAGGAGTCAGGAAACCCGTGTTCATTCATTCAACAAACTTGTATTGAACTCCTCCTTGTAGGCACTAGAAACAGAGCTTGGAACAGGACAGACAGATGCGGTTTCTGCCCTCATGGAGTAGAGTTCACAATGTGTGTGTGTGTGTGTGTGTGTGTGTGTGTGTGTGTGTGTGTGTAAAACAAGAATAAGAAAGATGTAAACAAGGAAATATGCAAAGCAATTTCAAATGGCTATACGTGCTACAAAGCGAATGAAATAGGAGTGAAGGAGGGGAGACTGTTCAGGCAGGTTGGTCAGAAAAATCTTTCCAGAAGGTGACATTTTGGGAGAAAACTGAATGGTGCAGAGATCTGGGCAAAGAACATCCAGAAACATGCTTGATGTATTTGAGGAAGAGCAAGGAGGTGAGAAGATTAGATGAAGTGAGGGAGGGGTGAGGCTAGGAGACGCCTGGGAAGGCAGGCTGGAGCCTGCTCACCTAGGGCCTTTGTGGGCCATCTTGTCATCATTCATTTGTTCTTTCATTCATTCAACATTTATTCAGCATCTAACTGTGTGCTGAGACACACTGAGACCTTGCCCTCGCAGTCTCATACCTGGAGACACACAATATGCAGGTAAACAAATACTGTCAGCGTAAATACCAGGTATGAGAAATATCAGGAAGTGCTGGTTTCCAATAGTTCAATGCCCCTTTAAGGGCAGAGGCCGTCGAGACCTCTAACAGACTGGGGCTTCTCCTTCGAGTGATGCCAGCTGTACCCCAGAACCCAGCCAGGGACCTGTCTTCGCTCCTCTGCTCTCCCTCCCCTCCCCTCAAGATGGCCGACAAAGGGCCAGCGGGGTAGGAGGGAGGGAGGAAGGACTAGTCCGAGGGTCCAGAGCGGGATGACTGACCCGCGGGGACACCGCAGGGCCCAGGTGGCACTGCGGCTGGAGTGGGGGTAAAGGGGAGACCCGGCTGCTGTGTGACTCCGGTGGGGGCTCTTCCTTCTCTGGGCCCCCGCATCCAGACCTGCGCGTCTGTGTCCGTGGTCGGAGTGGGGGCGGGGAAGACGGGCCCTGGGAGGAGTCTTGAGGGTTGGGGGACGTCGGCGGGGTCCCCTTGAAGGCCTGTTATCCCGGGGGTGATTTAACCTGCCGGGGGGCCGGGAGGCGGCGCCTGTGGAGGAGGAGCGGAGGGGTGGCTCCGGAGTGATTTCAAATTTCCCTCGTCCCCGCCCCCCGCCCTCCGCGCCCGAGGTCCGGCTCTGAGTGGCTGCGGCGGGGGCGCCCCCGGGCGGGGGCGGGGCGAGTGTCGGGCCGGGGTTACAAGGGGACTCGGCACCGCCCCCTCCCCACCCACTCCAGCTGCCCGGTCCTGCCAGCGCCGCTTCCTCGCAGCAGCCGCCCCTCCCACGGCCCGGCGGCCGCAGCCCGCGTGGACGCCCCGAGCGCCCCCCGACGGACGCCACCGGCCCACCGGCAGGCGGGCGAGCGGGCGGCCGCCGCGCCCGGCCGGCAGCGCGGGGGTTAAGTGGCCAAGTAAACGTAGCTCGGCGATCGGCGCCGGAGATTCGCTAGCCGAGCGCCCTGCGCGGCCGCCCGCCGGCCTCCCGCCAGCCTGTCCGGATCCGCGGCTAGACCGCGGAGCCGCGCCCGAGCCAGGCTCTCGGCAGGTGAGCGCCCCGTGGCCCCGGGGAGGCTCGCCAGCCCGAGGATTCCGTGGGCTGGTGGGGGAGGGCATAGCGGCGGGGTCCCGGGACTGCAGGGAGGGAATCCCGTTCCGGGACCTCCTGGGGAGGCGGCTCCCATCCGGCTGGAGACCAGGCATGCCTGGGGAGGAGAAGTCCCTGATCCTACTTGGGGGAAACGGGCAAGAAGGATAAAATGGGCGGGGAGCATGTGTCTTACAGCGATACGAGTGGAAGGGATACTTGCTGTGTTCCCGAGACGCAGAGGAGCAAAGAGGTTCGTCCCCAGGGAGGGCGATGGGCGGCCTTCCTGGGGTCTACAGCCGAGGGGAGGAGGTCTCCCACTGGAGAGAAGTGGAGTTACTGGGGAGGGGTATTCTTACCTGGCCTCGGCTAGAGAGGGAGCCTCCTTGGGGAGGGGCACAGAATAGAAGAGAGTTCGGCCAAGGAGGTGAGCGTCCGTCCTTTATGACTTGTACCTGGGGGTTCTTCTGAGGGACTTTTTTTTTTTTCTTTTCCGTCCCAGGGCTAGGAGAGAGCTTGTGGATGGGTGCGGGCGAACAGGTGGGCCGGGGTGTGCGCGCTTCTCGGGGGCGTGTGCCAGAGGGGCGGGCTCGCGGGGTACTCCCTAGATGAGCTACGGAGAGCGAGGCGCTGCGGGGCTGCAGGGATGCCCTCGGGAGAGGCTGCCTTCTCCCTGTGCACACCTGGCCCGGGAGGCGCCGGTCCGGGGCGGCGCTTCCCTGCCCCGGCCACGCTGCCTGCCCTGGGGGCTCACTTTCTATTTTCCCCTCTTCCAGAGTCAGGCTGGTCCCACTTCCCAGACTTGCAAACTGAGCCTGAAAACTTCCAGCAGTACCTCCGTGCCCGTGTGATTGGTTCGGCGAGGGAGGGTGGGTGTTGAGCCCCACTTCACTGGGGAGAAAGTGGAAATTGGGAAAGAGCCGGCCGATTTAGCAAGTTAGCAACAGGGAGTTGCTCTTGGGCCTGGGTTTTCCCCGTTGGAGTCACGCACCTGTGGCAGGGAAGGGCTGCAGGAGTTCTGGGCCCAGTCCCAGGCCTGGGCCTCCACTTGGCCTCCTTCCCTTATCTGGGCTGAAAGAGGCTGGCTGGGCCGTTGTGCTTCCCCATCCCCTCAAGCTGAGATGTGTATGAATTAAAGAGAATTAAGGACAAGACTATGATTTCTGACTTTCCGCCTCCTGATTTCTGGATGCTGTGAGTTTTGGTGAACTGGTGGTAATTGTTTTTGGGATCCCTGGTGGGGCCCTTGCTTCCAGGGCCCAGGATGCCGACCTGCCTCTGCCCTCCGCCACCAGGACTGCTGTGACTTCTTGCACCCCAGCCATTGGAATCCCCAGGTGCAGACTTAATTCTTCCAGCGTTGAGATGACGCTACCTGTTTTATAGGGCTGGCATACAGTAATCCCTCAATAAAGGCTTGGCATCATTATCTAGTGTGTGGTCTAAGCAGGCTGCCCTCTTTTAGGGGAATGCATAGGTCTTTGGCATGTGTTTAAATCTGTCCCTGTAAATCTGTTGCCCTGTGTTCCCTAGTTATTACATCTGTGAAATAGGAACAATCGTGCTGATAACCCCAATTTGTGTAAGAGCGAAACTAGTTTTTACATGATTTAACCTCTAACCCTCAGTGTTTCCTCAGATGTCTGACAGAGGTAATAGCCCCTATCACATTAGGCTTGGGTTAGGACTCAATGCGATAGTGCTTGGCATAGCAGGTGGTGAACGTTGACATTGTACTAATTAACCGCTAGCCCCTCTTTTTAGGGTGGCCATTAATGAGAATTGGGGATGAAAGGAGGTACCTCCACTGGCCCCTCCTTTCCTGCCTTCCTCCACCAAGGTATTCCTCTGAGCTGTGAAAGCTTTTCCAAATCATTGTCTTCAATTTGGGAGTTGGCAGGAAGGAGTGCCTTTGTTCCTTTTTGAAAGGAACATGTTTTTGTTTTATGGGTTGGGGCCATTTTTACACCCCCGCCCAAGTTTGGGGCCTACCTTGAAGGTGTAGAGCTAAGTGAGATCCTTTCCCTTTCCCCATTGGGGTGGAGAAGGCTGAGACAAAGGGCCCAGGGCTGGGGCTGGCTGCCTCCCGCTCCTTAGAGCCATAAGCAATACCTCCACCCCTTGCAATGTTGGCTAGGAGGGGAGGAGGGTATCTGGGAGCTGCAGGGGGCGAAGGGGAGGAGCAAGGGAGGTGGGGCTGGGAGAAGCTGCTTCCCCTCCTTCCTCTCCTCCAGCCACGTGGGGCCTGCAACCCAGAGGGGCCTGTCGCGCTTTCTTACTGCAGCCCCAAGCTTCCTGATTGGGGGGTGGGGGGTGGTTTGGGGCAAGTTCTCCTTCCCAGAAAACTTGCCGTGGGACTGACTTCTTTGTCTCAGACCAGCACTCCTGCCAGCTGTCCCACCTCCAGGCTCAGATACTTGGAAATTTCACCCGAGATGGTCCTCACTAAATCTGAAACTCCTCTTGGTCCAACAGCATGGCAAGCGGCCCCACCTCAGCCTTTGAGAGGTACAGGATCTCAGGTTAGGCACACTCTTGGTGTTGAGCGAGTTTTAAAATCATGAATTTAGGGTGATTTTTCAGTTTCATGGTGGAGCAGGGCTGGAGGACTACAGAGTTCCTCGTGTTGTCAGCACCCTCTTTGTAAAGTGATGGGCTGATGTTCTCACTGGGCCGAAAATTTGCAGCTGATGGAACTCAGGGAGATCCAGGTACTTCGGCAGCTTGGTGGTTCGTGCTTTTCAGAACTTTCATATCTGCCAGTATCCCAGGACAAGAGTTTGTCCTTCCAGAAGGGAACAAGCCCAGTCCAGGTGTTCAGATGTGTCTGGCTGTGGCCGGAGGGAAGTGGCCTGGTAAATGCAGAGGGAGCCCACACATGGGGCTGCTGTGCTGGATTACCTTTCTGTGAAGTGGGTACAAGTACACACACACCCAGTAGAGTTGGTAGGAGGATGAAATGGAATCCAGGGACCTTTTAGCTTAGCAAGCCTTAGGGTGCTCTTTCACAAAATGAGTTAGGTGGGGGCCCTAAATATTGTAAAAAGCCTGTTATGCTCTAGGTCATGTTAGTCATTGGAGTCAGTACACTTACGGGGCCTGGGCTTTGGAATCAAATCTGGATTGGTATTCCTGTTCACTCAGTTTATAAGCCGGTGGTGAGCCCCAGTTGCTCCATCTGTAAAATAGGGATACGTTGTTGGCCAGTTCCAGGGGATGTTGAAGTCAGTTGAGACGCTATAGATTAAAAAGTGCACATACTGAGGATTCAATAAATGTCGCATTATGTGGTAAATACTGAAATATTAGCAAGTGGTCATTATTTACGTCTTGAGAGAAACAATCCTGGTTAGCATTCCTGAGATTTTCCTCAGGGAATAAGCAAAAAGTGAGGAGGACCTGTTTTGTGTAGGGAATTGGAATATTTCAAAAAATGACTTTTATTGTGTTAGATACAAATGAAAATCAAATTTACCATCTTCAAATGCCAAGAAAAAAACGGGTCACGGCCTATAATCTCACAGTCCCAACGTAATGAATGTTTTGCTTTCATTGGGGGAGAGGGTCCTCAATTTCTTCTAGAAGTGGAGAAAAGCATAGAGAGGACCGGCAGCCCTTCCTTAGTGAAGGGATGAGAATGCAAGGAAAGTACAGAGTGGTGAGGAAAGGTGCTCAATTGGGGAAGGTGCCCACTGTGGTCACCTTTGGGGCCGGCTTCCCAAGCAGATGGAATTAGCCATTGAAAGATTATGATGAGCGGGAAGTTAGAAGTGCATTTTCAGAAACGACTGATAATTGATGGGTGTGAGGGATCCGTGGGGAAATGTTCTTGACCAACAAATTTCCTTTGGGGACAGTTTGATGTGACCAGGTGTGTGGGAGGAGGAGATAACGGGAGGATTGGGCCCAACATTGTTGGGGACTCTTCTCCTGAATTGGAGGGAATAAATTTCCTTGAGCCATTATATCTCTTGTTTTCTTCTACTCTTTCTATAACTCTTATTTATCAGATGTGGTTCCTCCTGGCCTGGTAGAATTTTGGCCATTTGTCCTTAAGTTCTGCTTTCTGGTGTCCTCAGCTTTTATGTTTTGAAGGGTTCTTGTCCTACAAATTCCATTTGTAATGATGTCTTCATCTTGTTTTTTGGACATATCCCTTATCTCCCTGAGAATCTTCATTTAGCTTTCAGTGCTCCCTCCAATGTTTCTGAGTATGTCTTTTTGTTTGTTTTCACTGTTTTCATTTCTCATATTTAAGTTTTGAAACTTATCTCCATATTTGAGAGAGACTGAAATTATCTGTGGGACTTAAACCGGAGGGTTTCTTTGTGGGATAGGGACTTGAACATGTCTTCCGGTCTCCCAAAATCTGAAGGAAGTTCTCTGATATATTGGTTTGTCTTATTCCCTGAGGCAGAGGAATCTTTAGTGCCCTGCCTAGAGAGATGTACAGGCCTGGCTGTGAGAAAAAGGTACCAGGGAGTTTTCAGTTTGGTGTTAATCTCTCCCCCTGATCAGGTCTCCTGTGTTGCAGCCCGGGTGGAGAAGTGGTTGCCTACCTGTTTCTTTTCCATCCCTCCCTGCAGCCCCACCTTCTGAGGTTAACTGCGCTTCCTAAGCAGCATTTATTTCCCATTGCGTTTGCTTCCTGTAGCAAATGGTGGCATGCTGGGGCCAGAGCCAGGGCCTTCCACTGCACTTCAGCTCCTGGGAAGGGATGATGCCTTCTTGGTCAGTGTTCCCATTCCTTAGCACAGTGCTGGGGCCCCTGATGTCCTGGCTCCATGAATGTATGCTGCGTAACTTGAGTAAAGCAACAAAAGCTGGCCTCAGTCAAGCCTGAATGTCCTGTAGCTGCGGCACTGAAACCCAGAGGGGACACCGCAGGTGAGCAGGAGACCTCACCTGGGACACGGTGAGAAATGCAGTGGTAGGCGAGATGCCTGAACAGGCAGATGCTGTCCGCAGGGATTTTATGGGTTGTTCTGGGTTATATGGGAGGCAGGATGATAGGATTTGGAAAATTCTGAGCAAATGTACATAGAGGTGTGGGTGAAATCTTGTCCTCTGTAGTGTAAGAGCAGAACAGGTTTTGAGGGTGAGCCTACCTTGTTGTTATCTCCACTGTCCCCTGGCCCTCCCTACCCCCCAATTCCTAACCTCAACCCCATGAGGGCAGGGGCTGGCTGGCCCTTGCCTGCCTTTGATACTCCTGCTGAATGAACATAGTTCCTGAAGCATAGCAGGAACTCCTATCTGAATGGATAAGAGTGGCCTTTTCCAGGGTCCTGATCTGTCCTAGGATGTTATGTGTGTTGGGCTGAAAGCACAGTACAGAGTAACTGCTCAATATTAAAATTGTCGCCCTTACCTAAGGCCACACAGCTAGCAGGGAGTGGACTCTGCATTGAAATGCTGTGAAATTTCTGAGCCCTTTGCCTCCTCCACCTGGCTTAGACCCACAGAACTGGCAGGATGCAGTTGGGTTAAGATGCTCTGGAGTTACCTGTCTGCTGACTGCTTGTCTGCAGGCCTGATTCACCACTTTGTTGAGGTGGGCGGGCCCAAACCCCTACCAGGTAATTGTGGCTGGTTTTTCCAAAAGCCGTGTATGTGAGATATCATGGGCTTTTATGAAAAAGCCAATTTAGTATGCAATTCCAGTTGTAACTATAGTTACAACTTTTTTTCTTGTGAAAAAAGACCTTTTTTTTTTTTTGGCCTCGCTGTGTGGCTTCAGGATCTTAGTTCCCCGACCAGGGATTGAACCCGGGCCCCCACAGTGAAAGCCCCGAGTCCTAACCACTGGACCGCCAGGGAGCTCCCGTGATGGGAACTTTTAAGATCTACTCTCAACAACTTTCAAAGATACAATACAATTTTGTTAACCACAGCCACCGTGCTGTATGTTACATCCCATAGTAACATACATAGGGACTTAGTTACATACATAGTAACATACATAGGGACATAACATAGGGACTTAGTTATAACTGGAAGTTCATACCTTTTCATCACTTTCCCCACTTCCCTCATACATTGTAACTAGTTTTTCTTTTTTGTCTTTTTTAAAAATAAGTAATGCTCAAGGACTAATTTTCTGATTAATCTGTAAGTCCTCTCACGGAAGCAACTAGGAATGATGTCTAACGTGCATGCTAAGCTCCCTAGAAAAGAAATCTAAGGGCCAGAAGAGGGAACTAGAAACAAGAAAACCCAAACTGGGGCTTCCCTGGTGGTGCAGCGGTTGAGAGTCCACTTGCCAATGCAGGGGACACGGGTTCGTGCCCCGGTCTGGGAGGATCCCACATGCCGCGGAGCGGCTGGGCCCGTGAGCCATGGCCGCTGAGCCTGCGCGTCCGGAGCCTGTGCTCCGCAACGGGAGAGGCCACAACAGTGAGAGGCCCGTGTACAGCAAAAAAAAAAAAAGAAAAGAAAACCCAAACTAAGGGATGTTCAAGACCTTTAAGGAGAAAATCAATGAAACTTCTCAATAAGGTTGGCAGGCTTGTCCTAGCAGGTATGAGCATTTATTATAAAGCTACCACGATTAAAAGAAGTTGCAAGGGGTAAATACCAAAAAAGAGACGTGAACCCAGAGACATCCCATTTATATACAGGAACTTTATAAAAGAGGTGGAGTTGGGACATACTAGTTATTATATCTGTCTGGCTTTCCTTATAGGGAAAATTGAGATCCCTACCTCAAACCATATACAAATAACTTCTGGTTAACTAAACTTGAACATTTTCAAAGGAAGAAATGTTTCTTGGACAGTGACATTTTTAAGTTGACATTCTGATTGTGAAAGTAACATGGGGATATGGTTGTCCATTCCCCCACAAGCTACCTTCCTGAGGTACCTAACTTTTTACAGTTAGAGGAAAAATGCTGGAGGAACTTTGCTTAATGCACACGGTAGTGAATTAACAAATGGGATTGTATTTTGGGGCAGACTTTCACTTTACATGGCTTCATCTAGCAACAGTTGCCCCATTCTTTGCTTCTCAGTGGTCTCCCCGGTGTGGATGCATATAATTTAGTCAGTCTCCTATTGATCATTTGTTTGCAGCTTTTGCTACAGCAAAGAAAGGCAGTGCCAATCCTGCCCACAGGTTTTGGTGAGAGCTTTGCGCTGAGTCAATTCCTCACAGTGGAATCCTGTGTAACAGGATGCAGACACTTGGCATGTGAGATCATACTGTCAGATTGCCATTCTCAAGGCTGAATCAATATCCCCATGGCATTGGTATGTGGATGGGCTGAGATTTAAGGCATAGGCTGAAGCAACGGGTGCAGCCTGCTGTGAGGGGCAGAACTGAGGGGGTAGCTTTTCAGAATAGTGATCTCCTTTCTTCCCTTACCCCTTGGGAAGAGGGCAGAGGGCGCTTTGGCTCTGGTTTTGCCAAGGAGGACAAGGCCACAGGAGTGGTCACGGCAGCTCCCAGAATCCTCTGCGTCTCATCATGCCCCACCTGTCATTCTGGGTGACCTGTGGCTTCCTTGTCCACATCTGCACGTCCTTCCTAGGGCTTCCCAAATAACTTGTAGGGGAGGGGGCTGTTTGCTTGCATTTTGTTTACATAGGGTAAAAAGTTTGACTCCAAACTCCAGTTTAAGCTGCCATATCTTTCGGATCTTTCTGTACGTTCCTAGGTTTTCCTGTGAATTATCTAAAAGGTAATGATATATGATTTTACCACAATCCATTGGCAAACATCCAGGTATTTGTTAGTATTTTGCTATTAATGAGCAATGCTGCAAGGAGCATCCTCATAGTCAACTTTTTTACTTGTCCAATTTGACCCCTGCTGGGATCAATTCTTATGATGATTCTGATAAATATGCCAAGGACCAGCTATCACTGTACAGTGACAGTGGTGCATGTAGCCATGACCCAGAGGCACTGAGCAATTCTCCAGACTTCGGAATCATCATGGATGAAGGGATGCTTCCCTTTGTGAGGCAGAACTGGGACGTCTGGGAAGACGGCACACGAGAAAGCGTAATCTCCAGGGTTTTTTGTTGTTGTTGTTGTTGTTTTTTTGCAGTACGCGGGCCTCTCACTGTTGTGGCCTCTCCCGTTGCGGAGCACAGGCTCCGGACGCGCAGGCTCAGCAGCCATGGCTCACGGGCCCAGCCGCTCCGCGGCATGTGGGATCCTCCCAGACCAGGGCACGAACCCGTGTCCCCTGCATCGGCCGGCGGACTCTCAACCACTGCGCCACCAGGGAAGCCCCATCTCCAGGTTTTAAGGTTTTGTCATCTACTTTGGGATCTGTAGCACCAACCACCTAGGAATTAGGTGGGGTCACTTCATTTCACAGACTATAAAACTGGGGCTTGAGGAAGACAGGACTTTTTCTTCCCGCTTTCCTGTGAATCTGATCTCTTAGGAATTTAGTGGAGATCCCTGATCAGGCAAAGGCACTGAACTGGGACCCTGTTCTCTGTGTGCAGCCAGGTGGGCAGCCTATTTCTGGCCTCCTTGACTTGGTACTGTCCCTGCTGCCTGGCTGCCTCCCTCTCCACTCACCTGGGTGAGCTGTCCCTCCTGGGCTTACCTTTTATAACTATGCTTACTGCATCGTTTTAAAATGTCTTTAAGATCTGACTTCTGGACTAAGGCCTCAATCTCCATCACTTAGTCACTCTGGAAGCCTCAGCAAGGAATCTGCTGATCTGTTTCCTCTGAGCTTGTTTACGCATCTGAAAAATGGGGATCATAAGAGTAGCTCTTTTTGTGAGGTACATATTGATTGCTCCATCTCAGCTATTTCTGGGGAACAGCTAAGAAAGGCTTGAGTAGTTCAAGGGCAGGAGTCAGGAGTCAAGATATCCCTCCCACAGGCTGAGAAGGAGTTTGTTGTTTTTTTTTTTTTTTGAGAAGGAATTTTTTAAACAGGGGAGGTGGGATTATCTTTCAGCCTCTCCCTTTTTACTTCACCAAATCTCTAAGCCCTGGGTGGACTAACCATGGGTAGGGATGCCCAAGTGGCCTCCCCGCTTCCACCACTTCACCATCGTGCCCACCTTCCCCCACTTCCTGCACCGTGAGTTTAATTAATGCAATTAACATTTACAAGGTGCCAGGGAAATAGTTCTGCTGCTGGTGCCAGCCTGGAGGAAGTGAGTGACATCACTTCTCAGCCTTATAGCTGGGTTGGGGAGTCCCTCCCTGAGTCTAGGAGGCTCAGGAGCCTCCTCCCTGAGTCTAATTAGGGGTGCCACCCACCCTTCTGTCTGCCACATTGCATTTGGATACGTCTGACCTGGTTCATTCGGGACACAAGCACCCTGCACTAATGAGGCAGGGCCTTGCAGAGGGAGCCTTGTTGGTGAGCCCACCCGGCACTGCTGCCCACCCCCAAGTCACGTGCTGGACCCCAGCCTCTGGGAAAGGGTCAGAGTTCACCTGCATCACGAGGACGGACCACTACCTCCTGTGAAGGTGAACGCTCAGCTGGTGTATCATGTCCCTCAGCCATAGGGCTCCCGTAGCCCCTGGGATAGATGGTGCATTGTTCATAACTTGTCTTGGGCACAGCAGTTACAGGCACGTGCCCAGGGCTGCCCGGACGTGAGTTTGGTGCTTCCACTTTGCTGGGTGACTTAATTCATCTGAGCCTGTTGACAGCAGGTTGATGAGAGGACTTGCCTCAGGATGGGGTAGGGGTTAGAGGTTTGTGCTGCCTTTAGCGTACAGTAGGGGCCTGGGAACTGTTAGAACAGCCAAGCGGCAAGGCTGTCCTGAAGCTGGTATGTGAGCCCCTCTGAAAAATCCCTTAGGAAGGCGCCACCTCCGTCAGGGAGGTAGTTTATCCTCCAGCGCTGGAACCATCAATCTAGATGAGGCAGCTAACTTGTGTTGGCCATGTTATCTGGGAAATGCCAATTTTGACTCATTACAAGCCAAACAGCTTCATGAGGGAGATTTGTATCTACCATTAGAAACCAATGCCTGGTGCTAATTTCTTCCTGTTGCCAAGAGCATGTAGCTCAAATTCGTGTGTTCTTATTTAATTTCCCTGGACTCTTTGAGCACCTTTAAACAAATCTCACTGGTCAAGTATGTATTATGTTGCCTAACCTCAGTTTGCCCATCTGTTATACAGGGATAATAATATGTACCTCATGTAAGGATTGCATGAATTAATACAGGTAAAGCACAAAAAGGTGCCTGGCATATAGTAGTAAATGCTGAAAAAAATGATCAGGTGAGAGGATTCGTATGTCTACATGGAGAGGGCCAGATTATCACTTTCTGAAGCAGAGACCTATGAGAGAACCCTTCCTGGCTTTTTAACTGTGGTTTTTGAAATCTGAGTATGTGATAGGGAGAGATGGGGAGGGCTTCCAGGCCCAGGACCAGCAGCAGCACACGCCTGGAGCTGGATCTCTTTGACCTTGTGTGTAACCTGGACGGGAGAGAAACCGAGCTGGGCATCTTTCAGTCATGCCGGTTCTGGACGCTGGTGCGTGTGGTGAAGCTAATGTCATTGCAAATCCAGGGTAATGAAAACTACAGGGAAGGAATTTTTAATGAAATCACATTGAATTATGCCACTAGAAGTAATTATTTTACACGCCCAGCTCACCCCAGGGCACCCAGGTAGCACCAACCACCCAGGTTGGTTTCCTTTCCTGAGTCTTCCTCCAGTGCCCATGGGTTTGGTTCTAGGGGCAGGATTTTTCCTGAATGTTGAGATCTGGCTTTGGGAAGGAGCTCTGCTCACTTGTCCATCCCTCTTGGCAGGCTGGTGGACAAGTTAGCACTGCTGAGGCCCTGGGGAAGCCTGAGGGTGGTTAGTCATAGTTAATCATTGTCAGCTCCAGGCTGCAGGCCCCAAATGGGTCTATCTAAGAGGGAGACTCCCATTGAGCCGGTTGGGGGCTGTCTGAGGGAATCCTGGGTCCCAGATGAGAGAGAAGTCTTGTCCCTTGATTTCAGCCTCTAACCTGATACCAGCTCCTCACTAGAAGCCCTGTCTGCCCCTCCCCCGTCTACAGAGCTCCCCTTGGACCCTCCTGGTATCTTGTACCCCATGGCCCAGCCTCCCACCCCCTGCCAGGCCACCCAAGTTATTTAGTTCACTGGTTTGGCCTGAGGCGAAACGCTGGAAATTAATCATTACTTTGAACCACACTCCAGCAGTTTTCCTGGGATACTGGCCACTTGGACTCACAGGAACTGGCCATAGGTCAGACAACGTGTTCTTCTGGGTCAGGGCTTGAGAGTGAAAGGGGCCTAGAAGTAGCTGGGTCAGGTGCTCCTCCTTTTCCCTGGGGCTGGTGAGAGTCCTTAACATGTGTTGAGAGAAAACACCAGGAACTATGAACCTGCATACATACCCTGGACCACATGGCGTGGTTAAACTATATCAGTGTATACGTTTGTGACCCAGGCAGTGTTTCTTTTTTCTTTTTTTTTTTGCCGCTCCGAGTGGCTTGCGGGATCTTAGTTCCCCTACCAGGGATCGAACCCAGGGTCCCGCAGTGAAAGCGCTAAGTCCTGACAACTGGACTGCCAGGGAATTCCCAAGGCAGTGTTTCTTTAACGTGCATATTGATCACCCAGGGATCCTGTGAAAATGTTGATCATGATTTAGTAGGTGCGTGATATTCTGCAGTTCTAACCAGCTCCGGGGTGATTCCCTGGTCCTTGGTCCATATGGGGACTAGCAGAGGTCTAGTTGCCCCACACCCACACCTGGGGGATGGACCGGTGCAGAGGACTGAATTGAGAACCCACGTGACATCGCAAATCCTCAGTGGGACACTGCAGGCCACATCAGTGAGCCCCACAGCGCCCCCTGGTGGGTATGGTGCCAGTGTCACCACTGCAGCTTGCAGCCTAGACGATACTTCTGGAAGGTACCCTGGAGGCTAGCTTGGTCATCAGGCACCATGTGGTGAGTCTCCAAGATGGGGAATAGGGGCTGGCAGTGATCAGGCCCCATAGACAGCCGGTTGCTGGGGAAACTTTTCCCAAGCAGGGGTCCAGGACAGGACAGCGTGGCACCAAATACTGGAGCTGTTTGGGGGAAACAAAGGAATGGGAGCCTGGGGGCCTCACCCTTCCGATTACATGTGGTTTCTTAAAAAAATTTTATTTTATATTGGAGTATAGTTGATTAACAATGTTTCAGGTCTATTACTGTGATTTTTTTGACTTTGGAGACTAATCAGGTCTGTGTGTCAGTTTTCCTTTTCTATAAAATGGGCCCACAGTCACATTAGGAGGAATAAATGAGAGCAAGGTGCAGGTTCTTGAGGCCAACATGTCCCAGGCAGTGGGCCAGGTCGAAGGTCGCACAGCCCTCCAACGCATCACTGAAGACCTGGCCCAAGCTGGTCTTAGCTGAATAGCCTAGTGATGTTGCGGATACCAGGGTGGGCAGCAGTGGGGAGGCAAAGGCCCAGAGGTGGGATGTGGCTGGAGCAGATGGGGAGCATGCCCCTTGTTAAATGCCCCAGTCCTTCCTGCTGTGTCTCCTCCATCCCTTCCCTTCTTGGGAACTTGGGACTCTGAGCCCCAGCTGGTAAGGGAGGAGGAGAGTGAGCGACAGGCCAGCAGACCAATGGGCCCCTGAGGTTGGGGTGGGGCGGGGCTTGTGCTGCCATGGAGAGGAGAGAAGCTGTTCTGTGGGGGAGGAGGGGGCGGGTGGGAAGAGGACCTGGAGATTGAGGGGAAGGGAGAGAGCAAACAAAGGGGTCAGGAGGGAAAATAATGCACTGGCTTCCTGAGGCCCTGCAGAGGCTGGGCAGGGAGAGAGGGCCAGGGGCAGAGGGGACCAAGGCTGGCGGCAGGCAGGCCGGGGCAGGCGGGCCCTAGATGGCATTGTTTGAAGTGGCCGGCTAATTGCACAGAGCAGCCTGAGCCTCATACCACGGCCCAGCCCCCTCCTCTGTCCTGGGTGCTGGCTTCTGAGCCTTCAGGTCGAGTGGCCACATGGAACCAAGTCCCGATCCTCCGAGTTTGGTGAGGGGGCCAGGCTATGGGGGGCAGCCTGGGCGGGGTCCTTGGGCGGGAGTATCACCCTGAGGACAAGTCATGGGGCCTCTCTTGGCCTGAGGACCTGGAGCCATTGGCGGGAGGTTTGGGGGCGTGCTGCCCCCTTGTGCCCTTGCTTCCCTGCTACCCTCCTCATTCTGGCCCTCCCGCAGGAAACAATGAAGGGAGACACCAGACAGCTCAACGGAGAGGAGGACGCCAGCAGGAGGGAAGACTCCATCCTCACCAACGGGGGCTGCAGTGACCAGTCTTCCGACTCCAAGGACGCGCCCTCGCCCCCAATCCTGGAGGCTATCAGCAGCCCGGACATCAGAGGTGGCAGAGGTGGAAGAGGTGGCCTGGCCTGTGGGGAGGACGGGTGGGCAGGCACTGGGGACCACAGCTGGCACACGAGCCTCCGAGCAGACTCAAGGCAGGTTGTGGGGCAAGAGCCTCATACCACGGCTCTGGGGAAGCTCCAGGGAAGGGAAGAGGATGGAGGCAGAGCCCCTGGCCTCCCTATTTTCCAGTCACCTCAGCTGGGACTCTGAGCAAGTGACCCCAAGGCGATGACCCTTGTTCTTTTCCTGACACGGGGGTGGTTGTGGCATAGACAGACTGAGGTTTTTCGCCCTTTTACAGGGGCACCCCTCTCCCCTAGCAGCTGGGCCTGTGATTTTTATGGGAAGAAATACACTCGGGCAGGGAGCGTCTAAGGCTTGCTGCCAATCCCACCCTCTCCTCCCTT
Organism: Grampus griseus; assembly: GCF_964374135.1. Taxonomy (NCBI): domain Eukaryota; kingdom Metazoa; phylum Chordata; class Mammalia; order Artiodactyla; family Delphinidae; genus Grampus; species Grampus griseus. The sequence goes on from NC_139008.1 coordinate 63,109,015, forward strand.
CCCCTATGCTGCTCCCAGATCAGATCCCTTGGGATCCTCCCCACTGAGATTTTCTGGCCCAGCTGATTTGGAAACCCCTGTATTGTCCCATCCTGCTATTGAGAACTCCTCAAATTGTGCTGTCCAATAGCACTTTCCAGAGGGTGAAAGTGTTCTATTTCTGCATTGTTCACTACAACAGCCAGGAGCCACGTGTGAGCACTTAATGTGGCTGCGATGGCAGGCACTGGAATGCTCATTTAAGTGGCGTTAGTGACCACTGACTGGGGCAGCACAGTTCTGGAAGGAACGTGTCAGGGGTACCATCAGTAGTGTTTCGGGTTCTATATTTCATGCAGGCCTTGGGTCCTGTTTCCTTACTAATACATTGAGAGGACTCTGGGTCCCGAGGGGTTAGGAGTTAAGCCCTGAAGATGCCAGTGGGTTTAGGGAGACCCCAGGCCACAGCCCAGAGAAGAGACAGGACAGCCTGGCGGCTGCCCCTTCCTCAACAGACTTCGGTTCTTTCCTCCACAGGCCGCCGCTCAAGCTCACGACTGTCTAAGAGGGAGGTCTCCAGCCTGCTAAGTTATACTCAGGTACCCGCTCCACGCTCGCTTTCTGGGATTCGGGGGACTTCTCTTTGCTTTGCATCAAATAGGATACCTGAGGCCCACTTAAATTGGTACCCAGTAAATACTTGTTGAGTGAGGAATTTGAACATTGCTAGGCACACAGAAGACTTCCAGCAACCTCACTTAGGATGCCATTTGCTGCCGTGATTTGCCAAGTTCTTGAAATTATTTTTTTCTCAATCTGGATGATCGATTACATTGATAAATTCCTACTGTAGTAAGCTGTCCTTTTATTCCTGGAATGAGACCAACTTGCTCATGGTATGTTTTAGATTGGATGTACTTTAGCATCTATTCATGAGTAAAATGAATGTATGATTTATTTCTTGTAATAATATCTGTGTCCGGTTTGATAGCAAGGTTGTATGGCCATGTGGCCTCAAGGATTATTTTTTTCACGTTGGAAAGAATTTGCCTGGCTTGTTTTAGTGGATTTGCAACAATCACTGAAATATCTTTTACCACTTGTTGCAATATCAGTGTTTCTGCTTGATTAGTTTTTTCCAAGTTATAGTTTTTCCATGTTTTTTCCACTCTTGACATTATTTACGCCTTCTGTTTTCCTATTAATCATATTAGTTTTGTCCATTCGGTTACTTTTTCAAAGAACCAGTGTCAGGCATTGGGACAAAGTCATGGACAAAAGTTGTGGACCAATGAAAACCTACCCTCATACAGCTTCTGTTATCCTCGTGGAGGACAACAAGTGGGCACCCATATGATGAGGAATGAGAGCTGTATGGGGAACTGGGAAGGGCCAGTGCTGGATCAGAGGCTCAGAACAGCTGTTTTAGCCTCTGAGCACTTCCTCTGTGCCCTGCCTTGGGCAAGCATGCATTATTTGATTCTCATTATAAGCCTGTTGTTCCTTTATAAGGGAAGAACCATTGTACCCATTTTAAAGAGAGGAACGGACTCACTAGAGGCCTTAGTTGGCAAGTGAAAGTCAAGTTCTTAACACTCCGGCAAGACCTCGAGCCACTCACCACTGCTCTGGTTCTCATGCTCAGTTTTTGTTGGGTTTGGTGTGCAGCATGGGACATGCACTTGACACAGGATTGGCACCATTTCTTCTTGGTCACTGTAGCAAGAAGCATCTCCCTTGAGCCTGTGATTTCTCCCAGACACTGTTAATTGTGGAGATTACGTCTCCCTAGGTCTCCCTGCTGTGCACAGCGAGCTAGTCTAACCATGGTGTGGGCACGGAAGGCTTCACGACGCACTTTGCATTGACACCGTTTCTTTGGTTTTCTAATTCCACCAAGGTTTCTCTTAAATTCATGATCATGTGGTAAGCCACTGCAAAATATCTTTTGAACAAAATGAGGTTGAAAATCTTTTTAAGTCACTCAGACCAATATTATGATTGTTTTCTATATGATTGGCTCTTCGTTTTAAAACTATTTTGGTTATATGACATCCTAAAATTCATAATGTTTCACTTGTAAAGGATCTGACGGGCGATGGAGATGGCGAAGGGGAAGATGGAGACGGCTCCGACACTCCAGTGATGCCAAAACTCTTCCGTGAAACCAGGACTCGGCCAGAAAGCCCAGCTGTAAGTGCCAGCCCTAAGCCAAGGCACTTCAGCCACACGTCAGCCTGCATTAAAGACCTGGTCCAGGGTCTCCCAGGGGGAACTTTTTTGTTTTTGTTTTTTGCGGTACACGGGCCTCTCACTGTTGTGGCCTCTCCCTCTGCGGAGCACAGGCTCCGGACGCGCAGGCCCAGCGGCCATGGCTCACGGGCCCAGCCGCTCCGCGGCATGTGGGATCTTCCCGGACCGGGGCACGAACCCGTGACCCCTGCATCGGCAGGCGGACTCCCAACCACTGCGCCACCAGGGAAGCCCTCCCTGGGGGAACTTGGAACAAATGTTTTGAAATTGGAAAATGATAGCAAAGCTAATGAATTATCATTGTGAAGGTTTTCACATGGCAGTTCTCTACTTTTTTGGGAAGCACTCTAAGAAGTGCCCAAGGGTGATAGTTTGCAGGTAGATGATTCAACTGCCCGTTACCTTTGGGAGTCGCTTCTGTAGGTGGATTCTGTGACTTAAAAGCTAGAAATGGGAAGGCAATTACTGCTCATGGTCACCCAGCCTGTTAGAAAGCAGGCTGACACTTGGTGACCATGGCAGGTGCAGTTGATAATCTCACCCATGCGATGTGTATCATCCCGTTTTTTTACAGATGACAGAAGACGCCGGTAGTTTACTCAAGGTTAAACATTAACTCTTGTGTGCAGGATTTGAACACAGGTCTGCAACACCCAAGTTCATGCCATTTTTGAGAAGGAAGCATAAGGGCTTCTCATCCGTCTTGATGATCCAGTACCTTTGGGAGGAATGCAACAATAGTAATAATGCTTTTGGAAAAGAAAAGTGTTTGATTGAGAGTAAACTTGGATTTTATTTTTCAGTTCAATTTGCAGGTGCCAGTTTCAGCTGTGCCAGGCAGAGTGCGAACTGCTGTAGATTGTCAGGCAGCCCTGCCGGCCACCCTGATCCCTTATCCCACAGACTGGGGAGTTTCTGGGTGGGAAGTAACCAGTCCAGAATCCCTTCCTGCTAGACCACCTTGTTCACTTCTGTTGGCCTGAGGCTGCCTCCCAAGCCCAGTCCTCTGGGCCCCCTGTCTAAGACCCCAGCCTCCATTCACCAAAGGCCTCGTGCTTATCCTCTCTTGCTTCCAGGTCCGAACTCGAAATAACAACAGTACCTCCAGCCGGGAGAGGCACAGGCCCTCCCCACGTTCCACCCGAGGCCGGCAGGGCCGCAACCACGTGGAGGAGTCCCCCGTGGAATTCTCAGCTACCAGGGTTGGTTCCCCGGACACTCAGACCCCTGCCCCCAGTCTCTAACTGGAAGATCTGCCCCTCTCACCACACCACGGAAAGTGGCCGCTGTTATAACCTGCTTCCTTTCTTCACACTTACCACCCTTTCAGGGTCTTACCTTTCCTTTCTCTCCCGGGTGCTGGGTAAGCTCTTCCTAAGCCTGATGACTTCTCTCCTGGCCTGATCCCTGGATGGAACCGTGGTGGGAATGCAAGAATTCCCTGTTGACTGGGTTCTTACTCCTCCTCGGAAAAAGCTCAAACCACTGATTCCAGAACTGTCTTGTCTCCTTAGTATCTTCAGTGACTCTCTTGAGGCAACCCCACGGGTTACAGCAACTCTCGACTCCTGTTGCAAAGCTGGGCACCAGGGAGCCCTCTCTGAGCATCACTTGTTATCCTGACTTGGTCCTTGATTCTGTCCTTGTCCTTAAGGAAGTTGCTTTCTCTCGCCACTTAAGGGACACTTACTTGTTCCTGGAAAACCATCCTTGGTGGTCTCTGTTTCATTAACTTACATCTTCACTCTGCTTCACTTCTGCTTGCTTGGGAAGCCATTGGGGGTACCACTGGTCTCTGGTCACCCACCTGGTCTGCTGTGGCCCAAGCCATGTGTCCTTTTGTCCACAGTCCCTGAGACGGCGGACAGGATCATCTGCAGGTGCGCCATGGCTGTCCCCTGCCAGCCCCTACCTCACTATTGACCTCACAGATGATGAAGTGGTGCCCCAGAGCAGCAGTACGCCCTATGCCCGCCTGGCCCAGGACAGCCAGCAGGAGAGCATGGAGTCACCGCAGGTGGACGCAGAGGGCAGAGATGCAGACAGCACTGAGTATCAGGTACCACTGGGGAAGGGCTGAATATAGGGAAAAGGGAACACTTACCCACAGGTGACTTACTACGGTTCTTGTCACTTTTATCATAATATTTGAATTCGCTCGCCAAGTACATTTTTCATATGCAACATGGTCCTTGCTGTATCCTTATCTCCTAGACATAACTCAAGCACCAGATTAGTTTACCATCGGATTACTGATTTTCTGAACATGACATCTTTGTACCTAGATATATATACCTTGTATATATAATTTATAATTCTGTTCATCATGTTTACATATACAATTGTTGATCTGCTTCTTTCCCTTATTAGGAACTGGAGTTGCCTCACTTTCATGTCTATAATCCATTGTATTGTGTAATCCATCTAGGGTTGTTCATAATTAACCAGTTGAGCTTGTTGGTTTCACTCGGGCTTCGCTACATACGCATGTGTATATGTATGTACACATATCATGTAGAAATCCTTTTTTCCATGTACATGACTTCAGAGTAGATCTTTTTTTAAAAATTAATTTATGTTTGGCTGCATTGAGTCTTCACTGATGCATGGGGGCTTTCTCTAGTTGCAGCGAGCGGGGGCCACGCTTTGCTGTGGTGCACAGACTTCTCACTGTTGTGGCCCCTCCCGTTGCGGAGCTTGGGCTCGAGGCACGCAGGCGTCAGTAGTTGTGACATATGGGTTCAGTAGTTGTGGCTCACGGGCTCTAGAGTGCAGGCTCAGCAGCTGTGGCGCATGGTCCCAGTTGCTCCGCAGCATGTGGGATCATCCTGGACCAGGACTCGAACCCGTGTCCCCTGCATTGGCAGGCGGACTCCCAACCACTGTGCCACCAGGGAAGTCCCAGAGTAGATCTTATAGATACATTTTAATAACCTGCATGATTCCATGGGCATCTCACCTTTTATGGCAAGTTTTTATGTGCAAGCGGCCAAATTTTTTTTTTTTTTTTTTTGCATTTTAACGGCTTTGTAATATCCCATTTGATGGCCTGTGGTGGGAATATCCAGGTTTTTCACTCTCTTACTTCCTGTGAGTTTTCAGTTAATATCTTTCCAGATACTAGGTTACATGTTACAGGTTACATATTATAGATCCAATATAAAAAACCCCACGTTCCTGTCAAATAAGCAAGCCTGCCCACGCTCTGCCCCTTATTTTCAAGCCATTCTCACTGAATTTTCAACCAGGAAGTGTTGGAGGTAGGGAATTTCCTGAGGAACTCTGCCTGCACTTGCAGGAAGCCCTGTGTTAGACTCCGAGGCAGTTGCCGTCGGGGTCAGTGGGACAGGCAGGGCTTTTCCTTGGCCCAACTGGTCTGTCTCATTGCGATTCCTTCATGTGGTTTTTCTTGCAGGACGGGAAAGAGTTTGGAATAGGGGATCTCGTGTGGGGAAAGATCAAGGGTTTCTCCTGGTGGCCTGCCATGGTGGTGTCCTGGAAGGCCACCTCCAAGCGTCAGGCAATGTCTGGCATGCGGTGGGTTCAGTGGTTTGGCGATGGCAAGTTCTCCGAGGTGAGTCCAGGGCAGGGTGAGCTTTCATGAGCTTACAGACCCACAGTGTTTTCCTTCCCTTCCTTTTACAGTTGCCTTTTAAGATAACGGCCTGCTTTCTGCAGATGGTTGAGACTCTGTGACTCTGTGTGTCCAAAAGGAGGACAGAAACTTACCTTGCTCATTGGCTCACACAGGCCCAGAGCTCTGGATCCATGGCCACCTGGGCTCTGTTGGTCCATTTCTCTGTGGCAGAGTCACCAGTATGAATTCTGAGGGGCAGGAGTGGCCACCTGGGAAGATACCCTCAAAGTATTCCAGTGGAGAAGCCTGGAAGAGACAGGAAGGGGTGTCTGACTCAGTCATTTAGTCCTAGGGGCAGAGTTATGGAAAAGTTCTTTGAGTGGTGATTTCAGTGTTTCTTGATTATTGATATTAGCCATTTAAAGCTCACCTTTTGTGTATATATATATTTTAAATACTTTATTAAGATAAAAATTTGCTTTACAGTGCAGTGCATAGATCTTAAATGATCTATGATTCAATGAATTTTCGAAAATGTATGCACATATGTAAACAATATCTCAACCCAAATATAGAACATTTCGACCTCTGCAGTACGTCCCCTGTACATACCATCCCCATAGGTGACCGCTGTTCTGATTTCTATCACTATAGACTAGTTTGGATTATACACAAACTTATGTAGATAATATAATATATACTGTTTTGTGTCTGGCTTCTTTGCATGTACATATATTTTTGAAAGTTGTCCTGTTGTAAAACTCATCTTTCTTTTTTTTGTTTTTTGCGGTACACGGGCCTCTCACTGCTGTGGCCTCTCCCATTGCGGAGCACAGGCTCCGGACGCGCAGGCTCAGCGGCCATGGCTCACGGGCCCAGCCGCTCCACGGCATGTGGGATCCTCCCAGACCGGGGCATGAACCCGTGTCCACTGCATCGGCAGGCAGACTCTCAACCACTGCGCCACCAGAGAAGCCCAATACTCATCTTTCTTGATGAGAGTCTATGTTGGGGATGAATCAGGCTATTTTGATTCTTACACCTTTTTGAAGACACCTTCGTAGACCTCCAGGTTTTGATTAGAATGCGGCAAACAATACTTTTCCTGTGATGTTGACACAGGAACATTAGTACCTGTTAGTACCTGATGATGAGGACACATCCCTCAATGTGTCCAGAGGTTAGGTGAGGAACAGCAGAACAAGTGGGCTGGGGTGGAGGCAGGTGTGGGAATGAAGGGCCAGCTAGTACATCTGTGGGACTTGGCCTCAAGTTGAGATTCTAGTTTTCCCATAAATTGGGCCATTTGCCATTAACACATTGGAGTTCTCAAAGGGCAAGAATAATATGACCTGGAGTATCCCTCATGGGGAGCGTCTGCATACAGAGGTCCTCCTTGGCCAGCAGAGGGAGCTGAAGGACAAATGTCCTGGGCCTGTGCTCTCCCTGAAGCATCTAATTGCAGGGCTATGACTTGTGTGCAATGAAATGAAAAAAAACATGGAGTGTTTGTAATTGCTTTGGCCCAGTGAGACATAAAATGTGCTTAGCAAGACTTAGCAAGACTGCGTCTGATGCTAATATTTAAGATGCTGTTATGTTAGCATTATGGGATGGGATTGCAATACGGGGCCTGGTGCTTGGGCCGCTTGCTCTACTGAAGCAGTTTGGCATTGGGGTAGCACCTGCATTTCCATGCACAACCGTGTTGAATCCCAGTCCCTTCTCACCAGTAGCGGCAACACTCCTATGGGTGGTTGGGCTTAGAGATTGAGAGGGGAGCATGAGTGCCAGCACTGGGGAGAATGAAATATCACATGTCTTGTCAGCTCTGAAACCTGAACGCCCAGTTTCATCTCATAATTGGCAACCCAAGTGGTTCACGCACGGCCTGGGGACTTGGGGATGAGACTTGTAGCATATGGATCTGTAGCCCCAGTGGAATTCCTGTATCACCAAGTCACGATTACTAAAAAGAGCGTCGTCTGTGCCAGGCACTGTTCTCTAAACACATCCGTTAGCTCAATTAATAAAAGGCTAAAGTAAGTAGACAGTAAATAGTAATCACAGCTATCTGTCATGCTCACGAAGGAGGAAAGAACATGTGCAAAACCCCTAAAATCGGAGCATCTGTGGTGAATTTCAAGACTGAGCTGCAAGGGGGTCACACCAGGGATCATGAAAGTCATTTGCTCTGAAAATATCTGTGAACCTGATCCCCAGGAATAAGCTCATGAGAAACCCAGGGCACCCGAGACACAGGCTGTAGGTGAATGTTGACGATGGCTTTCTCTTCTAGATACCAGCAGATAAGTTGGTGGCCTTGGGGTTGTTCAGCCAGCACTTTAACCTGGCGACCTTCAATAAGCTGGTCTCTTACAGGAAGGCCATGTACCACGCTCTGGAGGTAACATGGTGGTGGGTGGCTAGGGCCTGGCCCCAAGAATGGGGTTAACGCAAGAAACATACAGAAAGCCAACTCGGTGTGGCCAAGGATGGGTTGGAGGGGACTGGGGCAAGCAGGGAGGAAGGAGGTTGAAAGACAGTGGCCTGACAGGCCGTGCTGGGAAGGGAAGGAAGGGATTTGAATCTGCCCATGATTTCCCAGTGCTACCCCAGCTCCCCGCTGGTCTCCGTCTGAACTGCCCACTGAATGAGGAAGGAGGAGCCCTGGGAGGTAGGAGGCGATATTCGAACCAGTGAGCAAGCTTTTCCAGAGCTTGTGGTTCAAGGCCAAGAATGGGCAGCTGCTGAGGGTCAGCTGCTTCCTCCCCTTGTCCGTGGGATCCGTCAGGCTCTGTCCTTCCTCTACCTTGACTTGCAACTGAAAAGATCAGTGTCCTCTGTCCAGCATTTATGAGATAAGCTCTGTGCTTAATTAGACATGTAAGTCCTGGTGCTTCTGAAATAGGACTTAACACCTCCGCACCTTCATTAGGGAAATTAAACAAGAAACCTGGAGCTTTCTCAGAGGCCATGAGACAGTGCTGGCTGATGCTTCTCCTATAGCTAAAAGTGACGCAGCTAATTCTGACCCTCTACCCTCGAGAGAGATCTGACCACTCCAGTTCCCTACAGGGAAGAGATCATATTTGGTGCCTGTGTGGGGAGACTTAACGCTCCCCCCATGGCCTGTCCCTGCACAGGGCGTTCCTCGCTGTCACATACCACAGCTCAGGACAGCTGTCTGGCTATGAAAGGGCCCAGTGTAAAGGGGAATGCAGGCCCCAGCAAGGGGCATCCCTGGGTGGGGCCAGGCAAGCACCCGCCCCTCCTGTTCATCAGATTCTCTCTCTGTCTCGGCAGAAAGCCAGGATGCGGGCTGGCAAAACCTTCCCCAGCAGCCCTGGAGACTCGCTGGAGGATCAGCTGAAGCCCATGTTGGAGTGGGCCCACGGGGGCTTTAAACCCACCGGGGTCGAGGGCCTCAAACCCAACAACAGGCAACCAGGTGGGAATGGCTCCCTGTGGCAGCACCCCTACTTCTGCTGGTGGGAGCACCCTGGGGAGATGCAGTCACCCCCTGCTGCCTCCCATCCCACCCCGGCTTTACAGCAGCCGGTCGGCCCTGGCTGGCTCCTTAGTTTAGTGAGTTTTTTCCAACAGCCTAGCCTTTTCTAGTTTCACTGGACACTTTCCTGCCAAAAGGTCAAGTACACATAACCGGGATTGAATCTGTTCTTTGTTTTTTATTTACTTTTTAATTGTTTTACATCTTTATTGGAGTATAATTGTTTTACAATGTTGTGTTAGTTTCTGCTGTATAACAAAGTGAATCAGCTATAATGTATACGTATATCCCCATATCCCTTCCCTCTTGCACCTCCCTGAGTCTGTTCTTAAAGCTTGAGTAAACAGAGTCAAGATGGAATCTTCACTAGCATCTTTTTTTAAAGGAAAAAATAATTAAGCTCTGCATATTGGAGAAAACTTGGAATGTGTTTTTAAAAAAACCCTACAAACTCCCAAAATCTATAAGTCACCTCCATTCAGAAACGGGCATCATCTATCCTCACATTGACCAGTATTGCATTTCCCCCATTATTAGGGATCTGTGGTTTCTTGTTGTCACTCTCCGGAAATCCAGGATTTGTCCTACAATCCTTATATTTAACACAGTGTTTTCTGTTTTGTTTTGTCCCTCCCCGCCAAAAGTGGTTAATAAGTCGAAGGTTCGTCGTGCAGGCAGTAGGAACTTAGAAGCAAAGAAACACGGTATTCCCTCCCCATCTTTTGACTATGCACTCTTTCTCTGCACTTTCTTTCAATTTCTTTGCATACACAGTGGTCACTGGAAAAGAATCAAATCTGTTAAAAGTCAACCTGAGCTCTTACCCCTGCCCCTTCACTCCAACCTTCACAGCTGCCCTTTAGGGCCATATTTTTGGGTGTGCACGTCCTTCCAGCTCTTTCTGTACACTGGTTGGATTCCTGCTTTCCCTTTATTTCTCTATTTATCGTATAAGCACTGTCAAATGTCATTTTCTCACTAAAGGGTCCTTATGATTTTTAACGGCTGTGTAATTTTCTCTCCTAGGGTCAGAGTCAAACTTAACCATGTCCCTTATGGATTATACTGTACAGGTTGAATAAAAATACAATGGAATTTATAGACATATAAACAGTAGCCACCTAATATAATTAAATGTTTTCTAGTAGCCACATTAAGAAGCTTAAAAAAAGAGTAAAATTAATATTCATCATACACTTAATCTATTTCCAACATTGTAGCATTTCCAACAGTCAGTATAAAAAAAATTAAGATATTTTACATGACCTTTTAGCCCTATTTTCAATATCTCATTTTTGATGTGTCTTAGAACATCTCAATTTGGATTCTAAATTCTCATTAGAAATACTTGATGTCTATTTTCACAAATGTCCAACTTGTTCCAAATGAATTAGTTAATTGGATCAATTGCAGTTTTTAAATTCACATAGAAGTTAAATGTAGAATGCAGTTCCTCAGTCATACAAGTGACATTGTCAGTTCTCAGTAGCTACATGTGGCTATCAGCTCATTGGGGATCATAGACAGTGTCAGGGTTTCATCTATAGACTGAGCTGTGTCTAATTGTCTTTGTGCTGGGTCTAGAGCATGTATTTTGCAACTACAGCTGTTGAAGACCCTGTACGTGGGTTAGCTACGTGAGGAGTTTTAAATTACATCCTCATGCAAATTTTCCATAGAGGGGCCTGAGACACCCAGGGTAGACTCATGTCATGGCCGGATGCAGCCGGCACCCAGGCATAGCAACTAGGGTCCTGTCCTCCCAGCACCCTCCTCCCACCCAGCCATGGCTGCCTTCTCCCCACCTTTCACAGAGAACAAGACACGAAGACGCACAGCTGACGACTCCGCCACTTCTGACTACTGCCCCCCAGCCAAGCGCCTCAAGACAAATTGTTATAACAATGGCAAAGACCGAGGAGAGGAGGACCAGAGTCGAGGTGATTGTGGGGCAAGGAGGCTGGGGGGCGGTCCATCCTCAAGTGGAGTGGGCAGGTAGTGACCACCCCGCAAGGGCGTAGATGATCAGTAAGAGGCTCCCCGACCTCATCTCACCCCTTCTTTTTTCTAAACAGAGCAAATGGCTTCAGATGTTTCCAACAACAAGAGCAATCTCGAAGGTAAGGCCCTATCCCTGGTTGGCTTCCCTGCCTGGGTAGTGCTCCCAGCCTGTGCTCCAGGCCTGCTGGTCTGCCCGGCGGAGGTCCACCCCCAACTCTGCGTTGACCTCAGGTCGAGGCGTGGACATCTTACTCAGATGCTACTTAGAATGAGTTGCCTGATTTTCACTGAGGCTGATTCCTAAGATCAGTGAGCAGGAAGTGTGCCTGGGGACAGAATGGAAATGAGGATGCTTGGGCCGGGAGAGCCCAAAACCTGAAACCATGATCTATGGCCTCGTGAGCCCCCTGAACAAGCGCTGCAACTGGCTTTGGGGTGAAAGGCAGGCACACTTCACCACTGTCACTCTCCAGCCAACTCTGGTTCTTTGCCCTGGCTGGGAATTCCGCTGGGATCGAAACTGCCCAGTACTCATCTAATGGAACTCGGAATGTGTGAGGACAGCTGTCTATTGCTTCCTCAGCCCGATGTCCTTTAGTCAACAAATAGTAAGTGGTTAGTCGGTGCTGGGTAGGAAAACAACAGAGCTGTTGACCCAGGGAGCCCCGATTGGAGCAGGCCCTTTTGATTCTGGGAACTGGACCCATGATCCTCCTATCCCCCAAGACTCCTGCATCTGTCTGCTTCCTGGCAGGGGGTGCTTGGTATTTATTTTGCAGGCCCGGTCCACCTGGTCAGGGATGTAGATCAGTAAGACCTGCTGATGTGAAGGGACAGGATAGCCTATAGTAAAAGGACCCGGGCTCTGAAATTCCAGCCATGGCTCTGTGTAGGATTGGTCACGGGCAAGTCCTATCATGATGAGACAACAGGCAAACTGGCATCACCACAAATTCTCCAAAAGTCCCAGTCTGTAAAGAGTCTTTAAAGATTTTTCATACCAGACCCTCCAAGCTTGGTTCCTCTGCCGGCACAGCTGCTCCTTGTTCTGTTCTGTGGACACCACCCTGCCCCCCCACTTCTGGGTCAGACGTTTGCCCGTCTTGTGGGACCTTCTGCTTGGAGCTGTCGATTTAGCCTCTCCATCTCTGGAACGGAGATGGCAACTTTGAAGCACAGTCAAAGGAACAAATGGTGGAGAATCTCTGGCATATTCCTAACGTGGAGTCAATAAGAACAGAGACACAAGGCTTCAGCAGCTGATCTTGGGGCTGTCATTGCCACAAGCTGCATCCCTGTCTTTCTTACAGATAGCTGTTTGTCCTGTGGTAGGAAAAACCCCGTGTCCTTCCACCCTCTCTTTGAGGGTGGACTCTGCCAGACATGCCGGGTAAGACCAATCCCCACCCTGGACTTTCCTGCCCCTTCCCTTCTTCTCAACTTCCCTGCACTTCCCTAGGATGAAGCACCTGCGTGTAGGCGGTCGGGAAGGCTCTAGTGGGGCCGACCGCCCCACCCTTCACTCCGAGGGGCGGTGCCCCGCAGACCCCAGCCAGCTGTCCCTGTAAAGAGCAGGCCGCCCATGACCTGTTCTATGGCTGCGTTCTAGGGCCTCCGCCAGTGAGCAAGCGAGCGGGGCCTGGAGGTCCCTGGTCTCCGATTTCACAGGCATTTCTCTCTGGCTGCCAGGACCGGTTCCTTGAGCTGTTCTACATGTACGACGACGACGGCTACCAGTCCTACTGCACCGTGTGCTGCGAGGGCCGCGAGCTGCTCCTTTGCAGCAACACGAGCTGCTGCCGGTGAGCACGGGGACTGGAGCCTCGCTGACCTGGGGACGGGGCCCAGAGTCAGTATTATATCTGTGGGGCCTGTCCTTGAAGTCTCTATGTCCCTGAAGTAGAACTGGGATGTAGGGATGGGTTTAAGAAAGGCAGGGAGCGGGCTAGAGAAGGATCCCCAGAGCTGCCTGTGGACTGAGGGCGCCCAGGTGTCCAGGGAGAGGTTGCTGTTCCTCACACACAGGGCCTTCCTGCCCATGGGGAAGGGCAACTGGGGGCCCGAGAGGGTTTCAGCCAGCACACGCCAGCTCCGTGGGGAGGGTGGGGTTCGCAGGAGAGCCGCCTGATGACGGGCACCCCTCCTCCCCGCTACCCGGCGTAGGTGCTTCTGCGTGGAGTGCCTGGAGGTGCTGGTGGGCCCGGGCACGGCAGCGGACGCCAAGCTGCAGGAGCCCTGGAGCTGCTACATGTGCCTACCCCAGCGCTGCCATGGCATCCTGCGGCGCCGCAAGGACTGGAGTGTGCGCCTGCAGGCCTTCTTCACCAGCGACCCGGGGCTCGACTACGTAAGCCTGGCACCCGCCCCAGTCCGTGGAGTTCACGGAAACAAAGCTCCACTGTACAGAGGAGCGTCTGAGAGCCTCAGACTGGAGCCCCGGCTAATTGTCCCGTGTGCGCTTCCCAGGCAGCTCCAGTGTTCTTCCCTCCCCTCCTTCTTGGCTTGGCTTTTTCAAGGGCCTGCTGAAGAAATAGGAATGGAACTGACCCAGCCTTAGTCTCAGTGGAACTGCAGAGGGGAGGGAAGCCTGTGACCTACTCCCAAGTCTTAGTGGGCATATATGGCTTTTCCTGGGCTGCAATTTCATGGAGGAGCACGTGTCTTTTTGTGGGTGACTTTGCACCCGTGTCAGAGCCTCATCTGTTCCGTGTCTAAGGGTAGAAGGGCCATCTGTGCCAAAGCTCCCCAGGGCATCCCAGCGAAGAAAGGGCAGAGCTCAGGGCTTGTGTCCTTCAGAGGAAGGCCAGCCCTTCCTCCTCCCAGAGCTTGAGTCCCCCTCCCCATACCCACACCTTGACCTCCATGACCTCTTTATTTAACCTGGCAGGAAGCCCCCAAGTTATACCCTGCGATTCCCGCAAACCGAAGGCGACCCATTCGAGTCTTGTCCCTGTTTGACGGAATTGCGACAGGTGAGTTAGGAGTTCACCTGGGGATGCTCACCTGATCCAGGTGTCCGTTGTCAGTGTCAAGAAAGACCCCTGGGAAGTACCTGTTGGTCACCTGTTCTGAGAAATCCACTGGCTCCTTGTTTCTCCCCTCAAACCTCTCCACCATTTCGCCCACCTGGTCCGCTTTTGGTCCTTTTTAAAGGCATGGATATTTTAGCCTCTGCATTTTATTTTTTATTATGTACAGGAATTTTGGAAAATTATTTTCCGTTCCATAAGCATAGATATATTGGGGATTATTAATTGGGCAACTCTGCTCCTAACATCTCTAACGTTGTACCCTCCCGTTTCCTCTAGGTTTCCCGTGTATAGAATAAGCATAGCCAACATGCATGTTTGCCCCGGGACACTTTGCCTGATTTAACTCCTTTCATTGTCAGAACTGCCCTGTGATGCATTGTCAGGAGCATTTCCCTTTTCCTAGAGCAGGAAGCAGTGAGAATGAGTTGCTGTGCACTTAGCATCACTTGTACTTCTATTTGTTCACCAGTGTCCGCCTGCCTAAAACACTGACAGCTTTTAAAGCTTTTTTTTTCTCGGCATGGTTTTGGAGAAGATACCCATTCATGTATCTGACTCTGCTGGGGCGGTAGATGGGGGGCCTTGGCTATGTGCCTGTCAGTTTTAATAAATGCTGTCAGTGGGCTATACCAGTTATATATACATATTTTCTTCATGGAACTCCGCAGAGAGCCTGGGGGGCCCAGTGTGCAGTTAGGTAGGGTTAGACCCTGCCATCTGCAGGGGTCCACTTGAGGACTGCCATGGCCTTGCTGTGTCTGGTCTGAGTTCTGGAGATGGCTTAGCGTCACTGAAAGGAGGGACCCTCGGCCGGACAACCCTGATGTCTTTTCTCTCCCCCTCGACCCCCCCCCAAAACAGGGTACTTGGTCCTCAAAGAATTGGGCATCAAAGTGGAGAAATATGTCGCCTCCGAAGTATGTGAAGAGTCCATCGCCGTTGGAACTGTTAAGCATGAGGGCAATATCAAATATGTGAACGACGTCAGGAATATCACAAAGAAAAATGTGAGGGCAGCCCCCCTCTTCCTCCACTCCCTGAGTCCCCCACGTCCTCACAGCCACGTTGCCACCTTCTCCATGCCCGGGGTTGTGGCAGAAGAGAAGGTTTGGTTCCATCAGGCTGCACTGTTAAACCCGCAACTTGGAAATCATTCAGAATGATTTAGATCTTAGCGTATCCTGAGCATTTGGTTTTCTTGGGTCAAAAGTAGAGTTGGGAGACTGAAATCACCAAGCAAGACCTAGAAGCGGGTTTCCTTCTAGCTGGTTACCTGGAACCCAGGCTGTTCATCTCTCCATCCTCACCCCCATCCTGGACTGTTTTTCTCTTGCAGATTGAAGAATGGGGCCCCTTTGACTTGGTGATTGGTGGAAGCCCATGCAATGATCTCTCAAATGTGAACCCTGCCAGGAAAGGCCTGTATGGTGAGCATCCCTTCTTTCCCGTGGTCCCAAGAGACCCTGTGTTCCCTGAGTGCTGGTCCAGGAGGAGTGGGCTGAGAAGGAGCTGTTAGCTTCTGGCCAAACTTACCTGTTGTCTCTGTTCATGCCTCATAGTGACTCCCCAGTCCCCAGAGATACAAATGAGTACCGCAGTGCTGATGCCTGTCATTGCAGAGGGTGGCAGGGAGAAGGGACAGTAAGGCATCAGCCTTAGCTAGTCATCGGGAACCCATTGGCCTCAGTATGGAGGGGTGAGCTGAATGGTTTGAACCTGGCTCTGCCGTTTTCTTTTGTGGGCTCAGAGGGCACAGGCCGGCTCTTCTTTGAGTTCTACCACCTTCTGAATTACACACGCCCCAAGGAGGGTGAAGACCGGCCTTTCTTCTGGATGTTTGAGAATGTGGTGGCCATGAAGGTTGGCGACAAGCGGGACATCTCTCGGTTCCTGGAGGTGAGGGGACCCGGGGTCTTGATTGTCAAGATAACATGAGCATGAAGGCCCTGCTGGCGATGGGGGTGTAGGGTATTTCCAGTGTTGGGAATGATTTCCGGGTTCCCCATGGAGGGCATGGCTAGGTCTGAGTAATGGAATGGAGTCGGTTGGTTCTCTTTAGTACTTGGAAAACATTTGATCTCTCACCTCACCCCAAACCCACTGAAGTCAGATGATGAAACCATCACCTACTTTTGGAGGCATCATGAAGGAGATTTTTTGCTCTAGAGAGTTTTTTTTTTCCTTCTCACCCTTGTTCCCAGAAACTCTACATTAGGGACCATGGGCGAGTGAATTATTTACCATTTAATATGCATCAAGCATTGTAGTAAATACTTTATGTACATACTTATTTCCCCCCAACGTTAGAGCTAAAGTTCTGCTAGTGAGGTTATAGAACTGGCTGGTCAGTTCCCTCATGCCCTGTGAACCTGACCAACCAGTGGCAGAAGTCAGATTTTGCCGACACTGCACTTCCATAACAAGGACCTCAACCTGCTGGATTTCAGTTTTGAGTTGCTTTTACCACTGTACACAGTACACTCTGTAATAACATGGCGTGCCCCAGGGGATACTTTCTCCTATAACCTGCCGGTCTGATCTGGTCTCTTTCCCCACCATTAATTTGGGGGCACTAGCTATGTCCTTCAGTCAGATTCTTGAGGGGAATTGGTCTGTCCCTTGCCTGACAGGAACCATGCCTCCTCCACAGCCAGGGGACTGCCATGTCACCTGTCTGCCGCCTGCATTCTGCCATGGGCTCCCAGCAGCTGCCCTTCTTTCTCCCTGCAGTGCAATCCAGTGATGATTGATGCCATCAAAGTGTCTGCTGCTCACAGAGCCCGATACTTCTGGGGCAACCTGCCCGGGATGAACAGGTAACAAGGGGCTCCGAGTGGGGCAGGTAACAGCCAAGTTAAATATAACTAACGGTATGAGCCATTAACCATCGACTCTTATGAGAGAGACACATTGGAACCTTGTAGAAAGAGCTGGCTCTGCTGAGAAAAGGCCTCACCCTCTGCTTCAGACCAACCCCTTCAACCATAGGGTTATGGTTGAAACCTGTTAGGCTGTACACCAAGTGTACCTGAGAATCTCAGGTCAGGATTCCTCAGTACGTTTATTTCTGCTCTGCCTAGGGACCTGGTGCTTAAAAGTGCCATGTGTTGGAGCAGGCTTCTTCCCAGCGAGGGATGCTGACGTTTCTACACCCCACCTCTCCTCCCAGTTACGGTCCATTGGGAAATGAACTTAATCTCCCCGCCCCTGAGAGGAAGTGATCCCTGGACCAGGCCTGTGGTGACCAATCAGGTGGCAGAGCTGAGATAACAATTGGTAGCCCAAAGCCTGTCTCCCTTGGATTTTCTTGACTGAGATCTTTCCCCAACTTTTCATTAGTCCTTTCATGCTGAGAGCCACAAGGCAAGTGGCTTGGCTGTGGGTTAACTGTCTCCTTTATGTGGCTTCACGGAGGCCAACCTTCTAATTAAGATACCAAATGTGATGGTAATATAACTTGCAAATGAGTTAGCTTCAAAAAAATTCTTCTTTAAAAGGGAGTGTTGGAAACATAACTTTCAGACATTTAGCAAAGTGTGGACAGAGGTCAGAAGGTACTGGAATAGCTTGGGATTTCTGTTGGGTGTCTTATATTTTCATTATCAGCCCATCAGATGGTGCAATGTTCATGTGTGGAATGAACTCCGCTTATTCACTCCGTTCCTGAGCTGTCACCCTGCCAGACACTTCTGTCCCTGCTGCCAGTTCCGTGGTGACTAGATGTCAGTCTTGGCTCTCACAGAGCCAGTGAGGGAGGCGTAGAGAAGACAAATGATTTCAGGGTCAGGATTGGAGGGGGCACTGGAAGAGTTGATGGGGAGGCTTCTCATCCCAGCAGGACCCAAAGTGATGGAGTGGAGACATGCAGTTGAGAGCAGAAGGGAGAGGATCAGGGAGGCCAGTGACGGGCATTCGCAGAGCAGCTTGGAGAACAGTGTTCCAGGGGTGGGGAGTGGGTGTGGAGTGGGTGTGAGAGGAGGGCTGAGAACTCCGAAGTATGGGCCAAATTATGTGAGGCTTGTAGTCATGGCAACACATATTTACTTTGACCCAGGAGTGCACGTGAGATTTTAAGCGGATGAGATGAGTTGTGTCTCTGGTTCTCAGGGTTTCTGGTGGAAGACTAGACTATCACGTGGTGAATGCAGAAGTGGGGAGGCAGCTGAGGTGTTGTTCAGAGGAGGAGGGCTCTGACTTTGATTACTGTGTTGTGCTCAAGAGGTACCATCCACATGCACTGAACACAATGAGAGCAGTGGCTCCAGGAGGGTGTCCTGTGGGATTACAGGGAGGGATCAGATTCTAGATAATGGGATTTGCTGAGCACTATCTGAGCTGGGATGAGAAGTGAACTGCTACAGGTGGGCTGTGCAGGATCCATGACTCGGCCAGCGTCAACCCCGGGTCACAGACCCAAATCCAGCCTTTAGACCAAACATCTTTGTTGTTAAGATTTCAGTCCTAGAATCAACAGAAGGTAGAGCAGGGCTGTGAGCCCTTAGCTCCCCTGGGTCCATGGAAGAGTTGGGAATGGAGAGAGGGTGAGGTCAGCGAGGCATTATTCTGTGTTCGATGGCCCCTCTTGCGGGCACCATATCCAATCTTACGTCTGATTTCTTTTTGGCCTTGGAGTTGCTTACACAGGGATGCTGTGGTGTTCATCAACTCTGTGCATTCAGACCTTTTGCTGGTTTTCTGGTCTGGACCTGCTTAACCACTTCATTTTCTGAAGTTCTATCCATTCTCCTTCTCAAGCATCTGTTTTCCTCTCTCTGCTTTTGCAGGTTTCAGTGGTGACAGTTACAAGGGGGAATTAATTTTAGTCCTTTTGTGAACCACCTTTTGTCTTCACTTGGACCCATTATTAAAGCCTCCTGAGGCTGCACTCCAGCAATAAGCAAGCAATCATGGCTTTGATGTGCTAGTTGGAGTGAGCAGACCCACAAAGACCTAATCCAAGCTCCTGAGGCTCAGAGAGGTGGCAGAACTTGTTCAAGGTCATTCACTCAGCCAGCGAGCCGTGGGGCTGAGACTGAGGCATCTCCTGCCTCCTCCAACAATGTGCTTCCCCATCCTGCTCCCCTCAGTGAAGGAGCTTTGACTACTGTTAACATTTGGGAAGGAGGAGCATTCACTCCTGGACATTGGGCTCCCCGCCCCCCGGCCGCCATCAAGGGGCTAGTCTGTCCCTGGCTCAGCACACAGGCTCGTGCTCATGCCAGGGCCATTTTTATCATGTATTTGTAGCAAAGTTCACTGCCAGAGCACATTTTGCAGCTTGGGCTCTCACTCCCACCTTGGGAGGCACCTAGCCAAGGCCCCTTTCCAGGGGGTAGGAAGTAATGGGTTTTGGATGTTCTCAGGCCTGTGATAGCATCAAAGAATGATAAACTCGAGCTGCAGGACTGCCTGGAGTTCAATAGGACAGCAAAGGTAAGATGTGCTCTGTGCCTGGCCCACTGGGAAATGCACTTGGTGATCTCTAATCGGGACTTGACCTTGGTGTCCAATTTGTTCCTGCCCCTCCCCCCACGTGACTCCCTGGTGCTGGGCTTCTTTCCCCACATAATTGTTCTATCCTGTCTAAAAGTACAGCGTAGGAGAGGTTCTTGATAAACAAATCACTATGAGAAAAGGCAAGTAGACTTTCCGATTGTGAAGGCACACTCCACAGAGACTCAGCTCATCCTCCCAGTGAGAAATGAGTACACTTTTGCAGAAAAAAAAAAAAAAAATCCACGGTTAAGTCATGGATAATTCTATTAAGATCTCCATAAACGTACTTTTCAATGTTTCCATTAAGCTAAGCTCCATTCATTCAAACCCTGGTTGACCATCCTCTACAGTCTGGGTGGACTTTTAATTTTGCTTAATCTTGCTTGATCAATAACTCTGTTTTCTTGGCCCCCATGTGATCTCATTTGTGGTCATTTGTTGTTTATCTCTTGTTCTCTCTGAGGCTGGTCCTTCCTGTTCATTAACTTCTTGGTGTTTGTGGGAAGCACAGAGTGTTCTTGTTCTTCCAACTTTCCTTTTCTCATTCCCTCTCAGAGCCCGGCCCTGACACTCTCTCTCTGCCACCCACCCTCCCTCCTCCTTCCCTTACCTGCTTCTGAGCCTTGACCCAGAACCCTTCATTCTGTGCTCACTCCATGATGTCGTTTTGTTCTCCAGTTAAAGAAAGTACAGACAATAACCACCAAGTCGAACTCGATCAGACAGGGGAAAAACCAACTTTTCCCTGTTGTCATGAATGGCAAAGAAGATGTTTTGTGGTGCACTGAGCTAGAAAGGTGAGCAAGGCTGTACGTGCAAAGGGGAATCAAGCAGATAGAGAGAAAGGGGAAGAAAACATGGTTAAGGCCAGCAGTGCGAATGGGCACGTGCTTGCCTTAATTCCACATGGTCTCAGTGACCTTCTATGTTAGCAGGGCTGGGAGTAACCTTTTCAGTTAGTGCTTATTTCCTAGCAGAAATGGCAAAAGGGCTGTGGTGGTGAGGAATCCAGAACATGAGGTCGTGAGACGGCACATCTGTCTATGTTGGCTGTGTTGCCCTGGCATTTGCCCGCCCCACCATGCTGGGACACTAGGATGCATGAGGCTCCAGCTACAGGACACCCCGCCGACATGCCGTTGCTCTTTCTCAGGATTCCTCCTGCCAAGTCGCTTGTTCTAAGCTGATTCCTCCTTAGCCACAGTCTGTCTTCTCCCTTATCCATTTATTTGACTAAGTTGGTAGCGTGTCTATTTTGATTCAGGGAAGCAGCTCTGAGATTTCATTTCTCCTGTTCTGTGTTTAATTTTTTTTCTCTCACTCCTTTTGTTTTATTTTGTTATTGTGATTAGAATGCAGTAAGGGCTACGAGTATTCCTCTTTACATTTTTGGCTGTGTTTTGTGGTTATTTGATAAGAGTATTTACATTCCAGATATGTTAGTTCTACAACTGGATTTATTTCTTGGTTTAATTTGTGGTATTAGATTGGAAACCTGGGAAAGAATGAGGTCCCGTGTATCTGTAGCCTCTTCCCAGACCTGTGGTAGAGTTCCATTCAGGAGGCTGTTGGTATATTGGGTTGCCATCTACCGTTAAGTCCAGCTTGGCCCTTGATCCAGCAGTTTGCTTTGAAGAAGGAAAGAAAGTGCAAGATGCCTCAGTTTACTCACAGTAAATTATCTGAGCATCTGATGATTGGAAATAGGTCCATTATGTGAGTGTCCTTATTCCTTACTAAGGCAATTTGCCTAGCTTCTGTCCTTGTGTGGTTTGAAGAGAGGTCTGTTTCAGTCTGCTGGCTGGCCGGCCATCTTGGCATTCATTCATTTGAGAAAGGTCCACTGAGCACCATCTATGTGCCAGGAGCATCGTGCCAGTCAGTGTAGGGGCGTGCACAAGACAGGTGCCCTCAGAGAGGGACCATGCCCTCATGACAGTCATTTGTGCTGAAGAACTGGTGGGCCTGGCCTCTGGGGCTCAAGAGAGGGCTCATGTGAAGGCCTGGTGGGCCTGGTGGAAGGGACGGGTCAAAGGGCAGGAAGAGCAGCGCCACGTTGGCTGCTGAGGCGAGGATCTCCCAGAGGCGTTAAGCACGCTGGAGGGGGCACATCTGACTCCCTGTGTTTTCACTCTGGTGCCCCCCTCCCCACCCCCAGGATCTTCGGCTTTCCCGTACACTACACAGATGTGTCCAACATGGGCCGTGTTGCCCGCCAGAAGCTGCTCGGGAGGTCCTGGAGTGTACCTGTCATCCGACACCTCTTCGCCCCCTTGAAGGACTACTTTGCCTGTGAATAGTACCCCAGGCACCAGGGCGTGTGGGCAGAGCCAAGACCCAGGAGGTGCACCCAGGCTCTGCCCTTCCCAGCTCAGCTGTGTGGGGTCGGGCCGAGTACCTCGTCGGGAGCAGAGCTGCCTTGTCCCCTCCTGGCACGGGGACCCCGAGGTGCCATCTCCTTGTGCACAATTCAGACCTGGCCGCTCGGAGCGGCCAGACACGGTGCTCATTTTGTCTTCTAAAATTTTAAAACTTGAAATAGGTAGTAAGATGGCTTTTTTTTCCCTCCTGGGTTTACCGCTCAGAGAAACGATGGCTAAGATACCAAAACCACAGTGCCGACAGCTCTCCGATACTCAGGTTAATGCTGAAAAATCACCCAAGACAGTTACTGCAAGACTTTAATTTTTTAAATGTCTGCAGCTCCTTGTTTCCAGGAGTGTGTGGCAGTAGACATGTAGCTAAGGGACCTTTTAAGGGCCTAGGATGGTTTCTTCTAGGGCTAGCAGAAGAGGACATGATGTCCATGTCTGTCTTGAATTTTCCCCGGCACGTTCCCCTGGCCTCAGTATAAAGGGCTGGGATCCGGGGCCCATTTAGAGTATTTTCCACAAGGATGGTGATTTCAGCCGGGATGACATCATCATCACTTTCAGGGCTATTTTTTTTCCCCATAAACCCAAGGGCAGGGCTACCCTTAGCTAAATCCCTCCCAGTGACTGCAATACAACCCTCTGGAAGCTCAGGAAGGGGTGGGCTGGGTTATAAGCTGCCATGTATTGTGTAGACAGGTATGGCTTCTCACTGTCTTCCCCCCTTCCCCGTGTGAGGGGGGAGAAGGAGAAGGCTTAGGTAAGACGCCCCCCACCCGTCCCCCCACCCTCCAGACTACTACGCAGGCACAGGTCCCCAGATTAGAAGTATGACACCCCAATTCCTTAGGCTTCTCTAAACTCAGCAGTGACAGCCAGGGGCAGAAGCACATTCCTCGCACTTTCCCCTCATCTAAGAGACTGCAGGGGGAAAACTGCAATAAAAGCTCGACCCTCCCTCCAGAGATTTTAAAGTCCTTTTTTATTCCATGATAAATCGATAAATCGTTTTTAGGGGGAGTGGGAGGTTGGACAAGCTGCATTTCAGAAATGCTGTCGTAATGGTTTTTAACACCTTTTACTCTTCTTACTGGTGCTATTTTGTAGACTAAGGAACAATGTTGACAGGTTTTGTGGGAGGTTTTTTATACACTTTTTTTTTTAAATCTCAGACATCTATTTTTGTTTTAACATTTTCATAATTTTTTTTTTTTTGTAACTGGAGCCATGTAACAAAGTATGGGGAAAAATTGTGCCTTGTTTCAACAGTTTTGCTAATTTTTAGGCTGAAAGATGACAGATGCCTAGAGTTTACCTTATGTTGAATTAAAATCAGTATTTCTCTAACAGTCTGGTGTCCCTTTTGTTCTTTTGCAGGTCAGATGGGTGGGGTATGTGAGGGCCTGGTTAAAGTGGAAAGGTGGGTGGTCGCAGTAGGGTCATTCATCAACAAGCCCAGTACATAAGTACCACGGTGACCCCCAAATCTAGTGCCATGGTCCCCAAACTCCAATGTATCAGCGTTCCCTGGAAGGCTTGTTCAGTGGAGATTTCTGGGCCCCATCCCCAGAGTCTGATTCATTAAGTCTGGAGTGGAGCCTGAGAATTCCATGCTTCTGGTCCAAGAACCAATCTCGGCTAGTGAATGGGTTTCTAAATCTTGGTTCCCCAAACAAATAACTGGAGTGCTTGAGTTCATTTAAAGCCTTGGTGTCTGGAACAGCCATCTCCAGATTATTACAGCTCTTGGGTAGCTGGTCCAGATGACTCAAGAATCCCAGGGCTGATCCTCCAGTTCCTTGTCCCTCTGTAGGCTTTCCCTGCACCCTGTTCCACTGCTCCCAAGTTGCCATATCACAGTTCAGCCACAGTCAGTGAGGGGACTTGTTGGGAGTGGCCCATGGTCCGAGATTTTAGCATAGCTGCCAGTGGCCCCAGCTCTTTGGGTGGAATGTGTATCTTGCTTAAGCTTAACGTTGCAACTCGCTTCAGTAGTTCCATCTTAAAGTTTACCTGGGGCCACCCAGCCAGGTGTCCCAAGCCCAGAGCCCATCATGCCATAATCCTCATATTTCACTATCTCTAAGCATGGGTCAGGGCAAAGGAGCTGATTTCAATAGCTCTCCAGAGGTTAATATCGGTCAGCTGGTGTGTGCAGAGGGAGAATGGTGTGTAAATGGGATGCACATAGTGTATCAATTGAGCCTCAGTTGGACTTGGCACCTCTGAACCTGTTTCTTCACATAAGATAGGTTATAATCATGGCCACCTCCATGATTGGAGTTATGGGCCTTAATAAGGCCAAGTTCAGAAAGGGTCTGGTCCAGGGTTGGAGAATGAGAAACCAGCTATTTTTTTAGGCACTTGCTGGGCTAGGACAGCTCAGGTGCAAGTTGCCATGGTGAGACGATTGTCAATTAGCAAGCCGAGCCAGGCTGGCGCTCTGCTCAGGTGTTCAGGCCCCAGGGGCCTTGGCTGCCCTATTAAGCCATCTTGTATACAGTACTGCACCAAATGCCAGGCCAGGATGAAGCAAAATAAACGGCCTCGGCCTCAAAACCCCAAGAGAGGAGATGAACTAGCTCTTCAGGTGAGGGGCCCTTGGGTGTCCTGGCCTCCCTGTGGGCAGGCTAGCGGGGAGACCTTGTTGGGGCTGCCGGGGCAGTTCTCTGTGTTTTCTCAAGATGGGGGCCAGGTTTGGATAGCAGTGATCCCAGGTCTGGGGCCAAATGGAGAATGTAATGAAAATTCTGATCTTGGGGAAGTAGTTGGTTTGCACCACAAGTAGGCCTTTTCTGAAAAAGTCTTCCAGTTGCCTGCGGCTGTATCTGGGGTCTGGCATGTTGTATCACTTGGGCAGGTGACCCTTGGAATTTTTCATCTCTATAAAAGTGGGAATCATAAATCCTACCTACTTCCTAGGCCTGCTGTGAATGTTCAAGGCTGTGATCCGGGTAAATTGCTTTGCCTGGTGTCTGGCACGTAGTAAGCCCTCACATGTGATAACGAAACCCATTAATCAATGCAGTGTTAATGACAGTGCTGGTAGTGATGGTAACATCCAATATTAATGTATTAAAGTCTTAAAAAGGAAAGACAGGTAGTATTCACCTAGGTGTTTCAAAGGAGCTGGGCTCAGATGCTAACTATAGCAACAGCAGCATCTGGCATTGAAACTGTGTCCGTCACCCCCCTCCCCTCCATCATATTGGGGTCCCCGTGCTCCTTGTTAGGGAGAGTTGATGGGGGTGGCTTTGGCATCCGGCACTCAAGAGACCTGTGGAAGGGATCTTGCCTGGGGGTGCAGGGACTGACCTCTGGACAGTTTCTCCATGGCTGTTTGGTGGGGGATGAGCACTAGATAGAGAGGGTGCCCCACTCTACCTCAGTCCCTCTGGTTTTCCAGCCAACTGCTTCTTGAGGGATTCTCTGTTCCAGGCCTGTGTTTCATCCTTGATTCCTCTCTGCAGCCAGACTGGATGCCTCTCCTGGCTTCACCCCCTCCTTATTTGTGACGTTGGATGGGCTCCATAGCCACTCTGTGCCTCAGTTTATCCAGTGTAAAATGGAGATAATAACCTCATAAGGTTGACGTGTGGATCAAATGATTCAGTGTCTGTGAAGCACATGCAGAGTGCTTGCGGGTAGTGAGTGCGGAGTAAATGGCGGCTGCTTTATTGTTTGCTGTTAGAGAATCCTCCCAGCAACCCTGAAGTGAGGCAGTGATTATTGTGATCATAGGTAAGAGAACTGAGGCTCAGAAGTCTAACATACCCAAGGCCACACAGCCAGTGGCAAAGGAGGTGTAAGTTAGAATCTGTTCTGTGAATCCATTGGTCTCACCTGCATCTCTCTCTCTCTCTCTCTCTCTCTCTCTCTCTCTCTCTCTCTCTCTCTGTGTGTGTGTGTGTGTGTGTGTGTGTGTGTGTTTGGATCCTGAAATTACCTGCTGGCCTTTGCAGCCTATGGTACAATTTACCTTTCTTGCTTCTTTCCCTTCTTACTTTTTTCCAGCTTACCTTCCCTCCCTCCATTCTGCCTTCTTTCCTTTCTTCCTTCTTTCTGTTTAACTTTATTACTGGAGTTGGGACTACTTACTCTGAGTCTTTGCATGTGCTGTTCTCTGCCTGGAACAGCCTTCTCCACTTTGCCAGACAGGTCCTCCAGTTCTCACCTCTTCCAGGAAGCCTCCTTTGCCTCCACTCTAGGCAGCATTAAGAGACATCCCCTAATCTGAGCCCTCCTTCCCTGTGGACAGATAGAAGAATCCATCTCAGCACAAAGCACTCTGTATTATCATTTCTTACTTTTGCAGTCCTCTCCTCCATGAGCTTGTGAGGTCCTCAAGGCAAATGAGACCTGACACCATTTTTTAGTTCAATAATCTTGTCATACATTTGGAAAACTCGGGTCTTGAAGTTATAGTGTTTTGGTTTTGTTTTCGGAGAGGAGACTCACGATATCTATCTGGGAAAATGAGATTACCTCATACTTTAAAACGGTAGCTTAAAGACGCATAGTAAAGTCTCCCAAATTTCACCGGCTGGATGGAAGTTCTTTTTTCTGTTTACCCTCTGGCCTTTCTCAGTCAAAGCTTAATCTGACCCAGACAACCTTGGCTAACCGCCTCAGGGAGGAGGGTGGAGCCTGAGGAGATCACGTGACCCTCGCTCTTTGGGGAGCTGTCTCCTGGGAGGGTAGATGAGTTTTATTTCAGAGGCCCTCGCTCAGAAACCTGTGATGTCCTGTGTCTCCAGAACCAGGTTCAAACTCTAGACTGGCACTTGAGGCTCTTCTTGACTTGGCTTTCATTCCCCACACCCATTCCTCCCCCACCCAAAATGGCTTTTAGGTACTGCTGAGAACAGTTGACAGTAATTGAACGTTGACATTAATCGAAAGGGACTTCGAAATCACTAACATTTATTGAACACACACTATGTGCTAGGAGTGGTCTAAGAACATTACACACATCATTTGATTCTAACTCCTAGCAGAGTCAGGATTTGAATCCAGGCCTGCTGGCTTTGCTACTTATGAAATTCACTGAAACTGTTGGAAACTTAATGTCCTTGTGTATAAGATGATAACACATTATATTGCCCAAATCACTTATGAATATCTTTACTCAATTATCCAGACTTCGTATCAATTCACTATAGTGCTAATATTACTACTACTGCTGTAATCATATGGTTACAGGGCTCTTTGCTGCATCTTCTTGTTTGTCTATTCCTACCCTTACTCTTGTGCTGGGTTAACGTCTCATATTTTAGGACAACTATCAACTCTGAGAAGCCTTCCCATACTCCTCAGGTGAGGTCAGGTCTCATGCTGCACTCTTGGAGCGCTGCGTACCAGAGAGACTACCCAGCTGTATACTGGTGGTTAAAATATTGAAGTGCCTCCTGGCCAGTTGATAAATAGCTCCTACCCCAAGCTCCCCAACCTATTCTTCCCTGAACATCTCTCCAGGCCTCAGGGGAGGGAGAGACCCAGCCCAGAAGAGGCCTCCGGGACCCCACCTCTTGCAATGCAGGTGCCATCACTCCTGCCACAGCCTCCTCCTGCCTAACACTGTCTGGTTTGTAATTAAACAGTGATGTGTAATTAGTTATGTGCTTTGCCTTCCCTGCTGGACTGGAAACTTTAAGAGCTCAGAGGCTATGTCTGGTTCTTGGTCATCACCAAAATCCTAGGGCCTGACTGATCAGGGAAAATAAATATTTGTTGAACACAAGAATAAATGATATTTGGACAAGGAAACCAGCTAGAAACCTGGATCAGTCTTTGTGATGCTGGGCAGTTGACCTCTCTGACACTCAGTTTCCTCTTCTGTAAAGTGGGTGTAATTCATTCTTTGAGCAAGTCTCTACTAAGAACCTCTGTATCAGGCTCTGGGACACGGTGGGAACAGGACTGAGAAAAGCCTTGCTTCCGTGGAACTAACGGAAAGGCAGGCAATAAAGGCATAAACAAGATGATTATACTAAGAAAAAAACGGATGATGAGGTTGTAGGGTCATTCTAGATAGAATAGTCACAGAATGTGTCTCTGAGGTGACTTTTAAGTCCTTCCTCAAAGCCCGTATTGATTTATTTTTTATCCAATAACTCATTTTTGTAGAAATTCATTGTAAAACCAATTTTTTTGGCTACTGGGGGTGTAGAATTTGTAACTGGATCCCGCCTTCTAGGCGGAGTCACACCGGCACGAGGAGGGATCTCATTGGTTGCGGCAGACCACGCGGCTGCATTGCCCCGGCAGCCGGCGCCCCGCCCCTTGGGCACTCCAGCCGTCGATCAAGTGTCGGGCTCCGCCCCCAGTGCGCGGCTTAGTCCCTCTCTATAAAAGGAGCCGGCGGGCGATGACGAGCCTTTACGTCGGCGCGTAACGGGGGGGTGCGTGTGAGGTCATCGCGCGGGCGGGCGGGCGGGGTCAGGCGGTTTGAACGAGACGAAGACGGAACCGGAGCCGGGTACGGGCAGCGGACGCGGTCCAGCCGAGAGCCGGTGAGCCGGCTAGCGGGCACGGGGCGGCGGCTGGGGGCGGGCGGGCGGGCCTCGGGGCGGGTAGAGCCGGCGGGTTCTGCGAGCGGTGCTCGGGCCGCTCCCCTCAGCGGTGCCGTTCGGGCCGGGTGGGGGAAGGGCGGGGCCGTGACCCGGCGCGCGCGGGCCAAGCTGGGGGAAGCGCGCGGGCCAGGCTGGGGGGCGCGCGCTCTCCGTTCTGCTGGGGGGCGGGGCCTCGGGCCGGAAGTGGGGGCTGCTGCTCGGCGGCGTGGGGGCTTATGGGCTGCGGCCGAGGCGTGGATCCCGGACGGCGGAGGTAGGAGGTTCCGGGGTGGCTGTGCCGAGTAGGGGGCGTGTGTAGTTGAAGTGGGTCCTGCTGGGAGCTCTGAGGACCCCCACTGTAGGAGACGGTGCTGCCTGATTAAGAGTTCGGGTTTTGGATTCATACCTGTATTGAATTCCCTGCTGTGCGATCTTGGGCAGGTGTTTTAATCTCTCTGGGCCTCAGTTTTCTCATCCGTAAAACGGGAGACAAAGATACTACATGCGGAAAGCTCTCGTCGTGGTACATAGCAAAAAAGCAAAAAGCAGGCCAGCTCACTGGACTTCCTCCTTTCTTCATCGGTATTTGTTGAGCGTCCACTAGGTGCTAGGCACTGTGCTAAGCGCTGGCTATACACCCAGGAGCAGGAGGGCAAAGACTTGCTTTCTAGGAGTCTACATTATGGTGGGAAGACAGGAAATGAGAAAATTAATACTTGGAAAAGATAATTTTATATGCTCACTGGGAAGATAATATAACAGGGTGACATGAACAGTGCTTTTTCAGTCCCTGCTTCACAGCTGACCTGGGGTGCTGCAGGGCAGAGCTTGGCTTCTCCTCCATTTTGGGAATGAGACTCCTGAGGCCCGTTGAAGGAAGGTACACCGGCCCTGCCATCCACCTCTGTAATGGGGTATCTCTAAGAGTAGTAATAATAGCTGTTTGCTAATTGGGCACTTGCTGTGTGCCAGGTGTTGTGTGGCATTATGTCATTTAATATTACACTGTCTCTAAGAGTTATTATCTTCAGTTTACAAATTAGGGGACTGAGGCTCTGAGAGATGATTTGCTTTACGGTGTCCAGCAAGTGGCTGAATCCACGTCTGTGACTTTCTTTTTTTTTTTTTTGCGGTACGCGGTCCTCTCACTGTTGTGGCCTCTCCCGTTGCGGAGCACAGGCTCCGGACGCGCAGGCTCAGCGGCCATGGCTCACGGGCCCAGCCGCTCCGCGGCATGTGGGATCTTCCCGGACCGGGGCGCGAACCTGTGTCCCCTGCATCGGCAGGCGGACTCTCAACCACTGCGCCACCAGGGAAGCCCGTCTGTGATTCTTGAGTCCAGGCCCTTAACCTCTGTATTATGCTGCCTCCCTGAGGATCAGATCTAGAGGGCATGTTTTATCCAATGTGCCCTTTGCGGTGGTGTGTCAAAGTGTGTAGTGGTTTCTGGCACATAAGGAAGCTTAGGACATGCTGTGCTTTCACTCAGATTCTCATTTAATCCTCACCACCACCTTGTGAAGATATTGTTCATCTTTTACAGGTGAGCTCTTTGTGATCCGGAAAGGTGAAGTATTTACTTAGGGTCACATTGCTTTTTTTCTGGTGGCACCTTCCTCCCCCTCTTTCCATAGGGCTCAGTATGGTGCCTTGAAAGTAATAGGTGCTCATCAGCCATCAATGAATCAAAGTGGGTTTGGGGGCCTGCTAGGAGACCTGCTGAAGGAGAAGAGATACCTGGAGAGGCAAGGGGGAGCTTTTTTCAAGGCACTTGAAACATGGATCAAGGAGCCTTTTAAGGGGGTGAGGTTTGCGTGATGGTCATGGGGTCTTCCATTGAGGCCAAGCAGTGGGATCCTTGTAGAGGAAGAGTGAGCTGTCACGAGCTGTAGCTGAGGCTCTGAGAATTGGGCTCTGTTTTGATTGCCTGGAAGAGCCAATTAAGTAGTTGAGTTAGTGGATGTTTACTGCACATCTACAGGGTGCCTAACCCCAGTGGGGTTAGTGGCTGCAGAGTTTGCAGAGCACATGGGGCCAGGTATTAATGTACTGCTAATGAAAGAGTTTTGAATTATATGATGATGAAAGGCCATTAATGTTTTCTGAGCTGGGGTGTGGTCAGGAGACACACGTGGCTTAACCAGCTGCTTACACTTTATGGCAGCGTGACACACACATTACCCGGTGTATGTATATATGAATGTCACCAAAATAGATTACAAGTGCTCAGCCTGGGACCGTGGTGGTTTTTATTTGGATGTGTCTCACCTTGGTACCTATTAATAGCATTTTGCGCACAGTATGCATTTCATTTATTCATTCATTTGGGAATTTTAAACAGAGGAGACCCTTGGTCTGATTTTTGATCCAGAAGATTCTCCCTCACTGCTGTGTAAAAACAGTTTGAGTTAGAGACTAATTTGATGGCTGTTGTGGTGGATGGAGATGAGAGATGGTGGTGGCAAGTCTCAGGCACTGTTTTTGGCGCTGGAGATAGGAGGATGAGTGAGACAAGGTCCCTCCCCGCCCTGGCGCTTGTTTGTTTAATACGAAATAATTTTTTGTGCATTATCTCATTTAAACCTCACCTCACCCTTTTCAGATAGGTAGCATTAACTCACAAGATAACTGAGGTGTATTGAAGTTAAGTAACTTGCCCAAGGTTATACAACTAATGAGTGACAGCCTCACGTTCAAACCCAGGCTTCAGATACTCAGCTCTTGGTATGGAGCAAATTGCCTACTGGTCCAGATCTCATCCAGGAGTGATTCAGAAATGAAGAGGTAATGACAGTTGCAGAGGTTTGAATGAAGTGCTGTGGGATTAATTTCCCAGTGGAGTTAGGAACTAAATTGTATTGGCTCCTTGTATAACGTGGTTTTCTCATTTGAGTTTAAGTAATAGTGTTGATAGTTTGCTTTCTGGAAAGAGTTTACACAGACACATTTTTCTCTCTCCTGCCAGCCTGAAAACAGGTAGCATTTACTGAGCCCGTTGTGTGCAAGTCAGTGTGCCGAGTGCTGCGGGGAATGTGGGATGTGAGGGCACAGACCTGCCAAGTCATTTATCTCTCTAGACCGCAGTCACCTCTGTTCATAAAAAGGGGATTGGATGGGAGATCTTCATCTTCTGGCTCTCACATTCTGTAGCTGTGTGACTCGTGAGGCGTGCAGGAGACACGTGGAAGTCTAGCTAGTTGCTAGGTGAAGGAATGAAGGGCCACAAGAGAGCACAGCGGCCCATGGTGGTTCCAAATTTGCTCTGAGTTTTTTTCCTCTTGTTGGTCATATTGATGTCACATGAAATGAGGAAAATTTAAATGTCAAGATCATCTTGAAATTTAATATTTTATAGTCATGTGTCCTCATGGTAATTGCCCAGGGATTTCATTTAGATCTGGATACACCTCCCCTTATCTCATATTGCTTGAGTCTTCCCTTCCCACTGTCTGTTCTCCACCAGCTGTCAGGGTGATCTTTTTCTTTTTTTTTCTTTTTCTTTTCTTTTTTTTTTTTTTTAGCCACACCGTGCCAGCGGGATCTTAGTTCCCCGACCAGGGATCGAACCCGTACCCTTGGCAGTGGAAGCATGGCGTCATAACCACTGGTCTGCCAGGGAAGTCCCAGGGTAATTTTTTCAAACTTAAACGAGAGTGTGATTCTACCCCACTTAAATCCCCACAATGGATTCCTTAACAGTTAAAGAATAAAATCTAAACTCCTCAGCACAGCCTGCAGTCCTAACAGGATCTGGCTTCTTCACTTCTTCTCCCACTTCTGTTCCTGCTATCCCTCTACTCACTGGCCTGTAGGCACCCTTCTTCCACATCTTCGCGGGGCTGCCTCCTTCTCATTCTTAAGCTCAAACATCAACTCCGAGAGGCTTTCCCTGACCACATTCCCCTCCACCTTCATTATGTAAATGGTTGCCTGAAATGACATTTGTGTATGTGGTCAGTGTCAGACTTATACTAGAAAGTGAGCTTCCTGTGGACAGGCAACTTGTCTTTCCTGCATATCTGTTTCCCCTAGAACAGTGCTTGGTAAACATTTTCAGTTAATGTGTTTCTCTGTGCTTGTTGTTTTGAATTGGAAAGCCTGGCAGAAAGGTGAGGGGCAGATTTTCTAGGGGCGGGGAAAGAATGTGGATGATGGGGCCAGGCAGACTTGGCTGCCACTTCCTAGGGCTTCTGTGCTGCACCTTTTTCCTTATCTGTAAAATGAGGAGAATAAAGTGAGCCTTGCAGTGAGTTGTTGGGTTAAGTGACAAGTGTCTGCTAAGCTCCTGGTGCTTAGTAGGCCCTCAGATGCCCTGTCTTCAGGAGGCTCAGCAGAGAATTGGTACTAAGGTCTCTTCACTGTGAGGTCATTGCCAACACCTTGTAGTACTTAGGTTATTGAAAAGGTAATTTACTTTTTTGATTATAAAAGTGGACATAGTCTTTAAAGAAAATTTGGAAAACTTTATAGTGGAAACTAAAGAGAAATTAATACAAAAGCCCACCATCTGAAGAAAACTGGTGTAAACATTTTGATATGTTAGTGGACAAACTTGGATTGACGTTTTCTAAGCAGAGAACATTTTTGCTTGTGCATCAGCCTCCCTTCATAAAACAATCATTCCTTTACTTAGTGTCTTTTGTAGCTTAAAATTTTATGCCAATCACATTAAAACGGGGCCTGAATTTTAGGCTGGCTGGTGTTGGGTATTTCATTTCAGGTCATGTTTATTCATGGAAATCCAGGCTTGTGGCTGGAATCCTAGTGTCTCTGGTTTGGCCTGTTGGGGAAGAAGGTGAGGCTTATAAATTGAGTGTCCCCACAGGTCTGCCCTGGTGACTCCAGGAAATGCTTGCTCCTTTTTGCTGCCCAATAACACGAGTCCTTCTCTTTTCCTCACATGTGTAGAAGATGGCAGTGAATGTGTACTCAACGTCGGTCACCAGTGATAACCTCAGTCGACATGACATGCTGGCCTGGATCAATGAGTCTCTGCAGTTGAATCTGACAAAGATTGAACAGTTGTGCTCAGGTAAGAGAAATCAGTAGGCCCCTTTTCCAGGAAAGTCTGCGGGTCCTTCAGGGATGCAAGGCCCGTATCTGATTGCAAAAGGTGCAGGTTCAGGTTCTGCGTTGGGGCTGCCCGGTTTCTTTCAGCTCTGCCCTGATTCCACTTCTGAGAGGAACTGTG
Organism: Grampus griseus; assembly: GCF_964374135.1. Taxonomy (NCBI): domain Eukaryota; kingdom Metazoa; phylum Chordata; class Mammalia; order Artiodactyla; family Delphinidae; genus Grampus; species Grampus griseus. The sequence goes on from NC_139008.1 coordinate 63,142,978, forward strand.
CTTAAAAAGAGCGTGCTCTGTTCTGGCCTGTGTGTCTACCGTCTCCTGCTGTAGAGGCTCCATTCTGAGGCCTGCAGCTTAGTCCCAGCTTCTCCATCTGCACTGTTGTGCATCCAATTTGAAGTGACTTATTTAAGGACAATAATTATAATTGTTCTAGTTCTATATTAGTTTATCAGTGGTGTTTCTTTTTTTATTTATTTATTATTTATTTTTGGTTGCATTGGGTCTTTGTTGCTGCGTGTGGGCTTTTCTCTAGTTGTGGCGAGTGGGGGCTACTCTTTGTTGTGGTGTGTGGGCTTCTCATTGCAGTGGCTTCTGTTGTTGCAGAGCACGGGGTCTAGGCGTGCAGGCTTCAGTAATTGTGGCATGTGGGCTCAGTAGTTGTGGCTCACGGGCTCTAGAGCACAGGCTCAGTAGTTGTGGTGCATGGGCTTAGTTGCTCCACTGCATGTGGGATCTTCCCGGACCAGGGCTCGAACCCATGTCCCCTGCATTGGCAGGCAGGTTCTTAACCACTGTGCCACCAGGGAAGCCCTCAGTGGCGTTTCTTATTCCCAAGTAGCACAAGCCCAAACTCAGGCAAGTTTGCCATTTCAGCCACAACTTTATTGACCTACTGTTTACTAAGAATCTGGCAGAGAGGTAATGATTTAAAACAAGAACAAAAACATGTTCTGTTTCTGTCTATACTAATTGTATAACCTTTAGAAAACTAGAGAGAAGAAAATAAAAAATGCCGGTGGTTTCATTTTGAGAAAGCCACTGATTGGGTGTTTTCTGTGCACATATATATTTGTATATATTCCAGCTTTTTTTCACTTAACATTAAATTGTGGATATTCTCTAGTTTCTTTCACTGTCTCGGAAATAATTACGTTTAATGGCTGTATACTATTTCTTTCTGTAGATATGGTGGAGTTGTTTAATATCTTCCCAATTTTTGGACATTTAGGTTATTTCCAACTTTTCTTTCTTTTTTCTTTTTTTATAAAATAAATATTTATTTAGTTTTGGCTGAGTTGGGTCTTAGTTGCAGCATGCAGCATTTTTTTTAATTAAGTTTTGTAAACTTTCAGATGATTGTAGAAGTGTACAGGCATACCTCGTTTTTTTGTTGTTTCTGTTTTGGTTTTTTCTTAAATTTATTTACATTTATTTATTTAGCTGCGTCGAGTCTTAGTTGCAGCACGTGGGCTCTTTGCGACACACAGGCTTCTCTAGTTGCGGCGCATGGGCTTAGTTGCCCAGCGGCATGTGGGATCTTAGTTCCCTGACCAGGGATCGAACCCGTGTCCCCTGCATTGGAAGGTGGATTCTTTTTGATTTTTTTGGCTGCGTTGGGTCTTCACTGCTGCATGTGTGCTTTCACTAGTTGCGTCTAGCCGGTGCTACTCTTTGTTGCGGTGCGCGGGCTTCTTATTTTGGTGGCTTCTCTTGTTGCAGAGCACAGGCTCTAGGCGCACAGGCTTCAGTAGTTGTGGCAAGCGGTCTCAGTAGTTGTGGCACACGGGCTTAGTTGCTCTGCAGCATGTGAGATCTTCCTGGACCAGAGGTCGAACCTGTGTCATTGGCAGGTGGATTCTTTTTTTTTTCTCTCTTACATAAGTTTTTTTTTTTTTTTTTTCTTGCGGTACGCAGGCCTCTCACTGTTGTGGCCTCTCCTGTTGCAGAGCACAGGCTCCGGACACGCAGGCTCAGCGGCCATGGCTCACGGGCCTAGCCGCTCCGTGACATGTAGGATCTTCCTGGACCGGAGCACGAACCCGTGTCCCCTGCATCGGCAGGCGGACTCTCAACCACTGCGCCACCAGGGAAGCCCTGGCAGGTGGAATCTTAACCATTACACCACCAGAGAAGTCCCTGGAAGGCGGATTCTTAACCACTGGACCACCGGGGAAGTGCCCAGGGATCTTTAGTTGTGGCATGCGAACTCTTAGTTGTGGCATGTGGGATTTCGTTCCCTGACCAGGGCTCGAACCTGGGACCCCTGCATTGGGAGCGTGGAGTCTTAGCCACTGGACCACCAGGGAAATCCCTCCCCTGTGAGATTTAATCTCAGTTTTATAGTCAGAGAGGCTAGATGTGAAGTTGTACAGTGAGACAGGGTTGCCCAGGAGTCATGCTTATTAAACATCAGTTGCTTTGTTAGTCTTAGGCACTGGCTGTTAGTCTTAGATCCGTGCTGCTTTCCCCCTGCTTTCTGTTAATTTCCTCAGTTTCACTGCCACATCCCCATTTGTTGGAGGCTTTTAAAGCACTTGTTTGCCTGGTGATTAATGGGGGGGATGAGGTCATCTTAGTTTTCTTTGGAGCCAGCTTTTTCACCAGCAGTTTCTCCCTAAAAATTACCTCTTTCTATTATAAATATACTCCAAGATGTATTTCACTTAGTTAATTCAAAAATGAGATCTCTTTTCACATGTAGATAAGTTGTATATGTGCTGATCTGGCTCCAGATTTGTCTCATTCAGACAGGGAGCTGTCATGAGTAGTCAGGACTTGGCATGAAGAGACTTCAGTCTGCACTGAGCCATGTGACTTTGGACGAGCCCCATAACTTTAAAAAAAAAATTATTTTATTCTTACTTATTTATTTTTATTTCTTGGCTCCTCCGTGCAGCATGTGGGATCTTAATTCCCCAACCAGAGATTAAACCCACACCCCCTGCATTGGAAGCACGGAGTCTTAACCACTGGACCACCAGGGAAGTCCCAAGTCCCATAATGTTCTGGTTCCTCATCTATAAACTGGGGTAGTAGGATCTGGTTCACCTTTTGCGCTGTTGTGAGGCTCACCTGTAAAAATAGCTCTCAGATACTGATTCTGCACCAGACCCTTGAGGTGAACCTCGATCTCTCAAGGGGCAGGACACATTCTCGTTTTACACAGGAGGAGACTGCGCGGGGCACAGCTTAGACGTTATAGAGCCTGATTTTGAACCCAGGATCTTTCTGACCACACAGCCTATACTCTTTCTGCTGTATACATGCTGTGTCTTTTAAAAGAAGCATTTGGAGGAGAGTTGAACAAATGTAAATTACATATTATCATTTATAGTGATATTGTCTCTTTAAAAATCTGTGAAGAGTTTCAACTTTGCCTGCTGCCTGCCATTTTTCTTATCCTAGATAAAGGGCTTTTCCCCAGTAGAACGTGCAGAATACTTCTTTTTTTTTCTTTGAAAATTTATTTATTTTTGGCTGCGTCGGGTTTTCATTGCTGCGCTCAGCCTTTCTTGTTGCAGCGAGTGGGAGCTACTCTTCATTGCGTTGAGTGGGCTTCTCATTGTAGTGGCTTCTCTTGTTGTGGAGCACGGGCTCTAGGCTTGCGGGCTTCAGTAGTTGTGGCACGTGGGCTCAGTAGTTGTGGCTCATGGGCTCTAGAGCACAGGCTCAGTAGTTGTGGTGCACGGGCTTAGTTGCTCTGTGGCATGTGGGTTCTTCCCAGACCAGGGCTCGAACCCGTGTCCCCTGTATTGGCAGGTGGATTCTTAACCACCAGGGAAGTCCCAGTGCAGAATACTTATGCACGTGATTTATAAACTTCTGTTCACAGCTAGTTCACCTCTTGAAAGCCGTGTGGAACTTTTCTCAGAGTATGTAGAAGGTTGTGTTGTGTTTCACATTGACGTGTAGGAAATGGGGTCTCAGCTTCCAGTATGAGACCAAACAGGATGAGCCGCAGACACCGTGTCCCTGAAAAAGGTCTGCTGCCTGGGGATTGGAGTCAGAGAGAAAGTGAGGCTCCTCAGATTCTCGTGTTTACTGAGGCCCGAGGAGAATCCGAGTGACGTTTAACACTGGAGCCTGGTCCCTCCTGATCTTACTTCTGATGAGCAGGGGGTCATGCAGATCAGAATTCTCTACCAAGCCCAAGCTTTGAAAGGTAGGAATAGGTTTTTCCCTTGAGAGGGCAAAGCTCTGAGGTCGTACACTACTCATGTGCTGGCTGCCTGTGAAATGGCTGGGTTTTATCAGCATTGTGGGCTCCCTGCCTCCAACAGTGAAGTGAGCCATTGCTTAGCCTTGTAGTGAGATAAGGTGAGGATGACTTTCAGTGATAGAGTGGCCGCTTGTTTCAGGATTCATTACATTCCGTAGTCTCTCTGTTTTGGAGAGTTAGTCAAGTATTTTGAAAAGATAGTCATCAAGGGAAAAACCCCGATCACAGAGAAAGATTCTGATGGGATCGCTTGTGTCAGAAGGGGGATGCTGAAAAAGAAAGGGAGTTCCTTGGTGGCCTAGTGGTTAGGATTTTAGGCTTTCACTGCCGTGGCCTGGGTTCAATCCCTGGTTGGGGAGCTGAGATCCTGCAAGCCAGGCAGTGTGGCCCAAAAGAAGGGATGGGGGTGGGGGTGCCATTTGCTTTCCATTCCTCTCTTCCTTCGATTCCAGTTCACGATCAGGCCCCTCTGCGCTTTTCCAAGGGCTCAGCGTGGTGCTCTGAACATGTCAGGTGGCCCTCACTGAATGTTCTTGGATCCCCCTTCCTTGCCTTCTCCCCTCCATCCTGACCTCCTTCACAGTTCTGTGCTGTACAGAGTAGAAGAGGTGTTTGGATGCTCCCAGGCAAAAGCTAGGTTTCCTTTTTTCTTAGCTCATTGTGGGGCCCTGCCAGCCCTCAAGTTGATATAAAATAGCTTGTCAGTCTTGCTCCCAGAGCTGCTCTGAGAGTGAGACCAAGAGCCTGACCAGGCCTTACCCATTTTGTTTTCTGCTCAAGTTGGGCTCCCTTTTCCAGACACTCCATTTTGGGCCATAATTCCACCATTCTTCTAGTGTCGCAGGCCTGAGAATCATCTTTTTAGGCTAACTCACAAAATTCTCTGTGTCTCCTGCAGGGTCTTTTGCTGTAACCCCTTCTCAGTTTGCAGGCTGCTGCCATAGTGGCCTCCTAACGTTCCCTGCAGGCTCCCCTCCCCCACTCTTCTTTTACTGTATCAGATAGTCTGCAGCCTTTCAAAGAGACCATTTTTTATTGTCACTTCTCTGCTCAAGGAAGTACCTCTTTAAATTATTTTGCCTAATTCTTCAAGTACCTCTTGGTGTTAATTAAAGCAAGAGACAAGAAACTTATTTTCTTCTGATTATAAGTAATGAGGTCTTCTTCATAGAAACATTAAGAAGAAAACCATAATCTGCTGTATTGTCACAAGTGATAGTTATTGTTATCTTTTAGCTGCATTTTTTCCCCCTAATTATGGTTTAATTTATTGAACTCTTACTATAGGCCAGGCACTTTCTAAAGTGCTTTACCTATATAACCTCGGTGTGGGGGGTGGGGGGGAGGTAAGGACTGTCATCACCATTTTATAGATGGAGAAACTGAGACAGAGAAGTTAAACAGCTTGCCCAAGGTTACTCATTTTAGCTGTACGTTCAGTATTTTCTATAATTTTAAAACATAATTGACATACTTTTTGAATAACTGAAAGTCTCAAATGGTTTACAATTCAAAAGGAACAAAAAGATAAACAGCAAAAAGTCTCCCTGTGAAAAGTAAGCCCATCTACTAGCCACCCAGTTCCCCAACCCTGAAGTAACCAGTGTTATCAGCTGGGTGGCCTCCAGAGAGAGTGTATACAAGCAGAAACATCCATCTGTCTGTGTTTTGTGTGTGTGTTCTCTTCCCCCCTTTTACACAAGTGGTACTGTTTAATTGCACTGAACACTCTGGAGAGTGTTCCATATGCATGTAGCAGGTGCCACTTTCCTTTCTTTTATGGCTGTGTAGTGCCATAATTTCCTTGGATCAGTCCCCTATTAATGGACATTTAGTTTGTTTCCAGTCTATTGCTATTACAGACTGTTGCAGTAAGTAACAAATACAAGCACACAATGTTGTATGGTTTTGTTTCTTGCTTTTAAAATTAAAATAGGATTATGTTTCACTTGTTAAAATGTCTCGAGGCCGACTTTTTTTTTTTTTTTTTGCTGTACGCGGGCCTCTCACTGCTGTGGCCTCTCCTGTTGCGGAGCACAGGCTCCGGACACGCAGGCTCAGTGTCCATGGCTCACGGGCCCAGCCGCTCCGCGGCATGTGGGATCCTCCTGGACCGGAGCACGAACCCGCGTCCCCTGCAATGGCAGGCAGACTCCCAACCACTGCGCCACCAGGGAAGCCCGAGGTCGACTTTTAATGTCTGCATTAATGACTCCTCACAGCCTTCTATTTCCAAATTTTATTCATCCTTTAAGATGACTTAAGCCTCACCTACTTCCAAAAGCCTGAACACTTTTACATTTAATAGAGTGTTTCCTTTGTGTAAAACTTTGAGGACTCTTAATCTAGAGTTTTCTGATAGGAAGGCATTTATCCTTTTTTTTTTTTTTTTTGGCCGTGACGGAGCATGTGGGATCTTAATTCCCTGACCAGGGATCGAACCCATGCCCCCTGCACTGGAAGTGCAGAGTCCTAACCTCTGGACCGCCAGGGAAGTCCTGAAAGGCATCTATCCTGTGTAGAATATTGACTTCAGCTTTCATCTAATTCTCCAAGGGACCCTTGACCCAAAAGGGTTGAGAGCCAGTGCACTTGAGATATTGCAAGCTTTTGGAGAAGGGGCTGCATTGTGCCCTTGTGTGTTCTGTGCTTGTAGCACAGATCCTGGCAGAATAGGGCTGCAGTCAGCGGAGACTTGGTGGTTGGTGCCATGACACAGCTGGTCCAACGCTAAGTCTGTCTGCATTTTCCAGCCACAGATTTTACATAGACCTGTTCTCCTGCCCCAGATCATTGGGACAGCAGCCATGTAAGAGGGGTCCTCTTCTTTTTTTTTTTTTTAAATTTATTTATTTTTGGCTGCATTGGGTCGTTGTTGCTGTATGTGAGCTTTCTCTAGTTGTGGCGAGCGGGGGCTACTTTTCGTTGAGGTGGATGAGCTTCTCATTGCAGTGGCTTCTCTTATTGCGGAGCACAGGCTCTAGGCGTGCAGGCTTCAGTAGTTGTGGCATGCGGGCTTCAGTAGTTGTGGCTCGCGGGCTCTAGAGCATAGGCTCAGTAGTTGTGGTGCACGGGCTTAGTTGCTCCGAGGCATGTGGGATCTTCCCGGACCAGGGATTGAACCCACGTCCCCTGCATTGGCAGGTGGATTCCCAAGCACTGCACCACCAAGGAAGACCTGAGGGGTCCCCTTCTTACCCTGCTTATGTTGCCAGCCTTTGTTATTAAGGCAGAGACTGGAAGGAAAGCCCCTTTTAACCTCTTCTGAAACAAGCTGAGACATCTACAGGCCAGGAGTTTTGAGCCCTTTTGTAAAAAAGCAGCTGACAGACTTCTTTGTAAAAAACATTTACCTTCTTTTTTTGTGTTTGATTATAAAATAATATTCATTGTAGTACATAATTAATATTTTAAAAATAGAATGTATTCAGTACCAGTCCCCAGAGATGGCCACTGTTCAATCATTTTTGATCTAAAAGCAATAACTTTGTATGGTTTAATGTAATACATTGTGTTTTTTATTTTTTAATATTTATTTATTTAATTTATTTATTTTTGGCTGCATCAGGTCTTAGTTGTGGCACGCAGGATCTTCGTTGAGACATGCGGCATCTTTCCTTGCATTGCGTGGGCGTCTCTCTAGTTGTGGCATGTGGGTTTTCTCTCTCTAGTTGTGGCACACGGGCTCTCTCGTTGAGGCACGCAAGCTTAGTAGTTGTGGCTAATGGGCTTAGTTGCCCCGTGGCATGTGGGATCTTAGTTCCCTGAGCAGGGATTGAACCCACGTCCCCTGCATTGGAAGGTGGATTCTTTACCATTGGACCACCAGGGAAGTCTCCACATTGTGTTTTCTTCTAGTCTTTTTTTTCCTATGCATATATATTAAGGTGGATATTTTTACATATATGAAGACATTTTATAGATATGTTTTTGTATCTTGCTTTTTCTTGTAATATTAAATCTTGAGCTTTTTCCCCCACAATTGAAAAAAAAATGTGCTTTGAATGCTTGCATAATATTCTCTTAGGTGAAGGTGTGCAAATTACATAATTGATTGCTCCTATTTTTGGACATATAGGTTGCTTCCATTTTTTACTCTTGTAAATAAAGTTACACAAGTTTCATGTGTAAATCTTTGCTGTATTTTTTTAAAATTGGTATTACTTTATTAAATTCACTTTTTTTTTTTTTTTTGCTGCACTGGTGGCTTGTGGGATCTTAGTTCCCTGACCAGGGATTGAACCCAGGCCCTCGGCAGTGAAAGTGCAGAGTCCTAACCACTGGACTGCCAGGCTATATTTTCTTAAAAATTCATTTCCTTAGGTTGGCTCCCAATGTGTTTATCAGCTGTTTACATTTTTTTGTGTGAATTGTCCAGTTGATTTGTCTATTTTTAGTGGGGTCTCAGCGTTTTTCTTTGTTAAATCTTTTTCAGTCAGAGTGTAGCAGCATGGTATACCTCTTTCTTCCCTGATTCGGGAAATGCTTCTTTATTCCAGGGTAGGGTGTCCTAATATGGTGGATAATGACATGGAAAAGAGCAATGGACCAGAAGTCAGGATACCTGGGGTCTGGTTCTAAGCTTGGTCTCTTGCCTCTGTAGTGTTTGGCCACAGTTTTTGGTCCTCAGTTTTTACATTTATAATGGCTATAAGGATTCTTCTATCACTAAAATAAAAACAACATTCTTCAAGCAGGTTTTTTCTGAGAAGCAGATGACTGCCGTTTTGAATGGAAAGTCCCACGAATGGCCTGAGAATTTAGTAAATGCACATTATTTTGCTGGTTCAGAAAGAATATCTTTCATGTGTAAAGCAGTGCTGTGGGTATAGATGCTTAATAGATTATCTTCTGTGTGTGTGTAAGTTGATTTGTATGCATCAGGATCCGAACCAGATCTGTATATTGCAATTGGTAAATTATGACTTTTAAATCTCCTTTATTTTTTTAAAATTTATTTATTTATTTTACTTATTCATTTTTGGCTGCGTAGAGTCTTCGTTGCTCTGAGCAGGCTTTAGCTAGTTGCGGCTAGCAGGGGCTACTCTTCGTTGCGGTGCGCGGGCTTCTCACTGCGGTGGCTTCTCTTGTTGCGGAGCACGGGCTCTAGGTGCGCGGGCTTCAGTAGTTGTGGTGCCTGGGCTTCAGTAATTGTGGCTCGTGGGCTCTAGAGTGCAGGCTCAGTAGTTGTGGCGCATGGGCTTAGTTGCTCTTGCGGCATGTGGGATCTTTCTGGACCAGGGATCGAACCCATGTCCCCTGCATTGGCAGGCGGACTCCCAACCACTGCGCCACCAGGGAAGCCCAGTGCCTCCATTTTAAGAAGCATAAATATTGCTAATTCATTGCCTGGTACGTAATTCCCACAGTATATTTCTGTTGGTACGTAATTCCCACAGTATATTCTGTTACAGAATATATATATTCTGTAAATAGCCACCTCAAGAATCAGGCTTTCACTTTCTGGTGCTCTTTTCTACTAAGCATGTCACTCTGGTCATTGAAATGCTTCTGCTTTCTTTGTATCTTTCCAAAAATAATGATAATGACACTGTTTATGCCAGATCTGGCAGAGAACCAATTTGGCCTGATGTAAAATAAGTTGAATATGCATATTAAGATGGCCTCGTTCTGCAGAACACCTATTGCTTAGTCGCTGGATTTCTTGCCTCCTTTCCTGAAAGGGCAGTAAGTGCACATGAAGCCTGCCCTGTATTAGGAGAGTGTATTTTGGTAGGCATTAGAGAAGTAACATTCCTGGAAATATTAAGTGCCAAGAAAACACTTTTGGGGGTGGTGATGGATAAAAATGGGCAAGTGGAGGAAAAATCGGGGAGCAAATGAGATGAAATACATGCAATAATTTCTTATAGTGGCCTTTAAAATTGAAAAAATTTAAGTGGAGGAACACAAAAATGTCTTCTATTCACCTTTGTTTATAAAATAATAGGTAAGTTTATTTAGAGATGTAAAAAGCTCAGGGAGGCAAACATCTTAGAAAAAACTTTTTTTTTAAACCTGTGTCAGAGGATGGATCTTTGAAATACAGGGGAAATCCCTCCTCCCGCTGACATTCATTTTTCTTTGTAGTTGTCATTTTATTGTCATGCTGGTTTTCTTATAAAGAATAGTTTTAAAATTTCATGGGAACATTCCTCTTTTCATCATGGGGTTCCAGGTTGCAAGTGTGTTGTAGAACTTACCAGCTAAAACCACAGTCCTATTATCAATTTCGAAGTCAAGTGGTAATGAAGCTTTGGGGTTTTGTAGGTCCACTTCACAACTTTTAAAATTTAGTGGGTTAAGCAGGTTTGGGTAAATTTTCACTCTGCTGCTTTAATAGCTACTGCATTTAATGACCTAGTGTGTATTTTCTTCTGTTACTCATTCAGGGGCTGCCTATTGTCAGTTTATGGACATGCTGTTCCCTGGCTCCATTGCCTTGAAGAAAGTGAAATTCCAAGCTAAGCTAGAACACGAATACATCCAGAACTTCAAAATACTACAAGCAGGTTTTAAGAGGATGGGTGTTGACAAAGTAAGTAAACTTTATTCTTTCATTTAGGGTGTTTCTTAACTAGTGGTAATTACTAAGGATACAGATTCTGGGCCATGACTTTGGACATTTTTGTTTTTCTTTTCCCAATTTATATGGTTATCTTTTCTCCAGTTAACATAATTTACTGGGAGCAAAGTTTCCCTCTGCTCTCCTACCCCCGGTTCCCTTACGGTCTTCTTTCTTCATTATGAAATTGGTAACTGTCTGAAAGATCAATCTGTAAATCTCTACCCATGATTTTTTAAAAAAATTTTATTACTGTTTACTCTCTATTAGTCTGAGGTCTAACTCGTTTAATCTCTGAATTTACTTCTGTAAAGCATACCATATGGTAGAATAAGTAGCTCTAATAGAGAAGATTCTAGAACTACTTGATTTTTATAGTAAAGTACAAAGAAGATGGCTGGCAGGTGCTGGAATGTTCCCTTTTGCTCCCAAGGTTATTTGAAGCTACCAGAAACACAGACCACCAGGCTTCATTAGGGTAAATAGCTTTGTTTTGGTAGATAACAGATTATTGCAAAATTAAGTAGTTTCCCCCCATTAGAAGGGCTTATCCTTTAAGCCATTTGGGGGGGGGGGCATTTTTTTTAGTAAAGCTTGTAATCGTCCCCTGATTATCTTACTGCTGTATCTGGTTTTTATTTACTTTGAAATCAGTCTTATTTTTATTTTAGTTTTGTCTCTGTACAATATATAAAATACACATTTGTGTTGGAAGAATATCATTTAGTTATCAGGCATAGTTTAAACTAGGTGTAGCTTATTATATGCAGTAATTTTTCTTTTTATGGAATTTATTTTTTTGAATAAGGAAAATTTTTGAAGTATGTAAGTTAGAATAGTGCAGTGATCTCCCATGTACCTCAGTGATTATCAACTCAGGGCCAATTTTGTTTCATGTATACCTCTACCCCTCCCCCTGTACTCGTGGATTATTTTGAAGTGAGTTACAGGCATAACATTTTATTTGTAAATGTTTCAGTGTCACACAGAGAAATTTTTAAAAAATTATTTGCTCAGATGGGTGGGTATAGTTCAGATTGTAACTGGAATTCTTGAAGAGTTAAAAGATAATTAAGCTCTGGCCAGCAGTCCCACCATTTGAAGTAATACCTGGTAACACAGTATTCTTGTACAATAAAAAACTTACAGGTCCTTTGAAGTATGTTTAATAGGACTGGAATTACTTGAAAAACATACCATTTTGTAGAAGTCTATCCCAGGACTGATTCCGTACGTTGACCTATTTTTAATACAGAATTTTTTTTAGCACAGTTCATCGTGGATGCCTGTGGTTAGTTTGTGCTCTGGATTTCATACCTTGTGACAGGCACCGTGGCTGTGCAAGTTCCATGGGAGCTTTACTCTTTACAGTGGAATGACATATCTTAGGATGTGTTTGGATGTGTATATGTGACTTAATGTATGATACTTGTTTCTTTTGCATTTCTGATTTCTTTTGATGGACTTGGAGGGGGACTGGCTGTTGTTAAGTACTCTGTGGAAGGCAAATTGAATGAAACTTGCTCTACAAACTTCCAGGGGCTTACTTAGCACTTAGTTCTTGCCTCTAAAATATTTTTTTCTCCTTTGGCAGAACTTTATACTGATTTGATGGACATGTTTGATGCTTGACAGAAGCTTCTTCTTGCTTTGGGCTAAATAGTCTTTTGTTTCTCTGCAGATAATTCCTGTGGACAAATTAGTAAAAGGAAAGTTTCAGGACAATTTTGAATTCGTTCAGTGGTTCAAGAAGTTTTTTGATGCAAACTATGATGGGAAAGACTATGACCCTGTAGCTGCCAGACAAGGTCAAGAAACTGCGGTGGCCCCCTCCCTTGTTGCTCCAGCTCTGAACAAACCGAAGAAACCTCTCAGCTCTAGCAGTGCAGGTAAAACAAACGAACAAACAAACCAAACAAACCCCAAAAACCCCCACACAAAAAATACCATTTCCAAATACATTCATTCTTATAGTAGTCAGTCAGAAGGGTTTGGGTAGCCGTAGGCTTAGGGAGCTTAAAGAGCATAAGCCCAGCCACATGGCCGAGGCATGGATTGTGGCATCAGGGCCCTGTGTTTGTTCTTAGATCTCTGGAGGCCTGTGTAATCACTTCACCTCTACCCTGCTGTTTCCTCCTCTGTAAAAGGGGAATTTCTGTACTTGCCCCTAGAGGGCTGTTCTTGAGGCCTGAATGAGTTACTGTATCGATTTGGCCAACACACTTTAGTTGGAATAGACGTCCCTCAGGTTAGCTCACATAAAAGAGAGTTAGTTTGAACACAAGGGCATTTCATCTTAGAGCCCTCGGATGGGAAGTTACAACCATACCTGAACTCCCAGGAACTGAAGGAGCTTTCTAGGTCTCTTGGGGCCTGCTCTTGGCTCTGTGTCATTGTTCTGTCTGCAGACCAGCTTCCTGCGCTTACTCACGGCTTCCCTGCCATCCCTAGAGTGCTAAGTTCTGTGCTGCCAGCAGAATCTAGGAGTCAGGGGGAGGCTGTTTTTAGACACTTTCTTTAAAAGTCTTGTCCTGGTAGATTTCCCCAAATTGTTTGCAGTAGTACACTCACAGAACATATACTTTGGGGCAGGGTGGATGTTCTGCAGATGCTAACTCCTCCTCAGAAGGTGGCAAGAACGTTACTTAAAGTCGTGTAGTACCTTGAGAGAGGCTGATCCATCTGGTAGGTAGAGAGGGACATTGAGTACTTTGTAATTTTGATAGCTTTATTGAGCTCTGATTCACTTACCATACAATTCACCCATTTAAAGTATACAATTGAATGGTTTTTAGTACATTCATAGGTGTGTTCTACTATTGCCATAATCAGTTTTAGAACATTTTCATTACCCCCCAGAAGAAACCTCATGTGTGCTTAATAGCAGTCACTTCCCATTTTCCCCCAACTCTCCTCCTTCCCTGCCAATCCTAAGCAACTACTAATCCACTCTCTGTCTATGGATTTACTTATTCTGAACATTTCTGAGTGGGATTATAGAATACATAGTCTTTTGTGTCTGGCTTCTTTCATTTAGCATAATGTTTTCAAGGTTCATCCATATTGTATCATATATCAGTATTCCATTCCTTTTTATGGCTAAATAACATTCTATTGTATGGTTGTAGCACATTTTATTTAGTCATCAGTTGATGGTGATTTGAGTTCTTTTCAGTTTTTAGCTCTTAGGAACAATGCTGCTATGACCATTCATATACAAGTTTCTGTGTGGGCGTATGTTTTCTCTTGGGGTATATATCCAAGAGTATATACTCTTTTTTTAAAAAAATTTTTTTTAACGTCTTTATTGGAGTATAATTGCTTTACAGTGGTGTGTTTCTGCTTTATAACAAAGTGAATCAGCTATAAATATAGATATATCCCCATATCTCCTCCCTTTTGTGTCTCCCTCCCACCCTTCCTATCCCACCCCTCTAGGTGGTCACAAAGCACCGAGCTGATCTCCCTGTGCTATGCGGTTGCATCCCACTAGCTATCTATTTCACATTTGGTAGTAGGTATAAGTCCATGCCACTGTCCCACTTCGTCCCAGCTTATCGTTCCCCCTCCCCCTGTCTTCAAGTCCATTCTCTACGTCTGTGTGTTTTTTCCTGTCCTGCCCCTAGGTTCTTCAGAACCATTTTTTTTTTCTTTAGATTCCATATATATGTGTTAGCATACAGTATTTGTTTTTCTCTTTCTGACTTATTTCACTCTGTAGGACAGACTCTTAAGTCCATCCACCTCACTACAAATAACTCAATATCGTTTCTTTTTATGGCTGAGTAATATTCCACTGTATATTTGTGCCACATCTTCTTTATCCATTCATCTGTCAGTGGACACTTAGGTTGCTTCCATGTCCTGGCTATTGTAAATAGAGCTGCAGTGAACATTGTGGTACATGACTCTTTTTTTTTTTTTTTTTGCGGTACGTGGGCCTCTCGCTGTTGTGGACTCTCCCGTTGTGGAGCACAGGCTCCGGACGTGCAGGTTCAGCGACCATGCCTCACGGGCCTAGCCGCTCCATGGCATGTGGGATCTTCCTGGACCGGGGCACAAACCTGTGTCCCATGCATTGGCAGGCGGACTCTCAACCACTGTGCCACCAGGGAAGCCCCATGACTCTTTTTAAATTATGGTTTTCTCAGCGTATATGCCCAGTAGTGGGATTGCTGGGTCATATGGTAGTTCTGTTTTTAGTTTTTTAAGGAACATCCATACTGTTCTCCATAGTGGCTATCATTTTACACTCGCAGCAACAGTGCAAGATTCCCTTTTCTCCACACCCTCTCCAGCATTTATTGTTTGTAGATATTCTGATGATGGCCATTCTGACTGGTGTGAGGTGATACCTCATTGTAGTTTTGATTTGCATTTCTCTAATGATTAGTGATGTTGAGCATCCTTTCATATGTTCGTTGGCAATCTGTATATCTTCTTTGGAGAAATGTCTATTTAGGTCTTCTGCCCATTTTTGGATTGGGTTGTTTGTTTTTTTGATACTGAGCTGCATGAGCTGCTTGTAAATTTTGGAGATTAATCCTTTGTCAGTTGCTTCATTTGCAAATATTTTCTCCCATTCTGAGGGTTGTCTCCAAGAATATATACTCTTGGAGCAGAATTGTTGGGTCATATGGTAACTCTGTGTTTAACCTTTGACAGAACTACCTGACGGTTTTCCAAAGTGACTGAATCATTTTATTTTCCCATCAGCAGAGTATATGAGGGTTCAGATTTCTCCAAATATTGAGTACTTTTATTCTTTAGCTTCTTAGAATGGGGAACTGCATAGATAACCCTGTGCATTTCATGTTTCAGATGCTGCTAACAGGCATGTGGAGACTTGCATTAAGTATTTAGTCTTCAGGTTAAACATATGCTAGAGATCCTCCAGCGGAAATGCCTGTTACTGTGGGTGAAAGGCCTGATGGTTATTGAACAGTTTGGGATGTCAGGAAAATGAGATATTTTTAAGCCTGGCATAATGTACAAGCTTTACAAAATACTTGCTGAATGAATAAAATCATGAATGATAAATTTACCTTGAGGTAGCCCATTCTTGATTATTCTTAATTATTTTAACTTGTAGATAGATTGGCTCCTTGTCGCTTTTTCCTCGTCTTTGTCTGTTTTGGCCATTCATACTGAGAGAAATCTTTAAGTACTGGTCAGTGTGCTGCTTTTCTCTCCTAACCCTTCTAAACACCTTTTAAAAGGGAAGCAGGACGGGGTTTTGAAGTCATTAGTGGTCAAAGCAGGCTCTACCCTCTCATCTTCCCAATCCAAGGAGCCTGAGGTTCTGAGTTAGGAGGCACCTTACTTTCCAGATGGGGAATTGTGGGCACCCCACAACAGCTGGGATTGTGAGCTCCTGGCCTGAAGTTTTCCTTTGCTCCATAAAGCTGCCCTGTCTGTGGATGTGGTTGGAGCTGGGTTAAGGTAGATCATCTGTATGTACCAGGATGACTTTGCCTCTTTCAGATGATAGTCCTGTCCACCCCAGCGGAAAAAAGGCCACGCCAAAGGACTTATTCCCAGCACGAAAGATCGTGGCTAAAATTGGTACTTAAATGTGCTGCCAGGATGAAAAACCACTTTGGGCAAACATGGGGTGCAGTCTTGCATGCTGGGCTCTCTCTGTTGGGTCTCCTCACTGCATAGCTGTGGAGGGCAGTTGGTCACAGCCTCCTTTTGTTGTCTGGTGGGTTCTTGTTTGTCTTGAAATTTCTCCTCTTAAAAAAAAAAAAAAACAACTCTGCTCCTCTCAGCTCCACAGAGGCCCATTGCAACGCACAGAACTACTGCAACCCCTAAGGCTGGCCCGGGCGTGGTGCGGAAGAATCCTGGTGTGGGGAACGGGGATGATGAAGCAGCCGAATTGATGCAGCAGGTAGGCACCTCTTGTGTCCAAGACAGGAGCCACCTTGGGGGAAAGGTGCTTGCTGCCCTGACCAGGGAGGCTTGTCTGTGTTCTTGTGGGAAGACCTGCCTTGTGTGCATACCAAAGCAGTCTTCATGACACGTGTGAGCACTTTGGAGCTGGTGGGCACTGCGAGCCTGGAGGTGACGATGGAAGAGAGAGGGACCCGGCATTTTTGAGTGCTGTTACATCTATTTCTGTTAGAAACCCATGTCTGTTTGGAAACCTGCCCATACGATGGAACCCTGTTGAAAGTCTTTGGAATGCTGTCAGGGTTCTGTGGGATTCGGAGAATGTCTCCTGAATTTTGGCTCTGACAAAAGATAGATTTCCCTTCTAAATGATAATTTAAAAAAAGATTCCGCAGTCTCTCTGCTGAAATCCTGGGCCACTAGAGTATCAAGTTGAGAGTGGAACTGGTAAGCAAAGCCTATTGCTTTTCTGTTCTTAATAGGTCGATGATTTGAAACGTCTTCAGGATTAAATATCCTGAAGGTACTTGGGAGAGGTCTCTGTAGATCAGAACAAATTTTAGACTTTTAGACATTTTCTCACTAATTCTTATAGTTTTATTTGTTTGTTTGCTTTTGGATGATTCTCTTGATTAATTCCAGATTTAAAATCAAGGATGCTCTGCGATTCCTGTGACTTCGGGATTGAACCCTTTTACTTTCCTTTTAAAAGCCAAGTCCTAAAGCCTGGAGGAAATGGCCTCACTTTAATCCAGAAGCTCTTGTGACCCAGATCATACTTCTGGGAAATCAGGACACAAAAGCCTGCTCAAAGATCACATTTGGTCTTTTTCATTCTTTGATTTGTGTGTGCCTCATGGTCACAGGTGCCTTGGGAGCGTGGAAGTGACAGGGTCACCATCCCCATTGTTGTGGCAGCCTCAAGCACCCTGTGGGCACTGTCACTGTGAGTGCATAAGTCCTGGAGAATAAGGAGCCTTCCCTGTAACTGTTGGTGTCCAGGCACAGGTGTACACAGGAAGCAGTCTCAGTGAGAAATAGGGCAAAGAGGTGTCATTGCCGAGGCCTGGCAGCCAGCACTGGGTTGGCCTTGTGCTCTCCAGGAGAAGATGCAGTGGGTTCCATGGGACTGCTGTTCAACTGGTGTCCGGTGTGAGGGAGCACTGACTTTGGGTTGCGTAGATTTGGGGCGCATCCTGGCTCTGCCACTTAACTTCTACTTGGGGCAAGTCAGTTAACCTCTCCGAATTCACTGCCTCGTATGCAGTGGGGCTAATACTTTGGTCACGGTATTTGAGCGGATTTCATGAGGTGATGTTTTGCCAAGTACCTGGAAGGGTGTTTGGGATAAATGGGGTAAATGGCAGTGGATGAAAGACAGTTGTGATTGTTACGGTTCTTGTCTATGGGCTTGATAGAGTGAAATAGGTTCTGCAGTATGTTTTTTTTTTTTTTTTTTTTTGCCGTACGCGGGCCTCTAACTGCTGTGGCCTCTCCCATTGCGGAGCACAGGCTCCGGACGCGCCGGCTCAGCGGCCATGGCTCACGGGCCCAGCCCCTCCGCGGCATGTGGGATCTTCCCAGACCAGGGCATGAACCCGTGTCCCCTGCATCGGCAGGCAGACTCTCAATCACTGCGCCACCAGGGAAGCCCTGAAGTATGTTTTAAAAGTTCATAGGAGTTAGATTTTTTTTGGTGAAACACACAACTGTTAATAGCAAAAACAAAACTACCGTTTTTAGAGTGTGAGCGCCAGTGCTCTTCTAAGCATTTTCTTTCATTTTTGCAGCAGCCGTGTGAAGTGTTACAGAGGACAGTGCGGCTTGGAGAGGTTAAATAGCCTGAGTTGAGGTTTGGACCCAGCTCACAGCCAGCTGGTCCAGCCCTGCCTCAGAACTGATTTGTTTGGCCTGAACAGGGTTTTGATTTTTATTATTATTCTTTTTAATATGAAGGATTTTAGATTCTTTCCAGGTTGCCAAAGTCCTGAGCACACCCTGTTACTGACTCCCATGGCTCATTTACATGATGTCTCTAACCCTGAAAGTATTTGAAGTGGTGACCCTTCTTGATAAAGATGTGGAGGTCTGGGGGACACGACTGATGTGGGGAAAGTAGAGCCACATGGGCTTGGTGGGCTAAGAGGAGAACAGTGTATTCTACATAAATTACCTTGTGGTGTTCATAAACTTTGGGAGATCTGCAGTGATTCCACACTGTTAAGTCATCCTGGAGAAATGTTCTTTTAGTTGATTTTAGTCCAAAGTACTGATGTTCAGTAGAAATAGAATGTAAACCAGAAATGTGAGGCACATATAGAACTTCAAGTTTTCTGGTAGCCACATTGAAAAGAGTAACAAGAAACAGGTTACATTAATTCAAATAACACATTACCCAGTATATCTAAAATATTAGCATTCTGACATGCGATCATTACAAATAATTATCAGTGAGATGTTTTACATTTGAACATTGTACTAGGTCTTTGTAATCCAGTGTGTGTTTGATCTTTACAGCCTGTCTCAATTGCACTGGCCACATTTCAAGGGCTCAAAACACCACATGTGGCTCATAGCTACCTTATTGGCCAGTGCAGGCCCAAAGCATTCTCCTTGGGCTTCTTAGGTTACAGCTGTTACTTAACTATAAGAGAGTGTTCTAAGAGTGACGCTGATTACTGGCCACAGATTTTTAATAACCTTATAAATAAGCAGTTAGAAGAGTGCCAAGTGAAAGCTGATGACTTAGTCTATGCGTGTTGTTTCTTGTGGATTCATAGTTATTGAGTGATGTCAAGGAGGGCTGCTGCTTTGGCCTTGTGGGTGGGACCAATCCGGCTGGGTTCTGGTGCCCTTGTTGATTTGTAGGCCAGAGAAGTGTTCAGTGGGTTTGTGAGGGAGGCACTAGTGTAACGTGTGTGTACAGATGGACTCCAAGCCACCGTGCCTCGTGAAGCTGTTTTGACTTCCCTTTCCTTCTCTTGTGACTAGAAGGCCTCTTCCCTGGCTCATGGACCTTGGGCTGAAGATCCAAGGCAGCTTCCACTACTGGGGATAGTCTACTCTTGCCCTTTTGTCCCCTTCTTGTACTCACTCCACTTTGGGAGTGACTGACAGTTTAAGGAAAGGCAACAAATAGCAGTTAAAGCAGGGGTGGGGAGGGTGGGGGCAGATGGATGATTTCGTTTTGCTGGTGACTAGGTGGTGTTAGTACTTTATTGAAACTTTCAATTATTTTTACTTATTAAAAAAATTTTTTGGGGGATTACTTTTTGGCCGTGCGGAATGTGGGATCTTAGTTCCCCCACCAGGGATCGAACCCATGCCCCCTGCATTGGAAGCGCGGAGTCTTAACCACTGGACTGCCAGGGAAATCCTTTCAGTTATTTTTAAAAGTGATTTCTGTGGTTGCTAAAGGAATAGTGAGAGGGTGTCTAGAACCTTGACTCTAGTTTGGTCTTTTCAGGCCTTTGATGTTGAACGTTGAAATTAATTCTTTGACAGAATGGTTCTGGTGGTTCCAGTCACCTGCTTCTGGATCATCTCTGGATGCTTCTCAACTGCAGGTTACGAAGGGACAGGATTTGATCCCTTCGGCTGGGTCTGGCTTCTTCATCAGGGAAGCTGGATAAGCTGTTTCCTTGTTTTTGCAGCTAGAAGTTCAGAAGGTAGACTAGATTTCTCTGGTGTTTCTGGCTCTCAGAATTCCCTGCTACCCAAATTGTTCTCAGCAGCTGTACCTTTGATTCCCTGGCTCGGCCTTCCACGGGGCCCTAGCCTGTAAGGCCTGTGAGGATTTTATGCTGCACCCTATGCCATGTATTTTGCATTCGGTGAGAGTTAAATTGAATTCACATTATAGATTTGAGTATACTGGAACGAAGACATACCGTGCTTAAAATACACAAAGGGCTGTGAGAGTGTTACGACTTCTATTACTTGTGGCTGGATAGAGTCCTGGCGCAAGCACTGAGATTTATTTCTTCATTGCCCCTTTGTGGAAATTAGAGTCCCTCAATGGGGCTCCTGGACGATCCTGCAGCACAAGTGGTGTGAGCTGACAAGATGCTCAGGGGAGCTAGCGGTGGAATGTGGTGGGGTCTGCTCCCTGCCTCTGCTGTCTTCTCTCCCTTTTGAAACTCTCTTGGGAGAGAGAGTGATGCAGGGACCCTCTCATCAGAGGATGCTTTTCTTTTGAGTCATGGATCGTCCCCTAGCCCCAACATACTGGGGGGAGAAAGAACCATTGAGTTTCCATGCCCAGGCCTGCCTCAGTGCTAGCTGTCTTTGGCTAGTATTAGTCATCTTTAGATAGTTTTCCCCTCCTGGCTTATCATTTCTACCTTGCTCCCTTGGACCAGACCCTCTCTTACCATTGACTTCAACTTGCAGAAAGACCTGAACTTGATTGACCAAGTGCCCTGGTAAGGACTCAGTATATGATGGGCAGCCACTCTGCTGGGCCAGGTTGTAGATTCTGCTTCTGTATTTGTCTCAGGCTCCTATGGGTTTTTCTCTTTGATCTTGTCTTAGTCCCTGAGAAGTTCCTGCATGTTCCATGATATAGCCTGCCCTTTCCTGGGAATTGTTATAGTCAGGGTGCCATGAACAAGCCCGTGTTATTTATCTGGGGCTGAAGAAAATTGACATTAAACTAAAGTGGGGTTTTGTCCTTGTTAGAGAGTTTGATGAAAGCCCACATCTCCTTTTGGGTTAGAAGTTTATCTGATGTGTTGTTGGTGCACGAATGCCAGGTGTCTAACCCTTTCTAATGTTTTGTGCAGGTCAACGTATTGAAACTTACCGTCGAAGACTTGGAGAAAGAGAGAGATTTCTACTTTGGAAAGCTAAGGAACATTGAATTGATTTGCCAGGAGAACGAGGGGGAAAACAACCCTGTATTGCAGAGGATTGTGGACATTCTCTATGCCACAGATGTACGTATTGACGTGAGGATATTTTCTTGCCATTTTGCCACCTAAGAGAAGATAAAAATATTTTTTCTGGTTGGTTTCGGCAAACTCAGTACTGATGCTTGCTGTGTTTCAGCATAACATTCATCAAAAGACTTCATCTTTGACCCTTAAAGTCAGCCAGAGAGGGCACTACTGCCCAGCTTCAGCCTCTGCCTTGAGGTCTGTGAGCCTTTGAGGCAGGCATAGGACACTCAGGTGGCTGGCTGCCCTGCTTCTGTAGTTTGTGACCACTGATAGGTCATGAGTGCCACAAGGTGCTCTTAACCCCCCTATCCCCACTCCACCCCTTTCAGCTTGGACCCCTCAGCCTGAGGTCTGCCTTCTTTTTAATAGGGCCCTAGGCGTGCCCTGGAGAACCAGGCACATGACCCCTATTTGATGTCTGCTGCCCACAGCTGTCAGAGTGTACCTTTTTCCTCCCAACCTGGAGTGTATCTGGTTCCTATTTCCGCAAAGTGCTTTGTGGTCAAGTTTCTTGGGATCCATGTGTATTACACAGCCATATCTGCTGATATTAATCATGCTATGTTAGCTGAACAAGGAAAACTGATTTTCCCTAGATTTAGGATTTGACATCTTGCTGTGTCCACTGTTTAATGGCTGCAATTATTTATAATTCTTCTGCATGCCTAGCAAGGTCTTTAGGATCAAACTACAGTATATGTCTACGTGTTTCATAGTATGTGGCAGTATACAAATATAAGGCAGCATTAATGCTGTTACTAATAGTGTGCTCTAAACATATCAAGTGAATTTGGGGGGATTAAGACAGATGACTGAAAAGTTGATAATTTGTTCAATAAATCCTTATTTCGGGCTTGCTCTGTGCCAGATAATACAAACAAAGGGGTTGAAGATATAGGTGTCCTCGATCTAGTCTGAGTATTATTTTAGTAGTCATAGCTTAAGTAAATTTAGCCATAGATATTTAGTTAAAAAAAGATGGAGGTTGAAGGGGAAGTTTAAATTCTTATGGCATTGTGGCCATTAGCACATGCCAGATGCCCTGGAGTAAGTTTGAGGTGGGAGCCATGGGTGTGATGTTTTCCCATGCTTCTGATGTTGGCTCAGCCTTGCAGCTATTACGTGTGTTGTGGGTGTTTTGGGTAAACAGAACACCCACAACACCTGCAGTAGCATGTGTGCATGGTTCCTAAGTGCAGGCAAAAGAATGAATGAAGGAAAAGCTGGCTGTATGGACAGTTATTGAGAGGAGATGGTATGGCACCATTATGGTGACTTCAGGGATTTTTGAGGGTAAATTTTCTTAAACAACTTTATTGACATAATGAACTGCACATATTTAAGTACAACTTGATGTGTGAGATCATCACCATAATCAAGACAGTGTACACATCCATCACCCCTGAAAGATTGAGAGTAAATTTGTGCTCAGTTTTTGCCTTTTGTGGGATGTGATTCCACTGCCTAACTAATAAAATAGTGGTCACTTGGCCTTGTGCCATTAAATGCCAAGTGTGTGGTAAAGACAGGACGAACCGTTGACTTTGAGAGGCTTTAAATATGAGGAAAGTGAACCCACAGTAGAAACTGATCTTTCATTTAGCCTTGAGTAATAGCTTTCCCCTCTCATTTTCCCATTTCAGGAAGGCTTCGTGATACCTGATGAAGGGGGCCCGCAGGAGGAACAAGAAGAGTATTAACAGCCTGGACCAGCTGAGCATCATCCGAATTCTTCACTCCAAATCATGTGCTTAACTGTAAAATATTCCCTTTTATTATTCTTAGAGGACTCACTGGTTTCTTTTCATAAGCAAAAAGTACCTCTTCTTAAAGTGCACTTTGCAGAAGTTTCACTCCTTTTCCAATAAGTTTGAGTTAGGAGCTTTTACCTTGTAGCAGAGCAGTATTAACATCTAGTTGGTTCACCCAGGGAACAAAGAGGCTGACCATGGGGCTCACTGTGTGGATGCTGGTAGCACTGATGGCTGGAGAAGGGGGAGACCTCAGTAGAGAAGTGTAAAGACTGGTTTGAATTTTAAGCTAATGTGAAATCTTGACAGAGAACGTTTTAATAAATAAATGCCTTAAGAGTATTTAAAAGATGCTTCCATATTTCAAAATGTCAAATGTAACATGACAGGAGCTTCTGTGTGTTTGACATTGTGTCTGGGAAGGAAGGGCCAGAACCTGGAACCTTTGGGACCTGCTGTTCCCAGCCCTCACGGGGCTGCCTGATCCTCATAGGCCCAGACCTTGGCCCAAAAGGAAAGTTTGAAAAGTTGCTTTGTAAAGCCATTTAGTGTCCTTGACCAGTTGCATCCCTGATAAGAAGCAAGAGGCATTGTTGCCTGGATGAATAGAGGGGTGTGTTTCAGCCCTGAGACATGTTGAGTCGAAGAGCTTGATTTTCATAGAACATTTCTCTGGTGATTTTTCCAGTTATCCCTGATATTTCTATGTACTGTGTTTTGTTGTTGTTGTTTTGTTTTGTTTTTTTTGAAATGAGGTGTGTCCAGTTTTTAAATCTAACAACTACTTTTGGGGACTTGCCCGCATCTCTGGGATTTGAATGGGGGTTGTGTCCCATTTTACTGTCTTTTAAGTTTACAT
Source organism: Grampus griseus (assembly GCF_964374135.1). Taxonomy (NCBI): domain Eukaryota; kingdom Metazoa; phylum Chordata; class Mammalia; order Artiodactyla; family Delphinidae; genus Grampus; species Grampus griseus. The sequence continues at coordinate 63,166,934 of NC_139008.1, forward strand.
TTAACATGTTTCTCTTCTCTGCTCCCCTTGCCCACTGGGGACTCCTCTTTGGCTCCTTAAAGTTTGCTGCTTAGAGTGGAAGTTCAGCAGGCAGGTGATCATGCTGCAAGTTCTTTCTGGACCTCTGGCAAAGGGAGTGATCAGTGAAGGAAGGCCACTGCTACCTTGGGATCTGCAAGGCTGGGTGTTTTCGGTACCTGCTGTCCACAGCCCTCCACTGTTATCGGAATACTTTGCCAGTGCACTAATCTCTTCGGAGATAAAAATGTTAGCGTGTTACTAAATGTTAATTTTCTTTTGCAGAAAATACAGTACCATGTCTGAGTTAATTATTAATATTTAAAATATTTCATTCCTTAACTCCCTCATTTGCTTTGCCCACAGCCTATTCAGTTCCTTTGTTCGGCAGAATTCTGCAAAATGTGTTACCCACTACTGAGATTGTTCTGCCCCTGATGTATTTGTATTGATTTGTTTCTGGTGGTAGCTTGTCCTAAAATGTGTGTAGCAAGCAGGTATTTTATGATAAAATTGTTGTGTAGTGCATGCTCTGTGTGGAATTCAGAGGAAAACCCAGATTCAGTGATTAACAATGCCAAAAAATGCAAGTAACTAGCCATTGTTCAAATAACAGTGGTGCTATTTCTCTTTTGTGGCCTTTTAGACTTTTGTTGCCCTAAAATTCCATTTTATTGGGAACCCATTTTCCACCTGGTCTGTCTTGACAGGGTTTTTTGCTACTTTTAAACAGTTTCTAAATAAAATTCTGTATTTCAAGAGTGTCATGTCTTCTGAAATTTGTCTTGCCCTGGGTATATTATTTTAGGTTCAAATGGTAAGGTACCCACGCTTCCTTCTTAAATTAGGACTGATCTTTTGAAATCCTTCAGTTTTTTTTTTTTTTCCAAATGTGCTTATTTGTAAGGCTGTTTCTTTTTTCTCCATTCTTCACAGTACATTTCTCAGCCTCCTGCTGTTTCACACTCTCATGTTACTGTGAGAGGTCTTTCAGAAGTCCAGGGCTTGGCCTAGCTACCGTGAAACCTTTTCAGGCTGTTTCCTCCAGAGGTATATAGGACAGAGCTTGGTGGATACCATGGGGCAATACTTTTTTTCCCTGAAAGTATGTTTCAAAGGCAGTGAACACAGTCAATCTGTAACCTGAAGTCATCACCATTTTTCTTCCCTTTTAAAATTCTGTGCTGTAAGAAACGAGTTCAGAAGGTGACGTGCTGCCATTTTCAGTATAAAAGAAAGTTAAATGGTCAGAAGGTAGTTTTCTATATGATCTGTAGGGTACCCACCACAATTATGGATGCTCTGTAAACCCAACTAGATGATGATTTTGACTAGGATTACACCCACGTTACTTCCTGTAGAAGTTAACGGTATGAAACCTTCCTTAAAATGTTACACATCTTCAAGAAGGAATTGGAAACCACATGTGTTTGTAATTTACAAGAGGCTACCTCCAGGAGTGCATGGAGTTTGCCAAGATAATTTTGGGTAATGTCAGCTGAGACGTTACCTTGGGAAGAGTGAAGCTGTTAACTGTGTGTATCTCTGACCTAGTAAGTCCATTGGCCTGACTCTTTAGGCTGAGGCACAGTCTTCTAATGTGACTAATTCAGGTTGGGTCACTGGTGCGGTGAACTTGAATTAGCTGCTTAGTTTGCTTGGCAAGTTCTGTGTTGCATGCAGTATAGGTAAACAGATGGCTGGATTTAGGATTCACTCGTGCTGGTGGTCCTCAAACTGATGGGCTTCAGAATCACCTGTAGAACTTGATTGACATTCATTTCTAAAGTCCAATCCCAGAAATTCTGAGTCAGGAGATTAGAAATCTGCATTTTACTGTATACCTCAGGTGACCGGGGCTTAATGTAGTCCTCAGACCTGTACTTTTTGGCCTAACATTTATGCCTGCAAGTTCAAGTCTAATTCTGGCAGGGGGGATATCAGATTGGAGTCCTTGTAGGTCCCTCCTAGCTTTGTGACTTTTGAGCTAATTGATCCCTTTTCTTGTTCTGACCTGCTAAACAGGGATGATGGTGTTGGCTGCAGTGCCTCCCTCACTGGGTGCTTGTTGAGATCAGAATGAGCTGAGAAACAAAAGGTGACCACAGCGTTAGGAAGCCCTGCACGGGTTCTTGATCCAGTCTGAAATTGTTTATAGATCAGAAAAGCTTAGGGCACAATTCAGGAGGGTGATCCTTAAGATAGACTTGGAGTTATTTTGTAAAGTAAGTAACAAGTTCTTCTAATGTTTCTTTTTCAGCTTGCGGGGGATTGATGAGTCCAGCTCCTTTTAGTTTTCAGACTATGATTTTCATCCTGTTTTTCCCCCAGGTGAAATCGTGTTCTAAACACACACCTTTCCCCTTTTTCTTTTAAATGAAGATTCATTGATTCAGTAATTGATTCATTGATTTAAAGATAGGTATTTCTTCAGGGTTTACTCTCTAGAATATAATATGGTGTTGGAAAGGAAGCAGTTTTCTTTTGCTACAACCAAAATGAGTCTAGGGAAGTTTTTCTTTAAGGATTGTTTTGTGAGATTTGGTATGAGGAGCTCCTTTTGTGATGTTTACCATAGTTCACCATAGTCTACAAACAAAACCTAGGCTTTAAGCCTGATCAGCCTAATCGGATTAATTTGCTAGTATGTGGGTGACCCAAATCTGACTGCTGTCAACAGAGTGGAAGTAATTGCTTTGCAAGCTGAACCTGAGCCTTCGGTTAGTGTTCGTGAGTCACCAGTCATTTTGCTGGTCTGGCACTGTTGCTGTTGTTTTAAAATTAGGAGTATGTCGTACTTTTGAATTCATACATTCCAGTTATAAAATTTTAAAACCCGATGAGTTCATATTTATTTCTTACACTTGCAGCTTTTTTCTCAGTTTTCATATGTGACAGTATAGATGAATATGCAGAGTCCTTGTCCGAAAGAAAGCCCACAGAGGAATTCTGTGCTTTTACATTGAACTTGACTATGCTTAGAACCATTATCCCAGATGCCTTCAGCCAGATTGTTATGCAGGTATAATTTGTGAAGGTCTGTTTCCCTTTTGGCTTAATCTGAGTTGGAAAGCAGTGTTACCTTAGCCTGGAGCACAGAGCTTTCTGTTGAGGTTGTGGTCAGGTTGCCTCATTAATTTCGTTATGTAGGTAAGCAAGTCCAGCCCTACACACACACATTTAAAGTAACCTATATTTCTTTTGTATTGGATGCTCTGATGTTCTGAATTGTAAAATGTAAGTAGCCTTCACAGACATGTTTCTGCAGGTAGGGAGAGGTAAATCTTTGTCTTGTGATCAGTTGAAAAGCAAAGCAAGTTAGCCATCAAAGCCTAGAACTTTGTGAATGGTATCAAGAGATAGATTTAGAATTACAAAGTGATCTGTTAGCAGTTTGGAATTCTGTAGGATGTCTTACCTTAAAAGTTAAAAATTTTTTTCCTTAACTTTTTCCTGGTTTACTTTGAATATTTTTCGCAGTCTGTAGGAATTGGTGAGGATAGGCTTGATGTAGGTATGAGGAAAAGGAGGAAGAGCGGTTTATTCCATTTGCTGGTGTCTTTAATTTTTAGTTTTGGTGGGAGAAGGAGATTTGGGAAGCTGTAGTGAGATTCAGTCCATCGGGGTAGGTCTTAACAAAGCTGGCTTTGTGGCTCTTGCTAGTTTCCAGCGGGGACAAAGATGAGTTTCTAAGATTCGGCTTTCATGGATGATTCACAAATTGCAGTTTAGACTATTAACGTTAAGCCAAGGTCAGGCATGCAAGTGGGTAGACTGAACATATAAAGGGGAGCCCTTCTCCAAAATGAACAAGGGAGAAGTGCTGTGATCAGGAGGCCAAGGATCAGGACCAGGGTCCTTCCCAAGGCCCTGCATCCTTGGTCTGCAGAGCATGGCTTTTCATTGGCTCCGTGAAGAGATGAGCGAGGATGGTTTCCCTAGGAACCTTTCTGAGCCAGGAAAACTTACTTAGGTCTGTAAAAGCCAGTAGGATACCAGAGCCAGAAAGAGTGGGAGAGTGCCCAGTTCCAGCAAGTGTTGCCTCTGGAGGCCAGTTTTCAACAGTTGAGAAAGTTTTGGTTCAGAGACGAGCACAATGTTTCTCAGCATCAACTACATACATTTTGCATGTGAAGTTTTGAAAAAATTTGCACTGACAATGAAATGGTTTGTAAAGCGTACATCCTTTTGTATTTTAATAAAAGTTTTGACTCTAAAAGAAGAGATTTTGACAGATGAAGTAAAAAGTGGCTCAACACATGTGTTTGGCTTTTTTTCCCACAGGCTGCAAGCTGCAGGGAGAGCTTTGCTTAATACATCCATCCCTGAACCACCATTTAGTGCAAGAATCTAAATATATTGCACCCAGGATCTGTCACCGGTTATCCTAGGCTAAGCTTGGGTGACCTTCAGATTTCTTTCCTGTCTTGCTTCACAGTTGTTTCATCACGTTCATATTTATATTTCTCCGATTGGGCCCATTTGTATATTTTGGAGTAGTTCTAGTGATTTTAAGATCCAGCATACCTCAGGGTCATCTGGATTTTAGCATTCTAAAGGTTTCTAAACTGATATTGCCTTTTTTTTTTGTATTTTATATGTTTTCTTACAACGTAATGTGAATTAAACGTGTAATTATATATGACTCCTGTTTTTACTTTGAAATTTTAAACCCTACTAGGAAGAATGGAATAACCTGTTTTTTACAGGTAGCTATAGGCTAATCGCAGCTTGCCCCTGTGTGTGCGCCTCCCCCCCTAGTAATGTTAAAGGCTGAGAGAAGAAACAATAATTCAACGTTGAATGAAATAAAAATTATTTTTAGAAATTTCCTAAGAATTTGTAACTCTCTGACTTAATTTCTTTTCTTTCTTTCTTGGGGAGGAGATGGGTAATTAGGTACTGAACCACCCCAAGAATCTGCTGTTTTTCTTGAATCATGGTATTTTGAAATCTTTGGTATGTGAATCCTGAGTACTCTTTGGCAGTGTGGTAGGAAGAGCATTGTTTTAAACGTCATGTGAGTTGAGTTGTTAGTCTCAACTAAAGGTGTGATCTTGACATTAATCCTCAGGGTCCCCTCCAGTTCCAATGGTCATTGGCTTCTGTCTTGTTTATTCGATTTTGAAAAGAAAAAAGCCTGTCTTCTTAGCTATCAAGTTGCGCCTTAAAATTTTCAATAAATTTTATAAAGCTGAGAAGAATAATTGCAGCTTTACTGAAGACTAATTCACACATATAAATTGTATGTTAGGTTACAATTTTTGACGTTTTAAATCCCGCAGTGGTAAAGCTGGCGAGGACAGAGTTGGCGCTGCTGCTGAGTGGAGTGGAGCTGCCTTCCCTGGAGCAGTGACTGTGACCTTGAAGCCTTCCGGCAGCATTCCATCTCCGCTTTTAGGGAGCAGAGTAGAATCTCCTTAGGATCGGCAAGCGATGCCTGAACTAGTCTCAAGTAGGACTTTGAACTTTTTTCCAGAATTATTTTGTGCAGAGGTTTATCTACGAGATTTTTTTCTTCTTAAACACCTTCCCTCCTGCTTCTTGAGTTAATAAACTTGAATTATTGATGATCACGATTTTATTCGTTTTAGATGTGGGTTTTCTGAACTTTTCCTTACCTAAGAAGTGGAAGGAATGCATCTTACTATTTCCCCTTTGTTCTCATGTTTCTTCTTTGGGAAGGAAAGTTACATTTATTGTGATAGAATTTAGCATATTTTGGCCCATGTAAAAATGTTGATAAACGCAGGGGCTGCTGTAAGTAGAAATGATAACATTGGATTGGAAAATGAAAGCCCCAAACCAAAAGACAGTGGGGAATAGTCAAATCGGCCTTGTCTCTGTTTTTTTTGTTGTTGTTATTTTTTAAATAAACCCTTCTCGTTTATTAATACCTAGTTTAATAAAACTCTGATTTAAAAGACCTGCATCTTTTATGACATTTCATTTCATTGAAAGTCTTTTGTCTCCACTGTTGATGAAATGGGAGCAGGAATTTTTTCTCTATGTGGGTGCTCTCTTTGTGGTGAAGATATGGGGAGGGGTCTTGGCTTGGTGAACAGTTAACATTTTGGTAACATCTAGGTCATCGTGAAATGTGATTCAGCTGGGTATCTTTAAGTCTGGAATCCATGTCCCTGGTTGAATTCTGCCCAAGAGATTTGCCTTTGGCCAGCTCATGCTGCTGAATTGTGCCAGGGGCAAGATTGAACAGTGCTGTATCAAGTCCAGGCCTGCCATGAAGTCTGGGTTTATAGGACTCCCATCTTACACACAGTGCTCTTGTAGTCTTCCTCTTTTCAAAGAGTTGCAGCTCACGCATCTTATGTTGAGAGAGCTGCTGTGCCTTCCACTGTCCTCCAGCTGTGGGGGCTAGTTGGCCTTTTGGTTTCGCTGCTTTATCATTAAGCTCCCAGGCATTTTCCACAGTTTCCATGAGTTGTGGGCGCTCTGTGCTGTATTTGTCCTATGGGCCGTTCTCCACTCATACTTGTCCTGGCTTTGTGTGCTGTAGCTCCTCCTGTCACTGTCTGCTGTAAGTTCAACTTCATCCGTAAAAAGAATGTCTCAGATTAGATGAAGCATGGCTGTGGTTATGGTTTGTGGGATGGATTCTGCTGTTCCGTTTTGTGTTCTGCGTATGGAATTCTATCTCATTTTCCTGGTTCTAAGTGTGGCCAGCTGACCCTGCAGTCAGGTTGAGGCCCTCGGAGTTCACAGAGACTTCCTAGAGGAGCTACTTTGGACTTGGGGACAGCTGTCAAGATGTCTCTGTCGAGAAGGAAGTTGAAAACCAATAAGCCTCTGTCAAATATAGCCAGCAGTGTTAACTGGGGAGAGCAAATTGGGTCAGGGTGAGTGAGGGTTTGGGGTTAAAGTCATCTCCAAAAGATTGGACACCTGGGCCCTAAAATCCATTTGCCTGAGATTAAAGGCCGAACAGGAGAGCTGAGCCTGTCTGAGCTAGATTTCCAGGACAGCTTTAACTGCATTTGGCCTTAAGTCATCTGCCCCTGTAAATTCTTACAAACGAATTACTTAGCAAACCAGTTTTTCTCCCATCCTCCACCTACTTCCCTAGTGGCAGTTCTAAGCTCTCACCCCTGTTTCCAGGTTTGTACCGAACCCCACACCCTGGCCCCCTTCCCCTCAGAGGAGGCTTCCTCTGATCTTACCTGCTCTCATTCCAGATAGATATTTAACTCTACAGCTGAATCTTCTCTTCCTTCCAGTATCAGAGGACTAGTACTTCTCTTTGCCTCTTACTCTTGTGCTTTGCTCTTGGGTGTCTCTGTTGCCCTCAACCAATATTTTTTCCCCTTTGTGGCCTCCGTCCATGAACATACAGAGCTCCTCCCTTTCTCATAAAACTCGTAGTTTTAAAATAATTATTGTAGTTTTAAATAATTATTGTAGTTTTAAATAAATTAATTATTATAGTTTTAAATAAAATAATTATTGTAGTTTTAAAATAATTATTTATAAAATAATAAAAAGATTTAAATAGTTGTGAGAATAGTATAAAGAATTCCCCTTTGCCCAGACTGACTGATATGGTGAACATTTTGCCGCATTTGCTTTATCATCGTATGCATTTGTTGAACCATCTGGGAATAAATTACAGATATGGTGTCCCTTTACCTTTAAATACCCAAGTGTGTATTTCCTAAGACCAAGGATGTTCTCTTGTATAACCACAGAACAGTTGTCAAAAGCAGGAAACAACATTAATTCAATATTATCTAAGAATGTAGTCATGTTTAAATTTTGCCGATGGTCCTAATAAAGGCCCTTAGACCTTTTCCCCACCCAGTCTAGGATCCAGTTCAGAATCACGCATTGCCTTTAGTTGTTAGCTCTCTCAGTCACCTTCAATCTGGAACAGTTCCTTAGGCTTTGTTCTTCATGACACAGATTTTAAGAGTAAAACCCAGTTACTTTGTAGAATGTCCTGCAGTTTGGGGTTGTCAGGTTACGTATGTTTGCGGAGGGTACCGCGGAAGTGGTGATCTTGAGACCAGCGCGGCAGGAGGCAGGGCCTTCGGCTCCCTCATCAGTGATGTTAACTTTAATCACATGTTAACCAGGACTTTAAAGCAAAACAAAGTATACTTGATTTCTGTATACATACCAATGCTTTGCTGCTTAATATAATTGTGGTGATACACGTGCCTTGTGTTAGTGCACCTTTTTGTATTCCTTTATTCTTGGCCTACCTTTTTTTGCCACATTGGCCCCCAACTCCCCATAATCCACATGTACTCATAATTTTGTATGTACTGACAGTACAGTACCCCCTTAGACCCAGGCAAGAAGGGCCTCTGCCCCGGGCTGAGCTTCAGGGCATCCCACTCTGTCCCTCCTCTGGCCATGTCCCTCTCCACCAGATGAGGTAGGTTCGAGGGGCTAAGCGGATGGCCACTCAGGCCCCACCGGTGTGCTGCCCGCTCCCCCCACCCCCCGTCCCCTGCTCTAAGTACTGGAATTCCCCACCCAAATCACTTGGAAGCTGATTCCAGAGTCTTTGTAGGCCTGTTCCTCAGAGCATCATTTTTGAGGGCAGCCTTGCCAAGGCTTGCAGTGACCATGGAGCAGTGGAGGCATGGGGGAGATGCAGCCTGGGTGTATGGGCTGGGGTGTCCGTCCACATGCCACCATCCACAAGCCCCCTCAGCAGGATGGAGAGGACATGGGGTTGGGCAGAGGGCTTGGAGGCCACACTGCCAAATTCTGTCAGTGAGCTGAGGAATTCAAGAGTTCTAAATTTGAACCTGGCCTTCCAGCTTGTTATGAAAGTGTATTTGTGAAGGTAGGAGAATAGAATGTATTTTATTTAGCAGTGTAATAATTTATAAACGTTTTAAATAACTAGACTTGCTATGTGGACCAATATTTGTTCTTCTGCTCTTGGCCCCATAATTATTAAGGGTAGTCCCATTTACAGATGTGTGTATGTGTACACACGTACTTATATGTATAAGCATGTACCTGTTTGTCATTCTTTTATAAATATTGGCATCATTCTGTGCATTCTTTTTGTATCTCATGGAAATCCCTCCTAGTCGTCTGCCGAAGGTCAGATTCATCCTTTTGATTCCTTGGATAATGTCCTGAGTGCAGGTGTACTGATTTATTCAGCCATTCCTCTACTGATAGCCATTCACTTTATTTTTTTGCTGCTCTGAACGATGTTGCAGCAATGACTTTTTTTTTTTTTCTGCACTGCATGGCTTGCAGTATCTTAGTTCCCTGACCAGGGATCGAGCCCGGGCCCCAGCAGTAAAAGTGCCAAGTCCTAACCACTGGACCGCCAGGGAATTCCCAGCAACCACTCTTGTACAACGGTCTTTCACAGATGAGTAAATTGCTACCCACCATTCACTCCCTTGAAATAAATCTTTTTTTTTTTGTGGTACGTGGGCCTCTCACTGTTGCGGCCTCTCCCGTTTCAGAGCGCAGGCTCCGGACGTGCAGGCTCAGCGGCCATGGCTCACGGGCCTAGCCGCTCTGCAGCATGTGGGATCTTCCTGGACTGGGGCACGAACCCATGTCCCCTGCATCGGCAGGCGGACTCTCAACCACTGCGCCACCAGGGAAGCCCGAAATAAATCTTAAAGATTGGTATGAACCTTTTTTGAATTAAAAAAAGAATAGAGAAATGCATGATTTTAGACTATAGAAATTCTCTGTAATCTCACCTGCCAGAAATAATTGACATTACATTTGGAGTTTATTTTTCCAGGCTCTCTTTCCATGCAGGTGGCAACATATACAGGTATATATTCTGAACAGAAATGGACTTATGAATACACCTCTGCAGCTTTCTCACTGGTGACCTTTCATCGCCGTGTTCAGTGGCCTTCATTTCTTATCATCTTGGCTCACTCTGGAGCATCCCAATCTTCCTGGTTGACTCATCCTGTCTTTTGTGTGTTTCCCCTCCTCTCTCTATGCCCTAAATGTAGCCACTCAAGTTTCAGTCCCCGTATTTCTAGGTATTTGTTTTTTATTTCTAATTGGACAGCCCAGCATCACATGCATTAAGCCACTTTCCCTCATTGCTCCGTTTTCTGGAAATGTTTCTGGCATTTCCCTCAGTTACCCTGGTTCCTGGCTTCCAAGTCTCCTTTCCTTTGGCTCTTCTCTCTCCTTTGGTCCTTATAGCTGAGCTGTCGCCAAGACACGGTTAGGTTAGGACACCATGGGCCAGTCTTCCTCCTCCTCTCTTCCTCCATATGCTGATGAGTTTTCATAGTTGCCTTCATGAAAGTTTTCATGCCATCCTAGAGTACCCTCTTGATTCCTGCTGGTGGTACTGGCTGATGAGGTGGATTGACACTCCAGTAATCCTAACACAATGCTGTCTTCCATCATCTGTGGAGGTGCCATTGACCCAGTGGAAATGTGCCCTTTGTATTCTCATAGCAGAGCTCCATGGAATGGACCCCTCCCACACTCACACCTGACCCCGTGCTGCGTGAGGAGAAGTCCTGCCTCCAGGGGCACTGAGGGCAGGTGCGTGCACACAGTGGAGAGTCAGGGGCCCATCTTGCCCCACCTTTGGTGCATGTGTTTGACCCTTTGGAAATGTGCTTGCCCCAGACCTTATTTCCCTAATCTGTGAATTATAGTTGGACCCCCACATGGCCTCCTAAGCCTTTTCTAATTCTGAAGAAAGGGTGACTCCCTTTAGGAAGCCTCTGGCATTAAGCCAGGAGTATAGTAACCTGAGAAGCCTCAGGGCCTCAGGACAACTCTTTCCCATCAGAGGAAAGGCGGCTCACAGGTATAATAAGCTCTAGAAAAACTCCCTGTTGGAGGATCCCCTATGAGAAGAGGGGTGCTCATCAAATACGGGCTGGGGGTCCATGGGCACGGGGCAGCCATCCTCTCCCTTGACCTTGACTTTTTTCCCACCCTCCTGTGACTCAGCTAGGTCAGCCTCCCACATGGTCCTTACAAAGACTGGAGTTAAAGCAACTATGATTCCCTATTCTAGGTCAAGACCAGTGTCTTCTGAGGACTTCAGAGAGAGCTCTTTATCTCAAAAGGTAAGAAAGCCATCAGAATTGATAACGGGAGGGGGTGTTCCAGAGCCACCAGACATCACTCATGGGCATCCAAGTCTGTCGGTTATCAGCTTATCAGCCTCTGCACGGGGAGTTGCAAGCTGAGATATTTACAAAGTAACAAGTCTACTGCAGTAGGCTGGTTTTCCCTTTTAAAGCATTGTGTGGGCCAAATGCAATAAAACTGAGGCCACCAATTTGCAGTCTCTACATGGACTGTACTTAATTTTGTCCAGCTAAGTTGTGATAATGGTGGGGTGGGCTGTACAAAGTATTATGAAGCCAGATGAGTATTTAGTGTCCATTATGTGCTTGGGGCTGGGGAAAATAGAATTAGTATAGATTAAACCAAGATAATTTTAAAATGCCCTGGCCTTCAAAGAGCTCACTGTGAGATGGGGAGTAATAACAGGAGTTCTCATTGATTGTGTAATACAATTTGTTGGGGCTTCACATGTGTTCAGATGTCATTTTATCTCACCACAACCCTTCAAGGTGGATACTGGGGAGAGATTTTGCAGATAAGGAAACTCATGGCTCAGAGAAGTGATGTGATATGCCCATGATAAATTAGCTTGGGAGCAGGGAGCCAGGCAGAATTCTAGCCCAGAGAGCTCTGGGACTCTACAGCCGTGTGTTTCCCATCACACCTTGCTGTCACACATATGGATAGACATGCACAGGTGTCAAGCATGCAAGGCAGATAGGAGCAAAGAGTTTGGAAGCACAGAGGTGGCAATGATGACTCTCACCTGAAAGTTATTGAAAAGCTCCTTGGAGGAGGTGTCATTTGAGCCAGAGTTTGAAGCATGGGTAGGAGTTCATCTCTGGGGATGATGGCCTGTGTTGCATAGAGGGAAAGACGTGAGGAGAAGTGGAATGCTGTCTGTGTGTTGGGGGGTGGTGGAGAGCAGTTGGCGTGCCTGGACCATGGTGTCTGCATTACAACTAGAAAGACAGATCAGGGCTACATTGCAAAGGGCTTTGAGTGCCACACTCAGGAGTTGGGGATGATGGGAGTAGCCTGGAAAGTGTCAGCTGGGATCGAGTCGTGATCAGATTTGCCTTCCAGAAAGATAATTTGTGCGAGTGTTTTGGGAGGTGGATTTAAAGGGAAGACCAAATTCTGGTCCCAGTTGGGGAAGGTCATTGTACTTGTCCCAGCAAAAGGCTAGGGTTTAGAGTGGGGCAGGGATGTGGGAGAGGAGGGTCTAGATATAGGAGATGGATCATAGTAAGAATCAATAGGAAGGACAGTAAGAATGCAAGGGAGGCAGAGGGAAGAACCAAAGATGGCGGTGGGATTTCCAACCTCGGGGCCTGCGTGGCTGGTGAGAGCATTAACTAGCTCATCTGTTGGGCTCCGTGAAGGCAGGTCTCCACTCTGTTCGATGGTGTGTCCACAGTGCCTGGCACTCAACGAATATGCCTAGACCCTGAGGGAATGAGGGAAAGTTCACAGTTGGAGGAGCACTGCGTTTGGTGTGACTGGGGTGGGGAGAGTGAGTAGTCCAAACTCCACCTTGTCTTTTGACTTTCTGAACCGAAGTCTTCTTCACTGCCCAAGGCCCAAAGCAGTGCATTTCAGTGGGCAACACCCAATGGTTATCACATAGTCCACACCTGGAGTCTTTTGGGGGAGGTGGCCTTTGATGACCTGAGTCTTCAGGAACCTGCAACACTCTGCTAAGGGTCAAAATGAGTCACGTGTAGGGGCGGCAGAGGGGAAGCTTTGTTGAGGGCTGGGGGGATGGGGAAGGCTGGGTGGAGAATGCGGGAAGGTGAGCAGGAGGTGGCGGAAGCCGAGAGCCCCCGATGGAGGGGACTGCGTGAGCTTGGCTGTCGCGCACAGGTGATCTGACCTGATCCGGGGTGTCTGGGCTGGTCAGCACAGAATCACATTGGCTGGAGAAGATGGAGCTGGATTCCTTGGGCTCTTGAGTTCTGACCACTGAAGATTTGAAACTATATAGTTACTCAACTGAAGCACCTTGTCGAGTCCTGTGATGTGTGAGGTGGGGCCTTGGCTGTGTCTGCTAACCTCGCTGAGCCTCAGTTGTGGCATCTGTAAAAGGGGAACAGTAGTTAACTCCCCAGAGTCAGGAGAAGCGGTCTAGATCTTCCTTGGGCTTCCTAGGCCTAAAAGTGGTTAAAGACTTACTTGTTTGCATCAGTAAGTAACACACCACAACACTACCTACCCCAAAGGTGTGCTCTTTCAATAAGATGTGCTGAAACTGTTCAGCTCAGGAAATCACCCCTCTCAGGGCCTGGTTCCTGTAGTCAACTGTGTTCCAGGTGTCCTCTGCAGGTGGGTCCCAGAAGAACAAGGAGGTTCTCAGCTCCCCGACACCATCCGTCTCCCTTAGCCAGACATCCGACTTCCAACACGAGTCTCAGCTGTTCACTGAGCCACACCTGGCCCAGATGGAGAAAACGTTTCAAGATGAGGTCGACTCGACTGGAGGTGAGGCTACGTCATGGGCTCAGCCTCTGGCTTCTGCACAGGGAGGGACCCAGGACCTGGTGTAGGTGAAGGGTGCAGACTTGACAAGTGTTTTTATATCCAGTATCTCCTTTAAAACTTTTCATCGTTATACTGTGTGGGTATTGTAAGCCTACTAGAGGCTATTTGGGACCGAGGAAAAAAATACCCCTAATCCAAACACTTGGGTAATCTCTATCAGCATTTCAGTATGTTTTCTTCCAAACAGTTTCATATGTATGCTTCATTTTCTATTGCTGTGTTGCAATATTCCCACAAAATTAGTGGCTTAAACTAGCACTTGTTTATTATCTCACCATTTCAGTTGGTCAGGAGTCTGGGCACAGCTTAGCTGGCTTCCCTGCTCAGGGTCTCACTAGGCTGCAGCCAAGGTGTCAGCTGGGGTTGCAGTATCATCTGGGGCTTGACTGGGAAGGATCCACTTTTTTTTTTGCTGCGTCGGGTCTTAGTTGCAGCAGGCAGGCCCTTCGTTGTGGCACACGGGCTCCAGAGCGCATGGGCTCTGTAGTTTGCAGCACGTGGGCTCTCTAGCTGAGGCGCAAGGGCTCAGTAGTTGCAGTGCATGGGCTTAGTTGCCCCTCGGCATGTGGGATCTTAGTTCCCCGACCAGGGACTGAACCCGCATCCCCTGCATTGGAAGGTGGATTCTTAACCACTGGACCACCAGGGAAGTCCCGGAAGGATCCACTTCGAAGTTCACCAGGTTGTTGCAGAATTCATCTCCTTGAAGCTGCAGGACTGAGGGCTCTTGTTTCTTCCTGGCTATTAAAGGGCCACTGTTTTCAGCTCCTGGAGCCGCCCAGTTCCTGGCCCTGTGGGACTCACCAACACGGCTGATTTCAAGACTCAAGTCAGGCAGGAAGATAGCAACTCCAGCACGATGTGTGCTACAGTCTCATAATCATGCACACACAGTCCCGTATATCCTGTCACCTTTGCCGTATTCTGTTGGTCAGGAGCAAGTCACAGGTTCTGCCACACTCAAAGGCAAGGGATCACAGGAGGGCATGAACGCCAGGAGGTGGCCATCATGGGGCCACCGTCAGCCTCTCTGCCCCAGATGGCTATGTGTGTTTTCACATGTCTGTAATTGTACTTTATGTAATTTCAGACCCTTCTTTTTCTCTTAATGTTAATTCCTTAAGGGTTTTTTCATACTTTATGTGGTCTTCTGAATCATCATTAGCAGTGAATGCAAGTGCTCTACTGGTTGACTAAGCCATTTCCCTAAATGAAACATTTAGGTTTTATTGAGTTTAAATAACATTGTGAAGAACATCCTTTGTGCATCAAACTTTTTTTCTCTTTAGAGCTTGATTTATGCCCTTGGGAAGATACACATAAACTTAAATTATTCCTGTTGGAATACTTAAAGTCATCTTTATTTCTGTCCACTAGACTCTGAGCGCCAATGCTGGGGCCATGTCTGCTTGCCCCCTCAATTTGAGTTTTACAGTCACACCGTGTTTTGGCAGGAAAGGGTAACAAATGGTCAGTTTAAGAAGAGCAAAGTGAGGTGGGGGAGGGACAGTTTGTGTCTGACCTGAAACTGAGATTGTCCCTAATCAGAGTTCTTCGGGTGTCGGTATTTGGCGGCCAGGAGGTGCCACCACTGTGTCTTAGAGGACCCGACAGCCCCAGCTTTAGCCACAGTTTTTATTCTGTTTGTCTTTTGTTTTGAACAGGTAATATAGGCACACAGTTCAAAATTCAAAAGGTGCCGTTATCTCTCCCTCTTTTCGAAGCAGACCACCATGCAGTATTTTTACAATGCTGCATTACAAACGTTTTCCAAAAAAAAAAATTCAAAAGGCACTTTTCTCATGATACCTTTTCTTGGTATACAGAGAAAATGTCTCCCTGGGCCAGACTGTGCTGCTCCATCCAGCATGCAGTCCCTGCAGGCGTTACTGCCTTCTGTTTCCTGTGACCTTCAGAAGCACAGAGTGCCTGTAGTTGCTTCCCCCTCCTTTTCATATGCACTACTGTCTACACTGCTCTATTCCTTGCTTTTTTTCCTCCAGCTTTATTGAGGTATAATTGACAAATAAAATTGTAATGTATTTAAAGTGTGCAAAGTGATGATTTGATATCCGTATACGTTGTGAAGGATCTGCACAATTGTCTACTCCTTGCTTTTTTAAAAAATAATTTTTATCTAGTTTCCCTTCTTGAATATGTCTTGACCTAATATGTCTTGAAATCTTTTCCTATCAGTGTAAAAAGAGCTTCCTCATTTTAAAAAACAAAACAGAAAACTGGCTGTGGTTTTAAAATGGAGGAAAGGAAAATTCACTCTTAGCTGATGGAGGGTAAGGGAAAATAGGACCCTTTTTCAGAAACCTTTAAAAGAGGTGAATTCTGAGCATGGGCTTGAAACCGTTTCTCGGGAACCCTGGCCATTTGTGCTTGCCTCGGAGGGAAGAGGGGAGATACATGGTTCTCTTCCCTGTTCTGCAAGTTCCCTTTTTGGGCTGTAGTGGTTTTGCTGGTCTTGAAAGTGTCCACGTACCCCTGGCCCGCTGCCCGGTGGGGCCTGCCTGGGGGAGGCTGCAGGCTGCTCAGGGGTCGTGGGAGAACCATCGGGCTAGGGGGCCCTGCAGCTCGGCCTGCAGGCAGGGGGAACTTACCTTCTGCTCAGGTGCTCCTGGGTGGACGTGGGTGGCACACAGTCTGAGTGCCACCCACCCTTTATGCCAACAGACATTTTACCAAGCTCTGCCGGGCCTTATGGTTTATATAGGCCTCTGCTGGATTTTATTCAGTTCTCCCAGAAGCCCTGTAGCAGGGGTCCTGACTGTCCACGGGAGGCACCTGGGGGCTCTGCGCAGCCAGGCATCAACCACAGGCCCCGACAGAGTGGCCAGTCCTGTGGCACCAAAGCCTGTGCCTTCTCAGGCACCCCCACCATGTGGAGCACCTCAGATGCTAAAATAGATGAAAGAAGGCCCCTTCAGTGAGAGCAGGGCTGTAAGTCCAGTGTGCAGCATCATCCTGTCCTCCATGATCTGTGTGCTGAGAAGGGCAGGCATGCGCTCTGGACAAGCGTGGGGAACAGGTACTTATTTCCCCTGGAGGGCAGAGTGGAGGCTAGGAAACAACATTTTTCTTTTCATTTCTTTCTTTTCTTTTTTTCAATTGAAGTATAGTTAATTTGCAGTGTTGTGTTAGTTTCAGGTATACAGCAAAGTGATTCAATTACACATATATATTATTTTTCAGATTCTTTCCCATGTAAGTTATTATAAAACAACATTTTTCTTAAGTATTTTTAATTTAGCATTTATTTTTTTAGATGCTTATAAGTATATAAAAAACAGAGATAAATAATCCATTATCCTACCTCTTGGCATTACAAAGAAAGGAAGAGAAAGGGGCGGGGAGCTGGGGGCACTTGGCACTGGAAGAGTACATGGGTAGAAAGTTCAGACAACACAGAGAGGTGTGGGTGCAGCGGGAACCTCTCTCCCTTCCTCCACCCCTGACTCCTGCCCCACTGTGTTCAGAGGAGGTCATCCTTGACCTGCCTGGAGAGGTGAAGTGGGAGTTTCCCAGGAGATGGGGAACAGGGAGGGTCAAGGCAGGGTCCTGGCATAGGAGAGGTGTTGCTGGGCTAGAGGGCGAGCGGGGCATCCTGGAGCAAGGCTGGGGGGCCAGGTGGCCCTGGGGGGCTGGTGGGTGCCCTCGGGTCACAGGGCCCTGAACTCCGGCAGTGGGGCTGATGGGGAGGTGGCACATCTAGGCCTGTTTGAGAAAGGTAAGTGTCATGGTGGCCAGGAGGTCGGGCTGGGTGTAGAGCCTGGGGGGGTTGTTGAAAGAGCTCATCATGTGATGGCCTCACATGGGGTCCTGGAGATTATAACAGAGAGGAGAAAGTCTTCTGGTTTCAAATCCCCGCTGCACCACTGTGTGTCCTTGGGCAAATCCCGCACCTCTTGTGCCTCTTGTGTGCTCATCTGTAAGATGGGGAGAATGACAGTGCACCATTCTAGGACCACAGGACTCACCCCTCAGGTGTTCTTCTTGGGTGACTGGGTGGAGGTGATGCCGTTAGCAGAGATGGTAAACACAGGAAATGGGAGCAAGTTTCGGGATAAAGATAAGAAATTGGATTTTAAACATGCTGAGTTGAAAGGGCCGGGGGGACACTTGGAAATATTCAGGGACATGGAGAGAAATTCTCTCCTGAGATGTAGAGATGGGTGAATAGATGAGGTCGTTCAAGGAGAGTGTCCAGCAGAAAAGAAAGGGACAGTGATGGGAAGAGCTGAGGCACGTGACGAGCGACAGGACAGAGCAGGTGACGGAGCCTGGGGGAGACGCAGCAGCCCGGGGAGGCGAGACTGGCTGGTGCTTGGCTGCCAGAAGGGAGGAGGCCCCGAGGGTGGGGTTCGAGGTCACTGGGGCCAAGAGGAGTGAGCTGGCAGGAGTCAGGGAGCCGCCCAGAAAGTCCCTCCTGCCTGATCCTAGGGAATGTAGGGGCCCCCTCCGCAGGGACATGATATTTCCACTTTTGTGCTTCGAGAGCTGTTAGTGAACCATTTGGTGTGAGGGGTGAGCACTTCCTTTTAGCCGTGATGAGCAGGGGACCTGACTGGCTCCCACAGTGTACATTTCTTTTCCAGGACACCTTTGTGTCTATTCTCTTGTTATACTCAAATTTTTTTCAGTAAACTGTTTTTAAGAAGGATATTAAAATAATACAGCAGTGGACAATATATACAAGTTCTTAAACACCAATGAAAGGGACTCTCCCTGTAGTGTTGTCAAGAGGAGTTTGTTCATTAAACCCGCACAAAGGCCCTTTGACTGCCAGCTCTTTCCAGAGGGGACAGCTCTGTGCTCGGGGACTGTCCCCTGACATCCATCTGATACACGGAGGGGCTGTTACATGTCACTCAAATATGTAAGGCTCTTGGCTGTCGCTTCAGGTCAGCAGGATGGCTCCTTCTTTAAGCAGGGCAGCTTTCGTTCAGGCTTTCATTTGTTCCTCAGTTTAGCAGTAAATGTTGCTGTAGTGCCGTGCTGGGTGTTGTATGAGGAGCGTGGAATAGGGTGGGAGCGTGACCCCAGCTTGCTGGGGATGGTCTGGGTGCCACCACTCACCAGCTGTGTGACCTTGGGCACACGATCCCACCTCTCTGTGCCACAGTTTCCTCACAGCACCCCCACCCCGCCCCCGCCCCCACCCGCCACCATCAGGTGATCAGTAAGAATAAACGCAGATGGTAGTGGTCCCCAGTCATAGTCATCATGTCCCAGTGCCAACAGAAACACTCTGGGAACAAACATTTGCTGCGTGCTGAGGACCCAGTCAGAGAGGGGACAGGCTCAGCCCTGCACTGCCCGAGCTCATGTCCAGGCTGGTAAGGAGGAAGGTTTGGGGGGAAGTAGGAGCCAGGCATGGGGCTGGGCCGCCCCCTTCGAGAGTCCCTGGGAAAGGCTTCCCTGTGGAGGAACCAGGTGGTGCAAAGGCCTTGAGGTGGCAGGGTGAGAAATGGTGTGGGGACATGGTGGCTGGAGCAGAGAATGAAGGGGATGGTGGTGAGAGGTGAGGTCCGAGAGGAGCAGCCTTCAGGCCATGGCGAAAGCTCCAGATATTTGGAGGGGGTTCTAGAAGTTCTTTTTAAAAACTGTGATTCTTTTTAAAAAAATCTAGACAGGAGTAATTGATCCATTTGCAGACAGATACCCCTGTAGCCACAAAACCCAGCAGGGGAAGAAATTTTATCCCAGCCCCTCTGCCTCTCCCCTGCCCATCTTTCCCTCCAGCCCAAGTTTGTATTTTCATTGCCTCTAAAAGATGTGTTTCACCTCTTCCTCTATAGCTTTGAATTTATTTATGTCCGTTTGTTGCCATTGTTTACTTATGTTTTTCTTCTTTCTGTATTTATTTATTTATTTTGGAGTTTTCATCAGTTTTCTTTGTCTCAATGCCTGGTCTGTCTGATTTGCTCAGAAATGGGATCTGATCTTTTTTAGTACCCACCCCCGTCACTGCCGTGGGACCAACATGGTGCTTTCACGCGGCAGGTGTGCAGCCAGTATTTTTGGGTGATCGCATGTTGAACAGATGAGATGCAAAAGATGACCCGGCAACGTGATCCTCTGTGTGTTCCCCCTCAGCACCCAGATACCCAGGAACGCTGTGGCTGGTGATGGGGCCGAGGGACTTTTGGTGAAGTGGACGGTGTTCTTCCTTCTCTCTTTTGAAGCCCTGGACATGAAGACTTTCGTTAAGGCTGTGAAGAAGATTCTGAGCAATGCGTCCATCGAGATGATAGAGGCGCTGTTTTTGAAGGTGGACATGAAATGTAACGGCCTCACCTCCGCTGCTTCAGGTGGCTGGAGGGTGCAGTCCTTGGCTGGTCAGTGGGGCACGTGGAGGGCTGAAGAGGGGGGTAGACTCTGGGGGGCTTGCTGGATAGAGGGAACACTTGGAGTCTTTGAGGGGGCCCTCCCGAGACCCCTGTGAGCTGGGCTCACTGCAGCTTGTTCCCCTGCCAGGGTACAGGAGGGTATGTGACAAACGCTAGTGACCCCTGCCCGAGACTGGCTGAGCACACAGCAGTGAGCGGCAAGGACCCCCGCCTGCCACGTGGCTCTCCTGCACACCAGCCTCCCATTTGGCTCAGGGGATTCCAGCCGGTGCCACAAACATCTCTTAACCCTTTATGGTCACTCAGTGGCTGTTAAATCAAAAAATGTCAGGGTTGGGCTTCCCTGGTGGTGCAGTGGCTGAGTCCGCCTGCCGATGCAGGGGACACAGGTTTGTGCCCCGGTCCGGGAGGATCCCACGTGCCGCGGAGCGGCTAGGCCCGTGAGCCATGGCTGCTGAGCCTGCGCGTCCGGAGCCTGTGCTCCGCAATGGGAGAGGCCACAACAGTGAGAGGCCCGCGTACCACAAAAAAAAAAAAAAAGTCAGGGTTTTAGAGCATATTAATAATAATGCTTTTTACCCCTGATTTTAAATGTTCTACAGTGCATGTACAGCATTTAAGAATGCAAAAGAACACAGTAAAGTACAAAAAACCAGTCTGATGTATTGATGTAGCAATGCTGACAACGATAACTAGCATTTACACCAGACATTGTGCTAAGCAGTTTATATATTATTATACTTAAACCTCACAGGAATCCTATGGGGTAGGTGCTGGTAATGTACCTCCATTTGACAGATTGGGAAACTGAAGCAAGAGAGGAATAAATTGGGCCAGGGTTACAGAGCTAGTTAGCAGCCGGGCCAATCTTCAGACCCAGGGATTTTGCCTCAAGAGCCCATGTGTTAACAGCTCTGTCATACCTCCCCCTCAGCATAGATGTACATTCTGTTTCTTTTTTTTTTTTTTTTTTTTTTGCGGTACGCAGGCCTCTCACTGTTGTGGCCTCTCCCGTTGTGGAGCACAGGCTCCGGACGCGCAGGCTCAGCAGCCATGGCTCATGGGACCAGCCGCTGCGCGGCATGTGGGATCTTCCCGGACCGGGGCACGAACCCGTGTCCCCTGCATCGGCAGACAGACTCTCAACCACTGCGCCACCAGGGAACCCCTACGTTCTGTCTCTTTATGTGTGTTTTTTGTTTTCATTTCTCTTAATACTCTATAATAAATATGTTTCCAGCACTCTGTCATCTACACAGTGATCTTTCTTCATAACTCCCTGTTTTTTTTAAATTAATTAATTAATTTATTTTTGGCTGCTTTGGGTCTTCGTTGCTGCGCGTGGGCTTTCTCTAGTTGTGGTGAGTGGGGGCTACTCTTCCTTGCAGTGCATGGGCCTCTCATTGTGGTGGCTTCTCTTGTTGCGGAGCACAGGCTCTAGGCGCGCAGGCTTCAGTAGTTGTGGCATGTGGGCTCAGTAGTTGTGGCTCACGGGCTCTAGAGCGCAGGCTCAGTAGTTGCAGCTCGTGGGCTCTAGAGCTCAGGCTCAGTAGTTGCGGCTTGCAGGCTCTAGAGCGCAGGCTCAGTGGTTGTGGCGCACAGGCTTAGTTGCTCTGCAACGTGTGGGATCTTCCCGGACCAGGGCTCGAACCCGTGTCCCCTGCATTGGCAGGTGGATTCTTAACCACTGTACTACCAGGGAAGTCCCCTGTCTCTTGTCATAGCTTCATATGGTGGCCCATTTCGGCCTTGGCCATGTTTTCGTGAGGCTGGTCAGTAGAGTCTAGATTTGCCTTCGTGGCCTGGCTTATGGGTCCTCCCCAGCTATTGACTTCTTGATATATGAGCTGGGGCAACTCATCTATACTTATATGGGCCTTAGTCTTATTATCCATAAAGTGGGGTGAATAAAGAGACTCAGATGCAATGGCAAATGTGGAGTGATGTGAGGATTATCTAGGATTACAGAAACGCGTTGAGGGAGCGCTGCTGTGCTGTCTTCACAAATGCACGCACAGAGGCCCTTTGCCGATCCAGATCCAAGAACAGCTCTGGTGCTTGGCTTCTTCCCTCGGCCAGAGCCTCTGGGGGCTCCCGGAGCCCCTTGGAAGGGGCTGGGAGAGACGGGCGAGGCACTGGAAGCCGGTGCTCTGCCAGTTTGGCCGACGCCCTCCCTGCTGGCGTTTCTTCCTGAGGCAGCAGGAGTACCTGGACTACGTGATGCGTGAGTTCAAGGGCAAGGAGAAGATGATGAGAAGCCAGTGCTGCCTGCGCTTCCACCTTCCCATGAGGATCATACCCCTGTAAGGAGCCTCTCCCTGGGCTCCCTGGACTGAAGGGTGTGTCTGGACCAGGCTGGGGCCAGCCCTGCATCGCCCCTTCCTAAGTCCCCGCGCCTGTCTGTGGGGCCACTGTGGGCCTGGCACCACGCCTGCAGCTCTGTATTCTTTAGCTCGTTTCGGCCTCACAACCCCATAGGTGGGCTTGAGCAGCCCCTCATTGTGTCCCCATTTTTCAGACAAGGAAACTGAGGCTCAGAGAGGCCAAGTGACAGTGGTGGGGTTGCTCTGTTGGACCCTCCGTATCCACAGCATAGACGCTGCTCCCACTTCCTGCTCTGGCTGGGGCTGAGCAGGTCTGTGGTTTCATCCACAGGGTACAGATGGCTCACATAGCGGGGACAGGGCTTTCCCTCGAGGTGACAGGAGTGAGGGCCATCACAGGAGACTGCTCAAGCCCGCACCGGGCCTCGGGAGCAGCCCCTGCATCACTCCTGGCGCAAGTGGCTCCTGTCCCTGCCTTGATTTGTGCCTGACCCGCGGGCGCTCTCCTCCATGTGACTCCTTCTCTCTCTGTGCCCTGGCCCTGTTTGCCCCCACCCCTCCAAACTCCCTAAGAACGAGGAACATTCTAGTGGATCCAGCCCGTGGGCCCAGGCTTCCTGAGCTGGGCTGCTGCAGGCCTCTTGCTCTCCTCCCGGAGTCTGCCTTGGTTGGGGCACCAGATGCCCCGTGCAGGCGGCCGGGGCCTGGGAGCCAGGTCCTGTGGTAACAGGTGTGGTGGCCTCCATTTGTGGCCTGGTTATAACCAGAAGGGCTGTGGGTGAGTTTGTCTCTGGGGACCACACCCAGAGCAGGCCACGGAGAAGACCACAAGGGTGTGTCTGCCCTCAACCAACCTGAAGTTTAATAGAGAAGATGGTGCGATGAAAACCACGGAAGGGTAACTTTGAAAACAATTTGGTCAAGATTTGAGGAATAGCCAATAAATATGAGTGATGACACACTTTGCAACCGTAAATTTCTACATGGAAACTTTGCTGGGTGTTGTCATACCTTTGCTGGTCTATTTCCTGGGACGTTTGATTCCCCAGGGTGATCCCAAGGGCCTGAAACAAGAAGCTTGTCCCTGTTTTCTCCTGTTTATTTGCTCAACCTCCTAACCTGGAGGGCATGTCCAGCTTGGTGGAGAAAATAGCCAAATAATATTTCATCACCATCAGGAAGGGGTAACTTTGAAAACTGGCTCACCAGGACTGAGCCTGGGCCAAGCTCACCCAGCGCACCATCTCCTTGATCCCGTGGAGGAGCTGTCACTGTGGAGATGAGGAAGCTGAGACCTCAGGAGGGGACAGCTTCCTGGGGCACTCTTCACTTCAGAGCTCTCACCTCTTGGGTCTGTTCCCTACAGTCCCTTGGCCCTGACAGAGGAGGCAGAATTGGAAGGGACGGCTAGAGAGGTGACTGAGAAAATTGATCAGGCTCTGAGCAGAGCCGTGGGCTGAGGGCAAGAGAGAGGGGAGAGCCGTGTCCAGATAACGAGTCCCCGTCTCTCGTGCAGAGTCTGTAACACAGTAGAATTTCCCAGTGACGTGGGTTATCCTTAAGTCACGGCTCAGCTCACATCCATGGCAACGTGTGGAAAGGGCTCTGGCTGGAGTCGGAGTCGAGGTGCCTGGGTTCTAGTCCCAGCTCTGCTGGGAACCAGGACATAACTCCAGGCAGTTAGCCCCTGGCTCCCTGTAGGGTGAGGCAACATCACCTGCCCTGCTGGGGCCCAGAGGTGTGGGCACATGGAGTGGGAGAGAGTGTGCTGTGCTGTGTCTGGCCCTTTAATAGCCAGTTGGCTTAGCCAGCTTGGGGACGGGAAAGAAGCCACTGGAAGGTGGCGTTGAAGTTCGCTGGGAAGGCTGTTCAGTGGCTTCCTGTGAGGCCAGGCATGCCCCATGCCTGGCCTATTAGCCATGCTCTATTAGCTATTATGCCCTATTAGCTATGCTCAGGGCATGATTTTGGAGATGAAGAGCTGGGTTCACAAGGCCCTGATTTCTCACTGTCCCTTTATCTACTTTTATCTCGTTCTTGGACCCTATTCCCCCCTCCATCTCTAAGCACTAGAGTAGTTGCTGGAAACACTGTTATTTTGCAGTTTTCCTCACAAGCTCCACTCCACTCGCCTCCTGTGGGCTGTTTTTCCTGTGAAAGGACATCTGGCCCATCCCATCATGAGGAAGCTGACCGGCTATTTCATGGGATAAACTTACTGCTCTGGGAGGCCCGTGTCACCCCAGCATCCCATGTGGGTCTCCTTTCCTTCTGGCCACGGTTGTCAGCGGTGACAGTCCCCTTTGGAGGAGGGGCAGAGCCCACGTCTCACAGAAACTCACCCGAGTTTCTCATGGTGCCTGTGAGGGAAGCTGTGTCCTTCCTCCTCTGTGCTCTTTGCTCTGGTTTGGTTTGGGCTCCTCTCTCTTGTCACCTTCCGCAGGAATCATGGGTGTGAGATTGTGAAAGTGGAGTTCTTAGTCCAGCGGCGCAAGAAGATAGGGCATTTCCTGACTGTCACCAAGGACGGGATCCTGCAGTTCTGGTCGGAGTCCTTCTCGCTGACCAGCTCCTTTAGGGTGAGTGGGGCCCACGTGGGTGGTTGGAAAGTCTCTGCCTTCATGCCCTGGACCCGAGTGGGCTCCTTCTCTGGACCCGTGGGCTAGACAGCCACACTTGCTCCTGGGAGCAGGTCCTGGCTTCCCCATGGGACCATGAGCCTTGCATTTCTTTTCTGAAAGCAGGATTCCACCTGGATGTCCATTGCACTTAGATGTCCAGCAGATAACCTAAACCCACTTTGTTCAAATTGAATGTCACTGTAGCCCTCCCTGCCCACCAGGCTTCCTTCTCCTGTGCCTCCAGGTCAGTGAATGGCATCGTCATCCACCAGGGTTCTCGTGTTGGAGATCAACCTCCTTTCCTTTCTCTGTCACACCCATTCCACCACCAAGTCCTGCTGGTTCAAATCCTCTGCTTGGACCAGGGAGGAAGTCGCAGTGACTGTGAACATGGGCTCCGGAGCCCAACTGCCAGACGTAGAGCTCTGACTGTACCACCCCCCAGCTCTGTGACCTTGGAAGTTACTATATTGCTCTCTGTGCATCAGTTTCCTCATCTGTCAAGTGGGGTTAATAATAGTATCCCCTACAGGCAGGGTTGTTGGGAGGATTTAATGACATAATCCATGCCTGGTGCTGGGAGCAGGGCAAGGCACGCAGCAAGCACCCGATAAACATAAGCTGACATCGTCATTGTCATGGTCGTTTGTGCCGTCAGCTCCTGGCCAAGCGCGGTAAATGATAGAATGCTCGGGAAAACCCCTGTGTACTTGCCTTTGCCAGGCCAGGCCAGAGTCCTCCAGCAGATGAGGAGGGCCCAGCTCTGCAGAGAAGGCTGAGTGAGCATGCTCTGTGCCTGCAGAGTGTTTCCTAATTGCATCAGGGGTCATCCTTTGGGGCAGGAGGATTCTGTATCATCCCCCTGACCCCAGTTGCCAAGGGAGAGAACCAAGGTGTGTGGAGTTCTAGTGACTCTCTTGGGTGCACTTGGTAGCCTAGGATCAAAGGGGATTCTCACCTGTACTCCCGAGGCTGGCGTTTCTGGCACATTCCACCCTCTTTTTCTCTGTGTGCTTATCAGGGGGGCACATCATAGCCTGAGCTCCTGCTTGTGGCTACAACATGGTCACCTCAGCTCTCCTGAGGGCCAAAGCCTGGGAGGGCCAAAGAGGACAGAGGGAGGCTCCCCAAGAAGGCCCACAGACCTGGGCATCCTTCCCTGAGGGGCTGCTTTGGCAAGTAGATGTTGGCAAGAGTGAGCCGCCAAGCACCATCCTCGGGCACTCACTGCATGGCCATGGTTGTGCAGCCGGAAGGCCCTGGAGTCTGGGCTTCGCTTACCAGCTGTGCAACCTTGGGCAAGTCTCTGAGTCTCCCCAGGGCTCTCAGTTTCTGGTGTGAACGCGGGTCTTGGGGGTGATGAGCATTACCATCACCTCCACTGTGTGTGGGTTAGACCCCAGCCCTGGGCCAGAGAGGGGCCTTGGGGGCCCTGGTGCATTGTTTTCCCTGCCCCAGCCGTTAGCTCAGGCCCCTGCTCTTGGTGCTCTGAGCTCTGATGGGACAGTTCGGAGCCCGCGTGGCGCTACTCAGGGAGTAAAATACAAGTTCCGCCGCTGGCCACACCTCACTCATGGCCCGTCCTCTCCAACCCAGACCTGTCGGGCTGGCCCCCTCTTCCCTGGGCGTGGCAGCTCATTTCTGCTGACTTGCCTTTGCTTGTGGTGTCCCCTGCCTGGAGTGCCGGCTCAGATTCTGTCTGTGTAAGGGTTGTGTGAGGTTGGCACCAGGGTGGGCGGCACCCATGCCGGCCCAGCCCCTCCCAACGCCGGCAGCACATGGATGCTTTAGCTGTCACGGTTCCATTCGTTCCTCACAACCTGGCAGGACGGTTTCTCGTTAATAAGCCACTTGGACCAGGCAACACTGGCAGGTGGTAAACAAGATTTGGACAAAACAAACAAAACGAATACCAGTGTTATACGTCAATTACATCTCAATAAAAATCAGAGAAAAAAGATTCAGGCAGAGAGGGGCAGGTCGTGGAAAAGTCGGTCTTCCTCTCTCAGACCCTAATTCCTCTCTGGAGGCAACTGCTGTGGCCACTTTGGGGGTGCTTTTCCGTGGACAGCCTGTACATACACCGACCCCTTCTCTTTAAATACACAGATGGTAGCACGTTATAATGCTGCTCTTCACCTTGCTTTTTCACTAGTAACAGGTCTAGGCAACTATTCTGCATTGTATGTACACAGCTCCCGCGTTCTTAATGTCCGGGCCGTGATCGGTGGTGTGGGTTTGTAAGGCGTCATTTCCAGGCAGACTCTGGCCTGTTGCTGTTGTAGCTGGGCAGCAGTGCCCGTTCCTGCTTACACTTCTCTGTGAGTACCTGCAAACACATCTGTAGATGCCTCTTGGAATGGATCCTGGGATCACAAACTATGCACATTTAAAACTTGATGAGCTTGTCAAACTCCCTAAAGGGTTGTGAGGATGAGTGTTCTTTAAGCTCATTTTACAGATACGGAAACTGAGACTCAGAGAGGTCAGGGAGTTTAGCCAAGACCCCACCGTTGGTAGTTGGTGGTAAGGCTGGGCTCCACACCAGGTCTGTGCTTGGCTCCAGGGCCTTGGGTGGCAGGAGAGGGTTTGCGGGGAGGCTGTGCTCCTGGCGTGCTCTCCCGGGGAGCCTCCGCAGCCCAGGTCTCTTCTGCTCTCCCTCTGGCAGCTTTACCAGATCCATCCGCTCCACAACCAGCAGATGCGGGTCATCGACATGGTGTGTCTGCACAACATGAACATGGTTGCGATAGTGTCGACCGACCAGAAGATAGGTGAGGCCCCGAGGTTCCCCAGGCCGGTGCCTGGCCACTGGAAGCCATGCATTTGCACTTGGAGAGCCCTGTCACCCAGCCAACTGTGAGCATGAGTTAGAGTCCCCTGGGAGTATTGCTGGGTGGTGAGTAGTGAGGCTTCTCACTGTCACCAGAGACTCCTGAGGCCTGGGACATGGGTTTGGGTTCATGTGTGCCTCCCCTTCTGTCTCTTCCCCAGAGTTCTTTGATATCAGTAACCGTAAATGTGTCTGGGCCTTCACCTTCATCGATCTGGACAGTTGCGTCCTGACCTTGAACTACTGGTGAGTCTCGTGGGAGACCGGGGCAGGGGCTTGGCAGCAGTGGGGCTGGGACCCCCAGAAAGCCTCTCTGGAAGCAGCACTGGAAAGATCCCCACCCTCTGTGCCTGTGTCCTCTTCCCCTCAAGCTGCTCCTCTCTTGGGTCCCCTTTCATGGTCACTCAGACCTCAGAGTTGTTGTCGGCCCCTCTTCCTTTCACCAAGTCAGCCATCAAACCCAGCCTGTCCCACTGTGTCTCTGGGAACATCATGGTCCATCAGTAGGGTGACTTGACAAAGAGCAGCTGAAGGACCAGGGATTCATTTATTCTGGTTAAGAAAAAGTGCTGATTTCTCTTGGACCTGGTTCACCAACGGTCTGGATCTGGGCGGCTGGGCCCACGTTTGTCAGCTGTTGAGGTCAAGGCTGGAAAGTTGTGTGGGATCTGCCCTCGCTCCCAAGGTGGAGAAGGGCCTTGGAGGCCGGCGAGGGGCGGAGGGTTGCACTGGACACACCCAGCCGGCTCCGTGGCCTCTTCTGTCTCCTTCTTTTCCCAGGTCTGACTATCACAGGGCTGTGTTCTGCTATGGGGACACCAAAGGCAATGTCATCGTCTTCACCTCCAACGATGTGACCCATGGGCTGTTCAACCCCTGAATCCTCCCCAGGACCTCCAGATGGGGTAGCGGAGATGTGGGGAGTGGGGGGAGATGGTCCTGCCCTGGGAGCTCCTTCCCCTCCCTGCTTCCCGGTTCGAGAGTCCCTGGGAAGGCGGTGCACCCACATGCTCAGCTCAGAGCCGCCTGTGGGAGATGGGGTGATGGCGTGACAGCGGGACACGGGACGGGGCTGGGGAGATGGGCAATCTCTCTGGAGGTGGGAAGTAGTGCACGTGAGGGCCGGGGCGGAGGTGGGGGCGCTTCAGGACCCTCCTCATACCAGGAAGAAAGAACCTGTGGCAGCTATGTGACCCGCTCTGGGCCCTGGGGAGGTGGCGCTAGCTTCCTCCATGGCGTGAGGAGGGTTCTGCTCTCCTTGGCTGGGAGCTGCCTGTGGGTGGGTGTTGGGGTGGGGCGGAGAGGCTGCCCAGGAGGCTGCGCTTCCTCGCAGCGCCTGGAGGAAGGCCCGACTCCGCACGAGCAGCGTGAATCAGCACAGGGACACTTGCGGAGCCCTTGGGTGCTGAGCGCTTTGGGCGGTCACCTCCTGCAGTTCCCGCCTGCTGCCAGGAGGGGCTGCTGTCGTCACAGCCTGTTAAGGGAGGAGGAGCCGGGGGTTTAGGGGGAGACGCGCTTACACTGGCCCCACAGTGGCTAAGCGTGGCTGAGATCTGAGGCAGGCAGTCTGCGCCAGAGCCTGCACTTGAACCACTTGCTAGGCTGTATCCCAAACCGACTGAATGCTGGAGGATGCTGTCTGGGGCTGCTCTGCCTAGGGGCACGAGATCCCGAGGCCTCGGGGCCTGGGGCTGTCGGGGACATATCTGAACTGGACCCTGCCTGGGATCGAGCCTTCGACCCGCAGTGTCAGGCCTCCAGGCCGCACCGCGTCCATCTGGAGGGGGCCCCAGACCCCAGGGACACTGACTCCTCTCCATCCAGGACTCCAGAATGGCCACTTGGGCTTCTAGCCCGAGTTTCTGAGCAGGGGCTCCAGGGGCCCCCAGGCCTCAGTGACACCTCCTGCCCAGCTTGTTGGGGCAGCATCCGCCACTGGCCGGACAGAAGGTGGATCCTGCCCTGGACGCAGCAGGGGGCTGGCACCCTGCTGTGTCCTGTCTCGTCTGCCTCTGCCCCTGGTGCCCGACCTGCCCTGACCCAACCCACCGTGGTCGCTCTGTGCCACCCTGGGAATTGGCACAGGAGTTGGTGGTCTTTGAGCTGAGTGGTGGACAGGAAATTGGAGGGGAGGCAGATGAGGCTAGAGTGTTGACTGAAGGCTGGGGACAAACAGGAAGGGGGGCCCAGCAGCATGCTGACTTGGGAGGGGCTGGACAGACCAGCTCTGTATGACCTAGATCCAGTTGCTTAACCTCTCTGTGCCTCAGTTCCCTTATTCAAATGGGGTAAGCACAGTCAGTTCATGGATTTGTTAGAAGGTGGAAGGAGAGAAAAGTGGGAGGGCAAGGCTGTGCTTACTGCGCCAGACACGCTTGCTTTACGACGCATGCGTGCAACTTCTCCTTCTTGGAACTTGTATTTGCCAGACAAGGGGGGGCATGTATTCAGTAGTTTGAAGCATGATGGCAAACTCCCAAATGATTATTTTCAGAATGAATAAGAGCCCAGGATCTCAGTTCATTCTCCACTCCAGCAGAGTCAGAGCTCCCTAATGGAGACTCAACCAGCTGGGGAGAGTGAGGAGCCCCGAAATCTGGTTCCAGCTCTGCTAGGAGCTGGCAGGGGGACTCTGGGCAGCAGTGTTTATTGGCCCCGGTCTGTTTTCTGGGTGCCGACTTCACCCCACTGAATTTACCAGGACACAGGGAGGCTTGAGTGAACGTTTGGATGGGAAAGCCTTTTGGGGTGCATGGGAGTTGCAAACCAACTCAAGGGTTCTTCTGAGGTCTTGCTTATTCTACAAACAAGGAGAGCTGGTGACCTGGGCCTTGATTTTCTCCCCTATCAGATCACTGGACCGATGTTTCCACACGGAAGCTCTTAAATGAGAAGTCCCCTATGTATAGAAGTTACCGGCTGAGGGTAAGTGGGATCTTTCCTTGGCTGTAACCATGGTAATTAGCTGTACACAGGTAAAAAAACAAAAATGCAGCAGGTGGATCTGCCCTTCGGTCTCTGCCCTTGGGGCTTGGTCTCTGGGGATGGGGTGGAGGCAGCTGCTGGATCCCGTCCCCTCTTTGTGCAGAAGCCAAACCATCCCAGGTGTGACTGGTCTCTCTCACCGCCTTCATTGCTCAGGCACCAGCCCTCCTGGGTGGCTGCAGCGGCTTCTCGCCGTTTCCCCACGTCCTTTCTCTATGCAGTGCTTTCTCCATTCAGCAGCCTCAGGAATCCTGAGCTAGAAATACAGTCATGTCACTCCTCTGCTCAAAATCCCCCAGTAGCTCTCTTGTCTTGCACAAAATCTCAAGTGCTCCCCACGACCATCAGGACACGAGCGGACCTGGCCCCTGGCTTGTTCCCAGTCTCGCTTTCTACCTTTCTCCTCCTTTCTCTAACACAGAGACGCCAGCAACCTGGCTGTTCTCTGAACACGAAGCCCTTTCCCACCTCAGGGCCTTGACACACGCCGTTCCTTCAGGCTGCTGTGCTCTCCCCCCACATACTGTACGCCCCCCTCTACTTCCCTTGGGTCCCCAACCAGCCAGCCTGGAACAGCCCTGCTCCATCAGCCTCTGCCTTCACCCCTTCACCTGCAGTGCTTATAGGATTCTGACACCCATTACAGCGTGTGTTTTTTTCCCACATCTCCACGCGATTCTCTGACACGAGCTGGGTGTCCTACAATTCAACTCAATTCTGACACTGTCTACCCCAGGATAGCGTCAGATCCCGCAGTTTAAGGGTCCCACAAGACTGCCCTCCCCTTCAGATGCCAGTCCCAAGTTCAGGTTGTTACCTGTGCTTCTGACCCACTGGCATTAATCAGAGGTTTCCACGACCCCCTCCTTGGGTTCGATTAATTTGCTAGAACAGCTCAGAACTCAGAGAAACGTTTTACTTTACCAGATCACTGGTTTATTAGAAAAGAATATAACTTAGGAACAGCCAGATGGAAGAGATGAGGATGGCAAGGTATGTGGAAGGGGCACGGAGCTTCCATGCCCTGTCCGGGTCTCCACTCTCCCTGCACCTCCACATGTTGTCCAGCCCAGAAGCTCTCAGAACCCCACCTTTTGGGTTGTTATGGAGGCTTCATTACACAGGCATGATTGATTATGTCATTGGCCATTGGTGATCAAATCATCCTCCAGCCTTCACCACGACAGACACTTGGTGAAACAACTCATGCAAAACCCAGCTCACCTCGCCTCCATTCTTGTCTTGGAGAGGAAAATCTCCAGATTGGGAGGCCAAGCACTGGGCCAGAACACAGAACCTGTCCAGCCAGGCCATGCCCTTGACCTGTGGGTCCCAGACTTTATTTTTTTTTCGCTATACCACGCAGCTTGCGGGATCTTAGTTCCCTGACCAGGGATCGAACCCGGGCCCTGGCAGTGGGAGCGCGGAGTCTTAACCACTGGACCGCCAGGGAAGTCCCAGTCTCGGGGAAGTCCCAATCTCGCCCAACTTGTACCAGATAACATCCTCGCTCACTGCAAACCACTTCCCGACAAACACGGACAGCGGTGGGGCCGGGAAGCGCAGGCTCACCCATGGTGGGCGCCCCGTGGATGACAGCGACTGTGGACTAGGCGGACTTGGATCCATCCTCCCTCCCCCTTGGCATGGGGCCACAGACAGTGGTATTAGGATGGGCCAGACCTTGCCTGTCCTCTAACTTATAAGCGAGAGTTCACCTAACAGCAGATTTCAGTGCTTGTAACCTGTTCCACTGATAAATGGTGGCCACACACCCCTGATCACATGACCTGGGCTAGGACTGTGGGGCTGGAGCACTTTGTCAGAGCTGTGATAACTAGAGGGGCATAGACTTGGGGAATCTCTTGGCCCCTCCAGCCCATCTGGTGGCTGGGCCCGGATGACCGTCCTTGGGTTGGGTCTCCCACCACCACTGCTGTCTTCCCAGGCTCTCCACCCCAACTGGTGTCAACAGGTCAAGTTTATCCCCCAGCTGAACCTGGTGGCTTCCTGTTCAGCCATCGAGGAGTCCTCTCTGGTGCTGACCATATTGCCGCCCGAAGTCCCAGAGAGCCTCAAGTAAGGAGCACCTGTCTCCAGGCAGAGGTGGTGGGGCTGGGAGGGGGTGGGTGGTGACAGTGACTCCGGGACTCTGGCTTCACTTCAGCCGCAGGTGGCCATCCCTCCTGAGAGGGGACCTGCCTCCGGGACAGTGGCATCTCCTGTGGGCAGTAATACCGTGTCCTGTGGATCATGCTGGGTCCAAGGAAGCACTGTGTGTCCTGTGGGCCAACAGTGAGGTGTGGTGGTTAGAACATGGGCTCTGGAGTCTGTTTTTTTTTAAATTGAGGTTGTCAGTTTTGAAAATTGACATATAACATTATATTAAGCTTATATTAAGACGCATAACATAACGATTTGAAATTGTGAAATGATCACAAGTCTAGTTAACATCTATCACCACACACAGTTGTGCATTTTTTTCCCTGTGATAAGAACTTTTATGGAATCTGGTTTTAATCATTCTGGCATTGCCACCAGCAGCAAAAATATGAGGCCTCTGTTATCCACCAATTCATACACAAAACTCAGCACAGAAGCTAGCACATAGTGTAAGGATACAGTCAGAAAAATGTTTTCTGAATGAAGGAATGAATGTGAGTTGCTTCACCTCTGTGAGCCTCAGTTTTCTTGTCTGTAAAAGGGGGTGATAATAGCCCTTCACTTACCTCAGGGCTTACATGAGTGAGTGTTGTACATAGCGTGTGTTCACTGGTTGGCCACATTAATTCTTTGGAGATGGTTCTAATCTATTTCCTTCATTCTGGATTCCTCTACCCCAGGGGGCATCTTTTCATCTTCTGTCTTTTTTATTTTTTAAAATCGGCTGTTGGGAATTCCCTGGTGGTTCAGTGGTTAGGACTCTGCACTTTCACTGCTGGGCTCGAGGGTTCAATCCCTGGTCAGGGAACTAAGACCACGCATGATGAGCAGTGCGGCCAAAAAAAAAAAAAAAATACTCAACTGTTAGTCACACAGGTATACGTACATATGTAAAAAATTCAAGCACTAAAAATAAAGCCGGAATCCTGTGGGCTTTTCTCCCCGTTCCCTCATCCAATCCCCAAGTCCTGGAACTAACTGCAGGTTGGAGGAGGGGTGTGTATGCCTGTGGCGGTGGGGAATCTTCTGTCTTGGTTTTTGTGGTTTGGGTGGGGCGGTGTGGTGGGATTTTGCTTGGAGCTGATTTGCCGAGGTCCATCTCTCTGCTTTGGTGGGAGTATTACCTCATGTCTGTGATATGTCTTTCAGCTTCTTGTTTTATTGGGTCTCAAGGGCAGGAGGCTATGACAGGCTCCTTGGTCTGCCTGCCACCTTCCCACTCCAGCCACACGGGGCCCCCTTGTGGCTCACACATGTTCCTGCCCCCAAGCCTTTGCATTGCTCCTCTCTGCCTGTTTTTTTGTTTGTTTTTGTTTTTTAAACATTTTTATTATGAAAGATTTTTAAACACACAAAAGTAGAGAAATAGTATAATGCTTTAATATCACTAGTACTAGTCCAAGTTAATCTTTACCCAAGTGTCTCAAAAATATCTTTTTATGATTATTTGAAATCAGATATAGACAAGGTTCTAGGATGGTTCTGAGCTGAGGAATGGTGTGCTCTGGTGTGTGGGAGCATCCTTCTGGCTGCTCTGTTGCAAGTGGAATGTACGTATGTGGGCAGGAGGGGAGATGGGGACACCAGTGAGGATGCCATTGTAATAATCCAGACTACATGTGATGGTGGTCTGGAGTCTGCCTGGCGTGGAGACGGAGAGATTTGAGATATATTTTAGGGGTGGGTTGCAGAATATAGTTATACACATGAGCACACACCCCGTTCCTTCTTGTCTGTATGAAGTACACACACTGGCCAGCAGGTGGCACCATTGACTGCTGGCTGGTCTCTTGTTCTGGTGATGTTCTCTTGGGGCGTAGCCTCTGCAGGTGGGGCCTGGCACTGCCAACCCAAATTCTGCCTCTGGAGTGGCCTTGTAGACTTCTTCCCTTCGTCCCCTCTGACCTTCCAGTCCCTTCTCTGCACAGCAGCCATCTGTGCAGAGACCTGGTCTCCTCCAGCCAGCCGTCATGTCAAAGCCACCTGCTTATTTCCCTGCAGGACTTGCCATGATGTGTACATGTCCGTCTCCCTGTCCCTGTGTTCCTTTACTTGCACAGGCTGTTTTCCTCTAGAAGAAAAGCTCCAGTGAAGGCAAGGGCATCCTGTCTGCACCTCTGGTCATCCTGGAAGGGCATAGGAGCCAGGAAATCTTTGTTGAATAAATGGGTGAATCAGGCTGAAATGATTTCTAGTAACGTTTTGTGACTGTTCTTCCAGAACATTTCTCTGCACACATAAGCATGGAGGGAGACTTATCTGGTTTGACAATACAGGTATTTGGTATGCTCTTCTTGAAGTTTTCTAATGTCCTTTTTTCTTTTGGCCGCACGGCGCATCATTCAGGATCTTAGTTCCCTGACCAGGGTTTTTTGGTGAAGTTTTGACTTTTAGAGGAATCCTTCTGGCTGTGGAGTGGGGAGCTCAGGGGAGTGGGAGCAAGGGGGGAGGTTAAGAGGCCCTCCTGGGAGGCTGATGCAGAAACGAGGGGGCCCTGGGCTGTGGTGGGATGTGAACAAAGAGGATTTGGGGCCCAGGTGAATAATGAGAGCGCAGGAGAGGGAGCCTCTAGGGTGATAACCAAGCTTAGTTCCCTGGGGAGTAGCAGAGGTGCAGTTCAGGGGCAAGTTCAGTGGAGAGCATGCTGCGTTAGAGGCCTTGGAGTTGAGTTTTGAAGGGAGAGTTTGAGTGGAAAGAGCTGGCGGGGCAGGATGTGTGGATGTGAGGGAATAGCACACGCAAGGCACAGAGCTCCCAGGGCTCTGGGGCCTGTGAGGGCTGTTGGGCCTGACCTTTCCCCTGATCTTCCCAGAAGCCCTGCCTGGGTCCCCTGGCCCTCCTGAGCACCCCGACGGCCTCCTGGCTCCCCATCGCCCATCCCCCGGGCCTCCAGCCCTGCCACACCGTTTCCTGTCCTGGAGCTCTGGTTCCTGAGCCTACTGCCTCTCCCTGCCACGCCCACCCTGAGTCTGAACACTGACCCCCCCCCACCTTGCCAGCCATGGGACCTTGGGCAAGCTCCTTTATTTCCTTCTGTGTCCTCATCACGGCACAGGGCTCATGACAGTCTTCAGGGTTGTGTGAGGGGTCCAGGTGACTCACAAGACAGCACCCAGCACAGGGACCAGCACGTAGCAGGGACACCTTGTTCTCTTCCCCTAGCCTTTGGGGGATCCCCTTCCACCTTTTGGTCTGTGTCATGAGTGGGAGGACAGCCGTCCCGGTATAGTGAAGGTGCAGATCGAGTTAGGTTCGCCCTTGGAGCGAGGCGAGCGTGGTGCAGCTGCAGGAGTTGCTCCTGCTTCGCGGCTGCTTTCGCCTTCATGTGCAGGCGAGAGGTGGGCGTCTCCTCCAGGTACTGCTGGTTTCGGGCTGAGCGGGGGCTGCCGCTCTGCTGGCGGTGCTGGCCCTCCCTCGGGGGCAGGGTGAGCCCAGGGCAGGGTTCTGGGAGCCGCTCTCTCCTTGGGTGGAGACGTGGTGACTTCTCCCTGGCCTCCCGGCGGCCCTGCCTCTAGCTCCTCCACACCCCAGCCTCAGAGGCTCTCCGAGGCCTCCGGTCACAGCCTTCCCCCTGTGCTGTTGTAGGTTTTCAGTGCTGAATTTAAGAAAAGGGATTCTTTGCTTTGATTACTGCCCAGAAAAGAATGTCCTGGGTAAGTAACGTTTGTATCACGTGAGGCTGCTGGTCTGGCAGAACTAGGGTGAGGGCTGCTGGGGAGGTGGGGCCCATCAGAGCGGAGGCGGAGGCCCTGCAGCGTCTGCCGCCAGCCACTCTGGTCCCCGCCCCTGGGCACCTGGGGTGGAGTGGTGACAGGGGCTTGCTTGGCATGGTGGCAGAGGAGGCGGGACGAGAGAGGCAGAGGGATGGATCATAGCAACACCCCCCACCTGCTGAGCCTGGCTGGAGTCCGAGGCCTGGCCCCAGGACAAGGTCCCAGCGCAGGCCCCCAGTGGCTGATACCCGGTTTTCAACTTCAGTGACTGGTGGCCATGACCCCCTCATCTGCCTGTGGAACCCCTTCTTCTCGAAGAAGCCTGTGTGGCTGATGAAGGGGCATGAGACCTCGGTGACACACATTCTCGTGAACAGCAAGCACAGCAGCATCCTCCTCAGCATCTCCAAGGACAAGGTGTCCTCAGGGAGCTCGGCCCTGACGCCCGCCACTAGCTCCTGTTCCCCAGCAGAGATGCTGGCCCAGGGAGAACGATCGAGCTCAGCCAGCCAGGGAGCTGGCTGCAGTTGGCAGGAGCCTGAGGCCCAGGGCAATGGTGTGACCTCCCTGTCCATGGTCCCACCCGGGCCTGAGGCCTAGAGGCAGGTACCCCAAGTGGCACCATGAAGGGGCCGTGGGTCTCTGACCACCCCCATAGGGTCCTGAGCCCAGCTCTGAGCAGCCCACCAGAGTTGGGCAGGGCCCTTCCCTTTATGGGGTCTCAGTCTCCTCATCCAGAGAATGGGTGTTGAGTGGTTTAGAGAAGAGCTGCTGGTGAAAGAGCAGAGGAATGTCTGGCGCATAGTAGGTGTACAACAGATGTGAGCCTTTCCCTCCCCACAGACCCGAACTTGCTCCTCTCGGCTCTCCCAGTGACCACTGCTTGGCTGCCCTGGCTGCAGGGCCTGACTAGACCTTTTTCAAATGCCCGGGGTTCCCCTGATCAGGCCCGCTCCTCTGCTTCTCTGAGCTGTGGGTTTAGGGTCTCTCCCCACCTGCTGGGGGATGCAGGCCAATGGTTCCAGGTGCCCTCCTTCAGGGGACAAGTCTGTGTCTTCTGGGACTCAGTAGATCAGGAGCTGGCAGGGCCCTGGTTCACCAGGCCACGCTGCCCACACATCCCCACACTTGGTACTGTCTGGAATTCTCCTGGCAGCGCTGGGAGCTGGGCATCGGCACCTCTGATGAAGGCTCCGAGGCTGGAGGGGTCGGGGACAGAAGTAGACTTGCCCAAACCTTCATGGGCAGCGATGGGCAGAGCCACGGTGTGGACGGCAGTCTGTGGACTCCACGCCCATGCCGTGTCCAGCTTGCTGCTGGCGCCCCGAGTGAGGAGTGTCCTGGAGGGACTTCCACGGGGCCCCTCTGGGGACACTTCCTCAACCTGGGAGGAAGTCGAGGGGGACAGGTGAGCCTTTTGGGCAATGATGTTGGCAGCTCTTTCTGTGCCCTGCCTGGCTTTACTCGAGGGAGGCTGGGGTGGGAGCTAGTGAGGGTCTGCAGGGGCAAGTGCTGCCTGTGAGGTCTTCATCCTCAGCCGATGAGCAGCAGCTACTCGAGCAGGGTAGAGACCCTGGGGGAGGCTGGGCGGGGGGCGTGCCTCGGTTTCCTCATTTGAGCATAAGCACAGCGTCTGTCTTAGGGCTGTGATCCATGGCAGTCACTTAGCGTGGTGGGTGTGTCTTGGAAGTGCTTGCACTGGGTGCCCTGGCCCCGCTCCCAGGAGAACCCCAAGGCCTCAGGTGCCAGCTGCATCCCCGAGAACCCACTCTTGGCCTCTTTGCCTGTTTCTCACCCCCGCAGAATATTCGCGTGTGGGACATGCAGGACTACGAATGCCTCCAGTCCTTCTGCGGGAAGCATTTTGCCCTGGGACACTGCCCCATCACCAGCGCATACTTCCACAAGGATGACAACAGCCTCATCTGTAGCACCTACTCAGCGCTGCACGAGAGGGAGGTGGGACCGTGTCTGCACCCAGAGGGGAGGGGCTGCAGCCGTGTTCTGCAGTCCCTTGGGACACCGAGGGGTGGTCACATCCCGTCCGTCCTGAGACTGCTTCGTGCCATGAGGACAAAGCTGCTAGACTCTGTGGGCTGGTCCTCAAAGCTCTCGTCTCCTGGGATTTCCTGGGGGACTGTTGCTAGGCCCTCAGTGGTCACCCTCTATGCTGCTGTCCTCCTGACCCGTGCATCCTCCGGACTCTCCTCAAAGCCCACCTTGAGGCCCGGGCTGGCTTAGAAGACCCCGCCCGCCCCCACCGCTCCACGCTCCCTTGCCTCCCCTTGATCACGGCCCTTATAACTCTGTCCTGTCGTGGTTACATGCCTGTCCCTCCTGCCAAATTGTGAAGCCCAGGAGGGCAGGGCCCACCCCCGAGCAGCCCCTCTGAAGGAGAGAGCCTGGAGGGACCTGCTGTGAACACTGTCTATGAGCCATGACTTAGCTGGTGCCCATGTGAGGTCTGTCCTGACTCTGGAGGACAGGACAGCCTGGGAGAAGCACAAGGGGCTGACCGTCCAGGGTGACAGGGGGACCTGTGACAAGATGGGAGCTGAGGGGACTGCAAGGACAATCAGCAGCCAGTAGAGGGGGAGGTTCTATCTAGAAAGGGCGGTGAGGGTGTCATTTGTGGTTGGGAGGAAGGGGAAGCCCCAGTGAGACCTCCTTCCCTCTGTTGGCCGGTGACACACACGACACACACGCTGTCCTTGTGCCCTTGGCTGGCTCTCCCAGGTGGCAGGTTTTTCTTGAGAAGGGAGTTGGTGGGTTCCTTCGTCTCTGCTGAGTGTCAGACTGGCTGCCAGCATTTGTTGAATTAAATAGACCTTTGAAGTTCATTTCAAATCATCACACATTATCAGCCCTCTGCTCTTTGTCAGGAGCAGAGAATATATTAATTAGGCACTGTCCCATCCCTCAAGGAACTTATGGGGTAGTAGGAGAACACATAACTTTAGTAGAAAATGCTGTGTGTTATGATGGAGATGTGTGCTAGGTGCTTCATCGAGCACAGAGAAAGGATCCTTAGCCTAGCCTGAGGCAGAGGTAGTCAGGGAAGGCTTCCTGGATGAGGGGACACCAGATTGAGGCTTTATGCTTTTCAGAAGTTATAAAAGGGACCTTGGACTTGGATTTTGATCTTGTGGGAACACGAGGCTTTGGGAGCCCTGATCTCAGGAAGTGGGGGCCATGGAGTAGGGGTGAGCTATCAGCAAGCCTGTGTGTAGTTGAGGATATCTTGATGTCTCAGGTTACTGGAAGTTTCTCCCTGGGGCAAATCACTGAGGGCAGGCCCCTTCTGACTGCCCAACTGTCTGCCCCTCCTCACCTGTAGATTGGCATCCTAAAAGGGTACCTGGAGACGCAGGGGCCTGGGAGAGCAGAGGAGAAGACCACGACTTACAGCACGCCCCTGTGCGCCATCCTCTACAGCAAGGTTTTCAAGCAGGTAAGTGGTCAGCAGCTCGTCTCTGAGGCCAGCAGGGAGTGGGGTGGGACGGGACGCTCATAGCTTGGGTGGTGGTGCAGGACAGTGGGAGGTGGGCGAGCAGCAACCCTGCAGAGGGGTCACCCCGGGTAAGATAGGAGCACCACCACGTGGTCAGCGGGTCACCAAACTCCTGTGAGCCTGTGCGCCCCTGGCTACCGCCCCAGGTCAGTTCTGGACAGGCAGCCTTCTTTATACAGTGTGAGATGGAACACAAGGTGTGAGCTGCTCTTCGAGGCTCCCTGGGTGGGTGTGGGTGCTGCTCCTGGGGGCCATTTCCAGGGAAGCCCTGGTTCAGCACTGTCCATCGTGGGAGGGGAGGGAGGCCCAGGCTGTGGACAGCCCCCTGGTCCTGAGTAGAGATCTCTGCATTGGGCAGGGCAACTGGGAACATGCATTCTGAAGTGTGGGGATAGATAGGGCGCCTGGGCCCTCTGCGCACTGCCACTGGGACCCCTTTCCTGGCCCCACTGCGTCTGCTGCAGCATGGCCTTGGCTGCGCGAGGCCAGAGCTCACCTCTTTGGGTTTCCCTCTCATTCGGACCCCTGGCACCAGCACCCCTTATACCTTAGGGCTCTTCAGTGCCTTCCAGCAGTTTCAAAAAATTCCCCTTCCCCAGCTTTCTAGATGTTCTCATCAGGAAGGTTGGTCTGAAGTAGGCTCACCTGTTACTGTTTCATTGTAATAGTTGTCGCCTTAGGTGGAATGATGTACCTTTACTCAACATTTCCCTACTTAGGGGACAGTTAGTGTATTTCCTGTTGTTTTTTTCTATCCCCCGTGATTAATGACTTTGCAGTAAATTTTTTTTCTGAATTAGAGATTATTTTCTCTGGATAGATTCTGATAAATGCCATTTCTGAGTTGAAGGGGATTTCACCAGACTGGTTCCTTCTGAAAAAACTGTGCCTGTTTGCACCGCCGTGGGCCTCAGGGCCGAGGAAAGCCTGTTTTCAAGAGTGGCTTATCCCGCAGCAGGAGGGCCCAGAGCGCCTGTCTTCTCGGTACACAGAGTGGCAGCGGAGCTACCCGCAGTCACGCCAGCTGGAGGCTGCCCTTGGGAGCGGGGGCCCTCTCCTCTCCAGGAGCCCTGGCTGTGTGCACCCCCACAGGTGGTGAGCGGCTGCCTGAGCGGCGTGGTGAGCGTGTGGGAGGTCGTGACGGGCAAAAGGATGACAGAGTTCTCCGTGACGCGACCAGCATGTGGAGCTGACCGCCACGCCCCTGGATGAGTCAGAGGCCTGTCTGCTCACGGGTCTGCGTGATGGCGCCACGAAGATGTGGAACTCCAGCGTTGGTGAGTGCCTGCTGACCTTCCCCAGCCCGGACCAGATGGAGGTCAGTCTGGTCCATCAGCTGGGGCCTGGGGGCCCCTCACAGCTCCTGTGACCCTGGGACATGCTATTGTCCATGCCTCTCTGAAAGGTTGTGCACACAGACTGCCTGGCCTCGTGCCTGCCTGACCCTTTGTGTCCTTGTGCAAAAAATGAAGACAGGTAACAGGGCCTGTCCTTCATAGGTGTTCTACAAATGTTAGCTACTCTTGCTCTTTTGGTGTGTTAGCACTTCTTACCCTACCTCTTAGAGCTTTGAATGGCATTGCTAGCAGTGGGGTCACATGATTCAGAGCCACCCGTACCCCTGTTTGGGAAATGACTGCCAGGGTTATAGGGATGGTCTGTGGGTGTGGCAAAGTGCAAAGCAGCAGTCCCACTTTGGGACTTGAGCCCGTTAGTAACCCCTGTGACACAGTCCTTTAACCAACCCAGAAGGAGCACTTGGCCGAGAAGCCGGGGATTTAGAGGACTGGCCCAGATCCTATCACTCAGTCGTTTGACCTTAGCCAAGTCACTTGTCTGTTTCCCTGCTATCCCCCTGTAAGAGGGACATGGATACCTACCCAATCTGCCCCCTCCAAGGCCATCAAATGGATAATGGGATGTGAGAGCACTCTGAAAAAAATATGGTGGTATCACCTCTAGGGAATTCTCATCATTATGGGGAGTTTTGATTTCTTGCTTGGTATAATTAGGAAGACATTTGGGGCCTGGAGCCATTTCCTCTGAGGTACCTTAGAGTTCTGTCTTCTTTCAACTTCAACAGATTAGTGGGATCGTCCATATGAATAAAGTGTTCTACGTGACCAGATGGAGTAAGAGAATCACTTATTTCACGTGAGTAGCCAGGGTGCACATGGGAGGTGAGGGCAGCTAACTGTTCTCTCCTGACTTCAGATGGGTTCCTCCATTCCTAGCTTTGCTGGTGGTTGGAACACCAAGCAGGAAGTTAGTGCTGGGTGATGTCTGTTGCTTCACCCTCTCATCTGTCCATTTATTCATCACTCCATGCAGCCGATATGTTCTAGGCTTTGTACTAGGTGCTGGGGACGGGTATAAACAAGCATATGGAGTCTTCATCCTCCTGGAGCTCCCAGGGGGAGGCAGACACTAATCAAATAACTTCATTTGTGATAGTCTGTTGAGTGCTATGGAAAAAAGAAAAAGTACAGGTTTCTATGGGGAGGGGACAGAAATCTGATCTAGTCTCAGGGGCCATCAGAAAAGGGTCAGCTGAGGATGTCGGGTGGAGTGGGATCTGAAGAGTGAGCAGGAGGGGTCTCAGTGAGGCAGTGAGGGGCTAGGGACAGGAGGGACGTTCCAGGCAGAGGGAACAGCATGTGCAGGGTCACTTCCTCTTCAGAGGGCTTTTCTAGGCCCATGGTTTCCCCTTCTTTCAACCTGAATCCTTACTCAGGTGTCTGAATGGGGCACATCTGTAAGATTAGTGTATATAAAGCCCCTAGGACCGGACCTTTAGAGCAGGCACATAATAGGTGCTTAGTAAATGCAGTCGCAGGGCAGAGCTTCATCCCTGATCTACACCTCCTCTGGAGTGTCCTCCTCTGGGTCAGTGCTCCAAACCCTAGAGGCCATGAGGGTCTCCCAGGAGACCAGTGAGGCTGAGCTCTCAGCCCTTTTGCCTCTGGCCATGTGTGCAGGTTCCACAAGACCAAGCCGGTGCTCTTGTGCTACCACTGGCAGACCTTCCACACGGAGGATGTCCTGAGCATGGCCAGGTACCAGAACCAGTTCCTTGGAACCTCCTCCTACAATGGGGACATCCTCTTCTGGAACATCAGCATGTTCGGGCCCATCCTCCATTTCAACGCCTCTCAGAGCCCCTTGCCCTCGCTGCCCAAGAGGGTAAGGTCAACAGAAACAAGCTGTCCTCTTCCTTCTCTCTCAGCTGTGGTCCAGAACCACGTAGGGCTTGGGGGTGGGTAGGGGACACCCTGGGGAGTGGAGGGAACGGTGGTGGCTTGTTCTGGAGGAGGTTGGGAGCTAGGGACGTAGGTGGTAGTTTTTATAATTATCCTCATTTGACAGATGAGGAAACTGAGGCACAGAGAGGTTAAGCATCTCGCCTAAGGTCACACAGCCAAGAAGTAATCGATCCAAATCCAGGCAGTCTGACTCCAGAGCCTGGTGGTGCTAGTCCTGTTCTCCCGAGATTACTGTTCCCTTGAAGGTGGCTCACTTCTGACCCATCACTACTACAGCTTACTGCTCCGGTCTCACTGGGCTCTTGGTAGGACTTAGGAAGCCATACAGTCTCTGAATGACCATATCTTTGCAGATTAAAGCTGGAAGGGGCCTTCGGGGTCACCCCGTCCAGTAGTTTTCCAAACATGTTGTGGAGAGATGCTTGGAGGCTATTACAGCGGCTTCTCCAGAGCACTTCAGCTTTTTATCTATTTTACACTTTGGAGTTTCCCTTCAGATTAAAAAATACCTCAGAAATACTTGGAGGGCTTCCCTG
Organism: Grampus griseus; assembly: GCF_964374135.1. Classification (NCBI taxonomy): domain Eukaryota; kingdom Metazoa; phylum Chordata; class Mammalia; order Artiodactyla; family Delphinidae; genus Grampus; species Grampus griseus. Next base: position 63,210,859 of record NC_139008.1, read on the forward strand.
GTGGCGCAGTGGTTGAGAGTCCGCCTGCCGATGCAGGGGACACGGGTTAGTGCCCCGGTCCGGGAGGATCCCACATGCCGCGGAACGGCTGGGCCCGTGAGCCATGGCCGCTGAGCCTGCGCGTCCGGAGCCTGTGCTCCGCAATGGGAGAGGCCACAACGGTGAGAGGCCCGCGTACCGCAAACAAACAAACAAACAAACAAAACATTCTTGTTAATAACAAGGCTGGTTCTCATAAAAACTATGGAAATAATGCCAAGTTGCATATGAATGGCTCCCAGGTCCACTTGTTGCTGGGAGGGGGCAGGGAGTGGCAGGAGGTTGAGGTGACCCCTTGAAGCCACCCTGACCATGGAGACCATTAGAGGCAGGCCCTGGGACTGGGTGCTGGAGGGTTCCCAGGGGCTGGTGAGGAGCCTGCCTGATGGCCAGAGGGATGGGTTCTGCTGCAGGACAAGGGCCTGTCCGGGGTGCTCTCCCAGGAGATAGTGTATTTCTGATTTATCCGCCCTCCTAATGTCCAGCTGAACCCTTGCCAGCCTCTCCACCTGCCTCCCCCTGCCTGTATGGAGTCCCTCCCTTGCAGGTTCCATCCCTGTGCCCTTTGCGGCTTGAGCAGCCGGCCCGCTTCTAGCACAGCGTCACCCCGTCCCCGAGTACTGGACCTCCTATCACCCGCCTGGGGCCAGAGGTTAACAGTGATCATTTACCTTGGTAATCATTTACCCATCATTTACACAGCACCTACTGTGTGCCATGCTCTGTGCTGAGAGCTCCATGGGTGGAACCGTGATAGACACTCACAGTAGATACTGGCTTTAGCACTTCCGTAAGCTCTTAAGTAAATACTAGAACAGGTGAGACTCAGCTATGACAAAGATTATGCACATAAGGAATGAGTGACTGACTGAGGGAACAGGAACAAAAAAATATTTACATCTGCATTTCTAATCGTATATAGTGATGACATGGAACACGCTATCAGAATTTATAGAATTTTCTTACAATGTTTCTAAAGTTTCCCAGAGTTTTTCCTTTACAGGATTTCAGATATTTTATAATTTTTTTTCAAGGTTTAAAATTGTGGTAAAATACATGTAACATAAAGCTTATCATCTTAAGCTTTTTAAAGTGCATAGTTCAATGTTATTAAATACATTCATAATATTGTGTAACCATCACCACCATCCATCTTCACAGTTCTTTCCATTTTGTAAAACTGAAATTCTGTACCCAGTAAACACTAACTCCCCGTTCTCCCCTCCCGCAGCCACTGGCAACCTGTCTACTTTCTGTCTCTATGAAGTTGACTAAGTATCTTATAGAAGTGGAATCATACTGTATTTGTCTTTTTGTGACTGGCTTATTTTATTTAGCATAATGTCCTCAAGGTTCATCCAAGTCATGGCATATTGTGGAATTTCCTTCCTTTTTAAGACTGAATAATATTCCATTATATGTATAGGCCACATTTTGTTTATCCATTCATCTGCTGATGAACACTTGGGTTGCGTCCAGCTGTTGTGAATAATGCTACTATGAACATGGGTGTACAAGTATCTCTTTGAGACCCTGCTTTCAGTTCTTTTGGGTAAATATCCAGAAGCAGGATTGCTGGGTCATATGGTGATTCTATTTTTAATTTTTTTGTGAACTGCCTTACTGTTTTCCACAGTGGCTGTACACACCTTCCCACTAATAGTGCACAAGGGTTCCAGTTTCTCTGCATCCTCATCCACACTTACTGTTTCTGGTTTTTGTTTTTTTGGTTTTTTTTTTTGATGATAGCCATCCTAATGGGCGTGAAGTGGTATCTTATTGTAGTTTTCATTTGCATTTCCGTAATGATCAGTGATGCTGAAACACTCTTGTGATGGTCAAGTGTGGGATTTCTCATCTCCCACATCATCTGATACAACAGCCATAATTCTGTCCCCATTGTACAGATGGAGAGACTGAGAGGGCTGGGTCTTGCCCAAGGTCACACTCAGGTCAGGGGCAGAGCTTGACTTGAAGCCAGGAAGCTGGGTCATGTATGGGCATCAGACTGCCTGGGGTTGAATCCTAGTGCTGCCATTTGCTGGCTGTGACTTCTGGCAAGTCATTTTTTTTTTGCTTGGAGACTTCATTGTCCCCATCTGTGAAATGGGGACTCATGGAGCTGCTGTGAGGGTGCCTGGGTACCCAGCACATGATTGATAATTGCTAACTGAGCTTCAGACATCAAACCCTAGCCCACCCTCACTTTTCGGGGCCAGAGGACACTCAGACTTGGGCCGGGGGCGTGAAGAATAAACTTTAATCTCTCTCGGAGTGGGGCCTCTAGTTAGGCTGCTCTCTGGGTGGGGTCACAGAGCCGTGCACACGCACTCGGTATAGGCAGGTGAAGCGTGGGTTCCCCCAGTTGCTTGATATCTTCATCTTGACTGCTCCAAAAGTCCTGGGAGGGTGGTTCTAGAAAAGAGTCACAGACGGGGGGCAGCTTGCCATAGGCCCCCACCCGGCCTGTCCAGAGGAGTGTTTGGGAGAGAAAGGGAACCCTCCATTTCCTCAGGTGGGGAAACTGAGGCTCAGAGAGCAGAATGTCCCAAAGCCACACAGTAAGTTGCTACTCAGGGGCTGGGATGGAAGGGGATGAGGCCAGAGGACAGATAGACTGTGATGAGGAATGCGTCCCAGCACAGTACGTACGTGCTCCGGGACCCTGGGCAAACCACGGCCTCTCTGGGCTTCAGTTCCCCGTCTGTAAGAGGGAGCGGTAATATCTGCTTCTCAGGGTTGCCGTAAGCATGAAATGAGATCTTGGGGCCAGATGGCTTACTGGCACCTGGCACACAGTAGGTGCTCTGTAAGTGCTTTGCCCTCCCCTTTTTGCACCCTCCCCAGAGGGGATGGAGCCCAGTGCAAAAGGGGGCCTTGGCCTGTGAGATCTCACTGGATGGTCTCAACCTACCAGGGAATTACACCAGGGGAAACTGAGGCCCAGAGAGAAAGGGAATGGCCTGAGATCACAGAGAACGTTTGGTTGGGTCAGGATTTAGGTCAGGGTTAGCCTGATTCCCAAGCCTAGACATCCCACTGAGCCTCAGGGCCATTCCAGCAGCCACCCTCTGGTCCTGCTTCTGTCCCCAACTCCCTCCCCTCCAGGCCTCAGCTTCCCCACCTGTGGTTGGACCAGGTGCTGATCATGTGGCCCCCAGTATGGAGACTCTAAGTTTGAGGCCAGCAACCCTGGCCTGATGGGCCCCACCTGCTCAACACCTGCTGTCCCTGGGAGGAACCACAGCGGGAGGGATCCTGGGCAGGTCAGGGAAATGGAAGCGAATAGGTCTCCTCAGGGTCCTACCCTAGGCCCTGGGCAGTAGCTCTATCACTCTGGGCCTCAGTTTCCTCATCTGTCAGTGGGTTAGTGACAACTGTGCACCTCCTCGGGCTGCTGGGAGATGAAGTGGGGGCCCCTGGGTAAAGCCCTGCACGCAGTGTGTGTTCATCAGGTGCTCAACGTGGGCAGCTTTTCCTAGGTACCTGGAGCTGGAACATCTGAATGATGTTTTCTGGCTGAAACTGGAACGCTCCCAGGAACACCTCCTTCTTTGGGGAAACTTCCATGCCCTGGAGAATCAGAGCCACAAAGAAAGTGTCAGGCACAGGTAGGACATCTAGAGGGTGCTGCCTTCTCCCAGCCGAGACTTGCACACCTCCCAGGATGGGGAGTTCCCTACCTCTTTGGGCACCGTTCCATTGCAGCACAGAGTAATGAATAGGAAAGAGCATTGGACTGAGAGTCAGAAGGTTAGGGGTCCACTTCTAACTCTGCCATAGACTTGTAGGGTTTGATGTTTCCCTGCCCTTTCTCTGAATCTCCAGTTTTCTTATCCGTAAAATGGGGGCTTAATGGTCTCTGAAGACTAAATTGGCTCTGAAAAGCTTGGGTTGAAATACAGTACTGTTTACCCCCTTTCCTTGAAGGCTGTGATCTGACCCCAACCCTGGCCATTCCCAGCCTTAAGGTCCAGCCCCTGCAGGCTTCGGGAATTGTGCAGACAGTTTATCACAGTGCCTGGAATACTGCCATTATGAGCTGTCCCCTCCCTCAGTTAAGCATCGCTCCCAGCCAGGGCATGCTCACGTAGATGACGAAGTCCTTGGGGGCAGTGTCCAGGCTGCCTGACAGTGAGATGGTCTTGGGGATGTGCTGCAGTGTCAGGTTGGACAGGTAGACCTTCTGGGCCAGTTGGATGGTCACCTGGCCTCTGTCACCCGAGAAGGCCCAGCAGTTGCCAGGTGTCATGTTGGGCTAGAAGTGGCAGATGCAATGAGGGCTTTGCTGGGTGGGTGGGTGGGTGGGGGAGAGCAGATTCCTCATCCCACCCTGGGTTCCTAGACCTCATCGGCCCTCCTGGATGAGCCAGATCCTTCCTGTCTACAAAGCTTGGCTCGAGTACCACCACCACCAGGAAGATTCCCTGACTATAGGTAGCAAGGATAAGCCTTCCCCTCAGCCCAGTGCAGCGAGGGCAGGGGCCTTCTCAGGGCCCTGAGGGTTCCCTGCCCTCAAGACTTGAGGGCTGGGGGAGGGGCCCTTTCCAGTGCCAAAGCAGGCTGTCCTTGCCCCTGTGCCTGCACCCCCAGGGGTCCCTGCTGTCTGCACTCGCCTCTTGCCCTTGCTCCCTGACTTTTCCCCAGAGCCCCCCCTCGCCCCATCAGTTGCCCCCTTTCTCTGCCTCTGCACCCCGCTCTCTTGTTCCTACCCCTGCCCCAGGCCCCCACCCCCTGCACTCTCGCTCCAACCTCTGCCTTCAGTTCCTGCCCCCAGGCCCCTGACCACACTCCTGCCACTCTCCCCAAGTCCTGCCATTCCTCCTGCCTCAAGGATCACGTCCGGGGGCTGTGCATAGTTCCACAGCCGGATCCAGTTCCAGTAAGAGCGAGCCTTGTCGTGGTTGTATGTGGCTGACGTTTGCTCATAGTCGATGGAGGCCCCTGTATGGGAGGTGATGGTGCAGGGTTGGGGGGAGAGGTGTCTCAGCTGAGCAGCCCTGGCTCTGCCTGGTGGAGGGGAGACTCACTATGTGCCGGGGGAGCACTTTGGAAGAGTCATTGGTGCTCTCTGGACTTTAGTGTTCTCCTCTGGGAAATGGGAGTAATAATAGTAACAATAATAGTAGTAATGATAGCATCCATTTCATAGGGTTGTTGTGAGGTTACAAGGAGTTAATACACCAAACTGTTTTTCCAGCAGCGCCTGGTGCGAAGTAAGGTGCTTGCTCACTTACGTCAGCCTAGTTACTATAACCCGGTTTTTATTACTATGGCCATGATTATACCCATTTCACAGAGGAAGAAACTCCGGGCCCGAGAAGTTAGACTGATACTTTCTGACCCTACATCTCCTTGGGCCTGCGGGTGCCTGCGTGAGCTGGTACTGTCTGCACAGGGCAGCCCACCCTGCCGGCCCACCTCCCTGCTTTCCACACAGCCCCTCACAGGGGCATCTTTCACGTCGGTTCCCTTAGTCTGGAACGCTTTTCCCTACTCACCAGGTCTCAACCCAGCGTCCTCCTTCCCACCCCTCTACTGCAGCCACTGGCTTTATTTTTCCAAGGCACGATTCCCAACTGTGATTGGTCCGTGGTCAGTCTCCCCAGCCGGGCAGGGACAGTTCTGCTGACCCCTGGATTTGGAGGATGATGGGTGGGGGAGGGCTGGGGAAGGGCCTCCCCTCCCCACCTCAGCTGCCATGGGAGAAAACGGAAAACCGTAACAAGAAGACCAGCTGGGAGGCAGAGGTTAGCTCTGAGGACAAACTTCCCAGCAGCAGGGTGTGCCCCAGACCAGAACTGAAATCACCCTCTGAAGGGTTTCTAAGGAAACTGGAGGTGGGCCGATTGGTGGGGCAAGGGGGAGGGGGAGGGGGGCAGGGGGAGGCACTCACCTATCGACTTCAGGGCAAAGTCCGGCTTTTCAATGTAATCTCCTTGGATCATCTTCATTATTTTCTGGGCCATTTTTTGCTGAGAAGGCAGAAAACCCAAGCTGTGCACTGGTGCGTTCTTACGGATCATGGTCCACAGGTGTGTTCACACCAGGTGATGTGTGCCTTCAGGACTCCCTCTTGTCCCTACCTGCTTGCCCCTGCGTGGTCCACACACAGGGCTGCCCAGTGCTATGCTGTGAGGAAGCCCAGGGCCAGCCCTATCCCACCCATGGGGTTACTTAGTATTTTCACACCCACGGTGATGGGATGTCACACACGCAGGACCAGGAGTCTCAGTGAAGTTAAGGGCAGGGGAGCTGGAGTCAGACCTTTCCTGCTAAGAGCCCTTGGGCTATTTACCGCCCCCTGAGTCTCGATTTTCTTGTCTGTAAGATGGGCTGATAATCGCGTCCACCTCCTACTTTTGCAAGGATTAGAGCTGAGACTCAAAGCCGCTACTATATGCCAGGACTGTCTTCGGCTTCACGTGTGGTCACTCTTATGCCCCCACAGCAACCCTAGGAGGTATGTACTATTATCATCCCCATTTTAAGGAGGAGAACCCTGAGGCACAAAAGGGTAACTTGTCCAGGGTCACACAGCTGTTAAGAGGCAGACCCGGGACCTTGGGTTCTGGAGTTCAGGCTCTCAACCACTATGCTCTGTTGCCAGAGAAAGACCGCAAAGCATTTAGCATAGTCGGTGCTCAGTAATCACTGGCTATTATTCTGTTAGACTCTTCACAGCTGTGACAGATTGTATTTTCTAAAAATGGCTGCAAAAATGTCTCCCGTTCCCCGCTCCTCCTTCAGTGTGGCTTTGACACCCTTCTCATGGAGACGTGGGACTTCAGTTCCCTCCCCATCGGTCTGGATGGGCCTGTGACTATGGCAGGAGTGATGCTGTACGACTTGTGGGCTCAGTCCTAAAAGGTGAACCGCCTGCTTCTCTGGGGACGCTCACTCTTGAAAGCCAGTTGCCGTGTTGTGAGGAAGCCCGTGCCATACGAAGGGACCACTATGGGTGCTTTAGTCAACAGCCCTGAGTTCCCAGCTGACAGCCAGCATCAACCTCCAGACAAGTGAATAAAGATTCCTCCAGATGATTCCAGACCCAGCTATTGGGTCACCCCTAGCCTTCAGGTCTTCCCAGCTGAGGCCCCAGACATCATGAAGCAGTGACAAACCATCCCTGCTGGGTCCTGTCTGAATTCCTGACCCACAGAATCTCTGAACATAATAAAATGGTAGTTTTGCATGACTATGTTTTAGGTTGGATTGTCATGCAGCAGTGGTAACTAAGATGATAGCTAGAGTGTTATAGGACAGTGATTATTACTCTATTTCGTTGATGTGGAAACTGAGGCACAGAGAAGTAAGAGCTGAACTCCAAAAGGTAAGAAGAGATTTTGCTCATAAAAAGATAAAAAAAGAAAAGATATTGCATCTATAAAATAAGAATAGGAAAATAAGAATATGAAAAGGAGCACCGAGAGAACAAAGAGGAAACCGTTACGAATTCAGAATACATTAGCAGAAATGAAAAATTCAGTAGAAGGTTTGGTAGATAAAGTGACGATGTTTTCTCAACTGTAGAGCAAAAAGATAAAGAGAGGAAAATGGGGTGAAAGGAAAAAAATCCCAGAGTATTAGTTTAGGAGTTTGACATCCACATAATGAGTAGTTTCTGAGAATAGAGCAACCAGGGCCAGGGGGAAATCATCAATTTAATCACATGATTAAAGAACATTTCTTTTTTTTTTAATTGAAGTATAGTTGATTTACATTGTTATGTTAGATTCTGGTGTACGGCAAAGTGATTCAGTTATACACATCTATATATTTTTCAAATTCTTTTCTATTATAGGAAAAGATGTTGAATATAGTTCCCTGTGCTGTACAGTAGGATCTTGTTGTTTATCTATTTCACATATAGTAGTGTGTATATGTTAATCCCAAACTCGCCCTCTAACTTATCCCTCCCCCCTTTCCCCTTTGGAAACCGTAAGTTTGTTTTCTATGTCTGTGAGTCTGTTTCTGTTTTGCAAATAAGTCCATTTTTATCATATTTTAAATTCCACATGTAAGTGATATCATATGATATTTGTCTTTCTTAAAGAACATTTCTTAGGACTAAAGAACACATGTTTCCAAATTAAAAGGGTTCCAAGTGTGGCCAGCCCATAGGCATATTATTGTGACATTTCAGCTATAAGGTAAGATGTAGGGCTTCTAGGTAAGATGTAGTAAGTTACAGAGAACCAATGATCCCACTAAAAACAACTAGAAAACGCCAGATAGTTTACTAAATCATATTTTAAAACCATCACTGAGCTATGAAAGAAACAGGAACAGAGGGACTAAAATTCTAGAGAGGGGACAACCACTCTAAAATGTGCTGACATTCTTAAAAAAATCCCTGGGGCATTTGATGATTCTGGGCATGGGTTGAGGATCTGAGTTTGGGTCAGACAAGGGGCTGCTACTGGTAAAAGAGAAAGTAGCAAAGTTTTTAACAGTTACATACAGAGGTTGAGACAAAATTGGAGATTTGAGGAGCCTTGACCATGACCACTTTCCTCCATTAGATGCTAACTGAACCCCAAGACTATGTAAGAAGCTAAAGGGCTACTTTGAAAGCTTCTGAAAGGCAGAATAAAACTTCCTGGTCTCACAAGCCTTAGTAAACAAAGTCCCTCTGAGGAAGTGGACCCCAAAACAAAACAAGCAAGAGGTTAAAGCCTTAGAACAGTGATTCTCCTTATTGTGTGCCAGAATCACTGAAGGACTTGTTGAAACATAGATAGTTGGTTCCCATCATCAAAGTATATGATTTGGTAGGTCTGGGTGGGGCCCATTAATTTGAAAATGTTAACATTTTTCCAGTTAATGCGGATGCTGCTGGAATAGGGGCCTCACTGTAAGAACTCATGCCCTAGAAGAAATGCTAAATCAATACTGAGTAGCTACAGCTGTGCTTACCTGAGGGCACTAAACCAATTATGGGTACAATTAGAGGCTGAGAATCCAAGCTTGACCCTGGCAGGTAAGGCTTCCAGTGGGGTCAGAGATTTTGTATCCAAAATTGGAAACTCAAAGCCCAGAAATAAATCCATCCACCTATGGTCAATTAATCTTTGACAAAGAAGGTGAGAATATATTGATACAATGGAGAAAAGACAGTCTCTTCAGCAAGTGGTGTTGGGAAAGCTGGACAGCTACATGAAATTAATGAAGTCAGAACACAGCCTCTCACCATACACAAAAATAAACTCAAAATGGCTAAAAGACTTAAATATAAGATATGATACCGTAAAACTCTTAGAAGAGAACATAGGCAAAACATTCTCTGACATAAATTGTACCAATTGTTTTTCTTAGATCAGTCTCCCAAGGCAAAAAAATAAAGCAAAAATAAACAAATGGAACCTAATCAAACTTATGAGCTTCTGTACAGCAAAGGAAAACATACACAAAATGAAAAGACAACCTACAGACTGGGAGAAAATATCTGCAAATGATGCGACCAACAAGGGCTCAATTTCCAAAATATACAAACAGCTCATACAACTCAATAATAAAAAACCAAACAGCCCAATCAAAAATGGGCAGAAGACCTAAATAGACATTTCGCCAAAGAAGACATACAGATGGCCAACAGGCACATGAAAAGATGCTCAACATTGCTAATTATTAGAGAAATGCAAATCAAAACAACGAGGGACTGCCTCATACCAGTCAGAATGACCATCATTAAAAATTCTACAAATAACCAATGCTGGAGAGGGTATAGAGAAAAAGGAACCCTCTTACACTGTTGGTGGGAATGTAAATTGGTGCAGCCACTATGGAAAACAGTATGGAGGTTCCTCAAAAAGCTAAAAATAGAGTTGCCATATGATCCTACAATCCCACTCCTAGACATGTATCCAAACAAAAGTATAATTCGAAAAGATACATGCACCCAATATTCATTGAAGCACCATTCACAATAGCCAAGACATGGAAACAACCTAAATGGCCATCAACAGATGAATAAAGAAGGTGTGGTACATATACATATATAAAGTGGAAGACAACTCAGCCATAAAAAAGAATGAAATAATGCCATTTGTGGCAACATGGATGGACCTAGAGATGATCATACTAAGTGAAGTATGTCAGAAAGAGAAGGACAAATACTATATGATATCACTTATATGTGTAATCTAAAATATGACATGAATGAACTTATTTACAAAACAGAAACAGACTCACAGACATAGAGAACAGACTTGTGGTTGCCATGGGGGAGGGGAGGTGGGGGAGGGATGGACAGGGAGTTTGGGACTAGCAGATGCAAACCATTATATATAGAATGGATAAACAACAAGGTCCTACTGTATAGCACGGGGAGCTATAATCGATATCCTGTGGTAAACCATAATGGAAAATTATGAGAAAGAATATATATGTATGTATGACTGAATCACTTTGCTGTATAGCAGAAATTAACACAACATTGAAAATCAACTATATTTTAATAAAATAAATTAAAAAAAATTGGAAACTCAAGAGGCCTCAAACACATGGCAGTCTTTCCCATCAAGACATTTACCAGGACTTCCCTGGTGGTGCAGTGGTTAAGAATCTGTTTGCCAATGCAGGGGACATGGGTTCGATCCTTGGTCCGGAAGATCCCACGTGCCATGGAGCAACTAAGCCCGTGCGCCACAACTACTGGGCCTGCACTCTAGAGCCCACGAGCCACAACGACTGAGCCCGCCCGCCACAACTACTGAAGCCCGCAAGCCTAGAGCTCAAGCTTCACAACAAGAGAAGCCACCACAATGAGAAGCTCGCACACCGCAACGAAGACCCAGCACAGCCAAAAAAAAAAAAAAAAAAAAAATTACCAATTTTTGAAACTGCACGGGCAGGAGGCTAGAGGGTTAAACTGAAAACCTCTGACTAAATCCTATAAAAATTGCAGTCCAGGTCTGAACCAGTTCAATGCATGTTTACATAGAAGTGATCAGTATACTTCATCTTCCTTACAAAGAAAAGGGGGAACTCTCCCTGTTTGAAATTATAATTATCTGGAGCATCTAGTTCTTTTGTAAACAATGTCCAGAAAACACTAAAAAATTACCAGACATGAAAAGGCAAGACGATAAGATTGATACTCCAAAGAAAAAACGGAAAATAGGATACCATAGATGATCCAGATATTAGATTTAGCAGACAAGGATTTAAAAATAATTGTGACCAGTATGTTAAAATAAAGGAAAAGACGGACAGCATAGATGAAATGATGGAGAATTTCACCATAGAATTAAAATCTATGAAAAAGAATCAAATATATATTCTAGAACTAAACAATACAATATATGAAATTAAGAACTTAATGGAAAGTTTTGAGTAGATTGGACAGAACAGACTACAGGATTATTAGTTAACCTGAAGAAATATGAAGAGGAAGTATCAAAACTTAAGCACATAGAGAAAAAGAATGAAAAAACAAGCAAACCAGGTAATAATACAGGAATTATGTGGAAAGCACTCTAAAGTTTAGCATAGATGTAATTGGAGTCCCAGGAGAGGAGATAGATAATGGGGTAGAAACAATATTTTAAGAAATAATAGCTAAGAATTTTCCTAAACTATTGAAAAAAAATCAACCCAGAGAGTCAATAATTTCAGCAACCCCCCCAAGCAGATTAAATATAGAACACTGGAGGTAAAAAGAATATCCTACAAACTCTCAGGAATGAAAACGGATCACACTCAAAGGATGAATAATAAGAGTGACATTAAACTTCTCTAAAGCAACAGTATAAAATAGAACACAATAGTGGACGTCTTTCAGAATCCTCAGGGGAAAATTTCCTATCTAGGATTTTATTCCCAGCCAAACTATCAATCAAGTGCAAGAGTAGAGTAAAGATGTTTTCAAACACGCAAGTTCTTAAAAAAATAATACACCTCTTATTTTGCTCTTTCCCAGGAAATTATTGTGGGATATGCTCCACCAAAACTTGGGATATGAGGAGTGGGGCATCAAACAAAGAGAGGTCAGGTGTTCGGGGCAGAATGGCCAGCATCTCACCTCATCTGACATGGCTTCCATCTTCTGGAGCTTGGCAATGAGCTGATTCAAGTTACCTCGGAGGTCCTGGATTTCCCCAGCATGATGTTGCACCTTTTCTTGGTACATCCTTATGAGGAAGGAGTGAGAATATGGACTGACCAATTTGTGATGATGCTGCTATTACCCTCAGCTTCTACCTTTGCCAGTCAGCCCACAAAGAACTAGCTTCACATTTTGCCACTCTCATGGGCCCATCCCTGAACCTACCCAGAAAGTTCTTACCTCTAAAATATTACTCATGCTCTTTCTTCTGCTTGGACTATCCAACTATCCTTAAACCCATCTCATTCCTTCTAAATATTTGAGTATTTTGTCTGCATTTAAGGATGCTGCCACCAGGTGGTATCTTTTTGGTTAAAATTTCTTATTTGCTGAGCACTAACTATGGGCCAGGAATTATTCAAGACAGTTTACATCTTCTTTAATACCCATAATTACCTAGAACAAGGTGGATGTTATACCTCACTCATAAATGGGGAATCAAAGGCCCAGAGATGTGACGTGACTTGCATAAGTTTAGCCAGGTAGGAAGTATGGAAGCTGGGATTTAAACCCAGGTTTTCTGGCAGAGCCCACATTCTTAGCCAATACGTCTCAGGTCCTGGCTATAGCTCTGGTTTTTAGGTGATAATAGGACTATTTAGCAGACTCTTCTTACCTCAATCTCTGCAGTGGACCATTTATGCTCTCATCCTGGTGGGGTGTTGAGGAAAGCAAGGGATCTTCTTCAGATGACCTAATCTGGGCCCAATAGAGTTTCATCCATCCATCCTCCCACAACCATAAATCCATCCACTCATCCACTTTCCTATTTATTCTTCCACCCACCGACCCACCCATCCACCTGCCATACATTCAAAATCCAATTTACCCTTCTTTTCATTCATCCATCCACATACACTTCCATCCACCCTTTCCCATCCATCTGCTCCTCCATTTATCCAATCTTTCTTATCCATCTACCCTCCTATCCATCTGCCTTACCTTATCCATTGACCGTCTCATCAATCCATGCACGCATGCATCCCTCTACCCTCCCATCTATCTACCATCCCACTCAACTATCTATTCATCCATCTATCCATTTACTCAGGCTCTCCCATCTGCCCTCCCATCCATCCACTCTCTCATCTGTACACTCTTCCATTCATCCATCCATTTTTCCCCCCATCCCTACATCCATTACTTCCATCCCCCATCCATTCACATTCCCATCTGGCCATCAAGACATCCAGCGTTGATCGTGTCCACCCTGTGCCTGGCATTGAGGCGGACATTGCTGGAATGAATCAGACCTGGCTCTGCCTTCAAGGACTCCTAATACAGTTGGGGAAATAGTTATTACCAAAAAATTGCATTTATGTTTACAGAAAATTGTGGGAGAGGGGAATGTGACTACCTCTGCTTAGGTGTTCCTGGAGGAGGTGACATTTTAGCTGGATCTTGAAGCATATATATGATGAAGTTCATGAGGGGAGAAGAGCAGAGGGAAGGACAGGCCCATCAGATCCCCTTTCTCTCTAGGGCTCTTTTCTGTCCTTAGACAGGGAGCTCTGGCCATTGGTTTCCTCCTCCTTCTTCTCCAGGAACCACAAAGCAAATGGTCTCATCTCAGTTAAGCAGAAGAACAAACTGCCTTGAATAGAGAGAAATGTGTTCCCTGGCCTCACCATCCCACTCTAGGTGGGGGCCTTGACAAAGAAGAGATGGGTCACTTCTGGGAATGAGTGACAGGAGAGGCGTCCTGGAGGAGGAACTATGCCTCTGGTCCTCAAAAGTCACATTTTGGCAGGAGAAATGGGTTCCGGGTGGGTGGCATGGCAAAGGCAGAGATTTGGAGCTGGAATGAGTCAGGAACTGAGTTGGGTCCAGTTGTGACCCCAAGAGTGAAAGGAGCTTATGAAGGCGACATTGACTGGCTGGGGTGAGGCCAGTCAGTGGTGGGGCCTGAAGAGAGCACACACTCACCTGCCAGACATCCATTTTGGACAGCAAGTGCATAGAAAACATCCAGAATCCTGTGGGGATGGGGGAATGAGAATGAGCCATTTAAGGTGAAAGGTTAAGAGCTCTGGAGTGAAGCCATCTGGATTCAAATCCCAGCCTTGCCACTTACTAGCATTTGGGAGAAGTTACTTAATCTCTCTACACTTCCGTTTCCTCCTCTGTAAAATGGGAATAGCAGTCGTATGCACTTCATGATTGAATGATATCATATATGCAAAGTGTCTCCCATAAACCAAATAATCTGTCTCCTCTCTCTCTCCTGTCTCAATCTTACTGGGGATAATTGACAGAAGAAAAGGGGGTGTGGTCTCCCCTGCATTTTATGATATCTGTGCTGCCTGAAATCTCATTATTCAAGCCATTATTAAAAGCTTGTAAAACCCATTGGTTGTTCATGATGAAACACTCAACAAACCAGGAATAGAATGGAGCTTTCTCAGTCTGAAAAAGGCCATTTATGAAAACCCACAGTTAACATCATACTTAATGGTGAAAGACCGGAGGTCTGCTCTTGCCAGTTTTCTTTTTCTTCCTTCCTTCCTTCCTTCCTTCCTTCCTTTCTTCCTTCCTTCCTTCCTTCCTTCCTTCCTTTCTTTCTTTCTTTCTTTCTTTCTTTCTTTCTTTCTTTCTTTCTTTTTCTCGCTTTCTTTTTCTTTCTTTCCTTCTTTCGTTCATCTTCCTTCTCTCCTTCCTTCCTCCTTCCTTCCTCCTTCCTTCCTCCTTCCTTCCTTTCTTTTTCTCTTTCCTTCCTTCTTTCTTTCTTTCATCTTCCTTCCTTCTTTCCTTCCTTCCTCCTTCCTTCCTCCTTCCTTCCTTCCTTTCTTTCTGTCCTTCTTTCCTTTCTTTCTTTCATCTTCCTCCCTCCCTCCCTCCCTCCCTCCCTCCCTTCCTTCCTTCCTTCCTTCCTTCCTTCCTTCCTCCCTTTCTTTTGACAGCACCGTGCAGCTTGTGGGATCTTAGTTCCCAGACTAGGGATTGAACCCGGACCCTGGCAGTGAAACCAATGAGTCCTAACCACTAGACCACCAGGGAATTCCCTGCTCTTGCCATTTCTATTTAACATTATCCTGGAGATTATAGCCAGGTCAATTAGCCAAGAAAAAGAAATAAAAGGCAGATGACATGATGTTGCATATAGAGATCCTAAAGTATACAAGACTGGTGTCTTGCCCAGTGTCAGCAGTAACGCATGAATTTGGCAAGGTTGCAGGATACAAGATCAGTACACAAAAATCAATTGTACAGTTGATCCTTGACAACAAGGAGTTGAACTGTGGAGTTCACTTACATACAGATTTTTTTCAATAAATATACCTTCAGCTCTCCATGTTGGGGGGTTTCACATCTGCAGATTCAACCAACTGCTGATCGAAATTTCCATCTGCAGTTGGTCAAATCTGGGGATGCAAAACCTGCAAGTAAGGAGGGCTGACTGTATTCATTGTACCACATGAATTTATATAAGGGATTTGAACATCTGCAGACTTTGGTATATACAGGGGTTCCTGGAACCAGTCCCCCTGAGGATACTGTATTTCTAAACACTAGCAATGAACAATCTGAAAATGACATTAAGAAAACAATTCCATCTATAACAGAATGTCAAAGAATAAAATACTTAGGAATAAATTTAACAAAAGAAGTACAAAATTTTCACTCTGAAAACTACAAAACATCATTGAAAGAATTAAAGGAGGCATAGAGTTATTCATCAATAATGGAAAGACAGCCCAATGTTCATAGATTGGAAGACTTAACATTGTTCAGGTGACACTACTCCCCAGATTCATGTGTGGATCAATGCAATCCCTATGAAAACCCCAATGGCCTCTTTTGTAGAAATGGAAAAGTTGATCCCAAAATTCATATTGTAATGTAAGGGACCCACAATAGCCAAAACGATTTCTAGATTTCAAAACTTACTGTGAAGCAACCAATCCAGGGTAGTACTAGCAAACAGATAGACATATAGGTCAATAGCATAGACTGAGAGTACAGAAATAAACCCTCATATTTATGGTCAATTGATTTTCAGTAAGAGTACCAGACAATTTAATGGAGAAAAGAAGTCTTTTCAATAAATGGTGCTGGTACAATTGTATATCTACTTCAAAAGAATAAGGTTGGACCCTTACCTCACACCATATACAAAAATTAACTAAAAAATGAACCATGGACCTAAATGTAAGGGCTAAAACAATAAAAATTTTAGAAGAAAACATGGGAGTAAATCCTCATCACTTTGGGCTAGACAATGGTTTCTTAGATATGACACCAAAAGCACATATCACAAAAGAAAACACAGATAAATTGGACTTAATTAAAATTTACAATTGGCCTTAATCAAAGGACTTTATCAAGAAAGACAACCCACAGAATAAGAGAAAATATTTGCAAATCATATATCTGATAAGGGACTTGAATCCTGACTAATAAGGAATTTTTAGAACTCAAGAATAAAAAGTCAAACAATCCAATTTAAAAATGGGCAAAGATCTGAATAGACCTTTCTCCAAAGATATACAAATGGCCAATAAGCACAAGGAAAGATGCTTAACATCATTAGTCATTAGGGACATGAAGTAAGAACCATAATGAGATATCACTTCTCATGACCTAGGATGGCTGATAAAAGACAGACAATAATGATTGGAAGGGAGATCAGCTCAGTGCTTAGCGTCCACTTAGAGGAGTGGGATGGGGAAGGTGGGAGGGAGACGCAAGAGGGAGGAGATATGGGGATGTATGTATATGTATTGCTGATTCACTTTGTTATACAGCAGAAACTAACACACCATTGTAAAGCAATTATACTCCAATAAAGATGTAAAAAAAAATAATGATTGGAACCCTCACACATTGCTGGTGGGAATGTAAATGGTGCAGCCATTTGGAAGAGAAGTTTGGCAATTCCTCAGATAGTTAGAGTAATCCAGCAATTCTACACCTAGGTAGAATAAAATTCCCAATAAAATTGCGAACACGTGTCCATGCAAAAATATTACAGGAATGTTCATAGCAACTTTATTAATAACAGCCAAAAAGTAGAAACAACCCTAATGTCTATCAGTTGATGGATGGATAAACAAAATGTGGCTTACCCATACAATGGACTTTCAGCCATAAAAAGGAATGAAATGCTTACGTATGCTACAAAATGGATGAACTTTGAAAACACTGTAAGTGAAAGGAACCAAAAGACAACATATTGTATGATTCTATTTATATGAAATGTCCAGAATAGGCAAGTCCATAGAGTCAGAAAATAGATTAGTGGTTGCCTAGGTCGAAGGGGAGGGGGCATGGGGAATGGCTGCCAGGGACTGGGAAGTTTCTTTCGGGGGCAGTGAAAATACTGGAATTTGTTAGTAGTGATGGGTGCATTACTTTGTGAATATACTAAAAACTGCTGTATTATACACTTAAAAATGGGGTTATTTATGATATCCTTAATAACCTTAATAAAGCTATTTAAAAGAATCTTATCTGTTGGGTTATGTTGCCTAGGAATTTCTAATTTCCTAGGAAATTCTCCCCCCGCTCCAAACCCCGTGGTGCCCTTAAGTGGAAGGAGGAGATTCCTTTGCTTGAAAAAGCAAAGCTGTGATGCGGTGGTGGTGGTGGTGTCTGGTAGGAAGCCATAGAGACCCAGAGAGAGAGAGAGAGAGAAATGAATATCATACATGGTCTGGGGAGAGCTTTACAGTTTTCAAAGTTTTTCTTAGCTTTCAAAAGATTTTCTTGGTCATTGTTTCATTTAATCTTCCGAGCAACACTGATTAGACAGATGAGGAAACTGAGGCTCCAAGAGGGGCAGTGTCTGACCCAGTGTCACATAGTCAGTGCCAGAGCCCTCACTCTTTCCCTTCCCAGGATGGGCAAGAGCCCAGGGATACCTCCACCTGGGATGGGGCAGGGCTCTGGATACACACCAAAAGCGCAGAGGATCAGAACACCTGTCTTTCCCATGAGCTTGCAGAGGGACAGATTGCATCTGGAAGACAGAGAAGCAGTGGTCAAGGCGAGGTAGGGCTTTGCACAGCCTAGTAAGTCTTAGCCTGGCTCTTGCCCCGTTCCCACCCCAAGAGACAGGCTCCTTTCTGGGCAATGACACTCTCTCCCTAATGCTGGCCATATTCTGTGGCTCCACAGCATCTCAGAGGAAAGAAAGCTCTTACCTCAGTATCTGGGGCCATCAGAGATCAGCTCACAGTGGTCACCCATGTCCTTCTCACTCCCTCCATCTATATACTGTTTGTCCCCTCCCTTCTTCTCTCCCGGGAAGTGCACCCTTCAGGGTTTTGTTCAAATGTCCCCTCTGCCTACAACCTCCAGAGTCAACACTTCCAGCTTGGCACTGTTTTTGGTGTCTGCCTGCCCCACCCAACTGAGAGCTCATGAGTGATGGAGGCCAGGTTGGGCCCAGAGTAGGCATTAAGGAAGCGTTTAGAATATAAACTTTAAATGAACGAATGAAGTGGAAAACTCTTGCAGGAATTTAGAGGCATTTGCATGGGCAGGGAACAGAAAGGGAAAGAATGGGACAGGCATTGCAGGCGGGAAGAACGGCCTGTACAAAGGTATGGAGGTGGGAAGAGGAATAGTGGGTCCAGGGAGTGAGAATCCTAGCTGGCCCATTGTTGGCCCAATGGATCCACAGCAGAAAACAGAATAAGAGGAGCTTGGAAAGAAAGGGAGGGACGAGATTTCAGAGGGCTACAGGCTGATGTGCTGGAGCGATGGGGAGCCACACTGGGGTCTGGGGTGAGGCGATGTGATAAAAACCAGGTTTGAGATAGCTTATCTGAGGGGAGGTCCAAACCAGTGACGGGGCTGCCATGGTCACCAGTGCACGGTTCCAGTCCCCATAACCCTCCCCTCACCTGCCCTTGCTCACCTGCAGGTGTTGAACAGAACCTGGTGGGCCTGAGTCCTCAGGAAGCAAGCCAGGCGGCTGATCCAGGCTGTGGAGAAGACAGGGAAGCAGTGAGTAGCTGCACCCTCATTCTTATCCTGCAACACCTCACAGGGGTGAGACCCTGTTGTTGGGAGACCCTCTCAATTTGCCATTCGAGCCCAGGACAGTCCTTTGCTCTACTTATGGGTAAGCACCAGCTTGGAGTGAGTACTGGAACTATAGTAAACCCGCTAGCAACCGGTGGTTAATAAACACTTAAAAGTGACTCAGGCACATGAAAAGTCTGAGATGTCCTTGCTAATGTCCATTCCCAGACACTGAGAGCTTCTCAGTAGAAGAGTCCTTGTCTGGTTCATCCCCGGGTGCCTAGCATTGCCCCGCATTGGGGAGCTAGGCAAAAAGTAGGGGTTCAGGATGGATGAATAGGTGGAAGGATGCATGGATAAATGGAAGAATGGGTAAGAGAACGGCTTGGAAGATAGATGAATAGGAAGATGAATGAGGATGGGAGAATGAGAGGGGGGTTAGAAGGATGAATGGGTTGATGACTGGATGGATATGAATATTAACAAATAAAGGTGTGGGTGAATTGATGGATGACTCAGTGAACGGACTGGAGGGGTGGATGAACTAATGGGATACATGGATATCCCAGAAGGTGGATATGTGAACAGATGGTTGGATACATGACTGAGTGGATGAATAGTGGAAGTGTGGCTGGATGAACATAGAAGACTGATCTTTAGGGTGTGGTCAGAACCATGTCCTTGAAGTGAGGGTGAGTTGCATCAAATCATTCCCATGACTTCAGAGGCCAGCCTGGTGGCAGAGTAGAAAAGGCCTGGCAGTTAGCTTCTCCTCCAGACAGCAAGTCTCTCTCTTAGTCCCTCTCTCCAACCGTCAGAGAGCCTCGCTGGAATGACACCCCTGACACCTCTGAAGGGAAGACCCCCAGAGCTCAACCTGCAGCCCGACTTGAGGCTGGGCCCTCTTCCCAGGCCCATGTTGATGGCCCAGGCAGCTCTTCTGTGTATACGTACACATACATCCCAGCATGCACTGGGTCAGGCCTGAGGCATTGATGCGGATAGGCAACAGGAAGGTGTCACCTGCAGAGAGCACAGGGCTGTCATGTCACTGCCAGCCTCTGGGTTATGGTGCCTGCAGACACCGGGGGAGCATCCCTGCCCCCTGCCCTGCCACTCCCCTTGCTGGGTGACCCTGGGTTGTCCATTTGACATCTTTGAGCCTCAGCCCCTCACTGCCCACAATGACCCTGGGATCCCCTCTCCCCTCCCTTCTCACTTGTGTTTGACAAATCCTCCTCTGTCATCCTGCGGGTGTTCCGGCCTCGTTGGGTGACCCTGGCAACAACAAGATTCACAATTGCATTTTACAACTTACAAGGAGTGTGGAGTCCCCATTTTCTAGATGGAGAAACTGAATTGTAGAAAAGTTTGCTCAAGAACACAGGACTGCGAATCAGGGAGAGACCCAGGTCTGGCTGACCCCCGATGCAGGTCTCTTTAGAGGAAAGGACTCAGTTTGCTATGGCAGTCTTCCAAAAGCCACTCCCTCCTCTTACTGGCAGAAGGCTGGTTTTGGTCCCTTGTCCCCTTCTCCCCCAAGTGATTTAGATGGTCCTGATTGGTCTCAGCCTGTTGTATTCTCAGTCCCCTTGCTGTTGGCACAAGGATGGGGAAGTCTGCAGGGGTGAGGTGTGGGGGTGGATACAGGGGTCTGGGACTTGGGGGAAAAGTTTTCTCACTGCTAAGCTGATACCTACAGGATGCAATACCCACTCTCCTTCCACCCTATATGACCATGCTTCTGTGTGACCCCTGGGACAGTGGTAGCCATCTTGTGACCATGAGCGGAGGCCAAAAGGGAGAGCAAAAAGATGGCAGGAGGGACTTCCCTGGTGGCGCAGTGGTTGAGAGTCCGTCTGCCGATGCAGGGGACACGGGTTCATGCCCCGGTCCGGGAAGATCCCACATGCCACGGAGCAACTAAGCCCGTGTGCCACAACTACTGAGCCTGCACTCTAGAGCCCATGAGCCACAATTACTGAAGCCCAGGCACCACAGCTACTGAGCCCACGGGCCACAACTACTGAAGCCTGCGCGCCTAGAGCTTGTGCTCCACAACAAGAGAAGCCACTGCAATGAGAAGCCCACGCACTACAACGAAGAGTAGCTCCCACTCGCCGCAACTAGAGAAAGCCCGCGCAAAGCAACGAAGACCCAACACAGCCATAAATAAATAAATAAACTTAAAAAAAAAAAAAAGATGGCAGGAACCTGCATCTTGGCTGGCACTGCAGAACCTCAGAATTAATGTTCTCTGGAGCCACCCATATCTTGGGACCTTTGAATATGTGAGATAAATTTTCTTTATTCCTTTAAAAATTTTTTAATTGAAATATAGTTGTACAATATAAGTTACAGGTGTACAGTACAGTGATTCACAATTTTTAAAGGTTATAGTCCATTTATAGTTATTATAAAATATTAGCTATATTCCCTGTGTTGTACATTTTTCTTTCTTTTCTTTTTTTAAAATTTTTATTGGAGTGTAGTTGCTTTACAATGTTGTGTTAGTTTCTACTATACAGAAAAGTGAATCAGCTATACGTATACATATTTTCTTTATTTCTTAATGTAATGGTCTCCAAACATCATTTTTTGTTATACTCCCAATGTTATTTATATATATATGTATAGCTATACATATATATATATATCTATATATATATATATCTACAAGTGTGCTGATATATTATTTGCCCTTTCAAATGTACAAGCTTTATTTATACCTGCCTGAGGAATATAAATTAAAAGAGGATGAGCTAAAGGAAAATACACACTGAAGTTCTAATAATTTTTCCCCTTACCCCAGTGAACTGTTTTGTACACCCTCTTGGGATATACACCTGTTCTGGGGACCCAGACGTAGGCATCATTTTGAGCTGGAATTTCCATCACCTGCAGCCAGAGGTCTCCTACAGATAAAGATGGCAGAGATGTGTGTTTTCTCATTTACTATCTGTCTCCCTCACGTGAGCTCCACAGGGGCAGGGACCACACCCATCTGGTGCAACGCCATGCTCCCAGCACTCTGCCCAGTGCCTAGCACACAGAAGGTGCTCAGTAAACGCGTGCTGAAAAGATAACCACTCCACCACTTCCTGGCTGGGAGACTTTAGGAAAGCCGCTGTCTAATCTCTCTGACCTCAGGTGCTGCATCTGTAGGCGCAGCTGGTAATGCCCGCTGGCTTCCATGAAAAGGCTGAGGGGCAGCATTTTGTAAACTGTCAAGGGCTGGGCAGAGGGAGGGGATGCTGTCCTCACCTCCTGGATCTGACCTCCTTGGGGACGTGGACCACATTTCTGCGTGGGTCACATGAGTTCCCAGGGCTCCTTGAGGACCGGGGCATCGATGTCCTTCTCTAGGATGGGGAATTGGTGGCAGGGCTCTCTGGGAGTCGGTGAGGAGGAAATGGCTACTCCTGCTGCCACCTCCTAGCGTTCCCTGGAAGGTGCCATGTGGAATCTTCCCTGGGTCAAGGGGAGCTGTTGGCACTGTGACCTCACAGAGCAGGTGGGGATGGTCAGCCCAGTCTCTAGCTTGGCCCTGGAACTTCCCCTTGGAGGAACCCATTCTGACCAACTTTCCACTTTAAAGATGGAGAAATTGAGGTCTCAAGAAAGGAAGGGCCATGCCAGGGATTCTGGGGCTGGACAGGGGAGAGACCTGGCATGCCAATATCCAGGCCATGATTTTTCTTGCTCCCAGGCCCCTTTCTGCCCCAATCTTCCCACATTCTTAGGCTGTACATGAATTTATTCTGTCATGTCGAGCTTTTCCTTGGTGTTTTGTATTTTACATAATACAAAATGATGTTTATGTGTTGTTGTCTTAATAAAGTTCTACTTTTTACTGGTGAAAAAGAAGAGCATACAGAAGGCTGTGGTTTTTCAGTCAGTCCTGCCTGTGAAGAGCCTATTTGGATTGTGGAGCTAAAAATGAATTCACTTCTTCCCCCTGGTGGCAGTTGCTCAAATTGCAGGCTAAGTACCTGTGGTAAATAGAGTAACTGTTCTCCAAAGAGGCTCACATACTAAAACCTGAACATGTAAATATTTTAGGTTACGTAAGGGGAACTGAAGCTTGCGGATGAGATTAAGGTTGCTAATCAGCTAACCTTGACATGGGAGAATATCCTAGATTATCCAGGTGGGCCCAGGGTAATGATAGGGATCCTTATAAGTGTAAGAGGGAGGCAGAAGAGGAGAGAGATGACAGCATAAGGAGCCTAACTTGCTGGTTCTGAAGATGGAGGAAGGAACCATGAGCCAAGGAATGAAGGCCAGGAAGTGGATTCTCTTCTAGAGTTTCTAGAAAGGAACAAAGCCCTGCCAATACCTTGATTTTAGCCCAGGGAGACCCATTTTGGACTTCTGACATCCAAAACTGTTAAGGTAATAAATTTGTGTTTTAAGTCACTAAGTTTGTGGTAATTTGTTATAGCAGCAATAGGAAACTAAGACAGTGCCCTGAAGAATATCTGGTGAAGGGGAAGCCCTGAAATGCTGCCACTGTCATTGTTACAAGGGCCTTTCATTGGTGCATTCATTTAGTCATCGAGCAAGTATTTATTAGGCTATTTGTTAAGCACAGGGGTGAGCAGAAGCAGCTCCTATTCTCGGGGTGGAGGGTAAAGTGGCTGCAGAATAGCCTGCACGTAGCGGGTGCTCATGGAACAGTGCTTGTCATTGCTGGTTGGGAGGTGGGGCTGGTGAGAATCTCCCTCCTTTGTTTCTACTGGCTGTCACCCAGTGCCCCCTGGTGCTTGAAATGTGGAGGAAGAGGAAGTGTTCATGTCTAGAGCAAACACTGAGAGTGGCTTTGGTCAGTATTTGTGCTGCTTTCCGCTGAGTCTGCTGTTTGCCTCGGCTACAGCGAAGACCAGGAGGGCTGGTCTTATGCATCAGTGGATAAACTGAGGCCAGAGGAAGGATATCAGGGAGGATGCAGCTGGCTCCCTTCATTCCTTTCTGCCTAAAGAATGGGGCAGGGGAGCATGGGCTAGGAGGCAGGGCTGATCCAGGGGAACTCTGGTCTCTAAGGGGAGGGCTGGATGGTTTCTGCACTTCCCGTCAGCTCTGTGGGCACTAGTGGGGACCCAGTGTGGGTGGGCCTGGACTCTGAGCCTGGTATATGGGCTGGTGTGGAATCAGTGGGAGCCATGGAGGGCTCTGGAGTGGGGGAAGGCCCTGGGGACCCTTGTGTCTGTACCCCAGGTGAGCCATGCGGAAGAATGGAAGGGCCTTCCCTGCAGTTCTGCCATCACCTACTGTGCACACATGTACGTGTACACACAAACACATATGCATACCCCGAATGTCAGGAACCAGTCCACTATGCACACATATACATACACGTACAGACCCACAGACACACTCAGTATACTAAGCCCACCTAAACATATTGTACACAAAACTCCCCACACCTGCACTCATGTAAACAGGCATGTGACACCATAAACTAAGACGGCAACACGTCCATTTCATGTGCACACCCACACACAAACACACACTTTCCTCTGATGCCAGTAATTATGACCTAGTACACGTGTGTATGCATGACTACGCACACACAGCCACACACAACCAAAAGGACGCATATACCCCTCAGACACGCATGTCTAGACAAACCCATTCGGGGGCACACGGTTCCCTGGGCCCTGTATAGCCAAGGCGGAGGCTGGAGTTTGTAACGCGGAAAGAGCAGACGGGCTCAGTCCTCTGTGAGTGGGATGTGCATCTGGAGAGAGGCTGAGTGTTAAGTAGCAGCACTGGGTCCTCCACACGCTCTCGTCTGCCGCCCTTTGAGTTCGGGTTCCACGTCTGATGAGGGCGAAGTATGTGTGACCAGGAACAGGGCTCAGTCGGTTGGGGCTCAGGTAGCCTCCTAGAAGAGCTGGGTTTCCGCTTGGAGGCACAGGTGGAGAGGTCAGTCATCCCCCTGGCTTTGGGCATCCCTTTCCTCCTGGGCCTGGCCCAGGGGCGATGAGGGGACCTCCCGGGGGCAGCCCTCCTTCTAGAGATCTGCTGATCTTTGAGGCCCCAATGCTGCCCGGCCCCAGGGTCTTGCAGTGGTTGGCAGCGGGCTTGCTACGTGGACGTGGCAGCCCCCCTCCCCCCCACACACATGTGGGATCACACACTTCGGCAAAGGCCATGTTTGCAGGGAAAACACTTGCAACCACGAGCAAACCTGCCCCTCCCTGGATCCCCCACAGTGGGTCCCGTGTACCGGGGAGCCTCATAAAGCAGTTTCCACACGCGCCCCGGGCCGCGGAGGGATGGCTGGGACTGAGAACCCACCCACCCCGGGAACTGCCTGAGGTCGGAACAGAGATGGGGCTGGCACTCCTCCAGGGAGGAGCCTTGACTTTTCCATCTGTTCAGTGGGGATGCTACTTCCAAAAGCCTTCTGCAGAAGGGTCCATCCCTGGTCTTGCTGTGGGACACTGGGCAAGTGCCGCCTCACTGGGCCTTAGTTACCCATCTGAGCAGTGGCCCCCCGGTCCCGCCTGACTCCCTCTCCCCAAGTCCACCCAGCTGGGCTGGGTCGGGAGGGGCCGGGGGCCATGTGAGAGGCCTACACTTAGGACATTCCTCACCTGGCACGGGATGAGGTGAGGATTGGACCACCCTGGGTCCTCCTCTGGCTGGGTTCGAACAACTGGGCACCAGGCTGGGCTGGATTCCTGGCATCAGACGACACAGCCCTGGGCCTTGGAGTGCTGGGCCTGGGCTCCCTCCTTGAGACAGGAAGCTGCCCTCAGTCTCCACATCTGGGCGTCTCTCCATCCTCCTTTGGCACAACTTGGGTCCTGCACGGGGTCCTAGTTTGCTGTGTGGCCCTAGGCAAGGCCATGTCTTCTCTGGGCCTTGGGGGCCGTTTCCAGACCAGATGCCCCCGTGGTTTCTGATGAAGCAGGCTGGGAAGGGGATTCTTGCCCGTGCAGAGATGCAAAAACTGACGTGTGGCAGGTCGTGAGCAGGACTGGGATTGCCACTCACAGCTTGTGACGTCCTGGTTGGGGTAGGTTTAAGCTGCCCAGGGCGGGACCGCTCTGGACAAGTTCCCTGATGCTTGTCCCCACCCCAGCGCACAGATCCTGGGGGGCAGGGGCCAGGGCTGCCATGGACAGACAGTGGAGGGGACTTTCAGGGGTCCCAGGTCACGAAGCAGCGAGGCAGTGGCTCAAGGAAGCTGCAGGGTCCCCGTGGGGCACACACAACCTTCTGGAACCGTGCATCCAGGCAGATGGGCAGACAGTGAAAGGGGTCAGTGATCCGTGTTAGTGTGGCACGTGGATGACTGCAGGCAGGGACAGGAGGCCTGCTGCCCTCCCCTGGCTCCCTCCCTCTGCTGTGCTGTGTGAGCCTCCTTTGTCCCCAGACAGCCCTCTCCCCGCCGCCGGGTGCACCTGCCTGTGTGTTCTCAGCGGAAGCAAACTGCCGAGAACACATGCACACACCTCTTCCGTGGCCAGGCTGGTGGCTTTTTACTCCCGTCCCATCCCGCAAGCCCCAGAATTCAAGCCCCTGTCAGGGGAGCACTGTGGATGGAGTCCAGAGGTCTGGATGTGAATCTCAGCTGCAGACGGTCAGGCAGGAGAGGGGCCTCGGGAGCATGGAGACCACCACCTTTATGCTCTAGGGTCTGCGGAAACTGAGGCCCAGAGGGGCACAGGGACTCCCCACGTCCCACAGCGAGTCCGAGGGAAGTTCGGGCCTCTGAGCTCTTCCTTTGATGCTCCCTTCCTGCACCACAACCTCTCATTTTAATTCTGCTCGTGTTTAATTGTTTAGTTAGCGCCTCTGTCAGCCCAGCAGCCCAGGTATGGGAGGAAGTCCAGGGCCTTGAGGGCTGGGTGTCTTGGCCCAGATCTGAGTTCTCCTGGCCAGGGTGCTCAGCGCTCGGAAAACTGGGCCTAATAATGTACTGATGTCATAGAATTTTGAGGAAAACTAAAGCCCGCAGAACAGTGTCTGGCACAGACGAGCGCTGTGGAAGTGCTAGCCATTATTACTACAAAAAACAAATAGCCATGGGAGCTAACACTTACTGTGAACTGAGTCAGTCTTTACAAGGACCCCATGTGACAGGCACCATTCTAGTCATTGCAGATGAATAGGCGGGGGAAATGAGGCACGGCGCAGCCACACAGATGGCGAGTAGCAGAGCTGGGATTTGCACCCAGAATCTGAGGGACTCCAGAGCCCTCAGCCTCCAGGTGAGGCGGTCCCCACCTCACCCCCGCAGGACTGGGAAGTGCTCCTTCTACCTGGGGGTTTGTGGAGGCTCCGGGGAGATGGGGTCTGCTCAGATCCTTGCAAAAGGGCACAGGGTGTGACTGTTTTCGAGGAAAGGGTAGACACGTAGGGTTTGGAGAGGCAGAAGTGAGAGGTGGAAAGGCACGTCTGGAGGGGCCTGGTGGGGTCGTGCACCCCAGGCTGGCACATGGGGAGCCAAGTGGCCCCCCATGTGCCCGTGGACAAGGCCACCCCTTCCCATCTCTGAGTTCTCTCTGCCCAAGGTGTGGGGTGGATGGTGGGCAGTGTGGTCTCTCTCGGCGTCTCCTGAGGACAACCTGACCTCACCCTGCTCTGGCTGCTCAGTGGCTGAAGCCGAGAAAGCCCCTCTCCAGCGCCCCCTGCAGGTCACTGTCCTGCATTTCCTGGACTGGAGTGGAGGGGTGTTCCAGCCCACCACCAGGTGAGTGTTTCCCTCACCAGGTTAGATACTCCCACCTGCCGGCTGAGTGGGTACAAGAGGATTTACGAGATGTGACCAGGCATGGGGGCCTGGTGTCTCTTAATTAGTAGATTTCTACACCCAGGGGCCAAGACTGTGGCTCCTGGGTCCCCAGGGCTGGCAAGACCCTTGGCTACTTCCTCCAAAAGCCAAACACTGAATCTGGACACAGATCTGAGCTAGTTTACCCCTACAGCCCCCTGTAATGTGGAGGCTCAAAGGCAGAGGTGGTGGAGGCACCCCAAACTCAGACACGTTTAGGGGCCAGGCTAACTGTGGGAACGCAGACTCGTTATCGCCAAGCCTCTGGATTTCCAAGAGAATCCATATATACATATGTGTGTGTGTATATATATATATTATATATGTATAAGAACTCATATATGAATATATATGTTCTTATAAAAAACACATATATTTTCTGACTCTTGCTAGCAATAATTTTATTTCTTCATCATTGTGGTCATCAGCAGCAGCAACAAACATGCAGTTTCTTCCTTCTTCATACGTAGCATCGTAAAATGGGTGCTACAATCTGCCTATGGTACAAAGTTTATAAATGCAGTACACCGATACAAAGTGGAAGCCATTAAAAAGAGCTTAGGGCTTCCCTGGTGGCGCAGTGGTTGACAGTCCGCCTGCCGATGCAGGGGACGTGGGTTCGTGCCCTGGTCTGGGAGGATCCCACATGTCGCAGAGCGGCTGGGCCCGTGAGCCATGGCCGCAGAGCCTGCGCGTCCGGAGCCTGTGCTCCGCAACGGGAGAGGCCACAACAGTGAGAGGCCCGCGTACCACAAAAAAAGTAAAAATAATAAAAATTAAAAAAAATTAGAATTATTTCTGTGCATTATATATATTCAAACTTGGAGCTGGGCATTCTTGTGTTAACTCCTCTGAGCTGACACTACCATTTTATGAGGGCTCACTGTGGGCCAGGCTCCAAGCAGGATGTTTTCACATGATTGTCTCCTAGAAAACTCAGCACAGCAGCCCTGTGAGATAGGTACCACCAATCTTGTGTCCATTTTACAGAAGAAGAAACTGAGGCTCAGCATGGGGAATGACTGGCCCAGGGTGTTGCAGTAAGAGGGTACAGGGAGCCAGAGTTCACGGTCATCTGCTGCAATGTCTGTGACCCTGAGTGGAGTTTGGGAGTGCATCCGGCCTGCCCCAGGTGGGGCCATCTCATGTTGAGTGCAGGCCCCGCCTGTGTTAGATGGTCAGCAGGCTCTTGCCGGCGGGGAGGGCGGTGGTTGTGGGGTCTTGCATCAGTCAATGTGGGCTTGCTGGGCCGCAGTGCCACTGTGGCTCAGGACTGGTGTCCCTGCAGTGTCCCAGAGCCCCTGCATCTGATGCTACCCCTGGCACTGCTGGTCAACACCCCTGTGAACCAGGGCTCCATCGGGACCCCCGTGGTCAGCATCTCTGGCTGCTTCTCTCTCTTCGACAAAGCCATCGTGCTTGATGGCTATAACAGGTGGGTGCCTGTTGGGGGCTGGGCTGCAGGATCCCAGACACCGAGGCCGTGGTGTCATTTCTTGAACTTTCTACTTCATCCAATCACCAAAACGGACCTGAGCAGCACACCCACCCGCCCCCTCAGTATCACACCTATTTTATGGCGAGCACACTGAGGCTCAGAAGGGGGGAGGAAGTTGCCTGAGGTCACACAGTGAGTTTGTGGCCAGAGCCCACGTCCCCACTACTGCCCTGCACCACATGACAGTGCACAGTGGCCATCAACCTACTATATGGGGAGGGAGTCTGGGCTGGCAGCCACTGTTAGGGACCTCAGAGGGCTGCCCCTCCCTGCAGAAATGAGGAGTCTGAGGCCCGGGGAGGGGCGGGACCCGCCAGGTTCTCCCCGTGAGCCAGGTGGCTGCTCCTGTTGGCATCTAAAACAGACAGTCGCTCTACTTCCGGAGCACCTGCTGTGTGCTGGGTGTGCTCTGGGCCCCTTCTGTGCATCAGCTCACAGTAGTCCTACCAGGTAGGTGGAAGCATTTCCCTCATTTTACAGGAGAGCAAACGGAGGCATAGAGTGGTTAAGTGACTTGCCTAAGGTCACACAGCTGGCAAACGGGTTCAAACCCTGGCAGCCTGACAAAACCCCACCGCTGTGAATTCCTCTGCATTAGGTCTACCCTCCCGCCCGTGGATGGGGGCTCACGGTGAGGCGGTTGAGTACTTCAGAGACTTAAGAGGGTGCGACATTTACGCAATGACTGGACTTCTTCCTCAGAGAAGGCTTGGGTGTAAATCTATTCCCACCGGGGTCCCATGAGCAGCCCGTGTAACTCACGGGCTCCCCACGACCCCTCACGGTCCTCATGGGCGGGGGCTGCTCGTGGTTCATGGACAGGGAGACGGAAGTCCAGAGTTTGATGCTGTTGAGAACATAGATGCCATCCTCCCACCTCCCCAGGAGGCCATTCAGTGAGGCTGGGAAGTGGCTACAGTCAGCATTTTAGGAGACCAAGGAACCGTGATTTCCAATGGATCCGCACAGAGAAACACTGACTCAGACCCACCTCTCAATGAGGAAGGGACTTTAGTAGGTGTGTCGCAGAGAAATGGGACCCATGCAGGAAGCAGACTCGGGCCGCCAGCCCCACCCCCGCCTCACCGGGCTCAGTGGCCATGAGGCCAGCTGGCCAAGGATGTGGCCGTGTCCGGCTTTTGCAACACCCTCTGTCTCCCCCGAGCCTGGCCTCATTCTCGCATCTCGGCCACTTCCGAACCTTGAGACCAATGACCCCCTTCTTGGCATCTCAGTTCCTCCTCTGTGGGGACAGTCGTGCCTGTACTGTGCCCGGCACATGGCAGGGTGTGGAGTGGGAATCACTGGCCCCCGGCTGAGGAGATAGTCTTTCCTCTGGGACCTGTGGTTTTGCAGAGACACAGGACCCAACGTGCCGACCTGGAGCTCAGGGGCACTTCCTGGTCTCTTCTTTTTGGGCCTCTCACTGTTGTGGCCTCTCCCGTCATGGAGCACAGGCTCCAGACTCGCAGGCCCCGCGGCCATGGCTCACGGGCCCAGCCACTCCGTGGCATGTGGGATCTTCCCAGACCGGGGCACGAACCTGTATCCCCTGCGTTGGCAGGCGGACTCTCAACCACTGCGCCACCAGGGAAGCCCCCTGGTTTCTTCAGCACAGCCCCTGTGCTGCTGGCCCCGCTGCAGAATCACATCAAAGCTGTGCTGCGGAACAAGGTAAAGGACCTCCCACCAGATCCCGCGGAAGGCGGGCGTCACTCACCTCCAGGCGCGGCTAATGAACGGGGGATCCCAGGCATGGGGGAGGTGGGGTGCTAGTGTTTTTCTTTTTTCTTCGGTAGAAGGCCCTTCGTGGGGCTCCCCGAATTTCCCCATGAGGGCAGGGAAGAGGCTGGGGCAATGGTTCCGTGCAATGACGTGGGGACCCAAGCAGGGCGTGGGTTTGGGTCTGCAGGGGAGGGAGGCTCATCTTCTCAGACCAGCCCCAGGGCCGAGCTGGAGCGTGGGGTGGGGACGGTGCTTTCAGGGCTGCGTGGCTTGTGAAAAGAGAACACAGTGAGAACGGGCAAGGGCCTGGGCACCAGAGCCAGATGTGACCTGGCTTCCAATCCTGGTTTCCAGTCCTGGCTTCCAAGCCCTGGGCTGAATTTGGCCCCAAAGCTGCACAGTCCCCGGAACAAAGAAACCATAGGGAGTCAAGCATCAGCACTTCCAGGCTTCCACCAGGAAGAGAAGCACATCAGTTCCGCTGACATTTCATCGGCCAAAGCAGGTCGCATGATCTTGCCTGACCTCAAGGAGTAGGGAAGTGTGATCAGGAGGAAAGGAAAAACAGGTATATCGTTGAGCACAGTAATGTCTTCCACACTCTCCCGTGTCCTCCTGTGTAGGTGAGGCTGGAGACGTGGCTGAGGGGCAATGAGGCTCCTGCTGCCATAGAGATTTTGCAGAAATACTAGGCACCTCATGCCTTCAGGTCCAAGCTGGGGAGGCACGGATGCAGCAGCAGCCCACAAAGTGAGCAAGGAAGCTCCCAAATCAGTTCTTTACAGACAAGCCCTTGGTTTCTAGAAATAAAGCCCAGTGACTATACATCCAATGAAACCTAGATCTTGGCCGTGTATTGTCTGCTCAAAGCAACTGCTCCCCAAGCCCCATCCCACGGCTCCATATCTGCCAGACAGTGAGGGAAACAGCCATTGTCTCCATATTAAAAACAATCAGACAGCATTCTATAGAGAGGCTCCCCTGCCACAGGACAGCTTTATACGTCACCAACCTCAACTCTGGCATCAGGAGGTCATTAAAGAGCAAGAACTTTGGAGTCAGGAGAATGGGGCTCACATTCCATCACTGTCACTTGGTTGACTCAGTGGACCCCTTAGCCTTCTGATGCTCAGTTTTCCCGTCTATAAAATGGATAATAATAATAATACTCTAAAATGAGTGTGAGGCTATTTAAATGAGATCATTTTTTTCTGAGGTGCTTAGCACCGAGGCTGGCACACAGTAAGTGCTTAATTCGTGCTTGCTGTGGTGAGAGCTAATTTCTAGAGTGTGAGCCTATGGGACCTCTTGCCTCTGTTGACCTAGAACAAATAGACTGCCAGTTATTTCTTCAGCAAAGATGGGCTTTTCAGGCACAGCAGGAAATTGCAATCTGGGGTCTGCCACCGTGGCGAGCCATGTGCAAGTCCCCCCGCAGCAAGGGAAGGAGAACCCTTTTATAGAGGGAGGAAAGGAAGTTGCTGGGGCTGTAGTGAACAAAGAGTCTGTGGCTTTTCATGGGCCGAGGAGTCTTTCTTCTTCCTGTTGGGCTCTGCTATTGTTGTGGGATGTGACAGCTCCCCTTTCTGGTCTCCCAACTCTAGTTAATTGAGGTTTCTGTTTATTGACTTTTACACCTCTGATCAGAGCCAAACTGAGAACAAGGAGGGGCCCTCGGCATGCTGCCAAGAGAATGCCCAAGGGATCTTTCCTAGAGCAAGGCAGGGGCAGATCTCCCAAACAGCTCCACGTCTCTGTTTAGAGCCACACAGCACATTTAAAGCAGTTTTAACAGACTTATCTGATCCCAGCTTCTAGCCTTGAAGGGGCATATAAATACTGAAGTCCCTTTTACACAAGTAAGATATTTCTTCCTCCCAGTGATTTTTAAAAAGCCTTTTTCCCCCATGTCTTGTTTTTTCTTTCACTTAAATGTTGGGGAGCTAAACTATTTAGTTTATTTGCAACAGTTTATTGTAACCCAATACATTGTGTTTATTCCTGGCTGCATCATTCATTCATTCACTAAGTGGCTACCAACGCTGCCATCCTGGAGCTTAGATCCTCGTCCACAAGACAGACCTATAATAATAAGGTCTAAGGAAACAAGAACAAGTAAATTAGTAAAAAAAAAAAAAAAAAAAGGCTATTTTGAGATCGTCTTGAGGGTTATAAGGGGGATAAATGGGGACACATATCAGGGAGGGAAGGGGGAGGGGGAGGCACTGCTGGGTGGGCAGCGAAGGTCTCTCTGAGGAGGAAGCATCATCAGAGAGCCCTCTAGGGGACTTCACAGTCTATCACCCTTCCTTTCCCCAGGATCCAGGGTCTCCTTCTCTCCTGGTCTCCTTGGTAACACCCAAATCCTAGCTCCTGGGAAGGGGGCTCTAAGAGAAGTAGGTCAGGACTTCCTGTCCAGTCTGCCCTGGGAAAGGCTAGAGGGGAGGAAGTCCTGCCTCAAGAGGGCGGCAGGAACTTGATTTCCATGCCAGTGGCTAAGGCTGCTCTGTTCCTACTTCCAATGTTAGAACCCCTCCTACAAATCCTTGTGAATTCACCCATTTGTTTCTGTTCCTACCTCCACCTTTCTACCCCCTCCCATCATCTTTCCTCTGAACCACTGCTCCGGCCTCCTCGCTGGTCTCCCTTCTTCCAATCTTGCACCTACCATCCTTTCTCCACTCAGCGGCCAGAAGGTTGGGTTTTTAAAACTGCACGTCCAGGCATCTCCCTTCTCTGCTTCAAGCTCTTCTATGGACTTTTCATGGCACCCAGAGCAAAATGCAGACCCCTCACCACTGCTTACAGGGCCCTGCCAACTCTGCCCCCACCCCCTTCTTCAGCCCCATCTGTCCACTGGTCCTGTGCTGGAGGAGGGATGGTGAAGCCCTCCACATGGCCCTCATACCCCTTCCTCAGACATTAAAACACACCCACAGCCTTCAACAAGTTTAAGTTTTTCTGCTGTTTAATTTTTGAAAGAATTGAAACTTTGGGGGTGTGTACATTTGGGGTTATAAATAACTCATTTCATTTCCCATCGTCTATGACTTCTCAAAAGTCAAAGGGCATGCTCAGGCATTCTTTCAAAGTGAGAAAGTGGATTTGGAAGAGTAGGGAAGGAGAAAGGGTCGCGGATCAGATTAGAATCTGGGCAGAGTAGCTTGGGGTGGACGATCCAAGTGGTGAAGAGTGGTCTGGCACGCTGGGGTTTCTGGGGCAGTGCCGGGTATAACAGAGGAGTGAGGCTTGATGAGAGTCTTCAACACCTGGCCTGATTGTTCAGGCCTCAGACCACACTGCCCCCTCCTCCTTCGGCTCACGGTGAAATGGACCAAACCATCACTACATCTTGAGTTGACAGTGACAAAACCAAATGAACTGTTAATTTAAATTTAAAAGTGAGAAGAGGCTCTGTTAAGCATCTCCACCAGCTTTGGATGATACTGAGTTTCCACGGATAAACAAAGGATGATGCTCAAAACTGCAGGGATTCCAGTTCTCTGCGTGTGAGCGAGGCTGCTCCTTGAAGCACTGCAGTGCAGCAAACTTCATGGCAGGACATGCAATGAGACTTCTTAGGTAACTCCACTGCTGTCCTATTTCAGCTGCAGTTGATGAATGACAAATGCTAGAAGCCCTCCAAAGAGCTCACTTAGTAGGTGTTTCTGCTACTAATCTTGAGTAACAAACCATCTGAAAACTTAACGGCATAAAGCACAGTTTTAGTGTTTCCACAGATTCTGTGGGTCAGGGCAGCTTACCTCTGCTCCAAGACGTCAGGCCTCAGCTGGGAAGAATGGCTGGGGTGACTTGCTGTCTGGGGGATGGAGTCACCTGGGGGGTTCCTCACTCAGCTGGCTGGTGGTTGATGGTGGCTGTCGTCAGAACACCTACATGTGGCCTGTCCATGTGCTGGGTTCAAAGGCTGAGCATCCCAGAGGCACAGAATGGAAGCTGAATGGCATTTTTATGATCCAGTTTTGGAAGTCACGTGGTGTCACATCTGTTATACTCATTTAGTCAAATCATTCGCAAAGGTCCTTCCAGATTCACTGAAATGGCTACTTCATCAGAGCCTTGCCACAATGTCACCGAGTCCTGCGAGTGACCCTACTGCCTCTGAAATTCCTTTCTTTCCTTCCTAACTTCACCACGCTGGCCTTCAATCCCACACCTAAAATCTCAGTTGTAGGCTCACTAGGAGAAAGAGTAGTCTTCTAGTCCAATCCTTCCATTTCTCAGATGAATCTGGTGAGGTTGAGAAAGGGCAAGGGCATCCCACAGATTGAAGTAACAGGCACAACATGGGATGCTGGCATGTGTGATAAAATTGCCTCTGAGGCTGCTGGTTCCTGGGAAATACTCTGTTCCAGTTATTCATCACTGATCACTAACCACTCCAAAACCTAGTGGCTTAAAAAGCCCGACAACTTATTATTTATCACGCTTCTGTGGGTTAACGGAGCAGCTCTTCTGTCACATGTGGTGTTGGCTGGGGCACTGGGATGGCTGGAACGTCCAGTGTTGGGCCTAAGGACTTCCCTTCAGCCTGAACAATTGTTTGGCCTCTGTCAGGCATTCAGAGAGAAGGTTGGGTCCTGCCAGTGTCTTCTCATAGAGCCTGCTTGTCCCAGGCCCTAGGTGGGCCATTTGCGTTGGCCTTTGATGCCCTGGCAAGGCCTGCCAGTCCCTGCTTGTGCCCAGGTCCCACCTTGGGGTTGGGCACCAAGACCCTACCACCAACCCCAGAAGCACCTAGAAGCAGTGTGGAGTGGACTGTACTCCCTACGGGCACCAGACCCGCCCTGGACTCCCAGGCTGAGCCCTTCTAGTTTGTACTGTGGAGCCT
Source organism: Grampus griseus (assembly GCF_964374135.1). Classification (NCBI taxonomy): domain Eukaryota; kingdom Metazoa; phylum Chordata; class Mammalia; order Artiodactyla; family Delphinidae; genus Grampus; species Grampus griseus. Next base: position 63,246,839 of record NC_139008.1, read on the forward strand.
TGACCTCTCTCTGACAACGCAAGAAGCTAAGTCCTTTGAATCAACAAATCATCACCATCCAGGTCATCACAGCCATTTACGGAGCCAGGGTGCGGCACTGAGCGCTCACAGCTGTCGCCGTGGCGGTATGATTACTTCTCCTTCCTGTTCTGCAGACGAGGTAGTGGAGGCTCTGAGGGGCTAAGCTGCCCGTTGGCATGCAGTATGTGGGCGGCAGGGCTGAAACTCTTTCCTAGGCCTACGACGCTGAAGCTGGGGCTCTACTGTCCAATGATGACAGAAGTCCCCACCACATGGGATTGTCATGAGGTTTAAATACAGGGTGCGCGGGAAGGAAGGAAGGAGTAGGGCACATACGAGATATCGATGTTTTCAAATGTTTTGCTGCTTCGGGGTTGTCGAAGGATAGACCTCAGAGAGTCCAGAGAGACTCCTCCTGCGCTGCGGGGAGGTTGGGGGCGCTGGCTGCGGGGAGGATGGCTGAGCGGCGTGGGTGGTGTGATAGGAGCAGGTCGCCGAGCTGTGAGTGACAACAGAGGAGCTGGTGTGCTGAGCTGCTGGACACCAGCATCTCCAGGACACCCTAGACGGCAGGCAGCGAGGGTGGGCTTGGGGACGTAGGCGGTAGAATATTCGGGGTCGCACCGAACAGGCTTCACAGGGGCACAGTCGGGATGTCAGGCGCTCTGGGGGGACAGCAGGAGGTGGTTCACTGCGGGGGCGACGACAGTGAGGGCTGTGGGGGTGGCAGCGGGTGGCAGGGATGCTGAGGGTGGACAACCCTGCAGCAGCTGCGCTTTGTCCGGAGAAGCCATGCGGGCCAAGGAGACTTCGTGGCCGGAGCAGCAAGGACAGCGCCGCAGTGCTAGGGAGGGGGCCGCGGCGGGCGGGGATGGGAGGAACCTTGCCTTTGGCAGCCAGTCCCTGCAAGTGAATGCATCTGGCTGTGGTCTTGCCGGAGCTGCGGCCAGCCGCGTCAACAAGGACACCAAGGGCTGAGTGCTGGAGGCGGCCTGTCAGCGAGGTTCCCTTGTTCGGAAAACGTTTCCTAGCTGGTGGGTGGGTGGGGGGGGGGGGGGCGTTGGGTGGGGGTGGCGGCAGCTTGGGTGGCAGTGGTGGCGGTGGTCTCATGGGGGAGTAACAAGGAATTGGCAGAGCGACAGGGAGGCTGAGGAGAGTATGTGTATGTGTGCGTGCGCATGTGTGTTCCCTGCATGCGCTTTTCTGTGTCTTGGCTTTGCCTGGAGGTGATGTTATCCCTGTATTCCAGTGGTCCTTTTGCCGGGACCTCCACCGGGGATCCGGGGAGCGTTGCTCACAGATGATGTCACCCGGAAAGCAACGGACCGCATGGTGGACTGCATTCCCTGGCCAGTGGTTCCACATTCTGTGCTGCTCCAGCCACAGGGGTGTCACTGCTCTGCGCGGCCCTCCCCGTGCCAGCGCCATCCCAGCCCGAGAGCGCCTCTTCTTTGAGTATGCCCTTCCTGAGACCCCTTTGGCCCTGTGCATCCCCGTGCTTCCGGACGTGGTGGGAGCCCCCAGCTACCACCTGAAAGCCATTGGGGAACCTCGGAGAAGGCAGCTCCCACAGCAAAAAAAGCCTTGCGCTTCGGGCGTTATCGGGTGTGTCTCTGGATCAAAGCACGAGGGGGAGAAGGATGCTCCAAGTTTAAACCCATGAATACAGGTCAGGTTTGACGGGGGGTGGGGGGGTGGGGGGGTGGGGGGGTGGGGTGGGGAGAGGGTGGAAGGGGAAGCAGCACCCTTGACTAAAGGCCTAGCAAGTGTGAGGAATTTCCCACCCATTGTCTTGTGAAATTGTCACAACCATTCTGGGGGATAAAGGGTGTGATCCGCACTTCACAGATGAGCACGTGAGCTCCGGGAGTCTAAGTGACTTGCCGGGAACCTGGCCTGGGTTTGGCTTCAGAACTTGCTCTCTTCCACTGCACCGCAGTGTGTAAAGGCAGAGAGGAAGGAAGCCCAGAGGGTTTGGGGAACAGAAAAAGCAATAGTCTGATCAGAGCAGGTGAGCAGCCTGGAAGGCTGGCCAAAGAGCTTGAATTTTCTCTGGTAGGCAGTGGGGAGCTATGGAAGGTCTTGCGGTGGGGGTGGGGGGTGGAAGGAACCTGACATTGGTGTTGGATGTGCCGAAGTGGACAAGGCAGACCGCGGTGGGAAAGGCTGGAGCCTCAGTCAGGGCCTTGAAGGAAGAGGGGAGGCCACTGGGAGAGGCCTGGTCACCTGGATATTGGCATTTCCTTCTCCCAGGACTTCCCTGTGTGAAGAGGATGGCCACCCAATCTGAGCCTCTGAGGTTCCCCACTGCCGACCCCGAGGTCTACGCTCAGGCACGGAAGGCTCCCGTGCGCCCAGCTACCACCTTCTTCCTGCCACGCCAAAGAGTCTCTGACTGGACGCAGGCACTCCACCAGTGTTGTCCAGTCTCGCTCTCAAGTGGTTACACTTCCCATTTTGCACATGATTCTGGCGTAGAGTCAATGTGTGTGATTCAACGACACAGTCAACCTAAAAGCCCAGGTGTGTGTTGCTGGGCACCTGACAGATGCTCAAGAAATGCAGACCCCACCCCCTTGCAGATCTTTAAGCACAGCCTTTGCTGTTTGGAAAAAAGGGAAACGGAGGTCCAGAGAGGCAACGGGACTAGCCCAGGGCCACACGCCAGGAGTAGTATGGTAGGCTCAGGACCAAGTCCCCTGAGTCCACATCAAAGCTCCTTCTGCATCATCTCCGGGTCTCAAATCCTGGTGAGCACAGAATCCCCGGGCAGCATGTAAAGATGCAGGTTCCCAGGCCCCCTACTCCTCAGAGCTTCTGACTCAGTAGCTTCAGGATGGGGGACTGGAATCTGAGTTTAACAAGTTTCACAGATAGATTGGGGGAAAGACTTTGAGGAATATTACTTTAGTCTGCCATCCCCATTGTGCAGTCAGGGACAGAGGCTAGGAAAGGGCAAGCAGGTGACAGGGTTGGTTTTAGACCTGATACTCAATGCTCAGCCCTGAACTCGGTTGGGCTTGCCTTACTTGTAGGGTGTTTCAAGGGATTCCCCCCAAGCCCTTGAGTCTGTTCCTCTCCCCTGCATGGAGGTACGGACCAACTGTGACAGAGTTAACCAGCCTTCAACTCCCACCCCCAGTCGCTTTCCAGGCAAGAGGTGACTCTGAAAAGTGCAAACACAGAAGTTGCCATGGCCTGGGCTTGATAAAAACAAGCCAGGCAGGGGCTTCCCTGGTGGCGCAGTGGTTGAGAGTCTGCCTGCCGATGCAGGGGACACGGGTTCGTGCCCTGGTCCGGGAAGATCCCACATGCTGCGGAGCGGCTGGGCCCGTGAGCCATGGCCGCTGAGCCTGCGCTTCTGGAGCCTGTGCTCTGCAACGGGAGAGGCCACAACAATGAGAGGCCTGCGTACCGCAAAAAAAAAAACACAAAACAAACAAACAAAAACAAACCAGGCAGTTGCCTTAGGGGAACTGCGGGGCCAACGATAAAGAGCCTTTGTTCTGAGCCCTGAGCTGACCCTCAAGGGCCCCGCCCCTGCCCCTGCCCCACCTGAACGCTGACAACCCACCTGTTAGCCTGCGGCTCCCCCTGGGGAATTCTGCGTCTTTCTCCCAGTCACTGAGGCGGCACCCTCAGGGCTCTCTCTGTCCTCCCTCTACCCGCCTTCTTCCTCCATCTCAGACTTGCTCCAGCCCCCGCTCCAAGTTGCTGGGACCTTTCAAACTGTTCTGTTGTCCCTGTCCCGGTTCAGTCCTTGTTCCCCGGTTTCTGGACCAGAAAAGTCTCCCAGCTCCTGTCGCTACCCTATTGCGAGCCACACATCTGATTCTTCATCTAATGAGCAGCTGCTATATTCCAGGATGCATGAGTAGGACGGCCTCCCCTCCCTGCGATGCTTTGAATTTCGGCAGCTCTACTGCTTGGGGAGCCACGTTTGAGCCTGGACGTCTTTGCCCAGGCTGTGTGCTGGCACCTTGGCTCCCACACAGCCTCTAACCTCTGGGGTCCTATCCTCTCTCCAGGGTACTGCCGGGAGCCAGGTGTAGGCCTCGCTGCTTCTTCCCAGACTTGGGCAACCTGTCTCTCACCGGAGGGTTCCAAAGCAGGTTGTAGCTGTGGCCTCATTTGACCTTTATCTGGGAACCGTGAGGCGAAGGAGGGATTGGGATTCGCGTTTCACAGAGGTGGGAACTGAGGCACGGGAAAGGTGTGACTTGCCAGGGCTACCTGGTGAGGAAAAGGCAGTGCTTGATGGCAACCCAGGCCTCCTGAGCTCGCCTGCGGGGCTCTTTGTGCAAATCCTAACAGCAACAGTGGATGAGTTTATTTGGTGCCTGGCAGCGTGATAAGCTCTTGGCATGAGATTCATTCAGCCATCGCAACAGCGCTTCACAGCAGGTGCCGCCATTAATTCCACTTTATAGATGAGGAGACCAAGACTCAGAGAGGGGATTTGCGGTCACCCAGCGCCAGCGAGCAGAGCTGAGATTTGAAGGCAGGTTATCCTGACTTTGCTGCACATGCTTCCAACCTAAGCCACAGAGATGATGGGGTGACATTTAAACCCAACCAAGCATGGGGTCCTGCAAAGTGACCAGAGGAGGTGGGGGTGAAGTTGATAGCTGGCAGCCCATGTTGCACCAGGGGTGTTCAAACTGAGCCCTCTCGTCAGTTGGCTTCTGCCTGGGTTGAGGTGATTATACTGTAGTATAATCAAGATGGAAAAATTAGTGAGGGCTTCTGGACAGCCCAAGTAGAAAAACAGAGGAGAGTGGGGCTACTTGGGTTGCAGGAAGGTGGGATTCAGAAGCCCTGCCACTCGGGCTCCCTCACTCCCAAGATAGCCTAATTAACGAGAATAATAATGGCAAAATGGTGATAAAGCACTACCGAAGACAGATGTAAAGTATTATCACAACAGCAGCTAAGATCCTCTGAGCACTTGCCTTGTGCTGGGTACCACATGGCCAAGCCCTTTATTTTCTTATTCTTTTATTTCTTTATTCTTGTCCCCATTCTACAAAGGAGGAAATTGAGGCTTAGTCAACTTAGTGAAGCAGTCTGAGAACACACCGATAATAAAGGGAAGACTCAGGATTTAAACCCAGAATCCACAGACACATCTTCCAGGCATCACTACGTTGTGAGTCCAGCAGGTTGGAGCAGGGATATAAAAAAACTGTCCGTGGGTTCATTTATGGGATATTTATGAGAATCCATTTACTGATTCTCAATTTTTCTATGCTCTCTTTCCCAAGAACCCTCTTTTCAAGAGTGGCTTCTTCCACAAACCTTCCCACCTTCCCTTCCTCAGGTGTTCCTTCCCCCTCCTTATGAAGCATTTTCTCTTTGCCCCCGTCCGTACTCAAGAGCATTGCCTTGGAACATCACCTCCAGGACTTGGAATAAATGGGCTGTGAGTGATCCTAGAATGTCCAGGAAATAAGCCAGGTGGTTTTCAATTTTCTTTCAACAAAAGAAGAGTGTTACTACTGTTCCTAGTCTTAATCTGCTTGGAGTTGTTGAGACACGTTTTTTGATAATACAACCCCACGTGATTTTTGTCATATACATTGAAAGCAGTTCAAAGAATTGAGCAACACTGTTTTAATCAAACTCCTCTCATGTCCATCTGCTTATTTGTTGAAAAAGTATACAGAATTTTTTGTAGCACTTAGATCTCAAAAGATGAAAATTAGATCTCTGATGGGTGCTGAACCCTGCCTCCTTCTAGCAATGAGTAAAGTAATTCACAGATAAAACAACTAACTGGGAAAAAAACTGTCCATTTCATTAAAACATCCATTTCTCAACCAATACTTCTCTGTGTTAAATTATTATTAAAAATTTTAGTAGAATGCATGTGACCATTAATTGTAATGATAATGAAGGGCAGAATATGTGACCCCAAAATAACCTACTTTGGCCTGTAGATTATTTTGAGCTGAAGGCAGTCACGCCCAGCATACAGACTCAAGAAAAACTTTTACGTCTCCCTTAACCACCTGAAATAGTTAGACGGGGGGTCTGGTTCAGAGAGAGAGCTATTACCGGAGATAACTTTTATCTGAATACCCTAACCGTATGGCAGGGCAAACATCTAACTACCAAACACCTCCTCTTCTTATTGTCCTGTGAATTACCCTCCTCCCCTTTGAAGCCCCAGGCCACTGTCCCATTCCTTAGCTCAGGGTGGCATAGAAGTGTCAGCAGCTGGATTTGGCCTTGGTTCTCATTATTTTTATGGAACTCCCATACATACATAATTAAATTTGTTTTTCTCCTGTTACTCTGTCTTACATCAATTTAATCAATAGGCCAACCAAAAGAACCCAGAAGGGTAGAGAAAAAAGTGTTCCTCCCCTACAATAACAATCTAAAAGATTATTTTTAATATTTAGTGCCTTACGGTCAAGGGGGAATTTGAAAAAAAATTTAATCAAGATACATATTGTTGATGCAAAGAAGCACATCTCTCTCCTTGCCTGTCCTACCTCATCCCCTGTTCTTTTCCCACTTGTCAGCTTCAAGAAAGCTTTGCTGGCCTCCTAACTATTCCTCTAACACACCAGCACCTTTCCTACCCCAGGGCCTTTGCACATGCTGTCCCTCTGTCTGGATTGCTCATCCCCCTAGACATAACTATGGGTGCCTCTCTTACCCCCTGCAATCTTCTCTAAGTCACCTTTTCAGTAAGATCTTCTCTGACCTCTGTGTCTAAAATTTCTCTCCCTCCCTCTCAATCCTTTATATTCCCTGCCTGGCTTTTCTCTCCCTTAGCACCATCCTCTTCTTCTTATAAGGACACAAGGCTTACTGGATTAGAGCTGACCCTCATGACTTCATTTAACTTAGTCATCTCTGTAAAGACCCTATTTCCAAATACAGTCACATTCTGAGGTCCTGGCAGTGAGGCTTCAACATATCAATTTGGGGGGTGTGGACACAATTCAGCCCATAATATGTGGGAAGCTTCACTTTAACCAGTTCCCCCAGCTCTATGCTTATGATGGTGCACTTTATGTCTGTATGCTCTGCTTCAAGAAAGGTGTGAGAGGTACATGGTTTTTAAAAATTCTATAACTCAGTACAAACAAAAAGGTTTGGAGTCCTCTCAGGTTGAAGTTGCTCTGATTAAAAATTATAGTGTAGGGCTTCCCTGGTGGCGCAGTGGTTGAGAGTCCGCCTGCCGATGCAGGGGACGCGGGTTCGTGCCCCGGTCCGGGAGGATCCCACATGCCACGGAGCGGCTGGGCCCGTGAGCCATGGCCGCTGAACCTGCGCGTCCGGAGCCTGTGCTCCACAACGGGAGAGGCCACAACAGTGAGAGCCCCGCGTATCGCAAAAAAAAAAAAAAAATCATAGTGTATCTTCCGAGGCTGTGGAGTGACGTGCCGCATAAACCCTCGCGGCTGCGAACAGTCAGAGGAAGGGAGGGCCCACTAGGTGCCGCATCCAGATTCTGGGGCAGAGCCGACGGCAGGTTGGGGATGAGAGCTGGCCAGTCAGGTTTGCCCCACCATCAGCAGATACCCCTCCTGCCAACCCTCCCATATGGCCATCTCCAGACCCTGATATGCCTGTTTTCGAGATGGTGCAACCTGAGGCTTGAGAACGGAAGGGATTCACCCAGGGAGGCATCCTGGCTCTTCGGCTCTGCATGCACTCACCCCTGACTCAGCCTGGTCACGCTGGCCTATCCCGCAGGCCTCGCATCACCCCACCCTGGCAGGGCCGTTTGTCTTCCTCCTGCTAAGTGAGGTGTGAAATGGGCCAAGAGCCTACAGGCAGGGCACAGACCAGCCAGCCCTCCCAGGCATCCTGCCCAGCCCACGTGCCCCTTGGCCCAGCACCTTGTGACTGGGTACAGCCTGGGTGCCTGGGAGGGATAAGGGAGTGGGCTTAGGAGAGGCCTACAGGGGTCAGAGGAGCCTGGTTTGCTGTGTGACCTTGCTGGGCCCCTTTGCCACTCTGGGCCCTGGCATCCTCTCCTCTGATTCCTCTCTACCCAGGATGGGCCCCGGGAGAGTCACACTGAGGATGAGCGAAAAGCAACAGAGACACCCATCCTTGTGGCCATAACAGCCCCTTCAATGGGTACCACCCTTTACAGTTTGCAAGTTACCCTCCCGTCCATCAGGGTACCGCTAAGGCCAGTACCTAGGGGGTAGCTGAGACCCAGCAACAGGAAGGGATACATTCAAGGTCCCACACCTGGCCTGTGGGACCCTAAGGCCCCAGTGCAGACTCCAGGTGCAGCCTGGGGGCTCCCAGACTCCCTCAGTGCCGCTTGGGAGGAGGGAGAGTGCTGGCGTTATTTCTGGCATTTCCAGAGAAATAGTGGACCTTCTGTCAGCCAGCACCAGGATTTCTCAGGTATGCCAAGATTCCTTAGGAAGGTTGATAAGTTCCCTGGAATTCCCAAGGGATTCCTGCAGCTTCCTCAGAGACACTGACATTCTTTTTTTTTTTTGCATGTATTTTTTTTAAATTGAAGTATAGTTGATTTACAATGTCATGTTAATTTCTGGTGTACAGCAAAGTGATTCAGTTATACATATATATTCTTTTTCATATTTTTTTCCATCATGGTTTATTACAGGACACTGAATATAGGTCCCTGTGCTATGCAGTAGAGCCTTGTTGTTTATCTATTTTATATATGGTAGTTTGTATCTGCTAATCCCAAACTCCTAATTTATCCCTTCCCCACCCCCTTTCCCCTTTGGTAACCATAAGTTTGTTTTCTATGTCTATGAGTCTGTTTCTGTTTTGTAAACAAATTAATTTGTATCATATTTTATTTTTTTTTCATTTCTCTTTAGTTGAAAATTTTATTCAGTGTGTTTACTCTGACATCAAATTCACCATTGGTCTCAAAGAAATTGCAAGAAATGTTCAGGTCATCATAGCATGAACAACTATCTTAGTTTGGCCAGGACTGAGAGGATTTCTGGGAGAAGGGTCGTTCAGGGCTGAGACCAGAATATTCCCAGGCTAATGGGACAAGGTGATCACCCTCCTGGGTATCATATTTCAGATTCCACATATAAGTGATATCATATGGTATTTGTCTTTCTCTTTCTGACTTCACTTAGTATGATAATCTCTAGGTCCATCCATAATGGCATAATTTCATTCTTTTTGCGGCTGAATAATATTCCATTGTACATATATACCACATCTTCTTTATCCATTCATCTGTCGATGGACTTTTTGGTTGCTTCCATGTCTTGGCTATTGTAAGTAATGCTGCTGTGAACATTGGGGTGCATGGATCTTTTCGAATTATAATTTTCTCCAGATTATGCCCAGGAGTGGGATTGCTGGGTCATATGGCAATTCTATTTTTAGTTTTTGAAGGAACCTCCATACTGTTCTCCATAGTGGCTGCACCAACATACATTCCCACCAACAGCGTAGGAGGGTTCTGTTTTCTCCACACCTTCTCCAGAATTTGCTATTTCTGACATGCTTATGGAACACTGGTATTTCTGAGGAAACACTGAGCTGTCAGGAAACACTGAGAATTCTTTTAGAAACAAATAAAAAGGCTCTCAGAAAGAGAGATTTCACAAGGAAAAGTCAGCATTCCTCGGTAATTCGGAGTGTCCCCTCAGTTCCCACAGGAATTTCAAGATGTCTCTGAGGAACAATGAGATACTCACAGGAGGGCTGACAGTCTTCCCAAGTCAGTGATTCTCTCCAAGAAAATTGAGAGACTTCACAGAGAGGGAGCTTAGAATAGGGAGCTAACTTACGGGGGGCTGAGGTTGCCTTGGGGAAAGATGTGGCCTCTTCCCAGAACTATGCAGATGTGCACATGGAGACAGGATCACACCAGAGACCCCTGACACACACACACACACACACACACACACAGTCACATACACAGACACAAGGCACACACATACAGACACTCAGGCACACACACATGGATTCATAGTTCTTTTATTTATTCAACAAATTTTTTTTTTTTGGCTGCGCTGTTTCTTCGTTGCTGTGTGCGGGCTTCTCATTGTGGTGGCTTCTCTTGTTGCGGAGCATTGGCTCTAGGCACGTGGGCTTCAGTAAGTGCAGCATGTGGGCTCAGTAGCTGCGGTGCGCAGGCTCTAGAGCGCAGGCTCAGTAGTTGTGGCACACGGACTTAGTTGCTCCGTGGCATGTGGGATCTTCCCAGAGCCCGGCTCGAATCTGTGTCCCCTGCATTGGCAGGCGGATTCTTAACCACTGGATCACCAGGGAAGTCCTATTCAACAAATATTGAGCCAGCCACTACAGAGTTGTTCCTGGAGATACATTGGGGAACAAGACAGAGAAGGATGAGTAGATGGTTGCACGGATAGATGGGTGGGAGGATGGGTAGCTGGGAGGATGGATGGATGACGAGTGGGTGGATAGTTGGATGGATGCAAGGATGGATGGACATACGGATGGAGGAATGGATTGAAGGGTGAAAAGATAAACTGACAAAGACTTTTGTGGACTACCCTGAAAACCTAAGCTTGTTTCACTAGATGAAGTCTGAAAATGCATGCCTACATAATTTAAGAGCAATGAGCTAAGGGTTAATCAGATTCTGTAGCACTATATCTCAAACAGGCCATTCTCTAAAAAGATGTCCAGAGCCTGGGCTGCGCCCAATCACCACCTTAAAGGTGATCTCTGATGTCATTACTTCATGATTGAGAAGGATGCTGTAATCACAGATAGGTGCTATAACTCAGGAGTGCTACAGTTAAATTTCATTATGAGTTTTAAAAGATAGGCAGGCTAGCCTGAGAACCCAACTGCCTGGTATCTGAGATCCTTTGTAGTTCTCAGATTCTGAATTCAACAACTTAGCATAGAGATCACAAACTTAAATGCCTATTGCGGTAAGAATTTAGGATAAATTAGTAAGGGAGCCCGGTTTAAGAGAAGTACAGCATACAAGTTCAATTTCATTTTTAGGGAGGCAATAGAGAGTGGTGGGGTCTGTGGCAAACTGGACAGCATATGCCTCATCTGAAGAGGGCAGCTCCTCTTCAGCTCCAGTTGACTGTGGCCACGTGGGAAGGTGGGCCCAGTCTTGTCAATTTTCTGTATTTTAAAGAGAAAATGGGAATTTGAATTTTTAAAACTGTAAAGTTTTAAAAGACTGTCCTTGAAAAAGAAAACACACCTATGGACCTCATTTAGGCTGCAACCTACTATTCTGCAACCTCTATCTTGGAAGCTGATTTCTAAGAGGAAATGCCCTCTATGTGCCTTAAATCGTCACAAAGAATGTGAAAAACACCACCTGTTTGTGAGGTGGCAGAAGCCCTGCTGGTGAGGGGGTTGAATGTCCTCTAGCCCATCTCTTTCTTTCACTCACTGCATCCTCACAGCAACTCTATTTTACATATTACACATGAGAGGCACAGAGACCTTATGTAAATTAGGCAAGGTCACACAGCCAGGAAGCAGTGGTGCTGGGATTCAAGCAATCTGTGTTTTTAATATTATAGTAATTTGAGTTAGTATATGCCAAGTACTTAGGCTAGTCCCTGGAGTGGAGGAAACCTTTTGTAACCATTAGCCATAATTGTCATTATTTCAAATGTCCCTGTTCCCTTCCCCAGCCTGCTCTCTGCAGTGATAGAAGCCATGCTGAAACAGATCCTGCAGAGCTCTCTACCCAACGTGGTGAGTTTGACAAAGTGGGTCCCAGGCAGACCCTAGAGATTAGCTGGAAAGGCTTTGCAGCTGGAGGCACAGAGATGCAACGAGGGTAGAGAGAGGCAGCCAGGCAGGCGATTTTGTCTTTGGACTCTCCAGCCTCCCAGAGCTTTGCCGTCCTGTCCTTTGTCCAGGTCCCTGCTCCTGGGTAAGGGACATTTACTGAGGGACTAATGTGTGCTAAGCAGTTTACACCTGTGGGAGAGGATGATTTCTATTGTGTTTGTGAAAGCCTCTGATAGAACCACTCAGTTTTATACAACCAGTCAGAGGTTGGGCTGGGCTGGAAGGCAGGAGACCTCTGCTCATCTGTGTTTCAGCTGTGCTCAGTGGTCCGATTCTGGTTCCACATCACCAATCAACAGCTGAGCATCCTGAAAAGTAAGTTGCGTTATGGACCTGACTTGCTCTCTGGCTTAGACTACTGCAGTAGCCACACACCCACTCCTGTTTTCTCCCTTTCATGGCTTGCAGAGAGGTATTTGAATCACACCTCTGCTCAGAGTCTTCTGTAGGAGGATCAAGTTCAAACCCCCAAGGTTGGCAGTCAAGGTCTTTCCTGCAACTTCCCCAGCCTTATTCTGCTCTGTCCCCCTCATGCTGCTTCAGCCAGCTGACCTCAATCATCCCATAGGCTCCAGGCCCTTTTGAGACATTATATCTTTGCTCCAAGTGACTTCCCACACCCTCCTTCTGCACCTGGAAAATTCCTGCACCCCGTCAAGGTGTGACTCCAATGGTTAATTCCCCCCAAAGCCTTTGCAGACCTCTCCAGGTAGAATGAATCCCTCCTCAGGACTCCCACGCACACCTTATCCATCACTTGTACCAGACTGTGTAGTACTTGTCTGCTCCTTGGCTGTTTCTTCCACTAGAACAGAAGCTCCTTGACAGCAGGGATTCTGTATTATATTCTTTCTTGTGTTTGTCTCACAGTTCCTGGTTAGGCACAGAGGAGGCACTCCAAATATACTTTGCTGGAACTGGAGATGAAAGAGAAGAACATCGATGAATGGAACAAAGGACAAAAGTATAAATATAAATAAGTGGAAATATGTATGGAAGAGTAGGTGGATAGACGGATGGATGCGTGGATGGATAAATACAAGGAAGTGTGAACAGAATATGATGGAAGGAGGGAAAAATGGAAGAAAGGGAATATAAGTGGATTTATGGATAGATGGAAAGACAAAGGAAAGAGATAAAATGATTGATGGATATAAGAGAAACTGGAAAGATGAAAGATGGTGGAGGGATGGAGGGATAGATGGATGAATGGATGGAAAGAAGAATGGATAAAATCATGAAAGAAGGAAGAGAGGATGGTTGGATAAAAGTATGAATGGGTGAAAGGGTACATATATAGACAGGTGGGTGGTGGATGAATGGAAGGAAAGAAGGGTCTATTACTCTTGTGTGGGAAGATGGATGGTGGAGAGGTGTGTATAGACAATATATGTATTAACTGAATGGGTGAAGGAAGAAAAAAGGAAATTATAGAGATGGATGGAAGGTAGGGCTTCCCTGGTGGCGCAGTGGTTGAGAGTCTGCCTGCCGATGCAGGGGACACGGGTTCGTGCCCTGGTCCGGGAAGATCCCACATGCTGCGGAGCGGCTGGGCCCGTAAGCCATGGCCGCTGAGCCTGCGCGTCCGGAGCCTGTGCTCCGCAACGGGAGAGGCCACAACAGTGAGAGGCCCGCGTACCCCAAAAAAAAAAAAAAAAAAAAATTAAACAAACAATCAAACTAGTTACTTGGCATCAAAGTACATGGGGACCCCAGAATGGAGGAGTGGTTCAGGCTGGTCTTAAATGCATCCTTCCCCTCTGAGCTTCTTTTAAGCATTAACATGATACTGCCAGCCCCCTCTAACTAATGGGAAGTCCTGATTTATGGGGAATGTGCTTTGCTCCACAAAGTAAGAACTTCAGGGACCTTGGGACTAACAGCCCCTGTGCTCTCAGCACTCAGCTGTTCAGGATAAAATTCAAAAGTCCAGATTTTAGGAACAGCTCTGCCACCAGCATCCTGTACGACCTGGGCAAAGCCATTCACATCTCTGAGTCTTCTCTTCCTTGTCTATGGTCCCTATATTGCGAGGTTGTTGTGAGGATTAAATGAGAGGCGCAGAACTTGGTGTAGTAGGTGCTCAGTTAACGTGGGCTTTCTGGTTTTTCCCAGGACAAACACTTCCCGGCCTCTTTCATTAACTGGCTGACTGAACGTAAGTTTTTTCTTCTCATACCTACCCCCACTGTCTCCCAGTCCCCACTCCATCTTCATGTTGAACTCTTCTTCCTCAAGAGTCCTGAAAGCAGGTGTGAAATCTTGGAACCACAGAGAGCCCACCGGACACAGATTCCATGCTTTGATCAATATCGAGCACTGAAGCTGGCTTCGTGGACACCGGCTCCCCAGGGACCAGTGTCACAGCAGGTTCCTGAGATCGCCCATTCCATAGTGATGACTGTGACGGTGGGAGTACAGGCTGTCTTATTCCATAGTGACTCTGGCTAGAGAGAGATGTCTGGAGCAGCCCGTTCCATAGTGATGAGTGTTAGAGTGGGTTCCCGGGACAGCCCACTCCAGAGTCAGCAGTGTCGAGGTGGAGCTCCTTAACTAACCTACTCCATGGCGAAGAGTTCTGTCATGACATTCCTGGAATCACCTACTCTATAATGATTAATCTTTTAGTGAAATTGTTGAAATTTTTTACTCCATAATGATCCGTGTTATGGGATTCCTGGGCTATCTCACCCTGGAGGGAAGAGTACGCGACGGATTCCTAAAATATTTCACTGTGCTGGTCAGTTAATTGGAATATCTCATTCCGTTAGGTTTCTAGGCCAGTCCCTTTCCTTGGTGAGGCTGTTCTTCACATTATGGTTAAGTTTCCAGCCTATCCCGCTTTATGGTAAAGAGCATTGTGGTGCGATTCTTGAGATGTTCCACTAATCTAGTGTGAGGAGCTTTCCAGTAGAGCCAACTGATTTCTGAGTCTTAAAGGAATTTGTTTAATCACTGTGCTTCCATTCCATCCCCAAACCCCCTATGCCCTCTGTGGGGGCCTGGGCTGGACAAAGAAGGAGAGCTCTCCTGGCCAAGCTTCTGGATTGTCATCAATAACCTCTTTCAAGCCGCCTCTACCTCCTCTGGGCTTCTCAGCGAGACTGGGTCCCAAGCAGGAAGGAGATGGGATCCCTGCCAAGCAGGAGGGGCAGCCTATAGTCTCCCTGTGGAGCCAGGGAGGGCCTGACTTATCCGTGAGCCCTCTTGCTGCTTCCCTGGAATTCTCCATGATTATTGCGAAAGCCAGAGAAGAGGACCAGAAAGATGCCCTGGCCTGGGCATCCAGAGACCTGGGTTCAAATCCCAGTTCAGCTACCAGCTCTCTGGTGATCCTATAGCAGTCCCATCCTCTCTCTGGACCTCTCTTCTCCCATCTATAAAACATGCACAGTCTCTAAAGATCTTTCCGTCAATGATGAGTGCTGGGGAAATGGGAGCGGGACAGGACCAGAGGCCAGAGAGGCCCTTGACAAAACTGTGGCCGCCACAGGTCCTTCTCATGGTGGCATCTTCTAATGTCTCTCTTTGCTGTCAGTTGCAGAGACCCCGCAGTCCTCTCATCACCAGGATCAGCTTGGGAACGCTGCCAGGACCACGGTAAGGATGTTAAGCCCAGGAGACGCACTGCAGAGCTCTCTGACCCCATCTCGAGAAACTGCCATCTTGGTTTACCCACCATTGATCTCTAACAGCCAAGCCGCAAACAGTCCCTTCGTTAGAGCTTGGGTTTGCATTCGCTCAAAACTGATCAGGTGAAACACCTCTCCAGGGTGGGTACTGACTGAGGCAGAAAAGCCTCTAAGAACCCAACCAAAAGAGTGATGCTCTAATGGGGGAGGGACAGGAGTGAGCATCCTCCCCCTTCAGGCAGTTGGTCTGATTTGCAGCCTAGGGTCTGCGTATTTCTGAGGACCACTGAGGCCGAGGAGACGTTCCACCCAGTACGGCAACGGCATTCCAGTGAGATGCATGAGCCGGGCTGA
Source organism: Grampus griseus (assembly GCF_964374135.1). Lineage (NCBI taxonomy): Eukaryota > Metazoa > Chordata > Mammalia > Artiodactyla > Delphinidae > Grampus > Grampus griseus. Next base: position 63,262,621 of record NC_139008.1, read on the forward strand.
AGGACTGGCTCCAAGCTGTTTAGGACTCAGAATCAATAGGTGCTACTAGCGAAGCTGCCTGTAACCCTCTAATCCTGTATCCCCCAATCCTGCTCCTCTGTACTCTGCCTTCCTTTCCTGTATAAGAAAATTGCTCCAAAGCCGCTTTTTCAGTGTATAAGGTACACTTCAGCATCTGCCTAGAAAGGATGAAATTGAAGCGTAAGATAATACACATTGAGAATTCCAGAAGGTCAGAATCCTGGCCTCAAGGGCCCTGGGAATCCCAGGGCCTTCCCAGTGGGTGGGAATGTTGGGCCTGCTGGTCCCACACAATTGAAGCCCTGAACCCTTTCTTCGCACGAGACTTTCATGGTGCAGTTGTGTGCTTCGGCGAGTGGGTGACCCCTGTTGTGGCACTTTGGTGTGCAGTGAAGGGGACAGCTTTGGAGTCAGGTAGACCTCGGTTCAAATGCTACCCTTCCCACTGACTCTGAACCTCAGTTTCTTCTTCTGCAAAATGGGCGTGAGAATAGTGGCTATTTTATAGGATGATCCTGAGACAATGCATGAGGAAAGCCTAGATGCAGAGCCTGGGACAGTGTCACAAACTGCGTCCACCGGTGGGTGGTCCAAAAACTGCGAGGCAGAGGGAAGAACTGGTGCAGAGATGTGGAGGGAAAATGCAAAGGGCTGTGAGAACACACTGTCAACCCCCCTCCCCGCTTCACTCCTGCTCCCCATAGATGAGTTCCCACAATCACAGGGGCTGGAGACTCCATGAGCTTCAGTCACCCTCCTCTCCACTCCCCACAACCCCCGTACCCCCTACCCTCCTGGCCCCATGAGGAGGGAGTAAGAAGAATCCATGGGGTTGGCCCAGGTTGGGTGATAGATGTGCAGTTCCCATAGGACACCACAAGGTGGCGCCATGACCCTGCAGATTCATGTTTCTTACACTGTGAAGATAATTTGTACAAAGCAGCATTTTTTTTTTTTTTTTTTTTTAATTCAGGGTACTGTGCTGAGCACTTGGCTTTCACGATCTCGTTTAATTTTTCAAAGCCATCTCTCAAGGTCAGTGTAATTAGCTTCATCTTAAAGATGGGAAACTGAGGCTCAGAGAAGTGATGCTACTAAACGTGTAGGTTGGGAGTCAGAACTCTTGGGCTCAGAGCCCAGTTCTTCAGTCTACTGAGACACTTAACTTCAGTCTCCCCATCTGAAAAATAGGGATAATAATAGCAATACCATTACGGTAGGTAATAGACCTTAGCTTTGTTTATTCTTAGTCTCTGCCCAGCCCTGTGCTGTTCTCCTTACCTGGGCCATTCCATGTGGTCCTCACAACCATCCTTGGAAGTAACCCTAACCCTGTTTTGCAGATGAGGAAATTGAGGCTCAGAGAGGCTCGCTGCCTAGCCGACTCGCACACAGCTGGAAGGAGGTAGAGTGAATTAGGACCCAGGCCTTCTGGCAGAGCAGGAGGCTGGAAGAGGGAGGGTGTCCAGGGCCTCAGGGAGGAGGGATGCCCTAGGTTCTCGTTCTGACCCAGTACTACCCTGCCACATCCTTGCTGAGTCCCCCGTGTTGCTCTGGCCTCAGTTTCCCCACTGGTACCACAGGGAATTGGAATTCAGGAAGCTGGGCCTCTTCACCACTACCTGGTTCTACAACTCTATCCTGGGGGTGGGGGGACTCATGGGGTGGCAGCCAAGAGACCACAGGTCGGGCCATTGGGAACCCGCAGTGACGGGAGGGGCCCAAGCCCCCAGGGCTCTCCCCACACCCCACACAAAGCGACCCCAGAGCCCAGTCCTCTCTAGGCCTCCCTCGTGCCCCTTGGGCCCCGGCCTGAAGACACCCTGACTCCGGTGGCTCATGTGCCCTTCTGGCCCAGTGACACATGTGACAGGATTTGTTTTGTCAACCTCCTTTTGCCAGCACCATCTCTGTGAACACCCCGAGGGTTTCCACGGGCCTGGAGAAGAGTCACGTGGAGCCAGATGCAGGGACAAAGAAGGGAGAGAAGAGGGAATTGGAGTGGCCTTTGGTTCTTCCCCAAGTCTCTGCGGGGCCAGGTGTCCCTGGTCCAGAATCAGTGATCCCGGGGAGGCCTCCAGGCACCAAAGGACCTGCCGTGGGAGACTCTCGGGATACACCACCACCACGACGTTCCTTCCTTCAGGCAGCAAATACATGCAGGTCACATCTATGTGAATCTGATTTATGCAAATCTGAAACAGGGTCTTGCAAAATACAAATGAAGTTTCATGTTGGGAACAGAAAGTTAATTTTTCTCATTGTTAAGAATGCACAGCTGAACACGTCTCAGGCTCTCCCTCCTAAGGAAGAATCAAGGCTCCTCTCTTAATACCACATTCCCTCCAGCTCCCTCCTCCCCTCCTTCTCCCGCTTCACAGCCAGGTTTCCCCAGAGCTGGGCTTCTCAGACTGGAACAGGTGCAAAACGCCTGGGGCTCTTGTTAAAATGCAGGTTCTGGTGGGTTGGTCTGGGCCAGGGCCTGAGATTCTGCATTTCCTCAAAGCTCCCTGGAGACGCTGATGTTACTCACCCACAGGTCACCCCTTGAGCAGCACACTTGCTTGGGACACGTTTACCCCTCTGCCCGCCCAGTTTCACTGGTCACCCTACCAGCTCAGTGCTCACCAGGACGTCAACAATCTCCATGTGGAAGAAACCAGCGGGCCCTTTTCAGCCTCATCTTACTTGATGGCAGCACAGACATCACTTCCTCCTCCTTGAAACCGGCTCTTCCTTGGCCATCCTTCCCTGCCTGTCCTCCTGCCCTGCCCACCATTCTATCTCTGCCGCCTTTGCAGGCATAATGTTTTCATATTGGCCAATCAGTGTATTCCTTCACCCCAGCCACTGTGATTGGCTCAGAGCTCGGCATGTAACCCCAGCCGGACCAATGCAGATCAGCCCTAGACTTTGGAAGAGGTATTAGGAGAGAGATAATGCTCTTTCTGCTAAGGTTGTTAAGAGAGAACGTGAGCCTGGTGTCGTCTCTGCTACCCCTTGGGGAGAGTCGGTTTGAGAATGAAGCCAATGAAGAAGGTAGAGCCAAGTCACAGACAGAAACTGTCCTGAAACTTTCCTTTGAGCACTTGGATTCAGCCGTGCCTGAAATCCATTGACCTTTGAGTTAACGGGAGCCAATGACTCCCTTTTGCACTTAAATCAGTTTGGGTGTGTTTTCCATTACAAATAACACAAATAATCCTGACAGATGCAATTGACAAACACATTGCAGCTCATTCTGTGTAAACCATCCTGGGAAACAAGAGATGAATCTCAGACAGACCTCGGCCTCTCAGAGTTGACAATCGTGTGTGTGCGCGTGTGTGCGTGTGTGTGGAAAAGGAAGAGACTTATTCAAAAACCACAAGGCAGGAAAGTAAGAAGGGCCAGTGGGGTGGATCATTGAGGGTCTCGTAGGGGATGTTGCCTGAAGGGTGGGGGAGATTTTTTTTTTTAACATCTTTATTGGAGTATAATTGCTTTACAATGTTTTGTTAGTTTCTGCTGTATAACAAAGTGAACCAGCTATATGTATACATATATATCCCCATATCCCCTCCCTCTTGTGTCTCCCTCCCACTGTCCCTATCCCACCCCTCTAGGTGGTCACAAAGCACCGAGCTGATCTCCCTGTGCTGTGCGGCTGCTTCCCACTAGCTATCTATTTTACATTTGGTAGTGTATATATGTCCATGCAACTCTCTCACTTCATCCCAGCTTACCCTTCCCCCTCCCCGTGTCCTCAAGACCATTCTCTACGTCTGCGCCTTTATTCCTCTCCTGCCAGATGGGAGAGATTTGCAGGGTGTGACATCGTCAGACCTGGCTCTGGGTACAGGGAGGAGTTGGTGCAAAGTAGGTCCAGGAAGCCAGAGAGGAGGCCCTGGGGATCGTCCAGAGAGACAAGAAGCCTGAGAATGATAGTGAGAGAGACCCCACAAGACATGTGTCCCATGAGGAAAGGCAAAGAGTTCTGCTATTTTCTCTGCATTTCCTCCCCTTTAATTCAGTGGCCACCATGTAAGGCTCCAGGACGTTTTATTCTCCTTTTTATTCAGTGCATCCCCAGTGCCTCCCAGCCAGGATCAGCATCTGATTTTCGAGAGGAGGTTCAGAGAGCTGACTTGCCTAAAATCACCACCTGTAAGAAGTAGGGTCAGGAAAGAGATCCTGTCCTTTTTCTGACCCTTAATCCTTCCCCTGGGCAGAGTTAGCTTTTCTGAGTACCCACCATGTGCCAGACACTGGGCTAACTGCTTTCAGGCTTAAACCTCACCTAATCCTCACACCAACTTTATCAAATGCACTATCGTGAGCTCTACTTTGCAAATGAGGAATGGAGGTTCAGAGAGACTATGTAACTCGCCCAAGGTCACACAGCTGGTCAGCAGCAGGGTTAGGGCTCCAGCTGAAGTCTGGCTAATTGTCGAAAGCCCTGTGAGACAAACACACTCAAAGCTACCCCAAGTTTGGGGATTCTGCCAACATCGGTCTTTTGTATTATCTGTATTATCTCCAGCTACACCATAATGTCATATTGTTTCTTCTTTCACGTCCCAAAGTGCTCAATTCAACCCAATTCAGTGTTTATGAAAGGCCTTCCTCAGGACCAGGCTCTGTGCCAGGGACAGAAGCCAAGGCAGGAAGAGGGAAATTTCTGACCATTTGCATGAAGCTTTCAATGTACAGAACATTTTCAAGAACATTACCTGCTTTGGGGAAAATAGTTGTCAGTATGTATGTTTGCCTCCACCCACTGCTGGTGGGCACTGAAGGTGGGCACACACGGGTGCTCTTTGGGACCCCAGAGCCTGGCATGGGGCAGGGCCAGAATAGAAGTTCCAAACAAATGTGATGAATGAATGGATGATGGGATGAGTGGATGGATGGAAGGATGGGAGGATGGATGGATGGGTGGATGGAAGGATGGGAGGATGGATGGATGGATGGATGGATGGAATTCTGGATTCTTCTTGCTAGATTCTGGGTCTCATCCCCTACATTCATCTGTTCAGCCAGTTGGTCAAACTTGATTAAGTTGCTCTTTTCACTTTAATTCAATGTAGTGCTTATTGGGACCTACCGCAAGCCAGGCCCTAGCTGGCTCCTGGGGACACAAAGATGGCAGAACCGTGGTCCCTGACCTGAAGGAGACCCAGTCTAGCAGAGGGGAAAGGGCTAACACACATTCCTTCAGCCAACAAACTTTTATGGAGTGCCGCCTCTGACACAGAGTGATGCTAGGGAAACGGAGATGGACCAGAGTGCTTCCTGCCCTTGAAGGGCTCAGACAGTCCAAGAGGGATGTCAGTGATTAACATGTAAATGACAGTGTGATGTAAGTGGCTCAGAGCATGGGCTCTGGGATCAGGTTACCTAGGTTTTAATCCCAGCTCAGCCATTTACTAGGTGAGTGACCCTGAACAATTCACTTTCCCTCTCTGTGCCTCAGTTTCCTTGTCTATAAAATGGGGATAAATATATTACCTGCCTCTGGTTGTTTGGAGGAGCAAACAATGAGATTACACTGTCCTTCAGTAGTCACGAGCTGATCTCAGTGGCTCATCTACTGCCCTGGAGGGTGGCCCATCTCTGGGACAAGGACCAAGATTCATTCATCTTTGACATAGGACTTGGCCCTCAGGAAGAGCCAATAAACAGTTATCAAATGGATGAGTGGTCCCAGCACAAAACTATTAACATTTGTTAAATGAATGAATGAATGAAGGGATAGATAGGTGGATGAGGGGCCCAGTTCACTTTAGCAGGAAGGATCTGGAAGATGACCCAGGGTGAAGACAGACAAGAGATCAAATTCTGGGAGGTCAGCTAAGACTAGGGAGGGATTCAGAGCTCACTCATGTCAATAGGCTGCTGGCCTCATTCTTTGGCCCATTCATTCATTCAGACAGTCAGCCAATGCCAGTTAGCCAAGCTAGGTCCTGTGCTGGTCACTGGGACCTCGGAGCTGATGCAATCCCTCACCTCAGAGATCTGATCTCATAGGACATAGCTGACCTCCCTTTCCCAACCCCTCTCTTTCTTCTTTCCTCCTTCCTTTCCTCCCTTCCCCTCTCTTCCCATCCTCTCTCCCTTCTTCCCTCCCACAAACATCATTTGATTCCTACTCTAATCAGATCTTGCTCTGAGGGACCCAAGGTGAAAAATGATAAGGTGTCCAGACTTCAAGGGACTCAGGGAAGGAGCCAGACCTACTGAACATTCCTTTCAACTGTGTGCTGAATCTTCTCTGGGAGATTTGGGCAAAGTGTTCAGGGGACATTTCATGGGGCAGGAGGAAGAAGACCTGAACCTGGGAGGGGTGTGGGACGAGCCCGCCTGTCCATCGGTCAGTTCATGAGAAGTAGTTCTTCATTTTCTAGGGGCCGGCACCTGGGGGAGCTGTTTAACCCAATAGGTGTTCCAGACACAGAGCCCAGGGCTTGGGGAAATGTTTGCAAGCTGAAAAAAACAAAATGTGTCACCTTCAAAATCAGAAAAATGTCAAAATCTTGAAGTTTAAATTAAAGATCTTCAGACTGTAACATTATAACAACTTTGTTAATTGTTATATTTAGCAGTCATGAAAATGACAATATGTTTGAAAACAGTCGTTACTTTGATCTTTTCCTATTTGGCAAGAATTCCCGAGGAAGCGATTCAAGTCTGAGAAATGCGAGCCTGTTATAAGTTGGATGAATTATTCCTGCCTGACTGATTTCTAAAGCAAAATGACAATTCTTTCAGCTTTCTTTATAGCAACATGAAGAAATTACATTCGGTGGGTGGGACGTGGGTGCCCTTCCATATGTCTGCCATTGTGAGGGAAGTGGTGGGGGAGGGGAGCCTGTGGGCAGAACCTGGGAGCTGAGTGGGAGCGCGGAGACTCAGCCAGCCCTGCCCCTGCCTCTGTGTAACCTCAGCCACACCCACGTCCTCTCTGATCTCAGTAGCCGGGATGACCTCCTAGGACCTTTCTCGACTCGGGGCTGAGCCGTGGTTGGAAAGAGATACCAGCTCGGAGCTTAAGGGCTGAGTCAGTGGGACCAGGAAGCTGCCATGGCAGAGGATTAGCAGTCACGCGGTGAGTAGGATGTCCTAGTCCTGGGAAGGCTAACCCTTAATGCCTCGCTGAAGATTTTCAATAAGAAATTCATCTCACGACCCTCGTGGCTGGGACCTTTGTCCCTGAAAGACAAATACCTTCGGTGCAAGGAGCTGTCATCACTTCTCTTTCCGGGATGACCTGGACCAGCCTGTCTGGACCTCAGATGTCCTCAGAAGGTACCAACCTCCCTACCCACCGCCAGCACCCTTTGCGTGCCCCCCCATACCCAGGCCCTGCAGGGTTTGGAGAGTGTTTGGGCGGGAAGGGGCACTGACGCACCCCGAGTTGTGCCCACCCGACTGTCATCCTCTTGTTGCACGTCACAGACGCCTGGAGAAGCACTCAGCCTGGCATTAGCACCCAGAGCAGAGGAACAACAGGCTCAGAGGGGCCCACAGCTGAGGGGAGAAGCCCCCGGCCAACAAAGCCCACGCTCTCAGCCACTACACAGACCTGGGGTCACCATAACATGGAGGGGTCTGAGAGAAAGGAGCAATGGGTCGTAATGCAGCAAACGTGCCAAGTGTCTGGGGAGAGGCAGATGTGCAAGCAAAATACTTGAAAACAGAGCGACCATGGCTCTCCCTCAGGAAGTCACCCGTGGGCAAGGTCCCTGATCTGTGTATTATAATAACAACAACAACAATGACAAGTCAGGGAACATGTATTCAACAGCTACTATTACAGGACATTGTTATGGCACTGGGGACGCATCGGGGAACAAAACAGACAAAATCCCTGCCTCATGGGGCCCCCATTCCAGTGGAAGAGCAAGAGGAGCACATCTTTAGAGATTGTGTCCAGGTTTATACATGTTAACTTGTGTACCCTTCAGACTGGCTCAGTGAGGTAGGTAGACCCATTGTGCCCACTTTACAGGTGTGTAAGCTGAGTCTCTGAGAGGGAAAGGTCACAAAGCTAGTAAGTGGCAGAGTCAGGATTTGAACCCAGGCCTAGCGTGCTTTTGAGAACTGCGCACACTGCCCCTTGTCACCCTCCTGTTTTCCTGGGCTCCTAAATGCTGTGATAGGTCACCACTCACTACTATTTATTGTAATAATAGTAATGATGATGATCGCAATTATTCATGGAACACCTTCCGCAGCCAGGGCTGGGCTGGGCTCTCTACTGACATTGCCTCATTTAGTTCCCCCAGCAGCTCTTCTAAGGTAGAGGACATTCTCGTTCTCATTTTATGGTTAAAAACCCCAGACCTCAGAGAGGTTAGGGTACTTGGCTGCTGTCACACAGCCAACAAGGGAAAAGTCCAGGAGGCACAGCCAAGGCTGACACTAAGAGCAAGCTTATTGCGCTGTTATAAATAAAATGCATGAATTTTAAAATGTGTATATTTTAATTAATCGGCAATAAAGAAAAATGCTTCTGCAGACTGTAATAAATATTTATTGAACATCTACTGTGTGTCAGGCCCTGGGGATGATGCCCTGTGGTCCTGGCCCTCATGGCCTCAGAGCAGGGACGATTATCACTGTGCCCTAGGAGCTGGTGGGATTCCTGCTCAGAGCAAGGGTGTGGGGTGCTCCAGCTGGTGGGAGTGTAGCAAGTAGCCCCCAGATGTTCCTGACCACCTCTCAGAGTCCTGAGAGCTCAGCTGTCTAGCAGGGAACCTCTGCTCATTTTGTAGTTAGAGGAAACGGAGACCCTAGGAGGAAATGAGTGTCTTGCTCCAGGTCACAAAGCAGGTTATTAACAGAGAGACTGGAACCCAGATCGGGGTCTCCTCCTCCATACCCCAGCACCAGGCAGGTCCCAGAGTCCCACCCTCCATGAACATGTGGTGTCAATGTGCCCATCACCAGCTGGAGGGACCTTTAGAGATGACCTGGTCCCGCACCACCAAATGTGCGGTTGCTCCACTCTCCCCTCGTGCACTTGTGGCAGACATTACTAATCAATGATGCCCTCTCAGCCCAGGAGCTGCCTGGGAGGGCTTCTCAGCAGAACGCTCCCTCCAGTCCCTACAATCAGTCAGACTTGTAATTGAGAACATAGTTCTTAGAGTTCCCTTACTTGGCCCCAGAAGGGAAACTGAGGCTCAGTGAGGAATGACACCTGCCAAGGGCTATACACCAGCACCTAAGGGAGTCAGAATTTCCAGACACTGGTATACTGGAGGCCTGAGACCATTTTAGCTCATCTGGTCTTTACTGCACACAAAAAGAAGAAATGCTGTTGCCGTTGATTAAGCATTAAGCATACTGGATGCTTAATCTTCTCACTTAATCTTCTCCATAACCCTGTGGGGCGGGGCCACATACAGATGGGAGACCTGAGTTGGAGGGCAGTGAAGTGACCAGAAACCAGCAATAATTATAATCATCATCATCACTGTTGTCACCATGTATCGGGGGCCTACCACACGTTATCCCACTGCATCCTCACAATATGCCTGGGAGGAGAGTCCCATCATTAGTCCCATTTCACAGGTAGGGGAACCTGAGGCTCAGGGTGATGAAGCCCCTTGTCCAGGCAGCACAGCCAGCTACAGACAACGAGAGAGGATTCGATCCCAGCCTGCCCAACTCCAGAGCCGGGGTCTGACTACCGCCCCCTCGGTACCCTTTTACTTTCCATCTTGCAACCTGGATCCAGGCGCGAGGGCTGTTTACCCATTTTACGATGAGACAGCTAAGGCCTGGGGTGAGCACCAGTTCTGAGTCTGAGGTCACTACATCACACTTGGCCCCCTGGGTTGCGTTCCTGAGGCGGGAAAAACTCTTCACAGGATTTCAGCACAGCCCTCAGCTCTGTGCCCACAACCAGGGCAAGAGAACTGGGCACAGACAGCCAGGGAGGGGCGTCTGCTGATCGGCCCAAGGCTCTGCTGGATGGCATCTTCCACGTCCCAGGCCCAGGCTTGGGTACCTGGGCTGCCACCTTCTCCCTGCTCTGTGCTCTGATGGTGGGACCACAGTCAGCGTGAGGAAAACTAGCTCCCGAAGCCTCCAGCCCTACCCCTACTTTCCTCTGGACGCGTTCATGTGGAGGACAGGCTTACAGGTCCCTACTGAGCTGCAGGTGGGTGACCGGAGGAGATGGACACTGGGTGACCTGGAGCTCCCTGCTGGTGCTCCCAGCCTGATGCCAAGTGGGCACTCATCTGTGCTTCCTGGACCATATTCCAGGTTGACACAGGCCCAATGCACCAGGCGTTACAACCAACTCAAACAGCAGAGGCTGAGGAATAAACAGGATATTCTAGCCCAAGGACTCTCCCGCTCCACCAGCTGGCCTCAAGTGACATGGTAGAAAGGTCCTTCCCTGGGGACCCAAATTCCTGTCCTTGTGAGTCCTGGGAGAGCCACCTCCCTTCCCTGAACCTGTTTCCTCAACTGGAAAATGGCGCTTTCCAAACCTCCTCACGGGGTTGTCGTGGGCACCAATGGTGAAAATGGACCTGCAGTAAGAAGCCCCGGGCCAGGCACTCACCCGCACCTACTGGGTGCTGGGCACTGGGGCCAAAGAATGCGACTCGCTGCTGCCCCCAGAGGCTGCGAGCTGGAACAGCTGATCTCAATGGGAGAGGATGCAGAACTGCGAGCACTCTCCAGCCTTGCCCTTTCCCATCTGTGTGGCCTTGAGCAAGTCATCCTCCGCTTCTGAGCCTCACACTCCTCAGCTGGGAAATGGGGGCAGTAACACCCCCTGCGTGGTTGCTGAGGGCATGAAACAAGATGAAGCAGGATAAGCACCTAGGGTCGTGAGGGTCATGTCTGGGCTGAGCTGGGGCTCCAGAGGATGGGGTGGAGGTCACAGCTCATAGAATTCAGGTAGAAAGTACCTTTCAGCCATCTAGTCCAGTTGTTTCCATTTCTAGCCAGCCATCCCCAGGCAGCTCCATCCCGGAGCCCCTGACCCTAAGTATCTAGGGAGGGCATCAGGCATCTATGGTTTAAACAAACTTATTAGGTGATTTTGTTTAATCTTTTTTTAAAAGGCTATTGCCCAGAGTAGAAAATTTCAACAAACCTAAAAGATATGAAATGAAAGAGGAAAATAAATGTAGCCTGTGTAGCCTTGGATGAGTCCTTCTCCTTCTCTGGGGCACAGCCTCCACAGACTTCCCAGAAACGAGGTTAAATTGATGAACTCTAAGCTCTCCTGTGGCTTTGATGTCTGTTATGTTTCCAATGTGGTCATGTGACCCTTGAGTAGTCATCAGAAGGGAGGAAGCAGATGTGTATCTACAAATGTGTTAAGTCAGGATTTACTGTGGGTTTGAATGGCATGATCCAACTCACACTGGCTTCAACAAATATAAAAGAGGAAGGGAGAAATGTGTTTGAACTGGAAAGTCCCGGGCATAGAGGACTTCAGGCACAGCTGAATCCAGGCACTAAAAGGATACATTTTCTCATTCCCTTAATATGGCTTCATTCTCTAGTGAGACTTGTCAGATAATTGTATCTAAATTTTTTAAGGACAAAAACAGACCCAGGCAATCTGTGCAGACCCAAAGCCCCCTTTGCTGGTAGTGAGCTCTTTTATCCAGAACAGTAGTTACATGGTCTCCATGATACTGTAAATGTACCCCTTGTGTAGGGACGGAAATGTATGTGTTTTCCTCATATGAGTCTAGCTTATGCTGTCTTGTTCTTGCATGTGTGCATACATGCATGTGAGAATGTGCACATGTTCACATGTGTAAGTATGTATGTGCTTGCTCAAGAGTCCCACACACACTGTTGGGATTAGGATCCAGAGGACCTCAGAAAAAAGGGGGGGCATGGTTTCTCTCCACTTTGGTAGATTTAGTCTAGTGTACATCAGACTTGGTATACACTAAGCCTTTAGCAGAAGGGGGCCCTTGAGGGTGTGGTAAAGTCTTATCCTCATGTGGGTTGGAGCCAGTGAACTTGCAGAGGAGTGAGCGACCCTGAGAATATGGCTCTGAGAAAGCAGGACATTTGAGGTGCATGTGTGCCCACCTCCAGGCCCGCCCCCAGGGGACAAGAGTGTCTAGTTAATTTCACCTCAAAGCTCAGCCATGAGAGGCGGCCGACATCCGTGGGAGAAGCTGGCTTTGTCCTGGGTGTGGTCCATGATGAGAAACAGCACCCACAGCAGCCACTGTGACCCCAGGAGGCCACGGCCAGGTGGAGGTGGGGTCTTGGGAGGAGGGAGGGTGAGAAAAGGAAAGAGGCAGGAAGCCTGAGGGAACCATATCCCCATGAGGCAGCCAGACTCAGGTAGAAAGAAAATCTGGGGGAAGACTCATACAAACGTGCAACAATGGTCTTTGAACAACAGACTGAGGAAATTTAGAATGACGCATACTCACAGTCACATGAAGTCACACAGGACCTTAGCAGTCATCTGATCAAATTCTTGAGCATCTCTGGTGATGGGGCCTTCGCCACCTTCCCACGTAGTAGGTGGCCTTATAGGATGCCCCAGAGAGAGGCTTGGAGCATTCTACAGACAGGTCAGGGTCTAGGGGACCCATGTGAGAGGAAAGCCCCAGAGTGAGTGTGGTAACAACTGGCTGAGGGCAGAGAACAAAGGAAAAAAGTCAAATTATGATGATTTGCCATAAAGGAAGCCAGCAAGGAGCTGAGATCGGGGAAGGAGGGGAGGGACCACCTCAGGCAGGCAGTCACGGAAGTTCTGAGGTGATGTCAAGAGCCAGAGACAGCTGGGGAGGAAAGTTCTGGGAAGAGGGAATGGTCTGTGCAAAGGCCCAAGGCAGCAAAGAGGCTGTCATCTTTCTAGAACAGAAGGCAGACAGTAGGGGCCAGGGAGGGAGGGGTAGATGAGTTTGGAGAGGCAGTGAGCAGATGACGCAGGCTCTTGTGGGCTGTGGTGAGCACTTTGGGTTTAAGCTGAGAGAACCCTCTGGCTGCTGCATTGAAGGTAGAGGTGTTGGGGGCAAGTGTGCAGAGGGAGACCGAATATTGGGGGTTAATATGGAGGCAGATTTTGTTCCCTTCCAGGAGGAACGCTACTGAATAAGTGGAGCAGGCAGGCTTGGGGGGATTGTAGTGAGCAACCCGTCATTGCAAACACTTGCCCGGCGGCTGGCTCCACCGTGAGGGATGTTGTGGACAGCACTCAGACACCAGAGGAAAGCTGGGAAGAATGATCCCACTGGTCTCTGACCCAGACTCTATGGGTCACAATTCTAGCCCCATCTCTGTCCCTGTCTTACTGGGTGACCTCAAGCTGGTTGCTTTCCCTCTCTGAGCCTGAGTTTCCAAATGAAGACAGAATTAGGCTGGATGATCCCTGTGGGTCCTCCTGCCAGAACATTCTCCAACTCATCAAGTCTATCCATTCTCAGTCTTTACCCCCGCCCCCACCCACAATGGCAACCGTCTTGGCAGCTGGAGGCTCTATGCGAACCTGATCTTAGTCTTGGCACAAAGTCCTCTCCATATCCATCCATTCCAGTTCAAGCATCCTCAGTGATCTTTGGGTTGGAAGTCTCTGTGTTCACTCTGGACAGGGGTTATTTTCTTTGGAGTCTCCTTGGATGGCTCTGAAACCAGGGCTTGCTTCCATGGGCAGGCTCCCATCCCATCACCACCATATAAGGGCCATCACCACCCAGCACAATTCCAAGAGACTGTGCAGGGGAGCAAGGATTTGGTATTTTCCTCCAAACCTGTGAATGGTGGACTTCCCCATTAATGTCTCCCCACATGGAGGCCTTCAGAAGGTGTTGGGGGCAAGAGGCAAAGGGAAGGGCCACTTGAATTAGCTACTATTTTGAAAATAGGAAATTAAGAAATAGATTATATTAGAAGTGTCAAACTGATGATCAATGCAGTGTCATGATGTGGCACCCTTTTATTTGTTCATGCTTTTATTTGGCAAACCTTTATTTTGTTGTACTGTACTAGGTGCAAGCTTTTTACTATGGGTTGGGAATTCAACAGTGAAATAAGTCACAATCCCTCCTCTAAGGAGTTCACAGCGTGGTGGGAAAGACAGACAAGTCATCACTAATTGGTACCCAGGACTCCAATCAGAGAATGAGGGCAGCAAAACGGTGGAGTGGGGCCCCCTAAACCTAGACTCTGGGGAGGGGCCTAGATTGGGTTTCATAGAGGACATGATGATGTCTTACTGAAGCTAGAGAGTCAGTAGGAAGTGACTTAGGTAAAAAGGCAAAGAAGAGGGAAATGTTCCAAGCAGAAAAGACAGTATGTGCAAAGGACCTCTGTGTAAAGAGCATTGACTTGGAGTCAAGTGTGACTTGTCATATAGCAGCTCCTCCACTCACTGGCTGTGTATGTCTGGGCAAGTTCCTCTAGCTTTCTGACCTGTGCTGGCCATCTGTAAGAGTGGAGATAACCACATCGATCTTAAAGGACTGTTGAGTGTAAGAGTGACAGGTGCTCATCAAAGATCCCTTTTCTCTACAGGTAATTCTCACTCCTGTTCCTCCCATGACTGTCCAGGTGTCAGGACAAGATGTTTCAGCTTTGGAAACTTATTCTCTTGTGTGGTCTGCTCACTGGGACCTCAGCGTCTCTTCTTGAGGATCTCGGCAATGATGTTGTGAGCAAGCTGAAACCTGTTCTCAATAAAGGACTTGAGACCGTTGACAGTACACTTGGACGTGAGTCAGCAAGAGGGATGATCAGTGGCAGCTAGGAGCTTGCCTCCTAAACACTATGCCTGTATTACCAAAGGCTGCCACCAGGGGCTGCTCTTTTTTAAAAGTGTACAATCTATTCATTTAAAAGAAGTCATTTAAGTGGTAAAAAATGTTACCCCTTCTCACAATTTTGTATATCTAGGGTAAATTATTATTATTATTTTTTTTGCTGGGTCAAAGGGTATGAACACTTTAATGACTCTTAATACATACTGCCATGCTCCTGCTTTGTATCCACTGTCAAAGGTATTCATCAATTTCACTTTAAACAATGGTACTAATATTATTACATCTTCTATGCCAAGTTAATTGATATAAAAACATACTTTGTTGTTCAATTTGAAGTTTGCTGTAGCCTGAACATTTTCCCCTGTTTGCTTACTATCTACATTTTGTTGTTTATTTCATTTGTCATAAAGGGGGCATTTATAATATTTTTATACATTAGGATAAACTTTTTATATATTATACATAATAATCCATTGCTCTAACATTTGAGACAAATACTTTTCCTGCTGTTTTCATTTTCACTGTGATTTGTTGGTTCTTTTTTCTTTTCTTTTCTTTTTTTAACATCTCCATTGGAGCACAATTGCCCCACAATGGCATGCCAGCCTCTGCTCCACAACAAAGTGAATCAGCCACACATATACACATGTCCCCGCATCTCCCCCTCTCCCACCCCCCATCCCACCCCTATAGGCTGCCACAAAGCACCGAGCCGATCCCCCTGTGCCACACGACTGTCCCCCACCAGCCATCCACTCCACGCCCGGCAGTGCATATATGTCCATGCCACTGTCCCACCTCGTCCCAGCCTACCCCCCCACCCCGCATCCCCAAGCCCACCCTCCAGCAGGTCCGCATCCCCACTCCCGTCCTGCCCCCAGGCTCTTCTGATCACTCCTTTTTTTCTTCCTTAGGCGCTGCTCTTTATGGGTGGTTTCCTGAGAGAGGTGGTGATTTGGTTCCTGGTTCATTCATTTTTAATTTTTCTAGAAACAAGCAATGCTTAAATAAATAAAACGTTACATATTATATCACGGTAAATTTTCTAATACATGCATAAGATAAATTCCTAAAAGTGACATTTCAAAAGTTCAAAAGGTATGCACATTTTAAATTATATTGGATATTGACAAATAATCCCCTATGTTAACATTTTCTCCAATAGTCTTTTTTTCTACTCCCTTGACAGCACTGGTATGGAAAACTTAAAGATTTTGCCAGTCTCACAGATGAAAGGTTATAATTCATTTCACTTACCATTTCTCTAATTACGAAAGAATCTACATATTTTAACTCAAATATTTTATTTATATTTTTAGCATATTCTTCTGTTGGGTCATTCAATTAGCTTAGTAATTTGTATTAACTGATTGGAAATTGAGCCCTACTTAGCTTAGGTAGCTTTAAAACTACCTACCTTTCTACTTAAATATATCTCCTTATAATTATGATTTCTTAAAAGAACTTGGTCTGCTTTTCATTTTCTGGAAACATTAGCAGCACACTGACAAACATTCTTTATAGGAGAAACTAACTTCTGTACATGACTGCCTTTCAAACCTTGCCAGGGCTTAGGCAACTTTCAAAGATGCAGAAGGGATCCACTCTCCAATTTCATTGCCGATAAAACTGAGCTCAGAAACAGAAGTGTCTGGATCAAGGTCACCTAGTTAGTTACAGGACCAGATGTAGTTTCCATCTCTGTTTGCGTCATTATAACTAGGTAGATAGATACTGTCCATTGCAGAGCCATGTTGCTGTACTATGATTACATATCTTGTCTTGTAGCCTTTTTTTCCTCCTTGAGTGAGTTGTTGCCTTGTTGGTTCTTATTTGAATTATTTTCTGCACATATATTCTTAATTCTTTTCAAATGTGCCATCCTACTTCTGCCATGCCATTTGCTCTATCAAATCCCTCTTTTCTCTGAAGATCCCCCTTTAGGACACTCTGTCCTCCTGCTCCTGTATGAATTATTGCTTTCTAGGCCTGCTGCGAAGCTGTCATCCAGGGACTCCTATTTGCCACTTTCATGAGTTGGAGCCATATTTTTTCCTTGATTCTAGATTTTCCATTTCTTAGTTTATTCTAAGTTTATTTTGTTTGTGTGAGCATCTCATTAGAGCTTCACTACTAGAAGCTGATGTGCAATCAATATCTATTGCCTGGTCACTGGATCGATTGCTTTGTTGACGAATGATGAGTATATCTTAGTGTGAAGGCAGCATGGAAGGAACAAGGTCTCCTTAGCTGTGTGACTTCAGGCCCATTTCTTAACCTTTTGATCCTTTATTTCCTCATCTGAAAGTGCAGACAATAATAATATCTACTTTATGGGGTTGTTATAAAGATGAAATGAAATAACATAGGCACATGGTCTCATTTAGTATCTGGTGCATAGTAACTGCTTCGTAAGTTGTGTATCACACTAAATGGAGATTGTTTCTACAGCTATCCTTCAGAAATTGAAGGCTGCCTTGGAGACGCTCCGGGAATCCACATCTTGGCAGGAGGTCCAGCAGAAGATCCAGGAAGCTGAGAACTTGTTGGACAAAGTCCTTTCTAAAATTTTTCAAGTAGTGGAAAAGGTTATGGGGTGAGTCACTACTTCATGGTAGAAATCTTTGTTCCAGGAAAAGAGAATACATATCTTTAGGGGACGTAAGATTAAGGTCAAAGACAGAAAGGTGAATAAACCTTGTGTGTCCCTGCAGAGCGGAAGCCGTCTGAGGCCAGCTCTACCAGAGTTTGGGTAAATTACAGGCAGGGCTGCAGGGCCTATCTGGGCATCTCATGGGTTTGGGCTTTCTCATTCTGTGATTTCAGGGTCAGGATGAAGATTCTCTTTACCCTTACCTCTACCTGTTTGCTGGTGCCTAAAGCCACTTTTCCAAGGAAGAAGACTTGTCTTCTCTGAAAATAGCTGAGTATATATAGTCTGAATGCTGTCAGGAGAGAGGAAACCAGAATTCACAATATGTAGGTGGCTCCACACATGAAGTTCTGGAGTCCACCAATTCTGGGTTCAAATTCTGACTGTACATAAAAGAGAATGAAATAATGCCACTTATAGCGACGTGGATGGACCTAGAGATGAACATACTAAGTGAAGTAAGTCAGAGAAAGGCAAATGTCATATGATATCACTTATATGTGGAATCTAAAATATGACAGAAATGAACTTATTTACAAAACAGAAACAGACTCACCGACCTCGAAAACAAACTTATGGTTACCAAAGGGGAAAGCGCTGTGGGGGGATAAATTAGGAGTTTGGGATTAACATATACACACTACTATATATAAAATAGATAACCCACAAGGACCTCCTGCATAGCATAGGGAACTCCACTCAATATTTTGTAATTACCTATAAGAGGAAAGAATCTGAAATAAAATATATATCTCTATCTACCTCTATCTATCTCTGTATCTATATCTGAATCACTTTGCGGTACACCTGAAACCAAGACAACATTGTAAAGCAACTATACTTCAATTAAAAAAAAATTCTGGCTGTGGCATGTATTTACCCTTGGAGTCTTGAGGGAAACCACATTTGTCTGAATCTCAGTATGCCACGCCATCCAATGGAGAGATTCAAACCTCTGAACAGGGCTCTCATGAAGACCAAAGCAGGCAAAGTCAGCGAGGCTCGTATGCGCATCACGATGCTGGCATCGTGAGAAGCGCCCAGCAATGGCTGTCATGAGGAGTGACAAGGGTGAACTGTGGTTTTTGCACAGGTTGAAAATCAGTAATGTCCACATCCTGGATATCAAATCTGAAGTGACTCCTGATGGCAAAGGCGCTAGCCTGAGTATCCCCATCACCACGAACGTCACCCTGACCCTATGAGTAGGCATTAGAATCTGAGGTTTGGGAGAGGCAGTGCGGCATGGCCGATGGATCTCCAATCTGGAATCAGAGACAGAGACAGGAAGATGAGGATGTGTAGAAGAGTCTTTATAAATGAACTGCACTATGATTTCATCATTCATTACCTGTGAGGTCTTGGGATAGTTACTTAACTTCCCTATACCAGGTACCAGTACCAATAATAATACTTTCCCCTCATGGTATTGGTGTAATGATTCAAAGGATCAATCCATGTAAAATAGTTTTTTGGAAACACCTAACACAGAATTTGTGCTCAATAAATGTTAACTATTATTTTTATTTTAATTATCAGTGTGATACTGTATAGAAATATCACATGAACCAAACCCATGTGGCCAGGTGAATAAACTCCTAACGTAAAAAAGTAGATTCCATAAAGAAAATAGACCATATTGACATTATCCATAGACATCCCATATAATGTCCACACAGATGGATGAACTCAAGTGGGCAGTGTGAATGGACTTCTAGACCTCTGTTCACTGTGAATCTTATTTCCTGCAGGCCTCTGTTGGGTGAGCTTGTCGACCTGGGCCTCCAGACTAGTGTCAGCATTGAAACTGATGCCAAGACTGGTGTCTCCACAGTGATCGTGGAAAAATGCACCAACGACCCAGCCGACATCTCACTCACCTTCCCGGACAGGTCAGGCCCACCCATCTCAGCAGAGCAGGGCTCCCAGAGGAGTTGGGACCCCTAGTTTCAACCTTATTCCTGTATCTGGGAGGGAGCATCGTATGGTGAAAAGGAGTTCAGACTCTTGTGTCAAGTTTGCTTTGCCACTAACTTGTGGCTTTGTAACCAATTTAGCCTCTCTAAGCTTCAGTTTTCACATCTGTAAACTGAGGATGATAATAATACCTAATTCATAGGTACTGTGCTGACCAAATGAGAAAATGCAAGTGTTTAGCATTCAGCCTGGCACATACTAAACTCTCAGTAATAATAATATCCATGCTGACTTTCTGTCTCTTTGTTCTTCCCATTACTGAGACACGAGTGTTGACCTCTCCAAACATAACTGTGAATTTGCCTATTTCACCTTTCAGCTTTATCCGTTTTTGCTTTATACTTTTTGAAGCTCTGTTGTTAGGTGCATGCACATTTAGCATTGCTATATCTTCTTGAAAAACTGACCCTTTTGTTATTATATAATGTCCCTTAATAATAATAAAACAATAATAATAATAAACTGTGTTTACCTTCTTGCCTCCAGTTAGGAGGGAGAAAGAGGAGTAAATACCTAACATGGACTCTAATCTCAGATTTCCCCAAATCATCCTCAACCCACTGGAAAATTCCCAAAATGAGATCTTGAAAACATAATCCTCTCCATTTAAATCACTGATCTCTGGTAACCCACAAAATCTACATCTTAAACTGTGTGCTTGAAAGAGCATGTGTAGCCCAGGGAAGAGGGTGGAGGGAGAAAGGCTGACTCTGGTCATGGCTGAGAGACGAAAAGTGGTCTGGAACTGAAGGTTGCCTTCAGGGGGAGGGGGGAAGGTTGCCTCTGGCAGGAAACAAGGCTGAGCCATGAGCGAAAGTCAATCCATCCTACCCCAGCAAGGAATCTGATCACACATTGCCTAAAGACCCCCCAAAACCAAAGAAAGGCTCCACGGCCTATTATTGCTTGGAAAGACTGAGGTGTAAGTCCGAATGCCTGAGCCCTGGTAGATACACCCTTGCCCATAGTCCCAGGGAATTCATCCTGCCCTCTGGGTCCCAGTGTCCATATCTGTAAAATGGCATTCCACTCCGCTGCTCCAAATTCTCTCAGGGCTTTTCTCTCCACTTTGGGTGGAATCCCAAGCCCTCCTCAGGGCCATCTAGGCACTGCTTGGTCTGGATCAACCCTCATGTCCCTGTGCTCTCCCCTTTGCCCACTCTGCCCTGGACATGCTAGCTTTTGCTCTGTGCCTCAGACAAACTTCTTCCCACCTCAAAACCTGTGCACGGGCTGCTCTGGCGACATAGAACACATTTTCCCCCAAGCCATCTCAATGTACATCTCATTCTTCAGGGTCTAAAACAAAGTTTCTCTTATTCTCTCTTATAAGAATCTACTCTTGCCCTTCTGAGTTCTTGTCACAAGTTTTCATTATATATTTAATTGTATGTTTCCTTCATTTATTCCTTTAGCCAAAAATGTGTTACACATCTGCTATGTGCCAGGCAGCCACCATTCTGAGCTCTGGAGAATGTACTGGTGACAGCAGACAAGGAACCTTTCTCATGGAGCTTATTCTCTGGAGGGAAAGGCAGACAGAGGAGCATTCAGTACACTAATAAAGAGCCCACAAGGAAAGTGTCACATTGCAATGATCCCTGCGCAGAGCAGCACACTTAACAGGGCACTATGATACAAAGCCCTCCCTTAGACAAGCAGTCACGGAGGGCTGCTCTGAGGAGGTGACAGTTATGCTGAGAGCTGCAGGTGGGAAGGAACCAGACTTAGCCAAACTTGTTTAATATACTATTTAGGTACCAGTTTAGGAGGTGCTTGTGCTTTGCTCATCCCTGTGTCCCCAGTCTCGCTTGGTTTCTGGCACATAGTTGGTGCTCTATAGATATGTATTGAATGAATGAATGAATGGATAGATGGATAGATGGATGGATGGATAGATGAATGGATGGATGGATGAATGGATAAGGTCTCAGGGTTGTGATGAGACTCATGGGGTATTGGGGTGAGCTGCTGATCAGACATGGGGCTCTAAGTGATGATACCCCTGGATAGAGGCTCAAGTCACCTGACTTCAAGGTGCTCCACCATCTTCCACCCTCTTCCCACTTCTCCTGCTTGGCTGCTCTGCCAACTTCACTGAGTTTTATCAGTTTCCTCCCTTTTCCAGCCCCATTGGACTGGTCAATGAAGCTGTGAACACTGTGGTCAAACTCATGAGAAAGACAGTGTCCCTTGTGGTGCAGTAAGAGGTGAGTCCCCAACTTCTGCGGGCCCAGAGCCAGGCCTGCTGGGGGACAGGTGTGACATTCCCTGGCCTGGCAGCGGGAGGAGGGGAGCAGGGGCCTGACATTAGCTGAAATCACTGGGTCCCACATTTGAACCATTTGCCATACCCATGTACTGCCAGTAGACCTTCTAGCTAATATTTTCTTTAATCAACACAATTTTACTTAAATTTATTGAAATACATTTATTTTTAAAAGGAAACTTTATATCACTATCATAAATAGAAATTAATATCACATCATATAATTAAAAAATAAGCACAGAAGAAGTAGAACTGTCACTGTTTGCAGATGACATGATGCTATACATAGAGAATCTTAAAGATGCTACCAGAAAACTACTAGAGCTAATCAATGAATTTGGTAGAGTAGCAGGATACAAAATTAATGCACAGAAATCTCTTGTATTCCTATAAACTAATGATGAAAAATCTGAAAGAGAAATTAAGGAAACACTCCCATTTACCATTGCAACAAAAAGAATAAAATACCTAGGAATAAACCTACCTAAGGAGACAAAAGACCTGTATGCAGAAAACTATAAGACACTGATGAAAGAAATTAAAGATGATACAAACAGATGGCGAGATATACCATGTTCTTGGATTAGAAGAATCAACATTGTGAAAATGACTATACTACCCAAAGCAATATACAGGTTCAGTGCAGTCCCTATCAAACTACCAATGGCATTTTTCACAGAACTAGAACAAAAAATTGCACAATTTGTATGGAAACACAAAAGACCCCAAATAGCCAAAGCAATCTTGAGAAAGGAAAACAGAGCTGGAGGAATCAGACTCCTGGACTTCAGACTATACTACAAACCTACAGTAATTAAGACAGTATGGTACTGGCACAAAAACAGAAATATAGATCAATGGAACAGGGTAGAAAGCCCACGCACATATGGTCACCTTACCTTTGATAAAGGAGGCAAGAGTATACAATGGAGAAAAGACAGCCTCTTCAATAAGTGGTGCTGGGAAAAAAGGACAGATACAGGTAAAACAATGAAATTAGAACACTTCCTAACACCATACCCAAAAATAAACTCAAAATGGATTAAAGACCTAAATGTAAGGCCAGACACTATAAAACTCTTAGAGGAAAACATAGGCATAACGCTCTATAACATAAATCACAGCAAGATCCTTTTTGACCCACCTCCTAGAGAAATGGAAAGCAGAAACTAACACACCATTGTAAAGCAATTATACCCCAATAAAGATGTTAAAAAATAAATAAATAAAAATAAATAAATAAACAAATGGGACCTAATGAAACTTAAAAGCTTTTGCACAGCAAAGGAAACCATAAACAAGACAAAAAGACAACCCTCAGCATGGGAGAAAATATTTACAAATGAAGCAATTGACAAAGGATTAACCTCCAAAATATACAAGCAGCTCATGCAGCTCAATATCAAAAAAACAAACAACCCAATCCAAAAATGGGCAGAAGACCTAAATAGACATTTCTCCAAAGAAGATACACAGATGGCCAACAAACACATGCAAGGATGCTTGACATCACTAATCATTAGAGAAATGCAAATCAAAACTACAATGAGGTATCACCTCACACCAGTCAGAATGGCCATCATCAAAAAATCTACAAACCATAAATGCTGGAGAGGGTGTGGAGAAAAGGGAACCCTCTCGCACTGTTGGTGGGAATGTAAATTAATACAGCCACTATGGAGAACAGTATGGAGGTTCCTTAAAAAACTAAAAATAGGGCTTCCCTGGTGGCGCAGTGGTTGAGGGTCCGCCTGCCAATGCAGGGGACGCAGGCTCGTGTCCCGGTCCAGGAGGATCCCGCATGCCGTGGAGCGGCTGGGCCCATGGGCCATGGCCGCTGGGCCTGCGCGTCCAGAGCCTGTGCTCCGCAGCGGGAGGGGCCACAACAGTGAGAGGCCCGCGTACTGCCAAAAAAAAAAAACTAACTAAAAATAGAACTACCATATGACCCAGCAATCCCACTACTGGGCATAAACCCTGAGAAAACCATAACAGTGTGGTACTCAAAAAGAGTCATGTACCGCAGTGTTCACTGCAGCACTATTTCCAATAGCCAGGACATGGAAGCAACCTAAGTGTCCATCAGCAGATGAATGGATAAAGATGTGGCACATATATACAATGGAATATTACCCAGCCATAAAAAGAAACGAAATTGAGTTATTTGTAGTGAGGTGGATGGGCCTAGAGTCTGTCATACAGAGTGAAGTAAGTCAGAAAGAGAAAAATCAATGCTGTACGTTAACACATATATATGGAATCTAAAAAAAAAAAAAAGGTTCTAATGAACCTAGGGATAGGACAGGAATAAACACACAGATGTGGAGAATGGACTTGAGGACACAGGGAGGGGGAAGGGTAAGCTGGGACGAAGTGAGAGAGTAACACTGACATACATACACTACCAAATGTAAAATAGATAGCTCGTGGGAAGCAGCTGCGTAGCACAGGGAGATCAGCTCGGTGCTTTGCGACCACCTAGAGGGGTGGGATAAGGAGGGTGGGAGGGAGACACAAGAGGGAGGGGATATGGGGATATACGTATGCATATAGCTGATTCACTTTGTTATACAGCAGAAACTAACGCAACACTGTAAAGCAATTATATTCCAATAAATATGCTAAAAAAGAAGATTCATACCCTTTGTATATGTCTCAGTCCATTCGGGCCACTATGACAAGATACCATAGACTGGGTGGCATGTAAATAACAGAAATTTATTTCTCACAGTTCTGCAGACTGGGAAGCCCGAGATCAAGGAAACGGCAGATTCAGGGTCTGCTGAGGCTTCGCTTCCTGGTTCATAGATGGCCATCTTTTGCTCTGGGGTCTCCTTTATAAGGGCACTCATCCTGCAAACTTCATGATCTAATCAACTCCCAAAGGCCCCACGTCCAAATGCCATCACATTGAGGGTTAGGTTTCAACATACGAATTTCAGGGGGACACAAAAATTCCATTTATAACAGTATTCACTCACATTGTCCATGCACGTGCCTTTTCCCCAGACCCATCCAATATCCCTGATCATCCAATATTGTTCCTTCCAGTCCTTTTGACCAAGGAGTCCTTCATCACTGCCCACAAGCCCACGTCTAGCCTCACCTCAGGCCACTTCTCTCTCTGCACAGAGTAGATGACAGACGCGCTGCCCAAAGCTCTGCCCAGAGAGATGATTTGGTCCCCTTTTTGGGCCCCTCACGAGTGGAGCTGTAGTGCCGCAGCAGACCATTGTCCTCTTACACCAGCATACCAAGCTGACCCATCCATGAATCAAATTCCAGATTTTTTCTCCTCTGTCGGCTGGTCAGAGGAAACCTCCATGAGGCCATAGATGTTAGTTGAGGAAGAGGTGCCAGTGCAACAGTGAAGGGTGACATGGCGTCTGGGCCACCTGCTTGTGCACCTTATTTGTGCCCTCTGAACTGCTCAGGCCTAATCCTGGATATGACATTTCCAATGTATGCTGGGTTGCTCCTGGGCCCACCTGACATTTGGGCTTATTTTCTGGGTCTGGCTGTACCCAACTCATGAGAAGTAGTTCTGTCCTCATGGTTATTTGATAGCCATGGTCAGACACAAGTGTCTACCTACCAGGTGCTGGTATCAAGCTAGGCACTATTTTCCAAATGATGTATAGTTCTCTGCAGCAGATGGCATGGCTTTGTTCTAGAACTCCAAGGGGTATGTGCTGTGATTTTTCTACTGGGGCTTGACAAAGGCTCCACATGTTACTATTTCCTATCACAAATACACGGAATTTACTACTTTGCTTTGGTTTTGCTTTGTTTTGTTTCACAGTTATTTTAGCTATTCTAAGTCCTTAACATTTCCATGCGAATTTTAAGAATCACCTTATCAATTTCTACAAAATCTTGCAGGGATTTTTATGGGTATTTCATTGAGTCCATAGATCAATTTGGAGGAGAAAAGACTTCTTAACAATATTGAGTCTTCCAAAAGAATATATCTCTCCATTTATTTAGACCTTTAAAAATTCCTCTCAGCAGTATTTTGTAGTTTTCAGTGTACAGATCTTATACATCCTTTGTCATATTATTCCAAAGTATTTAATATTTTTTATGTTATCAATATGGCATTGTTTTAATTTCAATTTTCAATTGTTCATGGCTAGTATATAGAAATGTAATTGACTTTGTTTCTCGATCTTGTATCCTGTAATTTTGCTAAACTCACATGTTAGTTCTAGTAACTTTTTTGTAGAGTTCATCAAACTTTCTATGTAGATGGTCATATCATCTGTGAATAAATATAGTTTATGTCTGTCTTTCCAATCCAGGTTTTAATTTCCTTTTCTTATCTAGGTAGAACCTCCAGAACAATGTTGAATAGAAGTGAGAGCAGACATCCTTGTCTTGTTCCTGAAACTAGAGGGCAAACATTCAGTCTTTTACTATTAACTATGATGTTAGTTGTAGGTTTTGTGTAGATGCCCTTTATCAGGTTGAGGAAGCTCTCTTCTATTCCTAGCTTGATGAAAGTTTTTAATCAAAGTTAGATGTTGGAGATCTATCAAATGCTTTTTCTGCATCTATTGAGATGAGCAAGAAATTTTTTTTAGTTTGTTAATATGATAATTTTCAAATGCTAAACCAACTTTTCATTCTTGAGATAAACCCCCATATAGTCATGAGGTATTATCCTTTTTATACATTGCCATATTTAAATCACTGAAATTTTGAGGGTGTTTGTCACTGTGTTCATAATGAATATTGGTCTGTATTGGTCTTAGTTTGGTTTTGGTAGTAGGGTAAGGCTGGCCTCACAGAAGAACTTGATAAGTATTCCCTTCTCTTCAACTTTCTGGAATAGCTTTGGTATAATGTGGTGTTTGGTGATGACACCATATCGGCCTAGATCTTTCTGTGTGATAAGGATTTTTCTACAAATCCAATTTCTGTAACAGATACAGAGCTTTTCAGATCATCTATTTCTTCTTAAGAAGCTTTGGTAGTTTGTGTCTTTCAAGGAATTTGTTCCTTTTGTCTAAGGTATAGAACTTATTGCCATAAAGCTACTCATAATATTTCCTTATTATCCTTTTAATACCTGTAAAGTCTGTAATGCTGTCACCCCTCTCATTCCTGATATTGGTCATTTGTGTCGTCTCTCTCTCTTTCCTAATCTCCCTACCTAGAGTTTTTTCAATTTTATTTATCTTCTAAGAGAAACAGGTTTTGATTTTGTTGGTTTTCTCTATTGGTTTTCCATGTTTATTTCATTAGTTTCTACTTTGATCTTTATTACTTCCTTGCTTCTAATTGCTTTGGGTTTAGTTGACTTTTTCTAATTTCTTACAAGGATGCCAAGTCTGATGTGTGTGGTAAGGACCCAAGCGAATTCCCTCCTTTCCACTGGCTGACATTTAAGGCTGACATTGTGGCCCTGAATGGCTGGTCCTTGTGGATGACCCGCCTTCCCCCTTTCCTCCTGAGAACACCTCTGCTAGGCAGGACCCTGAGCTGGATGGAGCCAGCTTCTGCCCCCTTGTGGTCCAGAGTGTTCACGGTTGTGGTGAGACCTGCAGTCTTCACTCCCCTGGAGCATCAACTACAGCTCATTGAAAATCTTTGATATTTGCCATGCGTGTCCTATGGGGTCTCTAGCGGCCTCTGTAGAATTACAAGAGGAAATGCCACTGGACAAGGCAGGCTCACAGGGCCTGGGACGAAGGGCGAGGACTGTGAGTGAATTTATCCAGAGACAAGGTAGAGCCTACTAGAGCCAGACACCCCCACACTTACAGGTGTGCGTCCTTGGGCAAGTGACCCCATCTCTCTGTGTCTCAGGCTTTGCATCTGTGAAATGGGGCAGTAACAATGCAAGCCTCGAGGGTTATTGGGAGGACTGATTAATTACTTTAATGAACCTACAAAGAATGCTTAGAGCAGAGGCTGGCCCACAGTCAGGCTCGATGAGTCTGCTCTTGTTACTCTTCCTGCCTCTCCTTGCAATGCCTGTGGGAGCTGTGGGCTGGTGTTGGGGGGCAGAGTGGGGTGTGGGCTGGGGAGGTTGATGGGGAATGAGTCACAGCTCCTCTGATGTCCCTCCTGTGGGCCTGGCTGCCTGGCTCCTGCCCCAGCCCCACCTCACCCAGCTGGGTGACTTTAGGGATTTTACTCAACCTCTCTGTGCCTCTGCAAAGGGAGGCCAATAATAACGGTGCCTAGCTCAGAGGGCTGTGTGGAGGATTAAATAAGCGATTACAAGCAAAGCGCTTAGACTGCCCCTCAAGCACAGTTAGTGCTCAACAAATGTTTACTAGTATCATCACTCTTATTTCAGCTAAGGGGGCCTCGTGCTCCATGTACAGCAGGATTGCCCAGAAGCTTATCCCCAGGTCCCACTTCCAGGAAGACTCTGACTTCATTGCTCAGGGGTGGCCTGGGAATCTGCATTTTTACAAGCTTCACCCATTCCCCCCAAAAGTACTATAATGCTCCCAGAAACCCAAGCTCTTCCACTTTCCTGTCCCCCTCTCCAGGCCACCCCAGAACCCAGAAGAGTCACCATCATCACCTTTTGTCAAACCTAATATTCCACTCAGAAAGGGCCCTACCCCCACTTTTAGGGAAATTTGACTTTGGGTTAAAGTTCCAGTATCTAGTCTTCCATGACTGTAAAATGTGTCCATTTCTACAAAGAACGGGATACATGAATAATAGATCCTGTTCCTTAGACGAGTGATTCTCTGGGCTATTCCAGACCCTACTGATTCAGGTGCAGGAATCTGCATGTTACTCACCCCCTCTACTGCCCCCTGGAGTGTGAGGACCTCTGCTTTGGGGAACCTAGAACTGCCTTAGAGCCCGAGGAGAGGAGGAAGTGGCCACTCCCAATGGCCATGGGAGGACGCTCATGAACAAAAGCCTGCACCGCCCTCGTTCTGCCAGGGGAGGTGGCTGCCTCCTTACACCCCTGGGTGTCCCTCCCTGGAGCCATGGACGTGAGCCAGGGCCTCTTTGGGGCACATGGCCGCTGAATTCTCACCCCTGGTCCCATCCACACCTAGTTCCTTTGTTCCTCCAACCTGCTGAGCCTTTGCCCACGCCAGGGACTTTCCTTGCGGTTCCACCTGCCAGGTGTGCCCCCCTACACCTGCACCCAAGGCCAGCTCCATCTCCTCCTGGGCCCAGCTCAGATGTCACCTCTCTGGAGACCTCCCCTAACCCTTTTCTAAAGTGGCCTCCCTGCAATTCCCAATTTCACCTCACTTTTCCCCCCCTCAATACAATTTGTAATTATTTCACGTATTGTTCTCGTTCTCTCACCAGACCATAAGCTGCTGCAGAAGCAGGGATTCTGTTGTTGCCCAGAGCCAAGCACAGTGCCTGGCACATAGTGGGCCCACAGGGGATATTGGTTGACTGGACAAGTGAATGCTCCTCCAAGTCAAACTCCTGGAAAGCCAATTACCCAGAGGAGCAGGGGTTTTAGCCAGTGTGAGTGGGCACACCTTAAGAGGACCACAGAAATCCTGCTACTGTGAGCACCATTTTTAAACCAGGTACATATATGTTTATCATCACAAACCCAAGTTTTCATCACATTTTCAAAATGCCTCCCAAAAATGTAAAGAAGCTTGTTCTAAGGTAAGTTCTTTGAAATAGTACAGGAGATTGCTAATGGGTGAGGTTTGGGGTGTCTAGCATCTCCCTCTCCCAAAGGAAATAGCATCTCACCACTCTGGGGTGGCAGCCCCTCAGGCTCATGTCCCCTCATGTGTGGCTGGAGGGTGCAATGAGATCCCACACGGAGCAGGCTTAGCACAGTGAATAAGGCCACCAGGTAAATATCGGCATCACCAACCTGAGAAGCAGCTGCTTACACGGGAGCAGAGCATCCCTCCAGGGCGCTCCTCTCTGGGAGCACCAGTGGCGGACAGGGCCAGGAAAACACCCAGCTAACTTATAGCCTTTCTTTTAAATAGCTGTTCAAGCTCTACCTCCTCAGGGACGTCTTTTCTCTGCTTACCCCGATCCCCAACTATCAGGTCTCCCCTCACTGCGCCCTTGCTTAGCTCCCCCCGCCCCCCACCTCTGCTCCGCAGCAGAGCCATGCTTCATAACCACATGCTCCTGGCAGGGAGAGATGCAGACGCGTGTGAGCTCCAGGAGGACGAGGAACCTGCCTGGCTGCTCAGAGCCCATGGTGCCTGACACTTAGCACTCACTGTCTTTAGCTGCTTTATTTGTTTTTTTCGGGTTTTTTTGTTTTGGGCTGCGTGGGGTCTTCGTTGCGGTGCACAGGCTTCTCACTGCAGTGGTTTCTCTTGTTGTGGAGCATGGGCTCTAGGTGCGCGGGCTTCAGTAGTTGTGGCACGTGGGCTCGGTAGTTGTGGCTCGTGGGCTCTAGACCGCAGCCTCAGTAGTTACGGCGCACGGGCTTAGCTGCTCCGCGACATGTAGGATCTTCCCAGACCAGGGCTCGAACCCGTGTCCCCTGCCTTGGCAGGCGGATTCTTCACCACTGGGCCACCAGGGAAGTCCCACTTTATTTGTTTGTTGAATGAACAAGAGCAAAGCCCACCATCTGATTGGACGTCTGCAAGCTCCCTCCAGGCACTGAAACCATCACAGCACCCCCAGTTGTAATTCCTGCTAGAATTGCCAAAACAGCCGTACTCTCATTTGCGGATGTGCTCAGGAGAGGTGGCTCCTTGACAGGTTGTGCACTTTCAGTGTCCTGGGCACCATCTCTAGGCTAATCATACTTGGTGTCGTTCACTCCACCAGCTTCCCTGGTTTACAGGTAACGAAGCTGAGGCTCAGAGAGGTGAGAGTGACAATGACAGCAATCATAGCAACAAGGTTTTTGAGCATTGCTATGCATGATTCTCTTTAAGTCTCACTACAGCCCCACACTATTATCCAGACTCAGGGTGCAAATCCTGGCTTTCCCTCCTGAGTCTGCCAGGAGGGAAAGCCAGGATTTGCACCCTGGTCTGTGTGACTCAGAATCCCACGCTCTTAACTGCGTGTGATTATACATTAAGCTGTCTTCAAATCCGGGGCTCACCCATGAGCCGTGCTTCCTGCTCCCTTGTCATGCACCAGAACCATAAATCTACACCCTACACGTCATCGTTTCTTTACACTCAGTGGCCCTGAGAACCACAGCCTGTGATGAGGTGGGGCTGACAACCCCCCCACCCCCAGTTCAGCTCTCCAAAGAGCCAAGGACAACAGTGACCACTCTTCTCCAATTTTCTTGACAAAAAAAATAACAAAATCCCTACTGGTTACACAAGACCAGGAAGACTAGAAAAGTACATTTAAAGTAACTGATATTCTACAAACATTCCCAAGGGGGGCATGAACACTGAGAGAGGACCTCAGATCGGGAAAGCCATCACCCTGAACTAATGCTTTTGATTTACGAGACCAGAAGTGAAGTGTCCAAGGATGGCCCAGGGCTTCTGGGAAATTCGCACAAGACCCTGCATGTCCCCCGCATCTTGGAGGGAGAGGACAAGAAGGGGAAAGAGCTTTTGTCTCAGAGCTCACGGCAGCTGAATTGTCGGGCCCAGACTTCCAAGGTCTGTGCAGCTGCAGGAGAGCAGAGGAGGGACAGAGTGGTAGGAGGTGAGATCAGAGAGGACACCAGAGACCCTGCAGGCTCTGAGAGGCATTGCACAGATTTCAGCTTTCGCTCTGTGTGCGATGGGAAATTTTGGAGGGTTTTGAGCAGAGGAGTGCCATGGTCTGATTTATGTCTTAAAATGATTTCTCAGGCAGCCATATGCAAAAGAGATTGTAGTTGGGCCAGGGAAGAAGCTGGGACACCAGGTAGGACACCCCTGCGATAACTCAGGCCAAGATGATGGCAGCTGAGGAGGAGTGGTTAGATGTGGTCAGATCCTGGAAGTGTTGACAGGACTTCCTGACAGATGGGTCATGGGAGATGAGGAAAGAGGAGTGAGTCGAGGGGGACTCCAAGGGCTGTGGCCGGAGCAACTGGGTGGATTGGGATGCCACGTCTTGAGATGGTGAGGAGAGGGGATTTGAACTGAATTCTTAATGACCCTCCAACCCAGAGCAACAAGATAAACCTAATGCTTTGGCTTCAAGGCTCTCTGTCCCCTCCTTGTAAATCTTATCCACAAACCATCCATCCGTCCAATTATTCATTCATTCATTTGTATCACTTAATAAACATCACTGGTAACTACCATGTGGTAAACATGGGAGGCACTGGACACAGGAGGATTAATTAAATTCATACCCTGCGCTCCAGAAACATGTAATTTAGTGGGGGATTCAGAGACCAGCCATCCTGTTTTATGTATTCAGTCATCTGGTCCCTCAACAATCATCAGCACTTAATTTCTCACAAGCAAGCATTGCGATAGGCATCATTGCAGATGATCCTGCCCTTAAGAAAGTCCTAGTCCAATTGGAAAGCCTGAGATTAACCATCCTTGCCCATTCATTCATTCATTCATTCACCGCAGTCACCGACATCCACCTTGTGCTGGTCTGGGAGAGGTTTCCCACTGGATGACCCAACAGTGGGGTCTACCGGGTGTCTCTAAGCAACAAGGCTTCCGTCTGGATCCCTGGCCTCCCCACAGGGTTCCACCTGCTGCCCTCACCATGTGAGCAAGCCCCAGTGGCAGCTGCCAGAGCCCATCACGACACCTCCCCACAGCATGCTGGGGGCTAACTTCGGTCCATCCATCCAGGTGGCCACCCTTGCAGCCACCCACGTGGGTACCATCTGACCTTTCTTAATACCCACAGGTCCAAGAACCCAAGATGCATTCACTCTGGAGGCTCCTGGTCCTCCTCAGCTCACTGGCCTTGCCCTTGGCACTCCATAAGCAGCACTGGCCTGGCCTGGCCAAGACCCACAGAGACAGCAAATCGGGTCTGGCGAGAAGTAAGCTAAGCCCATGTTCTGCCCACTGTCACAGGGAGGGTAGGGAAAGCATTAACTTGACCCCACCACTGACTTGCTAGATGACCTGGAATTGGTCACTTACCCTCTTCTCTTCCTTTCCTCTTAGACCTGAAGTACACAAAATTGAGTTTGAGTTGATCATACGCCTATTCCTAGCACATCGTCATTATCATGAACCATGGCAAGACCCCTCTTGTGTTTTATTTTATGTTATTTTCCTCTCGACCTCTTACTCTCACGCCCATTCCCCTCTTCCTTGGCAGGCATTGCAGCTTGTTTAATATAGGTGTTGGCTTTTTTGGGGTGGTGCTGCGCAGCGTGTGGGATCTTAGTTCCCTGACCAAGAATTGAAGTCGGGCCCCCGCAGTGAAAGCACAGAGTCCTAACCACTGGAAAGCCAGGAAATTCCCTAATATATGTGTTTTTAAATGCCCATATCCTTGTAAAACATACAGTGTTTTGATTTACATAAATGGTAAAGCTATATAGATTTCTTTTTTTTTTTTTTTTTTTTACTGTTTTCACTGGACACCGTGCTGTTGACATCTGTTGCTTCAGACTTGTACAGAAAAGTCCATGAAATACATCCACTTCATCATCACTTGGCCATTTCCCTAGGGATGAACACTTGCGTTGTCTCTAACTTCCCACTATTATAAACTACACAGCAATGAACATTCTCACGTGTCCTTCTTAGAACCTACGGGAGAATTTCCCTGGGATATACCCCGAAGGGAGATGGCTGGGCTCTAAGGCAGGTGCAAACTGAATTTAACTAAAGACTGCCGGATTGCTTTCTAGGATGGCTGTGCAGGTCTACGCCCATTCCAATAACAAACAAGCATACCTGTATCCCTTGTTTCCCAACACTGGAGAGAATCCACTGGTATCAGCCTCCTTGGGCTGCCACAGCAAGATACCACAGACCAGGTGGCTTGAACAACAGACATTTATTTTCTCACAGCTCTGGAGGCTGGAAGTTCAAGATCAAGTTGCCCACAGGGTTGGTTTCTGGTGAAACCTCTCTTCCTGGCTTGTAGATGGCCACATTCTCACTGTGTCCTCACAGGGTCTTTCCTCTGTGTGTGTACAGAGGGTGAGCGAGCACGTTCTGGTGTCTCTTCCTCTTCTTATAAGGACGCCAGTTCCATCGGATTAAGGCCCCACCCTTATGACCTGATTCAACGTTAACTCCTCCCTCAAGGCCCCATCTCCAAATACAGTCACATTGGAGATTAAGGCTTCACTATATTGATTTGGGGTGGGGGGAGCACAATTCAGTACATAACAGCATCCTTCTAATTGTTTGCCAGTCTGATGTGTGTTTGAGTGATATCTAATTGTTTTATCTTGATTAGTGAGATTAGTTTGATTAGTGAGAAGTTTGAGCAACATGTCTTAATTCTGTTAGCCATTTTGACTTCTTTGAATTCCCTGTTCTTATCTTTTGCCCATTTTTCTATTTGCTTTCCAATTTTTTTAATCCTCTTTGATTTGAGAAGATGTTAATTTATTCTTGACATTAGTCCCTTGTCAGGTCTAAGCATTGGTAACATCTCTCCCAAACTGTCACCTATTAACTTTGCTTGTAGACACTTCATTGAACAGGAATATTTTCAAACTCATCAACATTTCATCTTATGGTTTATATTTGATGAGTCTTAAGCCCTTGTCTCCAGCCTGTTTTTTCTAACAGCTTTACAGTTTCACTTTTCACATATAGGATTTTAATCCATTTGGAGGCTATCTTTATGTATGTTTACATCTGTAAATTAGAGATTCAGCTTCACTTCTCTCCTTATGAGTCCATTCAACCCACCTACTAAATGGTCAGCTTTCCAAACACATGGATTCCCTTTTGAGTTCTGTGTTCTGTGTCTGTGTAACTGTTTCTGTACCCAAAACATAATATTTTAAATACTACATCTTTGTAAAATGCCATTTTATCTGATAGAACTTTCTTCTTCCAAATGAATCTTAGACTGTGTTGAGTTCCTTAAAAAAGAGAAAAAATCTTCTGGAAATTTAATTAGGGTTTCACTGAATTTGTTTATTAATTTAATGACAATTGACATTTTTGCAGTATTATGTTAGGCAATTACAGAAGTAATATATCTTTCAATTTATTCAGATTATATTTTAGATCCCTTAATAGAATTTTAAATTTATATAAATGTCTTAAGTATGTTTTGTTAAATTGATTCCTAGAGAATTTATGGGTTTTGTTGCCACAGTAAATATTGCCTAATTTTCTATTATATTTTCTAGTTGGTATTGCTGGTACAGATGAGAGGAAAGCTGTTGATTTTTAAAAATTAATCTGCTATCCAAAAGTCTTACTGACCGCTTATTAGTTCTAATAATTTGTCTTATTTATTCTGTTCAATTTTCTATCTAGAGGATTATATCATCTGCAAATAGTGACAGTCTTATCTTTTCTCTTCTAAACCTTATACTTCTTGTGCCTTTTTCTTATCTTGCACTATAGCCAAGGCCTCCTATAGGAATGGGAATATATCTAGAATTCTCCACTTAGTATATTTCTGTAGGTTTTTGGGATATAGTTTTTATCATTTTAAGAAAGTCCCCTTATATTTCTAGTTTCCTAAATTTTTCTTAATCATAAATATTGGTCCTTAACAAATGTTTTTCTGCATCTAAAAATTAATCCATCTTTTTCTTCTACTCTGTTAATGTGATAAACTGTATTAATAGATTTTCTTATGTTGAACCCATCCTAGCATTTCTGGAATAAATATGATATTTTTATAACATACTATAATTATCTATTTATAATCTGCTATTATTATATTATTTTTATAATGTACTTTATTATTTTTATCATGTATTATTTTTATAATATACATTAACGTATTTATAATGTATCAAACTAAAATTTATATTTTATAATGTAATATGTAATATTGTAATTGTATGTAATATGTAATATGATATTTTTATAATGTACTATTAGATTTTTTAGCTAGTAATTTACTTAGGATCTTAGCAAATTTTTCATACATAAAATTGATGTGTAATATCTTTTCCTTGTACTATTCTTGAAGCAAGTTGTACTAGCCTCATAAAATGAATTTTGCATCTTCTTTTTCTGTTTTCTTTCACAATTATCTTTTCATAAAGTTGGGTAAAAGTCTTCCATAAAACCATCTAGATCAAAACTTTTGGGGAATGAGATCACCTGTTTCTTTTTTTTTTTTTTTTTTTTTTTGCAGTACGCGTGCCTCTCCCGTTGCGGAGCACAAGCTCCGGACACGCAGGCTCAGTGGCCATGGCTCACGGGCCTAGCCGCTCCGCAGTATGTGGGATCCTCCCTGACCGGGGCACGAACCCGTGTCCCCTGCATCGGCAGGCGGACTCTCAACCACTGCGCCACCAGGGAAGCCCTGTTTCTATTTCTTAATGGTTTTAAGTTATCGATGTTTCCCATTTCCCCTCATCATGACTTGGCATTTTATGGTTTGCCATAAATGTATGCATTGCATTTAGGTTATCAAATATATTCACATGTGGTTGTGGCTCCAGGTATCCTCATCTGTACAATAGGTGCAGTTAGGAAGCTGTTTCATTGGGCTGCTTTTGAGACTTAAATGAAGGCAAGTATGTGCAAAGTGTTTTTCAACTGTGAAAATGTTTATCTCTACAACCACTTCTCACGTATCTGTTAGGGTGTTACAGAAAACTCAAGTCAATCTGGTTTAAACAATAAAAAAAAAGTATTTCACACAACTGAAAGTCATAGGTAGGGCAAGCTCCAGGTTTGGTTCAATCAGCAGCTCAAAGCTGCCAACCAGAACTGAATTTCATCCTTTTTTAGCTCTGTTATCGTCATGGTTTCATCCGCAGGGTTTGGTTCACAGTGTGATAGGAAAATGGTGGCCAGTGGCCATTGGAGCTATAGGCTGTCTTGTTCCTTTCCAGTAGGAGAAAGAGAAAGAAACCTTCCCCTCAAACATGAAGCATAGGGTCTGTTTAGTCTGATAGAACCAACTTGGATCATATGCGAACTTTGTACCTGTAAGAGTCACCATGCAATGATAATCAACAGCCTCATCTGGACCAGGAATTGAAAAGAGTGTCTGAATCAAAAGAGGGGTCAGGACTTCCCTGGTGGCGCAGTGGTTAAGAGTCCGCCTGCCGATGCAGGGGACGTGGGTTCGGGCCCCGGTCCGGGAGGATCCCACATGCCGCGGAGCGACTGCGCCCGTGAGCCATGGCCGCTGAACCTGCGTGTCTGGAGCCTGTGCTCCGCAACGGGAGAGGCCACAACAGTGAGAGGCCTGCGTACCGCAAAAAAAAAAAAAAAAAAAAAAAAAAAAAGAGGGGTCAGATGGGAAGAATAGGACGAATGGGTGGATGGGAGAGTGGGTGGATAAGAGGATGGATGGGAGGATGTATGGATGAGTGGATGGATTGATGGATGGATATTGGATAGATAGATGGAGAATAAATGGGAGGATGGATGGATGGATGGATGGATACTGGACTGACAACTACTAGTGTCTGCTGCTCACAAATTCCCAAGTGCTACTATCATCATTAACCAAGAACTACTAAGAGTTCTAGGCATACCTATAGTTTCACTCCATCCTTGAAACTATTTCTTTACTGTACGTTCTCCTACTAGATAGAAAAATGGTTTGTGTGTTTAGTGCCCAGTACTGAGCCTGATACCCAGTAGATGCACAGTAAATATCCTTTGGCTAAATGTCTCAATATTCCTAGTAAGTATCCTATGAGATGGGTATTATTACTGCCCTATTACACAGATGAGGAAATCAAGACTCAGGGAGGTAGCAGAGCTAGGATTTGAATCTATGACTATGACTATGACTAGATCTATGACTCCAGAGACATTTTCTTTTTTTTTTTTAATTTTATTTATTTATTTTTGGCTGCATTGGGTCTTTGTTGCGTGTGCAGGCTTTCTCTAGTTGTGGCGAACCGGGGCTACTCTTTGTCCCAGTGCGCGAGCTTCTCATTGCGGCAGCTTCCCCTGTTGCGGAGCACGGGCTCTGGGTGCACGGGCTTCAGTACTTGTGGCACACAGGCCTAGCTGCTCGGAGGCATGTGGGATCTTCCTGGACCGGGGCTCGAACCCGTGTCCCCTGCACTGGTGGGCGGACTCCCAACCACTGCGCCACCAGGGAAGCCCCAGAGACACTTTCTGCAGCAGAAACATGGGGTGCTGAAAGGGGGTCTGGGGGCTGGCCCTGGAGGATACTGGTGAGGTGTGACAATGACTTCTGTGGCTCTGCAGTAATACATAGTTCTCAGTGTGGGGCCTGAACACCTAGAGGGTTGAGTCAGTGCAATAAATGTGTCTTGAGGTGAGCTCTGAGGTTTGTCAGAACTGGGCCCCCAACCTGGGCAGCTGGGGTCTAGGGTCCAGAGAGCTAGGACTTCACGCAGGTCAATAGCTTTTCAAATTTCCCTCCTTTTTGGAATTCATTCTTTTCCACTGGTAGCTCCACCCAGCCTTGCAGTTTATTCCGAGCATGGTGGGGGAGGATATCCATTTATTCTTTCCTTATTTGCCCACCTCTTTTTCTCTTCAACCAACATTTACTGTGATCTAGATCCCGTACGTTAGGCTCTGTGTTCCACGTTCAGAGATGCGGCACTGGGCAAATTTCAACCATAATATCTCTCTTTAGCAGCTGTTGCCTGCCAGACCCTCTGCAGGTGTGTCACACCGGCACTGCAAAGCATCATTTCACGGATGAAGAATGTGGATCTCAGTGTTGGGGGCAGGGGGATGACACACCAATCACTCAGCAAGAGGCCGGTGTGCCAGCCTGCAACCTGGGCCTCCTGGCTCCAAACCCCCCACCTTTGCCAGGACATCGTGCAATGTCACTGGTCCCATATCCATTTCCAGTTATTGTGCAGGGCCTCACGAAGCGCAATACAGAGTGCCGAATCCAGAACATCCGCTTCCTGGACAGTCTGAATGCCTCCAGGCAGACGGCCTCGGGGATGGTGGGCTGGCTAATTGGCAGCATGAACCTTCAGCAGCATCAAGAAGGCAGGTGAGATCTTGAACCCTGTCACTGGCCCTGGGACTCCTGATAAAGCTCTAAGAGGGCAGAGCTTGAGGGCATGGCAGTACGAGGCCTGTGAAGAGGAAAGGAGGGAAGATTGGAAGGAGATGTCACACCCAACACAAGGATGAGTAGGGGGCCCAGCACAAGGGGTCACTGGGAGAGGCAGCACAGCAGAATAATTAAAGGTGAAGGTTTGGGAGCAAAAGTTTCTGCATTTAAATCCTGACTCTGGGGCTTCCCTGGTGGCGCAGTGGTTGAGAGTCCGCCTACCGATGCAGGGGACACGGGTTCGTGCCCCGGTCCAGGAGGATCCCACATGCCGCGGAGCGGCTGGGCCCGTGAGCCATGGCCGCTGAGCCTGCGTGTCCGGAGCCTGTGCTCCGCAACGGGAGAGGCCACAGCAGTGAGAGGCCCGCGTACCGCAAAAAATATAAAATAAATAATAAATAAATCCTGACTCTGCCACCAAATTTGGGGAAATTGCTGGGCCACTCTGGTCTCATCTATAAAATGGGTGCCCAGAGCACAGCCTGGATAAACATCTGGGGTGCCAAAGGAACCCAGGACTAGAGTCTGATATTTGAACCCCACTCTTGCTTGAAAGCTGGGTGACTCTGGGCAAGGCATTTGAGCTCCCTGAGCTCCAGCCTTGAGTCCTCCTCAATGAAATGGGCGTAATTATCCCTGCGTCCTGGAGTTGTTAGGAGCTTTCCCTGTGGCACATAATGGATGCGTAGCCATTGGTATAATTAGCCTCGCAGAACTGGGCCTGTCCTCCACCTCCATCTTTCCCCCTTCCTCTCAGTGGATGCAGGCCTCCCCAGCTGCCTGGTCTCAAAGCTGCTCAAATGTAACACCATGATCCCAGCCTGCTGTGCCCTTGACCTACCTTCTCTCCGATTTGAATCCCTCATTCCCTCCCTTTTAATGAGCGCCAGTACTCACCAGCAGGGTTTCCCTTGCTGTGTGCAGTCACAATCACTTCCCTTCATTCATTCCTTTAACAATTGTTACAGTTATTCATTGAGCACCTACTGTGTACCAGCACCTGGGCTGGGTACTGGGAATACAGCTCTACACAGACCTACAGTCCCTGCCCTTTTGGATCTTACATCCTAGTTAGTGAGATAGGACACAAAAGTAAATAACTAATTTCAGATGGAGGGATATAACATGAAGACAAATTTAGCCAGGTCAGGGGTGAGAGTGATAGGGCTGATCGGGGGACCTTCCTATCCCTTAAGTAGAAAATGAATGAAGAGAAGGAGGTGAGTGACATGAGGTCATGGGGGCACAGTGAGTGCAAAGGCCCTGAGGTAGGAAGGAGATTGATGCATTTGAGGAGGAGGAAAAGTCCTGTGTGGCTGGGTGAGCAAGGGGAGGGTGGTAGGAGATGGGGCTGCAGAGGCAGGTGAGGCCAGACCCTGCAGATCTGAGGGGCTGTGATGCGGAGTTCAGATTTTATTGCAAGAGCAGTGAGAAACCAGTGGAGAACACTGAGTGATAGGGGAGTGTTAAGGCCCCTCTGGCTGCCACATGGAGATGGTTTGTGGAGAGGCCAAGATCGTAGCCTGGAGCCCAGAGAGAAACTAGAGCATCTCCAGGCAAGAAGTGATGGTGACCTGGACCAGACGAAAGCAACAGAGTAACGGGAAGTGGCCCATTTCAGGATATATTTTGCAAGCAGAGCCAACATGATTTACTAATGAGTGGAATGTGGCGGTGAGGGATGGAGAGAAGTTGAAGACAGCTCCCACGGTTTGGGTCTGGGCCCCTGGGAAGGTGGTGGGGCTATCCACTGAGAGCGGGAGGCTGGCTCTGAGAACGGGCCCAGGGGCTGGGTCTGCAGTTGGCTATGGGTTTCACAAATCAGTTGTGTGGAGCTGTTCGGGGGCGCTCAGGGACAGCTTGTAACCCCAGGGCTCCTGCAGGGAGCTCTTGCCCTCAGAGCATCTGTAAAAGGATCTGACTCCAAATCCGACTGCTAGGAGACAGGCCAGCCTTGTCTGTAACGCCCAAGGCCTTGAGGTCTGAGACCCTTCACCCTTGCAGGGGTCTTTGCTCTTTCCTTGTGCAGCGCCAACGTCACCAACATTCAGCTGGACTATGGTGGGATCCGGATGTCTTTCCATAAGGAGTCGTTCTTGGCAAACATCTCACTTGAATTTGACATTGACTCAAGGCTGTAAGTCATACAGAAGCGGGGCCTGAAGGGCACTGTTCCTCTTCACTGGGAACCTGGGAGTGGGGGGAGGGGGGCGGATTTGGGGAACCCAGATCTTTCTGCTGCAAACTGGTTTCAATTCCTGGTTTCCGAACTCACTTGCTGTGTGACCTTGGGCAAGTCACTTCACATCTCTGAGCCTTGGTTTCTTCAGCTGAAATATGGATGGTGATCACTGGTCAGTGGAGGCAGGTCATATGCTCATTTAAACCTATGTGAGTTCCCTACAACGATTTTTAAAAAGAGAAACAGGGGGCTTCCCTGGTGGCGCAGTGGTTGAGGGTCCGCCTGCCGATGCAGGGGACACGGGTTCGTGCCCCGGTCCGGGAAGATCCCATATGCCGCGGAGCGGCTGGGCCCGTGAGCCATGGCTGCTGAGCCTGCGCGTCCGGAGCCTGTGCTCCGCAACGGAAGAGGTCACGGCAGTGAGAGGCCCGCGTACCAAAAAAAAAAAAAAAAGAGAGAGAGATATAGAGTTTAATGATCGCATCACCCTTCCCTCCTCTGGTTTAGACTACCCTTTAACATCTACTGCCTCTGGGAGGGCTCCACTAAATTGTAAAGATTTTTAGAATAAGATTAACTCTCAATTTTTGAATTTCCGAAGGCCCCCTAATCTGGTCTATTTAAAGGATTTTCAGAAGGCACTCTGGCTAGTAATGTTTTTCTCCTTAATCGCTGACCACAGAATTTAACATCCAGGCAACGTGGAGCCCCACTGTGCTGATGTCTTGAAAGAGACACTCTCCGTGTTGGCTGCTTCCTCCTCCTTCTATTCTTTCTCTGTCTCCTGCCCCTCCCCCCTCCTCCTCTCTCTCGTCCCCAGGCCCTTCAATAACCAGATCATAAAGACACACGCACGCATGAACCTCGCTGTGGAGTTCTGGCTGGAGAAGGATGAGTTTGGCCGGAGGGATCTGGTGATAGGCAACTGCCGCGTGGAGCCCAGCAGCATCCGCATGACTGTCCTCGATGAGTAAGATCCCAGCCGCCCCTCCCCAGGGCTGGGCCCCTTCCTGACTGGCCCTGGCTGCAGCCACAGGTCTCCACTACCTCCTGGGTGAGCCCCAAAGAGATCTCACCCAGGATCTTCCCCAGGATCTGTTCCTCCTCCTGCATCCCCATCCCAGAGGTGACCCTGCCACCCTCCCAGAAGCTAGACTCCTCCTCCGCCTCACTCCCCACAGCCCATCTTCCACAGGTCCCATCAATGACCTCCTGGCAACCCTCACCTGCTCCCTTTCTCTCCATCCCCACAGCCACTGACTGGGCTCGTAGTCCACTTCCTGGACCACCGTGGGAGCCTCCTCCAACTTTCCCTGACTCAGACCTCACCGCTTTCACTCTGTTCTCCCCCTGCAGCAGAAATCACTTTCTAGCCCAGAAATCTAGCCACGTCAGCCAGCCCCTGCTCCAGACACTCCAATGGTTCTCCAGTGCCCTCTGGATGAAGAGCAAACTCCTGGATGTCACTCAAGGCCCTACTTGTCCTGTCCCCTACCCCACTCTGCAGCCCTTTGCCCTCAAGTCTTTCTGAAGAACCCCCCTCCATCAGTATGCCATATATTTTCATACCACCGTGCCTTTGCACACGCTGATCCTTATGCTTGGATGCCCCTCCTTCCTTCTTTAAAGCTCTTCCTCGTCACTCATTCATTCAACAAATATTTGCTGAGAACCTACTATGTGCTAGGCACAACATGCTTGATGCTAGGGATACAGTAGTGAACAAGATAGAAAAAAATAGACTTAAATAAAGATCTGTAGACTAGCTGACCAAGTGTGTCAACCCCAACAGACTGAGTACCTCAAGGGCAAGATTTGTGTCTGATCTCTCTCTGTAATTCCAGAATGCTGAAAGCAACTAGGTCATCAGTGGATATCCATTCATTTATTCATCAGACATTCACTGAATGCCTAGATCATGCCAGACATCCACGAAGAAAACTGTGGACTGTAGTTACTGACCTGGTTCTAATCTAATCAGCACTTAACTAGCTGTGTGACCTTGGGCAAGGCACATCACCTCTCTGAGCTGCGCCTTTGACTATTGCTTACAATGCTGCTTCTCACGTAGGGCTCTCTGAGGATTAAATGGCTGTGTGAGATGTTCTCCACACACAGCACCTGGCATTAGTATTGTCTGTATTTATCTGTTCTGTTCTGTATATCTATCTCTCTTTCTAGAGATATCCCACCAAAGATGAAACATTTTTTCCACAACCTCAGAAACAACCTGGAAAAAGTTATCCCACACCTGATAGAAAGTCAGGTAAGTTTCAGAAAAGTAGTTTCACCTTGGGCATTCTTGAGTCCGAGGGTCAGGGCATATATATTGGCATTTCAGCAAAGAATTGGGCTTTAGAACCTGAGAAATCTCAAATTAAGATGTTAAATTTTGCCATCTACTGCCTGTGTGTCCTTGGACAAGTGACTTAGCCTCCCTGAGCCTCAGTTTCCCCATCTGTAACATGGGAACCATCACAGTCCCCATTTCACAGAGAGCCACAAAGATTCAGGGGGGCAAAGCACGGAAGTGCTGTGCATAGCACCTGGTGGGTAGTTGGCGTTCAGTACAAGGGAGCCACACTTGCCATGATTCCTTGTGGAAATCCCGTGGCTTCCAGCCACAGCCCCTCCAGTTTTCTTAGCCCACTCCCTGGTCTGACCCTTCTCTCTGTGTTGGTGGCCCAGGAATGTCCTCTGATCGATGAAATCCTCAGGCAGCTGGATGTGAAACTGTTGAAAAGCCTCATGGGTGAGTAAGCACCTGTGTCCCTCCGGGGCGAGGACTCAGGACGGGCAACTGGCCAGAAGAGGTGTCCCCGCTGCAGCTCTTACTGAGGCCTGCTGAGGGGTGTCTGCATGTGCTCTGAGGACACTCAGAGGTGACCATATGACCATGACCTTCACTATCCCCCGAGAGAGCTGGGACAGCAGAGGGCACCCCTACCAAGCTGGTTGTGCCCCGCCAATTCACCCAAACCTCCAGGTTACCAGAGCTTCTCCCAAGATCTCCACTCAATCCTTTAGGGAGCACTGCCCTCCCACACACCCAAGCCCTCCCCCATCCCAGTTGCAGATAAACAGATATAGTCCCTGCCTTCAGGGAGCTCACGGTGAGT
Source organism: Grampus griseus (assembly GCF_964374135.1). Classification (NCBI taxonomy): domain Eukaryota; kingdom Metazoa; phylum Chordata; class Mammalia; order Artiodactyla; family Delphinidae; genus Grampus; species Grampus griseus. Next base: position 63,306,623 of record NC_139008.1, read on the forward strand.
GGAAGACACAAGAACTGAATAATTAGATATCATTTGAAGAGTTTTAATGTGAATGTTCCCGGCACCAGGCCTTGGTCAGCATGGATGGATGAGAGACCCCTTCGGTGTGGACCTGGGGGTCAGAGGGCAGACACCTGGTGACTGATTCTGCCTCTTCTCCTTACAGAACAGGCCATTGCTCATGAACTCAACCAACTTTGAGTCCAGCCAGCCTTCCACGAGCCAGACTTGAGCGCCCCCTAGCTGCCCACTGATAATCAGAAGGAGATTCCAGATTTGGAGGCTGCAAGTCGCCCTCAGAGTGGGGCTTCTGATGTGCCACTCTTACCACAGGCCCTGTGGACATCCTGTCCTCTTCCACAATAAATTCTAGCTCTGAAGGGTACAGAGGTCCTTCTGCCTGGGCCCTGAGGTTTGAGTTCCAAAAGTCAGACCTGACGAAGGTCCATCCTGAGACTTGGCTGATGGCTGATAAGGTCCATCCCAAACCCAGGATATGCCTGAGTTCGCTCGTCAGCCCAGAAATGCCAGAGAAAACACTCTTTCTTTTCCTGTAATTTGCAGCCAATAGCGCATCCATGGATGTGCTCATCAGTGTGGGAAGGGCCCTGTTGCGAGTTCCCATCCCCTTGTTCATTCAACCCATGTTTATTGAGCACCTAATATGTGCCCAGAACCTTGCTGGGCTCCAGGGGGGTGAAGAAGAACAGTGACAGAGTGGTAAAGTATAAACACTGGCACTAAACAGATCTGAGTTCAAATTTGATTCAGCCCAACGAGAAGTTCCAGGAGGGTATAAACATGTGCATCAGGGTGACCAATGACCCTCCAGCCCCCAGCACAGGCCTGACACCAAATGTGTGCCCATGGTTAAATAATGGGTGAGTCCTCGTCTTATGACTCCCTAGCTGTATCTGGGACAAGGCATTTTACCTTTTGGTCTCCCTCCCCTGCAAAGTGGGAATAGAAATCTTACACGATGTGGAGCAGCGGGGGCCTCACACTGCTGGAGGGAGATGAGTCGCATCTCCACTTTGTAAAACTCGTGGCAACATCCCCTGAAGGGCAACATATTCCTCCCTCTGACCCACAGTCCCGATCCTAGGTACAGAAATACATGCACATGGGCACCGCAAGACATGTCCAACATTGCTCATAGCATCCGTAGTCATAATAGCCCCGAAGTGAAAACTCCCTAAATGCCCATCCAAAGAATGGGTAAATAGAATTGGTAAATACCTTGTGGGATCGTCACCAGCGGAATGCTCTACAGTAATGAAAATAACCTACACCCACACAACCACGTGGATGGATCTCACACACCTAACAAAGCCAGGCCCCGAAACACACGTCTCCCATCTATATGAGGCTCAAACACAGCAAACCTAACCCGTGCTGTCAGAGGTCAGGATGGTGGCTACCCTCAGGGAGAGGGTTAGTGACTGGACGTAGTAGGAGGGCCTTCTGGAGGGCTGGTAACACTCTGTTTCTTGATCTGGGTGCTGGTTATGGGGAGGGTGTTCAGTTTGTGAAAATTCATTGAGCGGTTCACTTACGTGCATTTTTCTTATGTATGTTATACTTTAACAAAAAAATTTTTTTTGAAAATAAAAACTATTTACCAGGCAGGATGTTTGTAGGAGTACATGAAAAGACATTTGCAATATGTTTAGCATCTGCTAGGTCCATGGGCAATACTTATTAAAAGTCATTTAATTCATTGTTAATTATTTGATTAATGACTACTCACTTCTTAAATATAGATTCCTGCCCTCCTCCACCCAAGGAAAGGGACAGCATACTGAGAAATCAAGGGGAAATACACACACACACAATAATAGTAGCACATACATCTAAGCACTCTGCATGTGCCAATCTTGGTGTTAGGAGTTTGCATCCAGCATCACATCAAATCCTCACAGAAACCCCATGAAGTCCAAAGCTGCTATCCTATTCATGCATAAGGACACTGAGGCTCAGAGAGGGCAAGCCACTTGCCCAAGGTCACAGAGCCAGGAAATGACCAAGTCGACTGCACTCAAGCAGCCAGACTCCAGAGCCCACAGCCTTGACCACTCTGAATCCCCACTTCAGTCTTCCATCCCTTCCTTCTAACACCCCTATCCCACCCACAACCCCACACTGGGAGAAAAATGTTGAAATCTGCGTTCTGCTAGATTGACAAGCTCAAACAAGGAAGTGTCAACAGCTCAAAGATGAGAATGGGGCAAGAGATACTCATGTCTCCATCTTTCAATTCAGACTCCCTAATCCGAAATGCTTCACTGGGGATCTGCAACCCTAAACACCCATGTTCACACGAATGATTCCCCCTGACAGCCTTGAGTTTACAGGGGTTTTCCGGCTCATGATTCAAAGAGCAAACATGGGAGGGCTGGGCCCCATCCTCCAGCGAGGTTGCCTGGTCCCGTGTGAAGGCAGCTTTTGTCTGTCTTCTTCCTGACCCTTCCAGGGGTGCCTTTCTCAAGGGGCCTCCTTGCGTTTCTCGCATTCTGTTTTCTTTTCATTTTGAGGTTCACAGAGCTGTGGACTCATTGTGTTTTCTCCTGGAGGAGCTTGTTTCACAATGGACCTCTATTATGATACTGGGGTCTGGGGTTGGGGGCGGTCATTGAAGCAGAAATTCAGCCCCAAATACTCAGAAGCTTGCTCCAGGCCCTGCTCACCTGTGCTTGTAACTTCCGAGCCCTTCCGTACAGAGTTCAGGCTCCCAGGGAAGAGAACCAGCATCCCACCCCCAAGTTCTGGAAAAATGACCTTGCATAGTTCAGAGTCCCTTGAAAAATAAAATGAACTCTGCCCTTTAGAAATGGATCTCATGGTTTTTTTGACCGGACTGGACAGATATTTATTAAAATAAAAAGGGAAGTGGCAGGACTCTAGATGTTAATTTTTCCTTTTAGTTCATCTGTATTTTCTCGATTTTTCACCAGTGAACACATGTTCATTAGCAATAATATAAAACGGATATACAGAGAACCACAAACACTGGATATACAGAGAAGAGGTAGCTTCCTTATTCGATCTGTAACTAACCCATTCTTCTTTACAGTAACCACTTATTAGAGGGGAAACATTACATTTTCAGTCTATTTTAAACCATAGTTCAATTCAGTACATAAAAATGGATCCCTTGATTCGCAAAATGACACCAGTAAAGGCTCCCAAACACAGTCACAATCTGATACGTAGGAAGAAAAGGGCATGACCTCCAGTTTCTGACAAACACGTTGGGGAGGCATTGACATCGCCAATGCGGAAAACACTGTCTTGAAATGTTAGCTGGGTGTCCGTCCATGCTTCCTGATGCCCCATGACCCTTGCCCTGCTCAGGGCACTGGAACAAACAGTACCTGTGTTTCAAGGAAGGGCAACTTCAGCAGAAGCAGAGAGGAGGCTTTTGAGTCTACAAAGCCTGGGTCTCTGACAAAACAGCAGTGACAGAGAACAGATCAGTGGTTGCCAGTTGCAGGGGAAGAGGGAGGGGGTAACTATGAAAGGGCAGCCTGAGCGTATTTTGGGGGTGATGGAACTGTTCTGTATTATTGTATTATTGTGGCTACATAAAACTTTTCATGTGGGCTTCCCTGGTGGCGCAGCGGTTGACAGTCTGCCTGCCGATGCAGGGGACACGGGTTCGTGCCCCGATCCGGGAGGATCCCACATGCCGCAGAGTGGCTGGGCCCGTGAGCCATGGCCACTGAGCCTGCACGTCCGGAGCCTGTGCTCCTCAAAGGGAGAGACCACAACAGTGAGAGGCCCGCGTACCGCAAAAACAAAAAACAAAAAAAACCAACTATTCATGTGTTAAACTCATTGAATTATACACCCAAAAAAGGTCAATTTTACTGTAGGTTAAATTTTTTTAAAGACTGAGTTGTTTTGTTTGTTTGTTTGTTTTAGTTATAAGATACTATTTCTCTTTTCACTCTCTCTCCCTTTTTTATCGGCTGTACCCGACGGCTTACAGTATCTTAGTTCCCCCACCAGGGATTGAACCCAGGCCACGGCAGTGAAAGTGCTGAATCCTAACCACTGAACTGTCAGGGAATTCCTAAAGCCTGGGTTTTTCAATTTCAAAATTTGGGGCATAGGAGACATTAAGAATAGCATATACATGATGAATTGAAGCAAGGTTTCCTGACCCCAGGACTAGAAAATTTCCCATGTTGGGTTGGTGGAGTGTGAGGGTCAAAGAGAAATTGAAGAGAAAATAGTTCTAGTGGGTTCTGAGAAGTATCTCATGGCCTTCTTCTCCCCAGGCAAACCTTGACGTGGGAGGAGGACAACAGAAACTCCAAGTCAACGTGCGGGATTCCAGAACAGAGGGGTTCTGTGTCCACATTCCCTTCCAGAACCAGGAGAGGTGGCAGGACCCCAGGGAGAGAAAGTTAACTGGAAGGTCTCAGTAGTTCCAGGCAGATGGGCTGCGGCAGTCCCCCGGGATCCTGCCTGAGACCCAAGGAATCGAGACACAGAACAATTTTGGGTGTCCAGCAAGGGTGTCCAGTAAAAAGTAAAGGCTAGGGCTTCCCTGGTGGCGCAGGGGTTGAGAGTCCGCCTGCCAGTGCCGGGGACACGGGTTCGTGCCCCGGTCCGGGAAGATCCCACATGCCGCGGAGCAGCTGGGCCCATGAGCCATGGCCACTGAGCCTGCACGTCCGGAGCCTGTGCTCCGCAATGGGAGAGGCCACAACAGTGAGAGGCCCGCGTACCGCAAAAAAAAAAAGTAAAGACTAAATTCGAAGGGGCCTTTTGGACGGGAGGGAAGCACAGCATCTTGGCATCAAGGGGTCAGATGGCATATGGCTGCTTCTATATTTCCAGTCAAAACAGGGACAGGACAGCCTTCTTCAGATGCCTTGGCACAAATAAAGCCCCTGGAACAGAAATAAAATCCCAGGGGGAAATGGGGAAGTTTTTGTTACTCAGCAAAATGGCATGTGAAATGCTAAACTATACATACATTAGAAAAAAAATATGTAGGGGAGTTCGCTGGTGGCCTAGTGGTTAGGATTCAGAGTTTTCACTGCGGAGGCCCAGGTTAGATCCCTGGTCAGGGAACCATCCCACATGCTGCGTGGCATGGCGCAGCCAATAAGCAAATAAATAAATAAATGAAGGGATTATGTATTAAAAAAAAAATGTAGGGACCTCCCTGGCAGTCCAATGGTTAAGACTTTGCCTTTCAATGAAGGGGGTGCGGGTTCGATCCCTGGTTGGGGAGCTAAGATCCCAGAGACCTTGCGGCCAAAACAACAAAACATAAAATATAAGCAATATTGTAACAAATTCAATAAAGACTTTAGAAAATGGTCCACATCAAAAAAAATCTTCAAAAAAAAAATGTAGACACATGAGTTTATGAAATGAAGTTCATACCCCATCCCCAGACATTATCCCCCACAGCCCTGTGAGGTAGATATTATCCTCCCATTTTACAGATGAGGAAACTGAAGTTCAAAGGTTTGGAGGGACTTGCCCAGGGTCACAGGATTTGAACCAGGGCAATATGCGCCCATATCCATCCCCTTTCTGCCGTAACACAAATGCAGCCTCCTAGCTTCAAACCAGCAGCTGTTAGCTGTCCAGTAACAAACTTGAATCCATTCTTTGGCTTATCTGCTTCCATTTCCCCCCAAAAGAGTGGCAACCTGACCCAAACCACAAGAGTTGTACCAAGATAACATAAAAGGGGACCCCTTTGAGGATGACTGACAACATACAAGCTGTGGGAAGAGTCTGGTGAGTGCTTGAATGGATGATTGAGTTCAAGGCCGTGGCCCAGCCCCTTGGAGGCATCAGCCAGACTCTCACAGGAAGTGGGAGCAGCTCCAGTGAAGGTCTGACATGAGGGGAAGGCAGCGCGGCTCACTGCTTACAGGGGCATCAGACACAGGGGAGAATTCTGACACCACTCACTCGCTGTGTATCCCTGGGAAGTAATCACCTTCTCTGAACCTTAGTCTCCTTATCTGACATTTGAGGTTCAACAATATCAAGCACTCATGACAAAGATGAAGTTCAAGTATGGAGAGCACCTGGCACAGAGTAGGTAGTCCATAAATGTGCATTTCGCCCTTCTCTTCCCGCTTTTGCTTATAATATGCTCTCACTGGACTAGGGCCTGGACCTCTCTGTGCCTCTTTTTTTCACCTGTAAAATAGACTCCAAAGGCCCAAGTGGTGGTAACAAATGCCTCATTACTTCATTTTGGGAAGGGAAGAAGAAAGGGTAAAGGTAGAGACCAGGATGTCACACAATCCCTCAGGCCTGGGAAACTGGAAAGCATTTTCCAGGTTATAAAAGTGGGAGGCATGACATTCACAGACATGGGGATGCAAAACGGTCAGAGCGTGCCCAAGGCATCCTCATCTCTCAGCCCAGTGATTAAGAGAAAGGACTAGAGCGTGAATGCCTAGGCCCCATGCCCACTGTGAGACTCTGGACGCGTCACCTCACACTACGAGCCTCAGTTTCCCCCTTGTAGAATGGACGTACTCGTTCCCATCCCACACAGGGTTGTGAGGGGCTGGAGGTGAAAAACGATGCCGCACCTGGCATTCAGCAAGAGCTTGGCAAGTATTAGCTGTTGACACTGTTTTTATTGTTATTATTATCCAATGGGTTGAGTCCTAATGATACTGACCAGGGTTTTTGGCCTTCCTTAATCAACAGAAATTGACTAGAGGCCAGACAAGAAATTCAGGCAAGCCTTTATGGGGGTCCCTGCTGCAGCAGGGGGGAGTGAAAACTAGTAACAGGTTCCCTTGCTCACCCCCCCGGAGGCAGGGCAAGCTGGTTCCTTCTATGGGGTGAGGGTAGGGGTGCATCCAGGGATCAGGCTAGAGGGGTGGCTTACGTAGTTTGCCCACCCCTCTGGTGGTGTTGAGTTCAGGGGGCATGCGCAGTACTCTGTTTTTGCTCCTGGCTCTTCAGAAGTGGCAGATGGGTTTTAGGTCGTTTTGTATCTTGTTGTCCATAATTTGCCCCAACTGCCCATGCACGCGGTTATGTTTAGTCCCTTATAGTTTGTTTGTATTTTGTTGCTTGAGGAGACATTTGTCCAGGTGCAAGCACTGCAGCAAAGAGTCCCAGGTCCCAGGCCCCAGCCTGTCTCACTAACTCTGCCCCATCCTCTCTGTGTCCTTGGGCACCTGTCCCCACTGGGTCTCAGTTTTCTCCTCTGCAAAGGAGGAACAGCAACCCCTCCCTCCAGGGTTCTGTGAGGATGTGTAGCCCCCAGCATGTGACTGTCACGCAATTAGGATTCAGAAACCAGGACACCCCTGCCCTGGAACTGAGGGGTGCCCCAGATGTAGGGAAATCAGAGAGAGTTTGACTCTTTTTTGACATTTTGGGAGCAAGAGCCCTCCAACTGGAGAAGAATAATTGGACCAGGAATGGAAAAGGCCTGGATATGAGATTGAGGTCCCTTCCTGGGCTCCACCGGCTGCCTCTCCCAGTGTTTCCAAATGTGATCTTCAGGCCACCTCAGAGCGTGGGTCCCCAGCCTCAGTCCCACACGTGAAACCATGAAGTCTTGAGTAACATCCCCATCTCAAGTTTTCCTCTGTTTAACTTGTCAATCAAACGGCTTAACTGTCCCACCTACTAATATGATCGGCAATTATTTACTTTGGAGAGCAATTATTACTTTGGTGTCTTACTTTGAAAGACACCACCAGATTGCAGAATTCTGAGTTATCTCGAAACCCATCATTCAACTGCTCGTTTCCGGATTCCCACACTATAAAAGAGGCTGCCTCCTCAGCAGTAGCCAGCAGGGAAGAGGAGACCAAGACATCTGCTGGGACGCCTGAGAAGCCAGGTGAGATCTGCCCATTCCGTCCCCCGCCCCTCCACTGCCTGAGTGTGGAGGACTGAACCCAAAGCCTGGCTCAGAGGAAACGCGTTAGTTATTGCTATTCACTCCCTGGTGTGCAGGGACAGGGGCAGGTGGTGGATGGGTTCCTCTCTTGTATTCGTGCCACAGTGGACCTGTCATTCTTTCCACAGATACTGAATGAGAAGATGTTTCAAACTGGGCGCCTTGTTGTCTTCTGTGGGCTGCTGGCCCAGACCATGGTCCTGCTGGAAGCCCTGCCCTTGCCCCCGGGCCAGACACTGCCCTTGCCTGTGACTCCATCCCTGGCCTTGAGTCCCACAGATCTTGCTGGAAGCTTGACAAGTGGTAAATGAGAGTCTGTGATAACCTCCTTCAGGGGTGTGAGTGTATGTCTCTCTGTGTGTGTGTGTGTGTGTGTGTGTGTGTGGTTGGTTGGGAAGAGAGATAAAAGGGGGCAAGGACTTAGGACCCATAATTGTCAGATCTGACCCCCATGGGCCCCATACCCATTTCCAGCTCTCAGCAATGGCCTGCTCGCCGAGGATCTATTGGACATTCTCGAAAACCTTCCGCTCTTGGACATCCTGAAGACTGGAGGGAACCCTCCCAGTCGCCAGCGGGGGGGCCTACTTGGGAAAGTGCCCTTACTGACTCCTCTCCTGAACAACATCGTTGAGTGAGTAGCCCTAAAATAGGGCCTTGGACCCCACCGGAGAACCCCTGTTGGAGATCTAACAGCCCCAGGCAGTGGCCCTGAAGGGGGTGGGGGGGTGATCTGAACATGAGGCCAGGACTCAGGCTGAGACCCTCCTCACAGTCTGGCAGGGAACACCAGCCCTCTTGAACTAGCAATTGCCCCCAGTCCTAAAGCGCGTCCTTAGTCCCCAGCATCATCTATAATCCTCACCATAGTCCTCTGAGGTCAATTTAATAATCCCTAGTTTACAGACGGAAAAACCGAGGCACAGGAAGGTGCCTGTGATCACACCACAGGAGTGATGCAGAGTGAGGGTTCTAACTCTAACTGACTTAAGTCCAAAGCCAAGGTCTTTTCCACTATATGATAGTAATTTTGTTCTCCTCACCTGTGAAATCCCTTAGAACACTGTGGCCTTTGATGTAAGCAAGAAAGTGTAAGCTACTCTCCTCAGTGACATCATTATGTGATGTCCGTGGGACAATCCAAGATGAACAATCCAGGAGCCACCTCAGAGCTCTCTAAGCAAGGAGCAATAGTAGAAAGTTTGAGGCCAGTGAGCTGGCAAAGCCTAGATCCTCCATAGGACTGGGTCAGGGATATTCCCATGATTCCTACCCACCCAGGTGCTTGCCCCTGACTAGAAGACAGATAGATAGGCTTGAGTTTGATTTTTGCTGGGTGACCTGGGGCAAGGCACTCAGTCTCTCTGGGCTTGGTTTCTCCATCTGTAAAACGAAGATTGTGGTACCCACAGAGAAAAACTGTTGGGAGGACTGAAAAGATGTAGATCACCTGGCTCAGTGGCTGGCTCAGAGAAGAGACTTACTTCCACCCTCTCTCCATTCTCCCCGACTTCCTGCTTCTCCTTCTCCATGACAAACATTGTTGATTGACCTGCCATGGAAGAACTTGGCAGGATGAGTGATTCCTACCATAAATGTTTGTGAAGGACTTACTCCAATTGCCCAGACTCCAATAGCCACTTACCCATCCATCCATCTATTTGTCCATTCTCCCTCCATCTAACCACTTACTCTTCCATGCATCCACCCACATATCCATCTACCCCCCTGCTCATCAGTCTACAAAGTCAACCAATATAGAGTGGGCCCTTTCTTTGTAAGGCTCTGAGCTGGCATACAGGATGAAAATATAACCCAGACACAGTGTCTATCCTGGAGTACCTTATAGACTTGAGATGAGGAGAGGGCCATGTGTGTGTCTGGATCTGACCCAGGGCAGAGTTTGGGAAAAATTGATGTGAGACTCGAAACCCATGTGGCTTTTGCTGCAAGACTCCCCTCCTATCTCCTCCATCCCACCTCATGGGTAGCTCCCACTCTGGGATGGGTAAGGTGGAGTTAGGTGTGGTTTCTAGATTTAGAACTAGAGGAGTTAATGTTTCTCCCCCCGATGTTGCTCCCTGGGCAGTTTGAAGACCACTGATCCCCAGCTGCTGGAACTTGTCCTCCTGAAGAGCCCTGATGGCCATCGTCTCTATGTCACCATCCCTCTGGCCATGGTCCTCAGTGTGAAAATGTGAGTGGGTCCCAAGGGGGAATGGGAGGATGGCTCACCAGAGGAGACCCTGATGATCTTGGGTAGTCAAAAAGAAAAAAGGTGTTGGAGTCTAACAGACCTGAGCCTCCAACTTCAACTCATTTGCTGCCATGCTGAGTGACCTTGAGTCACTTGGGAAACTCATTTAACCTCTGTTAGCCTTGGTTTCCTCTGCTGGGAAATGAGATGAGTACAGCTGTGGGCAAGATTGCTGGCATTTCTGTCAAGGAGAAAATCCTCCTCTGCCTTGGGATGTGGTGAGACCAGCTGCAACAGAGTGTCTTTTCTGCAGACCCTTGGTTGGAAGTCCATTGAAGCTGGCTGTGAAGCTAAACATCACTTCAGAACTCTTAGCTGTGAAAGATGAACAGGAGAAGTTCTACATCGTCCACTGCAACTGCACTTTCTCCCCTGGCAGCCTGCAAATCTCCCTGCTTGACGGGTGAGGCCAGAGGGGTGGCTACTCCTGTCCAGAAACAATAGGATGGGATGATGGATGGATGGTTGGGAAGATAGAACAATGGGAGAATGGATGAGTGGGAGGGTGGAAGGGTGAGAAGATGGATAGGTGGATGGATGGATGGAAGCACGGATGAATAGGTAAATGGTCACTTATCCCTTCTTAGGCCAGGCTCACCAATTCTGTGCTATATTAGGCAACAAGAAATCTGAGTTCAAGCCCCATCTACCTGAGGGGTGTGGCAAGGGATGGAGGGCTTCCTGTGTGAGCTTGAACAGTGCTTCCCCAACCTGGGTCTCAGCTTTCTCAGATAACTGCAATACGGAGCTACTCTGGCATTATCGACAGAATCCTCTAAAATAATAGATGTGACGTGCTTTGTGCCAGTAAAGGGTAAAATAGCTATGGAGCCTACCTGGGTTACTATTTCAGTTACTGCTGCAAGGGAGATGGGAGCAGGTATAATATACAGGAGTCGTCCCCATCATGGCTCACGTTTACTGAACACATGTGCTGTGCATCACATGTATCATCTCATTGAGTCCTCATGACAACTACATACTAAGCACTGTTCATGCATTTATGGATTCCACAAAGCCTTATTGAACACCTACTGCGTCCTGGAACTGTGGGTTTATTCTACACGTACCTGGTATGTGCGCTGCTGTGCCGTGTATCACTCCCTTTGGATGTGCCCCTTGTTGTGGATCGTGTGGGTGTGGAGGCACGAGGCCAGGTTCCATTCCTCGGTGCTGAGTCTGCAGTGGGCACATCCAAGTGCTTCTCCATACGAGCCTCAGGCCCCTGCACTGCCCACGGCTTTTCTCTTTCAGGTTGGGCGCCCTCCCCAGTGCAAGCCTTATTGACAACATCACTGGGATGTTGGGTAATGTCCTTCCTGGGCTGGTGCAGGGCCAGGTAAGTGAGTACAAGAGGGGGCTCCTGACCTTTGGCTCTTAGAGCTTCTCAGGCTAAAAGAAGCCCCTGGGGTGAGCTTTTCTGAGCCTCTCAGTTTAATAAGTAAATTCCATCCATCAGTCTATCTGTCCATTGATCCATCTGTCCACGTTTCTTCCTTTCATCCTTCAAAATGTATTGATTGGTTTCTGCTCTGGGCCAGGCCCTGTGTGTGTCCACACTACAGCTGAAACAGATGGGCTCCTGCCCCAAGAAGCTCCCAGGCCACCCCCACTATGGCTGCAGACCAGGCCCACCCAGCCTATGCTTCGATGCCTCCTATAACCAGAAACTCACCCCTGCCAGGGTAGTCCACCCTATTCAGAAACAGGTGCCAGATCACACAGCGAACAGCAGTTCACTGCGTGACTGGGCACCTCACCCATGCCTTCAGTTCCTCCTTCCACCCAGTGTGGATGTGTGAACATTCATCTGTGGGACTGCTTCGAATCAGACACTCTCAGATACAGAAAAATGATGGAAGATGTCCCCAGAGAATGCATACTGGGGATGCTGTTGCTGCCAGGCTCTCCTTAAGGTGCCACTTTGCCTAACTCTCCTCTCTGCCCCTGGGTCAGGTGTGCCCTCTGGTCATTGAGGCTCTCGATCACTTGGACACCACTCTAGTACATTCCACTGTCGGTAAGTACCTGCTTCCAAGCCCTCCCTCCCCACTGCAGGAGCAGGGATTTCCCCCAGGGAGCTCTGTCCCTGCACACGTGGGACGGCTAGGTCCCTCCAGCCTCAACTCTCCCCATTTCAGATTTCTTCTTTGCCTTGAATTATCCAGATCCTGTTGAGGCATAGACTATATCTCCCCACATCAGCCCTGACACTGAGAACAGCTGGGCTGGTTGGTGGAGGCGGTACGGTCCCCTCCAAGCCCTGCCTGAGCGTGGTTGGATCTCAGAGTTCCCATTCCCTAGTCCCAGGCCTCCAGAGGACTGTGGAGGTCCCTGGGCTCCTTCACTCTGGTCTGTGGTTATTGTTTCTTCATTTACCAGACGCACTGATGTATGGGCTGGAATCAAATTCTCAGCCTTCCGGGAAGGGACCTGGCCTGTGCTGAGCTGAGTGAGTATTGCAACCCACTCTGCAGGATTTGGGAGCTGGCTGTTCTTCTCCTGGTGGGGGCAGCAGGGGGCTTGGGACAGTGACATCCAAAGAGAGAGACAAACAGCCACATAGACATACACCAAGATGCACAGAGAAGTCCACAGAAATGCTGACAGAGGTGGAGAGACACAGGCGGCACCGCAACACAGCTACAAAGAGAAACACACATGGTCGTGGATACGTGCACACACACACACACACACACAAATGCCCGGACACACACATGGTCACTCAGACAGACACACAGAGGCACACACTCTCATGTCAGCACATGCACACATGTACACACACATGCAAATGCGCCACGCACAAATGGACACACAGACACACATTCACTCAAGCACATGCACAAGGAGCCCCCTGACCCCGGGCCTCAGGGTCAAGATCACCCCAGCCTTAGGGTCTCAGCCTCCTCCCCACCCTCTGGAGGTGAGGGGGGGGGGTGATGATGGGCCAATACCAGCAAGACTCAGGGACTTCGAGTCTCCATTCCGGCTGGGGTCTTGTCCCAACAGAACCATTTCCTGCTGCTCGATCCACGCCCTGCCCAGCACCTGAGGGCTCACAGAAGGCTGGCCCGTGTCCTGGACCATGACACGGGCATGTTTGGAAACCAGAGCAGCCTCCTCTCCAAGGAAACTGCTTCCCCTTCTTTCCCACCAGGCATGTGTCACATTCCATGTTCGTCACCAAATAAAACTGTCCTTTCTCTGCACAAGATGTCTTGTCATTCTTCACCATCGCTGGAGGGCTCATAGTTGGGAAAGTGCCCTGGCCTGAGTGCTTGGAGCTGTAGAACAGAGTTTGGACCTTACATTGGAAATCTTAATGGTCTTAGCCAGGACAGGAAGATGTTCAGATGGGTGTGGATTTCAGAGAGACTGCTCTGGGGTTCCTAGGATGGGTGGACAGGGTGTTGGGTAGATGTAACACTCCAGGCAAAAGTGATGATACACAAGATACCGTGCAAGAAGTGAAAATGGCAGATTAGAGAGATGTTCAGGAGGTGGACCTGGAAGGGTGGAGGTGAGGGAGCAGGTGAGGCTCCCATCCGTGTCTCAGGTGGGGAATCCCAAAGGTAACTGGAAATATGGGAGGACGAGTTGATTTCAGCAGGAATATTATGCCTTTAGCTGTGGCCCTGCTATGTGAAAGTGCTTGTGGGACCTCGAGGGAGACATCCAGGAGACTGATAGATACACGTCCTCTACCACCTCTCTTCTGCCTACTTGCACCCAGTCATACTGGCCTCTTCTCTGCTCTCTCAGCAAGAGGATGATGAAGATGACAAGGAGGAAGTATAGGAGGAAGGAAAAACTGGGCCAGAATGTTCATTGCTGAAAGGCTTGGGAAAGATAAGCACAGAGAAGGGTCATGGGAGTTGCATACGAAAAGATTATTGATGCCCTGGGTGAGAGTCATATTTTTAGAGGAAGAAACCTGATTTTAAGGAACTGAGAAGAGAAAGGGATGTAAGGAAGTTGAGACTGTGAATACAGGTTAGATTTATGAAAAATTGGCTGCAAGAAGGAAGAAGAAGGGCTACCCGGGCTGGGGGACGCTGTCCCCTCAAATAAAAAATAAATATGCTTTCACTGTTTGAGGTCCTTAGAGGATCAGCCCCACCCTTTCATTCCACAGCTGAGGCCTTGAGTTGTACGTGAATGACTTGCACAAGGTCACAGAGTAACAAAAAGGCAAATCAAGGAGGGAAACATCATAGACATCGAGAGACCCCACTGACCCTGTGAGAATGAACAGATTCAGGCTGGTGTTTCTCAGCTCCTGCCAAACACCTGCCATCGTGTCCGGACCCACCACTATCTCCACTTGCCATTGCCACCAACCAACATGGTGTCAGGGGACGACAGTCCCGTGGTTCAGAACTGCAAGAAGGCTTATTGTAGGAAACCAGCATGAGTCTTCTGGTGAGGATTTAAGAGGGGAAATATCTTCCACACTCACAGAACTAGAAGATCTTTGAGCTCAGGATGAGTAGTTAAATTCTGTAAGCCACTGAATGATTGTTATGACTGTGAAAGACCTGAAATACAGAAAGGACCTTCCAGACTGGAAACCAGCAATTAGGACCTGACTTGCAGAGAACCCAGTCATTAACTACCTTCATTTCCTCTCTGGGCAAGCATTACGTCAGGACTGAGAGTTCCCCAGGGCTGAGGCCCCAAGAATCAAGGTGGATAAAGACGGGCACATACACACACCTGGGACTCTCAACACGGGTCCTGCTGCCCTCTGACCACGGCTCCTCTGACCACGGTGCCCTCTGACCACTGCATTCCTGCCTGGACACACACCCACCATCCATCTCTGGATACTATTTTCTTCCTACTGCTCCCTGGACTTCTTCCTATAGCCCACTGATAGGTCCTTCCCTCCCCTAACAATTTCAATTCCTAATTAACTGGTCTAAGATTCCCCTGGATACAAGTGACCTGGTTAATCAGAACACATTTATGACTTATAATAGGACATTTTCACATTTTAAAAGCTCGTCAGAAGGATGTCAGTGGCAACGGCAGATTAAAGACCTCCAAAAATTCTCTCCTACATAAAAGCAATCAGAAAACCAGCAAAAATTGTCCGAACCAATGTTTTCAGAACTCTGGAAATTAACCAAAGGCTTGCAGCAATCCGGGCCGGGGTTGGGGGGGGTGTTTATTCAATAAAAAATGACTGAATCTTGGTCAGAACAGCCAGCTTTGTGACACTTTAGCGTACGCATCTCCCACTTTCCAGCTCCACAGTAGACTTGAAAACCAAAAGCCCATAATCTTGGTGAAAACCATTAGCCTGGCA
Source organism: Grampus griseus (assembly GCF_964374135.1). Lineage (NCBI taxonomy): Eukaryota > Metazoa > Chordata > Mammalia > Artiodactyla > Delphinidae > Grampus > Grampus griseus. The sequence continues at coordinate 63,322,103 of NC_139008.1, forward strand.
GCCACAGAAGGTCGACAGAAGGGGATCGATTGGAACAACTTCAAAGCCTCATTCCCGGAGAAGTGTCATTGTTTGAGTGGTCTGTTAGTTCCCTGGAGGACCCCATTCTCAAGGCTGTCTTTACTTGACGTGAGTCAGAGTTCTGCCAGTCAGAATGTCAGTATGAATCATCTTTTCCCCAAGGACATTTGTCAGAATGGTAGACAGGCCTTAAGACTGGGTCCCCAGGAGTCTTTAACTCTCAAGCTAGTCCACATTCAAGTCTTCAGGAACTTGTCATAATTACCTTTTAAATGTTCCTGCCAGTCACCGGCTCCAGCAGCCTCTGCTTCCGGTAAGATGACATTGACTGTAATTCTATGTGTTTATCTCTCTCCAGATTTCAGGATGGCTGTTTGCCCTATGACCTCAATTCTCTGATGGATCTAAGCATTGAGCCCTTTTCTTGTTGTGAGGATGGGAGTGACAACTTCCAAGCTCTGTACGTGTGAGAGCTGAAGTTAGAAGTCTGAGTTTGCCATAGTTTTCACCAGTTAGTTTCGTTTCGCTAGAGGATGGGCCCCTAGTGTCCCCCATACTGCCATCCTGAAAGCGAGACTTCTTTGGAAGTTGTTAGCCATTATTTCTTCAAATTTATTTTCTGCAACCAGTCCTTTTCTCCTCTCATTCTGTGACTCTGATGACATGGATGAAGCCTTTTTGTTATAGTCCCTCTGGTCACTGAGGCTCTCTTCATTTCTTTCGCCCTTTTTTTCTTCCTCTTATTCAGATTGGATAACTTCTATTGATTTACCTTCAAGTTAATTGACTATTTCCTCTTTCATCTCCACTCTGTTGCTGAGCCTATCCGCTGAATTTTTTATTTCAGTTACTTTTATTTTTACACTCTAAGATTTCCACTTAGTTCTTTTTTGTAGATTCCATTTCTCTTTTGAGACCTTTATCTTTCCATTCGTTTCTAAAGTGTTCGTCCTTATTCTTGGAGCATGTTCATAATATCTGCTTTAATGCCATTGCTTGTTCATTTTAATGTCTGGATCATCTCAGAGTTGAAGTCTATGAGTTGTCTGTTCACTTGACAATTTGTCAGACTTTCCTAGTTAATTGTATTTCAAATAATTTGGGGTTGCATACTTTTTAATACTATGTTATGAGACTCTGGGTCCTATTTAAATCCTACGGAGAATATTGGGGGGGGTGCATTTTAGCATGCAATTGACCCAATTAGAATCTAACCCAGTTAAATTCAGTTTCCATCCTACCCTCTGTGGGCTGTGTTTTTGGTTTTTTTTTTTTTACATCTTTATTGGAGTATAATTGCTTTACAATGGTGTGTTAGTTTCTGCTTTATAACAAAGTGAATCAGTTATACATATACATATGTTCCCATATCTCTTCCGTCTTGCGTCTCCCTCCCTCCCACCCTCCCTATCCCACCCCTCCAGGCGGTCACAAAGCACCGAGCTGATCTCCCTGTGCTATGCGGCTGCTTCCCACTAGCTATCTACCTTACGTTTGGTAGTGTATATATGTCCATGCCTCTCTCCAGCTTTGTCATAACTTACCCTTCCCCCTCCCCATATCCTCAAGTCCATTCTCTAGTAGGTCTGTGTCTTTATTCCTGTCTTACCCCTAGGTTCTTCATGACATTTTTTTCCCCTTAAATTCCATATATATGTGTTAGCATAGGGTATTTGTCTTTCTCTTTCTGACTTACTTCACTCTGTATGACTGGGCTGTGTTTTTAAACAAGGGATTTCCTCCATTGTCTTTCTCGCATAAGAGCCCCTCTTCCTAGTCCTTGGATCAGAAAGAGAGGATTTCCCTTGGAGCTCTTTCTGCTCACACTCATACATGGTTCCATGATTCAGACTGTCTTTGGGTCCAGGCTGAAAGATACAAGTGGGACAAAAACCCAGGAAACTCAACTATGGATCATTCATTCTTTTAAGTTATGACTTCCTTCCCCAATCCACCATTTATGTTTCAGAATTCTCAGAGAGCCACTTCATTCACTATGTCCAAGGGGTTCATTTCATTCAATAGGAAGGACAGTGTGGAGTATGCTTACCCCATCTATTTCAACTCTCCAATCTGCAAAACCAAATGGCTTATGACACATGATGGTGGACTACCAGAAATTTAACCAGGCGCTCTCATGGTTGCAGTATCTTTATTAGAACAGTTGAATGCAGCCTCTGGTACTTGGTATGTAGCTATTTATCTGGAAAATGTGTTCTTTTCGATACTCGTCAGATAATGAGTCCAGAAGCAGTTTGCATTCACTTGGGATGGACAATGGCACACATTCAGCCTTGCCCCTGCTCTGAGTCACAAAATAGTCAGAGGGGTCCTCTCATGTTCATGTTCTAGTTACTGTTGCTGTACAACATTTCACCCCCAAATTCAGGAGCTTAAACAACAATACCCATTTAGTGATGTTCCCTGGTTTCTGTGGGTTAGAAATTCAGGAAGGCTCAGGGGGAAGTTCTGGTTCATAGCCTCTCATGTGATTGCAGCTTTGCTTGTAATCGCTTATTTAATCCTCCACACAGCCCTCTGAGCTAGGCACCGTTATTATTGGCCTCCCTTTGCAGAGACACAGAGAGGTTGAGTAAAATCCCTAAAGTCACCCAGCTGGGTGAGGTGGGGCTGGGGCAGGAGCCAGGCAGCCAGGCCCACAGGAGGGACATCAGAGGAGCTGTGACTCATTCCCCATCAACCTCCCCATCCCACACCCCACTCTGCCCCCCAACACCAGCCCACAGCTCCCACAGGCATTGCAAGGAGAGGCAGGAAGAGTAACAAGAGCAGACTCATCGAGCCTGACTGTGGGCCGGCCTCTGCTCTAAGCATTCTTTGTAGGTTCATTAAAGTAATTAATCAATCCTCCCAATAACCCTCGAGGCTTGCATTGTTACTGCCCCATTTCACAGATGCAAAGCCTGAGACACAGAGAGATGGGGTCACTTGCCCAAGGACGCACACCTGTAAGTGTGGGGGTGTCTGGCTCTAGTAGGCTCTATCTTGTCTCTGGATAAATTCACTCACAGTCCTCGCCCTTCGTCCCAGGCCCTGTGAGCCTGCCTTGTCCAGTGGCATTTCCTCTTGTAATTCTACAGAGGCCGCTAAAGACCCCATAGGACACGCATGGCAAATATCAAAGATTTTCAATGAGCTGGACTTGATGCTCCAGGGTTGTGAAGACTGCAGGTCTCACCACAACCGTGAACACTCTGGACCACAAGGGGGCAGAAGCTGGCTCCATCCAGCTCAGGGTCCTGCCTAGCAGAGGTGTTCTCAGGAGGAAAGGGGGAAGGCGGGTCATCCGCAAGGACCAGCCATTCAGGGCCACAATGTCAGCCTTAAATGTCAGCCAGTGGAAAGGAGGGAATGTGCTTGAGTTCTTGCCCTTGCAACATGCATCATGTCTCTGTTTGATCATTAATTTCCAGCTTCGACAACTTGACTTGTTTTATCTCTCCCCGTCCTCCCCCACCGCCTAACTCACAAGGGCCTGGGTCTACTGTCTCTCAGACTCTTTCTTCTCTCTCAAATCTTCATCATAAAACTTCCAGTTTCTCTGCCACCTGCTTGTATTCTCTTTTCTATTCCCAGCTCTCCATTTCATTCTTTTACTAATTACACTCAATGGTAACGTCTCAGAATTTGCTCACTTTTTAAAAATTGGAATCTCAATTTTTATGGTATTAGTTAGGACAGAGCAAGGCTGTGCTACAGTAACAAAGGAGCCCTGAAACCTCAGTGGAGTAACACTATAAAGTTTGATTTTTCACTCACACATTCACTCCACACGCCATTTTGGAGTGATACTGTCTGGAGTGCACAACCTCCTCTGTCACCAAGACAGGGCAATGAGGGCTGGCAGATGGGCAGGACATTATCAAAAGCTGGGCCAAAAAGCGGCATGCTTCACTTCTTTCACATTCCACTGGCTAGCCATTCTCTTCCCCTGAGCCCCAGCCTCCTCATCTGAAAAGGGGGGATAATCACAGAACCCGTCTGAGAGGGGTTTTGTGGGGATTAAGTCAGGTGATACATATAAAACACAAGAGTCAGGCTCAAGAAACAAGCTATTATTATCATTCATGCCAACTCTTTCCTGGAGTAGCATTTCAAGCACATTATTTGAGCCTCATTTTATCATTGAAAAAAAAAAGGGGGGAGGCATAATAGTACTACATTCAGCACTATTGGAAACACAGAATAATGTGTACAAGACCTGGCACATAGTAAGTGCTTAAGAAATGCTGCTGCCCTGAGTTAGCTTCAAAATCTTTCTAGAAGGAATCATTGGCTCCAGGGCAGAGCAACCAGGATCTAGGAATTGGACACACAAGAGAGAATCAGCATCAAGGTCAGTCAGGGTTCGATCAGCATAGAACCACTAGGAGTAATGTGTATAATAAGGGATATATTGTAGGGCTCCCTTATCCCTGCAACTCATGGAACTGTAGGAGCAAGTTGAATGGGCTCTGTTAAGTTGTTGTCTTTGTATCTGATTCTGGAGCCTGAAGTCAGCAGGGCAGGCAGAAAGGAAGGGAAGATGGATGTGGAGTGGGGGAAGATCAAAGACAAACCGGAACCTGCTTCTGTGTCTCCCCACCTCCAAGGCTCCAAGTTCAAAGATACAGGGATGCTGGGGAGAGTTCCTGCTCCTCTGGTGGATGATTTTGAGAGCCCAAGCACTTGATAAGGCAGTGGAGCAGAGCCAGAGACTGAGCGCTGGTCCAGACCCTGCCCCTACTTGCATGTGACACTTAATGCAAAGTAACCAAGACCAGTCACAATCCCACAGCCCTCTTGAGCATTAACTGTGATGCAGCAGAGCAGAACTCACTGCATGGCATCCTCCTCTTTGGGACTCAGTCTTCTAAGCTGTGAAATGGGAGACTTTCAGCATTTGAGTCCTTCTTTCAGAAGAAAATTCTCTGCCCTGGAAGGGCACCATTTTATTTATGCTGCAGCTAAATACTTCTCCCCTTGTATTAGTTATCTACTGCTGTGTAACAAGTTACCCCACAACTTTGTGGCTCAAAACCATAAACATTTATTCTACCTATCACAGTTTCTGTAGGTCACAAATATAGAAAGAGCTGGGTGATTCTGGCTCAGGGTCTCCCATGTGGTTTCATTTAAAATGTTTTCCAGGGCTGCATCTTCCAAAGGCTTGACCAGGGCTGGAGAATCTATTTCCAAGATGATTCATGCAAGTGGCTTTTGGCTGGAGGCCTCAGTTCCTTGCCACCCAGACCTCTCCATTGGGCTGCTTGAATGTCCTCTCAACATGGCAGCTGGCCTCCCCCAAAGTAAGTGATCCAAGAGAAGGAAAGAGGGAAGCTGCAGAACCTTTTATCACCTTGTATTAAAAGTCACACCTCATCACTTTCTGCCATATTCTCTTCATCAGAAGTGAGTCACTAAATCCACTCCACACCCAAGGGGAGAAGAATTAGTCCTGTCTCTTGAAGGGAGCATCAAAGAATTTGGATGTGTTTTAAAACCACTATCTCCCTCTCCATTCCAGATATCCCCATGGACATTGCCCTCAATGACCAAAGGCTCAGGAGCATATTTTCCTAAGCAAACAAGGCTTTTCTTCTTAGATAAAATCTTTAGCCTCCCTAGAAGGTGGAAGTCGCTGCAATCCAGTGTTTGGATTTTATATTATTGTTGTTTCAACTGTTTGTTTAATAGCAGTTTTTCCTTCCCACCACATTCAAATCAGACAAAAGTAGAAATACTCTGATTGAAGTGGAGATAAAGGGCACAGTTTCAACATTTCTGCCCTTTGTCAGTGTCTTTGCCAGCGGTGATGGTACTTCCCCTGGTATGTGAGATGACTTGAGACAGAGCATGAAATCCCAAAGGAGAAACATTTTTGTTCTCTTATTTATTCTTTTTCCCTTCCTCTGACCACAGGAAGAAGAAAGTCTCAGTTGGGAACTAGTCTGTCTTTACTACTTTGGGTGATGCTGCTACAATCCCTCTTGGGAGAGAGAGATCCTCCAGTTGTTCTCACCACATTATCCCATAAAACATAACATTTTTCTTTTTCGCTTGTATCTACTTTGTGGTTATCTTCCATTTCTGAAAGTGGATGCTGGGGCTTCTAACTGAAAATTGTGACGTTTCCTATTACAATAGATTTTCTTTAAAAATAGGGAGACAATTGAAAGGAGAATATTAAGTAAGTAAAAGTAATGGTGGCTGGTTTGGGGCAGAAATCGTGGAGGTGATATGTGAATGACTGGAATCTGGAGACCCTGGGGGCCTGTCCTCTAATGGGGGACCCGTCCTCTGATGCCTAGCCAGCCTGGCCGCTGGATACCATGAAGCCACGTAAGCCTCCAGGGCCCTAGCCTTGCACCGGCCCTCTCACATAGCCTCGTGACCACTACAGAGAGCTGCTGCATGGCAACACAGCAGTCATCTTGAAGATTAATATTTATTTGGCAGCCTAACACCTTGCTAAACCCTTTAAATGCAGGATCTTATTTAATCCTCACAGAGATAAGGACTGTAAGACTCAAGGTCATACAGCCTGTGAACAGCGGATTCAGGATTCAAATCCCAGAAGTCCAACTCTAGAGCCCAAGCTCTTTGCCAGGGGCTGCAAACTCACCATCCTCCAGCCAAATCTGGCACACTGTTTTTCCTTTATACTTTAAATTACTTTAAGCGCTGATTATTCTCCAATTGTGGACTGATTGTAGATGCAGTCACCTATTCCCACACCTCCATCATACCAAATTGTCTTATGCTATTAAATGCTTGGCCCCAAAAGTAGGGTTGCCTGATCTACCAATAAAAATACAGGACACCTAGCTGAGATTGAATTTCAGATAAACAATGAATATTTTTTGTGTAAATATGTCCCAAATATTGCATGAAACAAACTTAAAGTTATTTATCTTTTATCTGAAATCCAAATTTAACTGGGCTTCCTATATTTTTTTCTGGCAATTTTACCCTACTGGCATTTGTATTTATAACTCCTGCCCTGTACTCCATTCCCCCAGAGAGGGGAAAATTTATTGAGCATTTACTCTGTGCTAGTTTTGAGTGGAGCCCAGAGCAATCAAGGGCTCTGCAGCAGCTCCAGGCAGCAGTTCAAGCAACACTGTTGCTTGAGCCACATGATAAGGCAGACCCCACGGTACTAGAAGTATCTATGATGCCACGTAGAGTGTTTAACAAACCCCAATAAGGGAGTCACAGAGAAGACCCCCTAGAGCTCTGGAGCAAGGTCATACCATCTTCAGCAGAGAACTGTACACCGCTAGAAAAAACAGCTCCTGACCCGTTACTGGGCCATCAAGTGACCATGAGGCCAGAACTTCCCATCATGCCCTAGGCACTGTTATCCACCAAGTTGTAAGGTCAGGCAGGACCAAGAGCATATCCATCATCAGGTAGAAGTAGTACATCTAGCTTGGCTCAAGGTCCAGCATAAGTAAGCTGCATGAATAGGTGGCCCAGACACCCACCTCCCTTGTCACCTATGTCACCTACTAGTGTTCCCCTACACTTCTCCCTTGGGTCACACCTATGGTCATGTGACCAGCTGATGGAGGAGAAAAAAACCTGAGCTTGGTCCATGAAGGGGTTGGTGTTAGCTGAAAACGGATGCTGTTCAGGGGTGACACTGAAAGACGGGAATGAGAGGGAATCCTCCCAGCAGGCAAAGTTTCAGGCAGCACACCTGGTCATCCACTTTGAGAAAAGAAAGAAATGGCCAGATATTTATAGTCTCGTGAGCTGAGGCAAATGGCTTAATAGTTTAAGCAGGGACCTGGAAGAAATATGAATTTTTTAAATATTTATTTATTTTCTTTATTATTATTATTTTGGCTGCATCGGGTCTTGGTTGTGGCACGCAAGACCTTCGTTGCGGCATGCGGGATCTTTCGTTGCGGCATGCAGGACCTTCGTTGAGGCATGCGGGATCTTCATTGCGGCACGCGGGATCTTTTGTTGCGGCACGCGGGACCTTCGTTGAGGCATGCGAGATCTTCGTTGCGGCACGCAGGACCTTCGTTGTGGCACGTGGGATCTTTTGTTGCGGCACGCGGGATCTTTCGTTGTGGCACAGGCACTTCATTGTGGCCTGCAGGTTTTCCTTCTCTAGTTGTGGCATGTGGACTCCAGAGCACACGGGCTCTGTAGTTTGCAGCTCGCAGGCTCTCTGCGCGAGCTCAGTAGTTGTGGTGCGCAGGCTTAGTTGCTCCGCGGCATGTGGGATCTTAGTTCCCCGACCAGGGATCAAACCCTCGTCCCCTGCATTTGAAGGCAGATTCTTTACCACTGGACCACCAGGGAAGTCCCAAGAAACAAGATTTAGAGATTGGGTATGCCAAAGCAGATTTAGTAACTGCCACTGAAAGTATGTATGACCTGCCACCAACGGGGACTACCACTGACTGCCTGATACGGTACCATCCATTCAGGTGATCAACCAGTCTCTTGGACCAGCAGAAGGGCTGAGGATTAGTGAAATTGAAATGGACAGTATTCTGAGTATCGGTTAAGGCCTCATGATCAACTGCAACGCCAGGGACTCTAGTTAGTTTCGGAAATTTCCCATGAATTATGACTGCATCAGTTTGCTAGGGCAGCCATAACAAAATACTATAGACTGGGTGGCTTAAACAACAGATATTTATTTTTTCACAGTTCTGGAGGCTGGACGTCCAAGATCAACGTGCCAGCAGGACTGGTTCTCTCTGAGGCTCTCTCCTTGGCTCGCAGGTGGCCACCCTCTTGCTGCCTCTTCACATGGTGGCCCCTCCATGCACCCTCGTTCCTGGTACAATCTCCTCTTCTTTTAAGGATACCAGCCAGTTGGATTAAGGCCCATCCTAATTGCCTCTTTTTTTTTTTTTTTTTTAAATGAGTATAGGGGGCATCTTCTTTAGTCCTCCAACTAATGCCAAGAGGCCAGTGGAGCAGGTACTAGACATTCCCTTTTTTTTTTTTTTCCGGTACGCGGGCCTCTCATTGCCGTGGCCTCTCCCGCTGCAGAGCACAGGCTCCGGACGCACAGGCTCAGCGGCCATGGCTCACGGGCCCAGCCGCTCCGCGGCATGCGGGATCCTCCCGGACCGGGGCACGAACCCGCGTCCCCCGCATCGGCAGGCGGACTCCCAACCACTGCGCCACCAGGGAAGTCCCCTAATTGCCTCTTTAACTCGATCACTTTTTGAAGGCCCTGTCTCCAAATACAGCCATATTCTGAGGTATTAGGGGTTAGAGCTTCAACATATGAATTTGGGGGGACACAATTCAAGTCCATAACAATGATCACCCAGCATTCCAGAGTAGCTGAGCCTGTATAGGGTGAACTTAATAGGAAAAGTAAGTTGACCCAAGCAGTGTAAGTGGTGAACTACAGATACTGGCACTGCCCTGCCCAGACCCCCATAACTGGGCACTAAGCCTCACAGCTCCCCCTTCTCTAGATAACTGCTTTCAGCTGACAGGAGCCACCCCACCTCCATGGGGGACAGCCACCACAGATGATGGACTAATACAAGCAGGGACAAGCCCAGTCCCTGTGCCTGAAAGTGGAACAATGCTGAGGTGTGCTCTTCTGCTCCCTTTCATAGCAGATGATCAGAGCTGCAGGAGGAATAGCTCGAGGTACCATCCAGCACTGAGAAGGGCATGAATTCATGTGCACAAGATGTTCATTATTGGAGACAAGGGGGGAAGTTATGGTACGATACAGCCTGTGAAATCTAACACTAAAATTATATGTGCTGATGTGGGAAAAATCTCCAAGACACATTAATGAAGGATGGAGGAACAAGGTGCAAAATACAATGCAGTTTGATCCTTCTGTGACTGTTGTAAAGGATAAGTGCTTTCTGGAAGGACAGTCAGGAAGTGTCTACAGTGATTAAAACTCCAGGGAGTAGAGTGGGCTGGGACGAGGAAGTTGTACATCTGTCCGTCACTCAATATCCTTTTGTACTTGTGAAATTTTTATCCTATACGTGTATGACTTCCCCCAACATTTTACTATAAACGTATTCATACATACAGGAAATTTGAAATAATTACATAGTAGGCACCCATATACCTACACCGAGATTCTACAATGAACAGTTTGCTATGCTTATCCTATCTCATATCTGCCAATCTATCCATCCTTCCATCCATCCACCTTATATTTTTATGCATTTCAAAATACATTGCAGATAGCAGTTCATTTTATCTTTAAACACTGCGAGATACCGTTCATTAACTAATGTTCAGTAGTTGTTTATGTTTTTTAAGTTTAAGGTAAAATTTATATAGAATGAAATGCACAAATCTTTAAGGGTATCTATGTGTCATTTTTATACCCGATTTTCTTTTTTTTTTTTTTGCCGTACGCGGGCCTCTCACTGCTGTGGCCTCTCCCGTTGAGGAGCACAGGCTCCGGACGTGCAGGCTCAGCGGCCATGGTTCACGGGCCCAGCCACTCCGCAGCATGTGGGATCTTCCCGGACCGGGGCACGAACCCTTGTCCCCTGCATCGGCAGTCAGACTCTCAACCACTGCGCCACCAGGGAAGCCCTCTTAACCTTTTTTAAGAGTGCCGGCACTGGCATCCATTGTTCCACTTTCAGCCAGCACTGACTGAGCCCCTACTGTGTGCCATGAAGTGTGGCGATGTGCTGGGGCAACACAGTGGACAGGACCAAGTTGCAGTTTTCATGAGCTCCCACTCCGGTGGTGGGGGGAGGGGAGCAGACAATACGCACGTAAATGAATAAGTAAATTAAATCATTGCGTGCTGAGTGAAAGAAGCCAGATACAGCAGGGTACCTATTGCATGTTCCATTTACATGAAGACCAAGAACAGACAAAACCAATTTATGGCGGAAAAAAAATCAGAAACAACCCCCGATGGGGGCACAGGGCTAGGAATTGGCTGGAAAGGGGCATAAGGGAAATTTTTGAGGGGTTTGGGTTACACAGGTGTATGTATTTGTCCAATCTCAGCAAATGGACACTTAAGATCTGTGCTTTTCATTGTATATTGAAAGTTTTTCCATTGCAGCCCACAGACTGGGCAGCCCCCAGGATCACTTTAATGGTTCTAGCAAGTTCTCTGGCTAAAAACCAGTGCCACATCTGTCAGACAATGTTGACAGTCTTATCAAAAGTGATATTCCCATGGTGCTTAATGTTTTTCTGCTTCTTTCTGTCTCTGCATGGTTCCTTGAGGGCTGTGATGTTCAGGCCTGTGTGTTCTGAATGGTCAGTTCCGCTGTCATCCTCAGACCCTTCCGGTCCCCAGTTGCCTTGCAAAGGTCATCACCAACATTTTATTGGAGGGAGACCCAGGAAGCCGATCTTGGGAGCCAGGGCAGACATGGCACCCACTTTCTCATGGCACATGGCTTTGATCTCGTTGGGTTGAACTTGGGTGTCATGGAGGAGGCAGCTGGTGTTGGAAGAACCCAGATGCCAGCTGACAAGAGATGGATGCACCTTGGCCTCCTCCAAGCCGGAAGCCCAACTGCAAGCAAGTGCTGAACTCTAGGTCACCACACATGTGCTGAGGTCTTAGTGGGAAGGGTACTGACGTCTGCAACTTAGTTTGAAATGCATCAAACAAATATGATAGATGGGCAGAATTTAGGTGGTAAAATGTGTTATCTGTAAAACTAACTGCTCTGTGTTTGAAAACTTTCTTAAGAAAATATGAGGTTTCTGGCTATATTGCAGAGAGGAAACGTGAGGGGGCCAGACAAGACTCAAGAAGGCCAGTGAGAAGGCTGCTTCAATTGCCCCAGGGAAGAAATGATGAGGCCTGAGGTGAGGCTATGCAGTGGGGGTGGAGAGGAAGGAGGCCAAAGACATGGGGGAGGCTCCGGAGGCGAGGGGGGAGGGGAGAAATGAGTGGAAACAGCAAGAAGTCAGGCCCCCTGTGAAAGCCTGGAATGGCCTCTCTCAGGAGCAGCAGACACTGAAAGTGCAGAGATGGGGGTGGGAGGGCATCTTGAACATCCCTTCCCAACACAGAGGGGAACATTGAAAAGAGTTCCTGCGATGCGCCCACCTCCAGATGTGTCTCCTGGTTTGTCCACAGGTTACCTCTTTCTCCTCTCCTGGAGGACGGGGTGACTAAGTGAGCACAGGAACCTCCGTGGGGTGACTTCGAAGGAGGTGCCAGATGGGTCCCTGTGCTACCCTCCTAGCCTCCAGGAAGTCGAGATAAGCACAGAGCAAGACATTCCCAGTCCAGGGAGGTCTCCAGTCCAGGAAAGGTGCAGAGAAGTTTGAGAGCTTGCTCGGTTTGGGTTTCGGAGCCTCCGCTGGTGCCAGTGGACACAGCCGCCCACACGGTAAGAGATTTGTGATCCAGCTCGCACACATTCAGCAAGAGCTCCAAGCCTTTCTGGGTGCATGACAGATAGCTTGGTGCAGCACTTTCCAGAAGCAGAGCTGCCTCCCACACCATCGCTGGGAGTGAGAAAGTGATTCCCCTCCTACTCTCTCCCAGTCCTCAGAGGAATTTGGGTACGTCTGCAACCCTTTTCCAACCACTGCCAGTTCTCCCCCGGGGTGCCTTGAACAGGCGACATCCCCAACCAGAGCTCCACAATATGTTGTTTGTTTTCACCGTGACTTTAGGAAAAGTATGTCACCTCTCTGCAGGGGACTCACCTAGACCTCATCTGCAAAACACAGACCTACTAGAGAATGGACTTGAAGATATGGGGAGGGGGAAGGGTAAGCTGTGACAAAGTGAGAGAGTGGCATGGACATATATACACTACCAAATGTAAAATAGGTAGCTAGTGGGAAGCAGCCGCATAGCACAGGGAGATCAGCTCCGTGCTTTGTGACCACCTAGAGGGGTGGGACAGGGAGGGTGGGAGGGAGACGCAAGAGGGAGGAGATATAGGGATATATGTATATGTATAACTGATTCACTTTGTTATCAAGCAGAAACTAACACACCATTGTAAAGCAATTATACTCCAATAAAGATGTTAAAAAAAAAAACAAAAAAAACCCCAAAAGAACAGTGCCCAGCTCCAGGTATCGGAGTGGGGTTAAATGGGTTAATACCAACAAGGGTGCATAAGAACTCGGTAAGCTTAATTATAGCCATTATCTTCATCACTATAATCCCGTTGTCACCTATTTCTGGGAAGCGATGTTGCTCTTTCATTTTGCTGGTGTTATACAATTTCCTGTTAGAAGTAGAAAATCAAATGTATTTACGTTTCAAACATGATCCATTTACCAAAATGCGTGTTGAGTAAACAGTAATCTTAGGAGTTGGCACATATTGCAAAATGTAAATGCAGACGTGGCAGGTAAGGGAAGGCGGTACACAGACAACAGGCGTTTGGGAGATGATGGCTGAAAGACTAAGAGCACAAGCTTTGGAGTCAGATGGACCAGAGTTCAAATCCTGACATCTTGTCCCGGTAGCTGTGTGACCTGGAGCCAGTCTCCCCACCTTTGTGTACCTCATTTCCTCATGTGTACAATGAGGGAAGGGGGAGAATAGCAGCGAACTTGCAGGCTGGAGGCTCAGTCTGGCGGGTAGTGAGCCCTCAGAGATGGTAGGGCTGTTCCTGTCCTGTACTTCAGTCAACCTCTCCTTTCTTACATAATTAGCCCCCAGGATTGTATTCCGAAGTCAAACTTGGGAAATGTGAAAGTCGAACGAGGGAGATTTACACAAGGCAGGTGTGTGTCTGTTTGCGGGGGGGGGGGGGGGGGTGTTGACGGAGGCTATCCAGTTCCCAGAGGGCTAAAACCACTTAAACCTTCATGGTGCTCTGATGGTACAGTTCCAGCATCCCATATTTGTCCTGTATTTTTGGTCTCTGTCCTCACGACTGAGACAATTGAGCACTGTGTTTTTATATTTCTTTGTCCATTTCTGGTTCTCTCTCTATCTCCCCAGGAGAATGTAAGACCCAGAAGGGCAGGGGGCAATCTGTTTGCTCCCTGCTATGTCCAAAGCACCCAGAACTGTGTCCACACTCAGGCAGTGTATAATACAATTAGCTGACTGACCCACTGGCCTGCTGGCTGACTGGGTCTGTCTGTCCCACAGTCCTGAGTTACTAAATAGAATGAGGGAGATGGGGAGAAATACTGAGCACAGATCTAAAACTGCACAAGCCCCCACATGCAGCCAGGTGTAGGCATATTCCTAGCCCTGCCCTGGGCTGCTAAGGAGGCTTTCCTCACCCTCATGACCAAGAGGGAATGGGATGGGGGCTGCCCCTAAGAGTCTGTCTCTGAGGATGGCCATTTGAGGGGATATAAGGCTGAAACTCTGAGTCCCCCAAACTAAGACTCCCCATTTGTGATCTCAGAAGCTCCCAGGGGCCTAATACAGGGACCTCCACCTCCCAGGGGATCCCCCCAATATTCCACCCCACCTGCCTGCCACAGCCAGACCCCATTTCTAAGGGCAGGCAGAACTCCTAAAGGACGGTTCTCCTAACGTCCCCCAGCTCGTAAAACCACTCAGTTTCTCCTTTATCCAGTTATAGCCACACAATATCAGTAATAACAACTGCAACAATCTTAATAGAAATCTCAATACTAAGAGCTCCCTTACTGGGTTCCAGGCTCTGCCCTAAGGAAGCACTTTTCTTCGAGCCTCTCAGCTCATCTTTCCAGCAGCACTACTGTTTTTGTTAGAGGAAGGGGGACCCCTTCCAGGGTCTGAGAGTGGACTCTTGTCTAACACTCAGAAATAAATTGTCTGAGGAGACAAGCGCTGACAAAGCAAGAGACTTTATTGGGAAAGGCACCTGGGCAGAGAGCAGCAGGGCAAGGGGACCCAGGAGGACTGCTCTGCCACGTGGCTCACAGTCTCAGGCTTTATGGTAATGGGCTTAGTTTCCAGGTTTTCTCTGGCCAATCACTCTGACTCAGGGCCCTTCCTGGTGGCACGCACATCACTCAGCCAAGACGGATTCCAGCGAGAAGGACTCTGGGAGGTTGGTAGGACATATGGACTGGCATCTCCTCTCTCCTTTTGACCTTCCCCGAATTATTCCGGTTGGTGGTTACTTGTTAGTTCTGCTTTCCTTACCAGGACCTCCTGTTGTAAGATAACTCATGCAAGTGGTTACTATGGTGCCTGGCCAGGGCAGGAGGTTTCGGTCAGTGGTTCCCCTAACAACTCCCCCCTGAGAGACTTCATACTCAAGATACTTCTTGGGAATTGGGGCAGAGGTCTCTTTCTTCTGTAACTACTTCCTGCTGAGAGTGGGCGTATTCCTGCCTAGTAGAGTAGAAGTTTCTCTCCACCTGATCTAAATCGAGGTATTCTGTGCCCAAAACCAGCATAGTAACAACAATTTAGCCTGAAACTGTCAGACGCTGTCAGAGATGAACCTTGTAAGCAGTTGAAACAGACAGGGGCCAAATAGGAAGCTTAACAGGATGGTCACCGCCAGGCCCAGAAAAGGAAGGCAACATTTGGGGTGAGGGCTGCAGGCTGTGTGACTTTCTTCTGATTGGTTGGTGGTGAGGTAACAGGATGGTGCTCCAGGAATCTTGCACTCAGCCTGAAATTACCATCCTCCACCTGGGTGGGGGCCCCAGTTCTGCAGAAGAACTCAAAGATATTGTTATGCTTACTCCTTGAGGAGAAACCAGGACCCTGCCCCAAGGCTGCACTACCATTTGACTGCTCCTCCCCTATTTCTGCATCCCGTCCCTTCCCTGATTTGCAACTGTTTGAATCTGCCCTTTGGAACTCAGGGAAAGTCAAGGAGGTTGAATAAAGCCTAATCCTACAAACAAGAAACAGGGGACACAGAAAGGATTTGTATTCCAGAGCCCCAGAGAGTCCTGCTCAGTTTCAATTCAGGGAACTGAGCAACGACAGCTCTGGCCACTTCCTGCTATAACAGGCATAGTCCTGCCTCAATTTGGGGAATAAACACTGAATTGGAAATATTTCTGAGTTCAAAGTCCTGTATCTATGTCTTGTATGATTAAAATCTCAATCCCTTGGTCCTCCATTTTGGTGTAACAGACCCAGTTAGAAGTAGCTGGAGGAGGGACAACAGGAATTTTAATAGACAAAATAAATCTCATCTCCTGAGGAATTCAGAAGAGTAAGCCTGAAACCCAGTCTGGACCTCACACCCTGGGGAGACTTGTAGCCAAAAGTTGTTTACTTTTATCTGTCGGTTTTTACTCCCAATGTGGTATCAACATATACATAACAGGAGCTATTGGCCACTATACATCTTTTTCTACTAATATCTGATCTAAAGCAATTTCATCTTCTAAAAATTTAATAGTTACAAGAGGATACCTTGAAACCATAAGGTTGCAGCTAACAGCTGCCAGCAGCAGACATTGTTTCGAGAATGGCTGGTGGCCTCCTAAGTCTGACACAGCACAGAAAACTCAAGTTCTTAGCAATACAAGGACTTGTCTGAAATCATGTCCATAATGCCACCTAGTATTACTTTGGATGTCTGAACCACAGATACTCCATTTTGACTTTCAATTGCATTTCTCTCCTTAATGGGCAAAGCAGATGTCACCATTAATGATTTTAGTGCTTTTCTAGATATGAGAAGATGCAAGATTTGGGGCTCATAAAATCTTTTCCTGAAAGTGTCTAACTATCTGAAGGCCTGTTCTGCTAGTTTTTCCAGAGCACAGAGCACCTCATTCCTGATCTCCACCCTGAACTCCTTTCAGAGTGTGTTGAAGGTCAGTGGCTGCAATGGCCATTGACCTAATCCTTGCAGAGGCAAGGAAAATATTCCCTCTTGTTGCTTCTTCTCACATCTAGTGTTACACTATTACAATCATTGATCTCATAGGGGACTATATCATCATTTTATCAGAGACTCTGTCATACATTTGGTAATGAAACAAACAACAATTCTGTAAAACAGGCAATATAAAAATAATATAGGGTTTCCCTGGTGGCGCAGTGGTTGAGAGTCCGCCTGCTGCTGCAGGGGACACGGATTCGTGCCCTGGTCCAGGAAGATCCCACATGCCGCGGAGCAGCCGGGCCCATGAGCCACGGCCACTGAGCCTGCGTGTCCGGAGCCTGTTCTCTGCAACGGGAGAGGCCACAACAATAAGAGGCCCGCGTACCACAAAAAAAAAAAAAATAAAATAATATAGCTAGCAGTATTAGTAAGGTCATAAGTAAACACTCAAGAACTTCCATTAGGTGCCGTCCAGTATATCCCAGGTCATCTGACTTAGCCTGTTCTGAACCAATCCTTATCTTTAAGGGAAATCATATATCGGCACTGTCCATAAGGCACCCAGTCCAGTTTCCTAGTGTTACTAGACTGATTATCCTTAGTATGATTTAATTGTTCCCAGCACAGAGGAGCCTTTAACCTTAAATTACCATAGCCTGGTGTTAACTACGTAAATCCAGCCCATAATTGTGGGAGATTTTATTCCTTGGCTGAAATGTTGCTTGTTCCTTTGATTGAGCTTGAGTAATAGAGGAAAATGCATATTTATGGCCAGGGTCAGAGCAGGCGTTATTAATTGGCCAGGTGAGGGGATTCCATCTAGTAATATCAATATCAGTGGCTTGAACAGGACTAAAAGTTTTTCTTTTAAAATAAATTCCTAAGAGCCAACCAGTTAGACCCTTGGAGTGGAGAAATCCACCAAGGCAACCCAGAAGTGCTAGACACAGGTAACTGGCCACAAACCCAACAACTGGACTGATTTTTAAGACTAGCATGAGACGGTGCCCATGGTAGAAATACACGTGATTCATATGCAAAGGTCCAAGAAGTCAAGAAAACATTATAATATGAGTCAGGTCGAGGATCTTGGGCTAGCTGTCCACTTCTGATGTTGTCTTCTTCTTGTTCTGGTAGGAGTGTAGTTTCTCCTCTGTTGGAGCATTGTTTTAAGGTGAGCCTTAGTAAATACAGACCTCCATTAACAAAACTGGAATTTAATGTTCGCTGAAACATAATCTTTTTTTCTCTCTAAAACTACCCTCATTTTTATCAAATATAACCAAATTAAGACTCATTTTTTGCAAAATAAGTCTGGTCTCAATAAACTTGATCTGATGATTTATATAAACTATGATTGTTCTTATAGGCCTTTTTTTTTTTTTTTTGCTTTGCTGAAACTTTTATAAGAAGTCTCGGACTGAACTTTTAAAAGACCTCTCGGGGCTAGGAAAGTCATGCCAAGGTCTCGTCACAGATTTCGCCTGACAGATCTAGGTGAATTTCTCCCTTTTCAAGGTCCCCAAAATACCTTAAGATTTCTGTACGTGTTAGTGAGGTAGCCTTCCTAATTTATCTGTTAAAGCTGCTGGGAACCTAAGAGTTTCCAATCTCTGGAGGGAACAGATAGACAGAAAAGATAAATGTTTCAATTCTGCTTACAAAGGTACAATTTACCAAATTACTGTAAGTCATAATGAGTTTAAGGGGAAGGTTTTCCTTATACCTGGAAAACACAGATTCAAACCAGTAATTTTTCAGATAGAAACCATAAAAATTATAACCATGTTTACCAGTTCACTCAGTCCTATGTAGATAATCCTTTTTGTTAACAGTTTTATAAAGCCATCAGGTTTCCCATTTGAATTCTTCAATTTCTTACCCAGTTCAGCATTATGGTCTAAAAGTCAGAAACTTGTATTTATCCAAAAGTCCTTTCTATAAATCTTGAAGATGAGGCATTTTTGCTAAGGCATTAGAGTGAAACCGTAAGTGTCTACGAATGACAAAAAGAATTAAGAAGGCAGAGAAAAAAAAAAACCTGATTACAATTCAATCAACAGGGAAACTTGGTTACTGCTGTGACATACAACACTTGCAGATAACAACTAGAATTATGATTGACAACATTTTACCAGGACATATCAGAACATATTTAGGAACTCCACATAATTTCTAGAATATCTATATTAGTAACATTTACCAAACAATATAACCTTAGAGGATTTACTACTCATTTGACAATACTTCCCATGTAATTTAACATACCAAATGAACTTAATTAGTTTAATATCCTCTTTGGGATGTTTCAGGAGCCCTTTGAAGCATCCCAAAGTTAGCTAGAGGTCAAAAGGAATTCATTAGAATTTAATTTTGGAAGTGTTGTCAAAAAAAAATCAAAAGGATTTAGAATACTCAGTCAGATAGGATCATAGATCACTGTGAAACAATAGTTACTCAGTTAAAGTAACAATAAGAGATTTCAAAGACAAATACAGAACAGATCACTTAAAAGGTCATAACACTAGAATTTCAAGTTACCAAAATCTGGAGAGACTATTTTTAGATAGACATTCTTAAACATAATTCTTCCTATAGAGTTTACCTAAAAGCTCTTCCCTCATTTGCATTTAATTCACTTATAAAATTTCACCAAGTTATTTTTCTTCCTGACAAATCTGCAACTTATTTATATAAGATCTTATTTAACTTTTATTAAACCTAGGTACAATAAGGGTATTACACTTAATGTTGATGACTCTGAAGACATGTCTATATTAATTAGATCAACAAGCTTATACATTAACACCAGATATTAATTTAATACCGAATATTTCCCAGTTCACGTGAACCTGAAATTAATTCCGGCCAGTTACCTTCTGTATTTTTCTGAATTTATATAAGCGCCTAATTTTCTTTGAGCCAATTAAGTAGAGCTCATTGACAAATTAATTTTGATAATACTGTCAAAGGTAAAGACAAAGAAAATGCACACATAAACACATAGACAGACACTACAAGAGATCTCATAGTTTCATTTTCTAAACTTAGTCATGAATCAGATATTACAATATAAAACTCACTAGTTCATAAATAACTGCTGGAATAAGTAAAATGTTAAAAGGCTTCTTCTCCGTTTTTTTCCCCATCTCAGAGATGGTCTAGATAAGATAAGTCTTCCTGAGAGACCTGGTGTCAAGGTACAGGGAGAGAAAATTAAGTTATCCTAGTAGGACTTGTTCCTCAGGGTCAGAATTCTGAAAAGATGTGGGGTTTTTTTGTTTTTTGGTTTTTGTTTTTGCGGTACGCGGGCCTCTCACTGTTGTGGCCTCTCCCGTTGCAGAGCACAGGCTCCGGACGCGCAGGCTCAGCGGCCATGGCTCACGGGCCCAGCCGCTCCCTGGCATGTGGGATCTTCCCGGACCGGGGCATGAACCCGTGTCCCCCGCATCGGCAAGCGGACTCTCAACCACTGCGCCACCAGGGAAGCCCTGCAAAGATGTTTTTATCAAGCTTGCCTCTGTGTATGCAAAAAGAACCAGTTTGGGAATTTTCAAGAGTTTTACCTAAACCAATTTTCTCTGGAGTCTAAACAATATGGTGGCCACACAATGTTATAATAAAATATCATCTCTTTCTTAGTCATAGGCTCATAACGAAAATCTTTGCAGTCAGACAGAATTCACCCAAGAGGGCTCTGCAGTGGAACAGAAGCAGAATTTCACAAGGCAGAATGGCCGTCACAAATCACAACACAGAACACAAAGTATAAAACACAAACAGGCAAGGCTGTCCTAATCAGACGCTTCCTTAAATACAAGATTGCAGTCTCTCAGAAAACCTCCTACAGAAACACAGAACTTCAGATCTGAGTACTGACAGAGTAAATAGAAATATCTCAGGTCTTCAAAGATTTCAAAGGGAGGAAAGGAGCCCAGGTTGAAAGAAGTGGGGAAGGGAGAGGGACAAAATGGGTGGCCTTATGGACGTCTCCTGCCACCTGTGGATGCCCAGGTGTTATGGAACTTTTCCCTGGGCTTCCAAGAAGGGAGAACAGGAACTCAGCCCACCAGAAACCAGATACAAGATACCAGACCAGAATTTGAGCTCTCTGCCACCAGAGGTGATCAGGCTCCGACCCTCAGAACAGGCTGAGGCCGTTCAACCAGACTCCTGCATCCAGGACCAGTTCAGAAGAAAGAGATGTAGGACAGGAGGGGTTGAAAACAGGAAAGGGAAAGGGAAGAGGAAAGAGGTCAACAAAGTCTCTTGTTCCTTACCCATTCGGGGCATTCTGGCCAGTCGTGCGCATCAGGAGGAGACCAGGGACAAAAGGGTCCCGGGAGCGGCCACTGGGTCTGGTTCGTCAGCAGGTGAGCTGGTCCCTGACTACCCCAAGTGGTCAGGATGTCAGTCCTAGCAAAGAAGAAATCCCGCCAGAGTTGCCATTTGTTGCAGGAAGGGGGCCCCTTCCAGGGCCCGAGAGTAAGCTCCTGTCTAACACTCAGAAATGAATTGTCCGAGGAGACACACGTGCTGACAAAGCAAGAGACTTTATAGGGTAGGGGCGCCCGGGAGGAGAGCAGGAGGGTAAGGGAACCCGGGAGGACTGCTCTGCCACGGGGCTCACAGTCTCGGGTTTTACGGTAATGGGATTAGTTTCCGGGTTGTCTCTGGCCAATCATTCTGATTCAGGGTCCTTCCTGGTGGTGCTCGCATCGCTCAGCCAAGATGGAGTCCAGCGAGGAGGATTCTGGGAGGTTGGTAGGACATACGGACTGGAGTCTCCTCTCCTTTTGAACTTTCCCGAATTCTTCTGGTTGGTGGTAGCTTGTTAGTTCCGCCTTCCTTACCAGGACCTCCTGTTGTAAGATAACTCATGCAAGTGGTTGCTATGGTGCCTGGCCAGGGCGGGCTGTTTCGGTCAGTGGTTCCCCTAACATTTTGAGAGTTAAATGAGTTAATAAGTGTTTAGAACAGGGCCTGGGAAGGGAGTGAGTGCTTGTGTGGCTGTGAGGTTCCCTTCCCATGTCCACAGCTGAACCAAAGTCAGCCGCTGCTCAGTGACCTCGGTGACGAGGGCAGGGCCGGAGCCCCTTCTGACAGCAGGGTGTCTCCACAGGGCTCCCCCTGCTCCCTCTTGGGCCTCTGATGTGGCCCCCAAGAGATGGACAGAGACAGGGAGAGAGAGAGACAGAGGGAAGGGGACAGAAAGAGATAAAGGCGTAGAGAAACCAGTCTGTGTGAGAGACAGAGACAGAGGCCCCAGGAGAACTGGTGTCAGAGTGTTCAGACAAGTAGGGTCCTGGAGGCCTGGTTTAGGGGGTCAGACCGGACTCTCCCTCTGCCTGAGGGAGCCTCCACTGCAGCCTGTGGCTTTCTGGGGCGAGCCAAGGGGCTACCAGGACCCCAGCCCGGCTAGTGTTCAGTTCCCATCCCCCACCTCCACCTCACCTCCGACCCTGGGTCTGGTTTCTGGTGGAAGTGGATCCAGCCCACTTCCCTGCCATCCACTCTGTTCCATCACAAGGCTCAGATATTACCTGAAAAACGGGGTTTGCCTCTTGGTGGCTGTCAGGCCAAAGACACAGCCAAGGCAGAGATCGGGAGAAGGAAGGACTTATTACTTGCAGCCAGTAAGGAGAACACCGGGGATCTTTCCCAAAGCAGTGTCTCCCTGAGCAGCACAACCGGGGAAGTTTTAAGCTCAGGGTACGTGCATGAAGGGGCTTGAGCAGAGGAGAACTCAACACAGGATCGGGGCCAAGGTCGGCAGAGTCCAAGCTTTAGTTGACTGAAGTCACGAGGATCAACGTCATCATTCCATCCTCCACCCGGGTGGGGGCCTTAGTCCCTGCAGAGCGCAAAGACTGTGTCAGATTGTTAGGTACATCCCGAGAGGAGGAGCCAGGACTCGGTTTTATCACTGAGCTATTGTTTCCTGACTGCTTTTCCTTTGTTCCTGCATTCCCTGACTTCCCTCGAAATCGGTGATTACTGAGACTTGTTCAAGGGCAAGCATTGCGGCCAGCCTTAGACCACAAAATGGCTTAGGCCAAAATGGCTTCTCTTATGTCAAGAAAGCCTTCCTTGTTCTCTTTCTCCAGAGAAAGAGACAGACAAGCCCCTTGACTCACTCTTTCCAAAACCCACCTTGTTTCTTTGTCCCTACACCTGGAAGGCCCTCCTTTTCTGACCCTGCATGTCAGCCTCTTATCATCAGCCCCGATGAAAAGTCACCTCTTCCAGGAAGCCTTCTCTGAACTATCCCCCTCCCCAATCAGGCAGGGCACCGCCTCCAGGCTGCTGGCAACTGTCACGCTCAAGACAGGTGTGGACCAAGCTACCTGCTCTATCATCTGACACCTTTTGCCTGAGTCCCACACTCTGGCCTTTGTACTGCTTGCCTGGCCCTGCTAACACTCCTGTGCCGACCTCCATCACAGCACTTCCGGGAGAGCCTGGGCTTACTGCAGTTATAGCACTATAGCTCTGTCTGGGTCTCCCTTCCTTAGAGCACTTGCTTACCAAGGCCAAGCTGACCTCCACCTAATCACATGCCACCTCATTGATAGGAAATCACAGTGCTTAGCCCTCTGCTTGCATTGACCCTCATATGACCCAATGCCTGTCCTTTCTGTCCCTGTAGGACCCATCCCCCCCTTGACTATGAGCCCTACAAGGGCAGGGCGTACCTGATCTTTGTCGCCCCCACTCCCCTCCTAGAGCTAGGAGTCTGGTTTAGCCAAGTTCGTTTGCATTGAATCGAAAATCTATTCCTGTCCCATAAAAGAGGGATTACGCCTACAAGGTTCCAACACGGATTTCTTTTTTCCTTTTCCTGGTGGTTCCGGGACTAGCGTGACAGAGCTTTTGTTTCATCCATCAACCTTGTCCCTGGCAGTGTTTCCCAAGAATCCTGAGCTGGTGAGGGCTGTGGGCCAGCTCTGGGAAAAGAATGAGAGCTTTCCTCCACTCCCTTGTTCTCAGCCCAACCTGTTTACTCATTTTCAAGCCATTTCATGGGACTGATTGTTGGCTGATCCAAAAAAATGCATTCAGTGTAAACATTTTTTTAATTCTGAAAACACAAAGACAATGGTAAAGGTCACCTATGATGACACAACTAAGAAATAAGCATTGTTACCATTTTGGTGCCTTTCTTTCCAGTATTTTTTCTAGATGGAAAAAATAATTTTTTTTTAATACAAAATAGAAGAAACTGTTTCCTTT
Organism: Grampus griseus; assembly: GCF_964374135.1. Lineage (NCBI taxonomy): Eukaryota > Metazoa > Chordata > Mammalia > Artiodactyla > Delphinidae > Grampus > Grampus griseus. The sequence continues at coordinate 63,346,078 of NC_139008.1, forward strand.
TTCACTTGCTGAGAGCCTTAAATTAGTTTCTCCGTATTGTTTTGTGACAGCTGCCTGGTGGCCCACAATTTATTTAATAAATCCCCTGTCGATGGACATTTAAGCTGGTGTCACTTTATACATAATGCTGCAGTGCACATCCTAACAGTTCATTTGTCAACATCATCAACCTCCTAGTTCCAACCCGTCTGGGGTCTACATGCTTGTGGGCAGCATACAGTTAACTTCTTCCACCTGGTAAGGGTTTCTGCAAAAACAGCTCAAATGATATGGCTCAGAATATTACCTATAGCTCTCGAGGAGGAACTGCTAAAGGTCCTTGACTTTGTGTAATGGCTAAACTATTATTATTTTGTCTTGCTTCACCGTTTCCCTTTACTTCTGCATTTTCTTACTATTCTGATTAATTATATTCTTTGGAACTCAAGGAAAGGGCTAAAGTTTTCCATAGACAAGAGGCAGGCAGAGGACGTTGGGCGGAGGAGGGGGAATCTGTCCCAGGAAGGACCCATAACACGCTGCTAGGTTACACTAATACTTGATTTTGCTCACACCACTGGGCAATTCCCTCTGACAGAACCTACACACACCCTGGGTCATGGATATGAGGCTTCCTAAGAACAAATTTGCCCTGGAGAAAAGGCCATTCCTCACTGTGTATTTACCAAGCTCCCTCTGCTATAAGCAAAGGTTATCAGAGTCAGCCTGGCCCACAGCATCCTTATCTAACAGTTGGGGAGACTGAGGCCCAGAGATAAGGGATTAGCAAACTCTACGTTGTATAGAGATTTTTCTCCCCTCTGCAATCTCTCTGACATTTTGCAAGGGAATGCAAAATCTTCAAGGATGCAGGTGGGATGGAGAAAGGACATAGCATCTATATCTCTCACGGCAAACATTGCTAACAAGCATCACAAATTCTTCTGCTAGTCCAGACACTTGAGAACGTCTCCAACAGCCATTACCATGCAACAGGACTTGACAAAACAAGTGAAGTGTTTCTGCCATTCTGGTGACATCTTTGGTGCCAACAAAGAGCCTTTTTATTTTATTTATTTATTTATTTATTTATTTTGTGGTACACGGGCCTCTCACTGTTGTGGCCTCTCCTGTTGCGGAGCACAGGCTCCGGACGCGCAGGCTCAGCGGCCATGGCTCACAAGCCCAGCCGCTCCGCGGCATGTGGGATCCTCCCGGACTGGGGCACGAACCCATGTCCCCCTGCATCGGCAGGCGGACTCTCAACCACTGCGCCACCAGGGAAGCCCAACAAAGAGCCTTTTTAAATTGAGGACTTGAGCCCATTCAAGTGAGTTTCTCAAGGTGGCTTCCTTTTGCCTTCTGAGATAGGAAGAGTCCACAAGTCCTCCTGATTTCTGTCTGTCTAACCCTGCCATGTCCTCAGAGACCCTTTCTGGTTTTCCACAGAACGACAGATTTCTAGGAAGAGGATGCCCCTCATCCCAGCTGGAGGTGACAGGGTGGGCTGGGACAGAGGGGTAGAACATGGGCTCCAAAGTCAGACAGAAATGGGTCCAAATCCTGGCTCCACATTTTACAGCTGTGAGACCTTGGGCAAGTCACTGTCCTCCCCCAAGAACCTTCTTTATCTGGAAAATAGAGGTGATAACACCTCTGTTTTCTCCCTTCTGGGCCTTACTTTGTTGATTTGTAAACTGGAGATGGTCTTTTTCCACTCTGCCACTTTGCTGTGTCAGAGTGTATATCTTTGATTCAACAGCAAACTCTCTCCCCACCCCTAACTGAGGTTTCTACATACCTGTTTGGCAGGGGAGAGGAGATCTCTCTCTCTCTCTCTCTCTCTCTCTCACACACACACACACACACACACACACACACACACACACACACACACACACACACACACACACCTTTCCCCCTCTCTGGCTCCATGCAGGAAGGGAGCACAGGCTGGAAGGAGAGGAAAGGAGGAGAGGGTTACCTTGACTGATACTATTGCAAGATGGCCCCCTACTCTCTGGGGAGAAAATAACTGTTTACAGCTGAGTCTCATGGGCACCTTCATGGGAGTGTTTGAAACCTCCGTGTCGGGCCTCCCAAGCTGCAGCTCTAGACGAGGGTAGAGCTTCTCCAATGGCTGACAGCCCTACATGCCACCCCCAGCCCCTGGTTCTCTGGCAGCCTTTCCCCACTGCCCAGGGATGATAATGGGAAGGACTGAAACCAGTCCCATTCCAGATCCCTCTCCTGCAGGGTCCACACCAGGCCCTTGGAAACACACACACACACACACACACACACACAGAGACACACACACACACACACACACACACACTTTGACCCTGTCCAGAAGGAGCAGAGAGCAATAATTTTTCCCTCCCAGAAGCCACTCTGCCCACAATGACATCAGCTCATCAGCCTGTTTCTCTCAGGAAGAGACAGAATCCAGCCCGTCGCATATCCCAAGTCCAGGGTCACACCCCTCTAGGTGCGCACTAGGGGTAGACACCCCTGCTCTCCACGCTGAGACAGTGGGAGAAGGGACCTCAGCTGCCTCCTAAGAAGTATCTTCACCAATCTGTCTCCTTTGTCCTCTTGACCCCTTTGTCACCTCAGTCTGGGTCAGGAGCCTCCACGTGAGGGACCCAAGAGCCGTGCCACTGCCTCTTGGCCACCGGCTTGCACTGTGGTCTGGCTCTTCCTCTTGGTTTACAACATCCGTGGAAGTGTGGTGCCTCAGAGGACACTTGTGTTTTGGGACTTGCGGAAGCACTAGTGAGGACACTTATTGATGGGCAGTGGTCAGGTAGCTTGATGCAGATATTGTCTCTGAATTAGGCCTTGAGGGTCAGTAATGTGAATATTTCAATAATCATAATAGCGTTTCCCATTTACTAAATTCTCTGATGTTCCAAGCATTTCACATTATCTTATATGACCCTCAAAACAGTCCCATTTTACAACTGAGGAAACAGAAGATCCCAGAGAGGAAGCCATTTTCCCACAGCCATACAGCTGATAAGGCCCAGAGTAGGGATGTATCCACGTCTGGTGGATTCCAGCTGCTTCCCCTGCCTGCTGCCCAGACAGGGCAAGACGGCGTCTTCAGGGGGGTGGATGAGGCATCCCAGGAAGGGGACACAGCACAAGCAAAGGTCTGGGAGCTGGAAAGAGGGGAGGCCAGGACAAAGAGGCCCTGAGCAGTCTGGGGATTGGTGGGGGCTGAGTGGCACTGAGGGCAAGGTTGTGGGTTCCAAGGACAGAGGCACGCTGTCCATGGGGGGCAGCATAGCCAGCTGGAGAGCCCGAGAGGAGGCATCTGCCTCTGGAAATGCGCCCAATGGAATGGCAGGCTCCCTCTGGGAGGCCGCTCTGGCTACAGAAGCATCTCATCGTTAGGTGTTTGGGGCCGTTGCAGACGTGGCAGGATGGCAAATGCTCTGCCTTCTTCGTCTTGACAGCTCCAGGGAGGGGAGACCAGCCAGGGCCTGGCCATGCACTGTGTGACACCACGGCCCTCGCTGCCCCTCTCTTGTCCACCTGCACACGGAGGCAGCATTCAGTACCGGCTCTCCCAGCTCTGAACCACAATCCCAGCTTCTAGACTGAAGCCAGGCAGCAAAGGATGATTCCCCAGATTATGCCAAAAGGCCCTGTTTGGGTCCAACTCCCCGACACTAAGCTGGAGTCACTGGGGAAGGACAGAGTAGTAGTGAAGAGTGTGTGGTCTGGACTATACAAAACACTCAAGTCCCAGCTCTGGAAGCCCTGGGCATGGACCTGGAGCAAGGCACTCACCTCTCAGGGCCTCAGATACCCTGGGTAAACTCAGGGCTGCTGACACCCACCTCTGGGTGAAGTGAGCCAAGGCACCCAGGCAGTGGGCGAGAGGGGTCCCCTTGGTTCACAGCCATGACTCACTCATTCACCCCGTGAATACTCACTGAGACTTCTGAAGGCACGGGCAGGGCAAAGTTGGTGCAACTGCTGCAGAATGAACGAATAAGAACACAGGCTAAGGGCTGGGTGAGCGCGCACCTCAGTTCATGCTCTCAGCAGCCTGCGAGGGAGGTGCTAGCATAATCCCCATTTTACAGATGAGGACATTGAGGCCCAGAGAGGTGAACTACCTTGCCAACAGTTACACAGCAAAGAAGGGGCAAAAGTGGGATTCAAACGTATTCTCTTGAGTGAATTAATTCATGGAGATGTGTATTCTTAAATCCCAGGACATATTTAGGAATAAGGGATGGGCAAGGCTATCCTTTCCATCCCCTAGGTTAATTATTTGGCTACACTATGATCATAACCTGTCTGCAAAGGCTCATCCTATTCTAAGCAATAATAACAGCAACAAGCACTCACATTTATTGAGCACTTACTCTGTGCCAGGACTTCCAGTCCCTGTCCTCTCAGCACTTGAGGAGGCAGGTGCTACCATTATTCCCATTTCACAGATGGGAAACTGAGACTCAGAGAGGTTAGGGAACATGTCCTGAGTCACAAGGCATGGAAATAGTGGCACCAGGACTGAAACTCAATCGGTCTCAGGACGCCCTGTGTCCACCAAGATATCCCTAGACAGGTTATGAGGTCAGAGTTTCGGTTTGAGTGCTGGCTCTGCCGTTTGCTGGCTGGTGAAGCCGGTACCTCTGTGGCAAAGTCAAGGCAACAATGCTGACCCTGGTGGGAATGAGACTCCGTTGATATGACTGATGTAAAGCCTGGGGTGGCACCTCCACGTTATAGGTGCTTAATATGTCATCACTGCTCCTGTTTTCATCATTGTCCCCACGGGAGTGGCCGCCCAGGAGGCAGGGAGCCCCTTGCAGAGGCCAAGCTGTGCCCGGTCCGGCTCCCCTGCCAGTGCCCCACCCACCCCTCGCGTCAGCCAGATCCTCCTTTCTCCAAACCTCAGGAAGCTGGAGTTCGAGGTGGGGCTGTGGTTCATCAGATGCCACAAATATTTACCTTTGGAGACCTCAGCCCAGATGCAGAGGGTGTACAGGATATAAGGCTGGACTTCCAGACCCACTGCCCAGGTGAGGAGAGCAGCAGGCCGACGCCTCCACGTGTCCAGGTAAAAGGGTAGGGAAGGGGCTAAGGGCCTAAGTCACCAGGAAGGGACTGAGCTGGAGGCATCTGTTGGGGTCAGGTCAAGAGCAGGAGGGAGGCCTGGCCCCGGTGTAAGATCCCTCAGTCCACTAGGACCTCTGAGGGTCAGGGCCAGGGGGTAGAGAGGTGCCCAGCTTCCTCACCCAGAAGACCAAAGAGCAGTGATGAGGGACTGGACTGGCCCAGTCTTTCCCCGACCTCATCCCCACGACATTAATCCACTCTGCACGCACCAGCTGCTCTGTGGCCAGCCCTATGCTGGGGTGATTCTGGGGATAAGAACTATCAGACAGTCCTGGCCATCAAGAAACTCCCAATATGGGCCAACATGGTACATGCTGTGCTCAAGGAAAGCCCAGGGACATGGTGGTGGAGGACAGTCAGGGAAGGCTTCCTGAAAGAGGTGATATGTTGGTGGAGAAGCTCAGTAGAAGTTGGCTGGGCAAAGGAAGAGAGAAAGGCATCTCATGCAAAAGGAACAGCATAGGCAAAGGCCAAGAGGTGAGGTGCAACGTGGTGGGTGTGTGTGTCGTGCTTGGATTTGTAGAGGAGACAATTTTCCACAAGAGGGGAGGCTACCATCCTCTTGCTTCCCTGAGCACCTCTGATCAGAAGAGGACAGAGGGGTGTGAATTGATAATGAAGGCAAAAGAGAATCAAGGTATTTGAAAGAAAAAGACAGTGGCGTGGGGCCGGGGGGCTTCCCGGGTAAAAGAGCAGGGTGCAGGCAGGGCGTCACCGCTGTCTTCTGACTCTGACTGCAGGTGGCTCCTTCTGACCCTAGTATTAGCAATAATAACTCTCATCATCGGAGTAACAGCCAACACTCATTGAGTGCTTGCGGCGTGCCGGGCCACAAAGGGATGGCCCTACTTAATCCTCCCAAAAACCCTGTCATGTAAGTATTATTATTATTACCCCTTACTTTATAGATGAGAAAACTAAGACAGAGAGGGTAAGTCACTTGCTTGAGATCACACAGCAAGTGGTAGAGGCAGGCCTCCAATTCAGGTCTGTCTGACTCCCAGGCCCACGATATTTCTCCTCCACCCTCAGGTCTCCTGAGACTCAGGGATGAGGGTCCTATGACTTGACAGGGGTCCTCGTGGCCCAGACCTTCCCAGATTAGCAGGCTCACATTCTCCCACTATTCCAGGGCTCCCAGGGGCCATTCATTCATTCAGCAACCATTTACCTACTAAACACCCACTGTGTGCCAGGAACTAGGCTGGCTGGTGGGGACACAGTGGGGTGCAGGTAGACCCAACCCTTCCTCCCGGAGCCCTTGGCCTGGTCAGCAAGGCAGATATTGAAGCGTTACTGCAAGTGCGTCAGAGAGCTCACACTGCGCCAGCTCACAGAAGACACTCGTCATCCAGAGGCCACGTCTGTCTGAGGCAACAAGAAACCCGGGTGCTGAGCCAAGCAAGAGCCCAGGTCTCTGGGTCAGGATCCTCCGTCCCTCCAAGCAGGACCGCCCATAGGAGGCAGAAGGGTGCTTGGGGGCAGAGCCAGGATGCAGGCTGGCGAGCTCAGGATGAGGTTATAGCTGCGGATGCTCTACGCCCTGCAGGGGACAGAGCAGCCCAGGAGCCAGGACACCCCAAGCTCCTCTCCCGGGAGGCACCCATGGGTCTCTCCTCTCTCTTTCTGCCTTTCTCTTCCTGGCTCCAAACAGCCACCTACTCCCTCCTCAAACCACTGAGTTTTATGAATTAAGCAAAGAGCTTTCCTACCACTTTGCATCTTACCTGAATTCTCATCTCCCTCCAGCCCCCAAACTTCCTGTCCTGGGCACATACCAGCCTCCAGGGTGACATTTCTCCAAGTGTGGTCCAGGCTCCCTGGTTGCAGGAGAGGGAAAGCTTTACAGAGAAAGGGACACGTAAGCGGTTTTCAAGAATGAACAGGAGTTCAGCAGGCAGATAAGGAAGCAGGAAGAGCAGGGCAAACGCACACACAGGAGAGAACGAGGTAAGTTCTGGGAACTTCAAGCAGCTTGGAAAGACTGGAAATTTGTAAAGCAAGAGGGGAACCCCAGGAAGTGAAGTTGGCTGAGGAACTGAAGAAGCAGAAGTGTTTTGTCCTGAGCACTGTTTTGTCTTGTAAGAAAATAGCTAATATCTTCCAAGTGCTTGCCACGCGAAAGGCACCGTGCCAAATGCTTTCTAGATATTAACTCATTTAATCCCGACTCCATGAAGTAGTGGTTATGATACCCATTTTCCAGAGGAGAAAACTGAGGCACAGAGAGGTTAAGTTGATTGTCTAAGGACACAGAGACCCAGTAGGGCTCCAGAGCCCACTCTATTGACCATCTCACTAAACAGCCTCTCCTGGACTACATGCCCCAAGTCACCAGGCGTGGTGGGCCTGGCCTGGGTCTCTCTGCCCAGCTAACAGGGCCCTCTATGCTCACCCCAGGTTGTGCCATGGGCCACCTGCCCACCCCCAAGAAGATGGCCAGCCCACGGACCTTCACCTTCCTCTGTGGTTTGCTGGCAGCCAATCTGGTGGGAGCCACCCTCAGCCCTCCTGCGGTTCTCAGCCTCGGCCCAGAAGTCATCGAACAAAGTAAGTCTTGGCTGCCCAAGGCCTCACCACCATAAGGCAAGGGGGCAGGTAAAGCAGCCCTCCAAAGGAGGGAGAGAGTTCCCCATCACTGGGGGTATGCAGGGCACTGTTGGGCTCCCAGGTCTTGGGTGAGACTTGATTGGGTGAGTTACAAAATTGGGGAGTGTCTACGATCCTCAAGAGTCCATGATTCCAAGATCCCCTTCTTCTTAAATTCCACGATTCCCAAACTCACTACTCTGAGGTTCCACGGCCTGCAGAAGGGGTGTGCGGCCACTGCACGCGACGACGCAACTGCCTCTCCGGCCGCTCTCCCTTAAACCCCTTTGCCAGAGCGCCTCTTCTGAGTTAGACCCAGGGCGCAGCTAGTCTCCAGAGCAAAGACCCTCAGCTGGGAGTCTGGCCGCCTGGGCCACGGGCACAGCTTTACCACGCTCCAGCTCTGTGGCCCTGGTAACTCCCCGAGCCTCGGTTTCCTCCTCTGGAAGAGGGTCCGCCCCCTTAGGTTGTTGAGAAGTAACAACAACCTTCTTGTTACAGGAAGTAACAAGAGCTTCATGGCCTCTACAGCTCAGCTTCTCAATCTCAGCACTGCTGACCTTGGGGGCCGAATACCTCTGTTGTGGGTGGCTGTGCTGTGCACTCTAGCTGTTTAGCAGCGTCCTCGGCCCAGCTGTGACACCAAAAATGTCTCCAGACATTGCCAAGTGTCTCCCAGGGTACATTGCCCCAGTTGAGAACCACTGCTCCAGTGTTGTCCCCTGAGAGGGAGGAAATCAGTGGGCTCTGGAGGTCCCCCTAGAGCAAGTAGAGACCAATCCTCTGTACGCAGTGGGTCTGGGCTGCATCTGGATGGGCAGGGATGGGCCAGGTCCTGCAGGGCCAGACAGGCATTGTAACCAGAGGAGGGAACCCCTAGGAGGGATGGGAAGCAGAGAGCTCTTGACACTCTTTGGGGAGGCATATGTGCCTTGGGCCCACGCTGAATCGCAAGCATGTGGAATTTCAGCCAGAAGGAGCTTGGAGAAGAGCAGCCATTTAGGTTCCCCAGCAGCAGCGTCTGAGTTCAGGAGCTGTGTGCAGGTGGGTTGTCCTGGAGGCGATCCCAGGAAATACCTGCAAGAGAGCGGGAAGCAAGTCAGGTAAGGGGAAGCCAGTTACCACCGGGAGCTGCAGCTCAGTCCTACTGGGCGTCTGTGTTAGTCAGGGCCAGTCAGAAGCAGAAACCACACAGTAAGCCCAACGGATGGGTTTGTATGAAGAATTATCAGCAGGAATTGGAATACTGGAAAATTGGCTAAAAGGAAAAAAAGTGAGAACGCCAAATGAGACCCTAGGGATTGGGATGCAGTAGGGAGCTCAAATCCAAGTAATGAAGAAACTTGGAGGAGAGAATCCTCACCAGAACTCATGGGAGGAGTGTGTTGAAGCCCCTTGAGTGGTGGGGAAAGTCCCTGAGCTGTCTGGGGTGAGAGCTGGTCCACGGTTGGCAGGCTGAGGCCACCTGGCAGAGAACTGCCTGCCAAGGAGCAAATGGATTTCTTTGGGGGGCAGCCCCTGGACAAAGGGATTGCTGTTGACTCACTGGGAAGTTGTCCCTGGGTAACTGCCTGGAAGGGAGCTGGGGTGCCCCCAGCATGGGCTGCCCATGGGAGTCCACTCAACTCACAGCCTGAAGCTCTGGGAGGTGATGCCACTGGAGTCTGGCAAGAGGAGCACCAAGGCCAGGAGGGGAAGCTCCTTCCTCCCCCATGTCCCTCCAGAGCCTCTACTGACAGTGCTGAACAGTGCGCCAGCTGGCAGAGGAGGAATATTTACAGGGACCAGCTCCATTGTCACAGGGCAGGCAAAAAGGCCCACTTTGTCTCTGAGAGGCACCAACACACAGGGACTCTGGGATACAGCGTCCCCACGGGGCGGCGACACACCTAAGTCCTCCTGCCCGAGGGTGGAGGGAGCTGGGGTATTTATACACCAGTTCCCGTCAGTCACTGGCTGAGGTTTTCTTCTGGAGCATCAGCTCTCCAGCACTCTGAGCTGCTCTGCACACAAGTCAAATGGGCTCCAGCTGTCAGGAAAAAAAGTCCAACAGTGACCAGAACCCAGGGGTCCTGGCTCTTCCTTTCTCTACTCAGCACCTGGGGCTCTTTGGACAACAGGCCCATAGGATATGGATGTCAGAGAATCATTAGCAAGTGAGTTTCAGCAGCAAAACAGCCCCAAACAAGGCCTTATGAGTTCCCTGCCTCTTGGCTCCAGAGTGTTTGCCCCTGGCTAGGGAGAGAGTTGCAGGTCCATGTGCCGGGTGTCCTGGCCAACACTCCCGGCAGAGGCTGGCAATGTTCAAGGGTGTGAATGGTCCCACCCGTGCCCAGCCACAGTCTTCATGTGAAAGCGACCCATCCGGACCATCGTCCTGCAGGCCACATTTACACAGTGGAGATGATCAGCATGGAGCCATCCAGAGCCTCACCTTATATCCCAGTCCACGTAGCCCTGAGTGATGTCCCCTTCCAGCCTGGAGCCCCCACCAAGCCATCCTTCTCGCCCCCCCTGCTGGACCCTAATCCCTGGGATCTGTCTCCAGGGCTGACACAGAAACTGAAGGATCACGATGCTGTCAACACCCTGCGGCAACTGCCGCTGCTCAGTGCCATGAAGAAGGAGTCGGCTGGGGGCATATTCAGCAGCCTGGTGAGGTCCATCCTGAAGCATATCGTCCGGTAAGTGGAGCAGAACCAAGTCGGGAGCTAGCTCTTTGCCCACACATCTGCCCGGGACGCGCTTTGCATGCTCAATCGATCGGTCAACAAGCATTGGTTGGTATCAGCTCTGTGCCTGACCGTGAAGGATGGCTCAAAAAAAGCCTCTCCCTCAGAGGCTCCCAGAGGAGTAACAATAACCGTAAGAGAGTGACCCAGGAACCCTAAGGGGGGTGACCTCAGAGGAAGGTCACCTGGTATGGGAGGGTGAAGGGATAAGGCGATGCTTCTCAGTGGAGGGGACAGGGGAGCCAATGACTCCATGCTCACCAGGAGACAAGAAGAAATGGCATTCCAGGCAGAGGGACTGGCCTGAGGAAAGGCATGGGCAGGGGGAGGTGAGGGTCAGAGTGGCCGGTGCTCAGACCCCAAGGCCAAGAGGGAGAGATCAGCAGGGCCAGGGCTCAGATGGTCTTACAAGTCAGCCCCAGGAGCTTGGATTCATCTCCTAAGTGAAGGGGGAGCCATGGAAGTGTTGCGGGCAGGGGAGAGGAGAAGGATGGGGGCAAGACCGTGCTGAGGAGGAGTCAGCACACAGGGCTTGGGTCCAGCTGCTGGCTGGGCACTGGGGGGTTGGAGACAGGAAAGATGGAGGGAAGCTGGTCTGGGGACGATGCTCAGTGAACATGAGGCATGAATCTCATCTCTCTTGTGTCCCATCCAGGCTGAAAGTCACCTCAGCCAGCATCCACCAGCTGCAGGTGCAACCCCTACATGATGGCCGGGAGCTGATGATCAATGTTCCCCTGGACATGGTAGCTGGATTCAACACGTGAGTGTCCCCTCAGTCAGGCACAGCTGGCCTGACAGTTTCCTCCACTCATTCTCCCCACCCCCATCCTCCATGCAGGTGTCTGGAAAAGAGAGTTCCAAGCAGAGGAAAGAGCAAGGGCAAAGGCCCTCAGGCAAGAGTGCACTTGCCTTGTTCACAGAACGGAATGAGAGCGGGGAAAGGGGGCAGTGAGGTGGTGCCCCAGCAGGCATCTGGGGCCAGATCGTACAGGGCCTTGTGGGTCAAGGTGAGGACTTGGTTTTACCAAGCGAGATGGGAGCCGTGCAGGGCTCTAAGCAGAGGAGGGACATGACATGATTTCACATTCTTCAAGAAGCCCTCTGGCTGCTGTGTATGGGGGCAAGAGTGGAGACAGGGAGGCTATCCAGAAGCTACTGCAATAATTCAGGAGGAGACAATAATAGCATGGACCGGGGTTTAGGAACAGGAAGGTGGTGAGAAGTAGACAGATTCCAAATACGTCTCGGAGGACACAACAGGATTTCCTGACAGATTGAATGGGGGCTCAGGGTGGGGCGGGAGGAGAGGGGAGATTGAGGGGTCAAGGCAGCATGGAGTGGCCAGCAAACAAAACAGGGAAGATCATGAGAGGAGAAGATTCGGGGAAGGAGCCATAGTTCAGTTTGTACATGTTAAACCTGAGATGCCTGTGAGACATTTGAGAAGTGAGTATAAGTTTGGAAGCTACTGACATAGGCAGAGGATTTAAACCAGGAGAGGAATCCAGAAACTGAGCCTGGGACACAATGAAGTCAACAGTTGAGGAGATGAGGAGAACCCAGCAAGGAGCCTGAGAAGGGAGGAGTGAGAGCCAGGAGACAGAGGTAGAAAGCAGGCTTGGCTTGATCCAGCCTGAAGCTGGGTTGGAGCTCACAGCATGGGGCTCCTCCACTCCCAGGCCCCTGGTCAAGACCATTGTGGAGCTGCACATGGAGGTGGAGGCCCAAGCCATCATCCACGTGGAGACTAGCGAGAGAGACCACTCCCGCCTGGTCCTCAGCAACTGCTCCAACAGCCACGGGAGGCTGCGCATCAGCCTGCTACATAAGTGAGTGTGACCTCCTCCCACTGGGCTCCTGGCATGCCTGGGAGGGAAGCCAGGTGGTGTCCTGGCCCCATGTTACAGATGGAGAACATTGAAGCCCACAGAAGGAAAAGGACTTATCTCTCCTGACTCCTGATCTGGAGCTCCCTCCAGGAAATCTGTGATGTCAAAGAGAGCTCAAGATATCAAGGGTGAAGTGATAATGATGGGATTTCAGGCATCATGCCAGAAATTGGGGCAAACTTTTGAAGGTGGAGAGGAGGCTCTTTCCTAGGCCCCTCAAACCACACAGGTAGACTAGGGTGGAGCCATGGGTATAAACTGTGGAGTCAGGCAAACGTGTCTCCTTCATTTACTGTCCAGGTGACGCTGGGCAAGTCACCTCCCCATGCCTCACCTTCCAGGCCACAGTGAGAGGATTAACAGGGCAGCAGCGCTAAGCACTCAGCTGAGGGCAGGGCACGCAAAAGATGCTCAAAGACATGGTGCTTCCCTCCATCTCTCCTTAGCAGGAGAATGGGGGGGATGCCAACTGTCCTCATCCCAGTGTCCAGCACAGCCCCAGGCCCTGTCCCTGAGAACTGTCTGCCACTGTCTACACCAGGCTCAGGGTCTACCCCAGCCTTGTTTCTAATAGGCCCTGTGCCTTGGGCAAGTTCCTTCCTCCCCTGGACTCAGTCTCCCCTCCTGTAAAACAGGGGAGGGGTGATCATCTCTGACCCTGCCTCATCTCTCTCCTCTTCTCCTCTTGGGAAGGCGCTCCTTCCTGCTCAACTCCTTAGCTGACAAGGTCATAAGCCTCCTGGTGCCAGCCCTGCCCAAACTGGTGAAAAGCGAGGTAAGTGGAATCAGGGTCTCTCTGGCCTCTGAAGCTTGCTCCCCCTGTGGTTGGGGATGGAACTGCACGCTGGTGCTAAGGGACCTGCGTTTCCTTGAGTGGGAAGCTTCTGGGCTTGGGTCACTCTTTCAGCAGTGGATTCTTGAGATCAAGGTAATGAAACTCCCAAAAGTCAGCCAGGGGACCTTGAACAGTGATGTGCTGACAATTGCTCACAATTGACTCAGGAGGGGTTGGTTGAAGGAAGGGAGCTCTGATTTGTAACATTTACTGATTTCCTTGATGTAAACACCCCTTCCATTGCCAGTTTCAAGCTACTAGTGTGACGTCACTGAGCAGAGTCAGGAAGAGATGCCTGGTGGCCCACTCTTGTATGGCACTTCCACCATGCAGATACAATAGATGTAAATAAGCTAAGAACAGTAGATAACAGCAAAATAAACAAAATAATTAGGAAGTAATGAGTTTTCATTGACTTTGATCTTAGCATAACTTATTTAATTGTAAGTTTATACAACTTAATTTTTAATAATGTCAGGTTTAGCACCAAGCTCAGATATTCCTAAAAATTTAACGTTTGGCCCTCGTAAATTGGTCCAAGCTGGCTCGAGCACACCAGGGCCTCACCATCCTGGTTGTGTCATCAGGGGTTTGTCACCCACCAGGTCTTGCTGCACTTATTTTTCTTATGTTTCTTATTCATAAACACGAATCCATCTCATTTTATATGTCCCTTCAATGTCACAGGTAAACTAAAACTCTATAAGTTGGATTCATCCACCGTGACCATTGATTTTCACTGTAAATTCCAAGATGTGTTCACAACAGTGATTCTCCTGGGGTTAAAAACACCTTGTCAGGGACTTCCCTGGCAGCCCAGTGGTTAAGACTCCACGCTTCAACTGCAGGGAGCGCAGGTTCGATCCCTGGTCACGGGACTAAGATCCTGCATGCCGCACTGCGCTGCATGGCCAAAATGAAATAAATAAATAATAAAAACACCTTGTCAAATAATTAATATACTTTTAATAAAAAAACTTTTTTGAATGGAAAACACACTATTATAACCAAAACTTTTGGGAAAAAAATACCCATAATCCTTCAACCTTGGCAGTTATTTTTTCTTTTGCCTGTTGTTTTCCAAATCTCCATCCACATGCACTCAGATTTTTATGTGGCTGCACTCGACATCAATATTATTTGATATCCTCTACAGTGTGTCTATTTCCTATGATAGATATGATAATCATAACTATTTTAATAGCTGCACCGTATTTAATACTTCTTAAAACCATTCCAGAGAGCCTTCTGAAAGGACTCTGAAAGTAAATAATTCTGTAAAACTTAGCTTTACTTATGTGAGGTACTTTTTCTCTTAAGAAATTTTTTTTTCTATTTAAAGGTGGCAGTTTCTTCAAGTAGAGCCCAGCTGGAAATTTTTTCCCAGCCTCCAGCAAAATCATATTTTAACTGGCATTATACTTTAATAGCTAAAGATGTGTCTTCCACTAGAAAAGATGGCAAGAACTTAGGATTATAAAATGTTCTTTGCATGATATCTGTTTTTAAGGGTGAAAAGCCAAATAAAGTGAAACTGGCATTCCATTAATCATCATGGTTTCCCACCATGAATCACTGGATTTGAAACTGCAGTCCTATGAATATTTTACTTGGCATGAAGGGAAAAAGGCGCAGCATGTTTAAATCTGGCAGGAGCCCATCTAGAAAATGCTGATGCCCCTTTCAGTGTAAATATGTGGGTCCCAATCCCAAATGCACATCAGAACCTCTTGGGAAGGCTTTTTAAAATACCGATATCAGGGCTCGACCTGAAAGATTCAGATTTAATTGGCCTGGTGGGGCCCTGGTATCCCGGAGGATCCTAGCTGCCCCAGAGGAGGATTCTAATATGTAGCCAGGATTGAGACCCAGGGGTGGAACTGAAGGAAGGGGAATTGTGGGAGAAGACGCAGAGGGTGCCAGCGACACCCTTCCCGTGAGGAACAGGCAGTGAATGCTGGGAGTCTGTGAGCTCAACTCCTCCATCCTTCCTGGGTTCAGGGTTGGCAAAGCAGCTGGAGCAGGGAACAGGATTTTCATAGGAAAAATTAACATTCGTCAAAGTGCATTGTCATTTCTCGAGAGTAGCAATGGGTGGTCAATGAGAAGGTTCTTCACTGGGGAAATTGTACCTAAGACAAAATGACAAAATCTCAGAGCACTGCCCTGGAAAACAGGCTGCCTAGAGCAGAGAACAAGGCGTTTGGGCCCCATGGTCAAGTAAGCCAATTGTTTAACTTCCTGCCCAAGAAGAACAGCTCAGGCCAGAGGTTGTGACTATGGACATTTGGGCCCCCTAATTCTTTGTTGTGGTGGCCGTCCTGTGCATTGAGGGATGTTTAGTAGCATCCCTGGCCTCCACCTACTAGATGCCAGTAACACTCCCCCTAAACTGTGACAACTGAAAATGCCTTCAGAAATTTCCAAATGTCTCTTGGGAGACAAAATCCTCCCCTGCTGAGAACTGCTGCAATTTTGAGGGGAGAAGAGTTTGGGGGGCAAAGAGATATGTTGGAGCTAGAAACCCACAGAGATTGTTCGCAAGTCTGGTTGGGTCTGTCTTGCTGGCCTGTATTCTAACCTGACACGTGGAAGGAAGTCAGTACCTAGTGTTGACTCAAGAAGTGAATGAAGGAACGCATTCTCCATTTCCCTCCTATGGAAACGTGGGCTCTTGTGAACACGATGAGTCTGAGGGGAGGACAGCTGACAGGACAGGCACACCCTGGACACAGGGCAAGGGACAAACCATTGCAAAAGATGCCAAGTGACACCAGAGGCTGTGACGGGCTCCGAGCAGCGGTGATGGCTGGGGACGTAGACGCACCACTGAGTCCTCAAGCCCATGGGTGAAAATCTGGCTGGCCGTGGGCACAGGGATGGGACTCAGCTCAGGAGAGCTGGGCATGGGTCACTGTGGGGCTATGTGCTGGCGCCTGGCTGATGGAGGCCCTGCATTTGTGCTGTTGCAGCTGTGCCCTGTGATCGAGGCAGCCTTTGAGGACATGCGTGAGGACCTCCTGAACCTGACGAACGGTAGGTGCGCCGCTCTCTCATACCTTTCTCCTTGACTGCTGAGCTGGCCTCCAGGCCCTGGCCCTGCCCAAGGCAGGCCTCCCCCCATCAGGCTTGAGCAGCAACTTGGCCCAGGAGCAAGTGAGACAAGAATCATCTGATCCCTGGCCAGGATGAGCAGACAGGAAATCACCACAACTGTGACTTCATGAGCACACAGTATGTGCAAGGTTCTATGTGAGCCAGTGGGCGCCCCAGATAAACGCAAGTTCAAATCCCAG
Organism: Grampus griseus; assembly: GCF_964374135.1. Taxonomy (NCBI): domain Eukaryota; kingdom Metazoa; phylum Chordata; class Mammalia; order Artiodactyla; family Delphinidae; genus Grampus; species Grampus griseus. The sequence continues at coordinate 63,362,543 of NC_139008.1, forward strand.
TTCTGCCACTGATTTGCTCCATGGCTTTGAAAAAGCCAACTCCACCTCCTTATTCTGTTTCCTCATCTATAAAATGGGGTTTATGCAGCCCTACCTCACAGAATTGTTAGTGAGGCTTAAAAGTTTATGGGAAAGTTCCAGATACATAGCAGGTTCTCTGCCTGGCACAGAGAGGTGCTTACAGATGTGTGCTGGATGGGTGGATAGATGGATGGATGGTTGGATGGATGGATGGATGGATGGATGATCAGAGACTACTATGGGCTACTAGGGAAGAAATAAATTGTATCCTCAGATCACTCACAGTGAAATTCTGAGTTCTTGGACCCCTCAGAGAGGGAACTGGTAGGAAGAAGAAAATTCTACCATCTACTCTTTTGGGATCTGAAGAGGTTCGTTCAAAGCCCCCAGAGAGGAGTGGAAAGAAGAGAATGGAATCAATAGGCATTCAGCACCCATAGAGCACCTGCTTTGGGCCAAGCCCTTGGGCTGAGTGTTTTATATACACTATCTTACTGACTCCTCAGACAACTCCATGAAGTGGAGTGGATCACTACCCCACTTCACAGATAAGGAAACTGAGGCTCAGAAATGAAATCATTTGTCCAAGTCCACAGAGGAAATTAATGATAGGGGAAGGCTTTAACCCAATTCTTCAAGTTCCAAATCTGGTTTAATTCAGATTTGAGCCAACTTTACTAGGTACCAGTCCTGTACAACCTATGAGGCCGGTATACTACTCTATCCCCATTTTAAGATGAGGAAACTGAGGTTCAGAGGCAGGAAGAGGCTAGCCAAGGCTGCTGGGGCTCCAACCCAAGTCTGTCCGGCTTCCCTGCTCCCCAGGGGCAGGGCAGGAGGCCTCCCCGAGGAGTAGGCAGACCAACGACCAGCTCCCCGTCCGCCTCTGCGCCCCTCCCTTGTCCTCTCCATTTTCCGCCCGGGCACATGAGACGCCGCCGCCATCTGGCGGCCAGGTGGGAAATCCCAAGGCAAACGCACGCAATCCCTAGCACAGACCCAGACCCTGGGGGGGCGTGCAGATCAGTCTGGTGGGGGAGGTAGACAGGTATAAGCAGTAGGTCAGTTTTGTTCCAAACCAGAACCCACAGGATGCCCTTGAGCAAGTCACTTCACTCTCGTGAGCCTTGCTTTCCCCATCTGTAAAATGAGGGTAATTGTAGGACCTACTTCCTAAGGTTATTGTGAGGATTCCATGAGCTAACACATGTAAAAGTTTAACACATTACCTGGTGCTTGATATATGCTCAATAAATGTCAGTCAGTATCATCATCATCTTTTTTTTTTTTTGATGTTGTGGATAGGAGTTTATTAATTTATTTATTTATTTTTGCTATGTTGGGTCTTCATTTCTGTGCGAGGGCTTTCTCTAGTTGTGGCAAGCGGGGGCCACTCTTCATCACAGTGCGCGGGCCTCTCACTATCGCAGCCTCTCTTGTTGCGGAGCACAGGCTCCAGACGCGCAGGCTCAGTAGTTGTGGCTCACGGGCCTAGTTGCTCCGTGGCATGTGGGATCCTCCCAGACCAGGGCTCGAACCTGTGTCCCCTGCATTAGCCGGCAGATTCTCAACCACTGCGCCACCAGGGAAGCCCCATCATCATTTTTATCATGGTCCTTATCAACATCATCATTACGCCTGCCCCTCCCCTTACTCCACCTCATGCAATAATGCTGTCCCAGCCCAAAGCAGCCCCAAACCATCCCATCCAATACTGTCCTCCGCCCTCACAGAACTTTCTTCTTCTCCCTGAGCAGTGCCTGTTTCTCTCAACTCTGACCATCTGGAGTTTGACTTTATGTCTCCTGCCATCGACCATAATGTCGTTCATCTCATCCTGGGGGTGAGTGTCATGGGACCTCAAGGAGAAAGTGGGGACATCACTGCCCTTCTCTGACTCCCAAGGGTCAGACACCATGGGTCTGTTTCAGGGGAGAAAAACGCCAGTCACAGTTAGGACACACAGGCTGATTTAGAAGAATCTCAACAGGCTGAATGTGTCCCATGTAAACCATTCTGATGGAGAAAAATCAGCAGCTGGAAGCCACACACAGAACATGGACCCCAGTGACCTGATTTCCTGCAACCCTGATTTTTCCAGTCAGGGTCCAGAGTGTGTGGGGTTCTTGGCCTTTCTTGCAGGCAAGCCCCTTCCATTCCTCAAATACCTGGTGACCTTGAACAAGAGCCCAGGATGGAGACACATCATTGAGGATCACACAGACCTAAGTTTCTCTCCCAGCTCCACAGCTCCCTGGTGTGTGACTTTGGGCAAGTTTCTTCACCCCTCTAAGCCGCAATTTCCTGATCTGTAAAATGTAATAACAATGGTCACCAAGGAGAGGAAGAAATGAGGCTGCATGGGGCCTGGCAAGAAACCAGTAACCATCAGTTCTCTATAAAATGTGGAGCCTCCCACCCACACTGGGGCTGGACGCCCTCAGGGACCAGTTCAAGCAACGGAGCGTGAATCTCAGACCAGCTTTCGTGGATCCTTGGAAAACAGCAGCATCAAACATTTCCATCCGTTCTGTTGCAGTCTTGAATTTTCCCTTCATCTAAAGGGTTTGTGAGGTATCTGAGAAGTTGAAACCTAAATGCCACATAAGACATCTAGATTTTTTAAAAATCAGAGATTACCTGAGGGGTGCAAGTGCAGTAGATGTTGCTAGGCACCTGAGATAAGTCATCATCTACAGCAAAGCACTGAATGCCAGGCTGAGTTTCCTGGCAGCAAATGCAAAAAGGGAAACAAGATGAATGGTGTCATTTCCTTCTAGGTTATTACTGGATATGTCGTGGAGTTAAAGTTCCCAGACAACTTTCTGCTCTGTGTCTCCTTAGGCCAAGTTGGTGGACTCGGAAGGAAAGGTGACTAAGCTGTTCAATGACAGTATGGATTCCCTGAATCTGCCCTCCCTATACCACAGCCCTTTCAGCCTCACCATGAGGAAGGATATAGTGAATGCTGCAGTAGCTGCCTTGCTCCCTCCAGAAGAACTCATGGTCCTGTTGGACTATGTGGTAAGCCTCAGCATGGGACAGAGCGTGAAGCCACCTCTGCCGCATTATGGGGATTTCCTGAATCAACGGGGACACAAGGACCCCTAAGCAGGCACCATCTGTCAGGCTCAGCTTACATACCTGCAGTGATGGAGAGCTCACTCCCTTCTCGAACAGACCCTGCCTCTGATATATAACTCCAAAGCTGAAAACCTCCCTGTAACATCCAGCACCAGTCCTAGTTCTGCCCTCCTGGAACCTGAAATGCCTGCTTCCTCTACCAAATAACAGGCCTGTCCAAAGGGCATTTTAGATTCTGACTGGCCCTGGGATGGTGATGGCACCACCGTCGTCCACTGCAGGACCCACGGCAGACATCACTAATCTCTCGGGGCCCTCCTTCCTGTTGACCCTGGATGCCGACACAGCCACAGAATCCTGATCAAACCAGCACAGCAGAAAACCACCCCTAGTCAACTGGAGTGTGCCACCTCACCGGGATGACCGATGGGGAAATCGAGGCCCAGAAGGGGATAGGGTTGGCCCAAAGTTAGGGGAGTGGGACAGGACTTCAGGTCAGCTGACAGACAAGAGATCACCAAGATCTCGGGGATTAGAAGTCAGGGTGAGGGGCTGGGATGACAAGAAAAGGGGAGTGGTCACCAGCAACCACATTCATGACTATAGTAAGAATTCGGTTGCTTCTCTATGTCCTCAGAACAGGGAGCCATCCGCCCACAGACCCACGAGCACCACCAACCCACAATAAAAGTCCAGGCTGGCAGGGACTTCATTCTCCACAGCCACTGACATAGGGGATGTTTCCCACCAGGGACAGACATGTGCACTGGACCACCAGGTCCTCCCAGCTTTTCTGGGGTTTGGGGGATCCCAGCAGTGGGGCTGCTGGGGGTGTGTCTCCCCTCTCCCCGCCAGCGGACCTGCTCTGGCTTCCTCTCTTCCTTAGCTTCCTGAGACGGCCCGCAGGCTGAAGTCAAGCATCAAGGTGATCAGTGAAAAGGTTGGTCCATTTGCCATCTGCAGCCTGAAGGGTGTTTGCTGTGCTCTGTCTACTGGCCTCTGGGGAGTAAAGTATGTGTGGAACTGCTCTGTCCTTCGAGCACTGGTGACTGTAACAGACTGGTCCCAGTCCTCACGGATATTTCAATCTTACAGGACAGTTTGACCTGAATCAAATAATTACACAGATAATAATTCAGTTACAAGTGTGATGACAAAGGACAGATTCTAGGGGTTATGAGAGCACTACTGGGGCACCTGATAGAGTCTGGGAGATTAGGAAGGGCTTCCCTGAAGGGAGAAGTATTCCAGATATAGGGAGAAGCAAAACCAAAGGCTGTGAGGTGGGGAGAGCAACAGTCTACTCCAAGATCTGAGGAAGCAGGGAGTCCAGGAAGGTTGACAGTGGCCAGACCACATGGGGCTGCATGGGGCCGGCAGGCCATGGTGAGGCACTTGGGAGGTCACATGTGGGTCTGATGTCCTTTCAGGCAGCAAATCAGCTGGGGCGCACACAAATCGTGAAGATCCTGACTCAGAAGACCCCAGAGCTCCTTGTGGACCAGGGCCATGCCAAGGTGGCCCAACTGATCATGCTGGAAGTATTTGCCACCAATGAAGCCTACCGCCCCTTCTTCACCCTGGGCATTGTGAGTTCAGTTGTCTGAGACGTTGGCAGCAACCTGCGGGACACCCCTGTCCACTGTTCCTGTTCACCCCTTTTGCTTTGCTAAACCTTTCCACCACTCTTTTTATCTCAGAGGGATAGGGGAAGGGAATTCTGAACCAAGAATCAGGAGATTTGGGGGCCCAGCTCTTTATTAGTCAGGATCTTTGGGCAGAAATTTAATTCACATGCACAAAATGAATTCTATTAGCTCATATAACTGAAAAGTCTAGGTCATGATAGCTTCAGGAATAGCTGGATCCAGGCGTTCAAGCAATGTCATCTTCATTCTTCTCTCTTCCCTTGTTTTTCTTTGTGCTACCTTCATCCTCAGGCAGGTTATCCCTTCATGGAAGTGCCCCCAAGCTACATCAGGCTTACAACCTATCCGCTTGGCAACCCCAATGGAAAAGCTTCTCTTTCCCAGTAGTTCCAGCAGAACTTCCAAACCTGACTCTCATTGGCTGAGTTAGGGTCAAATGCCCACTCATGAACCAACCAGTGTGGCCAGAAAAACGAAGTATGTAAATTTTCTGAGCTGGGACACACACACACAAACACACAGGAGTGGGGGATTGGGTTTGGCTCTATCCAAACCACAGGGCTGAGAGGGAAAGGGGTAATTCCTCTTCTGAAATATGAACAGAACTAAATCAGCTCCAAGTAAGTTCTTAACTGATTTTTGCAGTAACCCCAGCAGGTCAGATCTCAGAGCTTCTATATAGGGGGACCCTGTGCGTAAAGGTATGGGGCTGGGAGTCATCAAAGGGCAAGCCCAGTAGGAAGGTATCTTAGATGGGGCCCTTAGAAACAGGCCCGAGACAAAGACTCTTATAAAAGTGATGTATTGGGGGAGAGCTCCCAGGAGAAGGACTGAGCAAGGATGTGGTCTCAGCTGGAGGCTCGCTTCTGCTTCACCCCACAGAGAGCTCTGGAGCATGGCGGCACCACAGAGTCGAGTCCAGGCTGAAACAAGAAGGTTGGCCTTTTGTTCCCCCTTGTCTTTCAGTTGTTGGCCATAACTGTCCCCAGAGTAGGCACAACATAACCTCCCAGCAAGGCCGCTCCGCTCCAGCAAGGGCAGTTCCCCAGACAAGGGGAAGGCTGGGCACTGTTCGCAGCTGCATTCAGCTGAAGAATGATGCCCCACCCAAAAAATGGATCTGAGTGGGCCACCAGCTGCATGCTACAGAGGACAGGGAGAAGAAAGAGACGAGGCGAGGTTCATGGTTGGGCCCTGGATAAGTGAGGCCGAGGAATCTGGACATCACCTGGTTGTTGGAGGCTAACGTTACACTCTCCTCACAGGAGGGTCGCTGCATGTCCTGTGCAGGCTGTCCACACGCCACGTCAGCGGGCACCATTCACACAACTCCAGGACGCTCAGTGCCCTGGTTTCCTGTGTGGGAGGATACTCTGAGCCCCCAACCAGCAGGGGAAGTGGACTGCCCCTGGCCAGCCTCACTCCCTGGGGACTTCCCCTCCATGGCCAATGGCAGGCACTTTTCAAAAGGTCACCAAGCCCAGGCCTGCAGGAGAAGTTTGTTCTCTGGGTGCAGCTGCCCTGGAGCTGGAGCCTGGCACTTGGGCTCACCCCAGCCCATGGGTCAAGATGATGGATATCTTCGGCACCTGCGTTTCAGGCCTGGCTGTTTCTGACCTTTCCAATAATAATAACCGGTTAAGATTTACCATCCTGTCTGCCCCTCAGTTTCCTCACCTCTACAATGGGGTAATAATAGGACTCACTTCACAAGAGTCGTGAGGATCAAAGGAGATGATCAGATAAAGCTCTTAAAACACCACCTGACACACAGTGAGGGCTCTGTGTGTATTGGCTACTGTCATCATTGTCATGATCAGTAATCCTCTGTGCAGTCTCTTCAATGGGGAGTGGGTACAGGTACCAGCCCAATAAAGAAGGAATTTGAGGCCCACAGAGGTCAGACCCTTTCCCAAGGTCACAGCCAACAGCTGAGATTCAGACGGTGTCAGCTTGGTCCCAGAGCCTCCTCGCAGAACCCCACACTCTACACCTGACACATCCTCTAAATAAATGGGGCCTGGGTTTCTCTTGTTGCAGGAAGCCACCTCAGAAGCTCAGTTTTACACGAGAGGTGACCTACTTATGCTCTACTTTAACAAAATCAGGTAAACATGAAAATCACTGTGAAGATTCTGCTGATGAAAATGAGTCCTGTCTGGTGACCACTGGTTTCTTTAAACACCCAGTGTTTTGAGCCTCTGGGGTGACAGCGTGAGTGAAGGCTGCTTCAGGACAGGCAGAGAGGCTGTCTTGCCGGGTCTGTCCTACTGTCAAGGACTGAGTGTGAGAGAAAGCAGAGGGACATGGCCTTGCAGCAGTCACGGGGCAGGCTGACCCTGGCCACGTGGGAAGGGGCCGCCCAGCACCATCCCCTCGGCCTGGGGCAGCCCATTTTGGACACCAAGAAAGTGGCAGTGACAGTCATGCCCAGATGCTGAGCCCCAACGGAGCCCAGCCCAGCAGCACACGGCTCCCGCTGCCTCCTACAACCCTGCCTGTCCTCCCCTCATCCCACCACCCTCCTGCTGCCCCAAAGGGAGTTCAGGGGTTGCAAACTGGAGCCTCCTGGGACAAATCAAGCCCATGGATGTGTTTTCATCAGCTCACATAGGGTTAGGTTTTTTAATATAAATTAGTCGCCAACATATACAAATCAGAATATCTGGCCGCCATGGCCTGCATTCCTACATGGCAACAAACAGTGGAGCTAGGAATTAGGTACCCCCTTTAGAAGGAGAAAGAGCTCCTCAGTCCACCATGGTCCTCACTCCTGGGGGTGATCTTTCTGCCTGCTCTCTGGGCAACTATTTGTTTGCTATCTCCCCCTGCTTCCCCCATGCATTACAATGTAAGCTCCATGAAGCAAGGATTTTATTTGGGTCACTGCTGTACATCCAGAGCCTGCACCGTGTCTGGTACACAATAGGTGCTCAGTAAGTAGTTGGTGAATGAATGAATGGGACTCCGAGGGACCAGCCTCATGGGCATCTTCTGTTGCAGCTCTGATCAGATTCACCTGATGAACTCAGCCATTGGCCTGTTCAATGTGAGTATGTACAGATTTTCGCTGGGTATGCAGGGGATTGCCGAGGATAGTCCATCTCAGAAGCAGACATTGCCCAGGATTTGCTTTGAACAAGGTCCCCACGGGCAGCCCCATGGTGAGCTGGCCAGCCTCCCCGATCTCAGCCTCAAAGTCCAACCTCCTGGTTCAGGTGTTTACTGAGCACCTACTGTATGCCAGACACAGCTGAGAATACACACATTCACAAACACAGATACACACAGACTTCCCTTCTGTAAAGTTCTGACCCTAAATCAGAAACAAATCTCCTTTATTCACATCTCATTTTGCTCATATAGACTCACCTCAGTGGTGACCCTGGGCAGCCCCTTCCCCCCCAGTCCTCAGTTTCCCTGAGTCAGACTGAATCAGAGATCTCAAATTGGTTGAATCCTGTCTTCTGCTGTGGTGGGGTATTTGTTTCTATGTTTTGGAGAGGGGCAAATTTTTCCACCCTTTTGTTCTTTTAATTTTTTTTGACAAATTTTTTTTTTTTTTTTTTTTTTGCGGTACGCGGGTCTCTCACTGCTGTGGCCTCTCCCGTTGCGGAGCACAGGTTCCGGATGCACAGGCTCAGCGGCCATGGCTCACGGGCCCAGCTGCTCCGCGGCATGTGGGATCTTCCCGGACCGGGGCGCAAACCCGTGTCCCCTGCATTGGCAGGCGGACTCCCAACCACTGTGCCACCAGGGAAGCCCGACAAATATTTTTTAATGGGGAGGTTTCCACATGAAAATCAGGACTTCTGGCTTCCCTTGAGAAGTCAAAAACTCGGGAAACAGGGTGAAATTCCCTTGGAGAATTCTGCTGAAACAGAGCGGTGGAGTCCTTGAGATTGGGGGTGAGGGATGCATCCCACAAACGTACGCCAGTCCCCTACCTGCTGGATTCAGGGTCACCTGGTTTGTGCCCCACCCCTCCCCCCACAGCCTGTCTTGTCCATGGAGCCCTTGCAGTTCTGACCAGTCAGGAACCTGAGATTCAGCATCTCCACCAGCTGCCCTCGCCACAGGGCGGGACTGTGCCCATCCTAGCAATGGCTGGGAGGACTTCAGATTCTCAGCCAGGGTGATGGGGCCCCTTCTCTTTCACAGCCTGAACTTCTGAAAGACTTCACCACCAAGATCCTTGCCTCTGTCCTGCTGCCAAACGAGAACGGTGCGTCCCTTTGCTGTCCATCCCCCTGGTCCCCAGGGCATTGAGGGCAGGTGCTTTACTTCTCCTGCCTGTGTCTCCACTTGGGGCCCCTTTCATTTATTTTCCACCTATCCTCAGAGCCTAGTTCTAATTCTGCCTCCTCCAGGAAGTCTTCCAGGTCACCCACCTGGAAATAAGCTTTCCCATCTCCAGCATCCCAGCCCAATTCCTTCACTCATGCCAGAGCCTAGGCATGCATGGCAATGCCCCAGGCTCACAGGGCTGACAGCAGGAGAGAGACAGAGGTGGAAACAGACAACTAGAGCACACCCAATGTGCCTCCGATAGACCCGGGCTCAAGTGCTGATTCCCCTTCTTGCTGGCTGCCTGGCCTTGGACAAGTTGCCTTATCATCCTGAGCCTCAGTTTCTCCCTCTGTAAAATGTGAAAATAAGAGCACCTTCCTCAGAGGCATAAAGGAGAAGATGTGTGTATGGGGGCAGAGAGGGGGCGCCTGACACAGTCAGTGTTCAACAGTTCTTAGCCTTTGCTGTTGTTGGCTGTTATTCATGTCAGTAGTGGAGGAAGCCAAGAGAAAAGGTTGGAATTATTCCCGTTCAGCCCCAGGTCTTGGGGATGGGGAGAATTGGTAACCTCTGACTTTTGTCATGTCTTTGTTTTATCAGAGTAAGAAATCTCAAAGTATAGGCACGTGTTGTGGATGATGGGAGGCCCTGATCTTTCTTGAGCAGGAGCAGGAGAGGATGTGAGGGTACCTTTAGGAGCAGCCAGAAGCTGGGGCTGGAGACAAAAAATGGGGAGATGAGGCTGGGTGGATGCTAGGGCTGGAGAACAGGGAGAGGCAAAAGGGGCAGTCTGAGTCGGGAGTGCCACGTCAAGGAACTGTGAGCCTCCCACAGCTGCCCAATCCCACCCCAGGCCCACCATTCTCTGACCACACTTGTGATTTCAGGCAAATTAAGATCCGGGATCTCAGTGTCAATGGTGAAGGCCTTGGGATTTGAGGCAGCTTCGTGGTCTCTGACAGAGGTGAGTGGGGTTAAACATACAGTCGCAGGGAGAGCCCAGGGATGGGAGGTGGGTGCTGCTCTCCAATCCTGGTCCCTCTGGTCACTTATGGGGGACCTTGGGCAAGTCCCTTCTCTCTCAGGGCCTCACGTCCTCATCTGTAAGCGGAAGAGGATGGCTGTCCTAGCCTGGAGTCATAAACCTCCAGCCTTTTCTATCTTACCTGTCATCCCACCTGGCAGAGGGAAGGGTAGGAGGCTTTGTTAACTGGCTTCAAAGGCAAGGCGACATTTGACTCATTTTCAGCTGCCCAGCCTCAAAAACTGTGTCCATGCTTCAGCTGGCTTTGATGGAGAATTATGACAGCATACTGTGCATGATACCTAGGCTGGGTCTAGACTCAGGGACCAGAGGACCAGTTCAAATGCTAACTCTGCCTCTCTCTCTAGCCAGGGGCCCTCAGGCAGATCCTTTGGCCTCTCTGAGCCCAGGTTCCTTACCCATAAAACCAGCAGGTGTCTAAATATACAGGCCAGCCATGCACTAATGAACTATATACAATGATTCAATTATAATATAAGCAGTTTATCTAAGACACATACTGCATTTAATTCATGTTGGATGGACACAACAGGTGTCCATCCAACTGGGTGGCTGGAGCTTAGTAGATCTCATGTATCTCTTATTAGGGGGCATTTAGCAACTGTCCTTTTTTTTTTTTTTAATCAAGTTGCAAAGCATCATTTGCAGTTCGGGTTAGAAAGGTATCATTTCACACTTTGGATCTGCTTTTTCCAAATTTCCTGTTTTGCTCTATTAATTTGTTTTGGACTAGCAGCACACTGATATCCTTTTTATAGCCTTACAATGTAATATGTTTTAAAATCTAGTCAAAGGAATGAATAAATGGATAGATTTGAGGGAATTCCCTGGCGGTCTAGTGGTTAAGACTCCGTGCTTTCACTGCCAAGGGCCCAAGTTCAATCCCTGGTGGGGAACTAAGATCCCACAAGATGCGCAGCATGGCCCCCAAAAAAAAGGACAGATCCGAGATTAAACAAGTATGGCTTTTAAAAAGTTAATGGTAGAATCTAGGTGATGAGTATACAAGTGTTCACTATAAAATTCTTTCAACTTTGCTGTATATTTGAAAATTATCATAATAGAATGTTGGGGGAAATCGAATAGGTTACATTCCTTGTATCACACTTAGTTTCCTCAAAAAAGGCAGACTGTTGTTAAAAATTTAGCTGCCTGGGACCCAATGGATACAGCCAGGAATCTACATTTTCCAAAACTTCTTGGGAGTTTTGTTAATCTGCTGGGCCTGGGGACAACAGTCCTATATAACCCCAGACTTTGCACTCAGATACTTTACCTGTGCCCCAGGCCCCTGCATGGTGTCACTGTTCACACACAGACGCTCCTGCTCTGACTCTCCCAAGAATTTTTTATGAGTGAGTTCAAGGTCATGACCCCCAATACCAGCAGTCACCTTGTGGAGGATAAACTAGCATAAACCACAAAAGGGCAGAATGTTAAAAAAACTTTTTTGACTTTTCTCCTCCAATTCCAGGATGCCCTTGTGGTCACCCCGGCCTCCTCGTAGAACCTCAGACCATTTTCCTCTCTCCCAGTGAAGACTTGCACTGGAAGTGTGGAAGCCAGCTCTGTAGACTGGCCCTCTCTGCAGTAAATAAACTTGTCTGTGACTCCTGCAGTCTGGAGTGTGTCTTTGTCCCAACTCAGAGGTCATTTTGCCCCTGGCAGGCTTAGGGACTGGACATCCAAGCCACATCTAGGTCATGTTCAGGCACATCTGAGCCAATCTGAGCCATGTCCAAGACATGTCTTGGTGATATCAAAACACACGTGGACAAGGTCCAAGGTTTTGGCCACCTCCCTGAGCGACAGGAATAAAAAAGCCAGTTGCCCCCTCCTGCCTTCCACGTCAGCTTCTAGACCACCTATGGTAGGACAGCCTCTCTGGGGGGTACGCACGTTGTGTTGATCTTGGTGATGTGGTGGGTCGGGGGCTCGCTGAACAGTGTGACTCTGGAGGCAGGATTTGAGTTCTGGCCTGGACCCCTCAGTGGTTGCTTGACCCTAAAATATGGCTCCCCGTCTCTGGGCCTCCGCTTCCTTCTCTGTAAAATGGGGAGAATCTTAGTCCCCACCTTGGAGGGCTGTGGTGAGGATGAAATGAGAGAAAATAGTTCCCAGCACGTGGGAGGTGCTCAAACAATGTCATCTGTGGGTGATGTCATTGTCACTCTTGTTACCTGGACTCCGGGATGTTGGGCCTTATCACTGAAGTCCCTTCCCACTTAGACAGCACGTGACTGTCATTGTCTCCCTGGCCCTCCTGATGCCAGCAGGTTCAGGACAGACAATAAGGCCCCTGTCCTCCAGACTCTGGGTCCGTCCCAGCACACAGAGCTCACATCCCATGAGGGGCCTTGCAGGAAGGGACAGGCGGGTGTTTCAGGAAAAGACGCTACACAGCTTCACAGTAAAAACATCCACAAGAACACCTCGCAACGTGGAACGGCAGCCAGGTAGGAGTTTCTCCTACAGGACTCCTACAGGTTAGGCCGAGAGGGACAGGACAAGACCCTGCACGAGGTGCTTACACTGGGGTCAGTGAACACTCGCTGGGCAGTTGCTGAGTGCTGGGCCCTGTGCTGCAGCTCCCCACATGCATCCTCGACCCCCAGCCACGCTTTGTGGTCCACATCCCACATTCCATTATTTTTCTGTATCATATTAAACCTGGGTTTTGAGCCCCCACTCACAAGGGAGCTGAGACAGTCCATCTCCATCTTCTCTGGCTCCCTAGGGTCATGTCACGTTCTATTGTGAGAGTTTCCCAGGAGCCTGGAGGGTAGGGCAGGGCTTCCGGTCCTTGGTCCCATCTGGTGCCGATGAACGGATCTCCGTCCCAGCCCACAGGATCCTGTCAGAGGTGAGCAGCTTGGAGCCCTGGCCACACTGGGGCACTTCCCCAAAACAGCCATGGCCATGGCTCCTGGGTTCCGACCGCCCACAACCTCTTGGGCTTCCTGGAGGGTGGTGAATATATAACCCTGCTTCCTCACCCCTTGGGAGCAGGGAACAACTCCACACTGGCCCCCACAGCACCCCAGAGGAACTGAGCCCCAGGTGCCCATGGGGACACTTGCTTGATACACACCTTTATGGGCTGTCTCCCTCCCTGCCTCACTTTCCCCCTCTCCTACCAGTGTCTCCTGGCATCACCTACCCTATCAGCTACCTGCACTCAAATCCTGGTCTGAAGTTCTGTTTCTAGGGAACCCAAACCAAGACAAGTATTTGCTCTGCAGGTACTAGGCCAAAGGTCTTACAGACCTTCACTCACCCAGTGCCTCTCCTATGCTGCTCCCACTTGGCAAGTGAGGAAACTGAGGTTCTCACAGCTCAACACGACTACCAAGCAGCCCCTATGCATTACCCCGCACCGCCTCCCTCTACTCTCTGCTCCCTCATCACTCCCCCAGAGTCTCCACCCCCCCCGTAAAGAAGAATAGAGGTGGTCTTCTGTGCCAGCCCCCTTCCGATTTGCACCCTGAAACACAGGAGCCATCCGTACACCCCTGAGGCAGGAGCCGCAGATCCGGAACTCCAAGATTCCAGCACCTTCCTGGGCTAGGAGAGGGAAAAGTCCTCTGCTTCCCTCTGAGTCTTAGCAGCAGCAGCAAATGAAAAACACCAAGTTATATCTCAGTAACTCTTCCTGCCTTGCAGGAATTGTTGTCTTACAGATGAGAACTCAAGTAACACAGAGCTGATGAAGTGGTGGGAACCCAAGCCTCACTCACTTGCCCCAGCCTCCCACCTGAATCCACAGCAGGACAGTGACCCAGTTTTCTTTTTTTTTTTTAATTGGAGTACTGTTGCTTTACAATGTTGTGTTAGTTTCTACTGTACAGCAAAGTGAATCGGCTATATGTATACATATATCCCCTCTTTTTTGGATTTCCTTCCCATTTAGGTCACCACAGAGCATTGAGTAGAGTTCCCTGAGCTATACAGTAGGTTCTCATTAGTTATCTATTTTATACACAGTATCAATAGTGTATATATGTCAATCCCCATCTCCCAATTCATCCCAACCCCCCCTCCCCCTTGGTATCCATATGTTTGTTCTCTGTTCCTCAAAATAACAGTGACAACTAACAGCCTCTATTCCCTGAGGGCTACTCAGTTCCCAGTACAGTACTAGACATTTCCTGTGGGTTAACTTTCCCATTTTATAGATGAATAGACTGGGGCTCAGAGACAGACAATAATGATGTCTTGTACCTCTCTGTGTCCTTCCCAGGGCTTCCCTTTCATGGAGGAGACCCCCAGGAAATCTCCCATCTCTCAGCAGAGATTAGTCCATGAGGTAAACATACAGAATTCATGGTGCTCCAGCCAAAATCTTTCCTCCTATCCTGTTTAGAGAGGCCAGATCTTGGAAGGGAAGGGAGACCTCTGTGCTTCCACCAATATCCTGCACCAGCCCCTAGTGACTCAGATGAGGAAATTAACCCTAGAGCCTTTCTCTGCTCAGGCAGGAGGACAGCACTTGGCAGTATGTTGAGACCCAATTGACAGAAATGAGGGGGACCTGCCAACTTTTAAAGCATCTTCCAACCAAAACGTCCATGATGATGATGCTGAGATCCTAGAATAAGTACATCCCATCTGAAATATGGCACCAAACCATACTAATATCAGCCATTGACTTATTTATTTATTTGATTGCACTGGATCTTAGTTGCGGCTCATGGGCTCCTTAGCTGCGGCTTGCCAGCTCCTTAGTTGTGGCTTGCGAACTCTTAGTTGCGGCATGCATATGGGATCTAGTCCCCTGACCAGGGATCAAACCCAAGCCCTCTGCACTGGGAGCCCGTAGCTAACGTTGCCCTAGCATTTCCTGCATAGCTGTTGTCTTCCAGAACCAGCCCTTTCATCATCAGCCCTTCTGTGCCATGTTCCAGCCCAAGAATGGAGTTTAACACCTGCCCTAACCACAACTCTGACTGTGAAAGGGAAAGGAATTATCCACAAGGAAAATCTAAAAGCCGCCTAGAGGTGAGTCCTGCCCACCATTGAGATGACTGCGCTGGACAGCAGTTAATGAAGGAGTGGATGCTGACACAGTCAGCTACGTGCACTCACAATGGTGGCGTCAAGATTCTCATGGAAGAGGTCTGCAGAGCAGTTTGGTTGGGAGTGAGGACTTGAGGTCTTGGAGCTGCATTACATAGTAACACCAAATTTCCCTTTCACTGGATGGCCAGTTTCCTCTCTGGGCTCTGATTTCAAATCCCAGTTTTGCCACAGACATGCTGTGTGACCTTGAGTAAATCACTTAACCTCTCTGAGTCTCCATTTTCTCATCTATAAAATGGAAATTAAAATAAGCAACTTTTTTGGAACATCCACATGAATTGCCCCAATGAATGTTCACAATACCAAAAGACATAGATGGATTATTATTCCCATTTTGCAGACATGAAAAGTGAGGCTCAGGAGGGAAAGTAACTGGCCAACATTTATACAGCTACTGAGTGACAGTGGGGATTGAACCCAGACCTGTCTGGCTGCAGAGGCATGGCATGGGTGCCATATATGGAAAGAGCATGGGGAGTGGCCACAATGTGGTCACTGGGCCCCTCCCAGGCCTGCCTCTAGCCCTGCTCTCCTCTACACACACCCCAACATACATCCTAACTCCCTTGGGTCCTGTGACTGCTACATCCTGCAACAGGAGCCTCCTCGGGCCCCTCCTGAGAGCTGGAGGCCCTGCCCCAGGCTCCATAGCACTGATGTGGCGCCTAAGGGAAAGGGCCCACCCCCAAAACCACAAGGCCCCCACCTACTTCCTCCCTGGGGTCTGTTGGCCCAGGACTAGAACCTACCCCTAGGACCCCAGTGACTAGCCCCATCAGTTTTGGCCAGAAGCCCCTAGCCTTCCGGTGCCAAGAGGACCCCTCCCTCCTCTGAAGGGCTCCACTGAGCACAAACCGGCCAGGAGGCTGGACTTCCTGCCATGTTTCCACCCACCCGAGCTTCAGAGCTCGGGTTATAAAAGTTGTGCCTTTCTGAGAAGCTAGTGACAGAGGCCCGGGAGAGATTCTGGACAGCCCTATTCTTGGAGAGGTAAGGACAAGGAGGCTAACATGGGCATTTCGCAAATATTTCTTAAGTACCTACAATAATGTGGTGATGTGGTGCATAGATTCTCAGCCAAACTGGGTTCCAATCCAGGCTCTGCAGCCACTACCTGTGTGACCTTGGGCAAGCCATTTCTCCTATCTGTGCTCATTTCCGTAAAATAGGCCTGCTATCAATGACCCCAGATCGTTATGGTAAGGATTCAATAATGCAACAAAGCTTGTAAAGCTCTCGGCATAGAGCCTGCTACATAGTAAGGACTCAAGTAAAAGTCGGGGCCAGTATGATTCAAGACTGGTACGAGATGGAGACAGCTGGGGGACGGTGTGAAGTACTAAGGGCAGGAAGGGAGGAGAGACCTGACTTGGGTGAACTGATTAAGTGCCTAACATGGGCACTGGCTAAACAATGGTTGGATGAGTAGTGGATGAATTTAAGATCAGCCTGGTAGCAGAATATGAATAGTTAATGCCATGAGTACACATTTCCCAATCCAAAATTCACATCTGCAAATAAACAAGAAACTTTCTTCTTTTTAGGACCCATTTTAATCACTGTTTTGAATTCCTGCCATCAAGCAAAAAAAACTGGATGTTGCTGATTTGAGACGATGCCAGGATGTTCTCAGGCACTCCAGAGTAGGCTCAGCCACTCTGGGGGCTTTGCCCAGAGGCAGCATTTACCCTCTGGGTAGTGTCTTCATGGGCATTGGGGTGGGGATGTGGTGGCTCCTTAATGGGCCCCGCTTACGCTGGCATCTGCCCTGGACGTGTCTGTACCCAGCTGGCCTCTGCCTTGCAGTTCCAAAGGCTGCATCTCCTGGCAGCACACCCTTGCCCACCTGGAGCGCCCCCTGCCTGCAGGCTCTGGGGTCCCAACTATGCCGCTTGGCCACCTGGGCTGAGGCTCAACAGGCAGGAACCAGTACAAACGTACTGTTTGAAATACTGAAGTATTTCCCTACTAGTTGGTAAAGAGCCATGACTTTAAGCCCCCCAGGTGCCTACCCTGGCCACTATGGAGCTTCCCCCAGGACCCCCAACCCTTGTCCTCCTCAGGATTCAGAAACCTCCATGGTTTTAATGTCTCACAATGTCACACAGCCACGTTAACAGCTGTTGGGCACACTGCTTGCTAAGTGCTTTGTGCATATTGAGTGCATTCCCCACAACAATCTATGATTGTCCCCCATTTTACATATGAGAAAACTGAGGCACGGAGAGATCAAGTAACTTGCTCAGGGTCACACAGTCTGGAAGTGGCAAAGCCCAGAATTGAAGAGAGCCCACTTGAGAGGGAAGGACATTTCAGGCAGAAGGAACCGAAAGCACTAATGTGAGATGGTGGGGGTAAGGCTGTGTTCAAGGACTAGCAGATCTAGAGCGAGGGGGAGAAGAGAGGGAAAGAAAGCTGGAGAGATGGCTCTAGGAGAGGCAGAGCTGGGAGAAGCTAGCCAGTGGCTCCCCAGTGAGGTGGCCAGTGGGGTTCCCAGCTCTGTGTCCCCAGGTCCTGGCCAGGAGGATGCTGCTGTTCTGGGGGTCACTGCTATGCTGGGGGCTGCTGCCCCAGGCCCCAGGGGAGGCCCAGCACCTAGTCTTCTTGCGCTTCAGCAAGGATCAGCTGGAAACAGGTAGCTTTTTAAGGGGTGGGTGGCAGGAGGCAGGAACTCAGGGAAGAGCAGGGGTGGAAGGTGACACCACCTCCCTGCTCAAGCCTTTTCCTCTTCTGGCCTCCCCATCACCAGCAGCAGAATTTGCCTTCCTTTGCCCAGAGCTGACCCCATCCTTCCTCTGCTCTAACACTTGCTGTGGCTCCCTAGTACCTTCAGAAGCTCCAAGCTCTTCATCCTGGTTTTCAAGGCCCTGCCTCTCCAGCCTCTTCTACCACCACCTGCCCTGACCGCCCCTATAGACTTTCCAGCCTCCTTCCTTTGCTTGTGCTATTCTTTCTCCCATTCTCAACACAATGGATTCTGATTCACCATTTAAGGCAAAGCTCTAATAGTCCCAGTTTCCCCAGCAGGAGTCTCCTTCCACTGGGTTCCCACAGCCCTTTGGTGAAGCTTCATCTATGGCCTTATCCAAGCATACTGTACTTGTCCTGTCTGTCTGTCTTTCTGTCTCTCCCTAACTCTTGGCTGTGAGCTATTTTTTATCCATTCACCTCCTTCCCCATTCAACACAGTCCAACCTCACTGATCTTTCTGTTTCATATACTCACCAGGCTCATTACCACCTCAGGGCCTTTGCATGTGCTGTTCCCTCTGTCTACGTTGCTCTCTCCCCAGGTCTTGCAATAGTGGATTTCTCCACTTCATTCAGGTCTCAGCTCAAATGCCTCCCCTTCAGAGAGGCTCTCCCTGACTACCCTATCTAAAGTAGACCTTCCCCCTAGTCATGCTCCAATCCGACTCCATTTTATTTTCAAAAATTGCCTTGCTTGCTTATCTGAGGGCTCAATTGTTTTCTGTGCCCGCCCCCACCCCCCCACCCCTGCTCCTAGAATGAACCCCACGGGCCCTGAGCCCAGAAGAGAGTAAGTGCTTCATAAGTACCTGTTGCTAAATGACTGTCTAAATCGCTGGCTCGGGGCAGGTGCTGGTGGGCCTTTGTTGAACGACTGAATGAAAGGTGAGCCCCACCCTGAGGAGGGCCTTGTCCTCAGACATTTCAGGCCTGCTCTCGAAACACCATGTCCTGGACCGTGTGGCCAGGATCCCTGTGATGGGGGCCACAAGTGAAGGAGTCGCCATCCTGGACCACCTGCCCTTCGTAAGAGAAGGCCTCTCCAAAGAGAGCAGTGGGCTTGATCTGTTGCTGGTCTGGGACCTGCTCTCGGGGCAGAGCTTCCCCCTGCTGGGGGAGCTGCTCCAGTTGGGTGGGTGAGTGGCCTTCTGGCTTTTCTTCCCCCTCAGAAACAGTGTTCTCACCTTGTGGGTGGGTAGGAGGCCCCAGCGTCGTCGGAGCTTTTCTCCAGCCTGGAAAGCCCTCAGCAAGTACATTTTTATTGTCCCTAAACCTCTTGAAGCCACTTGAAATCCTCCAAGGAACAAAGCAGAGTCTCAACCAGGGATCTTAGCCTGGCAGCCCTCCAACCCTCCACATTCAGCTTATACCTGGGTATTGCAAACTCCCATAGTATTTTTTTAATATTTTAGTGACTTGCCAATATATAAAAATCTGGAGTGTTTTAATAAAAATCCAGATTTTCTGATTGTATTAGTTTGCTAGGACTGCCATAACAAAATACCACAAACTGAGTGGCTTAAACAACAGAAATTCAGGAGACTAGAATTCTGAGATCAAGGCGTTTTCCATGTCTCTCCCCTAGCTTCTGGAGGGTTGCTGGCAGTCTGGTTTTCCTTGGCTTGCAGAATCATCACCTGATCTCTGCCTTCCTCTTCACTTGGCAATCTCCCTGGTTGTGTGTCTCTGTCTGTGTCCAAATTTCCCCTTTTTATAAGGACACCAGTCACATTAGGCTAGGGGCCCACTCTACTCCAGTACGATCTCATCTTAACTACATCTGCAACAACCCTATTTCCAAATCAGTTCACATTATAAGGTGGGGATTAGGAACTCAATATATGAATTGGGGGACTTCCCTGGTGGTCCAGTGGGTAACACTCCATGCTCCCAATGCAGGGGGCCTGGGTTCGATCCCTGGTCGGGAAACCAGGTCCCGCATGCATGCTGCAACTAAGAGTTCACATGCAGCAACTAAGAGTCTGCATGCTGCAACTAAAAAGCCTGCATGCCGCAACTAAAGATCCCGTGTGCCATACCTAAGACCCAATGTGCCCAAAATAAATATTTATATATATTTATATATTTATATATATATATATGTATGTATGTGTGTGTGTGTGTATATATATATATATATATATATGAATTGGGGGGGTGGAAGGCAGACACAATTCAACCCCTAATAGCAACTCTCTCTATAACAAAGATCTGGCCACACCTGGCCTGACCTCCCACGTGGCAATCATTGGTGTAGGATCTGTAGTCCCTAAGTCAGTCCCCAGACACCTCCTCCTCCACTCCCTTTACATTACCTGCTTGGCCCTGAAGGCAAATGAGTTGGAGACTTCTGGCAAAATAAGTACCAACATAAATGAATGATATTTATGTAGGTTGGGGCAGGGGTTCCTGCAAGGTCAACTATGTAGCCACAGGTAGGCCTCCGAATCCATCCCCCAGAATGAGGAGGGAGAGCCAGATGGGTCCTAAGATGATAAGAGTCCAGAAGAAGTTTTCTGATGGGGGTGAAATGAAATGAAAAGCTAGGGCCTGGGGTGGGTAGGGGTGCTTCCCAGAGAGGCCTGGGAGGAGGGTGCTGGGCCCAGCACCCACACCTGCCCCAGCCCATTCCAAGGCCTAGGACTAGCCACCACTCACCCCTGCCTGTGCATTTGCACCACCTCTACTCACCCATCCTGGCACAGGGCATCAGCTTGGGAGGGCCGTAGGAAAAACCCCACATGGTCCAAGTCATTCTTCAAAAACCTCTGGAAGGTGCCATGGTGGAGGCAGGCATACAGCCTTTGGGGAGCCCAACCCATCCAGGTCTTCCTCCAGCACTGGAACTTGTTGCTGCCCACTCCAGTGGGCACCAGGTAAGTCACCAGCTTGTATCTAATGTTCAAAAAGTACATAAAACTCTGGGTTCCTCTTAGCTCAGGGAGATGCGAGGACCTGAGGCCATCATGGGGAGCAGAAGTTTCACGTCCTCCTTCTTGGATGCTCAGCAGGGCCGGTGGTCCCTGAGTGGAAGGCGGTGGGATCACCAGCCGTCTTGCTCTCTCTGACTCCTGCCTGCTTGCGTCTTTTTTGCAGAACCCTTATATTTGAATTCAGACCTGTTTAATGTGCACGGACAGGTCCTCCACTGTATTCTCCTCATTTTGTAGAGGGTGACACTGACGCCTGGAGAAGGAAAGGGACTTTCCCAGGTCTTCAAGGCTTAGAGGCTGTAACTAGAGCCCAGTGTTCTGCAGCTGGGCTGAGGGTCAGGGAAGGGGTTGTCCCAAAGCAGCCCCCACCCCTCCTGGGGTCTGCCCCTATTCTAGCCAATACAGACACACTCCAGAGAGTCACAGGGGCCTTACCAGGCCATACAAACAACACCCCCCAACCCACTCACAGGTTGGTCACAGAAGATGCCAAAGGCCCTGATGTCACCCTACAAATCCTGAGTGACAGCTTGCTGCAAGTCACATTGCGAAGCAAACTGTACCTCTCGCTCTAGAGGTGAGTGTGTGCTCTGGGGGCTTCCTCTCCACCTCCCTCGGTTGCCATGCAAGGCTAGCAAAATTCTGCTGCCTATGTCACCAAAAGGGTTACAATAATCCTTTCCACTTGGGCATGTTTCAAAGTCACTTTTTTGTGATGGGGAAACTGAAGCACCAAGTAGGAGAGGGACCTGCCCAGGATCACACAGTGAAATCTGCAGCAGAGGCTGAGATAAAACCCTCTGACTTCCATGTCAGGGGACATGTGCCCCATCTGAGTAAAAGGCAGATGCTTTCATGGGATGATCCAAGGAGGGTCTGGTTCAAGCTCACCTTGGGGTCCACCACGCCTGGACGCCAATCCCACTTACCATCCAGGCAACTTGAGTAAGGGCGTCTGTCCTCTGGGCCTCATCCACAAAGTGTTATGATCAAGTCCCCTACTGCCCTTGGCTGTTATAAGAGTTCACTGCTAATCTAAGAGCTCAGACCGCTCACTAAACTGTGGAAGATGATGCCAACCTGGGGTTGTAAACACAACAGCCAATAAAGGGAGTGATTTGCACATGAAACAGGAATATTCTTACATGCCCCTTAGGAATATGCCCACTGTCTTTTTTTGTGTGTGTGAAAGATGGCATTTTTTGTCTAGCTTCCCTTTTTAATAGAAAAGTGAGCACAAAGAAATATTTTCTTCACCCGGATGTGGGCACAGAGAAATATTTCTCTGCTATACAATAAACATATCATCACCCTTATAATGATGTGCAGTAAAAATGCAGCTTGACCCCTGGCCTGGTGGGGACTGTAGCAAACAGGAGAGGATGTGGCCCATCTCAAGGTCACATCAGCCGCCTGTGAGGATGCTGGCCGAGAGTTTCCAGATCTTTTAGGTTTTCCAAAGTTTGAACCCTGTATTTTTAATGAACTCTTCCAGTTTTTCATTTGAGCCCTCCAGACAACTGCAGGCCCCACCAGCCTGTGACTTCTGGACTCAGTCTTGGGCTGCGGCTTGGAGCCTGCCCAGACATGCTGCCCCTACAGGATCCTGCGGTTCAAAGTCACCAACAACATCTGCATCGGGGTACAGCTGGAGCAGACGGGGAACAAGACCAATGTGGCCTTTGAGGAGTGCCACACCCCACCAGGATACCTGAGCACTGAGGTTCTGGAGCAGTGAGTACCTACCCCCTACCACTCCTGCACCCAGCCCTTCACTGAGCCTCTCCCCAGAGAGTCTCAGTCTTAGGCTGCCTCTCCCCAGCCTAAGCTGTCTAGAGTGACCAAGGGTGTCAGGGACACGGTCATCTCCAAGACCACCAACTGTACACACCACCCATCAGTATCTCCTGCCTTCACATTGAATGTTATGGCCAAAGTGTGCAGCCACGCAGGTCAAACCTTGGCTTGGCTGCTCGCTAACACCAGGAGCCCTGGCCAAGCTATTTGGCTTCCAGGAGCCTCAGTTTTCTCACCAATAAACAGGATCACAGAACTCAGCCAGCACGGGGTGGTTGTGGGGAAGAGATGAGCTAACCCCTGTGAGCTACTTAGCACAGAACCTGCCGCATAAAGTGGCCATTGCTTATGATTCTTAATATACCTAACAAAAAAGCCACCTCCTCCAGGAAGCCTTCCATTAACTTCCACTCTGGGATTTGAAAATCCCAGAGACCTTTATTAGAGAGAGAAATAAAGCAAGAGAGGCATAAAGGGACAATCAGGAAGAAATAAAGTGGAGGAGGGCAAAGTCTAGAAGAGAGAAAGCAAGAATGGGAAACAACAGAAAAGGAAAGGGGAGAAAGAGGAGAGAGGAGAGGAGAGGGACACCAGGCGGGGAAGGAAGCAGCCACCCTGAGCTTCCCTGTTCACAGGCCCACTGGGGCTTTCCTCAGCCCTGCCCTGGACTCCCCTCTCTGGCCTCAGTCTCCCCTTCCATGGTGTCTCAGACCCCACCTGCTCTCCCCGCCTCTAGGATGGACCCCCTCTGGGTGAACAAAGCTCTGGGTTTAGTGACAGGTGTCCTGGATGAGGCATTGCCCTTCCTCCTACAGAAGATAGTAAGTTGCTCATTCCCCCCGCCCCACCCCCTGAGAGAGGGGTGTGACCCCATGGGACAGCCCCTTGATCTCGCCCTGACCTCAACAATGACCCCCTCATGCCTTCCCTCCAGGGGTGTCCCCTGGCCACAGCCCTGCTCAACTCGCTGCTGGAAGACCTGTTACACATCACTCTGAGTTCGTAGCTCCCAGCCAAGGAAGGGGCTTATCTGCTGTCCCCCTACTGTGTGCCAGGAACTCTTCTAGGCTCTGGAAATATGATGGGAAATAAAACAGTCAAAGCTTTCCCACGGGGAGCCTACTTCCTAGAGGAGGGGGAAAAGGGCATTATGCCTTATGATCTTGGTAAATCATTTCCCCCCCCGAGCCTCAGTTCCCCAGTCTGTAAAATGGGATTAATCACAGGCTCACAGAATGGACTGTTGTGATAATACATAAAACCTGGCACAGAGTTATGGCTCAATAAATGCTCATTGTTACAAGAAGCTGAGGCCCAGCCCACAATGAACTTCAAGCTAAGCAGAGAGGGAGAAGAAATTTCTTGCTGCTTCAGTGCCTCTCCATGCCCTTCCCTCCATCCCCCAGGGAGGCTGAGCCCCAGTTCCATTTCCTCATTGCAGCCCCAGCCATCTCCGGCCCGGAAGATTTCCAGCACTATGTCACCAGCACAGAATTCACGGAGGAGGCCATCCTGATGAAAGTCCAGGTGAGCAGCCCCTGGCCAGGGCAGACCCTCTGAGGATGTCCACTGGTCTGGGGGAGAATGGGCACAGAGGAAAATGAGGTGGGGCTTCTCTGGATAGGAGGCAGAGGAGAAGGAGCAAGCGAAGGAAGTGGTGCGCAAAAGAGGAGGAGAGAGGGGAAGGGAGAAGAAAGGGCAGACCAGGCAGGCCCCACCCTCTGGAGCTCACACTGAGCCTGGGAAGTCCCGCTCAACCCTGGAAAGGTGGAGAGGCCACGGGGCTGTATGTCCCACAAGTGAAAATTAGGCTCCAACAAAAGGGCAGATGGGGTGGCTCAGAACAGCAGGACCGCGTGTAACACCCAGCTGGAAGGGACCCCTCAGATGGGGAAACCAAGGCCCAGAGAAGGGATGAGGCTGGCTGCCCCTCTCCTCCATGGGATGGTAGCAGGTGAGTCAGGAGGACAGGAGGATTTGAGTGGATAGGAAGGAGGCACTGTTAACAAAGTCACGGAGAAAAGAATGGGGTTACGTGAGGGAGAAGCAAAACCCAGCTCCACCTCTTACCATGTATAGGATCTTGAGAAAGTCACTTCACTCCTCTGGGCCTCAGCTTCCTCATCTATCAAATGGTTTCCATCTCATGGTGCTGTTGTGAGGTCAAAATGAGATTGTGCCTGTAAGTGTTCAGCGCTGTGTCTGGCACATACTGAACCCTCCATATGTTAGCTGTAACCAGTTTTTGCCTGAGGAGACTGTTCCCTCTGAATTTCTCCTTCCTCCTTCATTTTTCTAAAGCTTATGATCCCTGCAGCCCAGGCCAGAGAGCCCCAAGGCCTGACCACCTGGCCCCCAAGCCCCTCCCAAAGTTAGCCCCGGGCAGCCTGGCAGACCTGGTCTTTTCACTGCAAACCTACAATGACATCCTGTCCTTCCTCTACACCAGCAAGGAGATACATGTGAACCTCCAGGACCCCATGGTGAGTGTTTGAGAAAAGTACATTACTGCTCTACTTTTCACATGAAGAAACCAAGGCCCAGGTGGCATAAGTGCCTTCCTGGGTGGGCCTAGGTAAGTCACTTCCCCTCTCTGGACCTCACCTGGAGAACTCTTATTCAGCTTTCAGAACCCAGTATAGAAGTTCCTTCTTCTGGAAAGACTTCCTTGAACACCCCTTTGTTGTTCCTCTCTTCATAACATTTATGCTGCAAACATGTATTGAAGGCCTACTGTGTGCCATGCCCTGTGCACACAGGGTCCCTGCCCTTTCACAGATCAAAGTCTACTGGAGGAATAGAAACTGAACAAGAAAACAGATAAATAAAATAATGTATCTTATTTATAATAAGCAGAGCAATGGATCAGCAAGTGTGTGGTGGAGGTGAGAGAGCTATCCTGGACACTGTAGTCAGTGAATACATCTCTGAGGAGGTGGCCTGAATGGTGGCAAGGAGGCGCACGCGCGCGCGCACACACACACACACACACACACACACACACACACACACACACACACACACACACACACAGAAGTCAATGGGAAGAGCAAGTTCCCAGGGTCGATGAGGGCATCACATGAGGGAGAAATACAGATAGATCACTGCTCAGAAGCCCCCAGCAGCTCCTCATCGTGCTCTGAATAAAGTCAAGTCTCCTCTCTGCAGCCCCAGGGCCTCGTGAGATCTGGCTCCTGCACACCTCTCTAGCTCTGTCTCTTCACCCACTATGCTCCAGCCACACAGGATGGGCTGATGCTCACCTCAGGGCCTTTGCACATGCCGTCTCCCTGCCTGGAACACTCTTCTCTCCACTGTTGGTCTCTGTGCGAATGTCATCACCTCAGAGAGCTGCTCCCTGACCACCACATGTAAATATCTAAAGTAAGCCTTTTCTCTCTCCCTCACCCAAAACCCTCTCTCTCTTTCTACTCTGCTCCCTTCGAAATACTGATCTCACTGTGTGTATGAGTAAAGTTATATATGCGAAGTTGTATATATACATATACACACATATGTATATTTGTGTGTGTTCATTTATTTAACTTTGTGTGTTCACTGTCTCTCCAGTTTGGGGACGGGGACTATGAACAGTATACTCTCTGAAGGGTACACAGGGTGTGCTCAGTAAACATTGAAATACGAAATCCCAAGATCTATATCTGGAAGAGATCTAATGTTATTGCTCCATTATTAACATGGAGAAACCAAGGCCCAGATAGGGAAAATGACTTTCCCAAGTCACCCAGCAGGTAGGATCAGGACTGGAGCCAGGGCTCCTGCCTCCCCATACTGTTCCCTCCTTTCCACACAGGTGTGGCAGCTCTGAGACTAGAAGTGAACCCTGTGATTCCATGTCTACAGAAATTCTTACACCAGTGGATGAGGGTACATGTGCAAGGGTGTTCTTTGCAGCTTCACTTGTTACCGGGTGAAAAATAAAGTTAACCTAGGTGTCCATCAATAGGGAATTGGTAAAATAAGTCAGGTAATGGCTATATAAGGTGGAATTCTATGCAGCTGTTTAAAAGAAAGGGGTTGTTCTATATGTACTGATGTTGAGAGGAACAAACAAGGTGCAGGACCATCTGGTTAGAATGTTCCCATCTATTCATTCTTCTATGTGTGTAGAAAACAGTCTGTCAGGATATACTCCAAAATGTCAATAGTGGTTACCCCTGAGAATAGGATTTAGGAGAAAAGGGGAAGAAGTGTTGGGATGGACTTTCATTTTTACTGTATACATTTTATAGTGTCTTCTATAATGATTTACGACTTTCAAAAATCAATGGATTGGGGCTTCCCTGGTGGTGCAGTGGTTGAGAGGGCCTGCCGATGCAGGGGACGCGGGTTCGTGCCCTGGTCCGGGAAGATCCCACATGCCGCGAAGCAGCTAGGCCCGTGAGCCATGGCCGCTGAGCCTGTGCTCCGCAGCGGGAGAGGCCACAACAGTGAGCGGCCCGCGTACCGCCAAAAAAAAACCACATATGAAAGGTCATAATCCTGATGCCAACCAAGACAACTGTGGCTCAGCCGGGCCTATTAAGACCTCTTCACACAGAGGTCATTAAGAATTTGTCCCTGCCTTATGACCTACAACTGCGATCCCAGCCAAGCCTTGGCCAACCCTGAAAGGGCCCTCTCCTTCAAGAGTCGGCAGGTCAAATCACTTAGAGCTTGGGAACAAGCACTGTCCTTGTGCCCAGCCTGAGAAACCACACCTGCATGAAACACCTTCCCACGGATCCTGGATTAGCAGAATTCAAAGGCTGCCCCACCTTCTAAAGCTAAAGGACAGAGACACAAAGAACTGGGAGGTCCCAAGGGCCGTCAGAGGTTGCATCCCTGATGTGCCCCTTCCCGACCTCTGGAGTTGGGTTCATTCTCTGGGTCCAAAAAATCAATGGATGCACTGAAATCAAAGTTCACCCACCAACAGGTGTCACAAATTTCACCTAAAAGATGATTCCATTTCCCTCAAATGTCCAAGAAAAATAAGACCCAGGACAGTTGGGTTTTGTCTTCTGCTTATCATCATGTATAGGTTCTGCCTAGGTTCTGCCCTCTGGAAAAGGTCAATGTCATTTGTTCTATGCATCTAACATTCCAGCCAATTCCAAAATGGGATCTTTGGCAACTGAAACTGTAGCTGAGGTTCACAGTATGAGAGCAGTGAAGTTGGGGAGGGCCCTGCAGCAAAATGCTGAGCCTGAAGGCAGGGACCCAGCCCAATCCCCACCCCAGCCCCTACTCCCCCACTTCAGGCATTAACCATCCCATCAGTCAAAATCGCCTCCCTCTCCCACACTCTTGCATTGTAAAGCTGTGGGAATACCACAGCATGATCATAACAGGACGTACAAAATCACAAAACATCGAGTGGTAGGAACCTAACAGAGAACTGGGCCTTCTCTAAATTATAGGAAAAACCTGAGGCCCAGAGAATAGGCTCTAGAATTTGGGGAGCTATTAAATGAGACAATAAGTGAGAAGGAGCCTGGGCTAGAGACTGGAAAATCCTGAATACAGATGAGCACCACAGCAGGCTACTGACACCATTCAAGCCTCATTCCTGAGGCAATTAGGGAAAGGAAAAGGGGCTGAACAAATCATGTAACAACCATGTTTAAAATCCCCCAGGACTGCATTCATGCTCTTGTCTGCCTGAGACACTGTGTACTTTCCAATCCTCCTGCACCCATTTGGATCCTTCATATCACACACATCTGATACAAAATGTCACTTGACATGGAGGCCATCCCCGAACACCCTATCCAAAGGGACCCCATACCCACTCCCTCAGATCCCCGCTCTAGTATTGGTCACTCAATGCTGAGTGCCAACTATGACCAAGGCGTGACACTGGCACCACAGAGTGAATCTCCCAGGCTTCAGCCATAACACCTAAAAGCCTGCCATAGGGGCCGGCCATGTATTCACTTCCATATGTACAATCCCTGTGAGGCATTACAACGATGACCATTTCTCGACCAGTAGGACGTGTTCAGCACAGGTCTAGACACTCAACGGACAATACATAAGAAAACAGAAAGTGCCGACTCACCCACCCAGGGAATGCAAATCTAGGCCATGAGGAGAGGCAAGGTTTTGGACCCACTTCTGTGAATCCATCTGTATTAAACATCCTGAGTATAGATATATTTAAGTACAAAGAAATACAGATATTAATGATGGGGAAAGAAAAAAAAACTAGAAAAGAACAAAAAGGAAATATCTGAGTCAAGCATGAGATTAGAAAATTCTCAAAAAATGTAATGGTGTACAAAAATGCTTATGAAGGTACTGTTAATTTTTCAAAAGCAAAATAAAAATGACATTAGGTCTATGCAAACAAAAAAAAAAAAAAGGAGAAATACCAGTGCCGTCACTCAGAATCTCTTTTCCCTTCTTCATACTTCTCTGAACTTTTCCTGCCATGTGGGGTCTGTATTTTATAAACAGAGAGCGAAATGCGTATGAAGGGAAGAGGAATTATTCAATGGAGGCCAGAATTCCACAGATAAGATGAGCCTTGCTTGAGCTTGCTTGAGAAGAAAGTCATTCTAAGGTTGGGAGAACTGTGAGTTACGTATAAACATGCATACACACACATGTTACTTGAAGCACTACTTAAATGGAGGAATTCACCTGAAAAATGAAGATGTGTGGCTTCTCTTGGAATATCAGAGGTCTGGGGGACCGAGCCGTCTGCTTCAGGGCTAATCAGCTGGAGAGAGCAGTGCTTCCTCCTCTCTAAGGGGCTCCTCTCTCCGTCTCCACAAACCCCGCCACGCCCCCACGGTCCTGCAACATGGAGGCTGGGAGGTCAACTGCCCTTTGCCTTCATGCTCATCCACTGGGGTGCTCACACCGGGCCACCTCACTCCTCAACATCAGAGCCAGGCCTCCAAAGATACTGAAATTGATGGTAGTCTCACATGATAACAGGGATTTTTCTCTTGTTCTCCCTCTAGACCCACTTTAACCAAAATACATCCCCTGTGCCTGGAAGTCCCCTTCCTCCAGATCCTAAAAATGTCAACACTGCTGTAATTTTGTCCCAAGAAATGCTCAAGGAAATCATCACTAACAGTGCCAGGCAGAGCTCTGTCAAGGTAAGCCTTACGCACATGGCTCCTCCACTCTCCTCTTTGCTTAAGTCTAGTCTATCAACCTCTAAGTTTGAGAAGGTAGAAATACAAGTAGGTTCTGGAACATTCTTCCATAGATAAATATGAGGAAATGCTATGGGATACATATTTTCCCTTAATGGTCATATAAGTGGGTCCTTGCTTACACTGGGGAAAAGGAGAAAGCAGGGGCACAGGAGGACAAATGTTTTCTGAGTGTCTCCTATGTGCCAGGTACAAAGCCAGGTGTCTTTACATGATGTCATTTCGTCCTCACAACAGCACTGAGAGGTAGAGCTTCTTATTCCCACTTTACAGGTGACCAAAGTGAGAGAAGCAACTTACCAATAGTCAAAGCATGTGCAAGGGGGTGGGTTTATCTACATATGAGGTATTCACTTGCCCCCCGCCCCAAAAGCGGTAGAAGGCAGTAGTTACAACAAAATACTAACCTTAAGTCCTCTCTGTGTCAGGCTCTATTTCAGCAATGTACAATGTTTCCTTACCAGAGTCTCCCAAAATCATCAAGTGCAGAACTATCTGCCACAAGAGCATAGAAAGAAACGGGCTTTAAACAGGATGAGGAGTAACAGAAAATGTGTCTCTGTGTTATATGCCCCACTGTCCTTCCAAGAAAGGAAATGAGATAAAGGGAAATGTCTGGAATTAGTGTCTGTGTGGTCATATCACCTGTACCAGCACCCAGCAAGGTGACCAATGCATACTGCAGGATCAATAAATATTTAAATAAAAGAACCAAGCAATGCATGGCTATCTCGCAATGTAACATCCTGCAGTCCTTCTTCCTCTCCACACTCTAAATGATGACTTCTTTACAACAGATGAGTAACCTAGGTGCAAAGATCACCAAAATAGTCTACAACCACCTGTCAAGAAACAAAATCCACGCCACCTACTGGGTTGACATGGAAAAGGATGGTGAGAAGTTTGCCACTGGGCAGACGGTGAGTGCTAAGTAACAAATCACGACTGAGCTGTGAGGAGGAACTAGCAGGAGCAGAGGTCACATGGAAAGAAGAGTGTTCTGTAGGGGGAACTCATACCAAAACCCTGGGGGCCACAGTGTGTCCCTAGGAGGAGGAGACCAACCAGGCTGGTAGGCTCAGCCTTGAGGGAAGACTAAACAGGTGGTCCCCTGAGACCCGGTCATCTCCACTCCAGGCCTCACCTGTGACCTTGTTGGTCATATCACAATATGACATGTTTGCTGAGTAGCGTGGTGAAGGTATTTTTTTAACTCATGTTTGTTTTATATTAATGCAGGATTTAATCATCTCCCATGCATGCAAGATTTCAAAAGACAAACTGATAGCGGACATCAAGATTGAGAGGTACTTGTCTGTAACTACAAACCCCTCAACGTTCGTCAGCACAGGAAGCAATATCAAAAACCCAATTCAAATCACATGCGAAGAGTAATGGAGAAGGCCCTTGGGAAATACTTGGATGATCACAGGGAAATCAGAAGGAAGTTTTACTCATGTGCTCTTATTCACCTTAAATTTGCTCTTTCCCCTCTGTATTCAACATTTTAAGGGGATATGGGGATATATGTATTCATATAGCTGATTCACTTTGTTATACAGCAGAAACTAACACAACATTGTAAAGCAATTATACTCCAATAAAGATGTTAAAAAATAAAAGTAAAAATAAAATTTTTTTAAATAAAAAATAAATTTTATACGTGACTTTAAGAAGCAACTGAACTGGGACTTCCCTGGTGGCGCGGTGATTAAGAATCTGCCTGCCAATTCAGGGGACATGGGTTTGATCCCTGGTCTGCGAAGATCCCACGTGCCATGGAGCAACTAAGCCCATGCGCAACAACTACTGAGCCTGCACTCTAGAGCCCATGTGCCACAACTACTGAGCCCGCATGCCACAACTACTGAGACCTCATGCCACAACTACTGAAGCCCATGAGCCTAGAGCCCGTGCTCCACAACAAGAGAAGCCACCGCAATGAGAAGCCCGCGCACCGCAACAAAGAGTAGCCCCTGCTCACCGCAGCTAGAGAAAGCCTGCGCACGGCAACGAAGACCCAACACAGCCAAAAACAAATAAATAAAATTTTAAAAAAGAAGCAACTGAACTAATACCTAAACTCTACTTTAGAACTGGTTAATAATTTTTATTTAAAAATAATTTTTCCTTGTATTTTGTTTCCTGACAGCTCTCAATACAGAGTGACACCCCCTGAGGCTGTAAGTCGATTTGATTTTCAAAACATTTATCTATAATAGAGGAGAAATTATTTTAAAGCCAGGCACTCAGTGAAACGGGGACTCTGCAAAGGAAAAGATCACACAGACTAGATCACAGGCACAATGTGGAGCAGGACTGCAGGCTCCAAACCTAGGTTCTCTCTGGGAAGCTCTTAAAACTTGGTTCCCCAAGCTCAGTACTGGAATGCCACATTCAGTCAGTGACCTAAAGGAAGGCCTAGAGTCTGTGCTTTTTTAGTGTTGGGTGATTCTCATACACCAAGAAGTCTTGGGGGTCCACTGGAAGGAAAAAAATGATCTAGATTCTAATTTTGCCTTGGCTCACAGGAGGATATCCAGCCTCCCATAGCCTCACACTTCCCATCAGAGGTTTTCAGTCCTTGTTCTACAGAGCAAGCACATGGAGCCCCAGACGAGACCTGGGAGGTACGCAAGTGGGGAGAGCAAGGGTGGGACCCAGGGACCAGGCTCCAGAAAGAGATATGGAAACTTACAGAAGGTTCACCAACCACCTCCGCATTTAAGACATTTGATCTCCCACATGTTCACACTTTCATTCAACAAACATTTAGTGAGCATCACTACGTGTCCAGCCCTAAATCTATAACATGAAACGGTGATGAGGTCCCAGACTCCAGGAGTGACCCTCTAGTTTAAGCAGGAGGACAGGAACAGATTAAAACCATAAATAAATAAGCCACATCATTAAGAGTCTGGTAACCACACACTGGACGGAGGCACACAATGGGTACCCAGAGGTGAACAACCTTATGTCTATGTCCCATATGTCAGCCGTGAGATAGTGGGGAGTCATGTGAGAGGTAGACTCTGGGAGTTGGTGCAAGCCTGGGGTTGCTTCACCTTATCTGCACCGGGCAGATATGTGTTAGGCCAAGCTCTGTGCCAGGGAAGGATCACAAAAGGCATGAACCCTGACGCCACATAACTACCCACCTGACAGGGAACACAGATACTCATGCAAATAGCTGTCAATTGAGCATGAAGAAGACAGAGTGGAGGAAGCATGAAATGGAAGGCAGACTGTGGGTTCACTGAGAAAATGATGCCTGAACTCAGCCCTGAAGAAGGAGCAGTTTACCAGAGGGCACAAGTGTGTACCAGGTAGAGGGAACAGGATGTGCAAAGGGTAGGTCGCATGGACACATCGGCCTCTTGAGGGGAATGCAAAAGAAGGGAGGTAAACATAGCACCAGCGAGGACGACCAGATCAGGGAGGGACTCAGAATGGATCCAAAGGAGGCACCATCCATCCTCCCCAAAATACTGAATTCACATTTGGCCTGAGGGCACGTGGCTGTACCACTGTGCCTACAGCAATGTCTGGAACATAAAAGGAGCCCAAAAATCACTGGTAAAGGAGCCACCTGAGGCATCAAAACCTACTGAAGGGCCTTTGAAAATTCCCAAAGAATTAGAGGCCTGAGAGATAGATTAAGATCCACTTCCCCTCATAGCCTTGTAGAGTACCAGACTTCTTCCACCAGGAAAAAAGCCCATATGTACAGAGGCACCTAAGACCACTTTCCCTGATGTGAGGACTACCTGGGGGACTAGCAGATATACTAACAAAAAAGCTCTACCCATCTCTTTCAGATGGACGAGGTGCAAAATGTGATACCTGTGGTTCTGAAGAAATTACTGCTTGCCACTGTTGGTATGTGGAACTAATAATGTGAACACCTACAAGAGTCAGTGTCACAAGAAAGGTACAAAGATGGGAAACCACACTCCAGAATGTGACACGGCGTCTGACCACTGTGATTGAAAAGCACTTTGTTTTTAGATAGGGACTTCAGCATCTTGAGATGGCAAAACATGAAAAACAAATCAAAATGTCCCTTCTACACTTCCAAATGAAATCCAGCCCACTAGGTGTTTTCAGAACAACAGCATCATGACAGGAAACAGGGACCAAGTCACCTAGTCACATAGATACTGGGGTTTGAGAAATGCAAGAGTGTGAGTTCATAACCCTTATAACCATCAAGAGATATGATGCAAAATGCCATCTGTACATATTTATGATGAACTCTAGGGGGTTCAATGTACTGCAAATGAAATCAAAATAGTAGGGCTTAATTCTTCTGTTTTCTCAAGGTAGGGAGGGGAGACATGGTGGCATATCTCTTGGTATCAATTCTCCGCACATATAATGTCCATCAGATTTCCAGTTAGTTCTAGGGTCCTTGGGAACTTACCCTCACACACACAAAAGACTGGGAGAGACTATGTCTTAACTCAAATCCCTCCGTTGAATGAGCAGGGGAGAGATTTCTCCTAGAGCCATACACTGCCCAAAGATATCCTCCAGCTGACTGTGGCTAAAACAACCCAGCCTAGTCATTGTTTCTTTCAACTCATATCATAAGATGCTCCTTCTTTACTTCAGAAAATTTAAATCAATGGAATATTCCACCAGGAGTAATCTCAAACTCACTAACAATGCCAAGGTTCAAGTGCTTAAATCGGTAAGAAAAAGAAATATAAACATTTTCCTTTCACGCTAAAGCTCACTCTGCACTTCAGTCTTCAGAGTAACAAAGAGGGGCCAGTGGGCCCTGGCATCACAGTCTGTTCAGGGCTCTCCCACCAGCTCCCTCTGGTCCCCCCACTCTTTCCTAGGCAGATTCATTGCGTACTGCTCCTTCAGTTACCATGTAAGTCCTAACCCTGAGATTAGAAACACCCCCACTACATATGCCTAACTCATCTACACTATCACCTTGTGACTACTGGAGCCTCTCATTCTCTGCCACCCTGACTCAAATTTCCCCTTCTTCCCATCTATCTAACCCTACATTCAGAGAAAACTGAAAAGAGAACTTGTTTTCTGAAAAACATTTAAAAGAACGGGAGTTTTCCATACACAAAAATAAATTCAAAATGGATTAAAGACCTAAATGTAAGGCCGGACACTATAAAACTCTTAGAGGAAAACATAGGCAGAACACTCTATGACATAAACCACAGCAAGATCCTTTTTGACCCACCTCCTAGAGAAATGGAAATAAAAACAAAAATAAACAAATGGGACCTAATGAATCTTCAAAGCTTTTGCACAGCAAAGGAAACCAGAAACAAGACAAAAAGACAGCCCTCAGCATGGGAGAAAATATTTGCAAACGAAGCAACTGACAAAGGATTAATCTCCAAGATATACAAGCAGCTCATGCAGCTCCATATCAAAAAAACAAACAACCCAATCCAAAAATGGGCAGAAGACCTAAATAGACATTTCTCCAAAGAAGATACACAGATTGCCAACGAACACATGAAAGAATGCTCAACATCACTAATCATTAGAGAAATGCAAATCAAAACTACAATGAGGGGTTTCCCTGGTGGCGCACTGGTTGAGAGTCCGCCTGCCGATGCAGGGAACACGGGTTCGTGCCCCGGTCTGGGAAGATCCCACATGCCGCGGAGCGACTAGGCCCGTGAGCCATGGCCGCTGAACCTGCGCGTCTGGAGCCTGTGTTCCGCAACGGGAGAGGCCACAACAGTGAGAGGCTCGCGTACCGCAAAAAAAAAAAAAAAAAAAAAAAAACTACAATGAGATATCACCTCACACCGGTCAGAACAGCCATCATCAAAAAATCTACAAACAATAAATGCTGGAGAGGGTGTGGAGAAAAGGGGACCCTCTTGCACTGTTTGTGGGAATGTAAATTGGTACAGCCACTATGGAGAACAGTATGGAGGTTCCTTAAAAAACTAAAAATAGAACTACCATTCGACCCAGCAATCCCACTACTGGGCATATACCCCGAGAAAACCATAATTCAAAAAGACACATGCACCCCAATGTTCATTGCAGCACTATTTACAATAGCCAGGTCATGGAAGCAACTTAATGCCCATCGACAGACGAATGGATAAAGAAGTTGTGGTACATATATACAATGGAATATTACTCAGCCATAAAAAGGAATGAAATTGAGTCATTTGTTGAGAAGTGGATACATCTAGAGACTGTCATACAGAGTGAAGTAAGTCAGAAAGAGAAAAACAAATTTCGTATATTAACGCATGTATGTGGAACCTAGAAAAATGGTACAGATGAACTGGTTTGCAGGGCAGAAGTTGAGACACAGATGTAGAGAACAAACGTATGGACACCAAGGGGGGAAAACTGCGGTGGGGTGGGGATGGTGGTGTGCAGAATTGGGTGATTGGGATTGACATGTATACAGTGATGTATATAAAATTGACGACTAATAAAACCTGCAGTATAAAAAAACAAACAGGGCTTCCCTGGTGGCGCAGTGGTTGAGAGTCCGCCTGCCGATGCAGGGGACACGGGTTTGTGCCCCGGTCTGGGAAGATCCCACATGCTGCGGAGCGGCTAGGCCTGTGAACCATGGCTGCTGAGCCTGCGCGTCCGGAGCCTGTGCTCCACAATGGGAGAGGCCACAGCAGTGAGAGGCCCGTGTACTGCAAAAAAACAAACAAACAAAAAAAACCAACTAATACTAAACTTTCTTAGGGTTATTTGTATGGAAATATGTTAATATAAATGTTTCAGACGTTACATGAAATTTCTAAAAATCTTATATGTTCTGGTATAATGTTATAAGTCATAATTCTAGTTATTATTTTAAAATGTGTATCTCAGAAATAACTAAATTTCCTTGTCAATTGCATTATTATGAACTTTCATCAAATCTTTAACCGTGGTCATTTTTAAGTCTTTTGTCATTTACAGACAGTTCTGGGTATACTCTGATGCTTTTGCAAATATGTTCCTATAAAAGGGTTTCATCTTCAAGGAATTCATGGAAAAGACTCTGACAAGTACAGGTTTCTGGTAACTGATTATATTGCTGAACTGAATGAATAAGCATTTTCAGAACTCTAATGGAAAACTGATGAATTCATAAAAGTGCTAACAAAAGATCAAGATGAAAAAAAAATTAATTACATGGGACTGAGTGAACTGATGAGGATGATTATAATTTTTGTGACTTTCTGTTTGAATAAAAAAAAAATCCCACAAGGACTCAGAGGCAAAAAATATACAAATCAATTTTCACTGCAAAGTAAAGGAGCTGTTACAGTGGAGGATTACTGGACTGAATGTCAATATTATGACATAGTATGAATGTGTTTTGTGTTTGGTAATTGCAATCATTGTTGCTTTTGTTGTGGTCATCCATTTACAATGCTTGGTGTCAGTTTATCTCTTGTAAAAATAAAATACAGCGTGTATGTGAAAAAAATAAAATAAAATAAAATAAAAAGATTAAATGAGGTAATGCATGCAGAAAGCTTATCCCTGGTTCTAGCACACAGTGAGCGCTAAATACGTATTACTTATTTTTGGAGATTAATATGAACTTTCTTGTGATGGGGTGGAGGCCAGAAGAAGGCAAAATGTTTTGTGAACTTCATTCTCAGGAATAAAAGAACAAAAGTGTGTTGGGACATATATCTACCCTATGACCCAGCAATTTTAGTTCTGGTCATTCACCAATGAGAAATAAAAAATATGTCCAAAATGGGCAAGGATTTTCCTCACAGCTTTATTCATAAAAGACTAAAACTTGAAACAACTCAAATGTCCACCAACAGGTGAATGGACATACAAATTGTGATATTTTCATACAATAAGATATTAATCAGTAATAAAAAGGAATGAACTGATGTGTACAACAACATGGATATATCTCAAAACATTATGTTGAGCAAAAGAAACCAGACACAAAAGTTGCTTACTGTATAGTCTGTACAGTCTGTAAATGAATTTCTGGAACTGACAAAACTAAGCTAATGTAATAGAAATTGGAGCAGTAGTTGCCTTAGGGGAGGGTTGACTGGAGAGGTGCACTGGGAAATTTGTGGGGTGATGGGAAATATTCTATATCTTGATTGGGATGGTGGTTACGAAAGTGTACACATTGTCAAAACACATCAAAATGTACACTTAAAATATGAGCATTTAATTTTACGTAAATTCAAATTCAATAAAAAATAACTCCCAAGAAAATGCAAAAAAATATATATAAAAATCCTAGAAGATAACATAGGAGAAAATCTAGGTGACCTTGAGTTTGGCAGTTACTTTTTAGGCACAACACCAAGGGCACAATCTAAGAAAGAGGTCATTAAGAAGTTGGACTTCATTAAAATTAAAAACTTTGGCTCTGTGAAAGATGAAGTTAAGAGAATGAGAAGACCAGGCACAATCTGGGAGAAAATATTTGCAAAGCATATATCTAATAAAGGATTGGTATTCAAAATATACAAAGAAGAGACTTCCCTGGTGGCACAGTGGTTAAGAATCTGCCTGCCAATGCAGGGGACACAGGTTTGAGTCCTGGTCCAGGAGGATCCCACGTGCCACGGAGCAACTAAGCCCGTGCACCACAACTACTGAGCCTGCGCTCTAGAGCCCGCGAGCCACAACTACTGAAGCCTGCAGGCCACAACTACTGAAGCATGCAAGCCACAACTACTGAGCCCGCGTGCCTAGAGCCCTACTCTGCAACAAGAGAAGCCACCACAATGAGAAACCCTCACACCGAAAGGAAGCATAGCCCCCACTCACCCTGCCAACTAGAGGAAGCCCATCATGAGCAGCAACGAAGACCCAACACAGCCAAAAATAAATAAATGAATAAATAAATAAATGTATATAAAATATACAAAGAACTCTTCTTTTTTTTTTTTGTGCCACGCTGCATGGAATGCCGGATTTTAGTTCCCCGACCAGGGATCAAACCCACATCCCCTGCAGTGGAAATGCGGAGTTTCAACCACTGGACCTCCAGGGAAGTTCAAAATATACAAAGAACTCTTAAAATCCAACAATAAGAAAATTAAGAACCTGATTAAAAAGCAGACAAAAGGGCTTCCCTGGTGGCACAGTGGTTGAGAGTCCGTCTGCCGATGCAGGGGACACGGGTTCATGCCCTGGTCCAGGAAGACCCCACATGCCACAGAGCGGCTGGGCCCGTGAGCCATGGCCGCTGAGCCTGCACGTCCAGAGCCTGTGCTCCGCAACGGGAGAGGCCACAACAGTGAGAGGCCCACGTACTGCAAAAAAAAAAAAAAAAAAAAAAACAGACAAAAGATCTAAACAGACATCTTACCAAAGAGACACAGATGGCAAAGAAGCATATGAAAAGATGCTCAACATATGTCATTAGGGAACTGCAAATAAAATAACAAGATACTACTATACTACACATCTATTAGAATGGGTAAAATTCCAAACACTGACAACAACAAATGTTGATAAGGCAGGAACTCTCATTCATTGCTGGTGAAAATGAAAAATGGTGCAGCCACTTTGGAAGACAGTTTGGCAGTTTTTTATAAAACTAAACATACTCTTCACATATGACCCAGCAATCACGCTCCATGATATTTACCCAAATGAGTTGTAAACTTATGTCCACACAAATACTTGTCACAGATGTTTTATGGCAGCTTTATTCATAATTGCCAAAACTTGGAAGCAACCAAGATGACCTTCATTAGGTGAATGAATAAATACATTTATCCAGTGTAGTATATCCATACAATGGAATAATATTCAGCACTAAAAAGAAATGAGCTATAAAGCCATGAAAAGACATGGAGGAACTTTAAATGCATATTACTAACTGAAAGAAGCCAATCTGAAAAGGCCACATAATGTATGATTCCAACTATATAACATTCTGGAAAAGGCAAAATTATGGAGACAGTAGAAAATTCAGTGATTGCCAGAGGTTGGCAGGAGGGAGGGATGAACAGAATTTTAGAGCAAGGAAACTATTCAGTATGATACTATAATGATGGATACAAGTCTATAAATTTGTAAAACTCCACAGAATGTATAACATCAAGCGAGAACCGTAGTGTAAACTCTGGACTTTTGATGATAATGTTAAGTCAATGTAGGTTCATCAATTGTAACAAATGTACCACACTGGCGTGGGATGTTGATAGTGAGGGAGGTTGTACATGGGCACGAGGCAGGAGGTATATGGGAATGCTCTGTGCTTTCTTGTTATTTTGCTGTAAACCTAAAACCACTCTAGAAGAACAAAGTCTATTTTTAAAAGAAAAAGAAGATCTTGAATCAATAACCTACCTGCCACCATAAGCACTAGAGAAAGAAGAGCAAACTAAACCCAAAGCAAGCAAAACAAAAGAAATAAAAAGGATTACAAAAAAATCCTATGAACAATTTATGCCAATAAATTAGATAACCTGGTTGAAATGGACAAATTGCTAGAAATACACAACCTACCAAATCTGACTCAAAAAGAAATGGAAAATATAAACAGATCTATAACTAGTAAGGAGACTGAATTAGTAATCAATACATTCTATTAACATGGAGTATTACCAATGATTGACATTATTCAACGATAAAAAAGGAATGAAGGACTAACACATTACACAACATGGATGAACCTTGAAAACACTATGTTTAGTGAAAGAAACCAGACACAAAAACCACATATTGTATTATTACATTTATATATTAAGAAAATGTCCAGAATAGGCAAATGCATAGAGACAGAAAGGATAGTAGTGTTTGCCAAGGGATGTTGGGGGGAGTGGAAAATGAGAACTGACCACTAACAGGCATGGGGTTTCTTTTTGGAGAGATGAAAATGTTCTGGAATTAGACAGTGGTAATGGTTGCATAACCTCATCAATTTACTAAAAACCACTGAACTGCATACTTTAAAATGGTGAAATTAATGGTAGGTGAATTACATCGCAACGAAAAGGGAGAGGGAATCAGTCAAAGTGGCTATATAGGGTTACAGTAACATTAGACAATGTGGATTTCAAAGCAAAAAATATTACCAGGGGTAAAGAAGGTCACTTCATGTTGATAAAGGAATCAATTATCAAGGGGACATAAAAATCCTAAATGTTTATTCATGTATTAACATAGCTTCAAAATACATGAAGCAAAACATTGTAGAACTGCAAGAGGGAAAGAGACAAATCCATAATTATTTTCAAAAATTTCGGGCTTCCCTGGTGGCGCAGTGGTTGAGAATCTGCCTGCCAATGCAGGGGACACGGGTTCAAGCCCTGGTCTGGGAAGATCCCACATGCCGCGGAGCAGCTAGGCCCGTGAGCCACAACTACTGAGCCTGCGCGTCTGGAGCCTGTGCTCCGCAACAAGAGAGGCCGCGATAGTGAGAGGCCGGCGCACCGCAATGAAGAGTGGCCCCCGCTTGCCACAACTAGAGAAAGGCCTCGCACAGAAACGAAGACACAACACAGCCAAAAGTAAATAAATAAATAAAAATTAAAAAAAAAAATTTCAATACCCCTCTCTCAATACCTGATAGAACTTGATAGATAGTAGGCAAGGATATTATAGGTTTAATGTGAACTGACTGACATTTACAGAACACTACACCCAACAACAGCAGAATACATATTCTTCTCCAGTGTACACCGAACATTTACAAAGATAGATCATACTCTGAGCCATTAAACAAGTCTCAATAAAATTCAAATGATTAAAGTCATACAAAGTATGTTCTCTAACCACAACGTAATTAAATTAGAAATCTAACACAAAGATCTCAGGAAAATCCCCAAACATGTAGAAATTAAATAACCCAGTTCTAAATAACCCATTGGTCAAAGAAAAAAATCAAAAGGGAAATTGGGAAGTATTAAACACAACATGTCAAAAGGCATGACAGAAAAATCCATGGTAGCTTGGGGATGGGGGATCAGAGGCGAGAGGGATTACAAAGGGACATGAGAAAAATTTCAGGGGTGATGAATATATTCACTATTTTGATTTGGTGATGGTTTATACATGGTTATATACATAGGTCAAAACTTACCAAACTATACACTTGAAATGTGTGCATATCAGTTGTATGTCAATTACACATACTTCAATAAAGCTGTTAGTAGTGTACATGGTGTATAACCATTTGTATGAAACAAATACACACACTAAACACCATATATACAGAGACTATATCTGAAAAGACATATTAGAAAATGATAAATGTGCTGGCTTTTTTTTTTGGCGGGGGGGCCACATCCTGCAGCATGTGGGCTCTTAGTTCCAACCAAGGATCAAATCCGTGTCCCCTGCAGTGGAAGCGCGGAGTCTTAACCACTGGACCACCAGGGAAGTCCCAAGTGCTGGCTTTTTAAAAAGGAACTAGGGGATTAGAAAAAAGTGATGGGAAGGAAACGGACCAATTACAGATACCTACTGTATTGTTTGAATTATTTACCACATGTATGTTTCACTTTTTCATAAAAAGTAAAATAAAATTTCCAAAAAAGAATTTTTCACATATTTTGAATGAAGAACTGAGGTGAAGAGCCATAACAAACATTTCTTGAGTAGAAGATGGATCTTGAGGGCAGAAATCAACCCCCTCAAGCCATACCGACAGGTGAGGAAGATGTTCCTGGCCTGGGATTCCCAAAGGCTACCATGCAGGTCCGTGGAAGGGGTCAAAGGAGATCATAGCCAGACACACAATAAAAGCCTCAGCATATCCTAATATACACAGTCTGTTTTAGAAGCAAAATCTTTCAATGATCACTCTCATTTGTTAAGATTTTACTATGGGGGCTTCCCTGGTGGCGCAGTGGTTAAGAATCCGCCTGCCAGTGCAGGGGACACGGGTTCGAGCCCTGGCCCGGGAAGATCCCTCATGCCGCAGAGCAACTAAGTCCATGCGCCACAACTACTGAGCCTGAGCTCTAGAGTCCACGAGCCACAACTACTGAAGCCCGTGCGCCTAGAGCCCGTGCTCCGCAACAAGAGAAGCCACTGCAAGCCCACGCATCGCAACGAAGAGTAGCCCCCTCTCACCGCAACTAGAGAAAGCCCACGCACAGCAACGAGGATCCAACACAGCCAAAAATAAATAAATAAATAAACTAAAAAAAAAAAAAAAATTTACTATGTTCCATAAACAGTGCTAAATTCTTTACAAGTATAATCTCACTGAACTCCATATGAGATAAGCATTTTTTTATTATCCCCATGTCACAAGAGAAAATCAAGGCACACAAGAATAATAAAGTAACTACTCAAGTTCACACAACTCTGAAGCAATGGAGTGGGGAATTCAACGAAAGTCCTTCTGACTCCAAATATTCTACACTACCATCTTTTGGATTTTTTTTCTCATGATCCCCACAGAATGACATAATCTTGGTAGTGAATGGGCCAAAAATGACTCCTCAGAGCCTACTATAAGGTAATGATGCTTTCTAAACTCCAAGTGCTGTCAGACCTGAAGGTAAAGAATGAACTGACAGGGGCTTCCCTGGTGGCGCAGTGGTTGAGAGTCCGCCTGCTGATGCGGGGGGACACGGGTTTGTGCCCCAGTCCGGGAAGATCCCACATGCTGCGGAGCGGCTGGTCCCGTGAGCCATGGCCGCTGAGCCTGCGTGTCCGGAGCCTGTGCTCTGCAGCGGGAGGGGCCGCAACAGTGAGAGGCCCGCGTACCGCAAAAAAAAAAAAAAAAAAAAAAAAGAATGAACTGACAGGCTAAAAAAGGGGTCCATGAGGGAAATTCTCAGGTAAAATATGAGAATAAAGTGAGGAGACAGGCAGCTAAGTCAATGTTATCAAACCAAAATGTTAGAAAGATCTAGAGCAGTTTTTGCTAAGCAAATGGTTCTCTCCACCTTCGCCTCCCCTTCAGTCTCTAATTCCTAGGGTACATGGGAGAAAACCAGAGAGGTTTTCTGGTAGAAATCGGGCTGGGAAACACTTAATCCAGAAACTATAGGGAAAATCTCAGAGACACTAACCAAGGCAAAAATGAAGTAAAAGTAGATAAAAACGGACCACTTTAGTTTAGGTAAATTTAATGACTGTAAAAGCTGTTCACAAAGGAGCAAAGAAATGCATTTTCCATTTCATAGAAAGTTGCTTCACCACTTACAGCTTGTCTCCAAAGCTTCGTTACCTCTTTCATTAGTGACCAGTCATATCTCTCTTCCTGCTGGGAAGGAATGAGAGGCCAACCACTCAGGTCAGCAATATGCTGCAGAGTCCTTCAGAGTGGTCCTGCAGAGAACATGTCCTTTAAGTGTCTGAGAGCTGGCTGAGGTGATCTGAAAGAAAACCAGTCAGAAGAAGGCAAGGTAACCAGGACTGAACTACAGGGACTTAATGTGAATCATCCAGAGGAGAGGCCACCAAAAGGAATCTAATGGAGATAACAGGCCAGCAGAGACTGCATGGTTCCTCTGTGCCCCCAATGCTTAGAGGAAGAGACGTCTGATACAATGCTAATGCATATAAGTTAAGAAGTCCAAAACAGGTCATTCCCAAACAGCCACTTCTCCCTTTTCTCTTGGGAGACGGCTTCTCCCCAGAGGCAACCATAAAGTTCAGGTGTGAGCTGCCTATCACAGACCCTACCCCTCCTAATCCCAGAGGTAAGCTGTGATCCAGGCTGTACCAGTCAAATTCCTCCTTAAGATATTTATGGCCAATATTTGGTGAGAAAGGCTCTCTTTTTTCTCTAATTGAGAGCTGAAAGCATGTGACCCCCAAAATTACCAGAGGCCTCATTTCTGACCATAAGAATGAGTCAGTCCATTAGTAAATATTTATTTAGTGCCTATTGTGTTCTAGGAATTGTCCTACGTGCTAGAGATATCAAGAAGAACAAAACAGATGTTTTTCCTACCCTCAAAAGAGCTTTCAAGAGAAGACAGACAATATATAAACAAACGAAAATTATTTCAGGCACTAAAAAGTGCTATGAAGATAAAATGGGCTAATGTAAACAGTGAAAAAAGCAAGGCAGAGGGAAGCTGCTTTCAGCACTACAGTGGGCCTCTCAAGGAGATGACATTTAAGAGAACTTGAAGGTTTAAAAGAAGGCAGCCAGGCAAAAATCAAGAGTCTCCTAAGCAACACAGCATGTGCAC
This sequence comes from Grampus griseus, assembly GCF_964374135.1. Lineage (NCBI taxonomy): Eukaryota > Metazoa > Chordata > Mammalia > Artiodactyla > Delphinidae > Grampus > Grampus griseus. Next base: position 63,407,482 of record NC_139008.1, read on the forward strand.
AGTCCCTGACACTAGAACTAGGTCTGAGGGGCAAAAAGGAGGTCACCAAGACTAGAGGAAAGAGAATAAAAAGAGTACAGGGCATATGAGGTTGGAAAGGTAGCTGGGGAAGATCACAAAAGGCCATGGACACCCTGCATTTTATGCTGGCTCCAATGAGAAATCACTGTGGGGCTTAAGCAGATGAGTGAGTGATCTGATTTAGAAAGGTCACACTGACTTCTATGGGGCAGAACGACTAGAGGGCAAGAATGGAAACAGGAATATGAAGCCTCTGAAATTCTCAGGTACTGTTGGTGGGAGTGTAAACTGGTACAACCATTTTGGCTATTTCTATTATACACACCCTGTTACACAGCAACTCCAAACCATATACCCTATAGAAATGAATATATACTTGCACTAAAACACAGGCATAGTCGTAGCAATTCTATTCATAATAGCTCCAAACTGGAAACAACCAAAATGACCAATATATAAATTGTGGTATATTCATATAATATGGATAAATATAATCATGGATGAATTGCACAATATCCATGCATCAAAAATATACACTGTATTAGAGCAATTATACTGCAATAAAGATGTTAAGAATATATATATATATATATATATACACACACACTGTATGATTCAATTTTATATCAAAAACAAGCAAAACTGAACTATGGTATTAGAAATTAGGACGCAGGGGAAAAGAGTAACTGGTAGGAACATGACAGGGGTTTGGGGAGTTCTGAAAATATTTTGTTTCTTAATTCAGGTGGTATTCACATGGGTAGGGTCACTTTGTGATGATTCATCAACTAGTATACTTGTGAGCAATTTTCTACATTTATGATATGCTTCAATAAATAATTCATTTTCAAAATATAGAAACAGAAAACCTGTGAGGAGGCTGCTCTAATCTCCCAACCAAGAAATTATGATGGCTTAGAGAAGGAAAGAAACGGTCAGGTCCCAGATACATTCCACAGGTAGAGCTGAAACAGATGAACTACTGATGGGGAGTACAGGAAAGTAAGTATCTAGGATGATTCCTATATTTTCAGGTTGAGCAACTGAGTGGTGCCACTTGCTGAGATGGAGGAGACTTGAAAAGAAGAAAGCTGCAGGGAAGTGGGAAGAATTCATTCTATTTTGGCCACATTAAGTTTAGGATGCAAGAAAGAAAGGAGACAAATGCAAATCTGGAGAGGAAGTGAACGGATGGAAGCAAAAAGCACAAGGAGCAGCGTGACAGAAGACGCAGACATTTCCTACACAGTCCCACGTGAGCAGATAGCGTGGACAGGTGGAGATGTGAGTGAGCTGGTAGAAATAATGATGAGACAATGAGATTTCACCTGATTGTATCGATTTTCTCTATGAAATATGAGGCAAAGACATCAGCTGAGACTAGGATTTAGATAAGTGAGCGAAGATTTAGGGAGAATGAGAGTGGAAAAGTTACTTTACTGGGGAAATACAGTAGGATTAGGATTTCAGCGCCATTCATTTGAGTTTTATGGCATGAATGTGAACTGAGTGCAGTTGGTTTATGTGAAGAGACTGTTATTTGTCCCCCAACAGTTCTCCTGTTCTTCCTCAGTTACTCCTCAGAATTCCCAATTTTTAACTGGGCACATTATCATTCAGAATGAAGACCACACTTCTCAGCTTCTTTGCAGCCTGGCGTGATATGTTACCATGGTGGAAATAGGATGTGCAACTTCTGCAAACTGTCCTAAAAGGAAGAGGACAAGCCCTTCACCTTTCTTCTTCCTGCTTGCTACTAGCTAGGACATGGCTGCTGGAACAGCCAACCTGAATCATAAGGTAATCCTGAGAATGGAGGCCACACACAGCAGAGCAAAAGACAGAAGGAGCCTAGACCCTTGGTGATCATGGAGCCATCAAAATCACCAGTCCTGGACCTTCTATATCTAGATTTTTATGACAAAGAGAACTCCTACCTTATTTAAGCCACCGTATTTTGAGTTTTCAATCCCATCATCTGACCTAATCTATGTAATAAAGATTAACTGTGTGCTCTTCCCCAACAATGTTCAGCTGCTAGGGTGCGGCTGCAGAGTAAGCAGATAACCACTTTCACCAAGGCTGGAGTTTAGCCAAATAAGCACCATAGAAGAAAGGGAGACAAGAAAATGAAATTTATGAGGAAATGGTTCTAGCACAGCCCGGGGACTCTTAAGTAGAGAAAGATGAGAAAAGTGACAGAAAAATCCAACAGACCTCTGGTTCCACATCTTCTCCTTCATTCTGATCCTTTCACTAAATCTCACTTGTGGGGTTTATGTCACTTCGCATCAAAAGAGTCCCAAGTAACGTAAGTATCGGAACAAAAAAAGAGTCCCAAGTATCACCTTTCTATCTTTCTTGACAAATGGAATTTTTCCATTTTACAAAAGAATATCATACTAACATTACAACCCATACCACCAAACTCATCTTGCAAATAACCCTTATCTATAGTAGAAAGAGAACAGGAAGAGGTATGAAAAAGCAACTGAAAATCAAAGAAGCAAACATTCAGAAGACAAAGAAGAAAACAAGACAATGTCAAAAAGGAAGAATGAACAAGTAGAAGAGCCTATGAGAGACTGTTTCCAGATCAATCACGTTGTTGCCTAGTAGGAATTACTTCATTTAGGAAATCTCTAGGTAATGCTGAAAGTAAGACAATCCCCAGTCAGGACAAGGCCAGAAAGGAAGGGGATCATCAAGTTCCCAACATGAAAAATCACTGTTTTTGTTAGATGGACAGAACAGAAAAGTTCTGAGTGCTGGTATTTCCAGGCCAATCTACAGAAGTTACATGCCAGGGGAATGAGCCTCCCTCAGCTGCACACCATGAACCATGGCTCCCATGACTCCAGAGGGAGGTGATGAAGAGCAAGGACAGAAAGCAGAGGAGAGGGTAAGGCACTAAGGAACAGGGTGGAGGACATAACACTGAACAACATCAGCAGAAGCATCACCCTCTCGCCACCTCTCTCTTTGCAGATGCTTCAAAGCTCAGTGTTGGAAAAGTGGTCTTACTCCTGCCCACCTCATCAGTACGTGTCCTGCCAGTCTCTGGCTCTGTGGCAAAGTGGACATGAGGAAAAAAAGGAAGATGGCAGTAGCAGACCTGTGGTAGTGTAGGAAGAAAAAGAAGAAGGAAGAAACTCATGAAGGAGGGAAGAAATGAGGAATATCCTCAGTGAAATGGGGAGAGGGAGAAAGGGAAAATCCCACAGCCATTCAACTAGACCTGTTAGTCCAGGGAAGGGATGCAGGAAACTGGAGCACACGTAAGTTAGGGATGCCTGCAGCATCAGAGACTTTGAAGGGCATGCTGATCTCTGACAGAGAGAACTATCAACTCACTTAAAATCACTTACACTTCCTGGCCTCTCTGCAGCAGGAAACTACTTGCCACTATGTATTCCAACCTCACCAAACTCCCAGAAAGAACCCTTTCAGGGCAGGAGAGAAGAAAAACAAAAAGCCTAGTTTGGAGCAGGCTAAAATTCAATTCAAGTGCCCTTCCATTGGTCAGGTTGAGAAGAGATTTTTATTTTACTAAAGAATTTCTCCAGAAAAAAATTTCATTCCCCCAAATTATCCAGTCCAATACCCACTTCACAGTGCAAGTCAACAGTGCAAAAGGACACCTTACCTTCACCAGCACATAGTCCCCAGGCTGGGCTTGGACCCTAAGCCCAGGGTTAGTGACATCCTCCATCGCTACATCAGGAAAGATCACCTTAAGGTTTCCATCATTCCGGCCATACAGGTCAGTGGCAGAGCGTTTACTGAGCTGCAAAAGAACAGAGGAGAGGTTATGAGTCTGTCACAGTCATCAGTTCTTGGTCTGTCTCAGATCCCCAGGGGTCTGACCCATAGAGCATTTTTTTTCTTTTTTTAAGTATGGTACCTCTTTTTTTTTTTTTTTAATTATTTAGTTATTTATTTTTGGCTGCATTGGGTCTTTGCTGCTACGTGCAGGCTTTCTCTAGTTGCAGCAAGTGGGGGCTACTCTTCGTTGCGGTGGGCTTCTCATTGCGGTGGCTTCTCTTGCTTCAGAGCACGGGCTCTAGGCACACGGGGCTTCAGTAGTTGTGGCTTGCGGGCTCTAGAGTGCAGGCTCAGTAGTTGTGGTGCACGGGCTTAGCTGCTCTGCAGCATGTGGGATCTTCCCGGACCAGAGCTCGAACCCATGTCCCCTGCATTGGCAGGCAGATTCTTAACACTGTGCCACCAGGGAAGTCCCCATAGAGCATTTCTTAACCAAGGAATCACAAGACTAAGTGCTTTACTGCTGCTTCACCAACAAGGGCAGTAAACAGCACACAACGGAAGCTCAATAAAATTTTCTGACAATATAATATATGATTCAATCAACGAGTCTTTGATTACAAAATTACCTTTCGCGGGAATGGACCTCCAACAGGCCTGATGCCAAGTACATAGGGGAGATACACTTGGCAAAAGGACTCTCACTTCAGAGTCTCATAGTCTCAGACTCTCATAGTCTCAGGAATGTTCTGGGGTTGTCTGGCCTGGGTTACTTGTCCCAGTGAATAGGCAGACTGGAAGCCAGAGTCTCCATCACAACATACAAAAGACTGGGCCAGGAGAATACTAAAACCAGTATGATGGTATTAATTTCCAGAACATACCCAAGTCTTTCTGCTCCAATCATGATGAAGTGACAAAAACCAAATTTATCCTCAGGCCTTAAATAACAGGAAACTGGACAAAATATATGAGACATCTATTTTCAGATACTGGACAACAGATTTGCAAAACTATGATCCCCAAGAGAAGGAAAACAAATGGGGTGAGCCCTTCAATCACCCCTGCATTCTACCAGAAGACATGTGCCAGACCAGAGAATGCAAAGCGGGGAGGGAGATCTCAAGGCAGAGCATGGTGGTTCTCTCTGAATTGAGGAAAGTTGGATCAAAGTCCAGGGAGCCTGCAATAGCTGGAAATTGTGGAGCAAGTTCGAGAGAGGAGGGAGCTAAGCAGAAAAAGAGCTGTAGAAATGTGCATAGCGGCCCTCTGAGTCTTTGCTGAATAATAATACGTCCCTGTGTGGAGCAAAAATCCATGATGTCAGACAAAGAAAGTAACCTGGGAACTGCCAGCTGGTTAGCTCCCAGATCTCACAAAGGGCTATGAATCATCTGTCCTACCACCAAATAGTCCTCACTGATTCCTTGGGATATGCAGTAACAACTCTAGAAGAGCCATAAGTAGTACTAAGACTAAACTATCCCTAGAATAAAAAAACTTTTCTAGCAAAGATTAAAAACAAGACTTGATGGCCATTCTGACCAGTGTGATGTGTGGAATCTAGAAAAATGGTACAGATGAACCTATCTGCAGGGCAGGAACAGAGAGGCAGACATAGAGAATGGACATGTGGACACAGGGGGGAAGGGGAGGGTGAGATGAACTGGGAGATTAGCATTGATATATACACTACCATGTGTAAAACAGATAGCTAGTGGGAACCTGCTGTATAGCACAGGGAGCTCAGCTCAGTGCTCTGTGATAACCTAGATGGGTGGGATAGGGGTGGGCGGTAGGAGAGAAGTCCAAGAGGGAGAGGATATATGTATACATATAGCTGATTCACTTCGTTGTACAACAGAAACTAACAACATTGTAAAGCAACTATACCCCAATTAAAAAAAAAAAAACCTTGAAAGGATCAAACAAAACTACAAACAACAAGTAACAAAACTGCTTATCAGAACAAAGTCCAACACAAAACCCAGACACTCAAAGATAATGTCTGACAACATAATGTCCAACATCCAATCAAAAATCACTAGATATGCCTAGAAGCAGAAAAATGTGACTCATAATCAAGAGAAAAGTCAGTCAATAGGGGCTTCCCTGGTGGCACAGTGGTTGAGAGTCCGCCTGCCAATGCAGGGGACACGGGTTCATGCCCTGGTCCAGGAAGATCCCACATGCTGCAGCACGGCTAGGCCCATAAGCCATGGCCGCTGAGCCTGCGCATCCGGAGCCTGTGCTCCACAACGGGAGAGGCCACAACAGTGAGAGGCCTGCATACCACAAAAAAAAAAAAAAAAAAGGTCAGTCAATAGAAACAGACCTAGAAATGATAGCAGTGATGGAATTATCACAAAGATATTAAACCAGCTATTATAATTAGGCTCAAATACTAAGTTTCAAAAGAAAACAAGAACACAGAAGAGAAGCAGAAGATATTTTAAAAAAAACAAATGTAAATTACAGAGATGAAAAATATATGATCTAAAATTTTTAATTCAATACATAATAGCAAATGAGACACTGCCAAAGAAAAGAATAATGAACCTGAAGACAGAAAAATAGAAACTATTTAAAATGAAGCACAGATATGAAAAAGAGAAAAAAAACTGAACAGCCTCAGTGTCCTATGACACAATATCAAGTGGTTGGACATATAGGTGACTGGAGAAGGAGAGAAGAAACGGGGCAGGTGACGGGTGGCAGGAAGGAGGAGTACAGAAAAAATATCTGAAGAATAGTAAATGAAAATTTTCCAAATTTGATGAAAATTATAAACTCACAAACTAAGTAGCCTCAACATATCCCAAACAAAACACAAAGAAAGCCATGCCAAGACACATCAAATTTCTAAAAAGTGATAAAATGACAACTAACACAACATGTAGTACTAAACTAAATCTTTTTCTTATAAATGACAGTTCTGAGCCAAGTGGAGAATTTAAATGGGGGTCTAAGGACTGGATAGTAGTAATCTAACAAGCTTAATTTTCTGATTCTGATGGTTGTACTACAGTTGTACAGGAGAATGCTCCTGTTTGCACAAAATACACACTGCAGTATTTGGGGAATTGGGGGCACCAGGGCAACTTACTCTCAAAAGCTTCAAAGAAAAAAGTACTATACTGCTACTTTTCTACAAGTTTGCGATTGTTTTACAATAAATTTTTTTAAAAGAGAGAGTGTTCATGTTCCGTTATTTGAACAAACCAACCATAAAAGAACATTTATAAGACAAAGAGGGAAACTGGAACATCAACTACATATTTGATAATATTAAGAAACTACTGTCAATTATTTCAAATATGATAGTCACATTATGTCTATTTTAAAAAAGAGTCATCTTTTAGAGATATATACTGAAATAATTACTGACAAAATAATATATGTCTTGTACTTGCTTCAAAACAACTCAGTGGGGGCAGTAGAGATGAAACAAGATCAGCCATGATTAACACTGTATTAACAAATTGCTGAGGCTGGTTAATGGGTACGTGGGCATTCACTATCCTCTCTATACCTTTTTTTTTTTTTTTTTAGATTCTCCATAATTTGAAAAGGTGGGGGGGGTACTTATAGGCTACAGAATGAGACAGATATGGGTCAAATTCTGGCTCTGCCACACTAGCTGTGTGACCTTGGGGAAGTTATTCCTACTTCTCTGAGTCTCCTTTCTTCATCTACAAAAGTGAGGTAATAACAGCACTACCCCCAAGGACTGTGGTGGGACTCAACGTGCTGATGCCTGTAAAATACACAGTTTCTGGCACATAGTAAATGCTCAGTATACAGACGTTATCATCTTCTCTGACACTGAATACAGCAACCCAGTGTTTTAAGCTGGCCATGGGACTTCCCTGGTGGTCCAGTGCTCAAGACTCCACATTTCTACTGCAAGGGGCACAGGTTCGATCCCTGGTTGGGGAACTAAGATCCCACATGCTGCCCAGCGCAGCCAAAATAAATAAATGAACTGGCCATGACTGGAGGAAAGAAAGTCTCCCCTAAGCAAAAGTGAAGGAGGGAGAAGGGGAAGATGGCAGGAGGGAGAAGGGGAAGATGGCGGGAGGGAGAGGGGGAAGATGGCGGAAGAGTAAGACACGGAAATAACCTTCCTCCCCACAGATACATCAGAAATACATCTATACGTGGAACAACAACTACAGAACACCTACTGAACGCTGGCAGAAGACCTCAGACCGCCCAAAAGTCAAGAAACTCCTCACGTACCTGGGTAGGGCAAAAGAAAAAAGAATAAACAGAGACAAAAGAATAGGGACGGGACCTGCACCAGTGAGAGGGAGCCGTGAAGGAGGAAAGGTTTCCACACACTAGAAGCCCCTTAACGGGCGGAGACTGCGGGTGGCGGAGGGGGTAAGCTTCGGAGCCGCGGAAGAGAGCGCAGCAACAAGGGTGCAGAGGGCAAAACAGAGAGATTTCCGCACAGGGGATCGGTGCCGACCAGCACTCACCAGCCCGAGAGGCTTGTCGGCTCACCCGCAGGGGCGGGCGGGGCTGGGAGCTGAGGCTCGGGCTTCCGTCAGAGCGTGAACACAGCCTGAAGGGGTTAGTGCACCACGGCTACCCGGGAGGGAGTCAGGGAAAAAGTCTGGACCTGCCGAAGAAGCAAGAGACTTTTTCTTCCCTCTTTGTTTCCTGGTGCGCGAGGAGAGGGGATTAAGAGCGCTGCTTAAAGGAGCTCCAGAGACGGGCGCGAGCCGTGGATAACAGTGCAGACCCCAGAGACGAGCATGAGACGCTAAGGCTGCTGCTGCCGCCACAAAGAAGCCTGTGTGCGAGCACAGGTCACTCTCCACATCTCGCTTCCGGGGAGCCTGTGCAGCCCGCCACTGCCAGGGTCCCGGGATCCAGGGACAACTTCCCCGGGAGAATGCACGGCACGCCTCAGGCTGGTGCAACGTCATGCCGGCCTCTGCCGCCGCAGGCTCGCCCCACACTCCGTACCCCTCCTTCCCCCCGGCCTGAGTGAGCCAGAGCCCCCGAATCAGCGGGTCCTTTAACCTCGTCCGGTCTGAGCGAAGAACAGACGCCCTCTGGCGACCTACACGCAGAGGCAGGGACAAATCCAAAGCTGAACCCCGGGAGCTGTGCGAACAAAGAAGAGAAAGGGAAATCTCTCCCAGCAGCCTCAGGAGCAGCAGATTAAATCTCCACAATCAACTTGATGTACCCTGCATCTGTGGAATACCTGAATAGACAACGAATCATCCCAAATTGAGGAGGTGGACTCTGAGAGCAAGATTTATTATTTTTTCCCCTTTTCCTCTTTTTGTGAGTGTGTATGTGTATGCTTGTGAGATTTTGTCTGTATAGCTTTGCTTTCACCATTTGTCATAGGGTTCTATCCATCTGTTTTTGTTTTTACTTTTAAAAAAATTTTTTTCTTAATAACTATTTTTTTATCTTAATAACTATTTTATTTTACCTTATTTTATTTTATCTCCCTTCCTTCCTCCCTCCCTCCCTCCCTTCCTCCCTCCCTTCCTCCCTCCCTCCCTCCCTTCCTCCCTCCCTCCCTCCCTCCCTTCCTTTCTTTCTTTCTACTTTTTCTCCCTTTTATTCTAAGCCGTGTGGATGAAAGGCTTTTGGTGCTGCAACCAGGAGTCAGTGCTGTGCCTCTGAGGTGGGAGAGCCAACTTCAGGACACTGGTCCACAAGAGACCTCCCAGCTCCACGTAATATCAAACGGCAAAAATCTCCCAGAGATCTCCATCTCAACACCAACACCCAGCTTCACTCAACGACCAGCAAGCTACAGTGCTGGACACCCTATGCCAAACAACTAGCAAGACAGGAACACAACCCCACCCATTGCAGAGAGGCTGCCTAAAATCATAATAAGTCCACAGACACCCCAAAACACACCACCAGACGTGGACCTGCCCACCAGAAAGACAAGATCCAGCCTCATCCACCAGAACACAGGCGCTAGTCCCCTCCACCAGGAAGCCTACACAACCCACTGAACCACCTTTAGCCACTGGGGACAGACACCAAAAATAACGGAAACTACGAACCTGCAGCCTCCAAAAAGGAGACCCCAAACACAGTAAGATAAGCAAAATGAGAAGACAGAAAAACACACAGCAGATGAAGGAGCAAGATAAAAACCCACCAGACCTAACAAATGAAGAGGAAATAGGCAGTCTACCTGAAAAAGAATTCAGAATAATGATAGTAAAGATGATCCAAAGTCTTGGAAATAGAATAGAGAAAATGCAAGAAACATTTAGCAATGACCTAGAAGAACTAAAGATGAAACAAGCAATGATGAACAACACAATAAATGAAATTAAAAATACTCAAGAAGGGATCAATAGCAGAATAACTGAGGCAGAAGAACGGATAAGTGACCTGGAAGATAAAATAGTGGAAATAACTACTGCAGAGCAGAATAAAGAAAAAAGAATGAAAAGAACTGAGGACAGTCTCAGAGACCTCTGGGACAACATTAAATGCACCAACATTCGAATTATAGGGGTTCCAGAAGAAGAAGAGAAAAAGAAAGGGACTGAGAAAATATTTGAAGAGATTATAGTTGAAAACTTCCCTAATATGGGAAAGGAAATAGTTAATCAAGTCCAGGAAGCACAGAGAGTCCCATACAGGATAAATCCAAGGAGAAACACGCCAAGACACATATTAATCAAACTGTCAAAAATTAAATACAAAGAAAACATATTAAAAGCAGCAAGGGAAAAACAACAAATAACACACAAGGGAATCCCCATAAGGTTAACAGCTGATCTTTCAGCAGAAACTCTGCAAGCCAGAAGGGACTGGCAGGACATATTTAAAGTGATGAAGGAGAAAAACCTACAACAAGATTACTCTACCCAGCAAGGATCTCATTCAGATTTGATGGAAAGGTTAAAACCTTTACAGACAAGCAAAAGCTGAGAGAGTTCAGCACCACCACACCAGCTTTACAACAAAGGCTAAAGGATCTTCTCTAAGCAAGAAACACAAGAGAAGGAAAAGACCTACAATAACAAACCCAAAACAATTAAGAAAATGGGAATAGGAACATACATATCGATAACTACCTTAAATGTAAATGGATTAAATGCTCCCACCAAAAGACACAGACTGGCTGAATGGATACAAAAACAAGACCCATATATATGCTGTCTACAAGAGACCCACTTCAGACCTAGAGACACATACAGACTGAAAGTGAGCAGATGGATAAAGATATTCCATGTAAATGGAAACCAAAAGAAAGTTGGAGTAGCAATTCTCATATCAGATAAAATAGACTTTAAAATAAAGACTATTAGAAGAGACAAAGAAGGACACTACATAATGATCAAGGGATCGATCCAAGAAGAAGATATAATAACTGTAAATATTTATGCACCCAACATAGGAGCATCTCAATACTTAAGGCAAATACTAACAGCCATAAAACGGGAAATCGACTGTAACACATTCATAGTAGGGGACTTTAACACCCCACTTTCACCAATGGACAGATCATCCAAAATGAAAATAGATTAAGGAAACACAAGCTTTAAATGATACATTAAACAATATGGACTTAATTGATATTTATAGAACATTCCATCCAAAAACAACAGAAAACACATTTTTCTCAAGTGCTCATGGAACATTCTCCAGGATAGATCATATCTTGGGTCACAAATCAAGCCTTGGTAAATTTAAGAAAATTGAAATTGTATCAAGTATCTTTTCTGACCACACGCTAGATATCAATTACAGGAAAAGATCTGTAAAAAATACAAACACATGGAGGCTAAACAATACACTATTTAATAATGAAGTGATCACTGAAGAAATCAAAGAGGAAATCAAAAAATACCTAGAAACAAATAACAATGGAGACATGACGACCCAAAACCTATAGGATGCAGCAAAAGCAGTTCTAAGAGGAAGTTTATAGCCATACAATCCTACCTTAAGAAACAGGAAACATCTCGAATAAACAACCTAACCTTGCACCTAAAGCAATCAGAGAAAGAAGAACAAAAAAACCCCAAAGTTAGCAGAAAGAAAGAAATCATAAAGATCAGATCAGAAATAAATGAAAAAGAAATGAAGGAAACGACAGCAAAGATCAATAAAACTAAAAGCTGGTTCTTTGAGAAGATAAACAAAATTGATAAACCATTAGCCAGACTCATCAAGAAAAAAAGGGAGAAGACTCAAATCAATAGAATTAGAAATGAAAAAGAAGTAACAACTGACACTGCAGAAATACAAAAGATCATGAGAGGTTACTACAAGCAACTCTATGCCAATAAAATGGACAACCTGGAAGAAATGGACAAATTCTTAGAAACGCACAACCTGCCAAGACTGAATCAGGAAGAAATAGAAAATACGAACAGACCAATCATAAGCACTGAAATTGAAACTGTGATTAAAAATCTTCCAACAAACAAAAGCCCGGGACCAGACGGCTTCACAGATGAATTCTATCAAACATTTAGAGAAGAGCTAACACCTATCCTTCGCAAACTCTTCCAAAATATAACAGAGGGAGGAACACTCCCAAACTCATTCTACGAGGCCACCCTCACCCTGACACCAAAACCAGACAAGGATGTCACAAAGAAAGAAAACCACAGGCCAGTATCACTGATGAACATAGATGCAAAAATCCTCTCAACAAAATACTAGCAAACAGAATCCAAAAGCACATTAAAAGGATCATACACCATGATCAAGTGGGGTTTGTTCCAGGAATGCAAGGATTCTTCAATATACGCAAATCCATCAATGTGATACACCATATTAACAAACTGAAGGAGAAAAACCATATGGTCATCTCAACAGATGCAGAGAAAGCTTTCAACAAAATTCAACACCTATTTATGATAAAAACCCTCCAGAAAGTAGGCATAGAGGGAACTTTCCTCAACGTAATAAAGGCCATATAGGACAAACACACAGCCAACATCATCCTCAATGGTGAAAAACTGAAAGCATTTCCACTAAGATCAGGAACAAGACAAGGTTGCCCACTCTCACCACTATTATTCAACACAGCTTTGGAAGTTTTAGCCACAGCAATCAGAGAAGAAAAGGAAATAAAAGGAACCCAAATCGGAAAAGAAGAAGTAAAGCTGTCACTGTTTGCAGATGACATGATACTATACATAGAGAATCCTAAAGATGCTACCAGAAAACTACTAGAGCTAATCAATGAATTTGGTAAAGTAGCAGGATACAAAATTAATGCACAGAAATCTCTGGCATTCCTATACACTAATGATGAAAAATATGAAAGTGAAATCAAGAAAACACTCCCATTTAGCACTGCAACAAAAAGAATAAAATATCTAGGAATAAACCTACCTAAGGAGACAAAAGACCTGTACGCAGAAAATTATAAGACACTGATGAAAGAAATTAAAGATGATACAAATAGATGGAGAGATATACCATGTTCTTGGATTGGAAGAATCAACATTGTGAAAATGAGTATACTACCCAAAGCAATCTACAGATTCAATGCAATCCCTATTCAAACTACCACTGGCATTTTTCAGAGAACTAGAACAAAAAATTTCACAATTTGTATGGAAACACAAAAGACCCCGAATAGCCAAAGCAATCTTGAGAACGAAAAACGGAGCTGCAGGAATCAGGCTCCCTGACTTCAGACTATGCTACAAAGCTACAGTAATCAAGACAGTATGGTACTAGCACAAAAAACAGAAATATAGATCAATGGAACAGGATAGAAAGCCCAGAGATAAACCCACACACATATGGTCATCTTATCTTTGACAAAGGAGGCAGGAATGTACAGTGGAGAAAGGACAGCCTCTTCAATAAGTGGTGCTGGGAAAACTGGACAGGTACATGTAAAAGTATGAGATTAGATCACTCCCTAACACCATACACAAAAATAAGCTCAAAATGGATTAAAGACCTAAATGTAAGGCCAGAAACTATCAAACTCTTAGAGGAAAACATAGGCAGAACACTCTATGACATAAATCACAGCAAGATCCTTTTTGACCCACCTCCTAGAGAAATGGAAATAAAAATAGACAAATGGGACCTAATGAAACTTCAAAGCTTTTGCACAGCAAAGGAAACCATAAATAAGACCAAAAGACAACCATCAGAATGGGAGAAAATATTTGCAAATGAAGCAACTGACAAAGGATTAATCTCCAAAATTTACAAGCAGCTCATGCAGCTCAATAACAAAAAAACAAACAACCCAATCCAAAAATGGCAGAAGACCTAAGTAGACATTTCTCCAAAGAAGATATACAGACTGCCAACAAACACATGAAAGAATGCTCAACATCATTAATCATTAGAGAAATGCAAATCAAAACTACAATGAGCTATCATCTTACACCCGTCAGAATGGCCATCATCAAAAAATCTAGAAACAATAAATGCTGGAGAGGGTGTGGAGAAAACGGAACACTCTTGCACTGCTGGTGGGAATGTGAATTGGTACAGCCACTATGGAGAACAGTATGGAGGTTCCTTAAAAAACTACAAATAGAACTACCATATGACCCAGCAATGCCACTACTGGGCATATACCCTGAGAAAACCATAATTCAAAAAGGGTCACGTACCAAAATGTTCATTGCAGCTGTATTTACAATAGCCAGGAGATGGAAACAACCTAAGTGTCCATCATCGGATGAATGGATAAAGAAGATGTGGCACATATATACAATGGAATATTAGTCGGCCATAGAAAGAAACGAAATTGAGCTATTTGTAATGAGGTGGATGGACCTACAGTCTGTCATACAGAGTGAAGTAAGTCAGAAAGAGAAAGACAAATACCGTATGCTAACACATATATATGGAATTTAAGAAAGAAAAAAAAGTCATGAAGAACCTAGGGGTAAGACAGGAATAAAGACACAGACCTACTAGAGAATGGACTTGAGGATATGGGGAGGGGGAAGGGTAAGCTGTGACAAAGTGAGAGAGTCACATGGACATATATACACTACCAAATGTAAAATAGATAGCTAGTGGGAAGCAGCTGCATACCACAGGGAGATCAGCTCGGTGCTTTGTGACCACCTAGAAGGGTGGGATAAGGAGGGTGGGAGGGAGGGAGACGCAAGAGGGAAGAGAGATGGGAACATATGTATAACTGATTCACTTTGTTATAAAGCAGAAACTAACACACCATTGTAAAGCAATTATACTCCAATAAAGGTGTAAAAAGAAAAAAAAAGTGAAGACTCCAATGCTGGCCTTGAAAAATTCATTTATTCTCTAGCCCCAGGTGAGTACTGGCTTATGCTGGATGTGTTTTTTTAAAAAAAAAAAAAAAAAAAAAAAGCCTTGTTTTGGTTCATTTAATTACCATGGGCTCTCTGTGGGGTTGATGAAGTGTTGGACAAAAATTAGTAACCTTTGAGTACTTATTCATTCAATCAAAAGACAGGTACACTATTCTGTACCAGACCCTGTGTGAGGAGAGCTGGGCATATAATGACCTAATTCCTACTGGATAAAATGTGGATTACTAATAGACATGTTCATGTACAGGTCTCCAGAATCACAGTGACACCCTAAATAACAAAGCATTTATCGAGGCAAACACTTTTGAGGTATTTCACCAGCTCAGCATCACCAACCATCAGCAGCTACTAGACCAGACGACAGGAAGATTCCTAACCCAAGCTGAGGTGATCAGACTCCCTCTCCTGGAAATCTGAATTGGAGCTGAAAGACACAACTTTGGTCTGTGAAAAACTGGAACTACACCATGAAACACAGGAAATATAGGGCTGCTGTACTCTACCACACAGATGAAGAATCAGGAAAAGCTGGTCTGAGGAGGAGAGAAGAAAGTCTGAGCCTCAAGGGCTTCCCAGACTGGGTACAGTCCCTTCCAGACACCTGGCAGTATTCTTGCCTTTGGGCTCCACAAAACACTCCTGAAGTCTTATACAACACAGAATTATTTTTGGCTTAGACTGAATGGCTTGAACAAGTTTCCCACTGTTACTCACTACCAGAGAGTCCTAACAAACACAAATACCAAGCATTGCTGATTTTGACACTGCCATATCCTAAGGCATGAAGCAGGACTCTCCTTTCTCAAACCTGGACTCGTGAGGAGTCACAGAAAGAGCCCTATCTCTCTCTTTCCTCTCCTCTTCAATAGCCGAAGAATGCAGCTTCACAGAAGGTTAGGTTCCCTAACTCACCCCTTATCCCATCTGTTTAGTGCTCTAAATGATGACCAGGTTCCCAAGCTTGACCACAGAAGACTACAGAACTCCAAACTTCCAAAACGCAGTACATTTCTAAGAAAGTGTGATTTTTAAAAGGACTGAAAACAAACAATAAAATTGTTTCTAAAAATACACATATAATAGTGTTTCCAAAAAGGTGGAGCAGAAATACTTTTCACTAATCCTTGCACTAAATACAAAAATATCCTTCAGGAATGAAGAAGAAATCAAAACACTCTAAGATGAAGGAAAACAAAGAGAATGTGCTGCCAGAGTGTCTAAAGGGAGTTCTCTAAGCAAAAAGTAAACAAAAAAGAAGGAACCCTGGAACAACAGGAAGAAAGAAAAACAGACATGATAACTTGCAAAGAAAATCCCAAGCAACCTACCCAGAAAACTCCTAGAACTATTTAGTTCAGCAAGATCAGAGGATACAAGATAGAAATATAAAAACCAATTATTTCTACATACTAACAGTGAACATATGGACACCCAAAATAAAAATATAGTTGCAATTACAATAGCTAAAAAAAAGAAAAAAATGGGTGTAAATCTAAGAAAACATGTACAGGATCTATATGCTAAAAACTGCTAAAAGAAATCAAAGATCTAAATAAAGGAAGATATACTGTGCTCTAAAAAACAAAAAACAAAACAAAAAATATATATATATACATACACACATACATACACACATAGCCTCACCCCCTCCACCAGCACCAGCTGGGTACAACCCACAAAGGTCTTGTTGACTTTTGTTGCTTCTTCTCGGAAGACAGTGATAAGTTCCTCCAAACGCCTTAATTTTACCTCTTCTGGGATATCATCCTTCAGCCTGTGATATGCCCGTGTCTTCTATAAAAAAAAAAAAAAAAAAAAAAGAGATGGAGGTCACCACGGACTTGTAGAATCCGTTCTTCAAACACGGAGGCAGACATGCTCATCCAATTTGCAATTTACAGACACATGTATAGGAACACAAGCCACACCACAAGGGTTCTCTAACTCTTGGGCCTTCTAAGAGAAAAAGGTAACTATACAGTGGAGGCACGTTTTTACAAGGGTTAAATTCTAAATTTAGCACATGAAAATCATAGACTCAAAATTGTTCTTGATATTTTTATAGGACACAGACACTAAATAATTCATATACCAGGTTACTCAGCAGCAGTGTTTATAAAGACACAAGATGCAAAGCATAGTAAATGTTTATCAATAGGGAACCAGTAGGGTCTTCCCTGGTGGTGCAGTGAGTAAGACTCTGTGCTCCCAATTCAGGGGGCCCAGGTTCAATCCCTGGTCAGGGAACTAGATCCCACATGCATGCCGCAACAAAGAGTCTGCATGGTGCAACTAAGAAGTCTGCATGCTGCAACTAAAAGATCCCACATGCCACAACTAAAGATCCCAGGTGCCGCAACTAAGACCCGGTGCAGCCAAATAAATAAATAAATTTTTTTAATTTATTTTAAAAAATAGGTAACCAGTAAAACAAATTATGGTTTATCTACACAATGGAATATTACACAGCTGTGACAAAGAATGAGATAGCTACGTATACAGATATGATTGCTCTCCAAAATATACTCTGAACAGAAATAAGCAAGGCACAGATCAACATGTATAATAACTTTGATGTAGAAAGTATACAAATAAATATATTTATAAATACATGAAATGTCTCTGGAAGGTTAAAGAAGTAGTTGCTAAAAGCAGTTGCCTTCAGGGAAGGAACTGAAAAACTAGGCAACCCAGGAAGAAAAAACAACTGCTTTGCACTGCATACTATTTTGACCTTTTGAATTTTATACCACACTCAGGTTTTACCCAGTCAAAAAAAAAAAAGAAAAGAAAATGTATCCTTGAAAACCTTTTAAATCATCCAAAATCATACTGTACATACATGTTTATATATATAAACACACACACTTTATATATATCTTTAGGTACGCAGCTCATAATGGAGTTGGAGAACCACTGAGCTAGACAAAAGTGGAAAGTCTATACACCAAAGTCTAGACATTCAAACCAATCTGCCTTTAAGAGAACTACCACATCCAGAGGGAAATGAAGAATGGGTAGAGAATTCTAAAACAGAATTCTCTTACAGGATTTACTCTATTCTGTCTTATTAACAACTAACCTCTACTGTGCACTTAACTATTATAAAACACTATTTTAAGTGCTTTATATATATTATCTTAAATCTCAAAATAACCTGATGAGGTTGGTATTTATGTTATCCCTTTTCACAGATGAAGAAAGCAGAAACTTTTCCCAAGGTCACACATTATTAAATGGGAAAGGCACAACGTGAGTGCTTGTTCTCATCCACTATGCTACTCGATTAAGCCTCTAGGACCTTAACCCTAATCTAGGAATTAGACTCCAAGTAAACACTCATATTCAATGCCCATAGGATATGCTTCCACCTCACACTGAAAACTCACTTCCCAACTCTAGCATTAAAAAGAATTTCTCGGGCTTCCCTGGTGGCGCAGTGGTTGAGAGTCCCCCTGCCGATGCAGGGGACACGGGTTCGTGCCCCGGTCTGGGAAGATCCCACATGCCGCAGAGCGGCTGGGCCCATGAGCCATGGCCACTGAGCCTGCGCGTCCAGAGCCTGTGCTCCGCAATGGGAGAGGCCACAACAGTGAGAGGTCCGCGTACCGAGAAAAAAAAAAAAAAAAAGGCTGAGGATGGCTAGGAGGGCAACAAGGAG
The DNA here is from genome assembly GCF_964374135.1 of Grampus griseus. Taxonomy (NCBI): domain Eukaryota; kingdom Metazoa; phylum Chordata; class Mammalia; order Artiodactyla; family Delphinidae; genus Grampus; species Grampus griseus. The sequence goes on from NC_139008.1 coordinate 63,426,223, forward strand.
CCTCTGTAAAACAAATCACATCTGTTGGCCAAAAAAGAAGTTCTGCATATTAATAAAAGATTTTCGGTTTCTTTTAAAGAGAACAGTGCCCCTCCCTCCACTTTCAAATTCTGAACAACCTAAACATCATTTTAAATATTCTAATGAAGAGGAATATTAGTACAATTGTTTTTCATCTCAAATTGCTGAACTATATAAAAGGGTAGACAGGTTTATTAGAAAAAATAAAGAAATGAATGGTAAGATCCTTGTGGTTTCTCAAGGACAGCCTCGCTGCCACTTTCTTTTCTTCCCAGCTGTCCACAATCGACCAGAAACTGGTCGGGAATGATGTCAGTCTCAGCATAGAAGGAGCTCCTCCCCCAGCCCAGGGCTCACCTGTCTCATGCTATAGGCAAAGAGGAAGCCCATGTTGTACTGAACTTCCTGAAGCAAAGACACTGTCTGGAGGTGATCTTCCTCCGTCTCACCACAAAAGCCAGCAATGAAATCGCTGCTGAGGCTCACACCTGTGACACACAACAAAAGACAGCATGTCACTGCTGCTTACCTTCAAGAGAAGCCTTTGGTACCTGTGGATTACGGAGGGAAGGATAGAGACTGTAAGGCCTTCCCTGGAGCTAGCCAACCCGTGTGCAAGTAAAACGGAACAGTTATTATAGAGCAAGGAGGTGAAGGCCTGCTCATCAACAAGGTTCCATGCCAGAGCCTGGCTTCTCAGTCTACATTCCCCTCAGTGCTAGAAAAGATATTTTTCACTACAAATATTGGATTTAAGGACACAGTAGGAGTCCGTATTTTCAAATTTGTCCTGCTTTAACTTTTTTTTTAATTTAATTTTTATCTTATATTGGGGTATATTTGATTTACAATGTTGTGTCAGTTTCAGGTGCACAGCAAAGTGATTCAGTTTTACACATACATATATCCATTCTTTTTCAGATTCTTTTCCCATATATTTAGGTTATTACAGAATATTGAGTTCCCTGTGCTATACAGTAGGTCCATGTTGATTATCTATTTTATGAATTCCACTTATAATTGACATCATATGTTATTTGTCTTTGTCTGACTTACTGCACTTAGTATGATAAACTCTTGGTCCATCCACAGTGCTGCAAATGGCATTATTTCATTCTTTTTTATGGCTAAGTAATATTCCATTGTATATATGTACCACACCTTCTTTATCCATTCCTGTCGATGGACATTTAGGTTGCTTCCATCTCTTGGATACTGTAAATAATGCTGCAATTAACACTGGGGTGCATGCATCTTTTCGAATTATGGTTTTCTTGGGATATATGCCCAGGAGTAAGATTACTGGATCATATGGAAGCTCTATATATAGTTTTTTAAGGAACATCCAAACTGGTTGTACCAATATGGAGGTTGTCTCCATAGTGGTTGTCTCCATATGGCTGTCTCCACAGTAGCTGTACCAATTTACATTATCATCAACAGTGTAGGAGGGCTCCCTTTTCTCCACACTCTCTCCAGCATTTATTGTCGGAAGATTTTTTGATGATGGCCATTCTGACCAGTGTAAGGTGATACCTTATTGTAGTTTTGATTTGCATTTCTCTGACAATTAGCAATGTTGAGCAGCTTTTCATGTGCTCTTTGGCCATCTGTATGTCTTCTATGGAGAAATGTCTATTTAAGTCTTCTGCCCATTTTTGGATTGGGCTGTTTGTTTTTTGATACTAAGCTGCATGAGCTGTTTGTCTATCTTGGAGATTAATCCCTTGTCGGTCGCTTCGTTTGCAAATATTTTCTCCCATTCTGTGGCTTGTCTTTTCGTTTACGGTTTCCTTTGCTGTACAAAAGCTTTTTAAGTTGAATTAGCTCCCGTTTGTTTATTTTTGTTTTTATCTTCATTACTTTAGGAAGTGGATCCAAAAAAGATATTGCTGCAGGAATTCCCTGGTGGTCCAGTGGTTAGGACTTGGCGCTTTCACTGCCATAGCCTGGGTTCAATCCTTGGTTGGGGAACCAAGATCTCTCAAGCCATGTGGCATGGCCAAAAAAAAGATACTGCTGCCATGTATGTCAAAGAGTGTCCTGCCTATGTTTTCCTCTAAAAGTTTTATAGTATCCAGTCTTACATTTGGGTCTTTAATCCATTTTGAGTTTATTTTTGTGTATGGTGTTAGAGAATGTTCTAATTTCATTATTTTACATGTAGCTGTCCAGTTTTCCCAGCACCACTTACTGAAGAGACTGTCTTTTCTCCACTGTATATTCTTACCTCCTTTGTCATAGATTAATTGACCATAGATGTGTGCATTTATTTCTGGGCTTTCTATCCTGTTCCAATGATCTATATTTCTGTTTTTGTGCCAGTACCATACTGTTTTGATGACTGTAAGTTTGTAGTATAGTCTGAAGTCAGGGAGCTTGATTTCTCCAGCTCCATTTTTCTTTCTCAGGATTGCTTTGGCTATTCGGCATCTTTTATGTTTCCATATAAATTTTAAAATTGCTTGTTCTAGTTCAGAGAAAAACGCCATTGGTAATTTGATAGGGATTGCACTGAATCTGTAGATTGCCTTGGGTAGTATAATCATTTTGACAATATTGATTCTTCCAATCCAAGAACGTGGTATATCTTTCCATCTGTTTGTGTCATCTTCAATTTCTTTGATCTTATAGTTTCTTAACTTTCATCTTATAGTGTTTTATAGTTTTCAGAGTACAGGTCTTTTGCCCCTTAGGTAGGTTTATTTCTAGGTATTTTATTCTTTTTGATGCAATGGTAAATGGGATTGTTTAATTTCTCTTTCTGATCTTTTGTTGCTAGTGTATAGAAATGCAACAGATTTCTGTACATTAATTTTGTACCCAGCAACTTTACCACATTCATTGATGAGCTCTAGTAGTTTTCTGGTAGCATCTTTAGGATTTTTTGTGTATAGCATCATGTCATCTGCAAACAGTGACAGTTTTACTTCTTCTTTTCCAATCTGGATTCCTTTTATCTCTTTTTCTTCTCTGATTGCCATGGCTAGGACTTCCAAAATTATGCTGAATAAAAGTGTCTTGGGGCTTCCCTGGTGGCGCAGTGGTTGAGAGTCCGCCTGCCGGCGCAGGGGACACAGGTTCATGCCCCAGTCTGGGAAGATCCCACATGCTGCGGAGCAGCTGGGCCCGTGAGCCATGGCCGCTGAGCCTGCGCGTCCGGAGCCTGTGCTCCGCAATGGGAGAGGTCACAACAGTGAGAGGCCCGCGTACCGCAAAAAAAAAAAAAAAAAAAAAAAGTGTCTTGTTCCTTGGGGTTCCCTGGTGGCGCAGTGGTTGAGAGTCCGCCTGCCGATGCAGGGGACACGGGTTCGTGCCCCGGTCTGGGAAGATCCCACATGCCGCCAAGCGGCTGGGCCCATGATCCACGGCCGCTGAGCCTGTGCGTCCGGAGCCTGTGCTCCACAACGGAAGAGGCCACAACAGTGAGAGGCTCGCGTACCACAAAAAAAAAAAAAAAAAAAAAAAAGTGTCTTGTTCCTGATCTTAGAGGAAATGCTTTCAGCTTTTCACCCTTAAGTATGATGTTAGCTGTGGGTTTGTCATATATAGCCTTTATTATGTTGTTAGGTTCCCTCTATGCCCACTTTCTGGAGAGCTTTTATCACAAATGGGTGTAGAATTTTGTCAAAAGCTTTTTCTGCATCTACTGAAATGATCACATGGTTTGTACTCTTCAGTTTCTTTTTTTTTTTTTTTGCGGTACGCGGGCCTCTCACTGTGGGCCTCTCACTCAACCACTGCGCCACCAGGGAGGCCCCTACTCTTCAGTTTCTTAATGTGGTATATCACACTGATTTGTGGATATTGAAAAAAATCCTTACATCCCTGGGATAAATCCCACTTGATCATGGTATATGATCCTTTCAATGTACTGTTGGATTTAGTTTGCTAGTATTTTGTTGAGGATTTTTGCGTCTATGTTCATCAGTGATATTGGCCTGTAATTTTCTTTTTGTGGTATCTTTGGTTTTGGAATCAGGGTGATGGTGGCCTCACAAAATGAGTTTGGGAGTGTTCCTTCCTCTGCAATTTTTTGGAATAGTTTCGGAAGGATAAAAAGGATAAGTGTTAACTCTTCTCTAAATGTTTGACAGAATTTGCCTGTGAAGCCAGCTGGTCCTGGATCTTTGTTTGTTGGAAGTTTGGGGGGTGGGTTTGTCTGTCTGTCTATCTATCTATCTATCTATTTATTTATTGCTGTGTTGGGTCTTCGTTGTTGTGTGCAGGCTTTCTCCAGTTGTGGCAAGCAGGGGCTACTCTTCGTTGCAGTGTGCAGGCTTCTCATTGCAGTGCCCTCTCCCGTTGTGGAGCACAGGCTCTAGGCACATGGGCTTCAGCAGTTGTGGCACATGGGCTCAGCAGCTGTGGCCCACAGGCTCTAGAGCACAGGCTCAGTAGATGTGGCACACGGGCTTAGTTGCTCCAGGGCATGTGGGATCTTCCCGGACCAGGGCTCAAACCTCCATCCCCTGCTTTGGCATGTGGATTCTTAACCACTGTGCCACCAGGGAAGTCCCTTGTTGGAAGCTTTTTAATCACAGTTTCAATTTCAGTACTTGCAATTGGTCTGTTCATATTTTACTTCTTCCTGGTTCAGACTTGGAAGATTTTACCTTTCTAAGAACTCATCCATTTCTTCTAGGTTGTCCATTTTATTGCCATATAGTTGCTTGTAGTAGTCTCTTATGATCCTTTGTATTTCTGTGGTATCAGTTGTAACTTCTTCATTTTCATTTCTTTTTTTTTGGCTGTGCCACATGGCATATGGAATCTTAGGGATCTTAGTTCCCCAACCAGGAACAAACCCTTGCTCCCTGCAGTGGAATCATGGAGTCCTAACCACCGGATTGCCAGGGAATTCCCCCATTTCTGATTTTATTTATTTGAGCCCTTTCCCTTATATTCTTATATATAAGCCAAAGGTTTATCAATTTTGTTTATCTTTTCAAAGAACCAGGTTTAGTTTATCTTTTCTGTTGTTTTCTTCATCTCTATTTCATTTATTTCTGCTCTGATCTTTAAGATTTCTTTCCTTCTACTAACTATGGGTTTTGTTTGTTCTCCTTTCTCTAGTTGCTTCTGATGTAAGGTTAGGTGGTTTGAGGTTTTTCTTGTCTCCTAAGGTAAGATTATATTGCTATAAACTTCCCTCTTAGGGACTTCCCTGGTGCCGCAGTGGTTAGGACTCTGCGCTCCCAATGCTGGGGGCCCGGGTTCGATCCCTGGTCAGGGAACTAGATCCCACACACATGCCACAACTACGAGTTCACATGCCACAACTAAGGAGCCCGCGTGCTCCAACTAAGGAGCCAGTGAACCGCAACTAAGGAGCCCACCTGCCGCAACTAAGCCCCGGCACAACGAAATAAAAATAAATAAATAATTTTAAATAAATAAATAAACTTCCCTCTTAGAACTGCTTTTGCTGTGTCCCAAAAGTTTTAGATCGTCATGTTTTCATTTTCATTTGTATCTAGGAATTTTTTGATTTCCTCTTTGATTTCTTCAGCAATCCATTTTTTAGCCTCCATGTGTTTGTGTTTTTTACAGTTTTTTACTTGTAGTTGATTTCTAATCTCACAATGTCGTGGCTAGAAAAGATGCTTGATATGACTTCAGTTTTCTTAAATTTCCCATGGTTTGCATGACTCAGCATGCGATCTATCATGAAGAATGTTTCAGTACCTCATCCAAACATATACTTTTGAAGTTAAACACAATGTTCCAACACACTTTAATTTATTTAAGTATCCCAACAATCCAATAAGGTGAGTACTATTAACTCCATGTTACAGATGAGAAAACTGCAGCCCAGAGAACCTCCACACTATCCTGTCCCATCCAAATGAAAGTATTGGTACAGAACACAAGTTACAATAATTAGAAATTTGTAAAACAATGTAGACATTGTCAACAAATCTAAACTAAAAGACTTACAGAGTAATTTTATTCGGAGGAAGGGAAAAGAGAAAGGGGAGTAAGGGTTATGATAACAAGAAAGGAATTACCTCTAAGTACACATTTTTAAAAATATCAATTGCTCCCAAATCAGAACTAATTTAGACTATAACTTTGCCAGCTAATGAGCAGGAACGAGGTTTCTCTCATGTGTTCAGAAACACAAAGACTATAGAAAAGGAATCCCTTTAGTACCTGAGGCCACAAGCTAATCCACACCTCTGAGTATATCTAGCAAGACCAAGATATTAAAAAATCGGAAAGAAGAGAAAGAGAGAAAGGAAGAGGAGCAAAAGAAGCGAGAAAGGTGACACAATGTACTACCACAGGTGTTGCCTGTATCTGACCAAGAAGACTGGGGTCACTGGTAGAGTAATGTGCTCAGCAAAATATGTTTCTTAAATGTACCTGGGATAGACTCTCTGATATGATGAATTAATTCCACATAAGCTTCTCTTGAATATCTGCAATAAAGAACAAAAAGAAAATGCTTAGATGAACCAATCTTCTTTAAATGAATGCTATAAGAAGATAGCACTATGAACTAATCACATGTAATTACTTCTCATTCACATAGGACAGTACAAGAGTAAGTATCCAGAAGAGTCCTTTTGATCCAAATCCTGTACTATAACCTAATCCAAAGCCTATAAAATTTTAATTCAAGAACATAAATTACTCTAAATAGATGTTTTTATTTAACTAAGAAATGAAGACAAATTAACATTTAATATCTCTAAAACTCTTTGCCAATGTGGAATACAAGGAAATTACTAGTTCCATACAGCTTGCCATTTGTCACATGATCCTTTCAGTCTTATCTTTGCTATACTTACTATTCCCAAAGTGAGTGAATACATGGAGCTATATTTAAATTCTAAGACCTAAAAACCTTTAATGTTAAAAGCTAAAGGATTAAAATCTCAGCGTGCCACCCAGTAGGTGCTTAATAAAACACATGCTAAACAAATGAAATGAGTGATCTAGTCCTCAGTCTATACTTATAGAATGAACAGAAGCAAGTTATAATGTCCATGGGTTTACTCATGTAATAAATATTTAGTGAGCAGCTACTGTGTGCCACACACTACACCAGGTTCTTAGACACTGCTTGGTCCTTAAGGAAACATGGAAAGGTATGGGATGCCCCCCCCCCGCAAGCAAGTCTGACCCCCTCCGCATGGCCTCCAATACACGGCTGCTTCCACTCTGGGCTGGTAGGTGGATCTGTTTACAGATATTGTCCCTCTCGTGAATCAGCTGCAGAACCTGATCAAATAGAACACATTAAAGGTCATCAAAGTCACACCAAAGAATCTTGCGGAAAGGAATACCACCCCCCACTGTTTCTCCACCAAGGTTAATTTTTGAGAATTAAGAGGCTGACTAAACCAAACACATAAATTACCGAAAATCTTTACTTTTGCTCAACCCACGTTCTGTCTGTCCCAGACATTTCACCTGATAGCACCTCTGCTTTCAAGGAGTGAAGAAAGTAAGCAGAGGTCAGATTCAAGCCATGGGGCTATACAGGGGTAGTGCCAACAGAGGCCAGAAAGGAAAAACAGCATTTGTTTCATCCAGCTTACAAACTAATTAGCCACTTCTAAAGATATCATCAAGAAACTAAAACTAGGGCTTCCCTGGTGGCGCAGTGGTTGAGAGTCCGCCTGCCGATGCAGGGGACACGGGTTCGTGCCCCAGTCCGGGAAGATCCCACATGCCACGGAGCAGCTGGGCCCATGAGCCATGGCCGCTGAGCCTGCGCGTCTGGAGCCCGTGCTCCGCAACGGGAGAGGCCATGACAGTGAGAGGCCCGCGCACCGCAAAAAAAAAAACTAAAACTAGGAGAAAATACCTGAAAAAAAATACTGACAAATGATTTGTATCAAGAATACATAAAGAACTTTCACAACTCAATAAGACAAATAACACAGAGGGGAAAAAGTAGGGGTGGGGCCAAAAGACAGACATTTCACCAACACAAAAAACCTTCCAAAAAAAGGTTCCACACATGAGCTACATACTACATGCCAAGCACATTGCCGAGTACGTTCTACCTGTTATATCTACTTCCCAATAACCCAAAGCAGGAAGTGATTATTAACCATCTTACAAACAAAGATGACAAGTTGAAAAGGTCACCCCTACTGGTAAAGCAGTGGAAGAGCCAGGACTGAACTCAGCTCTGAGGCCAAAGTCTAGACTGTTTCACACTGCATCACACTGCCCCCCACCTGTCCTTCCCACAACATCCTGTAATAAAATCTCTCTCTGCACAGCCCTCATGGTCCCACTGGTGGTCTTAGTATCAGTCCTTTACTTGCCCCCACCTTGGGAGACTTCAAATCTTTCCAAAGGATGGGTAGATTCAGAGGGCAATATATAGTAATACACCACAGGATCCCCTGATCCTCTGACGACGGATGCCTCTGCTGCATGCTACTGGCTGCAGCCTTTGGCATGCTTAAGGATACTGATGTCAGTTCGACACACTAAACTCTCAATACTCACCTCATCAGGAAAGTCCTTGGGGTGGGGAGAGGTGAAACGAATCCTCATTTCAGGATCTATTCTGGAGACCTGATCCAGAAGGTAAGCAAAACGGAGGCCCCCTTGCTTGGCTTTATAGTTGGTAGAAAAGCCACGGCTAAGGTTGGTGGACACTGCATTGTTGAACTGGACCTCTGAAGTGTCCCGAAAACTATTAACATTCTGACCAAGGAGTGTCACTTCTTTCAGCCCCTGAAAAAGGGAAAATAAATATACTGGAAGCGATTTTAAAACATGTTTGGCAGCTTCATACCAAATCTCTAAGTAAAATTAGCTAAACCTACCAAGAGCCATCCATAAATGTACTCTGTCTTTAACCCAATAATTTCATGCTTGGGCACCTTGTCTGAAGAAATGAACTTCAGAATAAAACCTTATGTAAAAAATCTTCAAAGCATTTTTTAGAATAGCAAAAAAGCTGGATTCAAGCCCCATGTTCAATAACAATGGTTAATTTATAACACCCAAAATCAAGTTATGACACCATTCTGTCCACTGAATGTTATATAACCATCACCTATGAAGTATTCTTGCCAAAAACATTTAGTCTAAATCCCATCAAGCTTTTACACCTAACTTCCAGTTTACCAGAATTCAGGGCAATATTTTAAATGACAACATGAGGAAGCAATCAGCCAAACCCAGACATGTCTAATGCATCATTTAAGACACACAACAAAAAAGTGAAAGGACTGTTTTAGATTAAGGGAGTTTGAAGAAATATTACAATACAATCAAACAAAACTGTACAAATCTTGATGGGATCTTGGTTTGAAAACAGAACAGTAACAAGATATTTTTGGATAAATTAATAAATTTTGAATATGGGCTGTGTGTTAGAGAATATTAGTTAATTGTTAAATTTCCTACAAATGATAATGGTATTATGGTTATGAAGGGGAAAATTCTTTATTCTGAGAAAATACATACTGACGGATGCAGGGCAAAGTGGCCTGATGACTACCACTTACTTTCAAATGGTTCAAAAAAATATATTTATATATCTACAGAGATCGGCAGATAAAGGACATATGACAAAATGTTAATAATCATGTTTATTAGACTAGTCTTTCAACCTGTCTGTTTGAAAATTTGCATTGTAAAAGTTCAGAAAGAAGAATAATGGTTTCTATAAAGACTATTTTTTATAATTTTATTTTGACATAACTTCAAACTTATAGAAAAATTGCAATGGTGTAAAAAACTACCAGGACTTCCCTGGTGGTCCAGTGGTTAAGAATCCGCCTTCCAATGCTAGGGAAGCAGGTTCAATCCCGGGTCAGGGAATTAAGATGCCACATGCTGTGGGGCAACTAAGCCCGCGCTGCAGCTCCTGAGCTCGCGCACTCTGGAGCCCACGCACCACAACTGGAGAGCCCACATGCCATAACTACTGAGCCCAAGTGCTCTGGAGCCCGCGTGCCACAACTAGAGAGAAACCCGCACACTGCAACAAAGAGCCCATGCGCCACAATGAAAAGATCCCACATGCCACATCTAAGACCCAACACAGCCAAATAAATAAATAAATTATTTATTTATTTTTAATTAAAAAAAAAAAACTCCCATATACTATTTGCCCAGATTCAATAACTGTTAACACTGTGTCCTATTTCTTTATTATTCACATTCACACCTCATGTATATACTTTGTCTCTCTACACACACACGCAAGCACACATTTTTCTAAGTCTTCTGAGAATAAGTTGCAAACATCATACTCTTTTACTTCTAAATATTTCAGCATATAGGAATATTTTCTTATATAATAGTAGTCACAGGACAATTATCAAAATCAGAAATAATGATAATATATCTAATCCACATTCCATAAGCCAAATTTTCACCAACTGTCCTATGTCCTTTATAAGTTTCTTCTTAATCTTTATTCAGCAACAGCATGTCTAGAAGTTTATCTTATGGATATAACTGTGAAGATGGACAAAGATTAATGCATAGAGATGTACTTCTACACAGCACTGTTTTAACAGAGGAAGAACTGAAAGCAAATTGAAAGCTGCTGTCCTACAAGTAAATCATAGTGCATCCATACCAAGGAAGGCCACACAACTACAAAAATAAATTAAAAGCTGTTAATGACATGAGAAAATGTTCACACTATCACAGACAGGATACAACCTTGCTTAGGCAATGACATCACAATCACATTAAAATATATAATTTTTTTTTTTTTTTTTTGCAGTACGTGAGCCTCTCACTGCTCTGGCCTCTCCTGTTGCGGAGCACAGGCTCCGGACGCGCAGGCTCAGCGGCCATGGCTCACGGGCCCAGCCGCTCCGCGGCAATGTGGGATCTTCCCGGACAGGGGTACGAACCCGTGTCCCCTGCATTGGCAGGCGGACTCTCAACCACTGCGCCACCAGGGAAGCCCACATATGTAATTTTTTTAAACATTTTTTCCCCCTGATTAGAATCCCACTCCAGGACCATGCAATGCATTTAACTGTCAAAACCCGAGTCTCCATAAACACTATTTATTTTTACAAGTTGTGACATCATGTTAGCTTAAAAAAACAGGGTATACTAAATGAAGCATGGATCCTGGACTGGATCCAGAAAGAAGACATTAGTGGGGAAACTGGCAAAATCAGAATAAAGTCTGAAGTTAGTTAACAATAATATACCAATGCTAATCTTTTAGTTGTAAGAAATGTACCAAAGTTAAGTGAGATGTTAACATTAGAGGTAACTATCTTTGCAACTTTTCTTACAGAAAAGTTTGAAGTTATTCCAAACCAGAAATTTTTTTAAAAAGATAATGAGATATAAAACTAAGTAAAACACACACATATAAAGAGATGTAATGACCAAATGCAAAATGTTATGGGACAATTGGGAAATTTTGAATATGCGTGGACTAAAATGAAAAGATATTTAGCATTTTTTGTTAATCCTCTTAGAGGAATTAATGGTATTGAAAATATCCTTATTTTTTTTTAGGGATGCACAATCACTTAAGGGTGAAATGTCATGCTGTACTCTGAGATACTTAATAACAAAAAAAATAAAGTAAATATAGCAAAATGTAACAATTATTAAATTTCAGGGACTTCCCGGGCAGTCCAGTGGGTGGGACTCCACGCTTCCACTGCAGGGGACACAGGTTCAATCCCTGGTCAGGGAACTAAGATCCCACATGCTGCGGGGCAACTAAGCCCACGCGCTGCAACAAAAGATCCTGCATCCCACAACGAAGGTCCCAAGTGCCACAACTAAGACCCGATGCAGCCAAATTAATTAATTAATTTTTAAAAACACACACACAATGCAGAATCTTAATTTTTCATAAGTCAGTGTCTTTGAATTCACTAAGATTCAGTTTAATATTATTAAGTTCCTTCTTTTATATGCATATACCCTAGAAAAGTTAGGGGGTTTTTGTCATCACCTCAGTCTATTTAAACAGAATATCTCCATACCAAAGGAGTGAGTTTTGGTACTATTGGGGAGCTGGAAGGGGAGAGGAAGGAGACCACTTTAGACCACTTTGGATAGCACTGGGTGAGGTAACGTATGAAGAATACTCACAGTGCCTGTAAGCAGCCAGAGACCGAATCAGGGAACTGAGAATCTGGGGATGGGAGAAGAGAACGTGCCCGAATGCACAAACAAAGGCAAACTGTTGACTTAGAACTGGAGCAGGGGCTAGCTTCCCATGGTTCCTAAGCCAAGCAAGTAAGAAAACACAGAGACTCAAGTGGAAGAAAAGCTCTGTATTCCCACCTATTGTCCTCTTTTGCAGGGCTGGAAAATTAGGGCCTAGGGTTAGGGAGAGACCTCAAGGGCTGAGGGACCAGCTCCCAATAGGAGGAAGGCAGGAGATATCTCCCCTCTGGCCTCTGATCTGATTCACTACCCTCACCTAACCTCTGTCCCTCAACCAGTGAGCTGGCTCAGTGATAAAATGAACAAGAGATTTGGGAATAGCCTAGAATACAAAGACAGACTAATAAATCATTCTCTGAAAACTCACTAAGTGCCAGTAACAACTGTCCTTCCAGTAACAGTCCTTCCAATAACCTAGCAAAGAAGGTATCTACCCTCTTTTCATAGATGGGGAAACTATGTTTTGAAGAAGATAGTTAAGTGACCTATGCCAGGGCATCAAGCCAGAGAATGGTGGAGCCAGAATTCACAATCATCTGACTCATGCCCTCTCCATTCTACTGTGCTGCAGCCCAAGCAAACCTCTCAGTGGATCTGCCTATAATTCCTGGGCAGCAAACCCAAGATGTATACCCAGGTATTTCCTTCTGGCCAGGTATGGTTCTAAACTTGTACAGCTTAGAGATAGCACAGGCTGCAAAACTAGAAAGGTTGTCCTCATCCTCCCACAAACACGCTCAGAGTAAGAAGGGCTGGAGAATTTTTCACCTGCTCAGAAAGCTTCCTCACTTCCTCTAGAATGGAGGCAACAGGCCGACTCCTCTCCCGGCCACGTGTGAAAGGAACAATGCAGTAGCTGCACATGTTGTCACAGCCTCGCATGATAGACCTGGGGAGGAAAGCACCAGAACTTAGTAACAGGAGCAGGATGGCCTGGTCCAACCCAAGGAGCAGCTCCCTTGGCATTATCCTTTGGCTCTGAATTCTCTTGGCAACAGGCTCACACTGGACCAATCGGAGATCTAAGACGCAATAAAGCAGACATTTTTTATCTTTAAAAACTATTATGGGGAGTTCCCTGGTGGCCTAGTGGTTAGGATTCCAGGCTTTCACTGCCGTGGCCTGGGTTCGATCCCTGGTCGGGGAAATGAGATCCCACAAGTTGCAAAACACGGCCAAAAAAAAATAAAATTATTATGTGTTAATCACAGGATATAAACCAAACTGTAACTGGTGGATGCAGTGGTTACCCTAAGGGACCGCAGTGGTGAACGAACGGGTTGCAGATGTACCACACTTTCTACTGTTTATATTTACATATTTTTGAACTCTTTAAATCTAGACCAGAAAAAAATAAATACTATAAAGAGTGTATTAGGGGGCTTCCCTGGTGGCACAGTGGTTGAGTCTGCCTGCCGATGCAGGGGACAGGGGTTCGTGCCCCGGTCCGGGAAGATCCCACATGCCGTGGAGCAGCTAGGCCCGTGAGCCATGGCCACTGAGCCTGCGCGTCCGGAGCCTGTGCTCCGCAACAGGAGAGACCACAACAGTGAGAGGCCCGCGTACCACAAAAAAAAAAAAAAAAAAAAAAGAGTGTATTAGGAATGGAGACCTTGGATTTAAAACACAAGGTTCTGCATCTCTCACTCATTCCTGATCCAAATGCTAAGTATCTAAGTTACATCACCCTCTTTCATTGCGTCATGTATATGAAAGCCTAAATTTATCTTAAGGAAATAATGATGGATAGATGTATAGTAAAGATGTTGACTGAAGGACTGTTAAATAAATGTTAGCTATTAATTTTTATAAAGCATTCCAACAACAGAGTATTGGACAGCAATTAAAATGGGAGGGTGGCAAACTTTTTCCGTAAAAAACCAGATGGTAAATATTTGAGGTTTTGCAGACTATACAGTAGAGACTCATCCTCCTCACAACTACTCAATTCTGATATTGTAGTGGCAAAAGCAGCCACAGATAATATATAAACAAATGGGTATGGCTGTATTACAATAAAACTTTATTTACAAAAATAGGCTATAAGCCTATTTGCCAATCTGTTAGAGAAAATTTCATGACATAACAAATGTACATTATTTTAAATATGAAAAGGTTATAAAACCAAGTACACCAAGAGCCAATTTTTATAAATAAATATACACAAAGCATACACATACAAACGCAGAAGAAAGAACAGAGTGATACACACCAAACTGATAATAGTGTTTATCATTAGCAGGTAGGAGTATAGGTAATTCTTACTCTCTTCTTTATGTTTTTCTATCTTTCCACATATTCTTCAACAAACATGAACTATTTTGTCATCAGATCTTCTTTTTTTAACTTAAAAGATCAGAGGAGGGGAATAAAAGATCCTGAAAGCCCTAGATATTTTAAGTGAAAAAAATAATAAGAGTATAGAAGGGAGGGTAGGAAAGATTCCATATTATATACATGAATGCATGTGCAAAGAATACCTCTGAAAGGATTATATAAGAAACTCCTAACATGGCTGCCTCTGAGAAGGAGCCTAGGAGACTGAGGATGACAGGTGTGAGGGAGTCTTACTATACCATCTTTTGTCTTCAGTTTTTTGTACTATGTGCATTAATTTTTTTAATGTAATAAAATTAACATGTTATTTTAAAAGTAAGAAAGGAGAAGCTGACTCCCCATCTCTTGGTCAGTGACTCACACAAAAGCAGAAGTGGCACTGGGGCTCATCTGGACTGGCAAGACATCAGCATAGGTCTCATCCATAGAGAGCAGAACATTGGCAGCTTGCTGGCCTGACTCGGCAACAGCAAGCAGCCGAGGAAGGTCCCTGTAGGCATCTGGACCAGCCAAAATATCCACCGTTTTCTCTCTGTTGAGGATCTCCTCCTTCAATCTCTCAGCCATGCAGCCTGGGAGGGAAAAGAAGTAAGCTAAGACCTGTTCCCAAATTCATCTCGTCTCACTTCTTTTTAGTACACATTCTCTCCGGCTGGATCAGAGACCAGGTCACAGAAACTTCTCTAAGAGTTTAGCAGCATCCCTCAAATTTGCCCAACACTTCTATACCTCTGGAACCTGCATATTCCTATATAAGAAAACCACAGGAAAACAGCTCTATAGCAATTCAATTAAATGCCTGGAAAAATGAAACCACCATCCAAAAACCTTTCTAGACATGAACCACCTCTTTTTTCAATTGAAAATTACTTGGTGCTACAAATAAAAACTATTTTGTGTCAGGAACTTATTTATTAAAATAAAACTTATTTATATACATCTGCACTTACACACTTTATCCCTCTTGTTGCCCATAATACTTATTAAAACCTATAAGAAATGAGTTATCCATCTACGCTGGTATCTTCCATAATCAAGAATACCACTATTAGTAAAACTATACAATTAAAAAACTCATTTTATTTAAAAAAAAAAAACCTTTAAAAACACTGGTTTAAGAACTCTTCTTGGCTGTACAACCGTGTAGAGCAGCATCATTCACAACAGCCAAAAAGTGGAAGCAATCCGAGCGTCCATAAACAGATGTGATATATACATACAATGGAATATTATTCAGCCTTAAAAAGGAAGGAAATTCTGACACAAGCTACAGCCTGGATGAACCTTGAGGGTATTATGCTAAGTGAAAAAAGCCAGTCACCAAAATGTTGTATGATTCCATTTATATGAAGTACCCAGAGCAGTAAAATTCACAGAGGCAGAGAGTAGAATGGTGGTTGCCAGGGATTGAAGTGAGGGAGGAATGGGGAGTCATTACTTAATTGGTGTGGAGTTTCAGTTTGGGAAGATGAAAAAGTTCCTGAAATGGATAGAGGTGATGGCTGCACAACAATGTGAATGTACTTAATACCACTGAACTGTACATCTAAAAGGGGTCCAAATGGTAAACTTTATGTTACATATACTTTACCACAATTAAAAGAAAAAAACTATTTGGGGGATTTCTGACATTCCTAACAGATATATACCCAGGGGCTTCTATAATGAAGGAACTGGAATGGAACAAAATATTCTAGCTAATCTTTCCATCCTCCTGCATCACTCAGTACATTAATCTGTGTAATAAAGGATATGCTCCAACCTGTGTTTCGACCCATCATCAAGAAGAATTAATTTAACTATTCCACAATGGACACAGTCTATTTTAAGGTTAAGTACATTGACTAAATTCTGGGACCATGAGGGTACAGAATATTTATTTCTGAAATATTCCTCCCAGCTATCTATACCAGAGCTGTCCAACAGAACTTTCTAAGACAATGGTAATGTGCTGTATCTACACTGTTCAAACTGGTAGCACTAGTCAAGTGTGGCTACTGAGCAGTCGATATGTGGCTAGTGAGACTGAAGAAGTGAATTTTTAATATTATTTAAGTGTAATTAAATTTAAATGACCACATGTGACTATTGGCTATTATACTGGTCAGTGAATAATTAGATCTTCACTTGCGCATGCTTCAGGAGTCAAGATAAAAGGTGCCTACGTGGTAAATTCAAGCTGCCCCTTCAGACTCCAAACTCTCTCCTATCCACTACTCTGTGCCACCATGAGCCCCATCAGACTAGTGAGGACAGATCACTTTCTGAGTACAGTCCCTATTACTTTAAGGCACTAAGAAAAGCCCTCTTATGAGCTTTATCTCATTTAATCCTATAGCCTCTGACATTAAGTATAAGAGTTGAACGGCATGTATAAGATTGTATAAGATTTCTTCACCACTGGGAATCCAGCCTCTAAGGGAAATCCTAGCATATAAAGCTACACGGAGCCCAAGTCTCACAAAATTCACAAAATCTGCAAATTACCAGATACCTAGAATCCCAATCCTCAGAGGCACTCGGGAGCAGAGCCGTTTTGACTTCAAGGATTTGAGCTGATGTAAACGATTCCAGATGGTCTGTTCAGCCTTCTCCCTGCAGAGGTCAAAAAAGGTAGACCTGAACCTGAAAATAAACTACAAAGCAATCTAAAAGAGCAAGACAATGGGAAGAATGGGAATTCCCTGGCAGTACAATGGTTAGGACTCCACGCTTTCACTGCAAAGACACAGGTTCAATCCCTGGTTGGGGAACTAAGATCCTGAAAGCCATGCGGTGTGGCCAAAACTATTCCTAGAATGATGCCCTCCCTGCACATCTCCAAATCCTGACAAGCCTTTAAGCCAAAATCGAAAACAATCTACTCCACAAAGCCCTCCCCAATTCTCCTCTGTTGGAGAGTTTGTTCTCCTGTCACTTTAACTATTCTATTCCCTGTACTCAGCAATTTCTTTTTACTGTTTGAATTTTTTACCTAGTGCTTTCTGCCAGATGTTAGAGCTATTTGTGTATGTCTCTTAGTTCCCATATCAGACCAGACTCCTTAAAGTCAGGCTCCATGGAGGAAGGGTTCATTTCGGAATCTCTCAAAGAACTTAGTCCAATGTCTTGCAGCAAAGACCCTCAGGACAAAAATGCTGGATTAATTAATTGATAGTATAGCCAGCTGAGGAAACATAACACCAACATGCCTTGTACACAGAGACAAAGTAATGAACAGGGTATGTTCACTTCTGATGGATGCCACCCATCTCTGTTCAGAAGAACTCTGTCCCTGACCACTGACGGTACCTAGCCCTTATGATGTGAGGTACATCATAAACATGTGCCATTGGCTGCAAGAAAAACCCAAGGAAAAGTTGGGCAACTCAGCACACTCTCGGTTTCCTCATCAATAAAATGAGTTTGATAACAGCACCTACCTCATAGGGTTGTTGTGAGAATTAGTTAGTGCACGTATAGTACTCAGTACAAGACTTGACATTCTACCATTACTATCTCCACTGGTGTAAAACTGCAAATCCACTGGCTCATCTCCATAGGTAGGGCCAGCCTGGCACCGTTGGCTCTGGCATTATTATATAAGATATATTCACTCTCTAGGTAAAGAACAAATTCCCACCTGATAGAACATGTGACAAGGAGGACCACATCAGCCTGGGTGGAGAGCAAGGAAAAAAAAGAAAATTATGACCTTTGAAATTAACCTTTTAGAATCACTACCCACAGCCCTTTTTTTTTTTCAGATTGTGGTGAAACACACATAACATAAAATTTACCATTTTAACCATTTTTAAGTGTACAGTTCAGTAGCATTATGTACATTCACACTGCTGTGCAGCTATTACCACCATCAACCTCCACAACTATTTCAACTTCCCCAACTAAAACCTGTACCCATTAAACACTAACTCCCCATTCCCCTCTTCAAGGCCCATTTTTAACCTAGTTCCTTGCCTGAAGGTGAGCACTACCTTAAAAGTTTCAAAAATAACTGCAACAATAGTACAGCTCGGTCCCACACTGCACTTTCCTCAAGGGAATTCACTGTCACTAGGCCACAGCCTGCTCATGAAACTCCACCCAAGAACTGGCACACATGCAGAATCTCGCCCAGGAAACAAGGGGAAGCAGGAAATGTGTGTACCTCCTGAAGGTTACTGGTCCGGAGGTAGCCACTCTTCTGTAAGATGGACCAGGCTATCTCTGTGTCATTCACATTCATCTGGCAGCCATAGGTCTCAAGGTAGACTGCAATGAGAGGGCAATTCCACTGTAGGCAGATGAAAAGGGACCGCATGTCTCAAAAGGGCTCCTCCCCAAATGCCCCAGAAACACCTGAGGCAACTGGTTAGCCGCTAAGTCCCCTGTTGCCTCAATTCTAAGGCATCATTAATTGCCAGATGTACCCCCAAATTAATGACAGCCTTTCAGAACAAAAGAAATACTATATTATATACACACACCAATTACAAGCCGTATCATTTAAAAATGGAGAAAACATGCACCTGAGAATCAGGAAATATGGTTATAAAAACAATTAGAAAAGGGAGAACTAGTTGACAATAATTATCAACCTGGGGGAAATAAATTTAAATCCATGTTAGGGCTTCCCTGGTGGTGCAGTGGTTAAGAATCCGCCTGCCAATGCAGGGGACACGGGTTCGAGCCCTGGTCCGGGAAGATCCTACATGCTGCGGAGCAACTAAGCCCGTGAGCCACAACTACTGAGCCTGTGCTCTAGAGCCCACGAGCCACAACTACTGAGCCTATGCTCTAGAGCTTGTGAGCCACAACTACTGAAGCCCGTGTGCCTAGAGCCCGTGCTCCGCAACAAGAGGAGCCACTGTAATGAGAAGCGCATGCATAGCAACGAACACCCAACACAGCCAAAAATAATAAATAAATAAAACAAATAAATTTATTTTTTAAAAAATCCATATGTTACACTCCTCCTTCTCAAAATGAGGTTCTCCAGACTCTGGAGGGAGCAGCAGTGGCCAGAGGGTACATAAAGCCACAAAATAAAAATGAGGCAACTTCCTACAGTAACTTCAAACGTCTTAAGTGAAAGCAAGCATGGCTAACATGACATAAAACACATTTGCACAAAGTTATAAGAACCTCAATTTCACACCGCAGTAAGACCCTTCAAACTAAATTCCTATTTCAACCCCTGTGCCCACCAACGCACTTTAATCTACAAACCCAAATAAATTCTAAATGGAGTTAAAAGTTGAAGGATAATCACATGAAAACCAATAGAAAAGATCAGTAATTTTTTAAAAAAAGAAACAATCAGGATTTTTTTTTAAACCTTCCTTGGCTCACTTCCCTTGTATAAAAAAAGAAAATACCAAACTTATGTCAGGGAGACACTGAAGGGAACAACAAATTTTAAAGGACTACAAAATACTGAGCAGGAGTCACAAGGTATACAGACTCCTTGATTTACCAATTCAACTCCTAGAAATTTATTCCAGAATAAAATTTTTAAAGAAGCTATCTATATATGCATGTATCTGTATACACATATATGAGGCACTTATTATAGTGTTATTTGTAATATAAAAATTTTTGAAACAGCCTAATGTCCCAACAATTGGAAAACATCATGGTACAGCATGTGATATTTTGCACCAATGTTTTTAAATTTAATTATTAAGACTAGTATTTGGAAGAATATTAAATGAAAATAGCACATTACAAATAATTTGCACCATATGACTGCAACCAAATCATTAAGAATTATAAAGGGAAATTTTTTTTTGAAACAGTGCAAAAGGGGAGAGATCTGGTTGTCTCTTAATGTCTCTTCAACCTTTTTTTTTGGCTGTATTGGGTCTTCATTGCTGTGTGCGGGCTTCCTCTAGTTGCGGGGAGCGGGGGCTACTCTTCGCTGTGGTATGCGGGCTTCTCATTGTCGTGGCTTCTCTTGTTGCGGAGCACGGGCTCTAGGCATGCAGGCTTCAGTAGCTGTGGCATGCAGGCTCAGTAGTTGTGGCTCATGGGCTCTAGAGCGCAGGCTCAGTAGTAGTGGCACATGGGCTTAGTTGCTCCATGGCATGTGAGATCTTCCCAGGCTAGGGCTCGAACCCGTGTCCCTTGCATTGGCAGGTGGATACTTAACCACTGTGCCACCAGAGAAGCCCTCAAACATTTTTTTAAGGCATTTTAACTGAGTGCATTATGTTTCTCAGAAGACCTCTGCCTACGCATAATGATTTTCTACAGCACCAATTATGAAACCTACCTTATAACTTAGGATGATCTAAAAATCAGAATAGAGATCATAAGGGTTTCCAAAGGTAACCAAAAAGAGGACTACCCAGGACTTCTACCCACAAGTTGCATGTACCAAAACTATAAGTTCCTTTATATTATTGTTACTTGGTAGAGTCTGACAATTCCATAACTTAGCAGCCTTCCCACTCTGTTAACCCTCCAAAGCCAGGTCTGTAATAAAAGACCTGTTAAGAATCAGACTATCGGACGTCCCTGGTGGCACCGTGGTTAAGAATCTGCCTGTCAACCCAGGGGACATGGGTTCGAGCTCTGGTCCAGGAAGATCCCACATGCCATGGAGCAACTAAGCCCACGCGTCACAACTACTGAAGCCTGCGTGCCCTGGAGCCCTCACGCTGCAACTACTGAGCCCACGCACCACAACTACTGAAGCCCGCGTGCTGCAACTACTGAAGTCCGCATGCCTAGAGCCCATGCTCTGCAACAAAGAGAAGCCGCTGCAATCAGAAGCCCGCACCCCGCAGTCAAGAGTAGCCCAGAAAGCCCGCGTGCAGAAATGAAGACCCAACGTAGCCAAAAAAATAAAGAAAGAAAGAATCAGACTACAGATACTGGAAAGGAGTAAAGCAGGAAGTCCAAAGAGAAGTAAAGTAAAACCAACCTTTTCTCTGCCTTCCTAAAAGATCATCCACTGTGAGATATGGGGGTGGGTCCTCCACATCTGGAGTAGACGGTTTCTCTTGAGGAACTGAAGCACTTCTTAAAAAATGCTGAAAAGTCGGTCCAGTGGCCAGCCTGGAGCTGAAATCCTTCCAAACTCCATCCTCCTGCCGCCTCTCTGGACTGGGACCTGCAGAGCTGCGGACACCACTGTGTGCCCTGCAGGTCCTAAGCAGCAGCCAGGACACAGAGGTCAAGGGCCCCCACCTCAGACATCTCTGTGCTTGGAGGACACACTGTAAAGGATGCATGGCACTAAAACAGCCCAAAGACTGCAAGAGAATGACAGACATCACCAACATTTATTGAACACTATATACAGGGCACTGCTCTAAGCACTTCCAAGTGTATTAATACATTTAATCCTCACAAAAACCCAGGAAGGTACTCTTAATAATATTGTCCCCTTAATAATATTTTACAGGTGAAAAAACTGAGGCAACTTGCCAAATATCACACAAAGAAGTGCCAGAGATGAGACGCAAATCCAGGTAGTCTGTTTTCAAAACAAAGGGGTGGTAGAGATGAAATGAGAAGCCCTGACAAAATAACAAAGTAGCACCTTGTGCCAGGAACAGTTCCAAGGGCTGTAAGTGTATCAGCTCTTTAAACCTTCACAGCATCCTGAGTAACATAGGCAACAGACACTATTATTATCCCCATTCAGAGAGGAGGAACTAGACAGAAAGGCTGAGGGACTTACCTAAGCTCCCACAGCCAGTAAGCAGCAGAGTCGGGATTCAAAGAAAGGTCTCTATTACAACAAAGCCTGTGTCCCTAGCCACCTTGCTACACCGCCTCCCCACACTGTGAAAACCATTTACTGAGGGCATCTTCTTTTGGGTTCCTTCAAAAGTAAAGTATCTAACATGGGGGCACCATATGCCTGATCGGTGACTACTTTCGACCTCCAAGAGTCTCAGATTACTGCCCTTCAAACTTCCCACCCAGACTCTCTCACATATGGCTGGGGGAGAGAGATGGAAAATGGCACAACCTTTACAGAGAGCAATTTGCCACCTTCCATCAAAATTACAAATACACAAACCCTAGATAACTAATAAGAACCTACTGTACAGCACAGGGAACTCTACTCAGTACTCTGTAATGACCTACATGGGAAAAGAATCTAAAAAAGAGTGAATATATGTATATGTATAACTGATTCACTTTGCTATACAGCAGAAACTAACACAATACTGTAAGTCAACTATACTCCAATAAAAATTAATTAAAAAAAAACACACACAAAAACCCTTTGACCAAGCAGTTCCATTCCTAGGTATTTATCCTACAGATAGACTCATGTGCAAAATAACCTATGCATAAGGATATTTGATGCAGCAGTGTTTCTAATAGCAAAGAAACGGGAAAGATCTAAATGTCACCCATAGGGGACTAGTTAAATAAGTCACAGTACGTCCATACAATGGAATAAGATCCAACCGTTAGAAAGTGAGGTTGAATCTATACATGACAAAAAAGCAAAGAAGCAAAGTGCTATACTAGATACAGCGGGCCACCCACAAATCTGTGTAGGAAAGAAGACATGAATATTCAGGTACATATTTATAAATGCACATAAGAAACAGTGGGTGCCTCCCAGGAAGGAACCTAGGTGACTCAAAGTACGAAAGGTGGAGACTTACTTTCCACCACATATTCTTAATGGACCCCACATCTCCAGCCTGACTACCTCACTCCAGCCATACCAGACATCTTTGTACTGATCTTCACTAGCTTCTAGGCTTTTACACATGCTGTTTTCTCTGGCTAGTGTATCTTCGCTCAACTGACGTGGCCAACTCCTACACTACTTTTAGGTCTCTGCTTCCTCCTGGAAGCCTTTCCTGGCCACCACCGCCAAAGTCTAGGGGTCCTCCCCTAGGTTCCCAAAGCCTCCTTATAACTATCACAAGACTCATCACACTTTGCTGTTAATTACTGCTTATCTCTTGTAAGCCGGAGGTCTCTGAAAGCAGGGAACAAATCTCATTCATTTTTATATTCTTAGTATCTCCCATTCTAGTAACATGGCAGGTGCTATACATGTAAAATGAGCAGATGTGGCCTGTTACTTCTCCAACCCCATCACCTGCTGTACATGCTACCAGCATTTTAGGCAGGAGCAATGCCAACCTACTTTCAAGTGACAGACAACAGCAGACTTTTAGTGTGAACTTTAAAGTCACCCGTTTCTGCCCCTTACTTGTTGTGTGACCTCGGGAAAGTCAAATTCCCACCTCTGAGCCACGAATTTCACATCTGTAAAATAAGGATAAAAATAATACCCACCTCTCAGAGGTGTTGTGAGAATTAAAGATGTTAAAACCTAACTTGGCATACAGTAAGTCTTCAGTAACTGCACAATTGCAGCCCACACCTCCTTTGATGGTGGGTATAGAGCATTGTGGTTAAGACGCGAGAGACAGAGTCTGACCCAACTGCTGCCTCGCCAGGTAACTTTGGGCACGTGGAAGCGTCTTAAGTTCTGGGAGCTTCCATTTCCTCATGTGTAAAATGGGAATAATAGTACCTATTAGAGCACCTGTCTCCATGTCTGTTGTGAGGATCAAATGTGACAATGCGAACAAAATGCTTGCATAGCACAATGTAGGGGGCCTCGGTGAGGGCCCACATTAATTAGTCGACAATAACGATGAGACAATAGCCTCATCTCAACATAAACAATAAAGCATCCCACTTCATTGGTGATTACAATGTGTCAGGCGTGGTGCTAAGCGCTTTTCATGGATTACCTTATTTAATCCTGACAGCAACTGTGAGGCAGGTTCTACTATCATCCTCACTTCACAGGTGACAAAGCTAAGGCTCAGAGGAAAGAGGGCTGACTTGTCCAAGGTCATAAACGAGTAGGAAGCGGGGCTGGAGTGCGAACCCCGACAGCCGAACTCCAGGGTCCGCGCTGTAACCACCGCGCCAACCTCCCCTTGAACACCGCGCATTCCCGGGGCACCGCCGCCCCTCCAGTCCCAGACGTGGGGCGTGGCCGAGGGCGCAAGCGACCTCCGCCGGCGCTCCGTTCACCTACCGCTGCCCGAAAGCCTGGCGTCCAGCCGCGGAAGCTCCTCTCAGTAGGCAAGCTCCCGGCTCAGCTGTCTGCGGCTGCGCACGCACACGCGCAACTTCCGTTCCGCCTCCAATTTCCGTCCGGGGCGCTCCGTCCGGCGGAAGTGCGTCTTCTCTATTGTCCGGGTGGGTCCAAGCTCCTGGCTTTGAAAACCCTCCACTGGTGAGCTGAACCAAGCGGTAACCCCTAGCCGGCAGGTGGCAAATGAGCGCTTGAAATGTGGCGAGTGCGAGTTAAATGTGTTCTAAATGTAAAATACACACCGGATGTCGAAGAAAGGATGCCAGCTATCTCCTCGATAATTTTTATATTGACTACGTGCTGAGATAATATTTGGGATTTATTGGTTTAAATGAGTATATTATTTAAGTTTGTTTCATCTGTTTCTTTTTACTTTTTTCATGTGGCTACTGGGAAAATTTTAATTATTTACGTGGCTCGCTTTCTATTTCTATTGGACAGTGCTGCGTTATAGGTTAAAGATTTCCCAATTCACGTTTCCAGCATAGAACCCCCCTCCCAACCCCTGGAGTCACAGACACATAGTTCCACTGTCTATGGGGCACCTCCCCTTGGGTACCTATCGACCGTCTGTAACTCAATACAGAACTCTTCATTTCTTCGTACACATCCTAACCCAAAACCTGTGTCTGCCCAGTCTTGCCCATCTCAGTAAATGACCCAAGCATCCTCCCAGTTGCACTAGGAGAAACTGAGTCATTTTTTGTTTCCTCTCCCTCAATCTCCACACTCAGTCTATCAGCAAAGTTTTGTCAGCTCTAACTCCAAAATGTCTTAAATCTATCCACTTCCCATTCTCCCTTTCTTCTGCTGCTGCAACTCTAGCCCAGGCCACCATCATCTCATCAGAAAGGACAGCAATAGCCTGCTAACTGGCCTCCTTGCTTTTGCCCTTAACCTAGTCTCCTACCAACTATTTCCCACACAGAGCCTAAGAGAGTTTGTTTTCTTAACTCAGATCATGGGAATTCCCTGGCGGTCCAGTGGTTAGGACTCCGCAGTTTCACTGAGGTGGGCCTGGATTCAATCTCTATCCTTGGTTGGGGAACTAAGATCCTGAAAGCTGTGCAGTGCATCAGGAAGAAAGCAAAACAAAACAAACAAACAAAAAAAACAAGACAACTCAGATCACATCATTCGTCTGCTGAAAACTCCCAGTGGCTTGCCATTGCCTTTGCAATAAAATCCAGATTTCCTACTGTGTCCTAGGACCTGCATGATCTGGCTACTGCTTACTTTTTACTTCTCCAACCTACTTATTTATTTCTTACTATTTACTTCTCCTAGCATGTTCTCTCTAATTAACTATATTTCAACTACACAATTTTATTTTGCTCCTTCAATACCCCAAGCACATGTTTATCTCAGAGCCTTTGTACTTTGAACATTCTCTCTGGAATGTTCCCCCAAATTGTTTCAAGGCTGGTGCCTTCTCATCCTTCAGCTCTCCAGAGAGGCCCTCTCTGACCACCCCATGTAAAAGGCTCCCATCACTATCACCTCATTTTCTTCTCAGTATTTGTCACTATCCAAAATGATAGCATTTTTTGTTTACTTGCCATTGCCTCTCTCCTAGACATTCAGCTCCCTGAGAGGAGCAACACATTCTGTCATGTTCACGGCAATATTCCCAGGACGTAGCACAGAGTCTGATTCATAGGAGGCCTTAATAAATACTTGTTGAATGAACAAATGACTGCTTTATGTATTAGTTTGGGTTCCCCAGAAGCAGACCTTGAAAAAAGGACTTGAGTGCAGGCAGGTGATCACAGGATACGCTGATAAGGTAACTCAGGGAATGAGACAGGGGAGACAGCCAATAAGGAGGGTGTTATCAAGCCAGGTGGGCATCTGGGTCTTCATTCTGTTGGGGAGCTCTAGGAAACAGTGTAAGACACAGACCTCAGAATTATTTCACCGAAACGGAGAGGAAGCTGGGGTAGTTACATACTACCAGCCATGGTGGAAGTATACTACATGTGTTAATTCCTCAGTGCTTCTACTCTGCCTATGCAGGGAAGGCTGTGGTTTGGGAGAAAGCCCTCTATCAATAAAATGCAGTCACTGACTCCAGCATTCTGAATTACCAAGGCTCTGGGCGGCCTGACAACCCCTGCTACAACTGGCCTCTTCGACACCTCATTAGAACTCTATGAGGTTATTATTGGCCCAAGTTACAGGTGAGAAAACTGAAAATACAAAAAGGTAGTCGAGTGCTGAAGCTCACATAACTAGGGTATGGCAGAACTGGGATCCACCCACAGGTCAGTCTGATCCCAAAGTCCTATTCTTAACACTGACTGACTAATTCAAAGTCAGACTGGCTGGTTCACATTAAGGCTCCGATGCTTACCATGATAGCCATGGCCAAGTCAGTCCCCCCTGCTGACTTCCACTTTCTTTGCATATAAAGTGGCTGCCATGTAGAAAATATACTGCACTGAGGGTAGGAGGGTGGGAAGACAAATCAGTAGAGTACTGAGGAGGCTGTGGCAGTTGTCCAGAGATTGTGGAGTCCTGGGCCAGTGCGATGGCTTGGGGCAGTGAGGAAAAAACAAACCCAGATTTCAGGAGTTTGAGACATACCACAATAAATTCCACAGCATCTCTTTACATGACTGCTGGGTGCCAATTGAGTCAAATATACAAAGGCAAACACAGCCCAAGAATTGTATTATGGCTCTTGTTTTTTACTGTGGTTCTCCAGGTAATCTAGAATGTGCTCTGATCTTTTCAGGCAATAATCAGCACCGAAAATACAAAATTTCAGAATTCCTGGAAAACTTTTACACTCTAGAGACGAGTTCCTGGAAACTCTGAGATCTAAAGACTCCAGTTGGAGAAATATTCAGGTTTCCTGTCAAAGTTTTTACTACAAGGGGAAGATGTTCTGTCCTAACGCGGCCGGGGGTGGGGTGCCACCTGTGCCACACAGAGCCCCACCATGGTGGCCGAACCTCCATCCCAATAGGAGTTATGTTGAGGAGGGAAGCCTCCCACCCACGCTACCAAGGTCAGACAACACCCATTCACTCTCCACAGTGACCCCAAGCATGGACCCTGTCCTTCCTGACACATCAATTCTCTATTTCAGGTCCTACTTATCATTTCAACATGGCCCTTCCCTCTTTAGCCTTGGTATTGTCCTCCTAGAATCACAGGAGAGAGGGATTCTAGAGCTGGAAAGAAGCCACTTTTAGAGCTTCCAATGTGGGAGTCAGGGAAGAGCCAGGATTTCAACCCAGGTCTCTTGGCCTCTTAGAACTGTGCTCTTTCAAATCTGGATCTTCCCCTAGTGGCCCCAGAAGGAGGTGTCACCTTCCCCTTTTGTGGCCAGAGCAGGAGGCAGCAAGTCAGATGTCAGAGCTACCCCTTGCCAGTTCTGATTGCCCATGGGATGGGCATGAGGGATGTTCTCTGGTGCGTGTTATACTGCCCCCACCTATACATACACATACACACACACACACACACACACACACACACACCAGCCATTCCCAACATCCCTACTATCCTTTCCCACACACATCAGCCCATGTGAGGGCCAGGGACCATTTCCAACCTCCCAACCCAACACCCACTACATTCCAACAAGTGTCCTTTCAGCTGCCATATTGTGGAGTCTCAGACAGTGTTGTGTCTTGGGCAATGAAGGTGATAAAAACAACACCCCCCACCCCCGCCCAGATCTCCAGGAGCTTGGAAGGCTCATGTTCCATCCCACCTTGGGAATCTGTCATCTGGGATGCCATTCCCCCTCCTACCTAACTCCTCCTGGTTGCTGATAGTTCTAACAGTTACTGAGCAATTTCTTCTTCCCCTCCTCCTTCCCCACTGATTCAGCCTCAGCCAAATGACTTGTTTTGGCCAACGGAATGAGAGCGGACACAATGCAGAGGATGTACATGTGCTTGTGCACTTTGCTTGTCTTTGAACTCCAGTGACTTGCCATGAGAACATGCCCTGGGAGCTGATGCCCCTTCATCCTGGGCTCCAGAAGGAAAATCACAGAGTAGGCCTGAGCCCAACCCACAGCCTGGACCAAAGCCACCCAGCCAAGCCCAGCTTCTAATGGTCAAACTGCAGTCAACATGCAGCCCCAGAAGCATGAAAATAAATGCTTGTTGCTGTGGCCACAGAGTCCGGAGCTGTTTTGGTCCACAGCATTACTGCAACAGCAGCTGATTTTTAGCCTGCTCCTTCAGAAGCACACCAGCTTCAGGTCTCCTCCTGAGAGAAACCTGCCCTCACCCCCAGAGCAGGTCAGGTCCCCGCTGTCCTCTCTGGTATTTCCATGAGTCTACCCAATCACACATTTGATTGTGAGAGCTTCTGCTGAATTTCTTTCCCCTGTGCAAGGGGGCCTGTCAGTCTTGCTCCCAGCAAATCAGCTCCTGGACCCAAGGATTAGCACAAAGTAGGTGTGCACTATGCATTTCTCAAATGAACAGTGGGTGCTTCCCTGGTGGCGCAGTGGTTGAGAGTCCGCCTGCTGATGCAGGGGACACGGGTTCGTGCCCCGGTCCGGGAAGATCCCACATGCCGCGGAGCAGCTGGGCCCGTGAGCCATGGCCGCTGAGCCTGCGCATCCGGAGCCTGTGCTCCGCAACGGGAGAGACCACAGCAGTGAGAGGCCCGCGTACCGCAAAAAAAAAAAAAAAAAAAAAAAAAAAAATGAACAGTGGCTTGACGAATATGTGGGCAGATTGAGGTGGGCAAAGCTGGAATATCTCTGCTTACCTGCATTTCCCCAGGTTTCTAGAACAAGCTCTGGCTCTGGCTTGTTACGTGAATCTATGTGGGCCTCAGTTTCGTGTGGGACCTTGATTAGAACTGCTTAGTCTAATGCAGTAGCTACTAACCACATGTGGCTACTGAGCATGTGATATGCAAGCGGTATGAATGAGGAACTGAATTTAATTCCATTTTAATGAATTTTAATTTAAAAACTGATAATTCAGTTATTGGAAAACTTTAGTACATTTGGAAATACCTGATTATGTGAATCTAATTTTTTCAACTGGAAACTTTATGAAATCTAAATACCAATCAAAGGTTTCCAATGAAAATTTGGTATCTGAATAGAGATGTGCTGTAGGTATAAAATACACAGCAGATTTCAAAGACAGTATGAGAAAAAGAATGTAAAACATTTCATTAATGAATTTTTATAATATGTGTTGAAGTGGTAACATTTTGGATCTACTGGGTTAAATAAAATTTATTATTAAAATTATTTTCATCTGTTTTTTCTTACTTTTAAAAATATGGCTACTAGAAAATTGGTAATTACAAATGTGGCTTGCATTATATTTCTAGTGGATGGTGCAGGGCCAGAAAGTCTCTAAGGTGAACAAGGGCTCTGCAGTCAGAAAAACCTAGTTTGAATCAAGCTCAGACATTTCATAGCTGTGTGACTTCGGGCAAGTCACTCTCCTGTTCTGAGCCCCCGTTTTCTTACCTGTGTAATGGAGACTGCCGTGCCTATCAACATAGATACGTGGTGAGGATCCAATGAGGAAATGTATGTACAGTGCCTAGCACATAACAAGCACTCTCTAAATGTAAGCTATCGTTACTGTCATCACGGTAACTTTCTGGACAACGCAAGCAACTGGGGCTCATATGCAGCCAGCTGCATGGTACAGATTCCAAAGAAACATTCCACGAAGTACACTCCAAGCGTCCTCCCTTCTGCAGGAAAGGAGCGAGAGGCTCTCTATGATGGTTTTAAAATAGGTCCACACACAAAAAATGTTTAAATAAATAAATAAATAAAATAGGTCCACAAATTCTTTGACATTCCTTTCTTCAAGAGGTGGGGCCTAATTCCCCTCCCTTTGAGTGTGGGCTGGGATTAGTGACTCACTTCTAATGAATAGAATAAAGCAAAAGTGACAGTATGTGACACCCAAGAGTGGGTGATAAGAGGCATTGTGGACCCCTCTTGGTTCTCTCTTCTGTGTCACTCACTCTGGGTGAAGCCAACCTCCTTGTCATGAGCACACTCAAGCAGCCCTATAATTAGGCCCATGTGGTGAGGAACTAGGGCTTCCTGCCAACATCCATAAGTGACAAATATTGGAAACAGATCCTCTAGCCCCAGTCAAGCCTTCAGATGAGTGCAGCAGACACCTTGACTATATCCTCATGAAAGACCCTGAGGCAAGAACAACCCAGCTTAGCCCCTCTCAAATTCCTAATCCACAGAACTTGAAAGAGAATAAATGTTCACTGTTTTAAGCTGTGAAATTTGGGGGTAATTTGTTATGCAATAGTAGATAACCAATAGATTCTTTTTTGGCCCTGTGGTTAAAGGTCTGCTCTTCTCTAGGGAAAGGGGCTCCAGTCCTGGGTCTGGTCCCTCTTGCAACTACAGGGGCCACTACAGCACCCACAGGCCAAGGTACAAACCACAGACACTGGGCCAGGCTGCCTATGTACTCACAGGCTGTTTATTTATCCGAGACTAAGGATGAGAGAGAGAGGATGAAGAGAAAAACCAGATGCCTCAAGGTGGTAGAGCTGATGGGAGAAATGAACAGAAAGGCTCCTCCTCTTTCTCTTGACACAGACCCCAGGGAACTCCAGCTTCAGATGGGGCCTCTGGGGACAGTTTAGGGGCCCCTGGGAGGCCTGGCAGTTGTCAGCTAGGGTCAAGATCCCCAGAGGGGCAGGTCCCGGGCTCGGAATGGCTTCTGCGTACACAAAATATCTCTCCACAAAAGGCACTGGTGTGGGTGGGGGGAGCAGCAGGGAGGCTACCACATCACTGGCAGGATCCACTGTGTCCTGAGTCTGGGTCCCAGCCTCTCTCAGGGGCTGGGTCTCTGCCTCCTTGTTCCTTTCCTCTCCCTTCCCTCAGCCCAGTGGTAAGCAGGCAATCAGCGGAGGGCCAGGTCAGGCCATGTGGTGGACACCCCCTCTTCAGGGCTAATGCATCTGACGACCTCTAGGCTAAGAGCCCCAGACGGGTGACTTTGGCCGAGAGGAAGGAGTGGATGATGAAGACCATTGTTTTGGGGCATGAATGCAGGTCCAGCTGCTGCAGGGTGGACGGAGAGAAGGGTCAGGAGCCCCATCCAGCCTGGGCCCCCGGACAGCATCACCCCCCAGCCCCTCCACTCACAATCTCTCCTTCAGCGCCCCCGAAGTCCAGGAAAAGGAGACTGGCACCATCGTCGGAGGACATCTGCAGCTTCTCAAAGGGTTGTCGGAGCAGCACAACTTGGGCCGCACCTGGCTCAGCCGCCCACAGTGTGAAGCCTTTGTCAATATGCACAGAGAGGCTGCAGGGACGGCCGTTCCATGTGCAGGCTGTGGGGAGGGTGTGGGCATGGGCACAGCGACACCTCAGAGACCGCAAGCCCTACCTCCAATCCCCACTGGCAGCTCCAAAAGCGGAACTTGAATGCCACTGGAGGTGGGAGGCTCACTGTCAATGCCATTTGTACACCCACCCTGTATAGAGTCACCCACACTCTGAAATACAGAAGGATGAGCAGGCAGAAAACCTATACCCCACTTCCAGTCCCACTGCCAGCAGCCAAGGTGGTTTAAGGGGGAGCTTCAACTCTGCTTTGGATAGGAGGCCCACTCCCTATAAAGGCATCAGCAGACCCACCAAGCATGGCCTTTGGAGACCTTAGAGGCCTGTAGACTTGCCCAGTTAAATGTGAATTTCAGATAAGCAATGGATCATTTGGACATACTTAGACCAAAACATTATTTGTTGTTTTACCTGAAATTCAAATCTAAGTGAGTGTCCTGTATTTTTTCTGGCAACCTTACTCCAAGTGCCATCTCTCATATCCTCACCAGCAGAGTCACAAAGTCGGCACGAGAAAACCCCTGGGAAAAGTCTCACTACCTACCAGGGCACCTGCACATCCAAAACAGAGGGCCCTCAGAGACCCCAAATCCCACTCTCTCTCCCCCTCCTGAAGCACCCTAAAGAAGGAAACTTGAATGCCCCTGGGGATAAGAGGTTTGTTACCAGAAAGGCACTCCCAGATCCACCCAGCCCACCTGTCGACACCTCCTGCACACCCTCAGCAGCCCGGTGACAGCCATCCACCAGCTGGCGGGTCCAGGCAGCCAGCTCCTGCGGTGACTCCACGCTGAACAGGTGAGTGTCCACACCGTGGCGCGTACCCGTGCGCAGGGCAAAAGAGAGCTCTGCATCGTAGGACAAGGAGCCCTTGGAGGGGCCTGAGTGCACCAGCCTGGGGGCAGGGGGCAGAGGGCTAAGCATGAGGCCTCAGGCAGCAGGGAGGTAGTTCTGGGCCACGAGGGTGGTTACCTGGGAAGGGACCCTGCGACTCCTTTACCACCTAATGTGGGGACAGGACTTCCAGACAGCCACTGATTGACTCACAGGAGACCATCTCCTGCCACCCTTCCCCTTGCCCCCTCGGCTCCAACTGTTCTGATGTCTTCAGACATGCCAAGCACACTCCTGCCTCAGCACCTCTGCGGTTCCCCTGCCGAGCACACACTTCCCTGATTATCTGCATTGCTCTCTCCCTTCAGACCTTTGCTCAAGTGCCATCTCCTCTGAGAAGGCTTCCCTGACCTCTCTGTCTAAAGTGGCACCCCTCCCTATCACCCACTAGCCTTACTTTTCTTTATGGTACCAGAAGTTATAATTACTTTTCACTGTTTTGGTTGGCTTTTGTCTTTTTCTCCAGAATATCATCTAGGGTACAAATTTTTGTCTAATTGTTCGCCACTATATTCCCAGCAACTAAAACAATGCCTGACATATAGTAGGTGCTCAGTAAACATTTGTGACCTGAATTAATGAATCACTTAATTAGGCAGGCAATTCATGACCTGCTTATCCCTGGTAGGCAGCAGGCTCCTGACACGTACGCCAGAGCCCAGCCCAGAGTGAGGAGACATGGACAACAAGGGCCGAGACCCCGCAGCTTGACTCTCGCTTGCTGTGTAACCTTGGGCAGTTCAATGCCCCTCTCTGGGCAGCAGACCCCAGAGTTCTGTTCCTTAGCCCTCTTTGCTCCTCACTCCACATACTTTCTCTCGTAGCTTCATTCCCCCTTGGAGCTGCTTCTGATACCCAGTCCCCTACTTTGCAGCCCTAAACTACAGACCCACAAGTCTCCAAGTTTCCTACCCAAGCTCCCTACCTGTCCCTCACACACTCTGGACTCAACTCAGCGTCTTGCTCTGACCTCCTCCCTTTGCACTCCCACCCCCAGTCCCACTGCTCCCCCAGACACAAGCTCCAAACCTCCCATTCATCCATTCATCCGGACACCTCCCTCACCCTCCCCATCTGGTGAGTACTAAGCCTGGTTAATTTTACCACCCATGTGTTTTCCAATGCAAATGCGGCCTTGCTTCTCCATCTGCTGCCTCCACCCACCTCCACCAGCTCTCCTGCATGACTGCTCCCATCCACCCCCACCCCCAGCATATTTTCCAGGTGGCAGCAACATGGATTCTTTTAAAACACAACCCAGGGCTTCCCTGGTGGCGCAGGGGTTGGGAGTCCGCCTGCCGATGCAGGGGACACGGGTTCATGCCCCAGTCCGGGAGGATCCCACGTGCCGCGGAGCGGCTGGGCCCGTGAGCCATGGCCGCTGGGCCTGCGTGTCCAGAGCCTGTGCCCCGCAACGGGAGAGACCACAAGGGTGAGAGGCCCGCGTACCGCAGAAAAAAAAAAAAAACACAACCCAAAGAGCCACCTCACTCCCAGGCTCAAACTCTTCAACTCTGCCCCAGCTCTTAAGATAAGGCTAACATTCCTTAACCAGCCAATAGAGGCGCCGCAAGATCAGGCCCTGCCAACTCCCTGCCTCCCCATTTCCTGCAGAGAGTCTACAAACTGGTTACAGCACACGCACAGCTCCATGAACGTGTGAGAGCCCTTCATGCCTCTGTACCGTTGACTATGTTGTTCCCTCTGTGTGAGATGCTTTTCCAGCCTTTCTTAAATAGCAAACTTCTACTCATCTGTCAAAGTCCAGCTCAAATGTCACCTTCTGCCCGAAGACTTCCCCCACCAGGCCAGGTAGAGTTAAGTGGTTCCTACAACTCTGCATCCTAAAGTCTGTTCCCGGGTCAGTCTCCCCTGCCAGGCTGGGGACTCCCTGAGGGCGGAGCCTCTGGGGGCTCTCTGTCTCCTGAACCACACAGCACAAGGTTGGGCAGAGTAGGCATCAATGAATGAGTGACTGGTGGGACCTCATATCCTTCTGTTCCAAGCCCCCATTTTACAGATGAGGAAACCAGGGCCCAGACAAGGCAGAGACTCACTTCAGGCCACCTGGGGCATAACTCAGGGCAGGATAGGGCTGGAATCCCCAGCTTCTGAGGTCCATCTAGAGCATCACTCCCCAAGCTCTGGGTGGGACACACAGTCCTGCCTGTCCGCAGATACCTGGTGGTGATGAGCGGGGCAGTACGGGCCGGCCGGCTCAGGGCCTCACGGGTCTGGGGGAGACAGCAGTAGAGGAGCAGCTCCTTTTCGGTCAGCAGGGCCAAGGTGGGTGCTGTGCCCCCACTGGGCAGCTGCAGGGGGCAAGGCAGCAGTGAGGAGGGACGGAGAGGGGAGAGGTCAGAGGGCCAGGGAGGGGTGAGGCAGTGAGGGGCAGTGGGATTTGGGTCAGCTCCAGGACAAGGGAAGAGTGGGGAGGATAGGTCCCGGGCCCTGCAGGCACCTGCTCAGTCAGCCAGCCGATCTGCTTGATGTCCTGGCTCCCGGCTGTGCTGGTGGCTGACAGCAGCGCCTGCAGCTCGTCCTTGACCCAGGGCATCAGAGCGTTGACCTGGGCTTGGATGGCAGCTGCCCACGACCTGGCGCTAGCCTCATCCTTAGCCCTCAGGAAGAGGGTGTCCCGGCCATCTGCTGAACAGATCTCCAGATACCTGCAGGCACAAATGAGGTACAGGGGAGGGCCCGTCCACTGGGCTGCAGGTACCCAACCCTGAAATCTGGCCCAGGAAACCCCATCTACCACAAAACCAGAAGAAACCACAGGGGATGTCCATGACAGAATCAGGAGCGACACTCGCTGCAGGGCTCCAGCCACAGTTGTTGGAGCCTCATGGGGCTTATCTATCTTATCTCAGGATAAGAGACTATCTCACACACACACACATAGGCATATACACACAAACACACACACTCAAACATGTGTGACGGGGGCCAAAATTATCACTGTGCGAGGATTCATGATTTTGCCCTGTCCTCCTGGTTTCTAAGGAGAAGGACTGTCTTGCTGGGCCATCTCCCAGGTTCTCCTTTGTGGTACAGAACCAAAGTAACGCACTGACGGGGTAGGGGTGTGGACACAGCAACTGAAGAGGCTTGGTAGCCTGAGATGGTCTACATAAAAAGAGGTGGGGGGCAGGGAACTTCCCTAGCAGTCTGACGCTTAGGACTCCATGCTTCCAATGCAGGGGACACGAGTTCGATCCCTGGTTGGGGAACTAAGATCCGCGGTGTGGGGAAAAAAAAAAAAAAAGAGCTGGGGAATGGAGAAGGGAAAAGGGCAGGGAGATAAAAAGCCACACAGGTAAGTGTGGGGGAAAGGTTTCAGGGAGGTACAAGAGGAGTTAGTGACAGGGAGAGGACTTTCAAATGTTCTGTGGGGCATTAAAGATTCACTCCCCTTTGGCTTTTCTGTAAACAGTGAAGTGGGTCAGAAACTGGAGAACGGCTCACACACATCCATTC
The DNA here is from genome assembly GCF_964374135.1 of Grampus griseus. Lineage (NCBI taxonomy): Eukaryota > Metazoa > Chordata > Mammalia > Artiodactyla > Delphinidae > Grampus > Grampus griseus. Next base: position 63,462,504 of record NC_139008.1, read on the forward strand.
CAATGCCCTCCGCCTCTGCCTTCCTCCACTACAGAGCTCCCTTGCAGCTAGCCCTGGCCATCGACCCAGTTCTGACCGATGAGAGAGAGAAGGCTCTGGGGAGGGTGTCCCTTCCCAAATGAAAGGTAAAGCGTTCCCAGCTGTGGTAGTTAGTTTCCAAAGGTGGCCTCCACCAAATTCATCCCTCCCTATACACACGGTGCACCTCTCTCATCAAGAGGTGAAGCTTCTTTCTCCTCTACTTGGCCTCGTGACTTGGTTTGACAAATAAAATGCGGCAAAAGTGCCATTCCGGCATTCCCAAGCCATCATGAAATCCAACTAGCCCGAGGCCACCCACCTTGAGAAGAACAAGCTAGCCATACAGAAAGGTCATACGGAAAGCGGAATGCTTAGCCAGCCTCCAGCTGTTCCAACCACCCCAGCTGGCACGTGGGTGAAACAGCCATCTTGGACTTCCATGCCCAGCAGATACCACATAGAACAGAACTGGCCAGCTGATCCAGCCCAGATTACAGAATTGTGAAAAATAATAAACTGTTATCTTCTAAGCCACTAAATTTTTGGATGGCTTGTTATGCAGCAATAGAACAAAATACCAGGAGAAAAGTTCCTTTGTCCTTTGCCTTCTTCCTGTCTGGAATATGGACACATGCTTGGAGATGCAGCCACCATCCTGCTTCCAGGAAGAAGAAAATCCACAATAAAGATGGCAGAAGGGGAATTCCCTGGCAGTCCAGTGGTTAGGACTCCGCACTGTCACTGCCAAGGGCACGGGTTCAATCCCTGGTCGGGGAATTAGAATCCCACAAGCCATGTCATGCGGCCGAAAAAAAAATTTTTTTAATAAAAATAAAAAAAGGAAGCTGGAAGCCTGATGCCTTGAGGGCATTCTTGAGCAGCAACAGCAGCCTAAACAGCTGACCGCTGGACTTCTTTTTAAACATGTGGAAAAATTAACTCTTCACTTATTAAGCCATTTCGTGCTGGGGTTTCTGATACTTGCAGCCCAATGTAATCCTAACACTAAGTAAAAGTTTGAAATATTTTTCATTACATTTTGGTTACCAGATTGTGTTCCTTTGACTGGGATATTGTGCTGATATGGAAACCCAGTTATATTCAAGTTACACATATGTACACAAATCAGGCACATGTACATACATGAGTATACACATACAAATATTAACACATATGCACAAATCTACACCCCTGCCTGTGCAAATGCTCACATATACCCACAAACGCTTGTATTTAAATGCCATCTACATGTAGACATACATAGAAATATAGGTACACACATGCTTCAGGTGATGTCTGGGATCAGGCTGGGATCCACAATTAACCTAAAGTTCTATGAGTCTCAGGAAGGACTGACACCACCTCACCTTCACCCAACACACAAGGCCCCTTTAGTGGAGCACCTGTAAGTGACTTGTGATTCACTAGTTCTTGCCTCATGGGGGCAGGCTGGGGCTGGGGCAACAAGCAGGGCCAGGAGATACGGATGCTGAACATTAATCAGCCCTTCAGGGCAATGCTGGGCATTGGCCTGGCATTGAAGCTCAGCTGTAACTAGGACCCACAGCACAAGCCTTTCATGCCCAAGCCATATACACACCACCCCAATACTGCACACCGCGTTTAATCAACATAGACTGCATTCACCACCATCATCACTCAAGCACCTGAAGCTTCTGAAGCAGAGAGGGCTACCTGGAAACGAGGCAAGCTCCATTCCTTCCAGGTTGTGTGATCTTGGGCAGGTTACTTTCTCTGTCCTCATCTACAAAATGGGGGTGAAATAATAGGACTTTGCCTGTAGAGTTGCTGTGACAGTTAAGTCGTGCATGATAAACACTCAGTAATGTTGGCTGGTATCAATCTTATCATCGGTGTTAAAGGCTGCGCAGATGTGAGGGATGGTAACCTTCCACGGCCCTGACACAAACGTTACCAGACATCTCAGAACCTCAGCAGAGTTGGAAGAGACTTGAGGGGATCACTGAGTCCGACATCCTTGTTTCACAAAGGGGAATCTAAAGGTTAGTGAGGAAAAGGGACTAGTTCAAGGAGAACCAAGACTGGAATCCAGGGCTCCTTGGCAGACCAAGTTCCTCCTCAGATGTGAAGTGCCCAGAGGGAGAAGAGAGAAGCAAAGCGCACTATCATCCCCATAACTTCACCCTTGCATCCATTCAACAAACGTTTCTTAAGCACCTACTACATCTGTGCATCGTGCTTGCCACTTTGCAACACAAGGGAATCTTTCCTTTGGCCCCACTACCTAACACGAGGGCATGTCTGTCTGAGTTGCCCCCTACGCCAGGCTTACCTGGTCTCCGGGTCAGTGGGGGTGCACCTCCTCGAGACATATGCCATCTTCAAGGACATGTGTTTGGCATCATGGAGGTCCCGGGGTGGGAGGCCAGGGGAGGAAGGCTGCCGCTGAAGGGGTGAGGCAGGAGGCGAGTCCCAGCCAACCGAGGTCCCACTGGCAGAGTTCTTGAAATATGGTGAGACCTCTTTCATGTACTTGACTGGTTAGGGGAGAGGTCAGCAGTTACCACTGTGACATGGGCTCCCACGTAGCACACATCACAATTGTCACTAATTCATTAAAAGTTTAATTTATGTCCACTATCACTATCCTCCTCTAGGCTAAAGTCTCGGACAGGGAAGCATGGTAGAAAATTCTGGATGCATGCCACCATCCATTCTCTCACTTTTCCCTTGGTTTATAGACACATGGCCACTTGGAAGAAAGACTACATTTCCCAGCCTCCTTTGCAGCTAGGTGTGGCCACATAACTAAGTTCTAACCACTTAAGTGTTTAGAGCTTCAGGATGGCTGCTTAAAGGGAATGGGCAACAGCTGCAGCAAGGCAGTGAGAGGACACCGGGAGTCAGAAGATGTGACTGCTCTGTCACTGTCCCATTGTTTGCCTCTATCTCTTCAGTCTTCTCATCTGCAAAAAGGAGGGGCTGCATGAGATAGTCCTATGGTGGAGGCTGCTAATTTTCCTCCAAGATAGTGATAAACTTCCATCTTAAGACTTCATTTTCTAGGTTCCCTTGCAGCTATAAGTGCCCATTTGACCAAGTCTGGCCAATAGGATGACAGCAGAAGAGATGTGTGCAGCTACCAAGTTCTGCCCATTAAAGAAAGGGGCATGCCCTGGTCCAGGAAGATCCCACATGCCGCGGAGCAACTAAGCCTGTGTGCCACAACTACTGAGCCCATGTGCTGCAACTACTGAAGCCCACGTGCCTAGAGCTGCAACAAGAGAAGCCACCGCAATGAGAAGCCCATGCACCCCAACGAAGAGTAGCCCCCGCTCGCCACAACTAGAGAAAGCCTGCGCGAAGCAGCAAAGACCCAGTGCAGCCAAAAATAAATAAATAAATAAATAAATAAATAAGTAAGTAAGTAAGTAAATAAATTTAAAAGAAAAAAGAAAGGGGCACGCCCTTCCTTTCCCTGTCTTTTCCCTTGACAGGTTGAGCTGGCTAGAACACAGGCTGGTGGGGCACCATCTTGACCAGGAGAACATGAGCCACACTCTAAAAGGCTGACTAACAAACAGAAATAAATGGATGCTGAGACTCTGGACTGCCATGTCAGACTTGAACTGTTACATAAGAAAGCAAGGAGCCTCTATTATATTTAAGCCATAGTATTTTATGGGGATCTGGTTACAGCAGCACAACTTGTACCCTAACCAATATGATGTCTAGAGGCCCTCTTAGCTCTGACCAGTCATCACTGAGTGAGTATAGTGGACTCCTTCTAGAATAGCATTATCCAACAGAGACAATGATTTCTATGATTATGAAAATGTTCTCTGTATACACTGTCCAGCACAGTAGCCACTAGCCGCATGTAGCTATTGAGTACTTGAAATGTGGCTGGTGCAAAATTCAGAGGAACTGAACTTTTAATTCAGTTCCTCTGCCCAACTGACCCATAAAGTCATGTTCTGACATGTGATCCTGCTCTCCTGGCTATGTTAGCTGGACCAGGGGTCAACCCCTTATCCACACTAGGCTACCCAAATTGAGACTGTTGAGAGATCCTACACTAATGTCTTGAACACACTTGAAAGCTATAGGGGCAACCACCTTCTGCAGTGAGGACAGAGAAGAGGAGAGAGCTAATTCGTAGGGAGAGAAAATCAGTGGAGATGCATGTTGAGAGACAGAGGGAAAGCCCTGCCAGGCATCTGCTAATGTTCTGGTTTCTGATACTCCTCATTTAGAAAGTCAGACTGCCATTCCAACAGGAGTTATGATATTTGCAACCAAAAGAGTCTTGACTGGGGCCTGGATTCAATGCCTTTTGACAAAAGGAAGATGTCAGTAACAAAGGGCAGCTAGAAGTGAAAGGCAACATGATGACAGAGTTGATCTGAGAAGAGCTTGGTGGGAGAAGAGTTTCAGAGACAAGTCAGTTTTCTTGAGCACCTAATATGTGCCAGGTGTTGGACTGGCTCTAGGTAGGACTGGGATGGTAAACATGTGACACTTGAGCTACCACTTGTTTATCCCTTGCTCAAGGAAGCCATCACAAATCAATCATAGTGTTCTATGGCAGCCATAACCAATCAATTAAAGCTAACTGATAATAAAACATTTTGGCATTCTTATTCTATCAATTAGTTGAGTTTGGCTGCAAATAATAGAATATATGATAACAGTGCCTTAAGCAATAAAGATATTTATGATTTCATGTAACAAGAAGTCTAGAGGAAGGCAATTTCAGGATTGGTTCAGTGGCTCAATGACATTGGATCCTGGATAGGCCTCTCTGCCATTGGATCTCTGCCATTCTCTGGCCTTCCCCTCATGACCACAGGATGGTTGCAACAGGCTCAAGCTAATCATTCCTTACATGACAAAACCCAAAGCAAGAAGGGAGGAGGCAGGCAGAAAAAGGGCTGTCTCCTCACATCTCCCTCTTATCAGAGAGGTAAATATTTCCATGAAGCCTTATATCTCATTGGCCTGACTGGGCTGCATGCCAACTTCTAGCAAATCATTAGTAAGAGTGAATAGTCATGATTTATTTAGACCAATCACAATTCAGCCTCTAGGGCTGAGCATATTCCCACCCAATTAAATCAGGCTCTGGTAGCATGGAAGAAGGGGAAATGGTTGGAAGACAGACAACCAGTAGTGTCTGCCACATCTGTCCCAGCATCTGGACTGTTCCCAATTCTGATGAGCAGCAGTCTCCTATCTCTAAAATGAGCTGCTGGAAGGACAGTGTGTACATCAAAGTGGTTAAAAGTCTTGCCCGAGCACTGGTCTCTCTTCTCCCAGCCAGGCTGTCCCCTCTGCTGCCCTACTGAATAGTACCTATGCCTGCTAGCCCTTGGGCAGCCTCTCTTCCTCTCCTCTCAGCCACCTCTACTCCCATGGCCATCTGGCTTGCTAGCCATCTGATGTCTGCAGTCAAGGCCCAGTCAGTATGCTCTGCCTGTGAGCGGACAGACCAGGAAGGGGTGGGGAAGCAGTTCTTGGCCCAGCTCCCTGGAAGAACCACATAAGAAGCTATTTCTGTTGCAGGAGACTGGCCCTGAGGCTCAGATAGGATCCAAGGCAAACAGGGGTGAAAGTGAGAGGGAGTTACAAGCCCTATTGGGGTTGGAAGAGAAGTTATATTGAAAACAAGAGCAGATTTTTTTGAGAGAACTAAGCCTAGGTCTGAAGATTGGGAACTAAGACTAAAAATGACTCATCCTCACCATTACAGCAATGACTTACCCCAGGATTATGTCTCAAGGGGTGATAGAGGTGGGACACATCACAGCCTACCTGACAGCCAAACCATTCCCCTACTTTTTTTTCTCCTTGCTAACAGAATCCAGAGCCCCAAAGGCTGGGCTTCTCCCCAGCCCAGGGGGAAAATCTTGACTGGTCAAAGCAAATCATGATCATTCCATCCCTCTTGCTTGTGATTAGCTTAGAAAGGGGCAGATGATACAATTCTGTCCAATGAGCTGTGAGGGAAAATATACTCCCTTCCCTTCCTCTTTAGCCTTTAGAAGTTGCTGGGAGGGGGGAGTTGGTCCTAAACCGATGATAGTCACTTTGACCCCAGGATTGGGGTCCACACACTGAGGATGGTGAATCCTTAAATTAATCCACCCTGGAGCCATGCTGACTTTATGTATTCTGGAAGAAAACGTATTTTCTTCAATGTTTAAACCTCTTTGAATTGGGTTCCTGTTACTTGCGGACAAAAGCATCCTAACTAATACAGCACCCACCCATTCCCCCCACTCCAACTCAGGCTGCAACTGATATATCTCCCTACTATAATTAACTACGTCCCTCCCCTGCTCAAAGCCATGCTCTGGCTCCCTGCACTCTTCACCCAACTGCAAGGCTCTCCAGGACCTGAGCCCTGCCTACCTTGCTGACTTTACCTCCTGCCACATCCCCAATCTCACTCTCTAATCCAATTATACTGACCTCCTCAGAGCTCTCAGAAGCTGTAGGAGCTTCCAAATGCCTTTAAAAATGCAGTTCTCCCTGCACAGAATGCCCTTAGTACATGGTTTGGAGACAGGCACTCTAGGATTTGAATTCCAGCTCTGTCTAGCTATGTGATCATGGACGAGGTAATTCACCTCTCTGGCCCTCAATCTGCATAATGATGTCTACCTCAGAGAGACGTTATAATTAAATAAGATGATATAAAACATATGACACAGGTTCCGCCCACACTTAGAACTCTGCTGTGATTTTGTGTGTTCGGGCTGTCTCTCGCACCAAACTGGGAGCTCCTAGAAGACAGAAACCAGGCTTGATTCGAACCCAGAGTCAGTGCTCTGTGAATGGAGAAATGAACGCCAGGGCAGGACAGGTTCATTCAGCAGGCGGGAGAAGGTGCCACAGCCCAGAAGGTCCTGGCTCAGCTCAGACATCGCCTCTCTAGGAAACCTTCCCAGATACCCGCTCTGGAACCTCCACGCCCACCACCTCTGCAGTCCCCTAGACCCCACTTCCCTATGTGTCCATGTGGGAGTCCGTGTTCTCCTCCAGGCTGGGAGCACTGTGAAGGCAGGGACCCTGACTGACTCATCTCTGTACCCCCCAGAATCCAGCAGGGATCTCTGATGCTACGTGCTCAGCAAATGAATATTTGTCAACTTTGAAGCCAGAGAAACTACCAGAGGCCCTGCTCACCCAGGCCATCCCAGAAGTGGGTCCTCCTTCTCCTCTCCCACAGGAACATGCTATAGATGGACAGCATACCAGCTGGTGTCTGAAACACGGCTTGCATTTCACCAACCAATCAGCCTGTCCCAGAGTGGGGGCGGGGTGCTGGGGCCCCCAGAGTGTGGCCATAAATAGCCCAGCTCTGAGGCCTCCTCCCTGCTCTGATTTCTGCCTGAGTCACCCAGCCAGGCAGGGCGGGGCTGCCCAAAGGCAGTGTCCTAGAGAGCTGAGGGCAGGACCATGACCCTGTGGCCAGCATTCTTGAGACCCCAAGGATAGACCCAACTGGTGTCCACACCCTCCCCAGCCAAACCTCTGGCCCAGGAGCCTGGTAAAGCAGATACGTGGGCCCTTCCTCCTCAGGAAAGTTGAAACAGACACAGGACACCCTGCCCCTTCCAGAGGCCCCGACTGCCAGCTCTGCCAAGGAGAGAAGCCAGCCCTGACCCCAAGGAGCCAGGAATAGATTCCACTAGAAATGCAAGGAACAGAGGCAAGGCAGGACCATTTGCCTGGTCCAGGACAATTGGGAGGGAACATATGTGTTGCAGAGAGAAGGGGATACATCTGTTCTGGCTCAACACAGTATCCCCAGTACTTATCCCAGTGCTCAATAAATGTTTATGACTGAACGTTTTGGCTTTGAGTCTTGGCTAAAGCCTGTCCCCTAAGCTCAAGCTGTTCCTTGTCTGTTCAGTGGGTGCTCATTTACTTGCCCCTGCCTGAAATTACATGATCTATCCATTTGCTTACTAGTCTACAGCCTCTCTCCTCTAACCAAAATGTCAGTTCCATGAAGGCAGGGACATGTTTCCTTGCTTTTTAGGATATCCCCAGCATCAAGAATAGTACCTGACATATACCTGGTAATCAGTAAATAAGAAATGTGTTAAATAAATGAATATTGACAAGCCTGGGGCTTCTCAGGATGGAGACAACATTGAATTGGGCTCTAGAGTGAGGCAGGCTTGGGTTTAACTTCCTTGCTCTGTGACCCTGGACAAGTGACTTGACTTCTGTGAGTCTCTACATCTTCATCTTTATAATGGGAGTAAAATATATCTATCTCCTAACATACTGAGATTCAATGCTTGTAAAGCACTTTGTCCTGCCTGGCATAGAATAGGTCTTCAATAAATAGCAGTGTGGTTATTATTTCTGCTACTATTCTTAGTATGACAGTATAAGGGGATGAGCACAGGATGTCATGACAGACAGACAGACAAAGACTTCAATCCAGGCCCTGACGCTTACTCTCCGGCCTTGGCAAGTCCCACAGTCTCTCTGAGCCTCAGTTTGCTTGCCTATATAATTGGCACTGATATGCCAGCTTTCTGAGTAAGGCATTGTGAGGATTCAAGTCCAAGTTTCCCACCTGCCCACCCAGGATGCTGAGGAGAGGACTTGGCATTCCAACGGGCTCTGGATGATCTTTGAGGTCCTGCTGGTCCAGCAAGGCTGGACTATATATACATAGTTCCCAGCAACTGGCAGGCCTTGCAGCAGAGCTGCCTGAATTGCCACACTCTGGGGCATAAAATCTGACCTTCCACACCCTTATACAGTATAGGGGGCACCATCTATCAAGATCCTAAAGGCACATGAACACTTTGAACATGCAATACCCTTTGCAGGAATCCCCTTCAGATAAACGTTCACAGGTGCATAGAGGGGTCATGGCATCATTGTCTATGGCACAAGAGGCTAGGAGCAACTTGAATCCCATGAATAGGGGTTGCTAAATACAAGAAGTGAGCTCGGGACTTCCCTGGTGGTCCAGTGGTTGAAAATCCGCCTTCCATGCAGGGCACGCGGGTTCGATCCCTGCTGGGGGAACTAAGGTCCCACATGCCATGGGGAAACTAGGCCCACACGCCATCTCACAACTAGAGAGAAGCCCGTGAGCTGCAACAAAAGATCCTGCATGCCAACGAAGATCCTGCGTGCTGCAACTAAGACCCAATACAGCCAAATAAATTATTTTTATTTTTAAAAGTTGAGTTCCTGGCAGACCACTCAGTCCTGTTCACGGCTACATCCCCAGTGCCTTACATCGAGTCTTGGCATAGAGCAAGGGCTCAATAAATATTTGTGAGACGAATGTCTGAATCCCAATAATGGGATATTATGCAACCATTTAAGAGAATGAGGACTTGCCTGGTGGCACAGTGGTTAAGTAAGAATCCGCCTGCCAATGCATGGGACACGGGTTCGAGCCCTGGTCCGGGAAGATCCCATATGCCACAGAGCAACTAAGTCTGTGCACTACAACTACTGAGCCTGCACTCTAGAGCCCACGAGCCACAACTACTGAGCCTGCGTGCTGCAATTACTGAAGCCCACACACCTAAAGCCCATGCTCCGCAACAAGAGAAGGCACCACAATGAGAAGCCCGCGTACTGCAACGAAGAGTAGCCCCCGCTAGCCGCAACTAGAGAAAGTCCACATGCAGCAACAAAGACCCAAACACAGCCAAAAATAAATAAATAAATTTATTTTTAAAAATAAAAATAATAAACAGAATGAAACAGAGTTACATGTGCTGAGTTGGAAAGAGGTCCTCAACTTGCTCAATGATAAAAACAAATATGGAAACCTTTCTCTGGAAGTGTGTGAAAATATTAGCCATGGGTATGAGAAGATAATTGCTTTACACTCTCCTGTTTGTTTTTTTTTAATTAAGGATATATTACTTTTCACATTTTTTTTAAACTCTGTTTTTCAAAAATATACCGTCAGGGTCTGGGGAAGGGGCGGCAGGTGCCATGTTGGGCCACAAAGGTGGCAAGAAGCCCCTGAAGGCAATTCAAGCAGAAACAGAAGAAGGAGCAGAAGAAACTTGAGGAGCTAAAAGCGAAGCCCCGGGGAAAGGCCCCTGACCACGGGTGGAATTAAGAAATCTGGTAGGGACTTGCCTGGTGGTCAGTGATAAAGACTCCGCCTTACAATGCAGAGGACACGGGTTCAATCCCTGGTCAGGGAACTAAGATCCCACATTCCGCGGGGCAACTAAGCCCACGCATCACAACTACTGAGCTCGCACAGAGAGCTGCAAACTACAGAGCCCACGCGCCCTGGAGCCTGCGCACCACAACTAGAGAGAAGCCCGCGTGCCACAACAAAAGATCCCACATGCCTCAACAAAGATCCCGCATGCCGCAACTAAGACCCGATGCAGCCAAAAATAAAATTAAATAAATAAAAAAGTAATAAATAAATCTCCAAAAAAAGGAAATCTGGCAAAAAGTAATCTGCTCCTTGTGTCTGAGGCAATGATGATCATTAATTCCATTCCTGTTTAAACATCTGGATTCTCTGCCATAACATCTGTTGCCACCTACAGCTAGAATGAAGTGTTGTCTTGGAACATACTGTACATTTAAGAATAAACTTTTGTTAAAAACAAATAAAAGGGCTTCCCTGGTGGCGCAGTGGTTGAGAGTCCGCCTGCTGATGCAGGGGACGCAGGTTCGTGCCCCAGTCCGGGAGGATCCCACATGCCACAGAGCGGCTGGGCCCGTGAGCCATGGCCACTGAGCCTGCGCGTCCGGAGCCTGTGCTCCACAACGGGAGAGGCCACAACAGTGAGAGGCCCGCGTACCGCAAAAAAAAAAAAAAAAAAAAAAAAAAAGAATCTGCCTGCCAAGAGCAGGGGACACGGGTTCGAACCCTGGTCGGGGAAGATCCCACATGCCACGGACCAACTAAGCCCCTGCGCCACAACTACTGAAGCCTGCGTGCCTGGAGCCCGTGCTCCACAACAAGAGAAACCACCGCAATGAGAAACCCGTGCACTGCAACGAAGAGCAGCCCCCACGTGCCGCAACTACAGAAAGCCCGCATGCAACAAGGAAGACCCAACGCAGCCAAAAAATAAATTAATAATTAATTAATTTTTTTAAAAAAATTTAAGAATATGGGTTTTGACATCTGACAGATCTGACCTCAAATTCCATCTCTGCCCCTGTGTGACCTCGGGCAAAAGCTTCACCTCTCTGAGTTTCAGTGTTCTCATCTGTAGAATGGAATGAATAATGTACCTTGAATCATAAGAGTGGTTTTGAGGATGCAACGAGAAAGCATATGGAAGGCACCTAGCACAGTATCCAGCACACTGTAGGTGCTCATTAAACAGCAGACATACCATCACTATCATTAACATTCTTATCATTATAATTTCCACCACCACCACCAGCAGCCAAGCTCACATAGCTAATCAAGGCCAAAACCTGCCTCCAGAGCTCCACAAGCATTTTAATCAAAGATCCAGGGAACAGGCCAGGACTGAATTAAGCCAAGTTTTGTCTGTGGGGAATCACATGGCCCTAAGCCGTATGGGTGTGCAGCCAAATTAATGTTTTCTTGAGAACAATGATTAGAACAACAGGTCTTTGCAGCCATGGGAGGACTGGACGGGGGCTCCATTCATGCCTCTGTTCCCAGAACACAGGTCCCTCAGGCACCTCTCAGGCACAGCATCACTCGGCTAAGCTGCATGGAGTGGCCTCAAATTAGCTGCATCCATTAATAACATCCCACTTTTGACAGTGGTGATGTATTGAGCCAAATTTCAGGCAGGACACTTGGCAGTGCCCATCTCCCAGGCGATGAGCTGGCAGGGGCCTGGCCTTGGAGTTCTGAGGACTCACAGTGGAAACTCTCAGGGATCAGTCAAGCCCAGCTTGAGCCTTAAGCCCCATCTTAAACATTTAGGAAAGTGAACTGCAATTGAGGAGGTTAAAGGCAAAGTAGAAACGGTCAGGGATGTCCCCTAGGTGATCATTCCCCCCAAACTCACCAACATCTAATGTGTGCTGGGCTTGGTGCCAGGCTTGGGGCTCTGAGGCAAACTACACATGACTCCTGCCTGCAGAGACCTTCAGGTTTACTGGAGAAAACAAAAATGCTGCTGCTGATGTGATGACGACAAAGGTTGACGTTTATCAAACGTTTACTGTGTGGAATTGTGCCATAAACCTCAAATGCATTGTCTCATCCTTATAAATAGCAAATAAAATAAATGAGTGCCTACTTATGCACACTGGTCCCAGCATGTTACATGCATTATTTTTTTATGTTGCAAACAACTATGAGAGGTAGGTATTATCCAAGGCAGAGTCAATAGTGGCCTCTGCAATCAGACAGACCTAGTTTTGAATTCTGAGTCAGCCAATTTATTAGTTGTATGTCTTGAAGAAAGTTATTTATTCTCAACAAATCTTGGTGACTTTGTCTGTAAAACAGGGATTATAGCAATTCCTACTACTCTCTGTGTCTTTTATGTACATGCTATTCTATGCCTGTATCTTTTTTTTTTTAATAAATTTATTTTTTGGCTGCGTTGGGTCTTCGTTGCTGTGCGTGGGCTTTCTCTAGTTGCGTTGCTGTGCGTGGGCTTCTCATTGCGGTGGCTTCTCCTGTTGTGGAGCACCGGCTCCAGGCGTGCGGGCTCAGTAGTTGTGGCTCACGGGCTTAGTTGCTCCGTGGCATGTGGGATCTTCCCAGACCAGGGCTTGAACCTGTGTCCCCTGCACTGGCATGCAGATTCTTAACCACTGCACCACCAGGGAAGTCCCATGCCTGTATGTTTTAAAAGCCTGATCTTTGTGTGGGGTGAACCTTCTCTACTTTGTACAAAGTACTAAAATTGGCTTTATTCATTTTTGTCCTTTAGTATTATTTTTTAATGCATCACAGGCTCCCTGTTACCTGTGTCTTGTCAGCCTCACTGCAGGTGGAGGGAGGGGAGGCATTTGGCTATCCCTCCCTTTTCCCCCAGGCCTGGTCTCCAAGGGCCCAGGCTGGCCCTGCTTCCAGATCCTTGCACACAATGGGCCTCTCTAAGCAGCAGACAGAGGCGTGTTGGCTGTCAGCTTGGGCCCAGACTCTGGTCACAAATACATCGCTATAGCTGAGAATAGGCTCAAGACACTTGTGCAAACTCCTGCCCTCAGAGAGGAAAAGGTCTAGAAGGCAGGCTGGGGTTGCTGATACCCAGCTGAGCCCCTGACTTAGGCCAGGGAAGTAGGGTTCTGGCTGGCAACTGCAGTTTGCTAGTGACATCTTTTCTTCTAGGATGTTCTCAGGAAGCTCTGTACCCAACAAGCCCCAGACCTCAGGAAAGATGCCCAGCTGCCCTCCCAAGTTCACAACCAAAGGACAGGCCATGGGCCCTTGGAGGTGGTCTTAGAAGTGGGATGAGGGCAGGGAAGTTCTGAACAATGTGACCAGTGATTGGGTGCTTGGGAGGATCCTAAGCCCAGAGAGGCTTCCAGGAGCTCTGGCTCCAGACTGGGGCAGCTGCCCAGTCTCCACAAACTCCCCCAAATCTCAAGGACCAGTCACAACCCAGCATCCTAGATCCCTCATGTCTTCCAGGCTTTTCAGATCACCCGTGCGATTCAAAGAGTCTTGACGCCAGTGCTCGCCCCCACTGGGTGGAATTACCTACTTTTACAAGCCTGCTGGAGAGCAGCTCAGACAGAGACTTCAACTAAGAAAAAGCTGGGAAAAAACTAACATGAAGGCTACAACCTCGAGACTCCTCTTTTTATTCAAACCTGCTTAGGTCAAACCACCACCATCTCCCTCCTGCTCGTGGCCCCAGCCTCTTTGTTGCCATTCTGCATCTACTGTTGCCTCCCTCCAAACCAGGTTGATGCTGTAAAGCCCAGAGCTGACCATGTGAGCCTCTGCTGAAAACTCTTTAACCACTCTGTTTCCCTCCAAATTCCTTTAGTCTGGCACTCAAGGCCCTGCAGAAACTGTCAGTCTGAATAGCCCTCTCTTTCTCCACTCCCTTCCTCACACCTAGGCTCAGATAAAGCTGAATTACTTCCCAGGCAACTCCCCAGGTAAGTCAAGTCATTTCACCCCTTCATGGTTTTGCTCACACAGCTCCCCTTCCCAGAATGCCCTTTCGCCACCCCATACCCACATCTGCTTATTGTTCATAAAGTGCCAGCATCCCCTCCTCCAGGAAGTCTTTCCTGACCACCGACCTCCTCCAATCCCTGCGCAGACCCCATCTCAGCACCTGTGACAGGATGGTGATCTGGTAGGTTTGCTCAGCTATCTGCCCCACGAGACTGAGAGTCCCCTTGAAACCACTGAGTAGAGCAGTACAAAGGGAGGAGGAGAGAAAGAGAAAGCAGGAGAGGGCTGTCATCCAAAAGGGAGGAAAAATACCAGAAGATTATAAACAACTTTATGCTGAGAAATTTGACAATTTAGATGAAATGGACAAATTCCTTGCAAGACATAAACTACCAAGAAAAGAAAAAAAACAGATCATCTAAACTGCCTTATTAAAGACATTAAAATTGGGAATTCCCTGGCGGTCCAGTGGTTAGGACTCCGCACTTTCACTGCAGGGGTCCAGGGTTCAATCCCTGGTAGGGGAACTAAGATCTCACATGCTGCGCAGTGTGGCAAAACAAACAAACAAACAAACAAAAACCTTTCTATAAAGGTAGCTTCCCTGGAGAATGCTACCAAACATTTAAGGAGGAAATAATACCAATTCTATATAAATGCTATGGGACAGGAGGGGAGTCACTAACATTTATAGAGTGCCTACCTTGTGCCAAATCCTATGCTGGGCAAGAGGCAGGCCAGGCTCCATCCAGCAGCCTGGGGCAGCGTTTGCCAAGGAAAGCTCTTGCCCTATGAAAAGTCTTAGAGAACATAAGTGCTGGAAACCCTCAGTCCTGGGATGTTACACATGGTATTTCTCTTCCCTACTCTATGTGCAGCAGACATTGCTAATCAATTCCAGCTCCTTTCTGCTGAGTCCAGATAAGACCTCCCAATCTTTCCAAATATGGAACTCTCAGCAGCCACCAAGGAAGCTAACACTCAAAATGAAAGCTGTTGGTCATCTCTGATCTAGCTTAACTCCAACAGATATGAAAGCTGAGCCCCAGAGAAGACGAGGGTCTTGCCTAAGGCCAGATTAATTACAGAGCAGACAGGATTTTAGACGCTGATTTTTAAATAGTTTGTGTGGAGAAGACAGTGTTCATATTTTGTCTCCCCCACTCACTGGTGGGCTCCTTCAGGAAGGGCCGGGTCTGCTTTAGCTTCTGATCCAATGCTCTGCAAATCAGGTACATAGTAGGTCTCTGGAAATGCTTCTTGGCTTTAGTGAGGAAGGAATGGAGTAAATGAGGTAGAAGGCTTGGGTATTAGCCCCGAAACCAGGAGACGCTTCAAACGTCTAACACTCAGAGATGCTACCCTCTCAGAATGATCCACACTGAGAAGGCAGATAGAGACATTCTTTACCTAAAGATGAGGAGGTGAAGGGGACCTTGGTGTGGATCAGAAATGTGTCTACAGTAGAAATTTTACCATCCATGGACTAAACTTTCAAACAGAAGAGACTAAAAGAGCTTTTCAAGTCAACCAAAATATGACATTTTGATGAATTTCAACTGTTTAAACTGCATTACTGGCTATAAATATCAGAGTCATGAGGCATATGGGAGGGAAAGTCTCCTATATCCATATCATTAATGTGTGATCTTGTTATTTAATTTTGCTGTTAAAATATGATTGATATACTTAAGCTTTTAGGGACCAATACTGCAGAGTCAGCTTTCAGTATATATTTTTAAAATGCAACAGTAGCATTTAAATAGACACACAGTACATTTAAATAGATAATAAAATGTAAAAATAAAATAAAACAAAACAATAGAGAATTTAGGTCAAGAATGCCAACGATCACCCAGGGATCCAGAGCCTGTTTGTCTCTGTGGCCTCTGGAGACCTCTTTGGGGACACAAAGGCAACCTATCAGGATCTGGGCCTGGGGCTCAGCTCCGCAGCTTCACTGGCCATGGCATTCTCCATCAGCCCCCGCCACCTCCGTGTGCCTGTTCTGGGCCAGGAGCCAAAGACACATTCTTCAGGCCCCCATGGCTTCCGGAACTGAGAGAGTGGAGTTTTTTGGGGGGTTTGGTTTTTGGGTTTTTTTAACATCTTTATTGGAGCATAATTGCTTTACAATGTTGTGTTACTTTCTGCTGTATAACAGTGAATCAGCTATATGTATACATATATCCCCATATCCCCTCCCTCTTGCATCTCCCTCCTACCCTCCCTATCCCACAGAGTGGAGTTTGATGAAAAGGCTGAGCAGAGCAGAAACCTCCTGACAGAGCTGGCAAAAGGCAGAAGTTGGGACCACCCCAGCAAGAGACTGTAACAACCTATGGGAAACTGAGTCCCGGAGAAAGCCAAGGTCTCATCTAAGACCACACAGTGACGGGATAGTGGAGGGGAGCCACCAAGTCCCCCCCACCCAAAAATAATACTCCTCTCTGAGCCTAGCTGGAAGTATTTGATGCCCTGCTACATAAAGGCCAAGTCCCCTCCCAAAGCAAGATGGGTCTCAGGGTTTTAGGAGAACTCAGAGTTGAGAGCTCCCCTGGCTCCTCAGGAAAGAATCTTAGCCGCCCCTTTGCCAGTCCCCGCCCTTCTCTTCCCCTGAGTCACTCACTGGGTGGCAGATCCTGCCTGCCATGGACCTTCTGTCCAACTTCCACAACCCAGTAAGGCAGAAGTTACATCCCTGCCCTACAGATGAGGAAAGTAAGGCTCAGGGGAATGAGGTGACTCGTCCAAGGCCACAGAGCTAGGGAGTGGGAGAGAGGAAATGAAAGCCAGGTCAGCCTGGCTCTGGGCCACCGCCCTTGCTGTCTCAAGGCGGATCCCCAAGTTCTGTTTCTGTTTTCAACCCTGCCCACCTCCCAGCCCACACTGCATGAGGCCTGGGGAAGGTAGGGAAGAACTGAACACCCCTGGGGTCCCCAATGCTTACCCTCAAGCACCACCTCTTTGCCTGTCTTCTTTAGGACTTGCACTGCCTCATCATGGGTGGCAGAGGAAAGGTCTTCCCCATTCACGGACAGGATGGCATCCCCTACAAAGAGGGCCTCCGTCTGGTCGGCTGCCAGGCCCTTGAAGATCTTGGAGATGAGAATAGGCATCTTGTTCTCTCGGCCCCCTGCACAAGCACGGAAAGAGGAAGAAACTGAGGCAGACACTCCAACACTTGCGAGTCACATCGAGGCAAAATTATTTCTGAAGGTCTCTCACCGTGTCCAAACCAGTGCTGAAATGGGGAGTGGAGAGTAAAGAGAATCTCAGAAAACAGCCTTAGAAGTTAGGACACTAATAACACTTGCAAGTCATTTTCTAGATTTATAATGTTATAATGTATCTTTTGGTTAAATGCTTTGGGTGTTCACCAGTGTTTGAGTAACTTACAAGGTGCTTCAGAAACTTTTTTCTTATTTTATTTTGGATTTTAAGCAATTTTCCCATAATGGGGGAACCCACTGATAGCCTCTAATCAAGAATAAAGACAGAGGGCTTCCCTGGTGGTGCAGTGGTTGACAGTCCACCTGCCGAGGCAGGGGACACGGGTTCGTGCCCCGTCCGGCAAGATCCCACATGCCACAGAGCGGCTGGGCCCGTGAGCCATGGCCGCTGAGCCTGCGTGTCCGGAGCCTGTGCTCCGCAATGGGAGAGGCCACAACAGTGAGAGGCCCGCATACCGCAAAAAAAAAAAAAAAAAAAAAAAAGAATAAAGATAGAAGTCAGCTATTGCTATGGCCACGAAGGATCTCTTTAGCAATCAGAAAGCTTTACAACCTAGGATCCAGGCTAGAAACCAAGGCCTTAGAGTCTAGAGATTTCAAAAGCCTATCTGGGGACTTCCCTGGTGGTGCAGTGGTTAAGAATCTGCCTGCCAATGCAGGGGACATGAGTTTGAGCCCTGGTCCGGGAAGATCCCACATGCCGCAGAGTAACTAAGCCCGCGTGTCACAACTACTGAGCCTGCAAGCCACAACTACTGAGCCCACGCGCCACAACTACTGAAGCCTGAACGCCTAGAGCCCATGCTCCGCAACAAGAGAAGCCACGGCAATGAGAAGCCCACGCACCACAACAAGGAGTAGCCCCTGCTCACCACAACTAGAGGAAGCCCGCGCACAGCAACAAAGACCCAACGCAGCCAAAAAAAAAAAACCTAATACATTTTACCACATTGCTTTATTTCTAAATTCTTGAATGTCCTTTTAAAATCAGAAACAGTAATAACACCATGCTAAATGCTTTCAATCTTGTCTCGTTGCATCTCCACAACACCCCAGTCACACAGGCATGCTCAGATTCCTACTGGGAAAATTGAAGTGTGGAGAGAAGCCCCTTGCCCAAGGTCACCCAGCTGGTTAGCGGCAAAGCCATTATTTGAACCTAGGTCTCCTGGCTCCAGAACCAACACTCTTAACTCTATGGTAGACTACAAGTCAGGCCCTCAGGTATCATACTAGTGCTCCATCCTCAAAGATGAGGAACAAGTGGCCCAGGTCATAATTCCAATGTCACCCAACAAACTGGTGGCAGAAGTAGGACTGGAATGCCTCTCCAGACCCCCACACAGGCCCAACAGTTTGTTCATTGCACCACACAGAGCGTGAGACCTAGGAAAGGAAGGAGTTTCTATTTATATCTATCTGCCCTCTTCTGCCTGAAATTAGGGACTTCAGTTCAGTTTGAATCCATGATTATTCTTGGATGCCTGGGCTGGGCTGGACCCTAAAGGAAAGGTCAACGTCGCAACAGGAGCCCAGTCTCCATACATGAAGAACTGAATGGAGCTGGTATTCCCCTGACACCTCCAAAAAGTACCCCTACTCCCACCTGGAAGTATGACGCTAGGAGGTAACTTTATGTGACCTTGGAAAGTCCCCCTCCTCTCCAAGACTCAGTTTGTCCATCTGCAAAATGGAACTCTGTGTGAACTCTAAGTTCCTTCCTGTTTTAACACATTGAGTGTACAATTTCTGGATTGATCTGTTGCCCTATCCCATGCCGGAGTTTGAAGGCAAAACTGGTGCCCACTCCCTGGCTTTCCCATTTTCCCCTTTTAGATCCCTTTGGTTGGCTGCGTGGAAGTTTGCCCTTCCATGGGGAAGAACCGACTCCTCTGGACACTCTCTAGGGGCCTCATAACTGAGGTTCAAATCCCAGCTCTGTCGCTCACTGACTGTGTGACCCTGGGAAAACCATTTTACTTTTCTGAGTCTCAGTTTCTTCACCTACTAAATGAGGATTATGCTTCCTACCTTTTAGTACTTGTTGCCAGGATGAAGTGGATCATGAGCCTAGAGTACTGGGCACAGCACTTGGCACACAGTGGTAGCCAAGTCACCACCATCCCCACCCCTTCAGGAAGGAATGGTGAACCCAACAGCTGGGGTGTGCAGTTTTTTTAGCACGAGGTTAGCTACTTTGGGAGTCTCTCGTGACCTCTATTCTTCCTCTCATCTAACAGCCATAATTCTCCAGGCATCTACTATGTGCTGGCAGGGTGAGTACTTTGGACTCCTGTTTTCATAGAAACATCCCAATTCTACCATTACCCTCATTATATAGTTGAGGAAACTGAGGTCCGGAGATGGGAAATGACTTGTCTAAGTTCACACAGCTGATTCTGGACTTCAGTCTGGGTTGCCCCCTAAAGAAAGCTGTCAGTACTGGGGGCTGAGAGCCCACCTCAATCCTGTGGAAGGTGGAAATGGTCAGATCAGGAAACTCAAACCCAGCTGTTAGGGCTCTTCACCTAGGTCCACAGCCTTTCTAGGTCCTCAGATTTCTAGGTCCTTTCTGGCCCCCTGTCTGTGAGCCCAGCCCAGCTGGCGCCTCCAGCTAGTCTCCAATCTCCCCACCAGCCATGCTTCCTACTCCAGGCCTTACTCCTCCCTCCCACCTCGGTTGTGTCTTGAAGACTTCCCCCTCCCTGCCCTAGTAGTACCCCAGGCCTCAGTCTCCTTTCTCCATCCTTTGCTCTCCTGGGGTCCCTGTTGTTCTTGATCGCCATGCAACCCTAGACTAGGCAACCAGTCTCAGATCTCTTTGCCTCCACACAGAACTCCCCACTCACACGTGTCCTTGGTGAGTCCCCAACGCCCTCCACACCTGTGCCTTCTGACTGAGACCTCAAAGCCCTCTCCGACCTTGGTGCTCCTGGTGCCCTCGGTTCCCTCTGTCCTCTCAGACGCCCTTACCCCCCAGACAGAAGCCATCCAACTCCATGTCCTCAATACGCTGCCAGCCCCCGCGACCTCTGCGCCCTCGGCGGTCCCACAGACACCACGACTCGTGCGCTCGGTGGCCCCGCGCCCACCTTTAATGCTGATACCCAGCCCGCCGGCGTCGGCCTTGCGCACCGTCACGCGGCGCCGCTGGAGCAGCAGCGCCTCCGGCAGCGGCGGGGACTTGGCGCCCGGTTCGGCGGCGCCGTTCAGCTGCGCGGGCTCCGGCTCCCGCTGGGCACCGGGCTCCGGGCCGGGCTCGCCATCGGCGGGGCTCACGGTCAGCGCGTCCTCCTCTAGACTGAGCAGCACCCGCTGCCACCGGTCGCCTCCAGCCCCCGAGCCCGCCCCGGCGCGCAGTTCCAGCAGCCCGGTGCGCGGGGCACGCCTGCCTGACGCCATCTTCGCCTCCGAGCCCCCGGGCCGCCGCGCTCGCCCTGCCCCGCAGTGCCCGGCCCGCTCCAACCCAGCGCCTAGGGCGGAGGGCGGGCGGAGGGCGGGCGGAGGGCGGGCGGGGCCCGGCTGGGCCAGCCGCCACCCTACCACTGGCCTCCGGGGGTGGAGCCTAGAGGGGCGGGGCTATATGTGGGTGTGGCTAACGGTTAGTGGCGTGGCCACAGTCAAGCTAGAGGGGGCAGGGGTGGGGTCCAAGAGCCGAAGGATATGCTGTGGGACTACATGGGGGTGGGGTCATAAGGGTGTCCGGGCGGTGCCACGAGTTAAAGCAACCAGCGGATGAAGTGGGATGGAGAAGGCCATTAGGGGGCGGAACTTCGTGTCAGCGGCTGGACCCTAAGACCCTGTGGAGGAGACTGCACCCGGCATGGCCGTGGAGGGCCGGCGCCGTAGCTCGCCCACTTGGGAGCACAAGAAAAAGAGACAGAACCGTGGATCCTGGTGCGAGGCTTTGGGCGTTGGGGTGGGCTGCACATGGCGGAGCGCTGGACTCCAGGGACAGGGCTTGAGTTTAAGAGGTAGACACGAGCTGCGAGGGACTTCGCAGGCAGGTTGCTAGTGGAGGAGATTTGAGGGAGCTGGTTTCCCACTGTGGGGCTGGAGCTTTGGTCTGTGGGCGTGGCTTAGTGTGGGGCCTGGTGTCTAACGCTGCCAGGCTCCGCCCTCTGGGATGAACGCGTTGCTGGCTGTTTAGGGCTTGGGTAAGGGGTGAACACTGTCCCCACTTCGAAGTTGGAAGGGAGTTTAAGAGATTAAGCCCCTGTTGTGTTCACAGTCGAATACGGAAAAGCCTGAAGTACCACACTGGCCAGAGAAGAACCCACAACTCCTGGTGTGAGAGAAGAAAGCTAGACGGTGGGGCCCTGGGTCTGGGCCTCTGGAGACCTGGTTTACGAACCCTGCTCAGACACTGTGTGAGCTCCACATCGACCCTGGTCCTGGCACTTCAGTTCTCTAGGCCTCAATTTCCTCATCTGTGAGATGGAGGTCCTAATAACCCCTACCTCACAGGGACTGTGTCAGGATTAAATCAATGGGGAAATATACTGTACTCTGTGAATCTTATGCAATCAATATAATCACTTTTATTGAATGCTTACTATTGGCCAGGCTTAGATCTAAGCATTTTCATGTGTTTTCTCAACTTTACAGTAGCTTCGTGGAGTAGCTACCGTTAAGAACACTCCCATTATACAGAAGGGAAAATTACAATTTAGAAGATCTAATTGGCCCGGGTCACACATCTGTGAGAAGGGCAGAGCTGGGATTCAAACCTAGGCTTGTTTGACACTGGTGCCTGGGCACTGACCCACTCTGCTAGACAGCTGCCAAACACACAAGTGAGGTGTGATCATTACCAGAAAAATCCCATCACTTTGCGCATCTCAAGCAGCCCTCATCTCTGCCTCTTGTCTCCATCTTCCACTCCTACCTGGGATGTGTTAGGCAATAAATAGGGCCACATCAGTCTGTAGATTCCCTGCATCTTCAGGTAGAATCCTCCACATAAGATACCATCAAGGGAAAAAAAAAAAAAACTCACAAGAAAATAGGTACGTATACAAATTGTCCACAGCAAACCTCTGTTTGCAAATAACTAGAGGCCAAGCCAAGTATCCAACAAGAGGGGAATGGCTCTATATCACTGAAAACCCACCGAGGGGACTTCCCCGGTGGCACGGTGGTTAAGAACCCGCCTACCAGCTTGCCAATGCAGGGGACACAGATTCAAGCCCTGCTCCAGGAAGATCCCACATGCCGCAGAACAACTAAGACCATGCACCACAACTACTGAGCCTGTGCTCTAGAGCCCACGAGCCACAACTACTGAGCCCGGGCACCACAAGTACTGAAGCCCACGCGCCTAGAGCCCGTGCTCCACAACAAGAGAAGCCACCGCATTGAGAAGCCGGCGCACCACAACGAAGAGCATCCCCCTTTGGCGCAACTAGAGAAAGCTTGTGCCCAGCATTGAAGACCCAACACAGCCAAAGATAAATAAATAAAATAAATACATTTTTTTAAATAAAAAAACCCCACTGAGGCCACATACATAATGCGGTTGTATTATATGCACATGTACATATAAAAAATAGATGTCATTTGTTCAGTTTGCTATACATTGGCACATGAGTTGGCTGATTAATATACATTGTCATTTAAACCTCACATGAATCCTGCACAGTCTTTATATTATCCCCATTTTATAGATGAGGGAATTGAGGCACAGCACTAGTAAGAACAGATCTCTATGCAAACCTGGGTCTCTCTGGCTTCTAAGCCCATATCCCTCCTTCTCATTTCTGCAGCCTACATAGCAGCAAAGGATGAGTTCACAGTTCATTCATTCATTCAACAATATTTATTGAATATCCACTATATGCCAGACACAGTGGTAAGTACATAAACAAGTAGTTGTAAACAAGATAGTGTCTCACCTCACAGGACATACAGCCCACTGGGAGGCAGGATCTCATTGTGGTTAAGAACAGGAACTTTGGATTCTGATTTTCTGTGTTCAAATTCCTACTGTGCCTTTTTTTCCCCATCTTTGTTGAGATATAATTGACATATAACACTGTGCCATTTTCTATCTCTGTGGTCCTGGGTGACGTTTTTAACCTATAAACATCCATTTCTTTTTTTATATAAATTTATTTATTTATTTTTGGCTGTGTTGGGTCTTCGCTGCTGCGCACGGGCTTTCTCTAGTTGCAGCGAGCTGGGGCTACTCTTCATTGCAGTGCACGGGCTTCTCATTGCGAAGGCTTCTCATTGAGGAGCACGGGCTCCAGGTGCGTGGGCTTCAGTAGTTGCAGCACGCGGGCTCAGTGGTTGTGACTCACAGGCTCTAGAGCACAGGCTCAGTAGTTGTGGAGCACGGGCTTAGTTGCTCCGCAGCATGTGGGATCTTCCCGGACCAGGGATCGAACCCGTGTCCCCTGCATTGGCAGGTGGTTCTCAACCACTGCGCCACCAGGGAAGCCCCAGCTTCCATTTCATAATCTATAAAATGGGGATATTAAAATTACTATCCATGGGATTATTATGAGGAATAAATAAAATAATATTGGTAAACTGCTTAACACAATTCCTGTACTACATAATTAGCATTTAAAAATAAGAGTTGTGGGACTTCCCTGGTGGTGCAGTGGTTAAGAATCCTCCTGCCAATGCAGGGGACACGGGTTCGATCCCTGGTCCAGGAAGATCCCACATGCCGCAGAGCAACTAAGCCCGTGCGTCACAACTACCGAGCCTGCGCTCTGGAGCCTGAGAGCCACAACTACTGAGCTCACGTGCTGCAACTTATGAAGCCCATGTGCTTTAGGGCCCACATGCTGCAACTACTGAAGCCCTTGCGCCTAGAGCCCATGCTCCACAATAAGAGAAGCCACTGCAATGAGAAATCCGCACACGACGACGAAGAGTACGCCCTGCTCACCGCAACTAGAGAAAGCCCGCGCACAGCAACGAAGACCCAATGCAACCAAAAACAACTAAGGAATGAAATGAACCCATTTGTGAACTTTACCATCTAATAATGTTAGTCTGTGTCTTCTAAATAAACAAAAACCTTTTTAAAAAAATAAAAATAAATAAAAATATGAGTTGTAATTATCTTGGAAAACAAGCATCAATCAAATAGCTTTAATTTAGAGTGATAAGTATCAAAACAGGGTAGACACAAGTGAAACAAACCAAGCAACCGTCTGACATATACATGACACTCGATAAATATATAGAAGAAAGAGACAAGGTGAGAAAGGAAGGAAGGAAAGAAAGAAGAAAGAAGGAAATACAGAATTATATATATGCGTTGATATTTTTCAAGTATGAGTGTGCTTGAAGATTGTAGGGCAACCTGAGAAAATTGACAGTAAACAATGATAAATGAGAACTGCATTTTACTTGGCTTTTGTAAGCTTCATTCTGAAGGTAGCGGGGTGGGCGGCGGGGATCAGGAGGGAAGCAAGAGACCAGAGGGGAGATGAGACTCCTTTCCCAGAACCAAAGCCTGAAACCAGATCCTTAAAAGTCCCCCCACGTACTGCCCTGCTTTAAAAAGACTTAATAAGCCCCAGACAAACTTGGTGAGAAAAAGCCCTGAAACAGAGTTCCTGCCCTGGGAGACTGTTTTCTGTGGTTATAATGGGAAAGGAGGAAGAAGAGGGATGATGTGTGCAGAATAAGAGGAGGCTAGCAGAGACGGAAGAAGGATGTAGAGTCAGAGAAAACAGTGGTGTATGCATGTACATGCGTATATGTGTACGTGTGTATATAGAGATGTGTATGTGTATTTTATGTGCATATCTGTGAGAGAGACAGAGTGTGTGTGTGTGTCCATGATCACACAGTATGGGCAATGCCAATCAGCTGTGCCCCTGTCACTCCACCCCCAGGAACTCTGTAGCTGGAGGAATGCATTATCCCTCCTCTGTGGTCAGCTGATGCCTCTCTGCTGTGGCTCAGAAATTGGCGTTCCAGACACATACACACAGGCCTGGCTTCCCACCAAACCCCAGGGCAGAGCTCCCAGAGAAAACCAGTTCACTCTCAAAGGATAGGAGAGGGGGAAGGGAAAAGGCAGAAGAGAGGAGCCGATCAGCTCACCAGTCTCCATTTCCCACTGAAGGCACTGCAGGCTCAGGCCCTTGGACCAGCGGTCTCAGGCCCTCATCTGAGATAGGGAGACCTCCGTGCTCGGGATCCAAGGCAGGTAGCAGAGTTTTCAACACTCCTGACCTCCAAGACCCAATGATGGAAGTAATAATGAGAGTTTACAGGACCAACTGCTTAACATAACTGCTTTCGGTGGATCATCTCATTTAACTTTCAAGATAATCCTAGGAAGTAGGTCCTGTTATTATCCCGATTAGGCAGATGAGGAAACTGAGGTTCAGAGACATTTGGTACTAAGCCCAAGCAGTCTGGCACCAGAGCTCACTGTGTCACCATACTGCACCCAAGGAGAAATTTGGATCTTAGTGAGGAGGTTTCCAAAATATAAGACTTGGGAATTCCCTGGCAGTTCAGTGGTTAAGACTCTGTGTTTCCACTGCAGGGGGCACAGATTCGATCCCTGGTGGGGGAACTAGGATCCTGCAAGCCACATGGCGCGGTCAGGAAAAAAAGATTATTAAAAAAATTAAAAATAGGGACTTCCCTGGTGGCGCAGTGGTTAAGAATCCGCCTGCCAATGCAGGGGACACAGGTTCGAGCCCTGGTCCAGGAAGATCTCACATGCTGCGGAGCAACTAAGCCCGTGTGCCACAACTACTGAGCTCGTGCACCTAGAGCCCACGCTCCGCAACAAAAGAAGCCACCGCAATGAGAAGCCCATGCACCACAATGAAGAGTAGCCCTTGCTCGCCGCAACTAGAGAAAGCCCGCGCACAGAAACAAAGACCCAACGCAGCCATAAATAAATAAATAACAACATCTAAGACTCTGTGGCGTCTTGTGGGATGGAAACCAAACCAGGTGCTACGCTTATATACCATCTTTTAATCTTCCTTGCAGCCTTGTGAGGCAGGCATTATCATCTCCATTCCTCAGGGGAGGAAACCATGGATGAGAGAGGGAAAGCAATTTCTCCAAGGTCATACAGCTAATAAATGGCAGAGCCTGAATATGAACCAGGTTATTTCTGATTCCAAAGCTTTGGCCTCTTCTGGGCTACCTTAAGATCCTTGTTAAAATCAGACTCTCAGGGGAATTCCCTGGTGTTCCAGTGGTTAGGACTCCATACTTCCACTGACGGGGCCCAGGTTCATTCCATGGTCCAGTCCCTGGTCAGGGAACTAAGATCCCACAAGCCACATGGCACAGCCAAAAAAAAAAAAAAAAAAAAATCAGACTCTCAGAATGTTTAGAGATTTCAAATTGTAGGCTTGTGGAATTTAGAATAAAAAAACACTAGCAACGAAAAATTTTGGTGTTTAGGAGGGGCAACCCATCACATGTCACCAAGTCCAATTCCCCCACTTCACCCCAAGCAAGAAGCTCCTTTATAGCATCCCCAAGAGCTCCCACTCTAGCCCGTGCTTAGGTGCCTCCAGTAATAGGGACGTCACATTCCCACAAGGTAACCCATTCCAGTTAAGAGGGCTCTCTCCACCACCCAAGCCAAGTCAGGGAGAGAGGACACCCTCACACTTTGTAATCTTGCTGTCTCTGTGCTGGAGACTCAAGACTGCCTTTTTAAAATGCCTGTTAAAATGAAAGCTGAGAGAACGTC
Organism: Grampus griseus; assembly: GCF_964374135.1. Lineage (NCBI taxonomy): Eukaryota > Metazoa > Chordata > Mammalia > Artiodactyla > Delphinidae > Grampus > Grampus griseus. The sequence continues at coordinate 63,489,538 of NC_139008.1, forward strand.
TAATAATTCTCCCATAACCATCCTGTTCATTTCCTTCACAGGACTCATCATAATTTGTACTTCATGCTTCATATGTTTGTTTAGTTGATTATCACCTGTCTCCCCAATAGACTGGGCACCCACTGAGGGCAGGAACTCTGTCCACCTGGTTTATTGCTATAACCCCAGCACCTAGCATACTGCCCAGCACAAAGTAGATGCTCAATAAATATCTATTAAATGGATGAATGAATGAATGCATACTTCCTGAGGGAGAATAATAGGAGCTTGTGTCCGTGAAAGGTAAGTAGAGGGATGGCCTTCCAGGCTGAAGGCTGGGAGAGGGACTGAGCTCAGCACTTCATACCTTCAGGCAGGGCTCAATAATCTCCATCTATTAGGGCAGGCACGGTATTACACACCATCAAAGCCCTAGCACAAGACCTGGTAAACGGTAAAAGTCCAGTAATGTTTGATGAATGAATACTGAATAGCAGAAAAGTGTTCTGGTTTCCACTTAAAATGATGCCACCCACAGCTGGAATTCTTTCCTTCTTTCATTTATTCAACAAATTTTGTTTAGTGAGGCTGGGGTAGGCGTGAAAAATCACATCTTTTCTGATCAAACAGACTATTCCTGGGCCTCCTCTCTCAATCTGTCTGACATTAGTTCATTTATTTATTCATTCAAAAATATTTATTAAGCCTCTTGGGAATTCCCTGGTGGTCCAGTGGTTAGGACTCCAAGCTTTCACTACTGATGGCTAGGGTTCAATCCCTAGTCAGGGAACTAAGATCCTGCAAGCCGTGCGGCACGAACGGGGGAAAAAAAAATTAGTAAGTCTCAGCCAGTTACTGTGCTAGGTGCTGGGGATAGACCATGAACAAGATGTATACAGTCCCTGCCCTAATGGGATCTACAGTCTAGTGGAGGAGTCTTTATTAAGCAAGAAAACAAATCAAATAATTGCCAAATCTGATGTCTGCCTGAAAAAACTAGCAGGGGATAACGATGGAGAATAACAAGAAGGACCTATTGGAGAGTAGTCAGGGGAAGAGGTGTATTCAAGCTAAGACCTAAAAGTTAATGAGGAGCCAATAATGCTGAGACGAAACAGCCTGTGCAAAGGCCCTGAGGTATGAAAGACCTTGGCTTCTTTGGGTGGCTGTAGTTTAATGACCAAGAGAGAAAGTGCAGAGAGGTCACAAGAGCCAGATAATGCAGACCACGTGAGGCCAGGAGAGACAGCCAGATTTTATTCCAAGCTGGAGGGCACTAGAGGGTTTCAGTGGAGAAATAACATGGTTTGTTTTATGGAGTTATCTTTAATTTTTATTAAGTATTTAAAATAGTTAAAATAATTAAGACATCTAGCTAATGTGTAAAGAATAAGAAAATAAATAATCATATACTTAACACCCAGTTTAAAGAATAGAACATGATGGGGAATTCCCTGGCGGTCCAGTGGTTAGGACTCGGCACTTTCACTGCCATGGCCTGGGCACGGCCAAAAAAGAAGAAGAACATGATCAATTCATCTGAGTCCCTCTGCGCCCCCCCACCCCTTATCACATTCCCTCTTCCCACATCCAGAGATTACCAATATGTGAATATTGCTATAATCATGTCCTTATATTTCATTACAGTATTAATATATTGGCATATGTATGAATCCTAAACAGTCTATTGTTTAGTTTTACTATTTTTTAAACATTTCTCCTTCTACTATTTGGAAGTTGTATTCTCTAATCGTACTAACTCCAATCTATGATCTTCAGTTACTCTCTCCCAAATTATTTGCTGTGTTCGTCTAGTATTTTCGTGCTCATTTTCCCTTAATCTCACAAATTAGATATCATGGTTGCTTTATAAAGTCAATGTCGATTCAGAGGTACCTACGTGTTCACCATCTTCTTTGCTCTTCACTCTCTTGCATCTTAGAATGTTCTTCTGGGATTATTTTCCTATTCTCTGAATTACATCCTTGAGAATTTCCCTTAGCGAGAGAGGGTATGCTAATGGTAAACTCTTTGTTTTGCTTTATCTGAAAATGTTTTTATTTTATGCTTTTTTTGAAAAAGAGTCTCATTGAGTAGAATTTCTAGGTTGGCAGGTTCTTTCCTCAGCAGTTTGCAGATATTCTATCTCTGTCTCCTGGCCTCCACTGAAGCTATTGAGAAGTCTGCTGTCAGTCAAATACTTCCCTTTGTTGATAATCTGTCTTTTGGGCTTCCTTCCGAAAACCAGGAACCCAAGTCTAATCGTGAGAAAAATATCAGACAAATCTCTATAGAGAGACATTCTACAAAATAGCTGACCAGTTCTCAAAGCTGTCAAGGTCACCAAAAATACGGAAAGTCTGAGAAACTTTCACAGCTAAGAGGAGCCTAAGGAGACATGACAACTAAAGGAAATGTGACATCCTGGATGGGATACTGGAACAGAAAAAGAATATTAGGAAAAACTAAGGAAATCTCATTAAAGTATGAATTTTAGGTAATAATATTATATCTACATGGGTTCATTAATTGTGACACATGTACCATAATAATATAAGACATTAATAATAAGGGAAACTTGGTTTGGGATGTATAGGAACTCTCTGTACTATCTTCACAATTTTTTGGTAAATCTAAAACTTTTAAAATTAAAAGTTTATTTCATCAAAATTGATAGTAATCTTTTTTTTTTTTTTTTCTTGCGGTACGCGGGCCTCTCACTCTTGTGGCCTCTCCCGTTGCGGAGCACAGGCCATGGCTCACGGGCCCAGCCGCTCCACGGCATGTGGGATCTTCCCGGACCGGGGCACGAACCCATGTCCCCTGCATCGGCAGGCAGACTCTCAACCACTGTGCCACCAGGGAAGCCTGATAGTAATCTTTTGATACATCATCTTCATATATATCAGTTCAATCAACATACCACTACAGCACTCATTTAAAGAAAAATTGAAGAATATTTTACAAGACATGGTTGAAGTAAAACTCTAAAAAGAGTGTTTGTGTGTCTTCAATAATAAAAGAAAAGGAGAGATAAAAATAACCTCTAGCTTATGTCAACATCAAACAAAACAGTCAATTTATCCAATAAATATGTGTTAAGGTCTACTCTTATGGTCTAAGGAACTGCACCCTCAGATCACCAGACAGAAAAATGCAAAACTTATATTTAAAAAAATTAAAAGTTTGAAAAAAAAAAATTAAAAGTTTGTTTGAAAAAATAAACAATTCCAGTTTTATAGTTAGGCAATTCCTCAAGTGTTATAAAACATAGCGTTATCATAGGATCCAGCAAGTCTACTCTTAGGTATATGCCTGAGAGAAATGAAAACATTTGCCCATGCAAAAACTCGTACATAATGTTCATAGTATTTTATTATTATTATTGTTACCAAAAGATGGAAATAATCCAAATGTCCATCAACTGATGAAATGGATACTCAAAATGTGATATATTCATACAATAGATTGTTATTAAGCAATAAAAAAGAAGAATGAGGTACTGATACAGGCTACAACATGAAAGAACCTCAGAAACATTGTGCTAAGTGAAAGAAGCCAGTCACAAAAGACCACATATTGAATGATTCCATTTATATGAAAGGAATAAGCAAAGCTATATCAATAGACAAATTTTTAGAGACTGAAAATAGATGGGTGGTTGTCCAGAGTGGGAGGCAGGGTGGGAAGATGAAGAGTGTCTATCAAAGGGTAAAGGGTTTCTTTTGGGGGTGATAAATGTAATGAAAATGTAAAATGAAAATCCAATTAGATTATGGTGATGGTCACACAACTCTGTAAATATACTAAAAACCATTGAATTGTATACAAGTGAACTTTGTGATAAATAACTTGTATTTCAGTAAAACTGAGTATTTATATAATTCCAGTTTTATTACAATTAAAGATTTACAATTTTCAGAACCAAAGATTCCACTGTCATACTTGACTCATGTCCTCCAATAAGATAGAAAAGGTCTAAAGTGGATGATACAATTACTCTTGTCCAATCATGTTTGAGATTTACATGTAGGAAGACTTCATGAATTGATCATCTCCTTTATTTTCATAAGCTGTATGACTCAGATGTTGCAGAAATACTCGTGTATCAAAATAGGTTTTGCTATAGACTTCCCTGGTGGCACAGTGGTTGAGAATCTGCCTGCCAGTGCAGGGGACATGGGTTCGAGTCCTGGCCCGGGAAGATCCCACATGCCGCAGAGCAACTAAGCCCATGTGCCACAACTACTGAGCCTGCGCTCTAGAGCCCACGAGCCACAACTACTGAAGCCCGCGTGCCTAGAGCCCGTGATCCACAACAAGAGAAGCCACCACAGTGAGAAGCCTGCACACTGCAACTATGAGTATTCCCCGCTGGCCGCAATTAGAGAAAGCCGTGCACAGCAATGAAGACCCAACGCAGCCAAAAAGAAAAGAAACAGGTTTTGCTATATCCCTTTCATTCTTAGCAGCTCAGTAGTGTATTTTTATATTTTACCTAGCACTTTTAGATTTTTTTGAGCAAAAGAAGTGTTCAGAAAAAAAAAAGTTGTTCAGAGTTATCTAATCCACTAAACTGTTGACTAATATGTTGTTGTTTGTTTGTTTTTTTTTTTTTTTGCGGTACGCGGGCCTCTCACTGCTGTGGCCCCTCCCGTTGCGGAGCACAGGCTCCGGACGCGCAGGCTCAGCGGCCATGGCTCACGGGCCCAGCCGCTCCGCGGTATGTGGGATCTTCCCGGACCGGGGCACGAACCCGTGTCCCCTGCATCGGCAGGCGGACTCTCAACCACTGTGCCACCAGGGAAGCCCGACTAATATGTTTTTAAAGGAACCTTCTGGCCACCAGATAGGATATGGACAACGTGCAGTGGGGGGTGAATTGGAAGCAAAGAGAGTATTTCACGAGGGAGGCCCTAGAGAGCCTCACTAGCCCTGTCTCCCCAACCCAGTATTGGTCACTCACAAAGAACCTGTCAGTGAGCTGATGCTGGGGCCATATGGATTTCACATCCTCGTGCCACATCTGACAGATGCCAGCAGAGGGCAGCAGAAAGCCAGGGCTGTAGTGTCCTGGGCAGGTTGGCCATCCAGCTCTGGTAGAAGAAAGATTGGAACCCACTGGGCTGCCTAAAATGTTCGTTCGTTATTTCCATAAGATGGCTCTAGTAGCACTTAGCTGTCTTTAACTTCATTGGAAACAATTGTGTTAGATTGTATTGTGACAGCTGTCATATCAGCGTGCATGAAAAAGAAAAAACATAAAAATTTGGTGAATTTTTGTGTAGCCATTTTAATATTGGAGATGCAAGAAGAAAAGCAACATTTTCGACATATTATGCTTTATTATTTCAAGAAACGTAAAAACACAACTGAAACGCAAAAAAAGATTTGTGCAGTGTATGGAGAAGGTGCTGTGACTGATCAAAGTGTCAAAAGCCGTTTGCGAAGTTTCGTGCTAGAGATTCCTCGCTGGATGATGCTCCACGGTCGGATAGACCTGTTGAAGTTGATAGCAATCAAATTGAGACATGGGGCTTCCCTGGTGGCGCAGTGGTTGAGAGTCCGCCTGCCGATGCAGGAGACACGGGTTTGTGCCCCGGTCCGGGAGGATCCCACATGCCGCAGAGCGGCAGAGGCCACAAGAGCGAGAGGCCCGCGTACCGCAAAAAAAAAAAAAAAAAAAAAAAAAAAAAAACGAGACATGAATTGAGAACAATCAACGAACGTTTTACCATGAGGGAAATAGCAGACATACTCAAAATATTCAAATCAAGCGTTGAAAATCATTTGCACCAGCTTAGTTATGTTAATCGCTTTGATGTTTGGGTTCCACAAAAATTAAGCAGAAAAAAACCTTCTTGACCATATTTCTGCATCAGATTCTCTACTGAAATGTAATGAAAACTTTCCGGTTTTAAAACAAATTGTGACAGGCAAAGAAAAGTGGATACTGTTCAATAATGTGGAACGGAAGAGATCATGGGGCAAGCGAAATGAACCGCCACCAACCACACCAAAGGCCGGTCTTCATCCAAAGAAGGTGACGGTGTATATATGGTGGGATTGGAAGGGGAAGACTCTATTATGAACTCCCTCTCGAAAACCAAATGATTAATTCCAACAAGTACTCCCAATTAGACCAACTGAAAGCATAACTCGACGAAAAGCATCCGGAATTAGTCAGCAAAAAATGCATAACCTTCCATCAGGATAACACAAGACCCACATGTTTATTTGATGACCAGGCAAAAACTGTTACAGCTTGGCTGGGAAGTTCTGATTCATCCGCCGTATTCACCGGACATTGCACTTTCGGATTTCCATTTATCTCAGTCTTTACAAAATTCTCTTAATGGAAAAATTTTCAATTCCCTGGAAGACTGTAAAAGACATCTGGAACAGTTCTTTGCTCAAAAAGATAAAAAGTTTTGGGAATATGGAATTATGAAGTTGCCTGAAAAATGGCAGAAGGTAGTGGAACAAAAGGGTGAATACGTTGTTCAATAAAGTTCTTGATGAAAATGAAAAACGTGTCTTTTATTTTTACTTAAAAACCGAAGGAATCTTTTGGCCAACCAAATAGAATGGGGTGAGAATAGGGCATCCTTGTGATTGCCACTTCTGAAGCACTTCCTTCCCTTCCTCATGTCAGGATTACACATCCACTTTACAGACGATGATAATAATAATTATTATTGTTACCATATTATACCAGTCGCCATTTATTGAACCCACCCTACCTGCACACTCCTAACCTCCAGTCACAGACCCCACCAGTGGAAAGAGAACCAGTTTGGAGGTCAGGCAGACTGGGCTTCAACCCTGGCTCTTCCATTAACATCATGCTTCCTCTTTGAGTCTACTTTCCTCATCTATAAAACGCAGATAATAAAACAAAAGGAAGGACCCTCTGAGAGAATTAAATGTGCCCTATATAAGGTGCCCGGCACGTGGGAGAGACTCCATAAATTTTAATTCCTTCTTCTGGTTTCTGTAGATTGTTTTATTTAGACAAATATTATTAATGTCACTTAATGGACATTCACTGTGTGCATACTCTGTGCCTGAATCTATCCTAGGTGCTTGAGGACACAAAGGTGGACATCCCAGATTGGCAGAAGCCAGGAAGGCACCCCTGTGTTAGAGTGGGTCCCTACCAAGTCCATCTGGAATTAAGAGCAAGAGTTCCAAATTCCTGCTGCCTTGCATTAAATTTGTGTTGCACCACTCAGTTTATGACCTTGGGCAGGTGACCCTGTCTCTTTGAGCCTCGATTGCATCATCTGTAAAATGGGGGATAGTTACAGTACCTAGAGGATCAAAGTGACATTTAAATGTGACAATGTACAGCAAATGTACACAGTAAGTGCTCAGTATATTTAAAAACAGAATAGTGTCTAGAATTCCCTGGCAGTCCAGTGGTTAGGACTTGGCATTTTCACTGCTGGGGGCCCAGGTTCGATCCCTGCTCCGGGAACTAAGATCCTGCACAGAAGAAAAAACAAAAACAAAACACAGTGTTAGACTGCCTTAAAATTACTCCTCCCCTGAGCAATCCTTACTGCTCACTTTGGTCACCAACCACCTCCTCAGATTTACCAAAGCAGGTCGGTATCAGAGAGGAAGCAAAAACCCAGCACCTGAAGACTGGTTCCACCACCTACCCACCATGTGACGTTGGGCATTCATACGGCCTCTCTGTTCTTCAGTTTCCTTTCCAAAGAGTTGGGATTATAATAGTACCTACCTATTAGGGGTTTTGTGAGGGTTAAATGAAGATGATACTTAGAAACACAGTGTCAGACAGAGTATGTGCACAATACATGTTCAGTTACTGTTGCTGCTGCTGCTGCTGTTATTATTACTATGACTCCTACTACCATGCTGTCTTCCACATCCACTCTGGCACCGATTCCTATGGATTCAACCTCCTCAAAGCCTCTCACAGCAGTCTCCACCCTCCATTCCTAGGTCTGGCCCTGCCTATCATTTCAGGCCTCTAATAGGGGTTTGTTAAAACACAGATTGCTGGGACTTCCCTGGTAGTCCAGTGGTTAAGAATCTGCCTTCCAATTCATGGGATGCGGGTTCGATCTCTGGTCGGGGAACTAAGATCTCACGTGCAGCGGGGCAACTAAGCTCGTGCGCCACAACTACTGAGCCTGCTTGCCACAGTTAGAGAGAAGCCCGAGCACCGCAACAGAGATCCCACGTGCCGCAACTAAGACCCGACGCAGCCAAATAAATAAACAAATATTTTTTAAAAACACACTGATCGCTGGGCCCCATTCAGCCATTAATAAATCCAGGGTTGATGAGGTGGGTCAGCAATAGCCTAATTTGCATTTTTGGCAAGTTCCCAGGTGATGATGATGCTGTGGTCCAAGAATTACCCTTTGACAACCTTTGCTTCTGAGCTCTTCTCAGTCTCTCTGGTTCAGGAGTCCCCCACCTAACCCTTCTCCCAGCAGGTGGCCTCAGAAATGGGGTGACTTGGGGTAGAGATCATTCAATGAGGGTCAGAGGCTACAGGTTGGGGTATGAAAAGGGGATTGACCTCTGGTTCCAGGGTTTGTTCTTCACCCAGGAATCTGCTAGGGTAATATGAGGGCCTGAAAATCCCACCCCCCGGTTCCTCTCCCACCCCCCTCCCCAACACAGACACACACAGAGCTTTCCCCTTGCTCCTCTGAATCATTCACTCCAGGAAGAGTCCCAAGCTGTGGAGGGGGGCCACCTGGGCTCAGAGCTCACCCACCCTCATGCTGTATCCAGAATAACCCTTCCTTCCTTTCCTCACAGATGTTTCATTCACCCTCCTCTCTGGTCTGAAATTCCCTCAAAAGCGTTCACTAGTAATTTTTCCAAATCACAGTAATTACCTCATTACTTTGATATTAATAGACTTCATTGGCATCAAGGAGCCAGTTGAAACATGCCCAGACCCTGTGTGGGGAGATGGATTCCAGAAGGCAGCCCCACAGGAGGGCTGGCCTGGCTGCAGCCCTGTGGCTCAGCTCTGCTCACCTCCCTCCCCACCACCTTCCCCCCATCCTGCTCTTACCCACATCAGAGAGTATCCTGGAACCACAGATTCATGAGAAACAGCCAAAACATCCATTCCCCAGAGGCCTAGAGTCACCCAGCAAAATAGAGGCAGCACCCAGGAGGAAACCCAGGGCTCTTGACCACCCAGAGCACACTTACTCCTTTCCTCCCCTCAGTTATGCTCCAAGACAGATCTGACTTGGGGACCCTCTGAAGCCCAGCCTGGATGAGGAGTCAGGGGTGACTCCTTACCTCCCCCAAATAATTAATACTTATTGAGTATAGCTCATAAACTCTCCAGGCAATAGCTTACTTAATCCTCACAGCCTTCTAGGAGGTAGCTGCTGTCATTTAACCCATTTTACAGATAAGAAAACTGAGTCGTGGCCCAGAAAAAGGGTACACAGTTGGGCTTCCCTGGTGGCACAGTGGTTAAGAGTCCGCCTGCCGATGCAGGGGACACGGGTTTGTGCCCCAGTCCAGGAAGATCCCATATGCCGCGGAGCGGCTGGGTCCGTGAGCCATGGCCGCTGAGCCTGCGCGTCTGGAGCCTGTGCTCTGCGATGGGAGAGGCCACAACAGTGAGAGGCCCGCGTATCACAAAAAAAAAAAAAAAAAGATACACAGTTATAATTGGGGGAGTCTTTGGGGAGGACTCTGGGCATGAATCAATCACCTTCAGATGCCCTAGGGTCCTCCTGCCCCCACCCTGAGGCTTTCTTGTCTCTAGCAGCACCTGCAGCCTCTTTCTAGATTCCAGGACAATAATGGGATTTAGCTCAAATGTATTGAGGGCTAACTCTGTACCAGATGCTTTGCTTGTACTATCTTCCCTCTCCCTCAGGGCTGTTCTCTATGATAAAGATTTTATTAGCCCCATTTCAGATGAGGAATGAGAGCTTAGGTGATCTGCCCAAGGACCCACTCTCAGTAACAGATCTGGGATTAATTCAGGTAGACTCCCAAGCCTATTCTCCTAACCATGAGACTCTTCAGGAAGCACCCTCCCCTATAGGCTTCGGTTTCCCCGTCTGTAGTAATCAGAGGGACCATCGGTTGAGGGTTCCCTGAGTGCCAGGCACCAGTTTGCCACAATGCCTACAGGGTCCATTGCACTTGATCTTATTAGTGCATTTGAATCTGTGATCTGTTATAACCACAGAGCAATACCTGCCTCGGTCATATCTGCCCACCCTCAGGTGGATGCTAAGTGGGTTTCCAAGTTCAAGGCTCTCCAGGAACATTGCTTGGGAAACTTCCTCAACAAATAGCATGGGGGAAGGGACAGTTTCGGCAGAAAGGCTACCCCGGGCAAGGCAGGCCAAGGCTGAGAGTGACTGGGCAGCCAGAGACTAGACTCGCCAAGCTGGTCAGGGCGGGGGTGTAGTATAGAGGATCCTTTGTCAGGCCAGAAGCTGCAAGGCTGCCCCATCCCCACCATCTGGCTCCAGCTCCAACCCAGTGATGCATGATGGGGAAAATGGGGGTGGGGTGCTGAGGGCTACCCACCTGCTCTGCCTCCTGGGATAAACCAACCCAAGACACCCCAGGCCCATCTGGCCAACATATCCCTGAGCCCTGACTGCCCCTGGGGACTCCTTTTCGACAGGCTGAAATTGGCCGGGAGTGCGGCCAGTCTGTCAGGGTCACAGGTCACTGTTAATCTGCCAGAACAAGGGAGGGCGGGCAGGTGGGCAGGCAGCCAGTGTGGGCAAAGCCCTGGCAGTTCCTGTCTTCTGCTCTGGTGGCCTTGGAGGGAGATTTTCCTCTTTTGGAGTCAGGGAGGTGGGCTAGAAAGAATACAGACTCTACGAAAATTGCAAACGCTCATATCTCGCTACCTAGCAATTCCTCCTCTAGGTGCGCACTCCAGAGAAACTCACCCGTATGCTTAAGATGTCATTGCAGCACTGTGTGTAATAGCTGAACATTGTCAATAACCTAAATGCCCATCAGTAGGGGACTGGATAAATATAAGAACCTAGACCATCTTCCTCACTGTTACTCAACTACTGAGTCTGAGAACTGAGACTCCCGTATGTCAATATGACTTGTTCCAGGAAATTCTTGCCTGGAAAGATAAGAATGTAAACTGGTAAATAACTGCTATTTGCCTCAGGAAATTCTTGCAAACCAATTTGTTTGGGCAAACAGTTTGCTCATCTTGGCAAATACCTCTCTTATCAGGCGACAGCTCTCTTCTCAAAGTTTCCAGAGCCTCTTAGGTGTCCACCAACTCTAAACTGTTGTGCCACAAACTTTGCCCAATTTCAATTTGGTTTCCACCTTAAAAGATTCACACTTGAGGGGACTTCCCTGGCGGTCTAGTCGTTAAGACTCCGTGCTTCCACTGCAGGGGGCGCAGGTTTGATCCCTGGTTGGAGAAATGAGATCCCGCATGCCTCCGGGCCAAAAAACAAGATTCATACTTGAGCCCAGACAACCCCCCAACCCTATAAATATTCTTCCCTGATCACCCCCCTAAGATTTCCTGAAGATAATATTCCCCCTCGCTAGAGCAGATTTCATAAACTCAGCTTTGCTTAATCAACAGTTTTTCCTGGTGGTCTTTCTGGATGAGTTGACAATAGACAAATAAAATGTGGTCTCCATAAGACAGAAAACTTTACAGCAGGTAAAGGGAATGAACTAGAAATGGATGGATCTTGAAAACATAAGGCTAAGTGAAAATTCAAATTGCAGGAAGATGCGGGGAAAAATATGATGGATTATGTACATTTTAAAACCCCACAAATAGGGAATTCCCTGGCGCTTCCCTGGTTAGAATTCTGAGCTTTCACTGCTGAGGGCCTGGGTTCGATTCCTGATCAGGGAACTAAGATCCTACAAGCCCGTGGCATGGCCAAAAGAACCAAAAACCCCCATAAATAATATTGTGTATGATTTTAGGACAGACTCATATAAAAACAAGTACAAATATAAAAACATGCCCGGTGTTTATGGAAACCCAAAATTCAAGGCGTTTATGAAAACCAAACTTCCCATTGAGGAGGCAAGAAGGGTAGTGGGATAGAGGAGTAAACAGAGGGTTTAAATGTAAACTATAATATTTTATCATTTCTGTCAAAAAGGAAAACAAAGATTTAAAGAAACATGATTAAAATGGTAGTATTTGATTAGTTGGGGAAATAGGTAATCTGGTGATTTTTCCTAAAATTGCTTAAAAAATTTTTTTTGTCTATTGGCCAGAAGCTTATTCTTTTTTTTTTTTTTTTTGGCTGCGCGGCACAGCATACGTGATCTTAGTTCCCTGACCGGGGATTGAGCCCGTGTCCCCTGCAGTGGAAGCACAGAGTCTTAACCACTGGACTGTCAGGAAAGTCCCTTTTTTTTTCCCACAAGCTTATTCTTTTTAACAAAATTCTAGTATAATATACATAATATGAAATTTACCAATTTAACCATTTTCAAGTGTGCAGATCTGTGGCTTTAAGTTCATCCACATTGTTATGCAACATTGCCACCATCTATCTCCAGAACTTTTTCATCTTTCCAAACTGAAACCCCACCTATTAAATAATAACTCCCCATGGATTGTCCCCTCCCCCCAGTCCCTGGCAACCACCATTCTACTTTCTGCCTCTGTGAATTTGACTATTTTGTGTACCTTATATAAGTGATATACCATATTTGTCTTTTTGTGACTGGTTTTATTTCATTCAGCATAATGTCTTCAAGATTCATCCATGTTGTAGCATGTGCCAGAATTTCCTTCCTTTTTAAGGCTGCATAATATTCTGTTGTATGTATAGATCACATTTTGTTTATCCATTCATCCATCAGTGGACACTTAGCTTGCTTCCACCTTTTCACTATACTGAACAATGCTGCTATGAATGTGGGTGTACAAATATCTGTTTGAGATAATGCTTTTAGTTCCTTTGAGTATATACCCAGAAGTGAAATTGCTGTATCGTTGGTAATTTTATGTTTAACTTTTCAAGAAATTACCATGCCATTTTCCATAACAGCTGCATCATTTTCCATTCCCACCAGCAGTGAGTGCACAAAGGTTTCAATTCCACGTCCTCACCAGCCTTGTTATTCTCTGTTTTTTGATAACAGCCATCCTAATGGTGTGTGAAGTGGGATTTTCTTTTTTTTTGGCCACCCCGCATGGCGTGCAGGATCCTAGTTCCCTGACCAGGGATGGAACCTGCAACCCCTGCAGTGGAAGCACAGAGTCTTAACCATTGGACACCAAGGATGTCCCTGGGCTTTTTTTTTTTTTTAATGCAAATAATCTTGTATGCTATTCTGTATGAAAAGAAAGAAAGAAAGAAAGAAAGAAAGAAAGAAAGAAAGAAAGAAAGAAAGAAAGAAAGAAAGAAAGAAAGAAAGAAAGAAAGAAAGAAAGAGAAAGGAAGGGAGAAAGGAAGAAAGAAAGGGAGAGAGGGAAAGAAAGGGAGGGAGGAAGGACGGGAGGGAGGGAGGGAAGGAGGGAGGAAGGAAGAGAGAAAGAAAACATTTCCAGGAATTCCCTGGCGGTCCAGTGGTTAGGACTCTGTGCTCTCACTGCCAGGGACCAGGTTCAGTCCCTGGTCAGGGAACTAAGATCCTGCAAGCCCCACAGAGCAGCCAAAAAAAAAATTCCAAATTTAAAGGAAGGAGGGCAGGTCAGTGTGGCATTGAACAAATCACTTCACCTCTCTGGGACCCAATTCTGTCATCCAGGAAAATGGTGGAGTAGTAACCCCATTTCCAGAATTAAGGAAGTAACAGTTGTGCAGATGTTCGTGCCAAGAAAGGAATTTGGCCAGAAAGTCAGCATGTCACCCTGAAAAAGTCAGGGAACAGAATCTGTGTGAAGGAAATGGAGACTCAGTAGCCCTCTACTGAGGGCCAGGCACTTTCAAACTTTAATGTCCTCCCCATTGTACAGAAAAGGAAGTGGAGGCGCAGAGGGTCCAGGGACTTGCTGATAGTCACACATGGCAGAGCTGGGATCTGACCCCGGAGCTGAAACTCTCAGCCCCTGCAGTTCACTGCCTTGCATGTGACTTTATCCTGATCCCAAGAGTTCAGTGAAATAGGGCCCTGTAGATCAGAAAGTCTGAGTACCTCCATGATAACAGTAACTAATATATATATATATTTTTTTGCGGTATGCGGGCCTCTCACTGTGTGGCCTCTCCCGTTGTGGAGCACAGGCTCCGGATGCGCAGGCTCAGCAGCCATGGCTCACGGGCCCAGCCGCTCCGCGGCACGTGGGATCTTCCCGGACCAGGGCACGAACCCGCGTCCCCTGCATCGGCAGGCGGACTCCCAACCACTGCGCCACCGGGGAAGCCCCAGTAACTAATATTTAATGAGCACTAACCATGTGCCAGGCACCACACTAAACTCTGAATCCTCACAACCCCCATGAGTTGGTATACTTCCTGCTCACTGATTCAGAAAAGGAGTCTCAGGTAAGTCAGGGGATTTGCCTGAAGTCACATAGCTAATAATAGTGTCTGGTCTATATGGCTGTAAAGTCTCAACTGCCCCATCTAAGTGGAAGACTCAGGATTCAAACCCAGAACATCAAGGACTCTAAGCCAGTGCACATTCTTGGCACCCTCTGTCTCCCAGGGAATGAAGGGGCTCCTCAGACCATCTTTCCTGCTGTCCCCTCTTGTGGCCCTTCCTTCCTCCCAGCCCTGGGAGAATGCAGGGAGGGGCTTCGACTTGGAGGCTGGACCTGTCGAAGGTGCTCGGGCATGTGGGGGACCCTCAGGGCCATGATTTTTAGGCCATCTCTGAGCCTCGGTGGCACGTTTCCAGGTTACAGATGCTTCTGCAGCTGTGTGACCTTCATCTTGGTCTTCTTGACCCCCAAAGCCTCCTCCCAGGCCCAGCCAGCCCCAAGCCAGGTAGGCTCTTGCTCAGGACCAGGAGCCTAAGGGTGGCCCAGAAAGAGCCAAGTCTGCCCCCACCCCCCACCATGCACACACACCAAGAGGTGGCCCTGGGACATCCCCACCTCCAGGCTCCCAGCTTCTGCTCCTGTCCCCTGCCTCTTTATCACCTCCTCCTTTTGTAATCAGCTCACACTCCAGAGAGGAATGAAGGCCAGTTTATGTCTTAGAACCAGGCTTTAGGCCAGGAACTATTCTTTAAAAGCAAGGGAAAGAGCCCTGGGCTGGAATAATTATGAATAATTATTATTATAGTTTAACTAATTAAAATAAGGAGAGAACAACAATAATAGCTGACCTTGAGAGGTTATCAGTGTGCTAAGCACACATTGTCTTATTTAATCATTTAATTCTCTCAAGAATGCTGTGAGGTAAGACTGATCTGTTTCTGCTTTGAAAAAGTGAAAACCAAGCTCAGAGAGGTAGGGAACTTGCCGAAGGTCACATAGCTGCCAGGTGGTGAAGTCTAGAGGAAAGAGAACTGGTGACCTAAACCTTACCCTGCCTGATGCTTCCTTGGGAAAGTTAAATCCTCTCAGAGCCTCATTTTGCCCAAATGCAGAGGGGAAGAAAAGACAGAGAGAACAGGACCAAAGAAGCATGGAGCCACACAATTCGGTAGTTTGCTGTAGAGGGAAGCAGTATGCTAAGGACTGTAAGTGGAATCTAATTAAGCCTAGAGGTAGCAACTCTTCTTTGTCCCATTTCACAGATGAGGACTTAGAGGCATAGGTTAAATAAATGCCCAATGCCACATAACCACATAGCTAATGGACATAGACTTCCATCGGGATCTGTCAGACTCCAAAGCCCTCACTCTGTGACTGTTACACCAGAGGTCAGTCAGCAAGTTCCTGACCCCACACTGAAGGCCTTGAACTCTGTGTGAGGTTTGGGTTTCTTCTCTCTAGATCTGCACTCTCCAACACAGTAGCAATTAGCTACATGTAGTTACGCATAATGAAATAAAATTAACAATTCAGTTCCTCTGTCGCATTAGCCACATTTCAAGTGCTCCATAGCCACATGTGGCTACTGTGCATATCTAGACTGTCCCATCATCCCAGAGACTTCTATTGGTGAGCGCTGATCTAATTGTTGGGGAGGGAAGCCATCGAAGGGTAGAGCAGCGGGAATGTCACCAGGGCAGGTCTTTGTGCTGCCATCACTCAGGATTCAGGGAGGGAAAGAGGCGGGTACCCAGCAGGTTGAAGTGAACAGGTTATGGTGAAGACGTTGAACCCAGACAGCAGTGGGGGCAGAGAGGTGGAGCCAGTGAGGGAGCAGGGAGGTATTCCCAAGAGTTTGGCTTTCCTGGAATCCCCTCCCCACCACTTGCTGTGTGACTTTAGGCAGTGTGTGCATGCCACTTCTCTGAGCCACAGTTCTTCAACTATAAAATGGAAATAATAAAAGTACCAGCTGGGAATTCCTTGGTGGCCCAGTGGTTAGGGCTCCAAGCTTCCACTGCAGGGGGCACAGGTTCGACCCCTGGTTGGGGAGTTAAGATCCCCGCAAGCTGTATGGCACAGCCAAGAAAAAAAAAAAAAAAGTACCAGCTGCACAAGTGTGAGTTCTAAAGGGATAATGTGGGCACAGCAGAGATTCTCCTGTCTGTGATAAGGGACCAGTTTACTGTTTCCAATCCATCCATCAACTGACATTAGGTAAAGTACAATGAAAATGAATTATTCGAAAAATAAACACGTTTGGATGTCATAGCAATGTCGAATTGCCGTGTAATTTTCTAGACATTCTGGGACTTCCCTGGTAGCACAGTGGTTAAGAACCGGCCTCCCGGTCTTCCCTGGTGGCGCAGTGGTTGGGAGTCCGCCTGCCAATGCAGGGGACGCGGGTTTGTGCCCCAGTCCAGGAAGATCCCACATGTCACGGAGCGGCTGGGCCCGTGAGCCATGGCCGCTGAGCCTGCGCGTCCAGAGCCTGTGCTCCGCAACGGGAGAGGCCACAGCAGTGAGAGGCCCGCGTACCACAAGAAAAAAAAAAAAGTTTCTAGACATTCTTCATTTCTTACTTATTTTGCTGTAACTAACAGTTTAGAGACTAATACTACCCACACTTCGAGTAACAGTGATTATAGGTCACTTGGTTTCATGCCTGGCGTGGTCAGTGGCAGCCACTGCTATTATTAATAATAATATTGGATGGAGCAATGAATAATAAATGTGGGGGGTGCGGAGAAGAAGGAGTCTTGATACCGTATTGTGGCTAATACTCACAAGGGGAAGAGGCAGGACCGAAGCCAGATACAGTCACTCCAGAGTCCTCTCATTCAATGCAGTAGGGAGAAGGCTACAGGCTACAGGATTGACTGGAGGTAGACCTGCAATTGGGGCCTGGCTCAGCCCAGGTGTACTTCTGGGCTTGTAATTTTTAACCAGCCTCTCTGCTGATGAAACTGGTGTTATGACTCAAAGGTGGAGAAATGGATCCTTTTGCAACAGATTGGCTTACCAATTGAATGGCTGGGTGAGGGGCAGATTCCAGATCCCAACCTCTCCACTTTCCTGCCACAGGACACTTGTACATGCTACGTGTCCCGCTCTCCTGGACATTCTTCCTCCCTTCACCTGGTTAACTCCCATTAATCACTAAGATTTTTGCCACTCCCCCTCCCCAGCTGCTTTTGCAGGAAAGTTTCCCAACTGATTAGAATTTCATGGCTTCAGAGTTCTATTAGTTAGAATTTCACGACCAGAGAATTCTATTGATTAGAATTTTATGGCACCAGAGAAGTACTGATTAGCATTCCATGGCCCCAGAATTCTATTGCTTAGAATTTCATGACTTGAGAATGCCACTGATTCAAATTTCATGCTTAGTGTTCCAGTAATGAATATTTCCCCCAGATACCAATACAGACTGCTCAGCCCTTTGCTCAAACCGTCACCTGCTCAGGGGGAGCCTTCCTTCACCTCCTTATTTCAAATTGTCTGTCCGCCACCTGCTCCTGTTTTGTTTTTCTCCATGGCGGTGATCACGACTTAACAAATCAAATACATTACTTACTGCCCCCTGTAATAGAATGTAAGAAGATCCACGAGGGTGGGGATTTTTATCTGTCTGGTTCACTGTAGCATCCCCAGGGCCTAGAACAGTGCCTGACACACAGTAGATGCTCAATAAATATGTTGAATATTTATACATGAATCAACTGCAGAATTAATAAATTGTTTCAATTATTACACCAAGTTATCATATAATAATTTTTAAAAGAGTGACTGCCCATTTATCCATCTACCTCTTCCAGCATGTTGCCTCTCACTCAATGCTTCAACTCACAATGGAAAGAAGAGTGCTTCTCCTTTCTCTAACTGTCTTTCTCCCTATGACAGGGGTCTCAACTGAGTCAAGATCCAGGGTCCTAGGAGAGGGAAAGGAATTGAAATGACGGAGAGACAGGGATGAGCTTAAAAGGGGATATCCTAACACCTGGAATCTATCAATACTAATTTTCAGCCTCAGGTGTTACTGTCACCTCCTCCAGGAAGCTCCCCCTGAAGGCCAGATTAACTTGGCTCACCTGTCAAATGCTCTTCAACTTTCATGCACCCTGTCCACAGCACTCCGTACTATTTGTATTTAGAGACGAGCTGGGTGATTGACGTCTGCAGATAAGGACCACATCTGCTTTGTACCTCATGCCAGGACAAGTGCCTGGCACACAGTAGGTGCTCCAGACTTACTTGTGAAATGAATGTATGAACACCATATCACACTCCTGCTGGCAGAAGTGTGGGTCAAGGGGGTGCCAGAGGGATAAAGACCCTCAGGAGACTGGAGTTCGGGTACCCAACCTCCCTCTGGAGTCATCTCCAGGGTTAAGAGTAGGATAGGGGTGGGCAAATTTCTTGTATAAGTGGATAGATAGTAAAACATAGCTTGCCTGCTGTTGTAGCAGCCGTAAACAATGTTAACAATAAGCACGGATGTGTTTCCAAAAACCTTACGGATGCTAGAATTTATAAACTTAATATGTCTCAGGTGTCACAGCAACAGTCTTTGGCCTTTTCAACAGTTAAAAGATGTAAACACTTCATAAACAGTACAAAACAGCAAGCGGTCAAGGGCTATAATATGCAGAACTCCAAAATAAAGTTTTAAGTAGAAAGTAAGGGTGAGAGATGGAAGTGAAGAAGGGACGTCTTTTGGTTAAATCTGTGAGGTTGGGCAAGTCACTTAACCACTCTGAGCCTCCCTCTCCTCCTTTGGAAAAGGGCAATAATGAAAGTCCTTGGTTCCCAAGGCAGACTTGAGGATTAACTGAGATAATGCCTTCAACTCCAGCCAGGAGGGCTCAGCGTGAGCCAGTGGGTTGCTATTGTTAATAATAATCATTATTATTACTACCAAGGGGACTTTGGGAGGAGCAAATGGAAGGACGTATGCTAATCCCACAGCATAAAGTCTGGCACCCAGGAGACCCCCATAGAAGCTCCTAACCTTCCCTGTCCTCCACCCCGCCTCCACCCACCCTAGGTCACTGGAGATAGACCTCCCCAGCATCCTCCACCGGCCTCCCAGGCTCTCCTGCTCCCCACAGGCCTCTTCTGAGACAGAAAATGTGCCCACTGGCAGCTGGTGGGGAGCGGGGAGGAGGGTTCTGACCAGGCCCCCTGCCCATTGTCTGAGCATGCCGGCCCGCCAGCCAGCTGATGTCCTGTGTCCCGACACCAGCTGGCCCACCCCACCCCCACCCAACACTCCCTCCTCCCAGGTCCCTCCTTGTCACTCATCCTCCCCACACCCCCACCCGCAGCCTAGAAAGAATCAGGATGTGACCAGAGAGTCTGAGCTTTTGTGCCCCAAATCGTAGGCTGATTTGCATTCCTTTAGCAATTTGCACACCCCATTCATTTGCAGAGGCTAGACGGCTGCAAGGCCAGCAGGGTTCTCGGGTTTATTTCGTTTGCGAGGGGTTTTGAAAGGTGACTTTGGGTGTTCCCTTTTAGCCTTCAGCACTTCCTCATTCTGGGACTTTGGCCACTCAGATCCTTAGTTTCCACATCTGTAAAATGGGTACAATAACCTCTTTCCTACTGAGTGGTTTCGGGGAGTGAATAAGGGCACGCATGTTGTGTACCTGGCACACAGTATGTGCTCAACAGATGACAGCTTCTTATTACTTAAACAGAGTAGCATCCTCATGTCCTCCAGAGCCAACTGTTAAACCTGTGCTGTCCCATAAGGTAGCCACTAGTCGTGCGTGGCTATTTAAAATTATAATTAAATTAAATTGGAACTTTAGTTCCTCAGTCTCACTAGCCACATGTTCTGGTGGCTGTTGTCCTGAGCAGCACAGATATCAAACATCCCCGTTAGTGATGGAAGTTGTATTAGACTGTGCTGATTCAAACCCTCTAATTCGCCTGAGCTTTTCTCCCTTTCCCGGGTAGGGCTCTCCCTTCTGCAGCCCTTCTCCCCTCCCCATAAAGGTAATGACCTTGGTGAATGGGTGTTCTTTTGTTCTCTGCACCTGGGCTAGAGGGTGGAGAACAGGTGTGGTGCTGTGCCCTGGAGCACCGAGAGGGTGGGCACAAATTGTCTGTGTGGTAAAGCAAACAGCTGCACCCAGCTCTGTCCCAGCCACCAGCAGGAGCGTTCATGGGCCCGGATGTGAATGAGGGAGGGGAGGCACAGGGAGTTTCTGTCCTCACCATCTCCCAGAGGCAGTTTAAGGTCACACAATACATCTGAGCCTCGGATGTGCAGTTTCCAGCACAGCTGACACCTGGGGAAGGTGCGACAGATGGGAGGCCCGGAGTGCGGGGGGAGGGGAAGATTAGCAACTTCTCAATGCCAAGGCTCAGCTGTATCAGAGACTGAATGGCATAAATAGGTCACTTTCAGACTATTTCAAACTAGGTATATCCGCTGTGGTCCCATGTCACCCCTGGAGTTTAACTAACAACCATAGTAAGAAATGTATATCTCCATGTAACTGTCTATTGGCATCCCCAAATTAACATCCCTAAACCAGAACTCACTTTTGTCTCCAGGATGTGTCTGTTCATCCCACAGCTGTCTCCATCTTAGGGGATGGCTGCCCCATTCTTCCAGCTCTCCAACCCCCAAAGCTTCAAATCAACCTTGACCCTTTTCTTTCCTCTGCCCTACAAAGGAGCTGTCAGCAAATCCTGTTGGCTCTACCTTCAAAATATACCTTGAATCCAACCCCTTCTCACCATCCCCACCGCTTGGCAGCACCCTGGTCTGAGCCACCGCTGTCTCCCTGTGGCGGCTTCTACCTTTGCTTTCCCCAGTATACCCATCACCCCAGAGGCATGAAGATCAAATCATTTGTCTGTACAAAACCGTCTAGTGGCTCTGAAATTCACTCAAAACAAAGTCTAATTCCTTACTGTGGCCTACTGGGGGCCCATTTGTCTGGCCCTAGTCCGCTTGCCCAGCCGTATACTAATGTCTCTTCTGTGCCATGCACACTCCTCCCTCAGGGCCTTTGCTCCTGCTACCCTCCACCAGG
The DNA here is from genome assembly GCF_964374135.1 of Grampus griseus. Taxonomy (NCBI): domain Eukaryota; kingdom Metazoa; phylum Chordata; class Mammalia; order Artiodactyla; family Delphinidae; genus Grampus; species Grampus griseus. The sequence continues at coordinate 63,510,991 of NC_139008.1, forward strand.
AGCTTCTGGCAGCTCTCTTACCTTCTCAGGTCTCAGGAATATAAATGAATATAAATACCCTATTTGAAGAACACTTTCTTTGTTACCTTCTATATAACAGCACTCACACTACCACACACCTCCCCCCCACCCCGCCTTTGACTTCTTTTCTTCTTCTTAGAGTACCTATCATGGTAATTATTTATTTACTTGCTCACTGTCCAGCCATTGTCAGCATCCCCTCATAAGAATGGCAGCTTCATGGGGCAGGAATTTTGTCTGTCTTCTTCACTGCTGTATCCCCAGTGCTCAGGACAGTGCTTGGCACATAGTAGGTGTTCAGTGAAGGAAAGAAGGGAGCAAAGGCTCTGTGCTAGGAACCATGCTAAGCACCTATAATATGGTTACCTCATCTAAGAGCCATAGCCCTTAAGGTAGATACTGTTAGCTCTGACTTTGCAGATGGGAAAATGAGGCTCAGAGGGAATGACTTGCCCCAAATCAGTAACAGTCTAAAAGTGTGTCTCTTGCACCACTCCCCAACCTACAATCAGAATTGACAGGGAGCTGTAAGAGATCAAGTTTGTTTGTTTTTTTTTCCTGAACAATAGTTGAGGGAGGGACTTCCCTTGTGGTGCAATGGTTAAGAATCCGCCTGCCAATGCAGGGGACACAGGTTAGAGCCCTGGTCTGGAAAAATCCCACATGCCTCGGAGCAGCTAAGCCCAAGCGTCACAACTACTGAGCCTGCGCTCTAAAGCCCGCGAGCCACAATTACTGAAGCCCGCGCGCCTAGAGCCCATGCTCCGCAACAAGAGAGGCCACCACAATGAGAAGCCCGCACGCCACAACGAAGAGTAGCCCCTGCTCGCCGCAATGAGAGAAAGCCCGTGTGCAGCAGCGAAGATCCAACACAACCAAAAAAAAAGTTGAGGGGGTTTGCCTGGTGGTCTAGTGTTTAGGATTCCAGGCTTTCACTGCCATGGCCCAGGTTCAATCCCTGGTCGGGGAACTGAGATCCTGCAAGCCATGCAGAGCGGCCAAAAAAATAAGAATAGTTGATTTACAATATTGTGTTAGTTTCAGGTGTACAGCAAAGTGATTTGGTTATACATATATATGTATATATCTATATCCTTTTTTCCAATTCTTTTCCATTGCATTTTATTACAAGGTATTGAATATAGTTCCCAGTGCTATACAGTAAATCCTTTTTGTTTATCTATTTTATATGTGGTAGTGTGTATCTGTTAATCCCAAACTCCCAATTTATCTCTCCCTACCTCCCCGGACAGGATACTAAATTCTGAGTGCCCCAGGGGATTCCGTCGCCTAGGCAGGATGTCTGAGATCCTCTGCTCTGTGAGTGGGCAGCTTTCAATAGACAAATCTTTTACACATTCTCAGAGGAGGCTCTAAATCTCTAGATTTCTCTTCACTTTTAGTATGGCTAGTGGCCAATTGTTTAAAGGGGGGAAAAAAGCAAATCAGAGCCCTCTAGGGCATACTTGAAACATTTTATTTGCGTTCCCTTGCCTCAGGCTGGACATCCCTTCCCAGGGTCTTCAAGCAGCAGGCCAGCCCTCCCAACTCAGGTCACTCACCCCACCCCCAACCAGCTGAAAGAGAAGAGAAGCAGTGAGAGGGAGGGGGCCACATGATATAGGACTTTACAGGTCTGGTTGGAAGTTTGAATTTTATTTTAAGCACATCGATGAGTCTTGGAGATGTTTGTTTTAATTTTTTTTTTTTTTTTTTTTGGCCACACTGCATGCGGCATGTGGGATCTTAGTTCCCTGACTAGACCAAGGATTGAACTCATGCCCCCTGCAGTGGAAGCGCAGTCTTAACCACTGGACCACCAGAGAAGTGTTTGTTTTTAATTTTTGTTTTTAATTTTTAATTGAGGAAGAACATATAGAGCACAAATAAATCATAAAGGTGAATTTTCTCAAGCTGAGCACACCCACGTGACTGTGAGCACCCAGATTGAGAATCAGAATATCACCACCCCCAGAAGCCCACCTGGAGTGCCAGCCCAGTCACTGCCCTTCCCCCACCCCACAGGTCACCACTCTCCTGACTTCTAACAGCATAGATAAGTTTTACTTATTCTTGGGATTTTATGTATAAATGGAATCACACAGTATATACTCTTTTGTGTCTGGCTTCTTTCACTCCACATTTTTTTTTTTTTTTTGGCTGAGTTGGGTCTTCGTTGTGCTCGGGCTTCCTCTAGTTGCTGCGAGTGGGGACTACTCTTCATTGCGGTGCGCGGGCTCCTCATTGCAGAGCACGGGCTCTAGGCATGTGGGTTTCAGTAGTTGTGGCACGCAGGCTCAGTAGTTGTGGCTTGCGGGTTCTAGAGCACAGGCTCAGTAGTTGTGGCACTCAGGCTTAGTCGCTCTGTGGCATGTAGGATCTTCGCGGACCAGGGCTCGAACCCGTGTCTCCTGCATTGTCAGGTGGATTCTTAACCACTGCACCACCAGGGAAGTCCCTTTCACTTAACATTAAGTGAGATTCATCTGTGTTGTCTTTATAGCAATATTTTATTCATTGTCCTTGCTATGTAGTATTCCATTGTGTGAACATATCACAACTTATCCTTCTGTTGACAGACACTTGAGAACTTACTGGTTTGGGCTTTTGTAATAATGCTCCTATAAACCACTGTGTACATGGCTTTTCATGCATGCACGTAAGCATTCCTCTCCAGCATCTACCTAGGTGTGGAAATGCTGGGTCATTGAACAGGCATACGCTTAGCTTTAGCAGGTACTATTTTCCTGAGTGGTTGTACCACTTAGACTTCCACCACTAGAATTCATGAGGGTTTTAGGTAGGCAGTGGCACAATCTGTATCCTAGTCCACCATCTATGCTATCAAATGTTTGTCACACTACTAAGTGAGCAAGTAGACCAGCACATGCCGAAAAGGAGGATAGTTCTGTCTGGGCCTGGCTGAACTCTCCTGAGAGGCATTTTCTTATCACACACTCTCCTGGGACCAAAGACCAGCCATAAACAAGAAAAGATCCCTGTCCCTAAAGAACTCACAGCCTGTATGGAGGTTTTAAAACTGTGCTCCAGGGGATCTTATGGGGTCTGTATTCAGTACACAGACCTGTATTGTCTGGAGGGACCAGGGTACCTGGAGAAATGGAAGTAGAGAAACATGACAACAGTTAGACAGGACTTTGAGGCTTATTCATCTCTAGGCCTAAAGAAGTCCCAGGGATCAAATTGGCCAAAAGCCTGGAGGACAGAGTGTTGTCTGGAGAAGACCAAGTGTGGCGACCTGAGATAAAAACAGGGGTTCTGGAATCAGTGACTCCCAGGCTGTGTACAGGAACAAATCACTCAACCCTGTTGAACCTCAGTGTTCTCATCTGTTAAAAGGAATAATGTGATAGCATTCAACCTAGCAGGACTGTTAGCTATGCTTTTTAAAATAATATTTATTTATTTATTTGGTTGTACTGGGTCTTAGTTGCGGCAGGCAGGCTCCTTAGTTGCAGCATGTGGGCTCCTTAGTTGGGGCATGAGAACTCTTAGTTGCGGCATGCATGTGGGATCTAGTTCCCCGAACTGGGATGGAACCAGGGCCCCCTGCATTGGGAGCATGGAGTCTTATTCACTGCACCACCAGGGAAGTCCCTGGTAGTTATGCTTTGAGCTTTGCACTAGTACCTGGTACATAGGAAGCACTCAAGGCAGATCTTATAAAGTATTTCTGTGTGGCTGGAGGGGAAGTCATGGCAGGCAAGTTTAGAATGTGCACAGTGTTGAACACCATGATGAGTTTGAATAGTTTCTGTAAGGCAGTGAGGAACCAGTGAGGATATGAAGGATGTTAGAGAGTGGGCAGGGAAACTAAATAAGAGGTAACCTGTGGTCAGATCTTCTGACTCAAAGGACAGCTAGTGAAGGGAGAACTTAGAGGCAGGGAAGCTAATTAGCAGAACGTAGCAATATGCACTGTGCATTTTTGCACTTATGACATATTTCATAATAAAATGTCTAAGAAGAGACCAAAATAAATAAAGAGGTGATGAGAACCTCACCTTGGACAGGGAAGTGAGTATGAGCAGGAAGGCGTGGACTCAGGGGTATTTACTAGTGAAGTCAATGGGACGGTGGTTGGTTGCGGGAGTTGAGAGTAGCAAGCCTCCGTCTCATTGCCTGCAGGGCATGAAGTGCACTGCTTTGGGGTGGCATTCACTTCTCCTGTTGGGCACTTCTGAGTCTCATAAATTTACTTACCCATCAGGGAGGGATATTGGCCATCAGCAATCTACTGTATTTTCATCTACAAATTTGGAAATGTAAAATAATTGTAATACCCATCGTTAGGAGATGAGCATGCTCAACCACTACTGGTGGAAAAAATGATTTGGTAAAACTGAAAATGTTGCTATTATTTGATCCAATAATTCCACTCTGAAAAACCTTCTTTAAGAATCAGACGGGCTTCCCTGGTGGCGCAGTGGTTGAGAGTCTGCCTGCCGATGCAGGGGACACGGGTTCGTGCCCCAGTCCGGGAAGATCCCACATGCCGTGGAGTGGCTGGGCCTGTGAGCCATGGCCGCTGAGCCTGCGCGTCCAGAGCCTGTGCGGGAGAAGCCACAACAGTGAGAGGCTCGTGTACTGCAAACAAACAAACAAACAAAAAAGAATCAGAAAAGAGGAAAGACTAATGCACAGTGGTGTTCAATAAGGCATAATTTGTAATAGAAAAAGTAAAAAGAAAGAAGCAGCCCTAATGACAATTCACATTAGATTCTACCAAAAGTATAATGACACCATTAAAGTGATGTTTATGAATAATTTTTAGTGACATGAAAAAATACTGATAGAAAAAATAATAGTGAAAAAAGGCTGGATACAGAAATGTATTAACAGTATGGTCTCAATTATGTAAATATACCCATGAATAGAAAAAAGTTGAGGAGAATATGCAGTGAAATGGTGAGAACAATTTATTTCTCAGTGTTAAGAACTGAGTGGTGGGACCTCCCTGGTGGCACAGTGGTTAAGAATCCGCCTGCCAATGCAGGGGACACAGGTTCAAGCCCTGGTCTGGAAAGATCCCACATGCCGCAGAGCAACTAAGCCTGTGCGCGACAACTACTGAGCCTGCGCTCTAGAGCCCGTGAGCCACAACTACTGGGCCTGTGTGCCACAACTACTGAAGCCCGTGTGCCTAGAGCCCGCGTTCCACAACAAGAGAAGACACCGCAATGAGAAGCCCGTGCACCGAAACGAAGAGTAACCCCCGCTCACTATAACTAGAGAAAGCCCGTGCGCAGCCAAAAATATAAATTAATAAATAATTTTTTTTACATCTTTATTGGGGTATAATTGCTTTACAATGGTGTGTTAGTTTCTGCTTTATAACAAAGTGAATCAGTTATACATATACATATGTTCCCATATCTCTTCCCTCTTGCGTCTCCCTCCCTCCCACCCTCCCTATCCCACCTCTCCAGGCGGTCACAAAGCACCAAGCTGATCTCCCTGTGCTATGCGGCTGCTTCCCACTAGCTATCTACCTCACGTTTGGTGGTGTATATATGTCCATGCCTCTCTCGCGCTTTGTCACAGCTCACCCTTCCCCCTCCCCATATCCTCAAGTCCATTCTCTAGTAGGTCTGTGTCTTTATTCCTGTCTTACCCCTAGGTCTTTATGACATTTTTTTTTCTTAAATTCCATATATATGTGTCAGCATACGGTATTTGTCTCTCTCTTTCTGACTTACTTCACTCTGTATGACAGACTCTAGGTCTATCAGTAAATAAATTTAAAGAAAAAAAAAAAGGAACTGAGTGGTTTTCCTTTTCTTCCTGATCTTGTTATGTAGTATACAAATTCCTCACCATGAGTTTCCTCACAATCCTCTCAATCATAAACAGTAATGAATTTTAAATAATATAACTCGACTTGTTCATCTCTCCTTCTGGGAGCTCTTGGGCTCTTCAGCCTCCTATGGAGAAAAAGCCTTGCTTATTAGAAAAGTCCCAGCCGTGCCAAATATTTCTCTGGTGCACAGACAGGCTTTCTAAAGTGCCATGACCATTTCAGGTTCCTGTTTACCCAACAAGGATCATATACCTTTAAATTGCTTCCCCTCACTGACTGTCATCTGGCCAGGCCTTGTGTTTATCCTACATTAGAGGAAGGGCATGGCCAGGGCAGATGGCAGGCATCGAGCACTTCTCCCTGCCACCCATCTTCATCCTCCTTGTCACTAGTTAAAGAAAAACAATCCGCTTGGTTTGGACAAGAAACAGCCAGGGCCCCCAGCAATTGCCTTAGGTCTACTGCGTCTATGAATCCTTTAGAAAGTTGTGATAAGAACATCAGAATTCAATTCAGTCACTTGAAACTAAGTTTCTGACTCAGGCAAACATTATGGTAAGTCTCTTAACCTCTCTGAGCCTCAGTTCTCTTGGCTGGAAAATGGAGCTGCTGCAAACTGAGCTCAAATTCAGTGTCTAAGTCACCTGGCCCTGTCTCTGCCTCTTAAATGTTAGTGTCCTTGACCCTGTAGGCCTTAGGTAACTGAAGGATGCTGATGCTTGGTGGCTCTGATCTTTTCCGAGAGGGCCTCTCTTCCCCACCTCAACACACATACACACTCCACCATGAACTAAGCAAGAATGATAAAGAAATAGAAAAGGTGGTGAACTTTTGGAGACTGATTTACTATCTCTATATCTGAAAACCCAACAAACTTAAGAAATCTATATGTTTGAAGCCGGACCTGCCCAGGTCTTCAGTAAGAAAGTTTTGTTTTCGAAAACAGTAGAATGTAGTATATCTCAAACAATGGAATGCCTGGCAATAAAAAGGAAGGCAAACTACTAATAGATGCAACATAGATGAATCTTGAAATCATAATGCTGAGTGAAAGAAGCCAGGCAGGAGAGTACATACTGCATGAGTCCATTGACATGCAATTCTAGAAAATGTAAACTAATGCATGATGACAGAAAGCAGACCAACAGTTCCCTGGACCCAGGTGCAGATGGAAAGATGAATTGCAAAGGAACAGGAGGAATCATAGAGGGGTGATAAAAGAAATTGATGTGGTTCATTGTACATATAGTATGACTCAGAAAGTTGATTTTTTTTTTTTTTTTTTTTTTGGCTGTGCTGTGTGGCATGCGGGATCTTAGTTTCCTGACCAGGGATTAAACCTGTGCCCCCTGCAATGGAAGCACAGAGTCCTAACCACTGGATTGCCAGGGAATTCCCAGAAAGTTGATTTTTAAAAGAGTAATCATGAGCACTGGAGAGTGCAGGATGGGGAGTGACTGCTATTAAGTATGGGGGGTTTTCTTTGGGATTATGAAAATGTTCTAAAGTCAGGTTCTGGTGATGGTTGCACAACTCTGTGAATATACTAAAACTACTGAACTGTACACTTTATTTTGAATATTTGAATTTTATTTAATTTATTATTTTATACAGCAGGTTCTTATTAGTTATCTATTTTATACATATTAGTGTATATATGTCAATCCCAATCGCCCAATTCATCCCATTCCCCACCCCCCCGCCACTTTCCCTCCTTGGCGTCCATACGTTTTGAACTGTACACTTTAAAGGGGTGAATGTATGGTATATGAATCATACCTCAATAAAGTTGTTAAACAAAAAACAATTATATAGCTATAGTGATAGAAGTCAGAATAGTGGTGACCTCTGGGTGGAGTATTAATTGAAAAGGGACACTACAGAGCCTTCTAGGGTGGTAGAAAATTGGCTTTATCTTGATATGAGTGGTAGTTACAGGGTGTTAAGCCTGAAACAAGTCATCAAGCTATATGCTTGAGATTTGTGCATTTTGCTATATATGTACCTTATGCTTCAATTTTTTCACTTAAATTCACTTTTAAAAATTACATAAAATAACTTTCATTTTTTTAAATGTACAGTTCTGTGAGTTTTGACAAATGCATACAATCATGTAACTATCATGACAATGAAGATGTAAAAGTTTCATCAACTCTAGAATTTCCCCTTGCTCTTTTAAATTCATCCTTTACCCCACCATAAGATCTGGCAACCACTGATCTGTTTTCTGTTCCTGTAATTTGCATTAAAAAAATATTCTATAAAGAAGATAATAGAATATGTAGCCTTTTGGGTCTGGCTTCTTTGAGAATCATTTGCTTTGTTATGCCTGTCAGAAATGTGTCCCCTTTTATTGCTGAATAATGTTTGTATGATGAATGTACCACAGTTTGTTTATCCATTCACTAGATGAGGGACATTTAGATTATTTCCAGTTTTTGGTAATTTTTTTTTTTTTTTTTTTTGCGGTACGCGGGCCTCTCACCGCTGGGGACCCTCCTGCCGCGGAGCACAGGCTCCGGAAGCGCAGGCTCAGCGGCCATGGCCCACGGGCCCAGCGGCATTGCGATATGTGGGATCCTCCTGGACCGGGGCACGAAGCCGTGTCCCCTGCATATCGGCAGGCGGACTCTCAACCACTGAGCCACCAGGGAAGCCCCAGTTTTTGGTAATTTTGAATAAAGTTGCTATAAACAGCCATGTACAGGTTTTTGTGTGAATATAAGTTTTTTTTTTTAAATTAATAAAATTAGTTAATTTAGATGTTCATATATTAGGCTTTAAAGAAATCCCCCCCACCACCCCCAAAGAAAAGGGGACTTCCCTGTCAGTCCAGTGGATAAGACTCCATTGGATAAGACTCCATCCTTCCCCTGCAGGGGGCACGGGTTTGATCCCTGGTCAGGGAACTAAGATCCTGTAGGCCATGGCCTAATTAAGGAAGTACTTAAACATAAGGGTTTTTTTTGGCTGCGTTGGGTCTTCGTTGCTTCGCCCAGGCTTTCTCTAGTTGCAGTGAGCCGGGGTTACTCTTCGTTGCGGTGCGCGGGCTTCTCATTGCGGTGGCTTCTCTTGTTGTGGAGCACAGGCTCTAGACGCGAGGGCTTCAGTAGTTGCGGCACGCAGGCTCAGTAGTTGTGGCACACGGGCTTAGTTGCGGCATGTGGGATCTTCCCGGACCAGTGATCGAACCCGTGTCCCCTGAATTGGCAGGTGGATTCTCAACCACTGCGCCAGCAGGGAAGCCCCTGAGCATCTTTTAAAAATGTTTATTAGCTATTCAGATTTTCTGTGTATTGTCTATTCATTCTCTTTGTCTGTTTTTCTATTAAATTATCTTATTTTTCTTACTGGTTTTACAGAGTTCTTCATTTATTTTGAATACTGATTTTTTGTTAAATATGTTGCAACTATTTTATCCCAGTCTTTTGCTTAGAAAAGACAAATAAAGTTTAAAAAAAAAACTTTGGGGGCTTCCCTGGTGGCGCAGTGGTTGAGAGTCCGCCTGCCGATGCAGGGGACACGGGTTCGTGCCCAGGTCCGGGAAGATCCCACATGCCGCGGAGCGGCTAGGCCCGTGAGCCATGGCCGCTGAGCCTGCGCATCCGGAGCCTGTGCTCCGCAACGGGAGAAGCCACAACAGTGAGAGGCCCGCGTACCGCAAAAACAAAAACAAAAACAAAAACAAAAACAAAAAAAACTTTGGGACTTCACTGGTGGCGCAGTGGTTAAGAATCTGCCTGCCAATGCAGGGGACATGGGTTCAAGCCCTGGTTCCTGGTCCGGGAAGATCCCACATGCCGCGGAGCAACTAAGCCCCTGAGCCACAACTACTGAGCCTGTGCTCTAGAGCCCACAAGCTACAACTACTGAGCTCGCATGCCACAACTATTGAAGCCCACGCACCTAGAGCCCATGCTCCGCAACAAGAGAAGCCACCACAACTAGAAGCCCGCGCACCGCAATGAAGAGTAGACCCCGCTCAATACAACTAGAGAAAGCCCCCGTGCAACAACGAAAACACAACGCAGCCAAAATTAATTAATTAATATATTTAAAAAACCCTACAGCTAGTGTCAATCTTATTAAAAAAACTTTATGGTATCTTTGTATATAGAAGAGTTTAGAAATTTTAAGTTCTTGTTTTAATTTTCATGCCTGTTTTTGAGACTTTGGGAGGCAGGATAGTTCTGAGTAGCTCAAAGTACTGGGTCTGAAGTCAGAAGTTCCTAGCTTCCAATCCCATCTCTGCTATTTGCTAACAGTAACCAGTGGGCAATGTGGTTGGTGGGAAAGCCCTTTCCGCATGTGTAGAAAAGGGAGAATAATATTTCTCACCCTCATTGTGAGGATTAACTGGATGGAGTGTATAAAATTAGCTCAATAATATTAATAGCTAACAGCTATTAATATTATGAGCATGACATTTTAGACATTTGGAAAACTGTAGGCCAGAAAGGGGAAGTGACTTGTCCAAAGACACGCGCAAAGGCGACCAGATCTTAACCTGGACGACTCCGGTAGAGCATTGTGCCCTGCCCGCTAGGCCCCGCCCCCTAGGACCTCTGGGCCCAGGCAGCTGCCCTGGCCACAGTTGGAATCCCTGTGTATGAAGAGTGGGCCGTGCACGTGATGGGTGCGCGTGACGCAGAGGAGCAGGACTGAGAAGCAGGATGCGCCGGGATAGGGTAGTAGGTTCGCGCGGAAGGGGCGGGGCAGGTCAGGGGGCGGGGTTTAGTAGGAACCGATCTTGGGGCCGGGCTTCCGCGTGCGTTTGTCTGGAGGGCGAGAGCGCGCGGCGGGGGCGTGCCCAGCGGGAGGGGCGGGGCCAACTGGGGGCGGGGCGGCGCGCGGCCTAACGGCGGCGGTGGTGACGGCGGCAGCAGCGGCGGCGTTGGGGTCGGCGAGCTTGGCTGCTACAGGTTCCCGCAGCGGCGCCCGCGAGGGACCCGGGCCGCGGGTGGAGGAGGAGGTGCGGGGCGGCGGCGCTTGGCGATGGTGGGCGTCCCCGGAGCGGCCGCCTTCCAGCGTAAGCGGGGCGGGAAGGCGGGCGGCTGAGGGGGGCGTGTAAAGGCCTGCGGCTCCACAGGCGCGAGCTCCCGAGAGGCACCCGGCACGAGGCCAGGGTGGTAAACTGAGGCCCCAAGAAGGGCGGCGGATCCAAGGTCACGCGGCGGGCCGGGCCTTCCCGGGCTCCTGCGGCCGCCAGAGCTCTTCCTGCAGCGCTCGAGGGCTCGGAGCTCATGGCGTGCGCGAGTCTGTCGGGACCGCGGCCTCGGAGCCCCGGCCGGGCCGGTGTCCATCTAACTTGCCCGCGGACAAGAATTGTTTTGTTCTCCCTGTGCCGGGGCCACTAAGTCCGGCCCTGGAGAAATATTCCACACGCCCAATTTCGACGGATGTGTGGCGGATGGTGGAGGAGGCGAGGATGGCCCCTTTGAGGGGCCTTTCGAGTGCAGGCTCAGGGGTCTGACTGCCTTGGTTCACAGTCCGGCTCTTCTACTTACAGGCTGTGACCTTGGGTCTCTCCGAGCCTCAGTTACCTCTTCTGCAAAATGAGGGTGTGAAGAGCATCTCCAACCCCTCCCCACCCTGGTTCTGGGTTTTGTGAGGCCCGTTAGGAGGCTTGACACGGACTCTGGCACATACACAAGCGTGAAAACTGTCATTATTGTAGTCGCTGAAAAACCTTAACCAGGGTGAACCTCACTCGAAAAAACTCGAAATTGGGCTCTGGTTGTGTGTGTGTTCGAGATTTTAATTTTGTCTTAGATTAGTCCTGCTTTATGATCCAATTGTTTTTCTTACCCACATTTCTCCTTTTCAGCATTTATCTACTGTTCTGCCTAGAATTGTGAGATCCTTGGAAGAGGGGTGGGTCTCTTAATAATAACAATAAAATTTTAATTGTTTCTTGTTACAATAGTCATAATAGCCAATATTTTTTGAGCAGCAGTCATTTTGCATTCTATTCATTTAATATTTATTAAATCATCTATTAAGTAAAAAGTACCATTTTGGCCCTGGGAATACAGCATCAAACTAGATAGACCAAACTCAAGCTTTGAGTTTAGTTGGGGGGAGGGGAGAGAGACCTTAAATGAGGAAACAGATAAAACCATTTTGCATGTTTTCTCTCATTTAACTCTGGTAATGTAATTAAGAGTTAAGTATTTGCGTATGCCCATTTTGCAGAGGATGAAACTGAGGAACAGGAGCTTCCACACATAAAGGGGAGGCTTTACACAGCCTCTCTTCTTTGTTTGATGGCCCTTAAATATTGGATTGAAGAAATGCAAAGTAGGTGCACCCAGCTAATGCTTCTTCATGGTCAAGTTTGCAGTTGCTGTTTTTAATGGTTTGATCCATTCCTCTTGGAGCTTATAACTAAAGAGAGGCAGACAGAGGTGACCCTTAGGTCTGACAAAGGTACACTATCTCTGTATACTGAAAGGACCTTTTATCTGAAGTTAAATTTTTTATGCCCAAATCTCTTTTATGCAGTTTTCAGTTTAAAATAAACCCTAAAGTCCAATTTTTTGGTTCTGTTATGTAACTAAGGTTTGTTTATTCGTTTATTTATAGTGTTCCTAAGAGAATTCTTTATTATATTCCTAAGCAATGTACTCAGTATGCTTTTTCTTTTAATTTGGAAGTAATAGTAAGTTGCATTAAAATGTTGAGAGCATTTTTAAAAATGACGTTCTCATGATACAGTTAGATTCAGCATTGACCATCTGCTAAGCACCAGGCCCTGTGCTGATGTAGGGCTTCCATAGATGAGTAAGAGCAGACTCTTGCCTCTGGAAGCTTACCTATAGTCTTGATTGGCTGATGTTTTTAACTGAAACTAGGTAGAGAGAATACAGGAGCTCAGAGTCCCTTGGGGAAATGGTCTAGAGTAGGGCCTCAGATGTTTTTAGTGTTCTTTATATCAGTAAATATGGTTGAGTATGCACACACATTTATGTGAATGTTTGTTTTAAATTACAGTGTAGGCTGTATTATGTATATTTTATAATGTGCAAAAATAGACATTTTACAAAAGGATGAGCTAAAACATATATAAGTAGAAGTTACAGTATTGTCTTTCTACACCCAAGTGTGTGAATGGTAACAATGCCCCCTATGGTGGAGACCGTTGATCTTGTAGTCGGACCTTCCCCTCAACCCATGATGTCTGTTGAAATTCAGTTCTGGAGTTGTGCCTAGGTTGAAATCTTGGGGTCCAATCCTTACTAGCTTTGAGACCTTCAGCACTGCCTATCCTTTCTGTGCACTTTATTTTCCTCATCTGTAAAATCGAAATGATGAGAGTTCCTATCATCTCATTTGCAGTTTTATTGTGAAGATTGATAATATGTACATATTGGTATAATGTATATCTTAATATATGTAAAGTACTTACACTGGGCTTGACACACTAGTTTGGGTGCTGTTAGTGGCTGAGGATACAAAGACGACTTGGAATCTCACAATTTAGTAGGGGTCCTGCACAAGTACATGGGTAATGATAAAGTGCTTTAAGTTTTCAAAGGCTTTTGGGAATGTAGAATAGGCACAACTAAGTGTTCTTCAAGGGTCCAAGTAAGGTTCAGGTAAGGAGGTGACATTTGAACCAGGCCTAAGAAGGAGAAGAGATTTTTCCAGAAGGATGAGGCTTGAACCTTATTGGCTGAGGGTATAGAGTGGAAACTGGGAGGCTCTTGAGGACTTGGTGAGTAGTTCTCCAGATCTGGACCTGCAGGGAACCTGACTGAAACTTGTATACCTTGTTAATAGATAAGTGATTTTGGGCTGGAGTTGTTCCTAGCGGTTGTGACGGCAAGGAAGCCTGTTCTAGAACTTTTCATTTTCAAAGCACAACAGCTCTTTCGTCTCTGGTGGCACTCATTCTGCCTTCTTAAGTTATCTAAGAATGTAAACCCCTAAATATAAGCTCCTTGAGGGTTATAATAGTATCTACATTTTTGTGATTTTATTTTGCCTAGCAAGGTAAGTGCGAAGTCCATAAATGTGGAGAAAGGTATGTAAATCCTTGAACCTACAAAGAATTCTGAACAGTTACAAGTGGAATGATAAGTGACCATACTCATTAATGAAAAGCTCACAAATATTTTACGGTAGATAAGCATCACTATTCAAAAGGAGTGAGAACTGTCATGTTCAGTAACTCTCTCTTTATCTGGCACTTACCCATTAGAATGAAAGAAGAGATGAGAAAGTGCACCAGAAAGACTTCTCTGAGGTTGAATTAGATGCCTTCTATTTGTTCCTCTAGGTCTACTCTCCGTCCTTTCCCACCCTGGGAAGCTGACTTACTTAGACTACATCAACTAGTTTCCTTCCCACCTGAGGTTATGGAATTGAATTACCCTGCTCCCTTCCTATGGATGTTGTCTCTGACTAGCTGTGTCCCTTGATTGAAGATTGCTGTTCTAAAGGTGGTTCTCTCTACGTGCATGATTGCTCCTTCTAGGTTTGGAAAGTGTGTCTTCACTTTGTTCCTCAGGCTTAGAGGTACTGTCACTAGTCTCAGGGTACTTAACCGAGCCCAACTCATAGCAGATTTAAAGCAACAAATGCACTTGGAGAGGAGAGAGGCTACCCCAGGTAAGGATACTACCCCCAATGAGAGGGTCTCATCCTTTCCTGTGGTCATTACCTGCTATGCCACATTGATGTATTCAGTCATTTTCCTCCCAAACTATTGGATATGAAAAAAAATGGAATAAGATTAAAAACACCCATAATCTGTGACCACACAATCAAGACTAGTTAAATTGCAGTTAGTAGCCTGTTTAAAAAGGCAGGGATGTACATGAGGTAGGTTGTTTGGCATAATGGAAAAAGCAGAATTTGGAGGCAGACTTTGAGTTTGAGGCCCCGTTCTACTGGGAAGTTATTCAACCTCTGAGACTCAGTTGTTTGTTTGTTTAATCTGTAAATGAGGATAACTCCTGCCTAATAATAATAGTAATAATAACTAATATTGAATGTTTATTTTGGGACAGATACCATGCCAAGCTTATACTCAGCTTTTGCCTTTTAATCCTTTGCTCTTTTAGTTAGATTATATATCCTTATTTTACAAATTATATAGATTAGGAAATAGACTCAGATGTCATAGAGCTAATAAATGACCAAGCCCAGATTAAAATCTAGATCTTTTGTGACTGCAGAGCCAGAGTTATTAACATTAAGGTAGCTGCTGAAAGCTTTTAGACAGGAAGAGTGGTTTATTTATTTATTTGTTTTTAATTATTAGGGTTTTCCTTTAAGGGACATTTATTAGTTTTTAGGATGGATTTTTATTTATTTATTTGGCTGCGTCAGGTCTTAGTTGCAGCGCACAGGATCTTTCGTTGCTGCGTGCAGGCTTCTCTCTGGTTGTGGTGCGCAGGCTCTAGAGTGCATGGGCTCAGTAGTTGCGGCACGTGGGCTTAGTTGCCCCGCTGCATGTGGGATATTAGTTCCCTAACCAGGGATTGAACCCATGTCCCCTGCATTGGATGGCAGATTCTTAACCACTGGACCACCAAGGAAGTCCCAGGAAGGGTGGTTTATATGATAGTATACTGAATGTAGCACTAGGATAAAGATGAATTAATTCACTAAGTTCATACTTCCTCCAGGGTAAGGAAAGCAGGAGGAAAGAGGTGGGGAAGTAAGATTTCTCACCTGCCAGTTTTAGCTTCAATCCTTAGGTTTTTTTAAATTATTTTATTAATTTAAAATTTTTTTTTTTTTGGGCTGCGTTGGGTCTTCGTTGCTGTGCACGCAGGCTTTCTCTGGTTGTGGCGAGTGGAGGCTACTCTTCATTGTGGAGCACGGGCTCTAGGTGTGTGGGCTTCAGTAGTTGTGGCACGCAGGCTCAGTAGTTGTGGCTCACAGGCTCTAGAGCGCAGGCTCAGTAGTTGCGGCACAGGGGCTTAGTTGCTCCGCGGCATGTGGGATCTTCCCAGACCAGGGCTCGAACCTATGTCCCCTGCATTGGCAGGCGGGTTCTTAACCACTGCGCTACCAGGGAAGCCCAATCCTTAGTTTTAGAGTATTGTTTTGAACCTCATTATAGAAAATGATCACTCAATTGTAAAGATTTACTTAAAATCGCTGTAAGTTTGAAGGCTGAGAGAGAATCTCTGCCCTAGTTATAGTTTCTGCTTGAGTAGGATTAGGGCCTACTAGCACTGTATTGACTGGCCCCATGTGCAATATGAGCTAGTACAGCCTGTCTCTGGGTTTTATTATGGCTGCTTAAGTAGCTTTTGCTTCTGTCTCTGGTTTCTCTCTCTGGCCCCTCAAAGGCCTTGAGGCTATCTGAAATTATAGGAGCTGGGGTATCATAAATTAAACTTGTAAAATGAGTCTGTAGCAGATATGTCAACTGAATCTGACTTTAAGTCCAGTTTAATTCTTTAAAAAAAAGTTTTTGCTAGATTTTCTGCTGGGCACTTTTCATGTATGTTATCTCATGTAATTCTTAGAACATCCTTGAGAGGGAGTTAGTATCTCTGTTTTACAAACGAAGAAATAAGGCTCAGAGAAGTTAAATAAATTCCCCTAGGTCACACAGTTAATCAGCAGCAGATAACACTATTCCCACTTAGTTCAGTCCTGATATTGAATTCATTGAGATCTGAGTCCAAAACCCACTATTTTTTACTTTCTATCACGTGGCTCCTTGTTTTTACCAGGTAAGCTAGAGGTTTTTAGACATGTGTTCCCGAGGATACCAGTGCTCCCTGAATATACTTGATTTCCCATCAGTTTTCTTCAACAACTTTCTTTCCCTAACATCTAAAATATTCTGTGGATGGATATGATTTAAAGATTGCTATATTAGATCTTGGTCTTGTTTAGAGGTATCCTGAATTGGCCTTAGTGATGAATTAAAAACAAAAAACAAAAAGGCAGCAGAAACTCTCAGCATATTTTACCAATTCATTCCATATGTTTCCTGATTTTAGCAGTGAAGCAGATGATGGCAATGAACATCAAAAGCCCAAGAAATGTCCATGCTAATTTTACGTGGCCCTGTGAGGAGCTGTCAAATATGGATCATCAAATATAGTATATGGACTATGCAGTGAACCTTTACTTTGGAATGTGGCTCTTTAAAATATGATTCTACCCCTCTATTTTGTATTGCTGTAATTAAATGCAGAAATCGAAGTAAAATTCAGAGTAACTCAGAGCTAGGTAACCTTCTGTCTGAACTGATAGCTTTGGAGTTGGCTAGACCTTTCAATTAAATTAGCTGATGGCAACAAATATGTAATCTGACCTCTCGACCAACTCAAGTGAAATGTTAATACCAGGCATAGCACAGCTCCCTTGACACACTACTTTGACCTTTTCCTCTCCTACAGATGTTTCCCTTATTCCTTTGTTAACTTAACCATCTTCATGCAGAGGTCCTGCCTGCTTTTAATTTTTCAAAGCCACATGAGAACAGACATTGAAATAGCACAGATTTATTCATTTTTACCTTATATCCCTAGAGCTACACTAATCAAAATCACCAATTCCTCTAATTCACATATAGTTTTTAGCTAGTTTACTGTCTGCTTACCACTATCCAACCTCTCCCCCTCCCCAACCCCCATAAAAGCTAAAATACTAGTGATTTTTTTTCTTTTTTGGCTGCCTTGGGTCTTTGTTGCTGCGCGGAGGCTTTCTCTAGTTGTGGCGAGCGGGGGCTACTCTTGGTTGCAGTGTGTGGGCTTCTCACTGCAGTGGCTTCTCCTGTTGCAGAGCATGGGCTCTAGGCATGTGAGCTTCAGTAGTTGCAGCACGTGGGCTCAGTAGTTGTGGCTCACAGGCTCCAGAGTGCAAGGTCAGTTGTGGCGCATGGGCTTAGTTGCTCCGCGGCATGTGGGATCTTCCTGGACCAGGGATCGAACCCGTGTCCCCTGCATTGGCAGGCGGATTCTTAACCACTGTGCCACCATTGAAGTCCACTAGTGGACTTTTATCCACCAAAAATATGGCAGGATTTTTTTGTCCTTAATATTGAGAAAGTGTGATTCATTTTGTTTCCCTCTTGAGACGTGGAGTCAACTTCACAGGGAGGAGGCAGGCAGAAGCAAGTTCTCTTTATGGCCGAGATTAAAGGTAGAGGTGGCTTAGGAGAGGCAAGTTCTGAGTGGTGAAGGAGAGGTAGGGGACGAGGTGATGATGGTCTTAGCTCCCCTGGCATTCATCCAATAGCTGCCTGGAGCTGCTGGGAACTCAGGAGCTATAGTTTTCATAAGCTCCTCCTTAATTTTCCCTTGATGGGTTGGTCTGCCTCAGTGGTTTAAACTATACTGTCATCTCTTCTTAAATATATTACACCATACTGTGTTAGAAAAACACAAACATATTCAAGGGTGGTGATCACATTATTTCAAAAACCACTTTTTTTTTTTTTACTCCTTTTTCTTTTTTTTTCCAAACTTTGTATTTTGACATAATTTCAAACTTAGGAAAAAGTTGCAAGAATGTTATTAAAATTCCTGTATGCCATTCACCTTGATTCCCCAAATGTCAGCATTTTACTATATTTTCTGTATTCTTTTTATACATGCATATTATTTTTTGGAACTGTATTTTAGAGTAAGTTACAAATGTGATACTTTTTTTTTTTTTTGTGATACTTCTTTACCATAAATAAGGTAATGTATATTTCCAATAAACTAGGACATTCTCTTACGTAACCACAGCAATATACTTACCAAAATCAGGCAATACAGATTTGATACAATATTATTATCTAATATACGGACTTTACTCAAATTTTGCCATTTGTTCCAATAATGTTCTTTTTAAAAAATTTTATTTATGTATTTATATTTTATTTTTGGCTGTGTTGGGTCTTCGTTGTGGCGAGCGGGGTCTACTCTTTGTTGCAGTGTCTGGGCTTCTCACTGCAGTGGCTTCTCTTGTTGTGGAGAACGGGCTCTAGGCGCACAGGCTTCAGTAGTTGTGGCATGCAGGCTCAGGAGTTATGGCTCACGAGCTTAGTTGCTCCGCGGCATGTGGGATCTTCCCGGACCAAGGCTCGAACCCGTGTCCGCTGCATTGGCAGGAGAATTCTTAACCTCTTAACCACGGCGCCGCCAGGGAAGTCCCTTCATCAAACTTTTATCCATTGGTGGTAGCATTTATTGATGATGTTTGCCTGAGTCAGTTATTACTCTGATAGTTGTGCTGTGATTTTCTATGAGTTATTCTTTGCTTTTTAGTTAATATTGTACTGCAGAGCATTTTCTAACCCTTATTTGTATGTATTGGGTTGGCCAAAAATTGCCTTCGGTTTTTAAGTAAAAATAAAAGATACATTTTGCATTTTCACTAAGAACTTTATTTATTTATTTATTTTGTGGCACGCGGGCCTCTCACTGTTTTGTGGCCTCTCCCCTTGCGGAGCACAGGCTCCGGACGCGCAGGCTCAGCGGCCATGGCTCACGGGCCCAGACGCTCTGCGGCATGTGGGATCTTCCCGGACCGGGGCACGAACCCGTGTACCCTGCATCGGCAGGCGGACTCTCAACCACTGCGCCACCAGGGAAGCCCCCATTAAGAGAATTTTGTAAAGATCAAAAGAAATGGAAATCTGATGGTGCAATGTCTGGTGAATACAGCGGATGAATCAGAACTTCCCAGCCAAGCTGTAACAGTTTTTGCCTGGCCATCAAAGAAACATGCAGTCTTGCATTATCTCGATGGAAGATTATGTGTTTTCTGTTGACTCATTCTGGACGCTTGTTGTTGAGTTACGCTTTCAGTTTTTCTAATTGGGAGCAGTACTTGTTGGAATTAATCATTTGGTTTTTGGGAAGGAGCTCATAACGGAGAACTCCCTTCCAATCCCACTATATACACAACATCACCTTCTTTGGATGAAGACTGGCCTTTGGTGTGGTTGGTGGTGGTTCATTTTGCTTGCCCCACGGTCTCTTCCGTTCCACATTATTGTACTCTATCCACTTTTCATTGCCTGTCACAATTTTGTTTTAAAAACGGAACGTTTTCATTACGTTTCAGTAGAGAATCGCATGCAGAAATAAGGTCAAGGTTTTTTTCATTTAACTTATCTGGAACCCACACATCAAAGTGATGAACATAACCAAGCTGGTGGAAATGATTTTCAATGCTTGATATGGATATTTGGGTATGTCAGCTGTCTCCCGCGTCATATAACATTGATTGTTTTCAATTAATGTCTCGATTTGATCGCTATCAACTTCATCTGGCCTACCCGACCGTGGAGCATCCTCCAGCGAGAAATCTCCAGTACAAAACTTTGCAAACCACTTTTGACGCATTCGATCAGTCGCAGCACCTTCGCCATACATTGCACAAATCATTTTTTGCATTTCGGTTGCATTTTTACCTTTCTTGAAATAATACAGCATAATATGCCAAAAATGTTGCTTTTTTCTTCCACCTTCAATATTAAAATGGCTACACAAAAATTCACCAACTTTGATAAGTTTTTTTTAAATACATACTGATATGACAGCTGTCACATACAGTCTAACAAATTGTTTGGAATGAAGTTAAAGACAGCTAAGTGCTACTAGACCCATCTTACGGAAAAAACTGAATGAACCTTTTTGCCAACTCAATGTGGATTCTTATTTTATGTAGCAGGTTATAATCTGTTACCATCATTATTTATTGTGTTTTTCACATTGTCCCAGATTTGGCAGTGGGAACCCCTTCAAGCTAGCTTTTGACAAGTTCCCAACATTCTTGGACTACTTCCTTACTTTTTGGCGCAAAAGAGATATTCCAGGCTTATCTTCCTACCTGAGCATTGGAATCAGTCATTTCTCCAAGATATTTCTCTCCTAATTCCTGTTAGTGGAGAAAATTATTTAGAAATCAAGATGTGGTTGTTGTATGTGCTCATTGCTATGGGATGTTATTGCTTCCAGATCCTTTTAATGGGCAGAGCTAAAAAATCTATGTATATATGTACACATACATATATACACATGCATATATCTAAATTTCTATTTTTATCTACATGTAATAAAAACTGAAACTGAGCAAAGGGCTCCTGTGTCCATGGTGCAGAAAGCCAAACTCTGACAGTGGTAGTTTGCAGCAAAGTAAGGATTTATTACAGGGCGCCAAGCAAGGGAGTCGGATCCAAACCCACCTGGTCTTTGAGTTAGGGTTTTTTCTTTTAAAGGGGAAGAACAAAGAGGCTGGGACTAATGTTCGTTTTGTGACATTTCTGTGACATTTCTTTTTTATTTTTATTTTTTTGCGGTACGCGGGCTTCTCACTGTTCTGGCCTCTCCCGTTGCGGAGCACAGGCTCCGGACGCGCAGGCTCAGTGGCCATGGCTCACGGGCCCAGCTTCTCCATGGCATGTGGGATCTTCCCGGACCGGGGCACGAACCCGCGTCCCCTGCATTGGCAGGTGGACTCTAACCACTGCGCCACCAGGGAAGCCCTGTGACATTTCTTAATTGTAGTTTTGGGAGTCAGAACGTCTCTGGTTTACGATTCTCCAGCCAAAGTGATCCATGGCTCGGGGGTCTGTTAGCTCAACTTGTGCTGGAGGAACAACCTGAGTTTGTATGTTAATGATAATGTTTATAACAGCAGTTTTAGTTCGTTAATGCTTTTATCAACAATAGCAGTTTTACTCATCTGACTATGGTTGATTAGTGTTCAGTTAGCACAGGATTGAGGTCAGAGGGGACAAGAAAGGGAATAAAGTTTTGGATAGATTAATCATAATCTTGATAAGGGTACTTGGTTTCAGAACTGTGTGTTCAGACTAATACCTCCAATACCACAAACTTCGTTTAGCCTTTATCCTTTCCATATTTTTAAGTCCTTTCTCTTACCTAGGGATTGTAAGCCTGACTCACATAATCCACAATATATTTTACTTATTTGCCCAAACCTAGAATATAAATATAAATATATAGCTCCAAGATTGCTAACCCATGTTACCGTGAAGTTCAGTTTGTAAACCTCTTTGATTACAGGTTTTTTTGTTTGTTTTTAGTCTGAGGGTATATGGTCAATGTATTGTGTATAGAAGTTACTTTGGGGTAGCTCCTCAATGATTTAAGATGTAATTCAACCTACAGAAATTTGATGTATACTTTTTTTTTAGGCCATTCGGTGCCTTGCGGTACTTTAGTTCTTTGACAAGGGATTGAACCTGGGCCACGGCAGTGAAAGCGCTGAGTCCTAACCACTGGACTGCCAGGGAATTCCCAATAAATCTCAGTATTTCTGTTCACCTTTTGGAAGCGCATTTGATTGACTCTCAGCCATGGAGTGTCTTCCTTACCCTGGGTGAATAGTTTTTAAATTTTATATGGTTGTAGTAATTTGCAGCTGTTGGTTTGCTGGTTTTGGCACATAGTGAAAATTTTCCTTTTTTTTTTTTTTCTTGTGAAAAAGGCAGAGTGATTTGCTACTGAGTGGTTTGCCTTTCAAACTCCAGAGAAGGAATTTGAGTGTTGCTTATTTCTCATTTATTTGTAGGTGAGAACTATAGGTTTCCCTTTTGGGGGTTTTGGAACAGGGAGAACAGGAGGAATGAAGTAGGGGATGATGAATGAAAGTCAAATAATGGTGACTACCAGAGTGAGCACTGTCAAAATAATTCTGATTCCTTAGAAAAGAGAAGTACGCCGTCTTTTGATGTTACCAATGAGCTTCTCCCAATACTGACTGAAAAAAAAGAATGGTTTCTTTGAAAACATGGCATCCCTGTAAGACCTCCACAGAGAGGTTTAACCTAGCAGTTGTTAGGTGGTTTAGATAAAATTTCTTAAGCGAATACTGAACCAAATTGAGCATAAATATTGTGATAATTAAGTATTCCTTTTTTTCCCCAGGTGTGTAAATGGAGTAGTTTCTTTTTTCTTTCTCTTTCCCAAAAGATCCCTCGTGCTCCTTTCCCCTCATTTAGCAGCCCCTGGTGACTAGTATACTGGTTTTTGTCCCTCTAGTGGTTTCTCTCTCTCTCTCTCTCTCTCTCTCTCTCTCTCTCTCTCTCTCTGTTCCATGTCATGTAAATGACACCATACAATATATAGCCTTTGTATCTGATATCTTTCACTTACTCTAATTGTTTTGAGAATTGTTCATGTTGTATCTGTAGTAACCTTTTATTGCTGAGTAGCATTTCACTTTGTGGATGTACCATGATATTTTAAAAAAATTAATTAATTAAATTTATTTTATTTTGGCTGCGTTGGGTCTTCGTTGCGGTGCACGGGCTTCTTATTGTAGTAGCTTCTCTTGTTGCGGAGCACGGGCTGTAGGCACGCGGGCTTCAGTAGTTGTGGCACATGGGCTCTAGAGCACAGGCTCGGTAGTTGTGACTCATGGGCTTAGTTGCTCCATGGCATACGGGATCTTCCTGGACCAGGGCTCGCACCCATGTCCCCTGCATTGGCAGGTGGATTCCTAACCACTGCACCACCAGGGAAGCTCTTTACCATGATTTTTTAAAAATCTGTCTACCAGTTAGTGGACATTTGGGTTGTTTCCTTTCCTGTTTTGATGATTTTG
Organism: Grampus griseus; assembly: GCF_964374135.1. NCBI lineage: Eukaryota > Metazoa > Chordata > Mammalia > Artiodactyla > Delphinidae > Grampus > Grampus griseus. Next base: position 63,534,374 of record NC_139008.1, read on the forward strand.
AATGAAACTCTAAATATTTATGCACAGGTCTTTTGTGGACATATGTCTTTATTTCTCTTGGGTAAAGAGGAGTGGGATTGCTGGGTTCTATGGTAATTTCATGTTTAAGTTTATAAGAAACCCTCAGAGTGTTTTTCAGAATGGCTGCACCCTACCATTTTGCATTTCTAAACAGTAATGTATGAGAGTTCCATTTGCTTGTTGGATGTTTCATTTTGTTTTGTTTTAGAATTAGGTGTTAAGGAAACAGTATATCTGGGTGAAATCAATTTTGGTTGTCTAGTTGCTACTTATGAAACACATATTCTCTGTTTTATAATGTAGAGTCTCACACAGTTTGTCTTCTATTAGAGTCAGCATGTTCATTTTATTTTAAATTAATTTATTTTTGGCTGCATTTGGTCTTCGTTGCTGCGGGTGGGCTTTCTCTAGTTGGCGTGAGCAGGGGCTACTCTTTGTTGTGGTGCGCGGACATCTCATTGCAGTAGCTTCTCTTGTTGTGGAGCATGGGCTCTAGGTGCACGGGATCAGTAGTTGTGGCTCGTGGGCTCTAGAGCGCAGGCTCAGTAGTTGTGGCGCTTAGTTGTGGGCTTAGTTGCTCCGCAGCATGTGGGATCTTCCTGGACCAGGGCTCGAACCTGTGTCCCCTGCATTGGCAGGCAGATTCTTAACCACTGCACCACCAGGGAAGTCCTGGTCATTTCTTATTTATATATCATTAACAGAAATAATATCAACCAACCATATTTCAGAACAATTTTCACACATTATCTAATTTTTACAGCAATCAAGTGAGGTAGGTAGTAGTATTCTCTTCCTCTTATTTCATATAAGGTTCAGAAGTCAGGTGGTTTGCTCACTGTCACACAGCTAGAATGCAGGGGTGTGGGTTTTTGAGAGTTGGATCTGTGAGGGGACATTCTGTTTCTCTTTAGTTAGAAGTGTAGCAAGTGAAGACATGGGTGCTTCCCAATGTTTCCTTCTACCTTCAGCTCAGAAGCAGTGCAGCTTTGGACAATTCATATTTGGATTTTGAGTGTCTTATCATCTGTGAAATGGGGATAGCCATACCGTCTCTATCTACCTGACAGGTAATCACCTGACAAGATGAGAATCAATTGAGGGACTGTAAAAGCATGTTCTGGACACTATTTGTTATTACATGAGTGATTTTGTAATGCATGAATATATTTTAGAAACTTAAACAATACAGATAAAGTAAAAATCCCCTTCCTAGTCTCAGTGAAGCTGTTCATTTAACAACTGTATTGTGATGCTGTTAGGTACAGGGATGGTGCTAACTGCTGTGGGGCTGCCAAGGTGGTTTAGATTCAGTCCCAGTCCTCAGATATCTTCCAGCTTGTCTTTCCTTCTTTGTCCTAAAACTTTGTTGATTGCTCTTGTAATGAAAGCTTTGACAACTGGATTTTAATTAAGTTTGGACAATGATTGTCCATCTTTTCCCCTTGTAATTGATGCTGTTGGGGAGAGTTGTACTGGGAAATAGTGAAGCAAAGATTCTGGTTCAATCGATGGAGGCAGTGAATTTCTTGGGAAGGAGATGGGATGCCAAACATGCCTCACAGCCACTGAGCACATAGCTGTAGCTGTGGACATCAACACTTGGCTTGCTGTGAGCTTTCTATAGGTCTCTAAATAGTACATGCTAATTTTGTGGCTGTTGGATTCTGAGGAGTGATTTGGTAAATAAGGAGAGTTTCCATTAAAACCATAGTTTTTAAATAGTAATTTGAAATCCTAAAATCAGTTCCTGATTATTTTTACATGAATGTTCCTTTTTTTGGTGTATTGTTTTAGTTTACTTGCCATTTCCACTTGGGTCTCTTTGTTCTCTTTACTTTGGTAATTGAGTTCAATGAATCATTTTTTTGAGGGACCTAATATTTGTATTCTACTGGAAAGAAGACAAACAGCTAATTATACTAGAAGGTGGACTATTAATGAATTATCATTACAGTGACTAAAAGTCATTGATTTTCTAAGATACTTTTGATTTCAAATACTCATTTACTTTTACAAATATTTATTGAGCCCTTAGTACTGGATTCTGGGGAATATAAAGAGAATTCTAAGGCACTGGAGAAATTTAAAAGTCGTTCAGTGGTGGAGGGAGGAGCAGATTGATGTTTGAGTACCGAATGGTAAGCAGTAATAATAGCATGATAAGAACCATCAAGGAAAAAAAAAAAAAAAAGAACCATCAAGGATAGGCATCTGACCTAATGCATGTGCATGTATGTATGTATGTATTTCAAAAAAGGCTTCATAAAGAAGATGATGCCTGTCTTGAACCAAGTCTGTTTTTTCTTTCCAACAACTTTTATTTATTTATTTATTTATGGCTGTGTTGGGTCTTCGTTTCTGTGCGAGGGCTTTCTCTCTAGTTGCGGCGAGCGGGGGCCCCTTTTCATCGCGGTGCGCGGGCCTCTCACTGTCGCGGCCTCTCTTGTCGCGGAGCACAGGCTCCAGACGCACAGGCTCAGTAGTTGTGGCTCACGAGCCCAGTTGCCCAGTTGAACAAAAGCTTGTTTCCAGTTTTTGGCTGTTAGGAATAATGCTTCAAAGAACATTCTTCTGTGTCTTTGGGTATACATACTTTTTGTTGGGTATATACCTAGGAGTGTAATTAGAAGGTCATTGAGTGTGTATACTGCCAAAAGATTTTCCAGAGATGTTGTACTGTTTATACTTGTATCAGCAATCTGTGTGAATTTCATTTATTTTTACATCCTCACCAGTCTTAACATTTTGCTGAGTCCCTCTACTTTGTATAGGTATCAGGGATACAGTAGTGAACAAAAGGAAGTCTCCTCTCATAGAGTTTGAAATTTAATGTGATGAAAAATATATTTTATACACACATGTTTAATATATTCAGGTGGTGATAAAGTGTTAAGCAGGTATGTTGGACAGAGAGAGGAGGGTGGTAGGGAGTGCTGTTAGACGCAGTAGTTAAGAAAGACTTCTCTGATCAAGTGATATTTGAGCAAAGACCTGAAGAAGATAAGCTAGCCATGTGGATATCTGGGAGAGGAACAGTCCAGGCAAAGGGAATAGCAAGCGTCAGAGCCCTGAGGTGGGAACATGCTTGATATATTCATAAAACAGCAAGGAGGCTAGTAAAACTGAAGACATTGTGAGTAAGGGCAATAATGGTAGAATCTCAGAAGGTAAACAGGGCCAGAGCATGTGGGATTTTAAGAGTCAAGGAAAGGATTTTGGATTTTCTAAATGATGTGGGAGACCATTGGAGGGTTTTGAGCAGAGGGAGTGACATTATCTCCTTTACCTTTCGTTTTGTTTTTTTATTTGGCTGCGCCAGGTCTTAGTTGTGGCACCTGGGATCTTTATTGTGGCATGCATGTGGGATCTAGTTCCCTGACCAGGGATCGAACCCGGGCCCCCTGCATTGGGGGGAAGTCCCTATCTCCTTTACTTTTTAAAGAGGTTACTCTGCTCTTGGAGAAAACACTGGTGGGGCAAGGGTGGAAGCAGGAATGTGAATTCAGAAACTATTATAAATAAAAGTAAGAAAAAAAAAGAAATTATTGGTGTGGGCCAAAGAGGGAGGTTGGTGGTTTGGATCAAATATTAATGGTGGAGGTAAGGAGGAATAGTTGGATTCAGGATGTTTTGAAGGTGCAGCGGATAGGATTTGCCCCAGTGGATTGGCTTTTGGCAGGGGGAAGTTTGTGTGTCAAGGATGACTCCAAGATTATTGACTTAAATTGCTAATTTACTGATTTGAGAAAGACTGGGGAGAGGGTAGAAGTCACCAGGTAGGTTTGGGTTGGGATGGAGAACCAAGAATTTGATATGGGACATTTTGTATATGAGATATCTATTAAATATCCAACTAGAGATGTTGAGTAGACAGTAGGATATATAAATAACATGGTGGGTGGGACATCCCTGGTGGTCTAATGGTTAAGAATCCGCCTTCCAATGCAGGGCATGCAGGTTCGATCCCTGGTTGGGGAACTAAGATCCCACATGCTGTGGGACTACTGAGCCTGCACGCCGCAACTACTGAGCCCGCACGCAGCAACTACTGAGCCTGCGCGCTGTGGAGCCTGAACGCCACAACTAGAGAGAAGGCCGCATGCTGCAACTAAGACCCTATGCAGCCAAATAAATTTAAATAAATAAATAAATAAATAAATAAAATAGTGGGTGAATTCCCTGGCAGTCCAGTGGTTAGGACTCTGCGCTTTCACTGCCAGGGCCCAGGTTCAATCCCTGGTTGGTAAACTAAGATCCTGCAAGTCGCATGGCATGGCCAAAAAAGTAAAAAATAAATAACTTGGTGAATGAAAATAGAGGTTGGACCTAACATGGCCTTTGGAGTGATGTAGAGGGAACATATAAATTCTCTTTATCATATGAATACTTATAAAGCTCATTATTTGGAATTTAGATTATGCAGCCTTCTGTTTTTGTGAGAGCTATTTGATAAGGAAGTAAAATATTAGGAATTTAAAAAAGTTTTTTTTTAAATTCATGTATTTATGTTTTGGCTATGCTGGGTCTTCGCTACTGCTCGCAGGCTTTCTCTAGTTGCGGCGAGTGGGGGCTACTCTTCATTGCTGTGCGCGGGCTTCTCATTGCGGTGGCTTCTCTTGTTGCGGAGCACCGGCTCTAGACAGGTGGACTTCAGTAGTTGTGGTTCACGGGCTCTAGCACGCAGGCTCAGTAGTTGTGGCTCGCGAGCTCTAGAGTGCAGGCTCAGTAGTTGTGGCGCACGGGCTTAGTTGCTCTGCGGCATGTGGGATCTTCCCGGACCAGGGCTCGAATCCGTGTCCCCTGCATTGGCAGGCGGATTCTTAACCACTGCGCCACCAGGGATGTCCCCAAATATTAGGAATTTATTGAGAAGTTTCTTGGGTACTTCTTTGAAAGATCTGTGACTGAAATTTAGTAGACTTTGTATAGATTTAATCTAGTCTACCATAGTTTCTATTGTCTGTTATTCTTGTGTAAAATGATCATTGCCATAGTGACCTTAGAAGCTCTATATGACTATTAAGTACATTGTGAATTATCTGAAGAAAGAAAGCTTTAACCACAGTGTTTCACATTATATTTTATAGCATATTTGTAATATGTACCTAATTTGAAAAATAATGGTTTACATGGGGATTTCACATAGATTATTTTATTCAGTGCTCACAATAGGCTATGAATTGTACTATTGCTATCTCCCATTTTACAGCTGAGGAAGCAGAGGCTGCATGGATAATGAATTGACACTCAGGGCATGTCTCTCTGGTTAGATAGTAGAAACAAGACCTGAACCCAAGTCCTAACTCCACAGAACCATACAGGCTAACTCTGTTAGCTACCATATTCCATTTCTCTGCTATGCTGAATCTATGATAGTTTATTGTATAGTATTCTGCTTCAACACTATAATTTTTGAAAGATATTTTACAAAAGTAATATAAGACATTCTCATAAAAAATTTATAGCAAACTACAGTAAAAAGTAAAAATTCCATTTCACCTCATCACTGAAAGTTTGTGTGTATTTCCAGACTTTTTGGAATACCTTTACAGACATCTGTAATACGCAAATGTATAATGTTTTTTATAAATGGAATCATAATATTTTGCAGAGGCTTTGTAATTTCCAGTCAGATGAGAAGTCCTCAAAACCGTTCTGTCAGATCTTTGCTTTAAATAAGAGCAAAGACATTTATCTCTTCTGTTATTTTAAGTACCTTGGAACAGGTTTAATGAACGATTGCAACATTCAGTATTGATTTGTTCAGTGTTAGTAGTGAGATGCCTTTAAAGGGATCACACATTTCATTTCAGAGAACTTTCCAAATGCTCTTTAAAAAAGGCAGATATATGATCAACTGCTTCATGAGGTTGCCAGGAATCATTCAAATCCTTTACCTGTTCTCAGAAAGTGCAAGGTCGTCCATTTTGGAGCAATTGGCTTTTGCAGACGCACCTGTTACCTATAGTTGTAGGAGATGATGTCTCTCCATGTGTCTGATGGTAGAAAAAGGAATTAATGGACAAAAAAGAAAAAAAAAGAAAAAGGAATTGATGAACCTGTAACTAGACAGAACTGTGCTGGAAGTGAAAATAGGTCCTTTCCGCTATTGATGACATAGAGAAGAAAAGCCTCAGGTGGATCAAACTCCAGGCCTAGGTCATAGAAGTCTTGCCAGTTTTCAGCTCATTAATACCATAAGGTATTTTGGTGATAATTTCCACCAGTGTAAACTATTACATAAGACAGATTATGCATTTTGCTTTTATTTATTTATTTATTGGTTTTTAAAAAAATTGAAGCATAGGTGATTTACAGTGTTAGTTTCTTGTGTACAGTAAAGCGATTCGGTTATATATATATTCTTTTTCATATTCTCTTCCATTATAGTTTATTACAAGATATTGAATATAGTTCCCTGTGCTAACAGTAGGACCTTGTTTTTTTATCTATTTTATGTATAGTAGTTTGTATCTGCCTATCCCAAACTCCTAATTTATCCTACTCCCACCCCCTTTCCCCTTTGGTAACCATAAGTTTGTCTTCTATGTCTGTGAGTCTGTTTCTGTTTTGTAAATAAGCTCATTTGTATCATATTTTAGATTCCGCATATAAGTGGTATCATATATTTGTCTTTCTCTGTCTAACTTACTTCACTTAGTGTGATAATCTCTAGGTCCATCCATGTTGCTGCAGCATTTTGCTTTTAATATCTAACTTTTAATGATGTACTCACTAAATTCCCATTTTGTTAATATTTGCATAAGACTTTCTCTGGGCCAGTCAGTAGACTAGGTAGACATATTGGGGAGATAATGAAGTAGGCTCTTCCTGGAAACAGGACAAACCAAACAGGAAATGAATTTGTATGTATCTCAGAATTCCAGAGTAATGAAGGTGAATTAATACCAAATAACTGGTAAACATAGGCTTATTAAGATAATGATTAAGAAGGGAAAAATGACTATATGCCGTGTACACTTCGGTGTGCATCCAGAACATCTGGGAGGCTTGTTAAATGCAGCTTCTGGGACTTCACCTCCCAGAAACTTAAATTCTGGAGTTTGGAGTCGGGTCAGGCGTCTGCGTTTTCACCAAGCCTCCTAAGTAATTCTCTTTTAGGTGGTCTAAAGACTACTTTCAGAAACACTGCTTCCGAGTGTCTAAACCTGACAAAGATCGTCTAAATCTAAATGGAGAAAGCGTTACAGGGAGGAAAAATTATTTTGATATAGGACACTTTGTGGTAAAAGTGATAAATGATAATGTCTGAGAAAGTACTAGGAGAGAGATTAGTTATTAATTGACTAAGGTAGGGAGGAGGAGGGACTGATGTTTGACTTTACTTTTTGCTCAAGGAATACATCTTTACTTTGATTGCCTTTTATTTTATATACCAGGTAATGCTATGTTGTCTTTGCGTAACCAAGCTCTCATATCTGTAGTTCGCTCTATTCCTGGGACATCCCTAATTTTCACTATTTCATACCATTTTGTCCATAAGTTATCAAAATATTCTAAAAAGTGTAGCTTGGAACATTCAAACAAACTCAGGACTGTGACATAAAATCATTTATCACCTCATGAGTGTTTTTATTTATTTGTTCAGGAAATAGTCACTGTTTTTAGTTTACCAATATCAGTGAATCTTCCTTAATGGGGAGAAAATTCCTTTGGGGATTTAAGTAGAGGTTAAGTTAATTTAAGGTCCTGTGGGAAAAATAAAAAAAAATCTCTAAATTGTAAAGTTTCTTAAGCATAAAACTAGGAAGAAATTCTCATTTTTCACATGCTGTTTATTTGGCATTATCCATCATTCAGTACATTTACTATTATTGACACTACCATTCTTAATATAAAGCACTGATGACTGCTGGGAGATGATGAACTCATTTTACTAGGATTATCTTCCTATAAATGTTCTTTCTTAAAAATTATAAATAAATAAATAAATAAATAAAATTTTGGCTGTGTTGGGTCTTTGTTGCTGCACGCAGGCTTTCCCTAGTTGTGGTGACCAGGGGCTGCTCTTTGTTGCAGTGTGTGGGCTTGTCATTGCCGTGGCTTCTCTTGTTGCGGAGCACGGGCTCTAGGCGTGCAGGCTTCAGTAGTTGTGGCTCACGGGCTCAGTAGTGGTAGCGCGTGGGCTCTAGAGCTCAAGCTCAGTAGTTGTGGAGCATGGGCTTAATTGCTCTGCGGCAAGTGGGATCTTCCCGGACCAGGGCTTGAACCCATGTCCCCTGCATTGGCAGGCAGATTCTTCACCACTGCGCCACCAGGGAAGTCCCTAAATGTTCTAAATTAAGTAGTTTGGGAAGTGGTTATTGATAACCAAATTTGTAATCTAGCTTTGTCACACTTTTTTTTTTTAGAAGATGTTGGGGTAGGAGTTTATTAATTAATTTTTGCTGTGTTGGGTCTTAGTTTTGGTGTGAGGGCTTTCTCTAGTTGTGGCAAGCGGGGACCACTCTTCATCGCGGTGCTCGGGCCTCTCACTGTCGCAGCCTCTCCTGTTGCGGAGCACAGGCTCCAGATGTGCAGGCTCAGTAGTTGTGGCTCACGGGCCTAGTTGCTCCGCGGCACGTGGGATCCTCCCAGACCAGGGCTCGAACCTGTGTCCCCTGCATTAGCAGGCAGATTATCAACCACTGTGCCACCAGGGAAGCCCCTGTCACACTTTTTAACAGTTCTTTGGCATTATTATTGTAACTTCTTTAACATTGCTGTATTTGTGTTTTGGAGATGAAAGGCATATTTTAACATCCTATAGTTGAATGACAGTCTTAATTTGGGCAATTAGATGAAAATGCTGATCTGGGCTTGCCTGATCTGCAGCTAGGATTGTTCTAACCAGCTGCATGGAATAGATGTATAGAACCAGGTGTTTTACTTTAACTGCGGCTGTGCCATCTGTGGGAGCAGGTGGACAGATTCTGTGTCATCAGGGAAACACAGCTGGTGAGACTTTGGAGAAGAGCTAATTGATTGCTTTTCCTCAGCTACGGCTCTCTCCAGTCACGTACATTTAAGCACAGGTTTTACCTGTGCACAGGTGTTGCCTTTGGTCAGTACAACAGCATCAGCAAAAGTAAACAAAAGTGTACATTTGACTGCTTATATATTTTTTGGGTTGGCACTGAGAAAGATAATTTAAGGTTTTTTAAAATAAATTTATTTACTTATTTATTTATTTGGCTGCATTGGGTCTTCACTACTGCGCATGGGCCTTCTCCAGTTGCAGCGAGCGGGGGCTACTCTTCGTTGCGGTGTGTGGGCTTCTCACTGCGGTGGCTTCTCTTATTGCGGAAACACAGGCTCTAGGCACATGGGCCTCAGTAGTTGTGGCTCGCGGGCTCTAGAGTGCAGGCTCAGCAGTTGTGGTGCTTGGGCTTAGTTGCTCCATGGCATGTGGGATCTTCTCAGACCAGGGCTGAAACCCGTGTCCCCTGCATTGGCAGGCGGATTCTTAACCACTGCATCACCAGGGAAGCCCAACTTTATTTATTTATTTATTTATTTATTTATTTGTCTGTGTTGGGTCTGTTGCTGCGTGTGGGCTTTCTCTAGTTGTGGCGAACTGGGGCTACTCTTCGTTGCAGTGCATGGACTTCTCATTGCAGTGGCTTCTCTTATTGCAGAGCAGGGGCTCTAGGTGCGTGGTCTTCAGTAGTTGTGGCACACGGGCTCTAGAACTCAGGCTCAGTGTTTGTGGCACACGGGCTTAGTTGCTCCGCGGTATGTGGGATCTTCCCGGACCAGGACTTGAACCCGAGTCTCCTGCATTGGCAGGCAGATTCTCAACCACTGCGACACTAGGGAAGCCCCTGTACAGGTATTTTTAACTTTTTTGATTCAGAGAATTATGTGTAATTCTGTGCCTGGCACATGGTTGGCATTTAATGAAAATTGGAATGTTTCCTAATAAACCTCAAGTAAGATCTTTTATTAAGAAAATCAAAACTGTCCTGCCATGAGTTATGTGGGCTGAATTCTTGGTTGGGTAGGAAAGAAGGATGTGGAACCTAGGTAGGCTAGGTGACCTTTAGATGACTTTTTAAAAGTTCCTTCTTTTGTTCCCTTTTTCATAATACTGTGACTTTTGGATCCTTGAAAGCTTGCTGGAATTCAGAATCAGGATTTGAACAGAGAGGTGGGTTCCTCACTCTGTTGATTACATAACCATCTACATGGGTTCGGCTTTGGAATCTAAAGGGTTTTCAGACTGGGTTTTTGAGTGATTGATAATATTTCTCTCCCTTTGTTGTTGTTGTTTCTTCTGGAACTTGTTTAGATGGTTATGCTACAAACTTGCAAATGTTCTCATTTTCAAATTAAAAAATTTTGTTGCAAATTCATTTTAAGTGTTTTTTTTTCTTTTTCTTATCTAAATGTTCCATTACACACTTAAAAAATAAGGCTCTGTCTTAATAGGAGAGAATTGTGCACTTAGAGGAGGGCTGACTTTATGCTTGCTTTGCTAGAAGTGAACTGGTTAAGTTACACCCAGGTGATAGTATAAGGCACAATTTTTTTTGTATTAATTTGAAAAGAAAGTCATAAGTATGATTGCTGTGTGTAAGTCAGAAACTAATGTAGAAAATAATGGGTTTTTTTTGTAAACAGCTTTATAATAGGTATAATTCAGAGATATAATTCACATACTATACTCTTTTAAAGTGTACAATTTAATGAATTTTAGTATACATACAGAGTTGTGCAACCAGTGCCACTGTATACCAGGACATTTTCATCGTCCTCAGAAGAAACCCCATACCCATTAACAATCACTCTGCATTTTCCCCTTTCCCATCCCCTAATCTATTTTCTGTCACTGGATTTGCCTGTCTGTAAAGTATTAGAGTATATTATATAAAGTATTAGAAATATTCTTTATTTGGCTTTCATTATAACTCTTTTCTGAATTACTTGTCAGTATTTAAAATTGGGAAAAATACAATATTTTGTGACTTTGTAATAAGCCTTTTGTGACTTCTTTCACTTAGCACGATGTTTTTGAGGTTTATCCATGTTGTAGTATATATCAGCGCTTCATTCCTTTTTATGACTGAATAATATTCACTGTATGATACAGAGTCAGTCCTCATTATTCACAGATTTCTGTATGTGTGAAACTGCCTACTTGCTAAAATTTATGTATCCCCAAAACAATACGAGGTGATCTTTTGTGGACATGAGCAGAGTAGTGAAAATTTTGCGTTGCCCAGCACTCACATTCCCATCTGAAGTTGTACAAGGTAACTCTCTGCCTTCTTGCTTCAGCTGTCATACTGCAGACAGGTTCTTTTCGTGGTCTGTATAGTGCCACATTTTCATATTTTTCTGCTTTCTGCTTTTTGTTGGTGATTTTACTGTTTAAAATGGCCCCCAAGTATAGCACTGAAGCGCTGTCTAGTGTTCCTAAGATAAGAAGACTGTGATGTGCCTTAAGGAGAATATATGTATGTTAAATAAGCTTTGTTCAGGCATGAATTAATATTGCTCTTGGCAATGAGTTCAGTGTTAATGAGTCAGCAGTATATATTGAATAAGATGTCTTTAAACTGAAACACGTAAAGCAAGGCTATATATTGATCCATTGATGGAAATATGACCAGAGGCTTGAAGGAACCTAACCCTGTATTTATTTCCCCTAGTAGCAATGGTTTAATATTTGCTCATTCAGTGATTGCAGCAGCTTTATGGAACACAACTACCGAGAATAACAAGTATCTGGTATGCCACATTTTTACTTAAATATTTATCAGTTGGTGGATATTTGGCTTGTTTCAACTTTCTGGCTGTTAAGAATAATGCTGCTATAAACATTGTGTATAAGTTTTTATATGGACATACATTTTCTGTTCTCTTGGGTATATACCTAGGAGTGAAATTGCTGCGTTATATGGTAATTATGTTTAACTTTTTGAGGAACTGCCAGATCACTTTGGAACAGTGGCTAACTATCTTACATTCCCATTAGCAGTAGATTTGGATTCCAGTTTCTCCACATCCTCCCCAATACTTGTTATTATCTTTTTTTTTTTATTATAGCCATCTAGTGGGTTGGAAGTGGTGTCACATTGTGGTTTGATTTGTATTTCCCTAATGACTAATGATGTTGAACATCCTTTCACGTGTTTATTTATTTACTTATTTTTTAAACTATTTATTTATTTGGTTGCACTGGGTCTTAGTTGCGGCAGGCGGTCTCCTTAGTTGCATCACTCAGGCTAGTTGCAGCTCGAGGGCTTCTTAGTTGCGTCTTGCAACCTCTTAGTTGTGGCATGCGACCTCTTAGTTGCGGCATGCATGTGCGATCTAGTTCCCTGACCAGGGATCGAACCTGGGCTCCCTGCATTGTTGGGAGCACGGAGTCTTAACCACTGCATCACCAGGGAAGTCCCTCGTGTTTATTGTCCACTCGTATATATTCTTTGGAGAATTTCTAGTCATTGCCCCAAGGATAACTTTATATATATATATGTATACATATATTTTGGCTGTGCCACACAGCTTGCAGGATCTCAGTTCCCTGACCAGGGATTGAACCCAGGACATGGCAGTGACAGCGCCGAATCCTAACCACTAGGCCACCATGGAACTCCCAAAGATAGCTTTTAATGAAACCAAAACATCTATTTGATGAATAAATTTACTTTATGGCAAAGCTAAAAGTTTTAAATTGTCAACAAACCAAATTCAGAGTTATAAATTAGCTTCTTACAGGATATTGATAGATTATTGTGGATACTCCTGCCTTTTTTCTATAAGGTCAAATAAAAATTTCAAATTTAGTGTACTAAAGGAAGTATACATCTTAAAGCTATATTTCCATGTGAAGGAGGACTGTTCTCTGAATACAGTTTTGAGAAGAATTTAGCTCAGTCTGCTTCTTTGTGGTTGGAGGGCTTAGAAAGTTCTCCCATCTTACTCATCTAGCTTGCATTGCAATATTTAGGGTAAGAGTTGGGCCACAAAGCTACATACTCAGGTGAGTGCAGGTGTGCTTTTGAATGATGCACATCTCCACAATTGAATAAAGCAGATCTCCACACTTGTCATTATCTGAGTGTGTGATCATTCCAGTGTTTCCTAATTTTATAGGATCAGTTGACAGGAAGCTGCTTTTTTGTTCAAGTCCTCAGCTATATTACAAGACTTGTGGGATCATTGTGAGCTAGCTTGTATGTATATTTGGTAAAGTTTGCTAAATCCAGGAGCCTTACTAAAATTGTTCTCTTTTATCTTCTAGATACAATTATTATATATACCTCATGTAATTTGTACATGTTTTATTAGTGTGTGTTTTCTGGTCATTTCAATTTTATTCTTCTGAGTTTGGGATATTGTGATTTATCCAGATTTTAAAAACCAAACAAAATATATTTATATTTTTCATGAAAGGCAGAGAGCTAGGAGTTCTTCGGAAGACAAGTTTTTCATATCTTAAGAAGCTTGATACCTTTTGAGAGGTGTACGGCCTGTGCACTTAAGTAACTGAGACAGGTTAAGATGAAGACATGTGAATGGAATAAAAGAGATGATCAGTAGAGGTTGAATGTGGAAAATGTCATCTGAATCAGGCCTTGAAGGATAGCTTTCAAAGAGCAGATTATGAGTGGAATCCAGACTTTTTTGATTGGCTTGATTTGTTCGGCTGGCTGCTTTTCCCTCTGCTTTGAATCAAAGGCTCCCAGATGAGGACTTTATTGTCAACCTTTGACTGAAGTGTAAGTTATATTTGTGCTCCCAATTCTTGTGTGTAGAATTAGGACCTTATGACTTATAAGTAGCTTCTTAAGCAACTCTTACACCTTTTTGCCAGGTTTGTGTGTATAACTATGTTCAGTCTTCCTTAACATGTCCACTCTTGGGGAATTTGCCCAAGAACTAACTTAAGTCTGTTCTATCCAATACCAAGGTGTATCCATACTTGGGCTCATGGTGCCACCAGTTGGCTGGTGGGCGGAAGTGTTTTAATCTTTTCTTTTTCCCACTGGAGTTTGCACTGCCTTCGGCCTAGTTATTTTCACATTATGACGTTTCTCTCACATTCATGTACTTTTTAGTAACCTTCCATTCCTCTTTCAACTCTAGTTTTATTACTGTAGGGCATCTTCCCATTTCTCCTGTTTACTTTGTTCTCTTTGTGAGTTAAGAAAAAGTAAAAGAAGAAAACTAGGCATAAGATTACTCCCAGTATCTTTGTATCAAGAAAGAAGAAAGCAATCATATTAAAAAAATTTTTTTTAATGAAAATAGAGAGTCACGTATGACCTAGGCCATAGTTCCTAGTATAGGGGAGAATGTTAGCAAAAGCTCAGAGGTGGGAAAGCGCAAGATATGCGTACAAAATGACAAATGCTCTAATTTAGGCCAAAATGTATCTCACATACTGCACATACTTTTATTGTATAACCTCCTGATCTTGTGTCTGGGGATTTTGAAAAATGCATTTTTGTTGGATTATTGCCCCACTAGGAAAAAATTTCAGTCTGTTGCAGTTCCACATTGGAACTGTTTCATTCTGGATTCCTCATCTTTGGACCTTTCTAATAATTTCTGTGGTCACACTGGGTCTGTTCTGTTCCTGTGCTAAGTGAAAGCACACAATCACAAAACTGTGTAGGCATAAATGAGAGGCATATGCGAGTGGTGTACAAGGAACTCTAGGAGTCTTCATATGCCTGGGTGGGCAAGCTAAACTAATAGCTCCCAGCAGTTCTTCTGAATCAGACATCGTGGAGCCAAGAGTCTAGCATTTGGAATTCCACTGCCTGTGCAAAGTGTCTGTCTTTTATCCTCCAAACCACCATTTGTTAAATGGCTAATGACCCAGTGGACCTGTTGACAACAGAGGGGGGAAGCTGGCAAAGATCAAGTTTAAAGGGAAAAGGAAAGAAAAGTTCAAAGGTAGAAAAGTAAGAGCAAAAAGGGGGTTTGATCATATCTTCACCTACCCTTTATTATTATTTTTAACAATTTATTGTGCAGAATTTTGAACATACACAAAGTAGACAGAATAATATAGTAAACTTCCATTTATCTATCCCCTCAGCCCCAGTAAGCTGCAATTACCACACTTAATTAAGGGAAACCAGAAAGAACTCTGGTGAGCCTTGGGTTTGGTCTCCAGGCCTCTTTAGGTCTTGTCACCTTTGGCCTTATGCCATCAGACTTCTCTTTCCCCTGTTTTAGCACCTGCTGTGTATAGAACGCTGCTGAGTAGGACAGTACTTAACCTCTAATAGCTTAAGAAACTAAGTGCTGTTGTTCAAGTATAGTTGAGGGCAGAAAAGTATAATTAATTCTATCAAGGGAGTGCAGTGGAGAGGACTTAGGAGGATTTTATTGAGAAGGTGGCATTTGAATTTACTACAGAAGGGTGGAGCATGGAGGTGTGGACTGGAGCCCTGATCCAGATAGCAATGTAAGCAGTCTATTAGTTCTTTTCACTGGGCTATTTAGATCATGACATTTTTGTTACATTTCTAACACGAGATATATTTTAGGTGAGCTTTTCCTCCTTGCTTTAAGCAGTTTAGAAATATAAGTCAATTTCAGATATTTTTTGCTAAACTCTGTGTCTCCTTGAATGCTTATTAAGATGAATTATACAAGGTGTGTTAGATTCTTTTCAGAAATACCATTCAAAGCAAGCTGAGCCAAGTTTGATTATCTGGACAGGACCTATGAGAGGATGTGGGCTTTGTCTGGGTCTCTTGTTTCAGTTGTATTTATCAGTGAAATAAGCCAGGAGAGCAGTCTGACTTTTGCATTTTGAAAAGCTGACAGGCCAAGGGGAATGCACCATAAATAGTGTGTTATAGATTAATGAGGTATTGAGGTAACCCAGCACCTTATTGTGCCTTGTGCTTTGTCTTCTGTTGTTTCTCAAGGAATGATTCCTCTTTGTGTTTCAGATCCATGTTTCTCACTGCCTACAGATGATGTTTGGCTTGTTTCACTGTCTTCTCATATCCAGCTTTTTCTAACTGCTTGGAATCATCTACTCACTCACTCCTGAACAAACAGTGCTTCTGCCTGACTCTTTCTTCTTAAACTTTTATCACTTTTTTCCTTACATATACCTTGTTTTGTTCTTTTACTTTTTAAGAAATTAAGGTATAATGGACACACAGTCAACTATACATATTTATTTTTATTTTTTATTATTTTTTTAAAGTTTTATTGCAATTTTTTTACTCCTTTTTTTATTCAAACAGAAAGTCACAAAAATTATAATCATCCTCATCAGTTCACTCACTCCCATGTAATTAATTTTTTTTCATCTTGATCTTTTGTTAGCACTTTTATGAATTCATCAGTTTTCCATTAGAGTTCTGAAAATGCTTATTCATTCAGTTCAGCAGTATAGTCAGTTACCAGAAACCTGTGCTTGTCAGAGTCTTTTCCATGAATTCCTTGAAGATGAAACCCTTCTATAGGAACATTTTTGCAAAAGCATCA
This sequence comes from Grampus griseus, assembly GCF_964374135.1. NCBI lineage: Eukaryota > Metazoa > Chordata > Mammalia > Artiodactyla > Delphinidae > Grampus > Grampus griseus. The sequence goes on from NC_139008.1 coordinate 63,550,868, forward strand.
GAGTACACCCAGAACTGTCTATAAATGACAAAAGACTTAAAAATGACCACGGTAAAGATTTGATGAAAGTTCATAATAATGCAATTGACAAGAAAATTTAGTTATTTCTAAGATATACCTTTTAAAGTAATAAATAGAATTATGACTTATAACATTATACCAGAACATATAAGATTTTTAGGAATTTCATGTAATGTCTGAAACATTTATATTAACATATTTCCATACAAATAACCCAAAGAAAGCTTAGTATTATTTAATTTTTAAATTTTATTTTATGTATTTTTTAATACAGCACGTTCTTAATTAGTCAATTTTACACACATCAGTGTATACATGTCAATCCCAATCGCCCAATTCATCCCCCCCCCTGCAGCTTTCCCTCCTTGGTGTCCATATGTTTATTCTCTACATCTGTGTCTCAACTTCTGCCCTGCAAACCAGTTCATCTGTACCATTTTTCTAGGTTCCACATACATGCGTTAATATACGAAATTTGTTTTCCTCTTTCTGACTTACTTCACTCTGTATGACAGTCTCCAGATCCATCCACGTCTCAACAAATGGCCCAATTTCGTTCCTTTTTATGGCTGAGTAAATATTCATTTATATATGTACCACAACTTCTTTATCCATTCATCTGTCGATGGGCATTTAGGTTGCTTCCATGACCTGGCTATTGTAAATAGTGCTGCAATGAACATTCGGGTGCATGTGTCTTTTTGAATTATGGTTTTCTCGGGGTATATGCCCAGTAGTGGGATTGCTGGGTCGAATGATAGTTCTATTTTTCGTTTTTTAAGGAACCTCCATACTGTTCTCCATAGTGGCTGTATCAATTTACATTCCCACCAACAGTGCAAGAGGGTTCCCTTTTCTCCACACCCTCTCCAGCATTTGTTGTTTGTAGTTTGATTTGTTGTTTGATTTTCTGATGATGCCCATTCTAACTGGTGTGAGGTGATACCTCACTGTAGTTTTGATTTGCATTTCTCTACTAATTAGTGATGTTGAGCAGCTTTTCATGTGCTTCTTGGCCATCTGTATGTCTTCCTTGGAGAAATGTCTATTTAGGTCTTCTGCCCATTTTTGGATCGGGTTTTTTGTTTTTTTAATATTGACCTGCATGAGCTGTTTATGTATTTTGGAGATTAATCCTTTGTCTGTTGATTCATTTGCAAATATTTTCTCCGATTCTGAGGGTTGTCTTTTCGTCTTGTTTATGGTTTCCTTTGCTTTGCAAAAGCTGTGAAGTTTCATTAGGTCCCATTTGTTTAATTTTGTTTTCATTTCCATTACTCTAGGAGGTGGATCAAAAAAGATCTTGCTGTGGTTTATGTCAAAGAGTGTTCTTCCTATGTTTTCCTCTAAGACTTTTATAGTGTCTGGTCTTACATTTAGGTCTCTAATCCATTTTGAGTTTATTTTTGTGTATGGTGTTAGGGAGTGTTCTAATTTCATTCTTTTACATGTAGTTGTCCAGTTTTCCCAGCACCACTTATTGAAGAGACTGTCTTTTCTCCATTGTATAGCCTTGCCTCCTTTGTCATAGATTAGTTGACCATAGGTGTGGGGGCTTATCTCTGGACTTTCTATCTTGTTCCGTTGATCTATGTTTCTGCTTTTGTGCCAGTACCACATTGTCTTGATTACTGTAGCTTTATAGTATAGTCTGGAGTCAGGGAGTCTGATTCCTCCCTCTCCGTTTTTTTCCCTCAAGACTGCTTTGCCTATTTGGGGTCTTCTGTGTCTCCATACAAATTTTAAGATTTTTTGTTGGGTTCCCTAAAAAATGCCATTGGTAATTTGATAGGGATTGCATTGAATCTGTAGATTGCATTGGGTAGTATAGTCATTTTCACAATATTGATTCTTCGAATCCAAGAACACGGTATATCTCTCCATCTGTTGGTATCATCTTTAATTTCTTTCATAAGTGTCTTATAGTTTTCTGCATACAGGTCTTTTATCTCCCTAGGTAGGTTTATTCCTAGGTATTTTATTCTTTTTGTTGCAATGGTAAATGGGAGTGTTTCCTTAATTTCTGTTTCAGATTTTTCATCATTAGTGTATAGGAATGCAAGAGATTTCTGTGCATTAATTTTGTATCCTGCAACTTTACCAAATTCATTGATTAGCTGTAGTTGTTTTCTGGTGGCATTTTTAGGATTCTCTATGTATACTATCATGTCATCTGCAAACAGTGACAGTTTTACTTCTTCTTTTCCAATTTGTATTCCTTTTGTTTCTTTTTCTTCTCTGATTGCCGATGCTAGGACTTCCAAAACTATGTTGAATAATAGCGGTGAGAGTGACATCCTTGTCTTGTTCCTGATCTTAGAGGAAATGCTTTCAGTTTTTTACCATTGAGAATGATGTTTGCTGTGGGTTTGTCATATATGGCCTTTATTATGTTGAGGTAGATTCCCTCTTTACCCACTTTCTGGAGAGTTTTTTTTTTTTTTTTTTTTTTTTTGTGGTACACAGCCCTCTCACTGCTGTGACCTCTCCCGTTGTGGAGCACAGGCTCCGGACGCGCAGGCTTAGCGGCCACGGCTCACGGGCCCAGCCGCTCTGCGGCCTGTGGGATCTTCCCGGACCGGACACGAACACGCATCCCCTGCATCGGTAGGCGTACTCTCAACTACTGCGCCACCAGGGAAGCCAATGGAGAGTTTTTATCATAAATCGGTGTTGAATTTTGTCAAAAGCTTTTTCTGCATCTATTGAGATGATCATATGGTTTTTGTTCTTCAATTTGTTAATATGGTGTATCACATTGATTGATTTGCGTATATTGAAGAATCCTTGCATCCTTGGGATAATCCCACTTGATCATGGTATATGATCCTTTTAATGTGTTGTTGGATTCTGTTTGCTAGTATTTTGTTGAGGACTTTTGCATTTATATTCATCAGTGCTATTGGTCTGTAATTTTCTTTTTTCGTAGTATTATCTTTGTCTGGTTTTGGTATCAGGGTGATGGTGGCCTCATAGAATGAGTTTGGGAGTGTTCCTTCCATTGCAGTTTTTTGGAAGAGTTTGAGAAGGATGGGTGTTAGCTCTTCTCTAAATGTTTGATACAATGCACATGTGAAGCCATCTGGTGCTGGACTTTTGTTTGTTGGAAGATTTTTAATCACAGTTTCAATTTCATTACTTGTGATTAGTCTGTTCGTATTTTCTGTTTCTTCCTGATTCAGTCTTGGAAGGTTATATCTTTCTAAGAATTTGTCCATTTCTTCCAGGTTGTCCATTTTATTGGCATAGAGTTGCTTGTAGTAGTCTCTTAGGATGCTTTGTATTTCTGCGGTATCTGCTGTAACTGCTCCTTTTTCATTTCTAATTTTATTGATTTCAGTCCTCTCCCTCTTTTTCTTGATGAGTCAGGCTAATGGTTTATCAATTTTTTTCTTCTCAAAGAACCAACTTTTAGTTTTATTGATCTTTGCTATTGTTTTCTTTGTTTCTGTTTCATTTATTTCTGCTCTGATCTTTATGATTTCTTTACTTCTGCTAACTTTGGATTTTGTTTGTTCTTCTTCCTCTAGTCCCTTTAGGTGTAAGGTTAGATTGTTTATTTGAGATTTTTCTTGTTTCTTGAGGTAGGCTTGTATAGTTATAAACTTCCCTCTTAGAACTGCTTTTGCTGCATCCCATAGGTTTTGGATCATCGTGTTTTCATTGTCATTTGTCTCTAGGTATTTTTTGATTTCCTCTTTGATTTCTTCAGTGATCTCTTGGGTATTTAGTATCGTTTTGTTTAGACTCCGTGTGTTTGTGTTTTTTATGTTTTTTTCCCTGTAATTCATTTCTAATCTCAGAGTGTTGTGGTGAGAAAAGATGCTGGATATGATTTCAATTTTCTTAAATTTACTGGGGCTATATTTGTGACCCAAGATGTGATCTATCCTGGAGAATGTTCCGTGCACACTTGAGAAGAAAGTGTAATCTTCTGTTTTTGGATGGAATGTCCTATAAATATCAATTAAATCTGTCTGGTCTGTTGTATCATTTACAGCTTCTGTTCTTTATTTATTTTCATTTTGGATGATCTGTCCATTGGTGTAAGTGAGGTGTTAAAGTCCCCCACTATTATTGTGTTACTGTCGATTTCCTCTTTTATAGCTGTTAGCAGTTGCCTTATGTATTGAGGTGCTCCTATGTTGGGTGCATATATATTTATAATTGCTATATCTTCTTTTTCGATTGATCCCTTGATAAATATGTAGTGTCCTTCCTTGTCTCTTGTAACATTCTTTATTTTAAAGTCTATTTTATCTGATATGAGTATTGCTACTCCAGCTTTCTTTTGATTTCCATTTGCATGGAATATCTTTTTCCATCCCCTCACTTTCAGTGTGTTTGTGTCCCTAGGTCTGAAGTGGGTCTCTTGTAGACAGCATATATATGGGTCTTGTTTTTGCATCCATTCAGGGAGCCTGTGTCTTTTGTTTGGAGCATTTAATCTATTCACGTTTAAGGTAATTATCGATATGTATGTTCCTATTACAGTTTTCTTAATTGTTTTGGGTTTGTTTTTGTAGATCCTTTTCTTCTCTTGTGTTTCCCACTTAGGGAAGTTCCTTTAGCATTTGTTGTAGAGCTGGTTTGGTGGTGCTGAATCCTCTTAGCTTTTGCTTGTCTGTAGAGCTTTTGATTTCTCCATTGAATCTGAATGAGATCCTTGCTGGGTAGAGTACTCTTGGTTGTAGGTTCTTCCCTTTCATCACTTTTAAGTATATCATGCCACTCCCTTCTGGCTTGTAGAGTTTCTGCTGAGAAATCAACTGTTACCCTTATGGGAGTTTCCTTGTATGTTATTTGTTTTTTTTCCCTTGTTGCTTTCAGTAATTTTTCTTTGTCTTTAATTTTTGTCAATTTGATTACTTTGTGTCTCGGTGTGTTTCTCCTTGGGTTTATCCTGCGTGGTACTTACTCTCTGTGCTTCCTGGACTTGGGTGGCTATTTCCTTTCCCATGTTAGGGAAGTTTTCGACTATAATCTTTTCAAATATTTTCCCTGGTCCTTTCTCTCTCTCTTCTCCTTCTGGGACCCCTATAATGTGAATGTTGTTGCGTTTAATGTTGTCCCAGAGGTCTCTTAGGCTGTCTTCATTTCTTTTCATTCTGTTTTCTTTAGTCTGTTCCAGAGCAGTGAATTCCACCATTCTGTCTTCCAGGTCACTTATCTGTTCTTCTGCCTCAGTTATTCTGCTATTGATTCCTTCTAGTGTAGTTTTCATTTCAGTTATTGTATTGTTCATCTCTGTTTGTTTGTTCTTTAATTCTTCTAGGTCTTTGTTAAACGTTTCTTGCATCCTCTTGATCTTTGCCTCCATTCTTTTTCGAGGTCCTGGATCATCTTCACTATCATTATTCTGAATTCTTTTTCTTGAAGGTTGCCTATCTCCGCTTCATTTAGTTGTTTTTCTGGGGTTTTATCTTGTTCCTTCATCTGGTACATAGCCCTCTACCTTTTCATCTTGTCTCTTTCTGTGAATGTGATTTTTGTTCCACAGGCTGCAGGATTGTAGTTCTTCTTGCTTCTGCTGTCTGCCCTCCTTATTGCAATTTTTTGACATTAAAAAATTTTATTTATTTTGTTGCTCTGGGTCTTTTTTTTTTTTTTAATAAATTTATTTTATTTATTTATTTTTGGCTGTGTTGGGTCTTCCTTGCTGCACGTGGGCCTTCTCTTGTTGCAGCAAGTGGGGCTACTCTTTGTTGCGGTGCACGTGCTTCTCATCGTGGTGGCTTTTCTTGTTGCAGAGCATGGTCTCTAGGCGCGTGGGCTCCAGTAGTTGTGGCTCATGGGCTTTAAAGTGCAGGCTCAGTAGTTGTGGTGCCCGGGCTTAGTTGCTCTACGGTGTGTGGGATCTTCCTGGACCAGGGCTGAAACCCTTGTCCCCTGCATTGGCAGGTGGATTCTTAACCACTGTGCCACCAGGGAAGACCCTGCACCAGGTCTTAGTTGCAGCAGGTGGGCTCTTTTGTTGTGGCATGCGAACTCTTAGTTGTGGCATGCATGTGGGATCTAGTTCCCTGACCAGGGATTAAACCCTGGCGCCCTGCATTGGGAACACAGTCTTAACTATTGCGCCACCAGGGAAGTCCCCCAACTATACATATTTAAAGTGTACAGTTTGGTGAGTTTTGACATGGATATACCTGTGAAACCATCACCACAGTCAAGATAGTACACATGTCAATCACTCCCGAAAGTTTTCTTGTGCCCCTTTAGTACCTCCGTCCAAGCAAGTCTGCTTGTAGCAAATTTGCTTTTAGCAAATCTGCTTGTAGATTAGTTTGCATTTTCTAGGATTTTAAATATATATTTATATTTTATATAAATGAAATCATACTGAGTATATACCCTCCCTCCCTCCCTCCCTTTCTTTCTTCGTTTGTCAGGCTTCTTTCATTCAGCATAACGATTTTAAGATATTGTTGTATGTATCAGTAGTTTATTCCTTTTTATTGTTGTAGTATTCCCTTGCATGGCTATATCACATTTGTTTATTTATTCACCTCTTAATAGATGTTTGAGTTGTTTCCAGTTTTTTGCTATTATAAATAAGGCTACCTTTGTAAATATATAGGAGTGGCATGGCTGGATCAGATGATAGATGTATAACTATAAGAAACTGCCAAACTATTTTTCCAAAATATTTTCAAGAGTATTTGCCATCCACATTTCTTCTGTGGGGAAATGTCTGTTTAAATCTTTTACCCAATTAAGCAAATTGAGTTGTTTATTTTCTTATTATTGAGTTTTCAGAGTTCTTTATATTTCTGGGTGTAAGTCCTTTATCGGATATATGGTTTGCAGATATTTTCTCCCAGTATGTGGCTTGTCTTTTTATTCTATTAGTGGTGTTTTTTGAAGAGTAGAAGCTTAAGGGCTTCCCTGGTGGCGCAGTGGTTGAGCGTCCGCCTGCCGATGCAGGGGACGTGGGTTCGTGCCCCGGTCCGGGAGGATCCCACATAACGCGGAGCGGCTGCGCCCGTGAGCCATGGCCGCTGAGCCTGCGCGTCCGGAGCCTGTGCTCCGCAACGGGAGAGGCCACAGCAGTGAGAGGCCCGCATACCACAAAAAAAAAAAAAAAAAAAAAAAAAAAAAAAAAAAAGAGTAGAAGCTTAAGAATTTTTTTGAAGTACAATTTATTAATTTATTTCTTTTATGGGCTGTGCTGTGCTTTTATTGTCATATCTAAGAAATATTGGCCTAACCCAAGGTTGCAAAGATTTCCTTTTATGCTTTCTCCTAGCAGTTGTGTAGTTTTTGTTTTTACATTTAGGTCTATTATCCATTTTTAGGTCATTTGTCATGTGGTGTGAGGTGTACATTCAAAGTTCAGTTTTTTTGCAATGAATATGTAGTTGTTCCAGCAGCAGTTTGTTAAAAGACTATTCTTTCTCCACTGGATTGCCCGTATATTTTTGTCAAAAATCAGTTGTCCATATTTGTGTGGGTCTATTTCTGGACTCAGTATTCTATTGATATGCTTCTCTTTATGCCTCTTCCACATGATTTGATTTACCATAACTTAAAATCCGGTAGTGTTAGTCTTCCAACTGTACTTTTCTTTTTCAAAGTTGTTATGGCTATTCTAGGTCCTTTGCATTTCCAGATAAATTTTAGGTTTTTTGTTTTTGGCTGCACTGTGCAGTATGTGGGATCCTAGTTCCCCACCCAGGGATTGAACCCATGTCCCCTGCATTGGAAGGTGGAGTCTTAACCACTGGACCACCAGGGAAGTCCCCGCCAAATAAATTTTAGAACCACTGTGTCAGTTTCTACAAAAAAAAGCAAGCTGGGATTTTGCTTGGGACTACATTGAATTGTTTTTGGGTGTGGGGGGAGAATTGACATCTTAACTATATTGAATCTTCCCATATGTGAACACAGTATATCTCTCTTAATTTAGGTCTTTGTTAGTTTTTCTTAGCAATATTTTGAAGTTTTGAAGTATAGGTCTTGTCAAATTTATCTCTTTTTTCACAATTTTTGAGAACATTGTAATTTTTTTTTTAATTTCAACTTTTGATTGCTTATTGCTACTATGCAGAAATAATTGATTTTTGTATATTGATCTTGCATCCTACAACTTTGCTAAATAAATTCACTTATCTTAATTGTAGATTTCATTGGATTGTCTACACCATCTGCAACTAAAGACAGTTTTACATCTTTCCAAGTATCACTTATTTTACTTCTTTACTTATTACCAACATTTTCTATGTTGTCACTATCTCAGAGTCTGTCCTGTTCTCTCTTGTTATCTTTTTCATTCTAGCCATTATCATATATCTTTTACTCTTTTTAAATCACTTGGACTTCCCTAGTGGCGCAGTGGTTAAGAATCTGCCTGCCAATGCAGGGGACACGGGTTCGAGCTTTGGTCCGGGAAGATCCCACATGCCGTGAAGCAACTCAGCTCATGCGCCACAAATACTGAGCCTGCGCTCTAGAGCCCACGGGCCACAACTACGGAGGCTGTGTGCCACAACTACTGAAGCCTGTGCGCCTAGAGCCCGTGCTCCACAGCAAGAGAAGCCACTGCGCACCACAATGAAGAGTAGCCCTCGCTCGCCACAACTAGAGGAACCCCGCGCGCAGCAACAAACACCTAACGCAGCAAAAATAAAATATAAAATAAATAAATAATCTTAAAAAAAAATCACTTAGTGGCAAGTTGCCCTAATACCAGACATTCTTCTCTCAACACCTATCTTGCTTGTGGCTGTGAAAACTTATCCTCAGAAAACACTGGTTTCATTCTGTTCAAGGCCATAGGTATCACTTACATAAAGTCCTAACTTACTTTATCCCTCCACACTGGGATCTTTCCCATACTGCTGATAATTGACATCTGTGTTCACCAGTCTGACTTATTCCAGTCCATTTCCCACCTAAAATGATAGATGGGGAGAGTGAGCATCAGAGCTGAGACTGAGAGATTTGGTTTGAATCCCTGCATTGCCACTTAATATCCATGTAATCTTGTGCAGGGTCCTTATGTACTATGTGATTGTCTGTAGGAAGAGAATTAACACAAGGTCCTCATGGTATGTTCGAGGATTAAAAGAGCATAGTAATCCTAGCTGTGTGCCTGGAACACAATGTGGGTAGTCAGTAAATATTTAGCCTGGCACTAATGTGAGCACTGAGTGAATGACTTCTTGCTTGCTTGTTCTCTTTCTGTACTGTTGTTGATGTTGTTTTCCCATCTTGGTGTACCCTCATTGCTTTTCAGGTCCTCTGAATCCTTCCTCATGTTTCAGGGTCAGTTAAGTCTGATTTAGTTATTCATTTCCCTCTGTTCTTTTTTTTTTTTTTCTTATTTATTTATTTGGCTGCACCAGGTCTTAGTTGCAGCACATGGGATCTTCGTTGTCACATGCAGGATCTTCATTGCGGCATGCGGGATCTAGTTCCCTGACCAGGGATTGAACCCAGGCCCCCTGCATTGGGAGCGTGGAGTCTTTTTTACATCCCTGTTGAGTTGACTTCTTACTAAACTTAAGGACTGGCACTCTTTTGAGCAGCTTTGTATTCCTCAAAATGCCTTGCACAGATGTATCATAGGTGCTAAAATAATTAGTTGATTATATGGTTAATTTAAGAGCAATGCAACAAAAATACTTTGTAAAGTTTATTGATTTTTTGGGGGGGCGGTATGTGGTTAAAGTTTCAGGGGGAAATAAATTGAATTTTATATGGTATAATGGAAATAGTAGAAATATTTTTATCTGATTAAAGGTAGCTTTAAAAGAAATAACTTTTTTCTTTTTTAATTTTGATCATCAAACAGGGTCATTCATGCATCAGAATGGAAGTTTGGATAACTAAACCATTTTTCTCTTTGTGCCACTTCGTAAACATTTAAAAAAATCACATTGTTTCAGCTGAAGTAGACTGTTCCGTACTTCCTCAAGGATAACATATATGTGTATATAGATACAGGTTAAAAATGATAACTGATTAGTGTGCATGGAGAAACAGCCCCTATAACACATGCTATTTGAAAAACAGCTTAAGACTTTGCAGGTTCCATTAAGAAGTTCTGTGGTAAGATTATGCTTATCAGAAAAAGATTTCTTGGGCTATTGAACATTTCAATTTTAAAATAAGGGACTTCAAAACCAGAAGATGATACAGGTTACTTTTGTCATGTTAAATATCCACAGTAGTCATTCTAAGCCGTTAGACCTTTCCGTAGTGTTTCCTGTGTTAATAAACAAAATCTTGATATGCAGAATACCTGTTGAAACACCTAACTGGTATAAGGCTGACCAGTAACTCCTGATCACCATTCACATTGTATCCTAGAGTTGTGCTCTAGGGGGTGCTATTCACATAGAATATAATGTAAAAAGAAACCCCTAGAGTTGTGCAAGTAGGAGGTATTAGCTTAATGCCTTTGGCTCTAATAAGTGAATAAAGCAATTTGAACACTGCTGTGAGCTAGAGCTTAAGATGCACTGTGGGACACTGGAAAGAGTAATTTGTTGGCAGCCAGGAGATCTGGGTTCTGGAACTGGTCACCGGTTGACACCTAGCCTTCCCCATGGTACCACAAAGAACTTTGATTAGGTAGCTCTTTAGTGGCAAATATTTTGGATTTAGGTGATGGGTTGAAGTCAGGAATGAGATCCAGCACTGAGGATACTAAAGGTGGCAGAGACGTGGTTGTTGAGAGGTCAAGGGATTAGAAACCGTTTAGGGCAAAGTTAGGCTCATGATTTTGGTGTGGAATGTGAATGGAAATCCAAACACCTGCTACATCTCCGTTGGCTGGAGACTGACTGGTCGTCCTCATTCTTATATTATACTGCAGGTACATGAAAAGGACTTCACTGATAGCTGAGCAAGGAAAGAAGAGAAGCAGGGCTCAGTTACCTTAGGTCTAGGCCTTCCTAAGGCTGAAGATGAGTTCCTGCTCCTGCCCATTGCTCAAGCAGTGGCTTGACCGTGGTAGACAGTATGGCCTATACGTTCCAGTCTAGGTTTAGGCCCAACCACTTCGATATATTCACTGCATGAAACCCCTTTTTTTCAGCTTGTCTTATTAGTTCTTTCCATTTCCCTCGGTTATAGGTGCATTTCTCCCTACTCATCTGAACTTAGAACCCATCTATATTCTCCATGAAGCATTTCTTGTTCTTTGTTTAGTGGGAAGAGACTTTTCCTGTCATTTTTGATAATTTTTACATTATATCTCAGATTATTATATCTGGTGCTGTGTATATGTTTATTCCCTACTATATTGTCATATTGAAGGCAGGGACTTGGACTTAATTATCTTTGCATCTCTCAGTGCCATGATTTTCTCAAATTTAGTGTACAGAAGAATCATCTTGAGAACTTGTTAAACAAGTTTGGATTCCTGACCTCTTCCTTCCCATTCTGATTCATTGGATTTGGTATGGGCCTGGGAACATGCATATTAACAAGCTCCTTGGGAGAGTTTAGGCAGGTGGGCTAGGGGCCCATATGATTTACAGCATCTAGCCCAGTACATTGTCTTGCTCTTCACAGAGCATAGTATGATCAGTTAATTAACTAAATCAGTGGTCAGTCAGAACCAGTACTCATTGGTATGTCTGCTAGAAGTGATCTTAAAACCTGTCAAGAACTAGATTTATTTTTTCCTGGCTACCTAATATTCTGTAGATTTTTGTGAGTTATATGAACTCTTTGTACCCTCAGTTTAAGCTGCCCTTTGACTTTATTTTTTTATTTTTTTTTGACTTTATTTTTTAAACTTATGATTAGTCTCTCAATTATCCTATGTAAAAAACTAATTGTAGACATATATGCATTTGAGTTTTGTCTTTAATCCTATATGTTTTTTTTGTTTTTTTTTTTTTGCGGTATGCGGGCCTCTCACTGTTGTGGCCTCTCCCGTTGCGGAGCGCAGGCTCAGTGGCCATGACTCACGGGCCTAGCCGCTCCGCGGCATGTGGGATCTTCCCGGACCGGGGCACGAACCCGTGTCCCCTGCATCGGCAGGCGGACTCTCAACCACTGCACCACCAGGGAAGCCCTCCTATATGTCTTTAAAAAATAAACTATCTATGGGACTTCCCTGGTGGTCCAGTGGTTAAGACTCCACGCTTCCACTGCAGGGGGTGTGGGTTTGATCCCTGGTTGGGGAGCTAAGATCCCACATGCCGTGAGGTGTGGCCAACACTAAATAAATAAATAAACTAACAATCTATAGCATGACTATCTTACAGAAAGCAATACTTTCAGTCTTTGTAGGAACTAACAGAAGAAGTTTTTCTTACTAATTCTTAATTTGCCCCATTAAATCATTAATTTCTATGGATACATTGTTGTATTAGATATTGTATGGGAAAACAAGTATATTCTTAAGATTTTTTGGTGCAGTGTGGGTGCTTAAGGTAAACACATAAAATAGGTAAGAGAACACTTAAGGCAGTATGTGATGTAGGACCAAATGAATAGTCTGTGTATAATAAAAGTAAGTGATAAAAAAAAAAAAAAGTAAGTGATTACTGGAGTTCAGAGAAGAGGGAGAACCTGGGAAAGGACTAGAGAACCTAGGACGTCTCTAAGGAGAAGGTAACAGGGGCTGAACCTGAAGGTGTTTTGGAATTTGATCAGAGGAGTAGGGCACTCTTAGAGGGAAGAACATATGAAGGTTCATTTTATAGATGAAAAAAATGGAGGCTCAGAAAGGGAAGTGAGTTTCAGATGAGGTACTGGTTCCTTGGACCATGGTCTTTTTCTTTGTTCAGCACTGGGAGGTTTCCACTGTTACCAAGTAAAAGACAGCTGGTATTAAGGTAACCAAATGTCAAAGCACTGATAATTCCCAGTTTTAATTGTGAGAATCTGAAAGTTTAGAACCAAAGTTTTTTTGTAAAAGAATTATGAATTTGACAGAGTTCGTCTTCCATTAGTACATATCTAGTTTGATGCATTTTCAACAGTATATTTTCAGAAGTAAAAGAGAATTTGAAATAATGATTAAATATAATATTTTGCATTGTATATTCCTTGAAAACATATTTATTGTGATGAGTACATGTCTGACTTTCCTAGGAGGTGAGGATATCCAGTAGTCAATTCTTAGTTCTCATCTTACTAGAAGAATTAACCCAATTGATCACTCTTCTTGAAACACTGTTCATTTGGTTTCTGGAGTACCACCGCACTCTGTTGTTTTCCTCCTATCTCACCGGGAGGCTGTTTCTTCTCAGTTTCCTTTGGTGGTTTTTTCTTTTTTTCCTGATCTCTTTGTGGGCTACCCAGTGCCCAGTGTTCAGACCTTGAATCTCTTGTCTTTATCTATACTTATTCCCTTCATGAACTCATGGCTTTAAATACTATGCTGACAACTCCCAGATTTATATCTCCAGCCCAGATCCCTTCCCAGAACTCTTGATTGGTTTGTCCACTTGCCTACATGACATCTTCACTTGGATACCTAACAGATATCTCAAACTAAAAAATGTCTAAATCTGAACTTCTGATCTTCCTTCTCAAACCATGTCTTCCTTCAGTCTTCCCTGGCCTTTAACCAAAAACTTTGGAGTTATTCCTGGCTTTTTGTGTGTGTGTATTAAAATACATTTAACATAAAATTTACCATCTTAACCAATTTTAAGTTCAGTGGTATTACATACATTCATATTGTTGTGCTGCGTTCACCACCATCCATCCACATAACTCTTTTCATCTTGTAAACCGAAACTCTATACCTTTTAAACAATAACCCCCAATTCTGTCTGCTCCCTAGCTCCTGGCAACCACAATTATACTTTCTGTCTCTATGATTTTAACTACTCTAAGTTCCTCATATAAATGGAAGCATATAGTATTTGTCCTTTTGTGAGTGGCTTATTTCGTTTAGCATAATGTCCTTAAGATTCTTCCATATAGCATATTGCATAATTTTCTTCCTTTTTAAGGCTGAATAGTATTCCATTGCATGTGTATACCACATTTTGTTTATCCATTCATCTGTCAGTGGACACTTGGGTTGCTTCCATGTTTTTTAGCTATTGTGAATAATGCTGCTATGAACATGGGATACACATATCTCTTCAAGACTCTGCTTTTAATTCTCTTGGGTATATAACCCCAAAGTAGAATTAATTGCTGGATCATATGGTAATTCTCTTTAATTTTTTGAGGAACCTTTACAGTTCTCCACAGTACCATTTTACATTCCTACCAATAGTGCACGAGAATTTTGTATATCCTCTTTGGAGAAACGTCAGTTCAAGTCCTTTGCCCTTTTTTGGATTGGGTGGTTTGTTTTGTTGTTGAGTGTTAGGAGTTCTATATATATATTCTGGATATTAATCCCGTATCACATATTTGCATTCTCCCATGCTGTGAGTTGCCTTTTTACTCTGTGGATAGTGTCTTATGATGTACAGAATCTTAAATTTTTATGAAGTCCAACTTGTCTATTTTTTCATATTGTTCCCTAGCCTTTCCTTTACTCAAAAACCTTGGAATTTTCCTTGACTTTTTTTTTTTAACATTGAATCAGTTAGGAGATAATGTTTACTTTACCTTGAGAATATATACAGAATCTAAATAACATCTTAACTTCACTCCTCCCATTCTGGTCCAAACCACCAGTACCTCTGACCTGGCTTATTGGAGTTACATGCTAGTTGTTTTCCCTGCTTCCATTCTTGCCCCTCCATCTGTTTTGAACATAGCAGCCAGAGTGATCCAATTTAGTCAGGTCTTGTAAATTCTCTGCTTAGAACCCTGTTAATGACTCCCATTTTACTCAAAATAAAACCAGAGATTTTAAAAAGGCTTTCAAGCTTTCTGTGATCTACACCCCTACCTTACTACTCCCCCTTGACCTCTGAACTCATATCCTACTACTTTCCCAGCTCCAGCCACACAGATCTTCTTGCAGTTCCTTTTGTTTTTTAAAAACTGGGTGTGAGGCCCAGCAGTCTTTTTTTATTTTTAAATTTATTTAAATCTATTTTTATTTTTTAAAAAATATTTATTTAGGGCTTCCCTGGTGGCGCAGTGGTTGAGGGTTCGCTTGCCAATGCAGGGGACACGGGTTCATACCCTGGTCCGGGAAGATCCCACATGCCGCGGAGCAGCTGGGCCTGTGAGCCATGGCCGCTGAGCCTGCGCGCCCGGAGCCTGTGCTCCGCAACGGGAGAGGCCACAGCAGTGAGAGGCCCGCGTACCGCAAAAAAAAAAAAAAAAAAATTAATTTATTTATTTGGCTGTGCTGGGTCTTAGTTGAAGCATGTGGGATCTTTGTTGCAGCCTGCTAGATCTTTAGTTGTGGCATGCAGAATCTTTAGTTGCAGCATGTGGGCTCTTAGTTGTGGCATGGGGGATCTAGTTCTCTGACCAGGGGTCGAACCTGGGCCCCCTGCATTGGGAGCACGGAGTCTAAACCACTGGACCACAAGGGAAGTCCCTTGCAGTTCCTTTTGAATACTCTAATCCCCATCTTATGTCAGGACCTTTACCTAGACTGCTTTTTGTTCACCTATGGTTCATTTCTTCCCTTCTCAATGAGGCTAATCAGGCAACCCTATTTAAAACTGCATCCCCTTCCCCATTCCCCATTGCCAGCTTATCACCTTCTAACATACTATATGTTTTACTTATTTTATTTATTGTCTGTTTTCTCTTCCTAGAATGTAAGTTCCAGAGGGAACAGGGATTTTTGTCTCTTTTGTTTATCGATGTGTTTCCATTGCCTAGAACATTGTCAGGCACATGGTAGATGTTCAGTGAATATTTGTTGAATGAATGAATGAGTGAATGAATGAGTAAATGAATAGAATAGGAAGCAAAGTAGACATGTGGTCTCTGCTCTCATGCAGATTTCAGTTTATGGTTTGCTTTCTCCCAATGAAGTTACCACAATTTCTATATTTTTTTTGTTCGGCTTAAATATTTGTAATTCAAAATCTTTGTGAAATTATAGGCATTTAAGCTTTGGGAAGCAGTGTTTGTTACAAAGACTGATATCTTGAGTTATGTTTTGAATGAAATGAAAACTATAAAGCAAAAAGCCACGTGCCAGAAAAGGTGATGACATGATTAATTTTCGAAAAATACTGTTAAGTCACTTTGGATCTTAATTCATTGCTGTGGAACACTTAATTACATAATGTTCCATTTCCTTGCAGTAAAAACAAATTCTTTGGCTTATAAAGGGGACTCACAAACCAAATGATTTTTAGCTCTCATTAGGGTTATTTCTTTATCTTTTTGTAATCTACCATTAAAAATCCTAAATTTCATTTAAACCCAAAATCCTATGGTAGAAATTAAATATGCAAGACTTTTGAACAAATATCTAGTGTTGAAGCAAACGTAAATAGTAGATATCAAATTGATGCCAACTGAGGAAATATGATTAGACTTAGTCAATAAATAAATCTGTTAACATAGTCTGCCATGTGCCAATTTAAATAATGAAAGCGTTACTGTAGGAGGATGTTTTGTTAAACGTCCTACAAAGGTCTGTGTCTTCTGTGTAAGCCTACCATGTGGTAGACACTTAATAATAATTGGGAAATAATAAGACCAAATTTTCTGTCTCTTAAATTGTTTATCTGAGGGAAGAGGTATTTACTCGTACATAAAACTTTAATGGGGCGGCTAACATATTTTGTCTGTTAGTGACTTACACACTTTTTCTTTCCTTTGTGCTGAATATTTGCTGTGGTTTCATAATACAACAAGCATTTCTATTTTGACGGTTTTTATACTTAAAAAATTACGAGAAATAGTGAAGGTTATAAAACCTGGCCTTAGCAGCCATACCCTAAAAACTAAAGGAAAAGGAATTTTCGGTTGATATGAATTTTGAATTTCTGTTTGTTTACTCTGAAAAACTACTTTAGCTCACCACTACCTGTTTCAGTGTATTTTCTTTGCAATTAAAAGTTTACCACTTGTGGGCTTCTCTGGTGGCACAGTGGTTAAGAATCCGCCTGCCAATGCAGGGGACATGGGTTCGAGCCCTGGTCCTGGAAGATTCCACATGCCGTGGAGCAACAAAACCCGTGCGCCACAACTACTGGGCCTGCGCTCTAGAGCCCGCGAGCCACAACTACTGAGCCCAAGTGCCACAACTACTAAAGCCCAGGCACCTAGAGCCTGTGCTCTGCAACGAGAAGCCACACGATGAGAAGCCCATGCACCGCAAGGAAGAGTAGCCCCTGCTCGCCACCCCTAGAGAAAAGCCCACATGCAGCCACAAACACCCAACACAGCCCAAAATAAATTAATTAATTAATGAAAAAAAGAAGTTTACCACTTGTAATAGTAAAGGAAAATAAGGCTTACATTGTCTCTCTGTTTAGTTTCGTTTCAGAGCCAGAATTTGTTAAAAGTGTGAAATCCCAGACCTTATTAAGTGAGTTTTCAGGGAGTGTGATAAAAGTCAAATTTTATATGAAAATGTGGAAGAATAAATGGCATGAACTGAAGAATGTGTAGGGTTTTCCAGCAGGATGTATGAATTATATATTTATCTCTATATTCTATAGTTACTTTATAAAAGTAGAAACTATTATTAACCGTAATATTTTGTGTCTCCAACTGAGGTGTTGATTGTGTGCTTGAAATACTGAATGATTCAATTTTTCTTATGTGTCATGTTCCCTCAGCTGTCAAAAGACAGGAAATATAAAAGACTACTTGGCAGAAATTTAATTTAGGTGTATGTAAAAAGCTGTATGGTCACTCCCACATTTGAGTGAAGGAATTCCAACAAAACTAGTTGTAAAAAATTTCTTTGAAGTGAATATTTTCCCACTAACTTTTTTAAAATTAATTAATTTATTTTTGGCTGTGTTTGATCTTCGTTGCTGCAGATGGGCTTTCTCTAGTCACGGCGAGTGGGGGCTACTCTTCATTGCGGTGCGCAAGCTTCTCATTGCGGTGGCTTCTCTTGTTGCGGAGCACAGGCTCTAGGCGCGTGTGCTTCAGTAGTTGTGGCGCACGGGCTTAGTTGCTCCACGGCATGTGGGATCTTCCTGGACCAGGGCTTGAACCCGTGTTCCCTGCATTGGCAGGCAGATTCTTAACCACTGTGCCACCAGGGGAGTCCCCTCTCACTAACTTCTGATATAAAACCAGAAACACTTTCCTGAAGGGTAAAAAGAAGAAATAATCCCAATATATAAAGTGGGAAATTTATAAGGAATGTAACATCTCTGGATTATTCTGCTTGTTGTATAAGTGCTAGACTTATTGTGAGTTTTTTTTTTTTTTTGCGGTACGCGGGCCTCTGTCTGTCGTGGCCTCTCCCGTTGCGGAGCACAGGCTCCGGACGCGCAGGCTCAGCGGCCATGGCTCACGGGCCCAGCCACTCCGTGGCATGTGGGATCTTCCCGGACCGGGGCACGAACCCATGTCCCCTGCATCGGCAGGCGGACTCTCAACCACTGCGCCGCCAGGGAAGCCCCATGAGGTTTTTTTTTTTGGCCCCGCTGCACTGCACGTGGGATCTCAGTTCCCCAACCAGGGATCGAACCCGTGCCACACCCTGCAGTGGACGTGCAGAGCCCTAACCACTGCACCGCCAGGGAATCCCAACCCCACTCTCACCCCTGTCGTGAGGTGTGTTTTTTTTGTTTCTTTTTTTTTCTTACCATTATGAGTTTTAATCTTTACCTGTATGCTCGCTTTTACCTTGAGAACTGGGAGTTTAGATCTCTTTAAATACTTGTATGGTCTTTGGACTTTAATTTCCTGTAGGTAATAATAGACAGGCTTCAGCAATAGGTATACTTATCTTAA